>NC_133143.1:58865805-60135180 GCF_048418815.1 Hemitrygon akajei
AGAGGACATGAGTTGAGAGTTAAGGGGGCAAAAGTTTAGGGGTACCACGAGGGGGAACTTCTTTACACAGTGGTAGCTGTGTGGAATGAGCTTCCAGTAGAAGTGGTAGAGGCAGGTTTGATTTTGTCATTTAAAAAAAATTGGATAGGTATATGGACAGGAAAGGAATGGAGGGTTATGGGCTGAGTGCAGGTAGGTGAGACTAGGTGAGAGTAAGTGTCCGGCACGGACTAGAAGGGCCGAGATGGCCTGTTTCTGTGCTGTAATTGTTATATGGTTACATGCCTCTTACATGTTACTATTGTATCTGATTCCACCACTTCCTTAAGTATCCTGGGACGGATCTCATTACACCCTAGGGATTTTTAACACGCCCAATACCTCCTCCTCCTTAATATTGATTTGTTCTACAATATCAATATACCTCCCCCAAATCGAAGCATAATCCATCTTTCTGATGAATGGTCTCGGCCTAAAATGTCAACTGTCTATTCCCTTCCGTAGATGCTGCCTGTCCCAGTGTGTGTGTGTGTGTGTGTGTGTGTGTGTGTGTGTGTGGTGTGTGTGTGTGTGTGTGTGTGTGTGTGTGTGTGTGTGTGTGTGTGTGTGTGTGTGTGGTGTGTGGTGTGTGTGTGTGTGTGTGTGTGTGGTGTGTGTGTGTGTGTGTGTGGTGTGTGGTGTGTGTGTGTGTGTGTGTGTGTGTGTGTGTGTGTATGTGTGTGTGTGTGTGTGTGTGTGTGTGTGACTTAAGATTTTCAGCATCTGCAGGATCTCTTTTGTTTGCCCATGTCTTTCTCCTTGCCGAATACCAGAATGTAAAAAGATTTGGTACATGGGAAATCTATAAGAATAAGTCTCTACTTCAAAAACCTTTTGAAACTGTTAGACTGCATATGATGTAAATGTTATTCTGGAATATTCTGTTGGCAATACCTCTGCTACCAAAAGGGAACACTGCCAAAACTAGCAAGTTGCACAAGCAGGTGTATAGATTTTCATTACGGCGATACAAATGAGTTTTATTGTCATAATGTTATAAATTGTGATAAATTGCCTTATGCTGAATATTTTATTGCTTGCCCAGTGTCCCCCTGTTGTTCTATTAATAAGCCTCAGAAGTCACTCAATGTAACGTAAGTAAATATGAATCCATCCATTAACAAACAGCAACCAAGTTATTTGTGCTGTTATAAGTCCTGTTTTGAAAGGTTGTCCGGGTTAATCATATTTCAGACATGACAATAATGAAAATTCTAAACCTGTATCTAAAGCTGCAAAGCACATTTTGAAAATAAGTTATTATTTCTCTGTGTTCTCGCCGAAGTCTCTTTCTGGCTTTGAGCGTTTTGCACATACCTTCATTCATCCTGGTCCTGCCAGCTTTCGGCTTCCCCATAACCAGGCTCTAGGCCAGTTGCGAGCATAAGCTTCTGAGAAATGCTGGCGATGAATTTGCTAAGAATCCATTCGAAATACAATTGTAATTGTTTCACTTAACAAGATCCGCATTTGCAAATTGAACTAATTTAATTGTTATTGTCATAACGAAGAAGCTGATATTGCACTCGTGTGGTGTAGTCCTTTTTGGGTTTAAAAGGAAGATACCTAATTCCCTTGGTGTACATGCCGTTGCCAGCATGTCTTTGGCACCTGCCATTCCCTTGGAATAGAAAAGCCCTGACGAGAATTATCGTATCTCTGGACAACACTCATATCCCCCTCAGCCCTTATCTAAGTAGGCTGAACCAGCTGTTTTCTCCAGTTCCTTTCCCCGGTCCCCATGAGTAGAGCTCATCAGTGTAACAGATTTTGTATTGTACTGCGTGCTAAATCAGCTGTCAAACACAAAGGTCATGTTATAGTAGTAACGGAGAAAGCCAGGCAGCTGCAGACTTCCAGTGTGACCGGCTGCAATTTGTAATTAGCTTCACCTTGTTTATACAGGTGTGAGGATAAAGGACAGGCACAATCCCAGACAGCAATGCGGTGGGAAAAATCAAGCATTTTGACTAAAATTCCTCATGAATTCTCCCGCAACATTAAATTGCTGTGAAAATCGTTGTTTGTTAGTGGATGAATTTATAACTTACTTGAACTTTTTTGTGATCTTTGACATCATAATGATAGAACCAGAATTAGGTTTAATATTATGAAACTTAATTCATGGCAAGATTGCAGTGTAATACATGAGAAATGATATAAATTACAATAAGATGTATACAGTATATAAAAAAATTTAATTTAATAAGTGTTACAAAACATAAGGAATCATATTGACTTTGCAGTACGTAGCTTTCAAGTTCAAATGCAGGTTTAGTTGTCATTCAACGACACTTGAATATCCATGAATACGGCCAAATGAAACAGTGTTACTCTGGCGCCAAAGCGTAACACAGTCACATGCAGCACTGGTCACATATACCACACAGCAAGCTCATGTAAGATGGGAAGGTATGACCTGTACAACAGGGACGGGTTACACCTGAACCTGAGGGGGTCCAATATCTTTGCAGGCAGGTTGGCTAGAGTTGTTCAGGTGGGTTTAAGCTAATTTGGCAGGGCAATGGGAACCAGAGTGATAATGCTGAAGATGAGGTAGTTGGTTTACGAACGGAGGCGACGTGCAGTGAGACTCCTAGCAAGGAGAGGATGATGATAGGACAAAATTTCAGTCAACAGAATGAGGTGGACAAAATCGAAAAGGGAGAATACAAAACGGTATTTAAAAGCGCGCTGTATACAGACTAAAGTAGATGAACTTGTAGCACAGTTACAGATCGGTATGTATGATGCTGTAGGCATCATGGCTGAAAGAAGATTATAGCTGGGAGCTTAATGTCCAAGAATCCACATTATATCAGAATGTGGTAGTGTTATTGCTCTGTGGGTAAAAACTGAAGTCATATCATTCTGACTTCACTGAACATAACGGCTGTCTGATCATGCAATAATAAGATCCATTAACAACTATCCACTGTCTTCTATGGACAAGCCAGTTCTGAATCCAGACAACCAGATCACCATAGATTCTGTGCA
Organism: Hemitrygon akajei; assembly: GCF_048418815.1. Classification (NCBI taxonomy): domain Eukaryota; kingdom Metazoa; phylum Chordata; class Chondrichthyes; order Myliobatiformes; family Dasyatidae; genus Hemitrygon; species Hemitrygon akajei. Next base: position 58,868,842 of record NC_133143.1, read on the forward strand.
TCTTAATCTTCTGGGTGAGCCTATTATGAGGGATCGTTTTGAACACTTTACCAAAATCCACATAGGCTTCATGCACTGCTCTACTTTCATCATCTCCTTGAAAAACTTAATCAAGTTAGTAAGACATAACCTGCTTTTGCAAATGTTCGTAAGTTCTATCCCTAATAATCCTTTCAAGTAGCTTCCATGCCACTGACATGGGCCTCACAGTTTGAAAATTTCCAGGACTATCCCTATTTCTCTTGAACGAAGGAACAATATTAGCCACTCACCAGCCATCCAAGATCATGCCTATGACTAGGGGGACACAAAGATCTTGATCAAAGCCTCAGAAATCTCATTACTGACATCTCTCTATATACAGTATACCAAAAGGCACTGGAGATTTATCTACCTTAACATTCTTCAAGATATGACATCTTTCTTTATCTAAAAATGTCCTAGCATATCAGTATGCTCCACGCTGGTGTTACATCTACCATTTTGCCTTGGTGGATACTGATGCAAAGTACTCATTATAGACCTCACCCTCATTCCCCACCTCCTCCGCCTAGCACACGTTCCCTTCTTTATCCTTTAGTGGTCCCACCCTCTGCTTAGTTATTGTCTTATGCTTGATGTCTATTTTGAATGCCTTGGGGTTCTCATTAATTCTGTTTGATTTTCTGCTGGCCCCCGCTGGCTCTCCAAACAAACCCTCTTGAATTCCTTTCAGATTTCTTCATATACTCCAATTTTAGCTCCCTAAACCCTACATGTGCTTCTTCTTTATTAAACTCACCACCCTTCTCGTAATACAAGGTTTCCTTACTTGTCTTCCCATACTTGTCCTTCCATCTCACTGGAATTTACCTGCTCTGTGGGCTTTGCAGAGGTCTTCATGCATCTCCACATGTCAGATATGGACTTGCCCCAAAATGTCCATTCCCAAATAATTCTCCCTAGCTCCTGCCTAACACTCTCATTATACCCCCTCTTCCAATTTAATACTTTCCCACAAGGTCTGTTCTTATTTTCACTCATAGCTGTCTTAAAATTCAGGAAACTATGATCACTGTTTCCTAAATGTTCCCTCACTGGAAGGTTCATCACTTGACCGGGCTCATTTCCCAAAATAAGGTCCAGTACAGCCCCCCTTTTTAGTTATTTTAAGAAACCCTCTTAGATGCACTGTTCCAATATGGAAACAAAATATGGAAAGTCCTACAAAAGGTAGTGGATATGGCCGAGTCCATCACAAGTAAAGCCCTCCCATCACTGAACACATCTACACCGAGCATTGGCGCAGTAAAGCAGCATCCATCATCAGGGACTCCCACCACCCAGGTCATGCCCTCTTCTTGCTGAGGTCATTAAGAAGGTACAGAAGCTTTAGGACTGGCAGCACCAGATTCAGGAACATTTATTACCCCTCAACCATCAGACTCTTGAATCTGTGGGGATAAACTTAACTTACCCCATCACTGAACTGTTCCCGCAGCCAATGGAATCACTTTCATGATATTTACTGTTTATTTATTTATTATTATTATTTATTTTTTATTTCGTATTTGCACAGTTTGTTGTCTTTTACACATTGGTTGTTTGCCCCTGTTGGGTGCAGTCTTTTATTAATTCTATTATGGTTCTTGGATTTACTGAGTATGCCCAGAAGAAAGTGAGAGAAAAAAAATAATAATAATAATAATAAATAAACAATAAATATCAAGAACATGAGATGACGAGTCCTTAAAGTGAGTCAATAGGTTATGGCGATTTGTGAATCCATAGACTTGGTGGGATAAATAAACTTTTTTAATGTCGTAATTTCCAAACTTCAGAAGAGCCGCCAGCGACCCAGGCAGATGGAGTGGCATTCAAAAGCTAAAAGCTGCAGATGTGGCCATCTGAAATGTACACAGAAAATGTCAGCATTACTCCACAAATATTTGTAGAGAGAGAACCGGACCGAACGTTCCAAGTCTATAATCTCTCATTAGAAGTGAGTAAAGACAGAAATCAGGTGTGCTGCTGAGAGGAGGGCTGGTGCAAAACAAACAACGGCAACGTCTGGCATGGGTGGAGGTGATGAGGAACTGAATGCCATGGTGCTGACTGAGAGAGGATGCCACTGACTGGAAAAGGAGAAGAGGGCCCATTAACCCACGAAGGAGATTACTCTTATTTATAATGATTTTGCTTATCAACATAAAGAACATACGGTATAGTAGATGTGAAAGGAAGGGTTGTGATCTGTAAAGCAAGCTACGTATAAATTGGTTTGGCTTATTTATTATAATTTTCCTCTTTGTGAGTATAAATTAATGAGGTAAGATCACCTAGAAGTTCAGATGCAAAATAGTTTTTTCTCCTTGCATAAAATAAAATATGACAAATGTTTTTGCATCACACTACAAAGCTCACACTTCCCAAAGTGATTCACCCTTGCATACCCAACAGGATTTTGTACATGGTGCAACACTGTTCCTCGCATGGTGCTTGCTTTTGGAGCAGGGAAGATGCAAGAAAATGTAAACAGCATCCATAAGTTAGAGAGTCAAAATAACTGGATGAAAGGAATGATCAGCACAATTTTGCAGAAAATGTGCTTACGTCTTAACAAAGTAAATTATCAGCAAAGTCGCTGAAGTAATGAAAAAAGGTTTGATGTATTTTGATTTGAGATCTTGCGGAATAATCTGATACGGATCTTCATCTATGACTAGAATTATACTGTAATTGAAACTCATGGAATTGGAGGTAACCTAAGTTGGGTTACGAAAATGATGGGAGGTACATTGCAAAAGTTTGGAACGAAAAGCTTATACTGTAAATGAAACTCACTGTTCAGATGAATTACTTTTAAAATACAACCACTACTATCATGATGTGTTGGTCACATTGAAATCAAGGTTTCAAAAACAGGAATAAATCTGGCAATATTGACTGGTGACAAGCACTAGGATATTATTTTTTTCTCTTCATTTGGTACCAGGAGTTCTTATATCTCCACCTTGATTGAAATATTTGAACCTTGATTTTACATTCAGTTCTTCAATGACGTGTCAGCTTGTATTACAAATGCAGGCCCCACAGTATCAGTTGGATAGATGAACTTCTGCCTCAGGTGAGAATGCTACAGGCAGAACTAAGATGGTATAAGGAAGGGAGAAGAACAGGATCAGAGATTATACTGCAATGAAAGCTCAAGAGTATGTTGTCAGCTTCCAACACAGTGATGAACAAAGAGCCTGTTCTTTCCTACTCCTATTCTTCACGGTCCATGACTTCAGCTGCCTTCAACTGTCAGATGTAGTTCTGTAATTTCTTCATGATAAAATGTAAAGTTGAACTTTATCTGTTAATAACATTATTGTATGTATTTTCTTGGCATTCTGACATGACTGAGACAATAATACTGAGATATACCAGAAATTAGATATTGTGATCTGTGCATGTTCAGTTTCCAAGTTTGAACTACCGTCCAGTTCTTGTTTTTTAACATTTTTTTTTGGATTCTGTGTAATGTTCCCTTTTTTAACATTTTATTTATGATGGTGCTAGTCGTGTGCATATTACGTCAATCACATTGGAGCATTTGAACGGTGTGTATAAAGTGGAGGAGGGTAATGGACATGTCAGAGATCCCTACCTAAAGGAGCACAACATCAGGACCCACCTGGTGATTAACCCAAAGGTAGGTCAATTGGTTAAGCTCCTCTTCTCTTTGCTGTATATATCTTTAAATTGCCATCACGTAAACAATGAACCTGGCAATGTGGCCTCAAAGTCTAACCTGCAGTATTTGTTTTCAAAGGTTAGTTGTCCTGTTTGAATCCTATGCACCTGGAAATTCATGAATTATTGCATATAGTATTGGTGGTTCTTTGATGAATTACTTCTATCTCAAATACCAAGAATAATTAATTTTGTAAACTGGATGTAGTAATTGGGAATTAACTTGAAAGTTCAATTTTGAGTGTGATGTTTTCCTGTTTTTCACACTTCATCCTGAAAGCAAGCCTTTTCCAGCCAATCATGCTACACGTACAAAATGTTGGAGGAACTCAGCAGGCCAGGCAGCATCTATGGAAAGAAGTAAACAGTCAACGTTTCGGGCCGAGCCCCTTCTTCAAGACTGGAAAGGACTGGGAGAAGTCAGAGTAAGAAGGTGGGAGGAGGCGAGGAAGAAGTACTAGGTGATAGGTGAAACTAGGAGGAGGTGAGGTAAAGAGCTGGGAAGCCAACTGGTGAACGAGATAATGGGCTGGAGAAGGGGGAATCTGAGAGGAGAGGACAGAAGACCATGGAAAAAAGGGAAGAGGAAGAGCACCAGAGGGACGTGATGGGAAGGTAAGGGGATAAGGCGAGAGAAGGAAACAGGAATGGGGAAATCGTGAAGGAGAGGAGTGGGGAGCAATTATCAGAAGCTCACGCCATCAAGTCCAGCATCTGCAGATTTTCTCGTGTTTGTGATACAGCCAACTATGACAGGGACACAAAACTAAACCAGGAAATATAAATTACACTTAATGATCAGAAAACAGTTTGGAAGGTTTAGATGGAACTATTTATTTTTTAAGTCTCCAGTATTAATTCCTCCTAAGAGTTTAAGACTCTAGACTGATAAAGTGAATTTTTCTGACCAGTTATTCAGTATTATAATTATAATTCAGTATTATTAAGCCAAAATACTGAATAACAGTAGATACTACGTAACAACGTAGTATCATCAATTTATTGACACCTAATGCAGTAGACCTAACTCACTCATGTTTGGCGTGGAATTAAGCGGCAAGCAGAGAAAGTTCTGGAATTGTTTCCTTGAGCTTTTTTTTTAGTAAGGATTACTAAGTGCATCTTTGTCTTCTGTTTGTAGTCTTGTAGATTTAACCACATGTGTGCAAATCTCATTTACTCTAAATTAAAGACAAAATTTAAGCCTCATGTTAAGGTCCACTTTTGAATGTAAACGTTTTAACCAAAATATGAGGTATGAGTACCGACAATATCATCATGTGTTTGGGGAAGAAACGTTCTTCATGGAAGCAAGGAAGGAATTCAGAAAGAATGGTCTGCTGAATTGGGTGGTAGGGTGGAGATACTTCTCTACCAAAGGAGGTGTAAGGCAGTCCTTCCCTCCCCTAACCTGCAGGTCACCCTTGGAAAGGTGTAGCACCTGCTTAGTACCACCCACCACCCACCCCCGATCAGAGTCAGGTGAAGCCATGGGAACAGGTGATGGATGGCCATCTGGTGCACATCACAAGTCCTGGTTATGTGACCACTGACACCAGGCAGACAATCTCTGAAGAGTATTGATAATGGCTGAGGTCACCCGTTTGGTAAAGACACTGTTCAAGAGAAGCCAATGGCCAACAACTTCTGTAGAAAAATTTGCCAAGAATAATCATGGTCATGGAAAGATCACGTTTGTTCATGTCAATACAACACAGCACATAATGAATGAACGGTCTACTAAAAGAAAAAGAGGGAAATCATTTTGGCAGGAATTTGCCCCAGAGCACATAGATATTACCATAGACGTTGAGCCGGCTAGCATTTTTCTTAAATGGCAGCATTACTTTGAGAAAAAAAAATCTGGAGAATTAAGTAGATCGGAAGAAAAAACCTTAGCATTTATTTATTGATTTTTCTCATTCTATATTTAGCTGTACAAAGCATACATGATTTCTTCCATTGTAACTTGTCCTTGAAAATAATTCTAGTTATGCATCTTTGAATTTCCTTTGTGCCATGAAAATAGGTTTAATTTTCAGATATGTTATTGGTAAATCTAATAATTACAGTTCATTTGCCTTCTAGATGATTTTGTTGTGTACTGTTGGGGACTTTAGCATTAAAAACTTTGATAACCATACATCCATCAACTAGGAGGCCCATCAACAATCCAACTAACAGAGAAGCCCATTGTGGGGTAATTTGCTAATATAAGGAATGCTAACTCTCTGCAATAGATATGTATCTGTCCACATCATGAGTTTGGATAGAACACGATTTTTGCTGAAACTTAGTGCTATCATCCTATATGGTTGTGAGATTTCAGAATCACTCAACACTTAGAAGTAACCAGATTAGACTCAAATTCTTTTGTTGATTAGCTTTTTTGCAAATCAGTGAAGATGTCCTCCACATACAAAGTTCCAGGAGAACTTAAAAACCACTCCATCGAGATGTAAAGTGTTTCTGAACTCTCACAACTATAAGAACTGTAATTTTAATGTTCAATTTCAGCATACTTCCAGCAAAAATCATGTCCTATCCAAACTCCCCAAATATGGTTATTATACCTTAAGCATAATTATATGTGATCCCTGTCATCCAATTCTGAGATTACATATGAAAGACAAATATTTGAACATTTTCTTGACCAAAGTTCAAAGTACATTTATTATCAAAGCATGTATAAATTATACAACATGGAGATTTGTTTCCTTACAGGCAGCCACAAAATAGGAAACCCAAAAGAACCCATTAAAAAAAGACTAACAAACACCCAATACAGAGAGAGAGAAAAAACACAAATTATGCAAACAATAAAAGCAAGTAACAGCATTCAGAACTGATGCACCATCAATAACTCACGCTGAGACTTAGGAAGTGAGATATCGGCTTTTATTGACTGGAAGAACAACACTACATCCTGGGAAAATGAGGGAGAGCAGCAGACCTCAGTCGCCTTTAAACAGGGGTCTGTGGGAGGAGCCACAGGAGCAGTCAGACAGGTATATCTAGTTCACCACAAGAACAAAATTGAGTCCGGAGACCCAAATCCCACAGCAGCCAGAGCAGGCCCAAAGCCTCAACCTCACTTCTTACCAAAACACAAACTATTAGTTCTTGACAAACCCAGGATGAAATGTCTGCTGCTGGTCAGCATCTGATTTAACAAAACATCCCTTTGATTCAGGCAATCATTGTCACTTCTCTCTAGAGTTCATCTGTACTTAAAAGGCTTATTAACAGGAACCACATTACTTCTGCTGACTGCTTGTTTACACGAACATATCACCTCTTCCTCCGTTCCTGCTGAGGCTAATTGCTTTAGAAACAAGCCTGTTGCTTCTTTATCTCTTTACATCCTGTAGAAATGGCATAGCCTGCTCTTCTGGAACCAATCGGTCAATTAAGTCTTTTCTACATATCCCCATCAGTAATATCTTAACTGACATGTCCGTGTTAATCCTACATTTCAGTGAGTTGTTGTTTGTTATTAGTTGTACTGACGTGCCTGTCAGCTCAATTACAGACACCAAGTCCGAGTGGCGTCAGTAGATGTGGACACTGCTGCCACACAACATGCTTTACAGTAACCATGAAAGTATTTCCCAGAGGTATCCTCTAATCCCACAGTTCAAAACACAGGTCATTGATCCCCAGTCTAATCAGTTGTGTTTCATAAGAGCAGCAGGCTAAATGGAGAATTATGTATCACTTGTCAGCTTGTACTCCTCCATCCCCCATTGTTATCCTGGTGTCCTCCCCTTTCCTTTCCAGTCCTGATGATGGGTCAACTGTTTATGCTCCTCCATAGATGATGCCTAACCTGCTGAGTTCTTCCTGCAATCTCTGTGTGTTCCTTTGGATTTGTAGTATCTGCAAATCCTTTTGTGTGTACATATCACTTGTTCCAAGTTAACAGCTACAGAGAACTGACTCACTTCAAACTTCCATCACTTAACTTTCCAAAGCCCCCTTTACAAAACTCAGTTTTACAAAACTATTTTCATTCATTTACATCTTACAAGTCTTCAGGTGTGTGGGACTTGGAATGTAGTGAGTGCGTGGAACACTCTCTCAGGGGTGATGGTAGAGGCAGATACATTAGGAACATTTAAGAAACTCTTAGACAGGCCCATGGGTGATAGAAAAATGGAGAGCTGTGTTGGAGGGAAGGGTTAGATTGACCTTAGAGTAGGTTGAAAGTAGATTAAAGTAGGTTGATCAGCAGAACATTGTGGGCCGATGGGCCTGTACTGTGGTGTAATGTTCTACATTATATGCTTATGTAGGTATGCTCTCAGTGGCTATTTTATTAGGAACTCGTGTTTACCTGCTCGTTAATCTAACCAGTCAATCGCATGGCAGCAGCTCAATGCATAAAAGCATGCAGACATGGTCGAGGTTTGTTTGTCTTTCAGACCAGACATTAAATGGGGAAGAAATGTGATCTAAGTGACTTTGACCGTGGAACGGTTGTTGGTGCCAGACAGGGTGGTTTGAGTACCTCAGAAACTGCTGATCGCCTGGGATTTTTACACATAGCAGACTCTGGAGTTTACAGAGAATGGTGCCCAAAGCAAGAAACATCTAGTGAGCAGCAGTTCTGTGGGCAAAAATGCCTTGTTATTGAAAGAGATCAGAGGAGAACTGCAGAATGGCTCAAACTGACAGGAAGGTTACAGTAGCTCAGATAACAACAGTGGTGTGCAGCAGAACACGTCTGAATGCACAACACATCGAGCCTTGAAGTGGATGGGCTACAACAGCTTCATTAGGTACTAAAGAAGCCACTAAGTGTACATTCTATGTTCCTTGTTTGTGTAGGTGTAGTTTGAGACCCACTGCTTCGATCGCCTGTCAGGCAGCATGTTACTGTGAATTTTCAAACTCATGAAGTGATATATATTTTCCCCAGTTCCTCTTTTATCTTTCTAATATGATAACAATGTGAAATAATGGGATATAAGCACAGAAAGTGTTCTGATTCAATAAAAAAGAGTCTTAAAGGTGAACTGGGAAGGAACATGGCATGAGTTGGCTGAGGTAAACTGGGAAATCACACAGATCTTATAGCAGGAAGCAATGGCTAATGTTTAAAGAATTAATCCACATTTTACAATGTACACACATGCCTTTAAGACATAAAAGCTAACGGGGAAAATGGTCAAATGTGGCCAACAAGGAAGATGAAGGTAGTACAGTATTAGATCAAATGAAAAGCTTCATGATGTTGCCAAAATAGTATAGGGGTGGAAACATGCAGAATTCACAACCACCAACACTGAGTTGGGCTTCACTTTAAGAGGCTTGTCTGACGTGAAGTTTTTACCTGGCTTTATGTTCTGTGTTTGGAGGACAAATGAAAGAGTTGTTACAGTTTCCCTTAAACTTAAAACACTTCTGCAGTTTTATTTACCAAAACCCACAATGGCAGTAAGCTGAAGGATTGGGAAAATTTTAGAATTACTCAAAGGAAGATCAAGGGCAAAAACAAACTCAGCAGGTCAGGCAGCATCTGTGGAGGAAGAGGGATGGACAGTCTGGGCTGAGAGGCTGTAGCTAGTGGGAGCCCCAGCTCTTTACAACCTACATCAGTGATTTGAATGAGGGGAAGAATGAAATATCTACACGTTTGCTGATGGTAGAAACCAGAGGGAATGTGAGTTATGAGAGATTTCAATGAGGAACAAGCGAAGCAAATGGGCAATTACACGGGTTCCCAAACTGGCTCCACAGATCTCTCGGTTAATGGTAGGGATCCGTGGAGAAAAAAGGTTGGGAACCCCTGGGCAAGTACTTTACATGTGAAATATCATGTGGAACTTTATACGAACTATTTTATTTTAAAGTAAAAAAGCAGAATATTTTTAAATGTGCTGTTGTATAAATGAATTGTTCAAAGATTCCCCCCTCTCTCTTCCTCTCTGCCCCCTTACCCCTCTCTTTCTTTCCCTTTCATTGTCTCTCCCTCCCTCCCTCTCTCCTCCTCTCCCCTCTCTGTCTGCCTCCTTCCCTCTCCCTCTCTCCCTTTCATTCTCCCTCCCTCACTCTCTCCCCCACTCTCTCTCTCCCTCTCCCCTTCCCTCCCTCTTTCCTTCCCATAGAACCATAGAATATTACAGCACAGAAACAGGCCTTTTGGCCCTTCTTGGCTGAGCTGAACCATATTTCTGCCTAGTCCCACTGACCTGCACCTGGACCATATCCCCCCATACACCCCCCATCCAAGTACCTGTCCAAGTTTTTCTTAAATGTTAAAAGTGAGCCCACATTTACCACTTCATCTGGCAGCTCATTCCGCACTCCCACCACTCTCTGTGTGAAGAAGCCCCCCCCCAATGTTCCCTTTAAACTTTTCCCCCTTCACCCTTCACCCATGTCCTCTGGTTTTTTTCTCCCCTAACCTCAGTGGAAAAAGTCTGCTTGCATTCACTCTATCTATACCCATCATAATTTTATATACCTCTATCAAATCTCCCCTCGTTCTTCTACACTCCAGGGAATAAAGTCCTAACCTATTCAACCTTTCTCTGTAACTCAGTTTCTCAAGTGCCAGCAACATCCTTGTAAACCTTCTCTGCACTCTTTCAACATTATTAATATCCTTCCTGTAATTAGGTGACCAAAATTGCACACAGTACTCCAAACTCAGCCTCACCAATGCCTTATACAACCTCACCATAACATTCCAACTCTTATACTCAATACTCTGATTTATAAAGGCCAATGGTCCAAAAGCTCTCTTTACTGCCGTATCTACCTGTGACGCCACTTTTAGGGAATTTTATATCTGTATTCCCTGATCCCTCTGTTCTACTGCACTCCTCAGTGCCCTACCATTTACCTTGTATGTTCTACTTTGGTTTTTCCTTCCAAAGTGCAATACCTCACACTTGTCTGTATTAAGCTCCATCTACCATTTTTCAGCCCATTTTTCCAGCTGGTCCAAATCCCTCTGCAAGCTTTGAAAACCTTCCTCACTGTCCACCACACCTCCAACCTTTGTATCATCAGCAAATTTGCTCATCCAATTTACCACGTTATCATCCAGATCATTGATATAGATGACACCTACCAGCCTTCTTCTGCCCACCCTCCCCCCACCTTCTTTATAGGGCCCTGCCCCCTCCCTCTTCAGTCCTGATGAAGGGTCTCAGCCCAAAACGTTGACTGTTTGTTTCCACGGATGCTGCCCGACCTGCTGAGTTCGTCCAGCGAGTTGTGCATGTTGCTTTGACCCCAGCATCTGCAGAGTATTTTGTATTCGTAATCTATGTTATTCCTGTGCACCAGGTTATTTCCTTCCTGTCTTGCTATCTTCAGTGGTTTGTAGGGATTCCTGAAGAGAATTTATAATGTATTTCCTTAGCTTGTTTGCCTTCCCTGCATACATGACCTCTGATTTCTCTGGAATGAATTCAGCTTTCTACTTCGCTGTCTGTCTCACCAGGTCCATCAAAATCTTTGAAGTCTGCCGCTGTTTTCCTTCTTAATCAAACACTCTTTGAGATCTCCTATTCTTTTGCAAATGACTTATTCATGATTCTTATATTTAGTTCATTATCATTGTTACATACCACACAAAAAAAAACAAGTGATCTAGTACCGAGCTCACTGCAGACAGTCGTCCATTCATTAAGACCATTGCCTTGTAACTGACTGGCAGTGAGTCAGTTTTGGGTAGAAGTTGTGATACTTCTCAAAGCCCTTGGGTTTAATTTTTCTTATCAGACCATCATATCTTTTTGCAAAAATCCATAAAATTCTTTTCAACTATTGCAATCCCTCATCACCTTCCTTGATGCTTCTTTTAAAATTGTAATATTAATCAAGCATGATGTACATTAATATATGCATACTGGTTCTCCTTAATTAAAATATGCTGTTATAAATAAAATTAATACCATCCTTCAGGATTTATTTCAGTAATCTTCCTGACATCAGTACTGAATTAATTGTGCTATAAATACTCAATATATCCTTTATTCCCTTTCAAACCATTGCATTCCATCAGCACTCTTCCTTCTTCTGCCAATACCTCTGAAGCCAAAGATATTCAGAAAATCCTTTTTCATCCCTTGATAGCCTTAATAGCCTGAGATATGGTTCATTCAAAACTTGCAGTTCATCTGCTTTAAAAGATATTAATTCATTTAATATTTTCTCCCATGTTATCTAATCACTTCCTTCTGTTCACCATCCCTCTTCAAAGTCTTCTGCTGAAGAAGGGCACCAAGTACTTAACCTTTCTCATGTCTGCTGCCTCTATCTGCACGCTGGCTTTTCAGTCTCCCGAAGTCCTGACAGTTTCCTTTGTTGTCTTTTTGCTCATTACGAATTTATATAATATCTTATACCAGCATATTTCTTTCAGAGAAATCCAACTCTTGCTGAGATGCTGCCTAACTGAATATCTTCAGCATTTTGTTTCTGTACCAGGTTTTGAAACATATGCAGCATTTTACTTTTGCTATGTTTTCTTTTTACTGGCCTAATTCATGCTGCAGTCACACTCTTGTTTTCAAGAGATCCACACAGCTTGCACCATACAGGAAACAGCAGACCTTCAGTAAGGAGTCTTGTCACTGATTCCATTAAGCACAAACATAAATGGGACTATTTATTCATATCAAAGAATTTTGTTTAATGTTAGCACAATGCTCTATAATTTGTGCAATATTTTGCAGTGTTAATTATCACAGGGATGAAGGAATCACTCTGGTGAATTTTTCAATGGATCTCTTCACAGAACATTAATTGGAAGGTGTATTGATAACCAGCACATCAAATATTAACGTACAGGTCCAACCTGGCCTTCATTATCCAATGAACAAAATTCCTGACTTGTACAGGGCTAATGCCAGGAAGTCACCACAAGACATACAAGAAATCATTGATGGAATATTTTAGAAGGAGGATCTAAATAAAATGTATACAAAGTGTCCTTTGCAATGCGGGTGCATTTGGAATAATAGACGTTACTTACTTTTGCAAAGATTGCTATTATATTGCTTTGTAAAGGTGTTTGAATAGAAGAATTCCTGTGATGACCAGGTATTTACTGCAATAGAAGTAAATGTAAGGAACCAATGATTACAAAATGGTTGATGCCTGTAAAATCTTTTTTAGTAAATTGGCTCCCATTGCGTTAATAACTGTTTAGTGTGTTTAACCAATGTTAGGACATTAGATGGCCCAACGTGTTGTGATGTATGGAATTGGCCTTTCTGAAGGAAGCTGGGTGAGAAATCAGTGGACAGGGGGATTAGGATGAGAACTGGTCACCAAGGTGATAGGCTTGCTAATCAGAGGTTGTAATTGATGCCAGAGGCAGGAAAGAAAGAGGCTGGTAGATGGGACCAGAGTAGAGAAAGCGTTATTCCTGAGTGCAGTAGCATGAAATTCCTGCTCCCTTATGTTGGCTGAGGTGGAGCTGTTGATCCAGTATTGTGGGCATACCAAAGCAGCTGGGATGCCTGCAAAGTGGAGCTTATTGACTGGAGCGTGTGATCAGTAGTCACATGGGAGGGGAGGTGGTTATTAGGTTGTGTCAGCCAACCAATGGGTTGCATAACACATCGAAGTTTTGTGGAGGGGTATAACCCAACTGGGGTTGGTGCCGCGAGAACACGTGAGGGAAAACTAGGTAATACTTATCTTAAAGCAGACCTACCCAACCCTGGTTCCTGGTGCCAGCTGGAACCTGCTCAGTCAACCACTCTCCGTAACACAAGCCTCTTAGCCATCGTGTCAACCTTGCTTCTACACGGAGTGACTTACAGCCGCATATCCAAGATTGAAAGTTACCTGTGAGAGAGTCCTGCATCAGTGGATGCCACAGTGCATTGCAAAGGCCAGTGATTCTGAATTAAACCATCAGATCCAAAGACAAATGCAATGACACAGACTGAGTCAGAGGTCTATGGGACTGAGAGTTCGGGGCTGAGGACTGGAGGCCCGGAGGTTGGACCCCCTTGGGGTTGCAAGCTCGTCTGTGTGGGTGAGGGGCTTGTTTTGCTGTGTTTCCTTACTTTGTTCTGTAGTTGTTGCCGTTGCTGCTTGTGTTGTTCCGCTGAACATGGTGGGCATGCTGTGTTGGCACCAGAACGTGCGGCAACAATTGCAGGCTGCCCCAGCACATCGTTTGGTGAGTTGGTTATTAACGTAAATGAGGCATTTCACTGTACTTCTCAATGTACAGGTGATAAATAGATTTGAAACCAAATATCATGAGGCTATGTGCAACCCCCAAGAAATCCCCACTCTTCAATCACATTCCACTTTCTGTTGAAATTTGATCTGGTCACAAATAAAAGGTGTGACTTCTGGGCAAATCTACAGTGAGATGGTACTGAGGCTCAGTGATGCTGCTCCGTTCTGTTGGCTTGGGAGGAGAATGCTGACCTCATATTGTGGACATTGTAAACTGGGACCTGTCCTTAAAGTGAGTAAGGTTCAGATGCAGTCTGGGCACACAGTAATTCAGTGAGGCTGGGAACGACAACAGCGCCCACCTGTGTACTTATTAATTCGGCATAACCAAATGGAAAACGAAGCATGGTTGAATCCAAAAGTTAAGAAGATGAGTTATTGAATTGACAGAAATTGATTAAGTCGTAAGATTATGTTGTCTTGCTTCCATGGTTGGGCCTTCACAGAATGACCCTTTCCATACACAGTAGTTTAGTGGTTAGCACAACGCTTTACAGTTCCAGCTACCCGGGTTCAATTGCCGCCCCTGCCTGTGAAGGGTTTGTATGTTCTCCCCATGACCGCATGAGTTTCCTCCAGGTGCGCCCGTTTCCTCTCACCTTCCAAAGACCTAATGGTTGGTGGGTTAATTGGTCACTGTAAATTGTTCCGTGATTAGGCTAGGGCTGAAGCAGGAATTGCTGGGTGGCGTGGCTCTAGGGGCCTGAAAGGCCTGTTTTGCACTGTATCTCGATAAATAAATACCATTACTATTGGAGAGATTTTTCAAATCTTCACCACCTACAAAAGTGATATATAACTTGAAAGGACAGAAATAAATTTTGCAAATGTTGATAAGTACTAACATATTCATTTCAAATTGCAGAGTTAAGCAGCTTTAAGATGGGTCAAATCTTAAGGAGTCATTTTAAACTTGTGCTCAACCATTATGTATGTAAGTGCATGCTGCACAACAAGACCTTTCAGAATTGCTGGCCTTTAACGCACACTGTTTTGAACCTTACAGGCAGAGAGACGTAGCCCACAGCATCATTTTAGACATCGACACACAGCGGATGGAGCCAAGATGAGAGCTTCTGTCAGAATGACCAGATACCTGGAATCTTGGGGAGCAGCCAAACCCTTTGCACACTTACATCATCGGGACAGTATGACAAATGAAAATGGCAAGATCAATACAGTTGTAAGGATGCATTTGTTAATCTTCCTAAAATGAAACTAATGACAGTATAAAGTCAAATCACAAAATAGCCGCTGATATATGAAATCCATATGCTGCTCTGTGCAGGATCATTTTGCAACTGTGCAATTTGGATAGTGTTTTGATAATGTTGCATAGTGGATTAACCTATAGGAATTCCAATATTTCTTAATTTCCAAATGGAGAGGAGTGAAACTATACACTTGTAGCAAGGACAACATACTTATTTAGATATATATAGTATTCTTCATGCCTCATGGATACTTTATGCAATTACTTAAAAAGTGTTTGTGGGTGGAAGCAGTTCCAGTATATTAGAGCAGTATCCTTTTGTAGAGCTGTGACTAACGGCAGGACATTTGTCAGAGAGTCAGAGAGGTGCACAGCCCGGGAAAAGGGTCGTTTGGCCCAGCTCATCCAAAGAGTTTATTGATGCTAATTTAGGAAGGGGAAGCCTCAGAGAACGTGCAGAGGAGATTTATCAGGATGGTGCCTGGATTAGAAAGCATGCCTTACGAGGATAGGTTGAGTGAGCTAGGGCTTTTGTCCTTGAAGAGACGTTTTTTGTGAGATGTTCTTTGGTTGGCTATAACATGCAAGTTTGTGAATATTGGGGTTGATGCCTCCCTGAAGTGATTCAAGCTCATTGCTGATTGAGAACCAAGAGTCATAAATTATCGACTGTCACTTGATGGGAAGAGAACAATAAATGGACGCTGGCTTGGACCAGAGCCAATAACAAGGTTTTAAAGGACAGACCCATGACCTGTGGCCAATGACACTGGAATGCGATATTTGAATTGATAAGGAATGGATATAAAAGTGGATATTCCATGTGTGCTGGTAGTGGTAACTTTGAAGAATAACCATCGCAGATACAAGTGCAAGCAACCCTGTGTGAAATATGTGGCGAGGGAATCGGGACAATGAGGAAAGCCTGGCCAGCGTAAACTCCTTTGTCCGGGTAATACCTTTGCTATTCTTTGACTATTCAGGGGAGTCAGGGATACCTAGCGTGTGTGCACACAAGGTATTTAGTGTATGAATTCACATACTTATTAGTTTAAACAATAAAGGTACTTGTCAGTAAATATAGATGTCTCTGTGCCTCACTAATCATCGCTGTAAGTAGTAAATATTTTTTTTCAACACTAGAAATAAAAAGAATCTGGTCACTTTGGCTGGGCTATATTATAGAACCAATGGTCAGTAGGAACTTAAGGAGCAGATGTGTGAAGAAGTTGCTTGTAGTTGTGAGAATATTAGGGTTGTACTGGCGGAAGACTGGCCACCCAGAGTACAAAGGGCCTGGTTGGGGCAAAATCTGTGCCATGCATCCAAGACAGTTTCCTCACACAATTATATAGGGGATCCCACTTGAGAAGGAAAAATGCTGGACTTGCTCTTAGAGAATGAGGTGGTCCATGTAACTGTAGTGGACTTTGGGGAGCACTTTGGATCCAGTGACCATAATTCCTTTAGCTTTAAAATAGTTATGGGAAAAAGATGAAACAGTCCATGGGCTAAAGTCCAGAAACGAAGTAGAGTCACCTTTGAGGGCATTAGGTAGGATCTGGCTGAGGTCAACTGGCTACCTCTATTTAAAGGCAAAAGAATTGATGATGGGTGGGAGGCTTTTAAAAGGATCAGATCAGAAGTCCAGGGCAGCATATTCCTGTGAGGGTGAAGAGTAGATATACCAAGTTCAGAAGCAGAATCATTATTCTCACTGACATAAGTCATGGAATTTGATGTTTTGTGGCAACAGTACGGTGCAAGGAATAAAAAAGAATACTATTACTTACAATAAAAACCACGTAGTGCAGAAGAGGAAAAGGAAGATAGTGAAACAGGTAGTGTTCAAGAATTATTGGACCCTTCAGAAGCTCAATGGCGGAGGAGAAGAAACTGTTCCTAAATCATTGAGTGTGGTCCTTCAGGCTCCTGTACCTCCTCCCTGATGGTAGCAATGAGAAGAGGAACTCTGGCTGATCAGAGATTTTGAGGCTCTGGTCAGGAAAAAGAAAGAAATATTTGCATTGCCGTTAGTCAGTGGTGATGTTCCAGAAGACCGGGGTGGGGGAGGGGGAATGGCTAATGATTTTCCATCATAGAAGAAGAGTAGAAGTGACAGGCCAATGATACCTGTAGGGAAGTCGCTGGATGGAGTTCTGAAGGACAAGATCTAACATCATTTGGATAGTCAAAACCTGATCAGAAATGGTCAGCATGGTTTTGTGTATAGGAGGTCATGTCTGATAAACTTTTGGAGTTTTACCAACAGGTAACTAAGATAGATGAAGGTAGGACAATGCGTGTAGTCTTTGTAAGCTTTAATGAGGCTTCTGACAAGGTCGCTAATGGCAGGCTGGTCTGGAAGGTTAGATCATGGTGGGAGCTAGCAAGGTGGATTCAGAATTGGCCCAGCGATAGGAAGGATTGAAGGATCATCTTGGCCGTGGACTGACATGTCAGAGCAGGAATGGGAATTGGAAATGTTTGGCCACCGGGAGGTCCTGCTGCTGCCGGATGGAGCGGAGGTGCTCGCCGAGGTGGCCCCCGATAGGTCTCACCAACGTACTGGAGGCCGCATCAGGAACACTGGATGCAATAGATGCCCCCGGCGGGTTTGCAGGTGAAGTGCTGCCTCTTCTGGAAGGACTGTTTGGGACTCTGAACGGAGGTGAGGAAGGAGGTCAATGGGCAGGTGTAGATCTTCAGCCACTTGCAGGGAGGGACGAGCGGACAAGGGAGTCACAGAGGGAGCAATCCGTGTGGAAAGCCGGGGGTTGGGTTGGGTAGTAGTGAGAGGTAGAGATATGTTTGGTGGCAAGATCCCAGGTCAGGGTCTTCAAAAGAACCCCGAGAAGGAAAAAAAGAGATATTTAAGATAGAAGTAAGGCTGTTTCCGAAAATGCAAGCAAAGAAGTCGCCGTTAGGCACCATCATCCTAAGCCTTTAGCTTTTGCTCTTCAGTAGAGCTGCTGAAACTTCAGCACTTTCTCAGATCAGTCAACATTATTTATGCGTTTGAAAATTACAGAGTGAGCAATGGATGGCTGGGGGTGTTTAATGGGCTCTTCAGCTTCAGAGAACCCTCTTGTGCTGCTGAATCCCACCAGTAAATGTTACTCTACAATCTATAATCTGCAGCAGCAGTAATAACAATAGTATCAATTAAGTGCAAAAAGGCTGAAGTCTGTGAGAGGCTATTGTGATAGAATTGTTCTGGAATAATATTCCAGACTCTGAATTAGGTGACAGTAATTGCATGGCACAAAATCACGATTAAAAGTTTAACAATGCGGAAGAGCCATGGAGGAAGATTATTCATCTTGGATAAAAGTTTGTTGAAACTTTCTCGGTTTTCTGCTATATAAATAGTACTTCGAATGTTGGTTTTGCCGAAAGGAAGAATCCTAGCAATCTCTGACGGTTACTGACCCTGACATCAACATTCTAAAGACGTACAGATTAGGGTTCGTGAGCTTCAACATGCTACGTTGGTGTCGGAAGCAAGATGCCACTTGCAGGCTGCCCCCAGCATAATCCTCCCTGATTTGATTTGACACAAGTGACTCATTTCACTGAAATGGAGCGTCTCGCCACGTTCTATCCCAAAGCAAAATTGACAATTCCAAAGCTGGAATCGCAGAATAGCAACATTTATCATGGTCATTACACTTGAACACCATGCCATTTATATCCCTATGCGATGCCGTAATAGCTTTATCAAAAATAATTCACTTTTACTGTAATGGTCGGCATGTATTCAAGAGAATCATAAAAATTTTGTACCACAGAAGGAAGTTATTTTGCCCACATCAGCCAAAAAATAGCTAATTTAGAGAAACACCACTGCCGCCTGTAACGTCCTTCACATACATTTCAAATGGGTTGAGCGTTTCAAATAGAAATTGCAGAGTAGGCTTTGAGAGTTTGGGGGTGTTTAATGGCCCTTCAGCATCAGAAGATCATCCTGAAACACATCGGGGGCTGCTGAAACCCATGATTGAATTATAACTCTGTAGTTTATAATATTGTATGTACCTTCACTCAAGGCTCATTTTTTGTGAAATTCTTCTTCCATATCTTTCCCTCTCTTCCGCCATTTTCCTTAAATTTATGCCCCCACCCCAAAAGTTTATTAATTTCTCTGTTAAGAGAAATGTCTGAGAATTAAGCCTCTGAATGCATTCAATCTTGAGCAATCATGGATTTACATAACTCAGGGAAAAACTCCTCAGTCTCCTGTATTTCAAAGGAACTAACACCACCAAACGTTATTTTTATTCACAGCTAAACCTCTCCAGATTTGGCAATATCATTTGTATCCACCAAACCCCATTGTATCTTTCCCTTAGTGTGGTGATGAGAACTGTAGTCTGTACTCTAACTGAGGACAAACTAGTTTTTTGCTGCTCTTGTATGCTATGCTTTTACCAGCAATAGGAGTGGATATGAGCTGCCTTCTTAACCACCTCAATTACATGCTTTACTGCATTCAGGGATCTGTGAATCTCGATATTGTTTTCTCTTCTCAGTCACCCACCATTGATTGTGTATACAGTTGGATTTACTGCTTTGGAGTTGGTTGCTCTGGATTTTCAGCATCTGCAGAATCTCATTTGCTTGTGTGTGCCTTTACCTTGTTTGTCCCCCTTGCAAACGGGGAAGAGCTGAGTTAATAAGAGAAGTGAACAAAGGTAGAGCTAGAAGTCTGGCAAAATGCCACAGTGGAGCAGAGAGTACGGGTGAGAGCTCCTGTAAAGAATACAAGGGAATTAAATGCTAGTCTGTTAAGAAGGTATATTAATAAGGATGATTTTTTTTCAGAATCAGAATCAGGTTTATTATCACTGGCATGTGACGTGAAATTTATTAACATAGCAGCAGCAGTACAATGCAATAAATAATATAAAAGAAAAACTCAAAATAAAATAATAATAATAAGTAAATAACTAAATCAATTACAGTATATGTATATTGAATAGATTAAAAATTGCACAAAAAAACAGTGAGAAAAGGGCATGCACTGGGTGCTTGAAGTCCTTAATAATGGACGCTGCCTTTCTGAGACACCGCTCCTTGAAGATGTCCTGGGTACTTTGTAGGCTAGGACCCAAGATGAAGCCAACTAAATTTACAATCCTCTGCAGCTTCTTTCGGTCCTGTGCACTAGCCGCCCCCTCCCCGTACTAGACAGTGATGCAGCCTGTCAGAATGCTCTCCACGATACATCTATAGAAGTTTTTGAGTGTATTTGTTGACATACCAAATCTCTTCAAACTCCTAATGAAGTATAGTCACTGTCTTGGCTTCTTTATGACTACATCAATGTGTTGGGACCAGGTTAGATCCTCAGAGATCTTGACACTCAGGAACTTGAAACTGCCCACTCTCTCCACTTCTGATCCCTCTGAGGATTGGTATGTGTTCCTTTGTCTTACCCTTCCTGAAGTCCACAATCAGTTCTTTCGTTTTACTGTGCCAGGTTGTTGCTGTGACATCATTCTACTAGTTGGCATATCTCACTCCTGTACACCTTCTCGTCACCACCTGAGATTCCACCAACAATGGTTGTATCATCAGCAAATTTATAGATGGATTTGAGCTATGCCTAGCCACACGGTCATGGGTATATAGAGAGTAGAGCAGTGGGCTAAGCACACACTCCTGAGGTGCACCAGTGTTGATTGTCAGTGAGGAGGAGATGTTATCACCAATCCGCACAGATTGTGGCCTTCCAGTTAGGAAGTCGAGGATCTAATTGCAGAAGGAGGTACAGCGGCCCAGGTTCTGCAACTTCTCAGTCAGGATTGTGGGAATTATGAAAGTAAATGCTGAGCTATAGTTGATGAACAGCGTCCTGACGTAGGTGTTTGTGTTGTCCAGGTGGTCTAAAGCCATGTGAAGAGCCATTGAGATTGCATCTGCCATTGACCTATTGTGCCAGTAGGCAAATTGCAATGGGTCCAGGTCCCTGCTGAGGCAGGAGTTCATTCGAGTTATGACCAACCTCTCAAAGCATTTCATCACTGTAGATGTGAGTGCTACTGGGCAATAGTCATTAAGGCAGTTCACATTATTCTTCTTAGGCACTGGTATAATTGTTGCCTTTTTGAAGTAAGTGGGAACTTCCGCGTGTAGCAGTGAGAGGTTGAAAATGTCTTTGAATACTCCCGCTAGTTGGTTGGTGCAGGTTTTCAGAGCCTTACCAGAGTTTTGGTGATGTGGCTGAATGGGTATTAATGAATGACAGAGAAGCTATTTAGCATATCAATTCAGGATAAACTCCAACTTATGTGGAGGCATGTTTTCTTATCATTTTCACTTTGTTCCAGTGAATAACAATCAAATATCTTTCTGCTTTTGCAGGACATGCCTATGGTTCGATACCATTTCCATCGATGTACAGAAAGGTTAGTGTTGATCTTTTTGCTTCATCATCTTGTGATCGCCTACAGCGGAGGTTCCCATACTGGGATCCGTGGACTCTTTGCTTCATGGTATTGGTCTATGGCATAAAAAAAAGTTTGGGAACCCTTGGCCTATAGTATGTTTGTTCTTAAATTTGAGGTTGCTGAGATTTTCATTAGGATGATTTAACAATACTGTGAATTTTTAATAACAGTTGTTGCAGAGGTGAAAATGCCTTCATTAAATGAACAGCAAGGAATTTTATACAATTACCAAGCTTTTAAATGGCTTTGATCAAAATACGAATATGCCAAGAGATTAGTATGTTATTACATGCAAAACAAGTAAAATACAAATAATTCTGATGCCTTAATTCTTTAAGGGACTAGGCTGCCATTAAATTCCATCTCTGCCTATGAAGATGCTAGTTTTACCTTTATCTTCTAGTCAACTGGCCTCTGAAAATACCCCTGAACTTGCAGAAGCCTGGGGTACAGAAATAAAGTTAGTCTTCCTCTCTGTTCTTGCCCTTCTTGAAGTCCCAGACCAATTGGTATCACAGGCTAGAACCTGTTTCTCAGTCCGTTTTAAATGTGTTTTCAAGGTTTAAGATTGTTTATTGTCATTCGTCAGTCCACGAGCGTAAAGGAGAGTGAAATGATTGTTACTCTGGATCCAATGCAACATATAAAAAATACAATAAGGAATAAACAAGAGCACATGATAAATATAAATGTAAAAACAATTCAGTGAAACTCAATGTACAAGTAACAGTTTGGCTGCATATACTGTACATAAGATTTGTTCCAAAATTTCACCCTGCTTTTAGTCTTATTGCTCTTACTGTCATGAAACACAATTTTAGATAGATAGATAGATAGATAGATAGATAGATACTTTATTCATCCCCATGGGGAAATTCAACATTTTTTCCAATGTCCCATACACTTGTTGTAGCAAAAACTCATTACATACAATACTTAACTCAGTAATAATATGATATGCATCTAAATCACTAACTCAAAAAGCATTAATAATAGCTTTAAAAAAAGTTCTTAAGTCCTGGCAGTTGAATTGTAAAGCCTAATGGCATTGGGGAGTATTGACCTCTTCATCCTGTCTGAGGAGCATTGCATCGACAGTAACCACTTATTGCTGGACAATAAGACCAGCAATTAACTATTTGCAAAACCTTACGCATTCTTGTGTCAAGCAAATTATATGTACCCTCAGAAGTTTCCCCCAATTTCATGATGTCACATTTGGCGGACAAAGTGTTTTACTCTAAACACCGAAAGATTAACTAATTTTACTATTACAGAACAAAGTCACAAAAAAGAAGATTTGAGGAGGAGTTAAACGAAAGAATGATCCGAGCTATTGATGGAATTAATTCACAAAAGTAAGTTTACATTAAAGTATTCTTTCAGAATAAAGAGGAAGCAGACAATATGGAACTTAAAATCAGAGTTTAATATAATGTCACACAATTTGCCTAATGATTCTTTTTGGGACAGTTATCACTGTTCCCCCTAAGCTGCGCAGGTGCGCGACCACCCATATAGCCTTTGTTGGCCACACAGCTGTACTTTTTAAAAAATATAATGTTAATTTAAAGTGCCATGCAGTTATCAGTCTGTGTGTAAAACTTCCTGCTCAGAGCTGTAGTTGTGAACTTCCACTATTCAGGACCTTTACAGAGACAGGTGCGTAAAAAGGGCCCGAAGGATCACTGGGGACCCGAGTTACCCCAACCACAAACTGTTCCAGCTGCTACCATCCAGGAAATGGTACCGCAGCATTAAAGCCAGGACCAACAAGCTCTGGGACAGCTTCTTCCACCAGGCCATCAGACTGATTAACTCACACTGACACAATTGTATTTCTGAGCTATATTGCCTGTTCTGTTGTATATCTTACTCTACATGCTATTTATTACAAATTACTATAACTTGCACATTGTACATTCAGATGGAGATGTAACATAAAGATTTTTACTCCTCGTGTATGTGAAGGATGTAAGAAATAAAGTCAATTCAACTCAGTTCAGTAGTTGATTGCACAGCTGTAAAAAAAATAGAGGGAATATTGGTTTGTATCTCTGTAACGAGCAAATTTAAAGATTTTTTATCTCATCACATGGACTAATGCAGGGCAGAAACAAACCCTTCAGCCCTGATGCACCATCAATAACTCTCGGAGATATGAGGCAAGAGAGAGGCTTTTATTAGCTGGAAGAGAGAGCACTATCAGCAGCAAGAGACCATCACACAACATCCTGGAGACTGAGGGAGGAGCAGTGCCTCCAATTGCCTTTATACAGGGGTCTGTGGGAGGAGCCACAGGAGCAGTCAGCGGGGGGGGGGGGGGGGGGCGTGTCCAGACAGGTATATGTAGTTCACCATAAGCCCTACTCTTCTTTTGGAGAATAACATAGGTGAAATTATAAAAGTAAATCTAGCCAAATTACTGTATTACCACTTGATAGTGCTCTAATTCATAAAGACAAATGTGCAACTGTATGTCCACCAACCTGCCAGAGATTGGAGAAACAGCAGAGTAGATCTAGAACAGGGGTTCCCAACCTTTTTTTTTACCGTGGACCGATGCCGTTAAGCAAGGGATCAATGGACCCCAGGTTGGAAACCCCTGATCGAGAAAGCAACTATCATCACAGAAATGGGCCAGATTTTAGTGTAAAGTAGAAAGACTTAAAACGACTATAAACACATTCACTTCCAATTTCAATGAAATGTCATCCATCAGAGCCACCTCCGCTTCCCACAGCATATATGCTGATCCCTCACCTCCAAACTCCGGAACTCTGACCTCCCCAGGTATTGTATCAGCAACCATGCATACATTCCCTCTGTTGGAGTATTTACTGCACAAGCTTAGCAGGTCTATCAGTCAAAGGCTGCCTGGTATAATACAAAAATAAAGAAGATGCTATCAGAAGAACAGTGTACCAGCCTCTCTGCTTTCATAGAAGGTTAAGAAAGTTTGGCTTGTCTCTGAACCTGTACTGTTGAAAGTGTCCTGACTGGTTGCACCACAGTCTTGTACGGCTATTCTAAAGTGCAGGAACATAAGAAGCTGCAGAGAGTAATGGACTCTACACAATACATCACAGGAACATCCTTCTCCATCATAGGAAGTACTTACCTGAACAAGAGGGATGGTTTACACCTGAATCCAAAGGGGACCAATGTCCTTGCAGCCAGGTTAGCTAGAACAGTTGGGTAGGGTTTAAACTAATTTGGCAGGGGGATGGGAAACAGAGTAATAGGATGAGGAGGGGGCAATTGGTATACAATCAGAGGACTTGTGTAGTGAGTTTGTCAGGAAGGACAGACAGATAATTGAGCAAAATTGCAGTTTGTGGGATGAGTTGGAACGTAACACTTTGAGAGCAGCTTGCTGTTGAGTCCATTGGGGGTAAGGCTCTTCCAGATTGTATAATGAACTGGATTTAATTAGGGAGATTAAGAGACCCGTAAGAGGCAGTAATCCTAATATGATAGACTTCACCCTGTAATTTGAGAGGAAGAAGCTAAAGTCAGATGTAACCCTATTACAGTGGAGTAAAGGGATTATAGAGGCATGAGAGAGGAGCTGGCCAAAGTTGATTAAAAGGGGACACAAGCAGGGATGATGGCAGAACAGTACTGACTGGAGTTTTTGGGAGCAGTTCAAAAGGCACAGGATAGGTAAATCCCAACAAAGAAGTTTTCTAAAGGCAGAATGATGCAACTGTGACTGACAGGGGAAGTCAAAAACGACATAAGAGCAAATGAGAGGGCATATAAATAGAGAAAAAAAGTGGGAAGTAAGAAGATTGGAAAGCTTTTATAAACCAACAGAAGGCAATGAAACAAAGCCTCTACAGAAACCTGAAGAGTCTCACCACCAGGTTCAAGAACAGCTACCTCTTTTCAACAGTTCAGTTCTTGAACCAATGTGCACAGCCTAATTCACAGCCTCAGTACAGTAACGCAACGACTACTTTGCACTACAATGCACTATATTTTTTGTTCTAATAGTATTCTCCCTTCTGTAATTTTTGTATAATGTATGTTTTCCTTTTGAATTTTGTGTATCTGATGTGATGTGCTTATCCCAGCACAAATGGGTTTTCCATCGCACCTGTGCCTACAGGTGCAAACTTGTGCACATGACAGGAAACACAGAGAAATAAAACAACAGCTAGGTACCCTCTCCCCACTGCCACCTCCATCCCGACATGGACTGTGTACAAAATTCAGGTCTGATTTGATTAGCAAGGCAACTGAATGAGAACTTAAAAGCCAGCGGTTGTACCCAGATAACGTTTCAGTGGAATGACTGTGCTACAGCCCGAGAATTAAAAATCGAATCGCTTGGGACATACTTTAGACAGGAATGTTTAATTGCTCTGCCTTCTGGATCAGCAGGAGATTTTATCCTGACATATCTAAATACTGAGTAGATTGTCCTGTCTGATTAAATTGTCTTTGAGCCAGCTGCGATCACAGTCAAATCTAACATTCAATTCCCTATACATTTGTACCATGTGATCCCTGGGACTTACCTATTTATCTCCTTGTCTTTTTCCCTCTTGCATCTTTCATTTTATATGCAACACACACAAGATGCTGGGGAAACTCAGCAGGCCAGGCAGCATCTATAGAAATGAATAAACAGTTTATGTTTTGGGCTGAGACCTTTCTTCAGGACTGATTAATTACTTTAATGAGTCCCGATGAAGGGTCTCATCCTGAAATATCGACTGTTTGTTCATTTCCATAGATTCTGCCTAATCTGCTGAGTTCTTCCAGCATTTAATGTGTGGCGCTTTGGATTTCCAGCATCTGCAGATTTTCTCGTGTCTTCAATTCTCTGTGCAAATGTTCCTTTCTCCTTCACAATTACCTGGATATCTCATAAGTTCTACTTCTTGCCTCTTTGTGTGTTCTTCTGCACAAACGTGTTTATGCCTCACTCAACTTTTAGTGGGTTTGGTCCTAACATTCTCGAGGAGATACTTCCATTGGGCTCTTAGATGACTGTGGGCCTTGTTGTGTATTTATTATTTCAGTAATATTTGAATAATCTTGTATATTTCTTGGTTGAGTGAGCATTCTTGTTCATTTAAATAATATATTAGGGGTTATATGTATAAATATGTGAATTGCACACGTCATCGTGCAACCATATAATACATGCACACTTCGCTTAAAAGAAATACGGTAGTTAACTTAGACTCGCATCTCTCAGCTCTCTTGTTTTCCTCTGATATAGTTTACCATTTTGAAGCTACAGAACATAACAGACCTCACCTAACCAGGGACCCAAATCAATCCTAGTGATTCCAGAGGTGCTTAGCTAAAACTTACTGGAGTCGTCCGTGAAGTAAGCGAAGTGCAATCCTATGGCACCATTGCAGACTATTTACGGCCATGGCCTTCCTTTCAGGCAGACAGGAAACGTAAAGACATACTGAAGAGCCAAAAAAATATATTTGATTTTACTGTTCTTCCTTCAGTAAAGATATCCCTTCAGGCACCAAAAGGGTTCAGAGAAAACTGCCAAGTAAAGAGACCCAATTGTGCCCCTTTTATGTGCAAAGGTCATGTAAAAGCTATTGGGTTCATGATTAAAAAGACAGTGTCCATTTACACTAAAAGTAATGCGCAAACTAATTTTGCTATGGGCATTGTTCGCCCTGGCAGGAAAAACATTCCCTGGCATCAGTCACACAACTATTGACTCCACCCCTATTTCTGGCTTTAGTGGCAGATATCGGGCCATTTGGGCACCTCTTCACACTTTAATTGATCACTGACAGTTCAACCATGAGCACTTTGTGGCACTTGCCACCTTTGTTCACAATTTTAAAATGACACTGCTGACATCAGGAGATGCTTCAGATAATACAGGAGGCTGCTCAAACACCTTCTAAAGACTTCGAAGTCCACTGCTGTTTGCAGTGAGTGCTTTTCGTCCTGCAAGCGTAGGAAGCTACTCATAGGACGTATGGCCACAGCAGCTGGGACTAATGCACTTTACATAGCATTCATAAGACTTTGCATAAGTTCAGCATGTCATCAAGAACTTTGACAAACTTCTATAGATGCACAGTGGAGAGTATCCTGATTGTATCATGGCCTGGTATGGAAACATCAGTGCCCAAGACGGGAAAAGCCTTCAGAAAGTAGTGGATACAGCCGAGTCCATCACAGGAAAAGCCCTTCCCATCTACTAGGAGCACTGCTTGAAGAACGTAGCATCCATCTTCAATGTCCCCCACCATCCAGGCTATGCTCTCTTCTCGTCGCTGCCATCAGGAAGGAGGTACAAGGTGCTGCTTTAGGTCCCACACCACCAGGTTCATGAAGTTATTAACCTTCTGCCATCGAGCTCTGAATCAATGTGGTTAACTTCACACTGAACCGATACCACAACCTATGGACACTCTTTAAAGGATTCAACAAATCATGTTCTCAGCATTTTTTATTTGTCTGTTTTTGTATTTGCACAGTAGTTTGTTTTCTTTCGCACAATTATTGCTGTTTGTCAGTCTTTGTGTGTAGGTTTTCGTTGATTCTATCAGGTTTCTTTGTTTTACTGTGGATGCCTGCATGAAAATGAATCTCTTTGACACATACATTTGTACTTTGATAATAAATTTACTTTGCACTTTGATTCAATAGCTGTGAAGGTATTTTAAAGGGTTAATATTTCAAGCAAATCATCATTAACAAATGCAAAATTACTCATGAGGTTTCAGTTGAGATCATTGCTCAATGCAGAGGGGTGCCTGCAATTTGAGATGGTAGCTTATTGCTTCCCATATGTAGCTGTCAAAAGATTTATCTTATCAATGTGCTGTACCACCTCCCTTCTTGATGCATCACTTGCTGTAACTCTCACTTCGAGCCTCTCTCTTTAATTCCTCTGAAAAACAGAAGGGGTCTCATGCAGGGGATGTTCTATCTCAATGAGCAGACTCCCTCACAATTTTCTTTCTCTGTCACGAGTTCCCGGCGCTTGTGCTGGAGAAGCAGGGAGATAAATCAGAATTGGAATCGCATTTATTATCACCATCATATGTCATGAAATTTGCTGTTTTGAAGCAGTGGTTCAGTGCAATACATAAAAAATTACTATAAATTATAATAAGAAATATTTAAAAATAACATACACAGCTACAGGTTCAAAAGTGGTTCATGAAAACGATTCCAGGAATTGAGTGGGTTATCATATGAAGAGCATTTGATGATTTGGGCCTGGACTCACTAGAATTCCGAAGAATGAGGGGTGACCTGATTGAAACCTATCGAATGTTGAAGGGCCTCGATAGAGTGGATGTGGAGAGGATGTTTCCTATGGTGGCAGAGTCTAGGAGCAGAGGACGCAGCCTCAGAATAGAGGAGCGTCCTTTTAGCATGGAGATGAGGAGGAATTTCTTTAGCCAGAGAGTGGTAAATATGTGGAATTTGTTGCTGCAAGCAGTTGTGGAGGCCAAATCTTTATATATATTTAAGGCAGAGATTGTAGATTCTTCATTGGTCAGGGCATGAAGGGATACGGGGAGAAGGCAGGAGATCGGGGCTGAGAGGAAAAATGGATCAGCCATGATGAAATGGCGGAGCAGACTTGATGGGCTAAATGGCCTAATTCTCTTCCTATGTCTTGTGGTCTTTAAGTTATCCTTACGCAATAATGGGTACAATCAAGACAACATTAAGTGCCTTTATATTGTGCTCACTTAGACAGGAAAGATGTAAATAAGGTTGAAAGAGTACAGAGAAGATTTACAAGGATGTTGCCGGGTCTGGAGGACCTGAGTTAAACTTGAATAGGTAACAACTTTACTCCTTGGAATGTAGAAGACTAAGAGGAGATTTTTTTAGAGGTATACAAAATTATGAGGGTAATATATAGGGTAAATGCAAGTAGGCTCTTTCCACTGAGGTTCGATGAATTGAATTGACTTTATTTCTTATATGTGCCATGTGCAATCATAGTAATTTATAATGAATAGAATATTCAATGTAATATAGAGCACACTCAAATCAGTGTGAGTTCATCAGTCTGATGGCCTGGTGGAAGAAGCTGTCCAGGAGCCTGTTGGACCTGGCTTTTATGCTGCAGTACCACTTCCCGGATGTAGCAGCTGGAATAAATTGTGGTTGGGATGACTTGGGTCCCCAATGATCCCACGGGCCCTTTTTACACACCTGTCCTTGTAAATGTCCTGAATCATGGGAAGTTCACAACTACAGATGCACTGGGCTGTCTGCAGTACTCTCTGCAGAGTCCTGCGATTGAGAGAAGTACAGTTCCCAAACCAGGCAGTGATGCAGCCAGTCAGGATGCTCTCAATTGTGCCCCAGTAGAAAGATCTTAGGATTTGTGGGCCTATACCAAACTTCCTCAACCGCCTGAGGTGGAAGAGGCACTGTTGTGCCTTTTTCACCACACAGCCAGTGTGTACAGATCACGTGAGGTCCTCGGTGATGTGGATGCTGAGGAACTGGAAGCTGTTTACCCTCTCAACCCAGATCCATTGATGTCAATAGGGGTTAGCCCGTCTCCATTCCTCCTGTAATCCACAACCAGCTCCTTTGTTTTTGCGACATTGAGGGAGAGGTTGTTTTCTTGACACCACTGTGTCAGAGAGATGACTTCTTCCCTGTAGGCCGCCTCGCTATTTTTTGAAATAAGGCCAATCAATGTAGTATCATCGGCAAATTTAATTAGCAGATTGGAGCTGTGGGTGGCAATACCGTCATGGGTATACAGGGAGTAAAGGAGGGGACTCAGTACGCTGCCCTGAGGATCTCCTGTATTGAGAGTCAGAGGGGTGGAGGTGAGTGAGCCCACTCTAACAACCTGCTGGCAATCTGACGGGAAGTCCAGGATCCAGCTGCACAAGGCAGGGTCAAGTCTGAGGTCTCTGAGCTCTTTGTCAAGCCTGGAGGGAATTATGGTGTTGAATGCTGAACTGTAGTCCAAGAACAGCATTCTCACATAAACATCCTTCTTCTCCAGATGTGTAAGGATGGTATGTAGAGCTGCGTCATCTGTTGATCAGTTGTGTCTGTAGGTGAACTGTTGGGAGTCCAGTGTGGGTGGTAGCAAGCTGCAGATGTAATCCTTGACTAGCCTCTCAAAGCATTTGCTTATTATTGCGGTGAATGCGACAGGACACCAGTTGTTCAGACATGTTACCTTGGTCTTTTTAGGTACAGGGACAATGGTGGTTAAATTGAAGCTGGAGGGCACTCTACACTGGGAGAAGGAGAGATTAAAAATATCAATAAACACACCTGCCAGTTGTGCTGCGCACATCCTGAGTACTCGCCCTGGGATGCTGTCCGGTCCAGGCTTCAACTAGAGGTCACAGGTTAAGGGTGAAAGGTGAAAAGTTTAAAGGGAACATAAAGAGAAACTTCTTCATTCAGAGGGTGGTAAGAGTGTGGAACAAGCTACCGACACAAGTGGTGTATGTGGGCTTAACTTCAATGTTTAGGAGAAGTTTGGAGAGGTACATAGATGGTAGGGGTGTGAAGGTGTAGGTGTAGGTCAATGGGAGTAGGCAGTTTGAATGACTTGGTATGGGCCTGTTTCTGTGCTGTACTCTTCCATGACTGTACAACTTTACAAGAATAATGAATTAAAGCAAATTCAAATTCTGCCTTGAATTTAAGCACCAAGGTGTCTCTTGAATTTCAGTATTTTTATCCGAAACATTATCGGTTGTTGTAAATGGAGACGAATACAAAAATAAATGCACCGTACTTCATTTATATAAGGCATTGTATGTAGTATCGTTCTCTTCATTAAAGGTACTATAGAACATAAAAGCAGTTTAAGAATGCTTACTGGACTAATACCGGTAAGAAGTAGCTTGTGTCGAGTGAACAGTTTTATAAACAAAGTACATCCACTGGAATTTAGGGGAGCAACAAAACCAGATTGAAGCATACACTCATTGGCCATTTTAATGGATACCTCCTGTACCTATTAAAGAGGCCACTTAGTATATGTTTGTAGTGCTCTGCTGGTGTAGTCCACCTGCTTCGAGTTTCGACATGTTGTGCCTTCAGAGCCTGTCTTCTGCACGCCACTGTTGTAACACGTGGTTATTTGAGTTACTGTCGCCTTCCCGTCAGCTTGAGCCAGTCTGGCCACTCTCCTCTGACCTCAACACACACAAAATGCTGGCAGAAAACCAGCATTCTGTGTGTGCTGTTGTTTGAATTTCCAGCATCTGCAGATTTCCTCGTGTCTGCTCCTCTGACCTCTCTCATCAACGAGGCGTTTTCACTCACGGAGCAGCTGCTCACTGGGTGTTTTCAGCTTTCCGCACCTTTCTCTGTACACTCTAGGGGGCGCTGTGCATGAAAATCCCAGGAGATCAGCCGCTCCCGAGGTACTCAAGCTACCCCGGCTGATTGCAAATTGCTCCGTGACTAGCCTGGGGGGGTGGGGGGTGAAATCAGCGACTGCTGGGCAGTGTGGCTCAAAGGGCCAGGAGGGCCTATTCCACACTGTATCTCAATAAACCAATAAAGAAAATATTTTCATCAGCAAGCAGGTGCACCTGATAAAGTGGCCACTGCCTGTAAGTATCACTGTTAAAAAAAAGATGCCATTCAAGGTAAATATGAAGCAAAAAAAAATCCTCTCAGAGCATCATGAGTCCGGAACTCTTTGGCAGTGAAACCAAAATCTTTGAATATTTATTTATGGAGAAAGGTCAATAAATAGATGGTAGTCTCAGAGGTGAAGTGTTATCGAGTTTGAGTGAGGAAGCAGCGTTGAGGTGACGATCCATTCAGCCATGATCTTGTTGAATGGCAGAGAAGACTCAGCGGGATACCCCTGATCTTTGTTCATTTTATTTGGGTTTACAGACCCGAGTTACCAGGTGCTGTGGCACCTGGTAGGCCGCAGCATGTACAGTTTTTCTCTTTTTGTTTCGGATTCTAGTATCTGCAGTTTTGTTTGTTTGCCATTATAAAAAAATGCGTTTGCTTTTGCAGGCAGTGGCTAAAGTCGGACGACATTCAGCGAATTTCACTTTTCTTTCACAATCAAGAA
Organism: Hemitrygon akajei; assembly: GCF_048418815.1. NCBI lineage: Eukaryota > Metazoa > Chordata > Chondrichthyes > Myliobatiformes > Dasyatidae > Hemitrygon > Hemitrygon akajei. The sequence goes on from NC_133143.1 coordinate 58,901,489, forward strand.
TTGGAAAAGGAGGTAGGTGCCATATCGTTTCACGTTGGTGCCGCATCAAGTCCGAGGGAGGGTCTCGGCCTGAAACGCCGACTGCTTATCCCTCTCCATAGATGCTGCCTGACCTGCCGAGTTCCTCCATCGGTTTGTGTGCGTTAATGTATATAGGAGTGAGGTTTCAGTCCTGCTTCAGCAAAGCACGACTAGCCTGAGCAGGCTTGAGGGTTGAAACTGCTTCTGAGTTCCCTCGGTGAGGAGGTCTTCTGTAAGTTACCTACTTTCCCATTGCTCTCACCGCCTTCCCAACTCATTTCAGTCTCCTTCACTCCTTCACTGTGCCGGCCAGCCTGCTAACCCCACCAGCAGCTGCCCTCTGTCTCAACCCATACCCACTGTACACTAAACTCCCCCTGATACCCATCCCCTTGTCCTCAGCCTCGCCTCATCCCCCAACTCCCTCTGTCTCAACCCATACCCACTGTGCACTAAACTCCCCTTGATACCCATCCCCTTGTCCTCAGCCTCGCCTCATTCCCCAACTCCATCTGCCTCAACCCATACCCACTGTACACTAAACTCCCCCTGATACCCATCCCCTTGTCCTCAGCCTCGCCTCACCCCCTAACTCCATCTGTCTCAACACCCTCCTGTACTCTAAACTGATGATAACTCCCCCTGATACCCATCCCCTTGTCCTCAGCCTCACCTCATCCCCCTAACTCCATCTGTCTCGACACCCTCCTGTACTCTAAACTGATGATAACTCCCCCTGATACCCATCCCCTTGTCCTCAGCCTCGTCTCATCCCTCAGCCATCCCACATTCTATGTGTTACTCCCTGCTCTCCCACTAAACCAACCATCTTCCATGTTGTGGTGTTATCAGACTCTTGAACGGACCTTTTGCTTGATGAGATGGTTTCTTGGCTTCACAGTCTACACTTTATGATCCTGCACTTTGTTGTTTACCTACACTGCACTTTCTCTGCAGCTTTTACACTTTACTCTGCATTGTTATTTTTTTATTCTTATTCTATCTCAATGCACTGTACAGTGATTTGAGCCGTATAAACAGTATACAGGGCAAGTTCCTCACTGTATCTTGGCACATGTGACAAAAATAAATGTGCCAAGCCATACCAAACCAAACCACACCTATCCGGACTTCAGGTAATGCACACAACGTTGCTCTCTTCCCACATTCCCTTTGTTCATCCTTCCTGTCACCCTCCCCTCATCTGGTTTCGTCTGTTCATCATGGCTTCACCTATCACCCAGCAGCTACCAGCTTCTGTTCCAAACCATCGCCCCCACCTGCCCCACCTCTACAACCTGCACGACCGGCCCTTTGTTCTCCCCCTCCCTCCCGCCCACCCCCTTCCAGTCTGACTCTACTTATCGCCTTACTGTCGTGTATTGATTATTTCAGTACTAATTGAGTAATATTGTAATTATATTGTTTGATTAAGTATTCATGTTCATTTAAGTAATCCATTGCCGGTTATATGTAAAAGTAAGTGAGTTGCATAAATCATGAAACTACCACGTGATTCGTGTGCATCTCACTTTAGGTAAAGAACAAACTAAGGCTTGCATCTTTCAGCTCTCTTGCTTTCCTTTGGATTAATTTAATGTTTCGGAGCTGCAAGATATAGCATGTACAGCTTCTGTTCCGAGCCATCCTCAACACCATCCTCAGCCACTCCCTCACCTCTGCCTGTCATCCCCTCCCCAACTGGCTTCAATGATCACCAGCCAGCTCTCTTCCAATTTATCCCCACTGCCACCCTTCCCTAGCCTCCACAGATTGGCACCATCTGCCATTCATCCACTCTCTATCTGGCTTCACTAGTCACCAACTGTATCTGTTCCAAACCATCCCCACCTCCACTGCTGCTCTCCCCACCCCACCACCAGCCTCCACAAATTGGCTCAACCTCATCCCCTCCCATCTGGCTCCACCTATCACCTACCAGCCTCTTTCCCATTCCCCTCTGTACTACTACATGCTGGGTCTCTGTCGAGACCCCTCTCAGCTCAAAGCAGGGTCTTGATCCCCCATGTCCATCCAGCATTCTGTATTTATTAACAGTGTTTATTTACTTAGTGTACGAAGCATTAGGAGTGTTTGATGGCTCTGGGCCTGTACTCAAGTTCAGAAGAATGAGGGGGAATCTCATTGAAGCCTACCAAATCTTGTAAGGCCCAGAAAGAGTGGATGTGGAAAGGATGTTTCCAGTCGTGGGGGAGTCTAGGACCAGAAGACACAGCCTCAGAATACAAGGACGTCCCTTTAGATCAGTGATGAGAAGGAATTCCTTTAGCCAAATAGTGGAGAATGCGTGGAATTCATTGCTACAGACAGCTGTGCAGGACAAGCCACTGGGTATGCTTCAAGCAGGGCTTGATAGGTTCTTGATTAGTAAAGCTGTCAAAGGTTACAGGGAGAAGGCAGGAGAATGGGGGGTTGAGAAGGAAAAGAAATTAGTCAAGGTAGAATGGCCGAGCAGACTCGATGGGCCAGATAGCCTAAATCTGCTCCTAGGTGTGATAGTTTTTATTCTGAATTCCAGCACCTGTAATCTCTTTTGACTTCTACCACAATGGTGATGCCAGCAGAGAAACCGCCTTTGCGATGGCTCAACGTGAAAGATTAACGCCAAAGCGCACGCAGGCCCACCACCTGTCACTAGTCTAATGTGCCTTTCTGAATGCAGAAACATTTCTAGGGCTTGTATGTACAAGAGGGTAGAAGGTCTTTGAAGCACATGCTGAGGAGGCAGTAATAAAAAGGGCAGTGGAGGTTAAAGGGGTGGTGGGATGGAGATACATCTCTACCAGAGGAGTGGGGTGCTCCTTTCCTCTGCTAACCTGCAGGTCCCCATAGAGCCTGCTTGACCACACCACACCACCCCCTCCCCCCCCACCCCAGTCAGGATCACGTGAAGTTATTGGAGCAGGTGGCAGATGGTCATACGAGCAGCTGGTGCATATCAAAAGTCCTGGTTTTGTGACCACTGATGCCAGGCGGACAATCTCTGAAGAGTATTGATAATGGCTGGGGTCACCCATCTTGTAAAGACACTGCCCAGAAGAAGGCAATGGCAAAACACTTCTGTAGAAAAATTTACCAAGAATAATTATGGTCATGGAAAGACCATAATCGCCCACATCATTCGACATGGCACATCATGATGATGTCATACAACACCGCACATTCTCATGATGTCATATGGCACTGCACAGAATGATGATGACGAAGAAGGACAAAGTCAGGAGTTTATCTTATTAAAGAGTTTGAAAGCAGTACAATGACATGTCAAGTGAGTTTAGATGAATTTGCAAAGCTTCCTAGCCTGCTGTGTTCTACCAGCATTTTGTGTGTGTTGTTTATTTTCAAATGGTATTTTCTGCCAACTGCACTGCTTGCCTCTTCCACTGCTCATTTGATTGCATTTATCAACAATCAGTCAATATTCACTCCTTCAGTTCTTATGTCATCCCTGATTTCAAACACACAGCACCAGAACAAATCTCCTTTTCTTTGTTTACACACAGAAATGTGCTTGCCTGTATGGAGCCTGCAGTTATTGCTTCGCAATTTCACAGTTTTCACTCCAAACCATCATTGCAAATCATATTGAGCCTTAGCCAATGATGAAATTGAGTTAAAGCTATTATTCTCCTGGTAGATATGTCCAGCTGAGAGACTGAGGGATGTTAGAACATAGTACAGGCTCTTCAACCTGTGACCTTTAGCCTACTCCAGGTTCAATTTAACCTTTCCCTCCTACACAGCTCGTAACCCTATTTTTGCTTTCATCCATGTGCCTATCTAAGGATCTCTTAAATACCCCTATTGTATCAACCTCTACCACCACCCCTGACGTTGCGTTCCAGAAACCTACCACTCTCTGTGGAAAACTTCCTCCTCTGACATCCTCTCTGAACTTTCCTCCACACATGTTAAACTGATGTCTTCTGGTATTAGTCATTGCTGCCAGGGAAAAAGGAGTTACTGTTCCCACTATCCATGCTTCTCATAATCCTATATACCTCTGTCGTTGTCTCTCCTCCTCCTTCACTCCAAAGAGAACAGCCCTGGCTCACTCATCCTTTCCACACCGGACATCTTCTTCTCACCTATGTCACCATCTCCCCCACCTCATATGTCTACCACCCCACCGTCCCTCCTTCCCTCTCCTGACACTGTCCGGAATTGTTCTCTCTGCTTATCCTCTCCAGCCCTTTACCTTACCTAACTACCTGATTTCACCTATCTGCATCTAGCTATCCTGCTTCGATACCCCATCCCCCAACCTTTTTATTCTGGCGTCTTCCCTCTTCCTTTCCAGTTCTGAAGAAGGGTCTTGGTCCAAAATGTCAACCTTTTGTTCATTTCCCTTGATGCAGCATGACCTACTGAGTTCCTCCAGCATTTTCTGTGCGTTGCTTTGGATTTCCAGCTTCTGCTGAATCTCTTGTGTTCTTGCTCTGCATTCCATGGTCTCTCTCACCTGGCCATTCATTTACAGTTGCCGAAGGAAATGCTAGCATGCACTCCATGAGGCACCTCCTTCCAGTAAGGTGGATTTACTTTATATAACCATATAACAATTACAGCACGGAAACAGGCCATCTTGGCCCTTCTAGTCCATGCTGAACGCTTACTCTCACCTAATCCCACTGACCCGCACTCAGCCCATAAACCTCCATTCCTTTCCTGTCCATATCCATATCCAATTTTTTTTTTAAATGACAATATCGAACCTGCCTCTACCACTTCTACTGGAAGCTCATTCCACATAGCTATCATTCTCTGAGTAAAGAAGTTCCCCCTTGTGTTACCCCTAAACTTTTGCCCCCAACTCTCAACTCATGTCCTCTTGTTTGAATCTCCCCTACTCTCAATGGAAAAGCCTATCCACGTCAACTCTATCTATCCCCCTCATAATTTTAAATACCTCTATCAAGTCCCCCCTCAACCTTCTACGCTCCAAAGAATAAAGACATAACTTGTTCAACCTTTCTCTGTAACTTAAGTGCTGAAACCCAGGTAACATTCTAGTAAATCTCCTCTGTACTCTCTCTATTTTGTTGACATCTTTTCTATAATTCAGTGACCAAAACTGTACACAATACTCCAAATTCGACCTCACCAGTGTCTTGTACAATTTTAACATTACATCCCAACTCCTATACTCAATGCTCTGATTTATAAAGGCCAGCATACCAAAAGCTTTCTTCACCACCCTATCCACATGAGATTCCACCTTCAGGGAACTATGCACCATAAATGGCAAAATATGTCATTTTAAACTTACCCATTTCCTGCAGATGATTGAACTTCGTAAACACAAGAGATTCTTGCAGATGCTAGAAATTCAAAACAACACACACAAAATGGTGGAGGAACTCAGCAGGTCAGGCAGCATCCATGGAATTGAACGTGCCTCTGGCATTTTGTGTGTGTTGTATTGAACTTCAAATAGGAATAGAAAAACATGAAAACACTTACATTTGCTCAAGCAGAAAGAAAAAAAAAACAAGCACCTAATCTGTAAGGATTTATAATCCCTTTATAGTTTGGATCACCTCAGTTAAAGACATTAGCTTGATTTTCAACATCTACATCAAAATCATAAAAGGATCTTTGTCTGTTTGGCTGCCAGTGACTAGAGGTGTTCCGCAGGGGTCGATGATGGGACAGCTTCTTTTTTTTGTCACATATCAATGATTTAGATGACCGAATAGATGGCTTTGTTGCCAAGTTTGCAGAGGATATGTAGATTGGTGGAGGTGCAGGAAGTGTTGAGGAAACAGGCAGGCTTCAGAAGGACTTAGATTGGGAGAATGGGCAAGAAAGTGGCAAATGAATTGGAAAATGCATGGTCATGCACTTTGGTAGAAGAAATAACTGTGCAGTCTATTTTCTAAATGGGAAGAAAATCCAAAAATCTGAGTTGTAAAAGGACTTGGGAGTCCATGTGCAGAACACCCTAAAGGTTAATTTGCGGGTTGAGTCAGTGGTGATGAAGGCAAATGCAATGTTTGCATTCATTTCAAGATGTCTATAATACAAGAGCAGGGATGTGATGCTGAGGTTTTATAAGGCACTGGTGAGGACTCAGCTTGAGTACTGTGAACAGTTTTGGGCTCCTTATCTAAGAAAAGATGTCTTGGCATTGGAGAGGGTTCAGACGAGGCTCACAAAGATGATTCCAGGAATGAAAGGGTTATCATACGAGGAACATTTGATGGCTCAGGGTCTGTACTTGCTGGAATTTAGAAGGATGAGGAGGGATCTCTTTGAAACCTTTCAAATCTAGAAAGGCGTAGGCAGAGTAGATGTGGAAAGGATGTTTCACATGGTGGGGGAGTCTAGGACAAGCGGGCACAGTCTCAGGATAGAGGGGTGTCCATTTAAAACTGAGATACAGAGAAATTTTTTTAACCAGAAGGCGGCAAATTTGTGGAACTTGTGCAGGCCAGGTTACTTAGGGCGGGATGGGATACAGCATACTCTTGATGGGATACAGCATCAAAGGTTCCGGGGATTGGGGCTGAGGAGGGGGATAAAGGATCAGCCATAATTGAATGGCAGAGCAGACTCGATGGGCCAAATGGCCTCATTCTGCTCCTGTGTCTTATGGTCTAAAACTTTTAATTCAAATGAATGTGTGTTGACACTTGCGGGCTGCCCTCCACACATCCTTGGTTTGTGCAGACTGTTAACATAATGACGCATTTCACTGTATGTTTCAATGTACATGTATTAATCATATGGGTCAATGTCCAACACAGTTCAAGGATGTGCTGGGGACAGTCTGCAAGCTTCTGGTACCAACATAGCACATGCACAACTTTCTAACCTCTGCAACTTCAGAATGTGGAAATACCCAGAAGAAAGCCATGTGGTCATGGGGGAAACGTACGAACTTCTTACAGGCAACGGCGGGAACTGAACGATGGCTGGTGCTGTAAACCATTATGTGAACCGTTGCCATTCCACCCATAAGTCGGCAGCTTCACTGATTTCAGGGTCACGTTCAACTGCGCATGGTTAAGAAAAGCTGTTAGCTGGAATGTGGGACTGGCAAATAGCAGAACTAATTCTGTCGGTGTTGTAAGCTGATAAATAATTTCATTCACTGCTCTGCATGCTGCTAGTAATTAGTTAGGTTCATTGCACAAACCCTTTGTAAATAGAAATACATATGGACATTTCAAGCCCTTTTTTCAAAGCACAGTTGGTTGCATAGCATTTAATAGACTACATAAAATCCAATTTAACCCCTCAATAGTTTCCTAAAGGTACATATGACCTCTCTTTTATTACTTAAAGCTTATGTTCCACTTGTACATACATATGTTTGCATTTAAAATTAAATTTTGCAAAACTAAATTACACAGTCATCTATTTATTCTGCACAGATATATTTAATCCTTAGTGAAAACTTCCTGTCATTAGCTCATGTGTGACATTTGTTGGATAAACACTAACAGGACAAATTACCGCCATTCAAATTCTGCTGATACAGGTCGACCACCGACGCTTGGAAATATTTTTCAAATTCTTTTATGTTCCAGGTTTGTCCATGGGTATGTGGGTGCCATTCTGGTTGAAAAACATCAGCTTGCTGTTAAGTGAGTGCTGGAAATTTACAGCAGATCATTAATTGATTTATTTTTGTTAACTATTACAGTATCGAGCAACTCCACTTCCAGCCTTCAAGTACTACGTCACCTGCGCTTGCCTCATATTTTCCTGCATCTTCATCGTTCAGATTCTGGTCTTGCCAAAGTAAGTGTATACGAATGTATTAACGAGGATGATTTCCATGCCGTTTCTCCATTCTTTTACATTTCTCTGAGACAGGAAGACCTTTCCATCAATGCAGGGGAGAGAGTGCTAGCACTTCCAACAGGCACAGATGAGGGTTGCCATGGCAATAAGACGAAGGTGAATTCCTGGCTCTCCACTTTGCTCCCCCACATTAAAGAAAGGCACTGTTAGGCCCTGCATCGAATCACTCTCCAAGTTACTTGCTCATGAAACGGCGGGTCAAGGCGGGCAGCATAGGACGACGTCAATGTAGAAGGCTTCTTCCCTGCTTCTTTCAGATTCAGATTCAGTTTATTTATCAGGAGTGCATCAAAACATACAGTGAAACGCGTCATTTGTGTTTACAACCAACACACCTAGGATGTGCTGGGGACAGCCTGCGAGTGTTGCCACATATTCTGATGCTAATTTAGCATGCCCCCGATGCTTGGCAGAACAACACAACGTCTATCTGTCTCTATATACTTTATTAATTTATTTGTTTGTCTGTCTGCTTATTTATGAGCCTTAAGGTAAATTTTTATGTCCTGCGCTGTTCTGCTGCTGCAAAATGACAAATTTCGTGATTTATGTTGGTGATAATAACCCCTGGTTTCAGGTTCTGATTCTGACTCTAAGAGCGAAGCTGCAGCTTGGAAGATGAATTATTCCTTCTTCCTTTCATTCGTCGGCTTAGCTCTAAAATGCATTGCCTCCATCTTTCACAAGCCGTGGGCACCGCAGATAGTCACTGTGCAAAATCAGATGGCTCACAAAATCTGAAGTCCAATAACAATGGAGGCTGCTGCTCCTTAAGGTAGAGGTAATGCTTATTTCATCTCTTTGTAGGCATCACATATTTGCCTATCTATCCCTGAATCATCTCTGGCCTCTACTTGTCTGGAGAAGAAGTGGTTATGATAATTGCCAATGGCCCAAGAGCAGTTTAACTTTCATCGAAAGTGGTCTAAAATTTAGACTCTATGTTAAATCTATTCTATTTTCTATCATTACTTTAAATAAATCCTTGCGGGTTTCTGAGGAGGTTTAAATTTAATCACTCATTAATGTCAGGAAATATCAGGACTTTATTCCGTCTGTGATGCTGTTGCAGGTAAGTTTTTCATTGCACCCGTCCAAGCCTGTACCCATGTATAAAAATAAGCTGGCTTCTACATTGACTTTTGCCCTCATAGTGATAGAGTACAGCACAGGTCTATGATTCTGCCAGGCCCACCAACCCAGATCTCATTGCTGTCAAGGGAAATCTGGACCTTCTTCTTCTACCTTTGCTGTTTGGAAACAAATTACCCTTTACAGTTAAATATATGAGATATGTAATTTAAATAATATAAATGTAATTTTAATTAAATGCATGATGCCTACTTACCCTATTAATACATCTTTCATGGACATTCCCATTCCGACATGTCAGTCCATGGCCTCCTCTACTGTCGTGACGAGGCCACACTCAGGTTGGAGGAGCAACACCTTATATTCCCTCCGGGTAGCCTCCAACCTGATGGCATGAACATTGATTTCTCGAACTTCTGGTAATGCCCTCCCCACCCCCAACCCCTCCCCTTGTGGGTAGTGCGGCTTGTTGGGACAGAAGGGCCTGAAGTATGCTGTATCTCTAAATGAATGAATAAATAAATAGACCCAATGTCAACACCAGTGACAATAATGGACAACTTAATCTATTGCTGTGAATATAAAGTCAGATCAGAGTAAAAATTGGCACTATTTTAAGCTTTTCTTAGTGACTTCATCTTGTTTTTGCCACCTGGGCTGACAAGGGAAGTTAATTAATAAAATATGAGTTACCTCCCGACGTTAGTCCAGGAAGCAAGCTCCAGAGGCAGGGTAGCCAGTGAGATTTCAGTGGAAGTCTTGATAGACTTATTAATCATTACCATTCCATTTCTTCTGACCCTGGAGGCTGGTCAAGGTGATTTTCTGCATAAGACTGATCTATGATACATAATAATGGAGAAATACATTATTTCTATAATAATTGTGAAAGGTGCAGAGTTGAGGTATAAAACTCTTTACAAGTTAAAAAAATTCATTAACCCTGTCATTTTGATCATCAGAAAGCAAGTATTTAATGATGCTTCAAACCTATATTTTCATTATTGCCTTGTACCTATAAATAATTGAATATTTATAAATATATCGTCCTAATGAAGGAGGGTTTCACCCCGAAATATCGACTGTTTACTCTTTTCCATAGATGCTGTCTGACCTGCTGAGTTCTTCCAGCATTTTATGTCTGTTACTTTGGATTTCCAGCATCTGCAGATTTTCTCCAGTTTGTGACCTTGTATATATGATTTCTTTTGTCTTTGGTTTTCATTCAGCAATAATCAAAATTGACTGATAATGTTGTTCCTGTTTTGTACATCTTTAGGTATTTGATTCTATAATACAGCATATTAATACATATTTTCTACAATTTATATTTATTCACCAGGTACAGATATTGCTATCAGAATCAGCATTTATTGCTCATTGAAATGAGTAACTTTCTGGGCCATTTCAGAAGTCAGCCATATCAATAGGTTTGGAGTCACATACAGACGAGACCAAAAAGGAATTTCAGATCTTTTCTTCCCTAAAGGATATTAGTAAACAGATAGGTTTTATTACCATTCTGGTGGTTTCTCTGTTACCATTACTGAACTTTTTTAGTATTCCTGGTATGTTTAGTTATACGTGTTTAAATTTTGTAACTGTGATCTGCAACTCATACTCACGCCTCCAGATCAACAGTTCAGGATGCTGGATAATAATCCAACCCAAATAATAGGCTACCACACCAATCACTTTATCTCTGTATACACAAATCTGCAGAACATTTAACCTAAGGCTCATGTAACAAATAAAGTCTTTTACGTTACAGATTTGTCTCTGCAGTGCATGTTAGCAGGGTCAGTGAACCTAACTGATTGCATCCACTTCATGTTTTTTTATTAATGCCACGATTGGTCGTGACAAAACCGAAGTGCAATCCAAGGATCAGCCACCTCCTGTCCTTTACCAGTCTCCACCCGGGCATGAATGAGTTGATTTCTTGAAAGCACGAGATGTGTTTTATTGCTAAGTTTTCCCTTTTTTGATGGGCAGGATTACAGGTTATCATTTTCCCATGGTGGCTGAGATTAGAAACACAAGGAAAATAATAAACTTGGAAATAACGTCATTTCATCCGCTGCAGTTTAGTGATTTAGTAAGTACTGCTACCCCATTCCCCACCAGTCTCAGCGCTGGGTTAAACGACTGTGAATTCAAACTCCATTCTTGACTGCAAAATCTACACAGTTGCTTTAACACACTGGGCTGTTGAGTTGTGCCCGCTGCAGTGGCTGTGCAAGATATTAGAGGTTGTATTTCTCAATTTTATTTCATTTCTTAATGTCTCATTGCCTCTTGTGGGGTTTGGTATGTACCACAGGACCACCAGCTACATGTCAAAAGTAGCTGCAGTTCATATAATTGTGACATTTTTAGATTTGATAGCTGGCAAAAACTAAAATGTGTCTTTGCTAATTCTGATAATGTTGATGTGTGTAATTCATCAAAAATGCACTTATATTAAATAGAATGTTTTGATTTGTTCTAGAACGCCTGTACTTGCAATTTCCTTTGGAACTGCTTTCCTCATTCTGGTTTTCATCCTCTTCACCTGTTTTGCTGGTCAGCTTCTGGTGGGTTTATATCTTTTGCCGGGGGTGGGGGGGGGAGGTGAAGATAACAATAAATTATTCTTGTGAAGTAACATTAAGAGATGAGTATTTACATCCACGGCAGAAAGTGTTTGATTTCTACCCACAAGTTATTTATGACGCACTCTCATCCTGCACTGGTCACTTTTTATCTCTCATGGCTGCTGTGTTTCACATATTTATACAGCTGCTTGTTTTATTATAATAGCGCCAGTAACATCATTGCACTGAGTGTTCCAGGCCTGTGTGGGGCGCCAGAGAGCATTGGGCACTGGGGTTTTCAGAACACCTGAACTGGTTAATTGTTGTTTAACGATGGTCAGGAATCATTTAGAGTTCCTTGTGTTTTTCTCGAGTGACGTACTCTTTGTAATATGGTCTCCTGATGCCTTCTATTGAAGCTTGTTAAGTTTATTTCAATAGTCTCAGAGATTCTGTGGTTACTTGTATTATTTAAGTAGAGTCCCCAGTAGCACAATTGCGGGGTCCTAGCTTTGAGAATGTTACTTCTCATGGTGTCGCTTGGCCGAGCCCCTGATGTTCTTTTGGAATTATTATGAATAAACTGTAGTCGCCATCACTACATCTTTCATTCCTCTGCATTTGGGTTCTGATATTGCCAGCACAAATCATGACAATTAATACAGACTTACATAAAAATGCACCTCACACTATATGTCAACCTATCCCATGAACCAGTCAATCTTCAGGCCAGGCAACTCAGGGACTTGTGCTAATATTATTTTGCGTCTGTATGTGCTGGTTCCTAACTATGTGTGTTGTGTGTAACTATACCTTTTGCACCTTGGCCCCAAAAGAAGAGTATTTTGTTCAGCTGTATAAGGTTGAATAGCAATAAACTTGAACTTGAAATAAATGTTAAATATAGCAATTTTAGGCAAGCTGTTCTTTTCCCAAAACGAAACATGCTTTCACACCCTTCCCCCGGGATGCTAGTTTGAAGTGCAGTCCTGTTCAGTGGGTGCTGGTTGTTCTCAGCTTGGTATGACTCAGCCCACATGATAGGTGTCAAAGGCCTTTTCCTGATAAAGAGGGCATCGCAGTTGAGTTCTGCCTGGAGAACAGTCGGTCAGCAGCTCAAACAGACTTATGACATTTGTAATTTCAGCTACCAAAGCGTTAGAGCTGTCATGCACAAGTAATTTGGAAATAAAACATGGGGGAATCATTTCAATAAACCTGATTCAACATAAGTAGGATGACATTCAAAAGAGACAAGTGGGCCATCGTAAACCATTCCAAAGTTGTATGACCTACAGGGGCTGGATTAGAAAACTGTCCACTGGAGGATTGATGTACTAAACTGGCAGTTCAGTATATGTTTTATGAGGGAACTGGGTACAGCAAGGCTCTATTGTGCATTGGTTTCAACGTGACCAGCCATTCCTTCTCCAAACTAAATCATGATATCTAGATGCAATAAAGAACATTATTTTGTACAGCTTAAAAGGCACAAGAAAAGATTTTTAATTTGCGTCGCCCAAGCTATTTATGATATAAATATTTGCTACAATATCAATTTTTCCAACAGCGTTCATAATATGAATGAAGACAAACAAATAGTTCTGTTCATTTCAAGATGTTGGATGGTGCCCTATTTTTTTTTCTATTTTTACAATTTTGCTGCTTGCTTTCCCTGAAGCCATTGACTATGTTGAAGTATGATTTCACAAGTATCACAGTTCTTAGATGAGTAGTCAGAATAGACAAGAATGGGGTGCTTACTGTAATTGAAAACCCCTTGATACCTCATTGAGAAGATAGTTGACAGGGAGTGGTAGTGAACTGTTAATGTAGTGGGAGGTGGCAGGGGCATCCTGATCTCATTCAAAATCTAAACATTAAATTCCTTATAAGGGTCCCTGCTACGGTGTGGGATGACACATGAAATTCAGAGGCTACTGAAAATGGGAGGAGCAAAACATTTTGTTCCTTCCTAAATAGAAAGAGTTTTAAATTGGATGCTTGAATGAACACAAGAGATTCTGCAGATGCTGGAACTCCAGAGCAATCTAATCGTAATGAAGGGTCTTGGCCCAAAACATTGACTGTTTATTCCTCTCCATAGATGCTGCCCGACCTGCTAAGTTCTTCCAACATTTTGTGTTTGATATTCTTAGATAGCTTAGTTCATTGTATAGAACTAGAATCTTTAAATGTACTTTTGCAGAGTCTGTGATGAGTGGCATGGTCAGCATCCATTGTTTATCTCTAACTGCCCTTGAGAAGGTAGTGGTGTTTAGCCTTCCTGAACCACTGCATTCCTTCTGGTGAAAGTCTTTCCATTCTCCCAATCGGTAGGAGTTCCAGATTTGGATGAGGCCTGACAGTCTGTTTCCACGTCAGGGTGGAAATGGATCTCAGGCTGGTAAATTATTGTCAAATGGAATGATATATAGTGAAAAACTAGTCTTGCAAACTGTTCATACAGATCGAATCATTACACAATGCACTAAGGCAGCCAAGGGTAGCAGAGCAGCAAGTACAACGCTTTACCGCACCAGCAGTCGGGGTTCAATTCCCGCCACTGCCTGTAAGGAGTTTGTATGTTCTTCCTGCTACCTTGTGGGTTTCTTCCAAGGATTTGCTCCCACATTCCAAAGACATTCGGATTAGGGTTAGTAAGTTGTGGGTATGCTATGTTGGCACCAGAGGCATGGCGACACTTGCCAGCATAGTGGTTAGCATGACACGATTAAAGCTCAGGACGGTTCCGGAGTTCAGAGTTTAATTCCAGCGCCATCTGTAAGGAGTTTGTACGTTCTCCCCATGGCCATGTGGGTTTCCTCCGGGTGCTCCAGTTTCCTCCTACGGTCCAAAGATGTACCAGTTAATTGGTCATTGTAAATTGTCCCATGATTCGGATACTGTAAACAAGACCATAAGATATAGGAGCAGAAATAGGCCATTCAGCCCATCGAGTCTGCTCCATCATTCAATCACGGGCTGATCCAAATCTTCCAATCATCCCCACTCCCCTGCCTTCTCCCAAACCCTTTGATGCCCTGTCTTAAATGCACCCAATGACTTGGCTTCCACAGCCACTTGTGGCAACAAATTCCACTGATCTACCACCCTCTGACTAAAGTAATTTCTCCACATCTCTGTTCTAAATGAACGTCCTTCAGTCCTGAAGTCTTGCCTTCTTGTCCTAGATTCCCCTACCATGGGAAATAACTCTGCCATATCTAATCTGTTCAGGCCTTTTAACATTCGGAATGTTTCTATAAGATTACCCCCTCATTCTCCTGAACTCCAGGGAATACAACCCAAGAGCTGCCTGACATTCCTCATACGGTAACCCTTTCATTCCTAGAATCATTCTTGTGAATCTTCTCTGAACCCTTTACAATGTCAGTAGTGTATATCCTTTCTAAAATAAGGAGCCCAAAACTGCACACAGTACTCCCAAGTGTGGTCTCACAAGTGCCTTGTAGAGCCTCAATATCACATCCCTGCTCTTATATTCTATACCTCTAGAAATGAATGCAACGTTACATTCACCTTCACCACCGACTCAACCTGGAGGGTAATCTTTAGGGTATCCTGCACGAGCACTCCCAAGCCCCTTTGCATCTCTGCATTTTGAATTCTCTCCCCATCTAAATAATAGTCTTCCCATTTATTTCTTCCACCAAAGTGCATGACTATACACTTTCCAACATTGTATTTCATTTGCTACTTCTTTGCCCATTCCCCTAAACTATCTGAGTCTCTCTGCAGGCTCTCCGTTTCCTCAACACTACCCACTCCTCCACCTATCTTTGTATCATCGGCAAATTTAGCCACAAATTCATTAATCCCATAGTCCAAATCATTGACATATAAAAAGCAGCGGTCCCAACACCGACCCCTGTGGAACTCCACTGGCAACTGGCAGCCAACCAGAATAGGATCCTTTTATTTCCACTCTCTGTTTTCTGCCGATCAGCCAATGCTCCACCCATGCTAGTAACTCTCCTGTAATTCCATGTGCTCTTATCTTGCTAAGCAGCCTCACATACAGCACCTTGTCAAAGGCCTTCTGAAAATCCAAGTACACCATGTCTACTGCATCTCCTTTGTCTACCCTGCTTGTAATTTCCTCAAAAAATTGCAGTAGGTTAGTCAGGCAGGATTTTCCTTTCAGGAAACCATGCTGGCTTTGGCCTACCTTGTCATGTGCCTCCAGGTACTCCGTAATCTCATCCCTAATAATCAATTCCAACAACTTCCCAACCACTGATGTCAGGCTACCTGGTCTATAGTTTCCTTTCTGCTGCCTCCCAGCCTTCTTAAGTAGCGGAGTGACATTTGCAATTTTCCAGTCATCCAGTACAATGCTACAACCTATCAATTCTTGAAGGATCATTGTTAATACCAACGCAATCTCTCCAGCTACTTCCTTCAGAACCCAAGAGTGCATTCCATCAGGTCCAGGAGATCTATTGACCCTCAGACCAATAAGCTTCCTGAGCACCTTCTCAGCCATAATTTTCACTGCACAATCTTCACTTCCTTTGAATGTCCAGTATACTGCAGATCTCCTCCACTGTGAAGACTGATGCAAAATACACATTCAATTCCTTTGCCATTTCTGCGCCTCTCATTACAATATCTCCAGCATCATTTTCTATTGGTCCTATATCTACCCTGAACTCTCTTTTACCCTTTATATACTTAAAAAAAGTTTTTAGTATTTTCTTTGATATTAGTCACCAGCTTCCGTTCATAATTCATCTTTTCCTTCTTAATGACCTTCTTAGTTCCTTCTGCAAGTTTTTAAAAGCTTCCCAATTCTCTATCTTCTCACTAACTTTGGTGTCCTTGTATGCCCTCTCTTTTGATTTTACTTTGGCTCTGACTTCACTTGTCGGGCACGGTAGTGTCCTTCTTCCATTCAAAAAATTCTTCTTATTTGGAATATATCTGTCTGGCAATTCCCTCATTTTTTGCAGAAACTCCAGCCATTTCTGCTCTGCTGTCCTTCCTATTAGTGTCCCTTTCCAGTCAACTTTGGCCAGTTCCCTCTCATGCCATTGTAATTTCCTTTATTCCACTAAAATACAGACACATTGGAATTTAGTTTCTCCTTCTCAAATTTCAAAGTGAACTCAATCATTTTGTGATCACTGTTCCCTAAGGGTTCTTTAATTTTAAACTCTCTTATTACCTCCGGATCATTGCACAACACCCAATCCAGGACAGCTGATCCCCTAGTGGGCTCTACAACAAGCTGTTCTTAAAAGCTACCCTTTAGACATTCTACAAATCTTCTCCCTTGAGATCCAGTGATAGCCTAGTTTTCCCAATCCACTTTCATGTTAAAATCCCCAACAATTATCATGACATTGCCCTTCTGACACGCCTTTTCAAAGTAGGTGGGTTGCTGGGCAGTCCTCCTCACTGGGCTGGAAGGGCCTGTTCCAGACTGTATTTCTGGCATCTGCAGAATCTCTTGTGTAAGTAACACACACAAAATGCTGGAGGAACTCAGCAAATCAGGCAGCATCTGTGCAGGGGAATAAACAGTTAATGTTTCAGGCCAGGACTCTTCATCTGGCCTTGTGTTTAAGTAATTATATGTACACCTCAACTTACACTGGGCCACACTGGGACATCACAGGAGGCTTAAGGCAAAAAAAAAACTGGAGGGGGAATGAGACAGATAATTAAATGGCAGGTAACTGGAATGATTGGGTTACATCTACAGACTTTGATGTGCTGTATAGCACCCTCCGTGACAGACGAAGTAAATCAATTCTTCATCAGGACCGTGTCTGGCACTCAGCAATTCTGAAACTTTTGTATTAGGTTCCCTGCAATTTCACTGCTAGTCCCAGAGAATTATTCTGTGACACTAGAGATTCTGCAGATGCTGGGAATCCACAATAACACAGAAAAAATGCTGAAGGAACTCAACAGGTCAGGCAGCATGTATGGAAATGAATAAACATTTTGTGTTGTGATGTTTTGTGTTGAGACCCTTCTTCAAAACCCTATTACCACTTACTTTCTACTTACACAGTCACCCTTTTTGTTGTATAATCTCTTCAACCATTCACCCTATCAACACCCATTGTTCCATTTCCCTGTCCCTTCATTCTCCCATCTTAGAACTATTTCTTTAACTATTCCCAGTTTCAATGAAAGGTCGTTGACCCAAAACTTCTAGGTCTCCTGTTCTCTGCTATCATCTTTATTCTGCCATCTTCCATCTTTATCTTGTTTGAAGAAGCAATATTGAACAGCAAAATTCCCTGTGATCTCTGTTGGATGTGTATCTCTTTTTACATAATATATTACTTGTGGTTTTATCTAGCACTTGGAAGGAATGTATAGTGGACATCCATTGTGAGTTAATTTCTTTCCTACAAGTACTAGATATAAGACACACACAGGAGATTTGTCAATACTTCTTTAGCTTTTTATTGATGTACCTTTTTAATGATTTACACTTTATAGTGTAGCTAAACAATTTGTAAAGTGTGGAATGGAACTTAAATTTGGGTGATCTGCAAATAAATGTATACATTTTGCAAGCAACACACACAAAATACTGGAGGAACTTAGCAGGGCAGGCAGCATCTATGGAAAAAAGTACAGTTGACATTTGTACTTTATTCCATAGATGCTGCCTGGTCTGCTGAGTTCCTCCAGCATTTTGTGTGTGTTGCTCAGATTTCCAGCATCTGCAGATTTTCTAGATAGATAGATAGATAGATAGATAGATAGATAGATAGATAGATAGATAGATAGATACTTTATTCATCCCCATGGGGAAATTCAACTTTTTTTTTTCCAATGTCCCATACACTTGTTGTAGCAAAACTAATTACATACAATACTTAACTCAGTAAAAAATATGATATACATCTAAATCACTATCTCAAAAAGCATTAATAATAGCTTTTAAAAAGTTCTTAAGTCCTGGCGGTAGAATTGTAAAGCCTAATGGCATTGGGGAGTATTGACCTCTTCATCCTGTCTGAGGAGCATTGCATCGATAGTAACCTATCACTGAAACTGCTTCTCTGTCTCTGGATGGTGCTATGTAGAGGATGTTCAGAGTTATCCATAATTGACCGTAGCCTACTCAGCGCCCTTCGCTCAGCTACCGATGTTAAACTCTCCAGTACTTTGCCCACGACAGAGCCCGCCTTCCTTACCAGCTTATTAAGACGTGAGGCGTCCCTCTTCTTAATGCTTCCTCCCCAACACGCCACCACAAAGAAGAGGGTGCTCTCCACAACTGACCTATAGAACATCTTCAGCATCTCACTACAGACATTGAATGGAGCCAACCTTCTAAGGAAGTACAGTCGACTCTGTGTCTTCCTGCACAAGGCATCTGTGTTGGCAGTCCAGTCTAGCTTCTCGTCTAACTGTACTCCCAGATACTTGTAGGTCTTAACCTGTTCCACACATTCTCCATTAATGATCACTGGCTCCATATGAGGCCTAGATCTCCTAAAGTCCACCACCATCTCCTTGGTCTTGGTGATATTGAGGCGCAGGTAGTTTGAGTTGCACCATATCACAAAGTCCTGTATCAGTTTCCTATACTCCTCCTCCTGTCCATTCTATTGTTTGTGGCTTGTGTATATTTTGCAATTTTGCATGGTAAGAGGGTGACAGTTGGAAAGTATCAAGTTCAAGATCAGGTGTAATTGTCATTCAATCATGCACATATATACAGCTAAACGAAACAGCGTTTCCCCAGGGCCAAGTTGCAAAGCACAGTACATATAGTCACACACAGCACTTATAGTCATGATAGCATATACAGTTACAAAATAATATTAGCACAAGTCCCTGAAGATTTATAGTCCTTGGGAAGTAGTCCTGGAGCCAGGTTTCTGCAAGAACAAGCACGCAGCAGTTCCTCATCTTCCACAGCCAGTGATGAACGTAATCCAGCTTGTCTTCCAGGGAGTGAACTCTGAGAGCCCTACTGCAGGGCCAGTCCCTAACCCAGCATGGGACTTCTAAAATCATGGATAAATGATGATCCTGACTTGGCACATTTCTAATTTCTGTATGCTTCTGCAATTCCTTCTCCGGTGTCCTTGAAGCAAGTGCTAATTTTCTGAATGGATATGGACTGAGGCAGCAAAACTCTTTTGATCTCTAAAAATCTGACTATAGATGAGAGGTACTCTGGCAGTAGATGTAAAATTTAGACTAACGCCAAAGCACTGGAGGCACTCAGCAGGTCAGCCAGCATCGATGGAGAGAGTCCTCCATCAGCATAGCTTTGTGCATGGGAAGTCATGTTTGACAAACCTTTTAGAGCATTTTGAGGGTAAGGCTGTGAATCTTGTCTACTTGGAATTTAGCAAGACCTTCAACAAAGTCCTGCATGGTGGGTTGGTCACATGGAATCCAGAGAGAGCTGGTTAGGTGGATTCAAGATTGGCTCAGAGGTTGAAGGCTATTTCTCAGAATGGAGGAGGGCAACTAATGGTGTACCTCCAGGGTTAGGGTTGTGACCCTTGTTATTGATTATTTATAGAAATGATTTTGATCCGAAAGCACAAAACTTGATCAGTCATGACACAGAATTAGGAAGAGTTGTTGACTGTAAAGAAGGTTATCGGAGATTACAAGGATACCTTGATCAGTTAGGGAAGTGGGCCAAGGAGTGGCAACTGGATTTCAATACAGATACAGTGAGTCAAACCAGTGTGGGACTTACTATGATAAGGCACAAGGGAGTGTAATGGAACAGAAAGGATGAGGAGTACGGGTGCATAGTCCATTGAAAGTTGTAGACCGGGTGGTGAAAAAGACAAGACACTGGCCCTCATCAGTCAGGTCATTGAATATGAGAGTTGGAAAGTTACGCTGTAGTTGTATAACCATTGGTGAGGCCACACTTGCACGGTACTACTGCCACCAAACCACAAATTTGACGGCATGTCTGTGGCAATAAACCTGATTAGTATTTTGGGTTTCGTTCACCCTATTATAGGAAAGACGTGGTTAAAAATGGAAAGAATGCAGAGGAGATTTATGAGGATGTTGCCAGAACTACAGGGCATGAGTGTAAGGGGGAGGCTGGTCCAGGCTAGGCTTTCACTCCTTGGAACATGAGAGAATGAGAGGTGGTACTATAGAGATATAGCGGCGGACAGTAACAGTCTTTTATGAGAGACCAAAACTTACTTAGAGACAAGACTTACCGAATAGCCTGTGCGGTACAGCTGCTTCTAAGGTGAATTATGTTGAGGACGTCATGCACATTAGAACACCCTTTCTTTTCTAGCCTCACTGAGTCATGACATGAGACCTCACATCACACTGTTTCATTAGTGCTGACACTTATGGAAGAAATTCTAATCCATTAGATTCTTTCTGCATCACATGTTTCTGTAATAATGCATTCTGATATTTAAAAGGCATAAAAGTGGGTTGGTGATTCTTACTTCATGAGCTGTTAAATCTCATTTAATCTTGGTTATCTGGGAAATAAAAAATCAATTGTTTCCAAGGCTCCCATCCCTATGAGGACAGCAAAAAGCACTCAGCACAAAAGTTGTTAATTTTTCTGCAAGCGTGTTTTGACATTTTCTATATAGAAGTTTAATTTGTTGTTTTTCCTGCATCCAGCAATGTAGCAAGAAGGCTTCAGCTTCCTTGATGTGGATTTTGAAATCGTCAGAGATCATTGCCAATAGGCCTTGGCCTCGTCTTACACTCACAATGACTACCACCACAGTTATATTAGTTATGGCCATATTTAACATGGTAAGTTTGCCACTTTATAATCAAACTAAAAGAACAAATTATCAGAGATTTAATTTACCATTTTTTGTAAATTATCAAATATGTGTCTAAGCAATATCTTAGGCCATTCATTGGTGTAAAATTAAAAAGAAAATTAATAGACTACAAATGGATTATGATTAAGCACTCTCAAGTAAAATCAAAGGAAATGCAAACTGTCATCTGAACAAGGGAAAGTAGCGCCGATTAAAAACCAAAAAGCAAACCTACACGTGGAGATGAAGGTTGAAGAAAAGACTCGTAATGAATACAGAAACAGAACAAATTGTGTCTGTCTTCAGGGAAATAGGCATTGACGGTGATGTGGTTCTGGAAGTTGTGTATGAAATGTTGGATAGTGCGAATATAGTAAATGTATTAAGATCAGAAGATATAGGAACAAAATTTAACCATCGAGTCTGCCCAACCAGTTCATCATGGCTGATTCAGTTTCCTCTCAGGCCCAATCTCCTACCTTCTCCCTGTACCCCTTCATGTCCTGATCAGTTAGGGTAACATATGGATAAGTGACTGGAATCCATTGTATACGAGAGGATAAGCCCTAATAGAATGTACCAGTAATCAGGGCTAAGGAGAATATATAATAAGAAGGGTCTTTTATTTTGTTTTATTTATTTAGAGATAGAGCATGGTAACAGGGCCTTCCATCCCAATGAACCCACACTGAGCAATTACACCCTTGTGACCAATTAACCTACCAACCGGTACATCTTTGGAATGTGGCCGGATCACCCAGAGAAAACCCACATCTTCATGGCAAGAACATCCAAACAGGCAGCAGGAGAATTGAACCCTGATCGCTGGTACTGTTAATAGCATTACACTAGCCACTACACTACCACGCCACCCCTATCTGTATAAATTGATTTAATTTTTTAAAGAAATAAAAGAAATGTCCAAATACATAGGAAAGACTAACAGATCAGGAAACTTGGAGGGATAGACTTAAAATGCTTGATGGAATGATTAGAGGGAAAAATTGGGAATAAGAGGGTGATGAAGTTTTGAAGGGTGTTAGAAGCAGAAACCTCATACCATCCATAAACCACTCGAATGCGTATGAATAGTTTGGTTGGGGAGCTCCTTTGCAACAGGCATGGACCTTTGGGGTTACAAATTATCTACAACTATATTAAAAAAAAAACAAATGTTTGATCCCAAACTTCTGGCGGAAACTCCTGGCAGTAAGGGTAAGGCTCAGATGATTACTCTTACATTTCTTCTTACTGCCCATGTGCTTCGTACAAATGAGATTGGAAAACTGACTGATAAAAGAAAGAATAGGACTTCAATCTCTTGTTTCATTACACTATGTTGGTGACTCTAATATGATGCAATGTCCTCCATCAGTCCATTATCAGTGTTTAATACCATTATTCCTACAGTCCTGATCGATAAGCTATGGAACCTGAGCCTCTTTACCTCCCCTTGCAATTGGATCCTTGACTTCCTAACTGGAAGACCACAATCTCTTCAGCTTAGAAATAACATCTCCTCCTCACTGATGATCAACACCTCAGGGATGTGTGCTTAGCCCTCTGCTCTACTCTCTCTGTACAACACAGAGTCTCTTCAACTACACCACAGAGTCTTGCCATCTTCAGAAGTTTTCTGATGACTCTGCCATAGTTGGATGCATCAGCAAGGGAGATGAGGCTGAGTACAGGGCTACGGTGGGAAACTTTGTCACATGGTGTGAGCAGAATCATCTGCAGCTTAATGTGAAAAAGACTAAGGAGCTGGTGGTGGACCTGAGGAGGGCAAAGGTACCGCTGACCCCTGTTTCCATCCAAGGGGTCAGTGTGGACATGGTGGAGGATTACAACTACCTGGGGATACAAATTGACAATAAACTGAACTGGTCAAAGAACACTGAGGCTGTCTACAAGAAGGGGCAGAGCCATCTCTATTTCCTGAGGAGACTGAGGTCCTTTAACATCAGCCGGACGATGCTGAGGATGTTCTACGAGTCTGTGGTGGCCAGTGCTATCATGTTTGCTGTTGTGTGCTGGGGCAGCAGGCTGAGGGTAGCAGACACCAACAGAATCAACAAACTCATTCATAAGGCCAGTGATGTTGTGGGGGTGGAACTGGACTCTCTGACGGTGGTGTCTGAAAAGAGGATGCTGTCCAAGTTGCATGCCATCTTGAACAATGACTCCCACCCACTCCATAATATATTGGTTAGGCACAGGAGTACATTCAGCCAGAGACTCATTCCACCGAGATGTAACACTGAGCGTCATAGGAAGTCATTCCTGCCTGTGGCCATCAAAATTTACAACTCCTCCCTCGGAGTGTCAGACACCCTGAGCCAATAGGCTGATCCTGGACTTAATTCCACTTGGCATGATTAACTTATTATTATTTAATTATTTATGGTTTTATATTGCTATATTTCTTCACTATTCTTGATTGGTGCGGCTGTAACGAAACCCAATTTCCCTCAGGATCAATAAAGTATGTCTGTCTGTCTGTCCATACCCATGAATGCATGGCTCAAATGCCATCTATATGTTTGCTGATGAAGCAACCATTGTTGGCAGAATCTCAGATGGAGACAAGAGGGTGTATAAGACCAAGATATACCAGCTAGTTGAGTGGTGTCACAGCAACAACATTGCAGTTAACATCAGTACGACCAAAGAGATAATTGTGGACTTAAGAAAGGGTAGGACCAGGGATCATGAACCAATCCTCAGAGGGATCAGAAGTGGAGAATGTGAGCAACTTCAAGTTCCTGGCTGTCAAGATCTCTGATGATCTAACCTGTTCCCAACATATCGATGCATCTATAAAGAAGGCAGGTCAGCTATATTTCATTAGGAGTTTGAGGAGATTTGGCATGTCACCTAAAACACTCAAACTTCTGCAGATGTACTGTGGAGAGCAGTCTGACAGGTTGTATCACTGTCTGGTATGCAACGTCATATCCAAGACTTCTTCAAGGAGTGGTGTCTCAGAAAGGCAGCATCTATCATTAAGGACCCCCAACACTCAGGACATGCCCTTTTCTCACTGTTACCATCAGGAAAGCGGTACAGAAGCACGAGGGAACACACTCAGAGATTCAGGAACAGCTTCTTCCCCTCTACTATCCGATTCCTAAATGGATGTTGAATCCTTGGACACTATCTCACTTTTATTATTTCTGTTTTTGCACTATTTTTAATTTAACTATTTAATGCACGTATATATGCTTACTGTAATTGATTGATTTATTTATTCTCTATATTATCATGTATTGCGTTGTACTGCTGCTGCTAAATTAACAAATTTCACAACATATGCCGGTGATATTGAACCTGATTCTGATTCCATCTCCATGAAACGCAATAATTTATTATGCCTGCATGGAATTTTAAGAAAGCATGCGGTTCTGAAAATGAAAGTTTTGAGCAGCATCTTCCTGGTAACTTGTTTGCTTGCGACTGACACTGGGATCAAAGAGAATTTACTTTATGTGACCTTATCTTTCAATTTATATGGATCATTTAACTAAGTGCATTAACCTTGTCTGTGGCATTAAACTTAATGCTCTGCTTCAGTAGATTATAGAGGTCCTCCTGTTGCACCTGATTTAGATGGGTTCAGTAATCAAACCGCAGAGATCACTCAGAGGCTGTGGTTCAATATTGCACTAGCATAATGCTGTATGCTAAATACTGTACATTAGCGAGGTACAATAGGGATGTGGTTCAATACTGCACTAGCATAATGCTGTATACCAAATACTGTACATTAGCGAGGTACAATAGGGATGTGGTTCAATACTGCACTAGCATAATGCTGTATGCTAAATACTGTACATTAGCGAGGTACAATAGGGATGTGGTTCAATACTGGAGGGAAGAGCATATTTCTGTGTAGTAAGTGGCCACACCAAGGTACCTCCTGTACATAATAAAGTGGCCACTTAGTGTACGTTCATGGTCTGCTGCAGCTGTAGCCCATCCACATCCAGGTTCGATGCGTTGTGCATTCAGAGATGCTCTTCTGCACACCACTGTTGTAACACCTGGTTATTTGAGTCACTGTCACCTTCCTGAACCAGTCTGGCCATTCCTCTCGGACTTCTCTTATTTACGAAGCATTTTCACTCACAGAATTTCCACGTACAGGTTGTTTTTTCTTTCATTTCTCACACCATTCCCTGTAAACTCTAGAGACTGTTGTGCATGAAAATCCTGGAAGACAACCCTGTTTGGCACCAACAATCATTCCACAGTCAAAGTCATTTAGATCACATTTCTTCCCCATTCTGACATTTGGTCTGAACTACAGCTGAACCTCTTGACCAAGTCTGCGTGCTTTCAGGCATTGAGATGCTGCCATATGATTGGCTGATTAGATGTTTGCATTAACGAGCAGGTGTACAGGTGTACCTAATAAAGTGGCCACTGAGTGGGTGCTGTTCACTGAAAAGGCAAGTAGTTCAGACAAATAACAGCACAAAGTGGGAAAATGCATGATTTTTCTCCGTAACAGATCCAAATATGCTGTTGCATAATTATAGTAGTGTTGCATGTTACATGATTGGTTTCCTATTCGCGATCACTAACTACACCCCACTTTATAATGTAGAATAAGCCGCATGTGTTTGAATACTAAGCATATTTTGCATATTTTATCATTCTATTTTGTAAGTAATACTAGCTGTTGGAAAATAGACACACCGGAAAGTGGTTATTTATTCATTTCGGTTTGCAAGCGTTGTTGCCAAGAACAGGATTGATTGTGAACATTTACGTTTTCCTAATTTCCCTTGAGAAGTGCTGGTTGTAGGTACTTCCACAATGTTGTCGGATAGTGAGCTCCAGTATTTGATCCCATGAGTCCACAAGACATAGGAGCAGAATTAGGCCGTTCAGCCCATCCCAAGTCTCTCCAGCATTCCATAATGGCTGATTTATTATCCGTCTTAACCCCATTCTCCTATCTTCTCAGCATAACCTTCAATGCCCTTACTAGTCAAGAACCTATCAACCTCTGCTCTAAACCTACTCAATGACGTGGCTTCCACATCCATCCGTGGAGATGAATTCCACAGATTCACCACGCTCAGACTGAAGAAATACCTCCTCATCCCTACTCTACGGGGACGTCCTTCTATTCTGAAGCTGTGTCCCCTGGTCCTAGTCTCCTCCAATATTGGGAACATCCTCTCCACATCCACTCTATCATGGCTTTTCAATTTTCAATAGGTTTCAATGAGATCCCTCCTCATTCTTCTAAACTCCAGTCAGTACAAGTCCACAGCCATCCAATGCCCCTCGTACATTAACCCTTCAGGATCATTCTCATGAGTCGCCTCTGAACCCCCCCCCCCAGGCCGGTATATCCTTTCTTTGAAAAAGAGCCCAAAACTGCTCACAATACTCCAAGTCTGGTCTGACAAATGCCTGATAAATTCCCATCATGACATATTTGCATTTAATTCTAGTCCTCTCAATGTGAATGTTGACATTGCATCCCAAAGACAATGAAGGAAGGGTACATATTTTCACCAAGAATAGAAAATGCCGGAAACACTCTACAGGTCCAGCAACATCAGTGGGAAGAGAAACAGAACTAGCATTTCTTCAGAAATTGGACACATTTTTTTAAAAAGGCAACAATTGTACTTGCAAAGGCACAGCCAGAACCAAAGGGACATCTGTAACAAGGTAGGGACATTTTTCCAGATCAGGAGTGTATGCCACTTGGTGGTGTTTCCATGTGCTTGCTGCCTTTGACCTTCTTAGTGGTAGAGGCCACAAGTTTGGGAGATGCCGTCAGAGTATCCTGGGTGAACATCTGTGGCATGGTTTTTACACAGTGTACTCTACAGCCTTGATGCAGTAGCTGAGGAAAGGTACAAATGAACGAACTCTTTTGCCCTGGATGGTATGGGCTTGAATATTATTATAGCTGACCCGTGCCCTGTCAAAAGAGGAAGACTGACTTGTTCTCTCAGCTGCAGTATTTATGAGGCTGGAGCATTTGTGGTCCGTGTCCATGCTGACACCTGGATGTTCATGTTGAGCAAAGCACTACCCAAGGTAGGTGGTTAGGATCTTTCCCGTTTGAGAACAATATTGCCTGGCACCAATGGAGCAAAAAGGCAATTTGTCATTTAATAGCTCTTGCCAGAATCTGGTCACAATCTTCCTGTATGCACTTGGGAATGATTTTATTTTCAGAGGAGTTGCAGTAGAACCTAAAAATTTCATTCCACTGTAAAGTGCTACCTCCAAATTGGATTGGTGAGCCTGATATTTTCCAGTGGTTTACAGCCGAAAATTGATTTCACCCAGAATAAATTGCTCCTCTTCATGTTTCCCTGTCAAGTGGTTCAGCCACCTTGTGCTTTAATTCATCCTTACATCTCTGATGTTGTTTCAGAGTCAGTAATGCACTTGATGATATTATTCCTGAGCAACACTCACTTTGAAACATTGAGCTGAATTTTGAACCAAGTTGTTTTATTAGAGGGACCCTTGTATGAAACACCCTAGTAATATGGCCCTACTCTCATCTGGGCCATTCCAGGATGCCTGCGAGCACTTGCATGTCCCTGAGCCACCAATGTCTCCTGCATATGGTTGACTTCCTTCCAACCCAAGTTCATTGGATTATATCTATATTAAAGAAATCTAAAAGAAACAGAAGTCTATTCTGCTTTAAACTCTGCCTGTATTTTATTTTCCTCATTTGAAATCCTGTTGTCTATACAAATCTTCAGTTCATTCACCAACAAATGGACAAAGCCTTCGTGTGATTAATTAACTTGGCGAACTATCTTTACCCTAAGTCTAACTCTTGTGCTATTCTATAGGTTCCCAGGGAAGTGTTGCCAATAATAATCGCTTTCTGTGCAAATGTATCCTGTTTTTGTCCAACCATAAATCTGCTTACAAGTCTCAGTATCAGCAGAATATTTAATAGCATATTATTCAAGACCGACAACGGTTTCTTTGAAAGTCAGAGTGTATATTGAGTTCACATGTAGTTCAGTTTTGATATCCTCTCACCTTTCAATCTTTCAGGATAAAATATTTTTCTACCAGCAATATTAACAAAACCATTAAGAATAATTTGTCATTCTGATGAGCATGGAACCTTTGACTTCTTCCTCATCACACACCAATCGCCAGAATTAACAACACTGCTGGATGGCCAATGAGACATAGAACATTACTGCAAAGAAGCAGGCTCTTTGGCCCCTCAAACCTGTGTTGAATTCTGCCTAGTCACACTGACCTGCCATCCATACCCCTCCTGTTCAAGCTTCTCTTAAACATTGAAGTCAAACCCACATCCACCATTACCCCTGGGAGCAGGTTCCACACTCACACCACCCTCTGAGCTAAGTTCTCTCAAGTTCTCTTTAAATATTCCACTTTTCGCC
This sequence comes from Hemitrygon akajei, assembly GCF_048418815.1. NCBI lineage: Eukaryota > Metazoa > Chordata > Chondrichthyes > Myliobatiformes > Dasyatidae > Hemitrygon > Hemitrygon akajei. The sequence goes on from NC_133143.1 coordinate 58,930,208, forward strand.
CACAACCTATGACCTCTAGTTCTAGTCTCCCACCCAACCTCAGTGAAAAATGCTTGCTTGCATTTACCCTATCTAAACCTGTCATACATTTGTATACCTCTATCAAATCTCCCCTCATTCGATACTCTAGGGAATAAAGTCCTAAATCTATTTAACCTTTCCCCATAACTCAGGTGCTCAAGTCCCCGCAACATCTTGTAAATTTTCCCTCTGCTTTTTCAATCTTATTGATAACTTTCCTACAGGTAGGTGACACCAAATTACTGAATATCTTAAAGAACTTCAACATAACATCACGGACACTTGTGCTCAATACTTTGGTTTATGAAGGCCGAGGTGCCAAAACCTCTCCTTATGACCTTATCTACTTGTGACACCACTTTCAACAAGTTATAGATCATCCCTCTATGCTCACAGATTCCAGATTTTCTCCCAGACAACCTGCTGTTATCTTTGTGCTTCAAAAGCATATTAGATCTCAGTATATACAAATTGTATTAAGATATGATGCATTTGAAAGAAACAAAAATACAGGTGTATGCTATAAATATGTGTGTATGCGTAACCAATGTTTACGAAAAAACAAAATGATCGCATTAACAAATGTCTTATTAATTGCCGAATCATTAGTTGAGGGTTATTTGATCATTAAAGATATTCAGTGACTTCATATATTGTCGCAAAATAATATATATGAACTGAAATAAGGTATCTCATTTCAATTGTCTTTGGAGATGTAACACCTACAAGAACTTTTATCTTCATCATCTGTTTATTTCTCATTTCAATTTTTTTTCCTTCAGTTTTTTTTGAAGAACTCAGTGGTAACTTCCAATTCAGTGAACAACACAAATGGCAGTTTGCAATTTATAAATGGACAAGATGTGTGGTCCGTGCACAATGACTATTTCTTCTTGCCAGTGAGTACAATTACACTTGTCAGCTCACTCATTATGAATTGCATTTTATACTGAGTATCTGTTGAAACCATTTTATCTTTGCAGTAATTATAACATTTTAAATAAGAAAATACTCTTCAAATGTTGTTGAGAATCGATCATTTGACAATTTCTAAATTATTCATGTAAATTGCAGATGGACATTTAAAGTATTTTAAAGTACTGGAGTTTAACAATTGTTTTTCAGTTTGTATCTATTTATTGAGTCATGCCCATGGACTTACAAGGCATTCTTTTATTGTCAGTATTTTATCGCCTCCCTGCCAAAGCTGACATTTGTAAAATTATGTAGTGCAATAGAAATTCCCAGCACCAATGTACTGACTTCCTACAGCTCAGTGACGATGCGCCAGATCAGAATGCTGGGATTTACTGATTGACAGATGGCTCTGCATCTAGCTGTCCTCTCCATTGCAGGAGCTAATTGAGCCCAATGGCTAAGCTGCGTCTTGCTGGGATTCTTCAGCTTTATGCTGGTGAATTTGTCTCTCAGGTCCTACAGCAGGTCAGACCTGGTATAGGAATCGAAATCTCAATGATTTCAATGCAGACTGTAGACCTGTGGTAAAGGAGGCAAGGAGGGAAAGCAGGTGTCTTTTTTTTAAATTATTTTACCTTAGATTGGGTAATATTTAGGCATGAGGGGTGGTATGATAGTGTAGCAGTTCGCACAATGCTTTATAATGGCAGCGTATACCAATCAGAGTTCCATCCCACCACTGTCAATAAGGAGGTTGTACATTCTCTCCAAGACCGCGTGGGTTTTTACCGGGCGTTTACAAGACTTACGGGTTAGGGTGAGGGTTAGTAAGCTATGCTGGTGCTGGAATTGTGATGCCTCGTGAAGGTTTTCCCCAGCGCGTTCCTCAGACTATGCTGGTCACTGACACAAAACGACGCGTTTCACTGTGTGTATTGATGTTTCAATGTGTATGTGACAAATAAAGCCGACCTTTATGTTCTGATTAACTTTATTTCTCCATGTCTGAGGTGACGTTTTTTCAGCTTAAATAGTTCTTAAATGTCTTTGAATGTCAGATACAGTTTACAACTAATAAGTGAGTTAACAATTTTCACAGCAAACAAAACTGCTTTGCTCTTTGACACAGCTAGTCATGAGCATTCTGGGGTCAAGGACCTCAATATGTCAGCTGGACCATAGTGCTGATACTGAGCCCTTAAGAAAGCTAAAAGTGCCCAAACCCATGCCCAGAAACCCTTTTACTATGAATTCCTGCACCCCCAATTGCCTTAGATTAATTCTCATCATCTCTCTGTATCCCATACTTCCTGCAACTCAGAATTACATGTTCTACTGACTCCTCCTCCTGACATTCCTCACACAGTCCTGTCTGGTGTTTCCCTATCATTTTCAATGTTTTGCACAGTGCCTCAGCCGTAACCTAGTCCACACAGTTTCCTCCCTTCTGTATCCACTGTCTACCCTAGTACCTGTAACACTCTTTTGTATTTGATATAAATGCCTCCCTTTCCGCTCTCTGTCCCATCTTTCTTGCCACATTCAACTGACATTTCCCACTCTTCCCTCACTTCTATTTTTCTCAATCTTCTGTTCAGTGCCTAAAAATGGATAGACTTTGATGCTAGTGGGAGCAGCTTCTCTCTGAACCAATTCTGATTTGGCACAACTCTGTCAAATCTCTTATCAGTCTCCTTTGATCCAGAGAAAACAACTCCAATCCCTGAACCAATCTGAAACCATTTAGCAAGTTTTTATCCCCCCCACCACCACCACCACTGCAACCATGCGAGGACCTTCACATCCTTCCTGACATAAGATCGGAATTGTAGGTAATATTTAAGTTATAACTTGATCGGTGTTTGGTTACAATTCAACATAAATTCTTGTCATTTGTACTTAGTCATTTTTATTTATAAATCCCTGGATCCCAAATGCTTTACTAACTGCTCCCGCATCATGTACAGACGTGTCCAGGTGCCCCATTCCGATGCATCCTTTGGAACTGAAATATTACTAATCTCACAGCTCCATTAATTCCTTATTGCTACTCTCCTCTTGTTGATTTAATGGTGTGACTGCTGTGAGGTGTCTGCTTAACAGTATGTACATTATATGGACGTAGCTCATGACCTTTCAGTAATATTGGACATACTTACAAACATATAAATTTATTAATGACTGATATATCATTAGGGTTAGGGGTTTAATCCTTTTCGCTCCTTATGGAGCATAGGGCCTCAACAAAAGTCCTCCACTTCCTGCGATCTCTGGCAGATGTTTTTGCAGTCTCCCAAGTTTGGCCGGCGGCTTTCAGTTCATCCAAAAGCCTACACCTCCAGGTTTGCTTTGGGCGACCTCTTCTTCTCTTCCCTTGTGGATTCCATTCGAGTGATTGTCGAGTGACATTCGACTGGCTCTTTCTCAAGGTGTGGCCGACCCATCTCCACTTCCTCCTCCTTATCTGGAATACAATGGGCTCTTGGTTTGCTCTCTTCCATAGGTCTAGGTTTGACACTCTGTCGTACCACTTGAGGCGGAGGATCTGCCGGAGGCATTTGTTGAGAAAGGTCTGGATCTTGTTGCAGCTGGTGTTAGTGATTCTCCATGTTTCGGATCCATATAGCAGGATGGCTTTCACATTGGAGCTGAATATACGGAGCTTAGTTTTGACAGAAATGGCCATAGATCGCCAAACAGGTCGCAGGGTTGTGAAGGCATGTTGGGATTTTCTGATCCTTGCTCCGATGTCCTCATCTGTACCTCCTGATTTACTGATTTTGCTTCCGAGGTAGGTGAATTTGCCTACATCTTCAACTATTTGTCTTTCGATCCGTAATGGCTCCTCTTGTTTGTTATTAATGCATAGAACTTTGGTCTTCTCCTGACTGATCTTAAGGCCTACTCGCTGTGAGGTCTCTCCCAAGGAATCTACTTTCTTCTGCATATCTTGAAGCCGGTGTGAGAGAAGAGCGAGATCATCTGAAAATGCCAGGTCTTCCAATTTCCCTGTTAACGTCCCCTGGATGCCTCTCTCTGAGCCAGCATAGGCTGTTCTTGTAACCCAGTTGAGTACCACAAGAAAAAGTAGAGGCGACAGCAGGCATCCCTGTCTGACTCCAGTAGTGACCAGGAACTCTTCGGACAGTCTCCCATCGTGGATGACCCTGCATGAGAAGCCATCATAAAGCTGCTTGATGATATTCACCATCTCTTCCGGTACACCATGGTGTCATAAGATGCTCCACATTGACTTTCTGTCCAGGCTGTCAAATGCCTTCTCAAAATCAATAAAACACACATATAGTGGAGTTTGCCATTCTATTGTCTGCTCCACAATGACTCTAAGTGTAGCTATCTGGTCAATGCATGATCTCTCTTTCCTGAACCCTGCCTGCTCAGCTCTAAGTCTCTGGTCAATGGCGTCTTTCATCAGCTCCAAGATGACCCTGGTGAGAACTTTGCTAGGAATGGACAACAAGGTGATCCCCCTCCACTTGCCACACAGTGAAAGATCTCCAGATTTTGGCAGCTTCACAAGGAGGCCCTTCTTCCAATCTGATGGGATCTCTCCTGTTCTCCATATCAAATTCAGCAGTATATACAAATGGTCCACCATAACCTCTCCACCCTCTTTCAATGCTTCTGCAGGAATGTTGTCTTCTCCAGCAGCCTTGCCGTTCTTCAAGCTTTTCAGGGCTTTTTGAATTTCTTGCTTGGTGATTTCACCTATATTGATGTGAATGGGTCTCCAGGCTCCAGGTTGGGTGGGTTCTGTGGTGGCGGTCTATTCAATACTTCCTGAAAGTGTTCCTTCCATCTCGCCAGCTGATCTTCAACCGAAGTGAGCAGATGGCCTGTCTTGTCTCTAACAGGTCTGTTGAAATTGCTTTTCTTCCCTCTCAAAAGTTTAGTTGTCGTGTAGAGTGCCTTGAGGTCTCCTTTACTGGCCGCTGTTTCTGCTTGCTCTGCTATTTCATTGAAGTATGACCTCTTGTCCTTTCTGAGCTGTTTCTTCACCTCCTTGGTCATCACGCTGTACCTGTTGGCGGCGATTTGTTTCTGTTGCCGGGTTCTGGCCTGATTCAACTCCTGTTTGAGCTTTTTCCTCTCCTCCACCTTCTGTCATGTCTCGTCCCTGATCCAAGGTTTACTGTTGACTGGTGGTCTTCCCAGTACTTCTTTGCAGGCTCCTACAGTGGCCTGCTTGAAGGTAATCCAGGTGTGTTGCACTGTTCTCTCATCTTGTTCCTCTATTTGAAGACCCCCAAAGCGGTTTTGCAAGGCGATGTGGAAATCTTTCTTGTTCTCTTCCGTCTGTAGTTTTCTAACATCAAACTTTATTCGCGTGTTCTGTTGCTTCGTCTTGGCTGACAGCTTCATCTTCAGCTTTGCAACAACGAAATGGTGGTCAGATCCAATATCTGCTCCTCTTTTGGCTCTCACATCTTTCAATGAACTTCTCAGCGCTGGTGGACTATGACGTGGTCAATCTGGTTCTCTGTTTGATGGTCAGGCAAGACCCAGGTTATCTTGTGGCAGCGTCGGTGGGGAAAGAGGGTACCTCCAATGGTCAGTTCGTTGAAGGCACAGAGGTCGGTAAGGAGTTCTCCATTTTCATTCATATTCCCCAAACCATTCTGGCCCATCTCTCTCTCCCTGCCAGTGTTATCGCTGCCTACTTTGGCATTCAGATCTCCCATGATGATCAACATATCTTGCTTAGGTACCTTTCCAACTACTGCTTGAAGCTGGGTGTAGAAGAGATCTTTTTCTTCTTCCTCTGCGTTGTTAGTTGGGGTATAGCACAAGATAATGGATACCTTCTGGAATCTGGACTCAAACCTGGCTGTGATGATACGGTCGGACACTGGTTCACATTCTATCAAACTTCTGGCTGCTTCTTTGGACAACATCAGGGCCACACCAGCCTCATGCGGGTTTTCCTCTTTTTCCTTCCCGGAATAGAGCAGAGTTTCTCCTGTCTGCAGTTTGGTCTCACCAAAAGTATTCCACCTTACTTCGCACATGCCCAGGAGTGTGAGGTGGTATCGGTTCATTTCCTTCACTGCCTGTGTGCACCTACCCGTCTCCCAAAGCGATCTCACATTCCATGTTCTGATTAGGATAGATTTCTTCTGTGAGAGCAGCTTTGGAACCTCCATTATGGTTTTCCTCAGGTGAAGGAGGGTTGTCAGCCCTGCAGCTTCCTGATGGGTTTGGTTGCAGCGCGTCATCAGCCTCCTGAACGGGGCCCTGCTTTTCCCGAGATCTGGGTTAGTGGTTGACAATCTGTTGATGGTTTCTGTAACAATTGCTTGTTTTACGTTAACGGGTTGTTAGCCCGTTGCATAACCCCCAACCTGGAGGACCAGGGGTTTTCTGTCGGGGTCACCTTCCCCTAGGCAATAGCATTTCCATGCTAACGAGCTCCACCTGCCCGGGTTTGAAATCAGAGTTTACCCTCTCCTAGATAGGCTGCCATCCAAGGCTAACGAGTCCTATCTACCCGGGTTTGGAATCGGAGTTCCTTCTCCTAGTCTATGTTGGTTCGCGGCACCTTCTTCTATATTATCCGGTGCACCCCTCACACGAGGGATCCCCCATCCACCACCCAGGGGACGCGCCTCAACGCCATATAGCCCCAGCGCGAGGTGATATATCATTAATTAATAATTATTATACCCACAGCTCCATTCACATATCTGGTTCCCAGCCCTGTGTCAGTTCATTGACGAGCTTTCTGCTTTGTAAATTTATTCGTGTCAGCAATCCTTTGCATAAGTTCTGTCTGACTGTTAGACATAGGAGCAGAATTAGGCTCATCATGTCTGCCCCGTCATTCGATCATGGCTAATTTATTTTCCCTTTCACACCCATTCTCCTGCTATTCTCAACCCCATTCCTGTGCTAGCACGTCAACTGGCCAAGTTCAAAGGTGAAAGTAAATGTATTATTAATGTGCATATATACAACCCTGCAATTCAATTTATTGCAGGCATACTCAATAAATCTATAGAATAATAACTACAACAGAATCAATGAAAGACCGCTCAACTTGGCTGTTCAACCAGTGCGCGAAACTGCGCAAATACTATAAGAAAGAAATAATAATAAACAAATAAGCAATAAATATCGAGAACATGAGATGGAGTCCTTGAAAGTGAGTCCAATGGTTGTGTGAACATATCATTGATGGGGCAACTAAAGTTGAGTGAAATTGTCCCCTCTGGTTCAAGAGCCTGATGGTTGAGGGGCAATAACTGTTCCTAAACCTGGCGGTCTGAGTCCTGAGACTCCTGACCCTTCTTCCTGATGGCAGCAGTAAGAAGTGAGTAGTAATACACTACAGTCCAGTTCTCCAGTATTAACAGATATTCAATCTTGAGCCCATTTTTCCAAATATAGCTTTCTGTTCACTGGCTTATCTGCTATTGTATTCACTTACTAGTACTGGCTCCCATTGGTTTCTGAATGAAAACAGAAAGCAATGGAAATACTCTGAGAGCCAGGCAACATCTGGGTAGAGAGAAAAAGACCTAATATTACAGACTAATGACCTTCTATTAGAATGTGTTGACTCCTTACTTGATATTTACATATTATATTATTAATTAATTAATGCTTATTTGAGTGCAAGATTCAAGATTGTTTAATGTCGTTTCCAGTGTAAAGGAGAATGAAATGTTTCTCCGGATCCAATGCAGCATGAAAAAAGATAAAGACCACAGTAATAAAAGAGACACAATAAATATAAATGCATAAGTAGCTTACTGTATATACATAGATCAATTTTATATCCATAAAGTGACAAGGCATATTGATCTGTAAAATGGCAACAGTGATGCAGATTGTTCAGGATTGTTGTATCAAAGAAAGAAAGTGATCTGATAATGTGAAGCTTCACTGGAAGTTTTGTGCTGAGTGAATACTTTTCTGATGGGTCATACTTGGAATCAAAGTGGAATTTTCATCCACAAAGGACGAGTCAGCAGAATCAGAATCAGGTTTATTTTTCACATGTACATCATTTGCATTAACAACCAATAACACTGGAATTGTCAGCAACTTCCAATGAAATGCTTTATAATTAATTATTACCTAAGAACATAGGAAAGAGGAATTTAAGTGCAATTTTTAAAAATTTTCTACTCTGATGGTATCTGATAGATTAATATTTACAATATTACAGCAATAAGCAAGTGCTGTAGTCTGATTGTTGACTTTGATTCCAATGCAGAACATAAGCCATTTTGATATTGTACAAACTTTTCACCCATTCCTATGAACAATTTAAGTGAAAAGTAATTGCCATTAGTTAATTTGGGAATCTATTACCTCTATACTTTAGAATTTTTTAAACAGTTTAAAGCGTATTCATGGAATACGAAATTAAGACATGCTTATCAAAATATAGACAAGAAACAAACAGCTGAACTACTTAAACTGTCCAGCCACACAACTGCTGTGCTGTGTTGGTAACCTGACTGCCTTGTTCACTTCAGTCAGGAGTCATGTAATCTCACTGCTAAGTTTTTTTTTGAAGTGTCTAGGTCATTTTCATTTTCAGAGTTGGGTGACAGGGTGGGGGCAGTGATAGTAAGCAAAGGCAAATATACTAGGAAATGTTTCCTTTACTCCCAAAATGTAGACAAACCTAGTTCCACACGCTACAAGTGACTACTTCCTATTTCCCCCAATGCATCCCACCAACTTTCTGCACAAATTGATAACTTGGAACTCCTCTGACTCCGTTTAGGGTGCTTGCATTGAACCCCCACTCACTGTCTAGGTGAGCATCCATTTCCACAGAGCAACGATCTCCCATGAGAAAAACAATGAGCATTTACCACCGAAAAGTTCTACGTTTATATAACTTACCCAGGGGTTCCCTGCAACTCGGCTAATTTAATAGTCTTGTCACCAAGTCAGAGTCTAGTTCTTTCATCACTTTAACTACCTAATCAAACCTGCTCGAAAAAGTCCTGCTAGCCAAATTAGCTATTAAATCAATCCAGTGTCCCTTCAGGGCCAGCATTACTCTCTCCATGGAGCTCTTGACGTGATTTCCAGCTTGTGTTTTGAAGCACAAGGTATGTTTTACATTGAATCATGCCTACAATAAATTCAGATATTCTATAATTTGCAACTTAAAGAGGATTTTTTAAACTGTAAAACAAAACTAATATTATGAATTTTTTATTTGTTTCAGAAAGTTACATTCATTTTAATAGAGTTCACAACAATAAATTTAATTGCGTAACTTTTCTGCCACAGTACTTCCTGTACAGCTGTATTTTGGGACTGATATCATGCTCTGTGTTCCTGCGAATAAACTACGAGCTAAAAATGCTGCTGATGCTGATTGCTGTCGTGGTTTACAATGTTATACTTCTGCAAACCCATGCCTCGCTCTTTGGTGATTATAGCAAAATGCTGTACAAAACTATTCCGATAGAGAGGTAACTTCTTTACATTTCTCTCTTCAGATTTTGAGCATTTAGTCTTTTACAGCACATAAAGTTGTTTGGCCTATCATGTCTGCCAGGGTTTTGCTAGAGCAATCCATAATTTATCTAATCACTGATAATTTATCCCTCCTGCCCCTTCCCTTTTCTTCCATCTCCCACACCAGTTTCGCACTTGCCTATTACCTCCCCCTGGTGCCCCTCCTCCTTCTCTTTCTCCCATGGACCACTTTCTTCTCCTATCAGATTCCTTCTTCTCCAGCCCTTCACCTTTTCTACCTATCACCCGCTTGCTTCATGCTTCCTCCACCACCAATAGGCTTCACCTATTACCTTCTCACATAACCCTTCATCAGGAGGGTTTCGGCCCGAAACGTCGTCACTACCTCCTCCCATAGATGCTGTCTGGCCTGCTGAGTTCTGCCAGCATTTTGTGTTTTTATTTATTTCCAGCATCTGCAGATTCGCTCGTGTTGACTTACATTTTCTGTTTATGTTAATCAATGTTTTTGAAAGAAGCAGATATTACATTTTGCAATGAATAGTAAGTGAAATAGAATCAAAATGGATAGAATGAAATGAAAAGTAGAAATTAAAGAAAAGGGATTTAAAGGTCAACAAATAAAAAAAAGTAATGACTGTTAATGATAATTTTGACTATTATAAAGTGATCTGGTATCATAGCTTTACTTTATCATTAAATTATTGACATGCATTTCCTTCTCCTTTGTCAGGCCTGGTGTGCTGAAGGATCTGAAGACAATGGGCTCTATCTCCCTTTTTATTTTCTTTGTCACCCTTCTTGTTCTGGCCAGACAGGTGAGGCTAATGTTCTCTGAATAGCATTTTTTTAAAGTTCGAAGTGAATGCTGGAGCCATGTATTGGTTTTCTATCTGCATTGTAATCTGTGTTCCATGTTTATTATGTGTATCGTGGTAATCAGTCACATGAGTGGGGACGTGGAAAGCTCGAGGGGAATAAGTTATGGATTCTTGCCTATTTCATGGCAGTTTGTAGCTTTGGACCAGCGGATGTTGTCTCTTTTGCTGACCGCTCAATACTGCTTAATTGCTCTTAGCTTACACTTGGGTATGCTTAAATTCCACCTCATCAAGATTGAACGCTTGCTAATTGCTAATAAAGGATCGAATAAAGGATTCAACTTCTGGAGCAATCATTGGAGCTGAGGGCATGTTATGCAAGTATAACAGGTCCACAGGGTCGCAGGCAGCAGCAATCGTTTTGGTTTGGTTTTGACACCACAGTAAATTTATTATCAAAGAGCATATATACAACCCTAAGATTCATTTTCTTGTGGGCATACTCAATAAATCCAGAGAATAATAACCTTAACAGAATCAAAGAAAGACTGCCCAACTAGGGAGCAGAACCAGACAGAAAGTAATTGAACCCCAGAGATATGTAGAAACAACTAAAGCTTATTAATAATGCACAAAGACATCATAATATTGGACAACATTGACCTCAATGACATTTAAGTAATTAATATTTCCTGGAGTAACCTGGCAATATTACTCAGAGGTCTATGTTTCTGGTTTTGAAGCTGAAATACTTTAAAATTCATTTATGTTTAATAGATATGGTTTAACTGATTTAAGAGCTACAGAAGTATTTTGTTTAATCCCATGATCATGTTGTGAGGAGCAATTTCCAGTTGAAATAAGAGCTTGGGCCTTAGAACCAGTTCTACATTGTTGCTTCAATTCTTACCCCTTTTCAGTCAGTTTCTCCTTGTGTTAACTGGGTTGTAAGTGGAGCTCTGTGTATCGTTCTGTCACCTAGTTGTAGCGGGTCGCTAGTGCGAGGTTTTCCTTCTCCTGCCTCTTAACCCTATGTGCTATGAACGGGGCCCTTTTGTAATGACACAGAGGCTCTGAATCATTGCTAGAAGGCCTTTCCGGCTCTTATTCGGTCAAAAGAGGGAAATAATGTACAAACACCATCACAGGTAATGTATTTGCTACTTGGTAACAGCTGACAGGAAGTAAATCAGTGAAAGGAGGAGGAGAGGGGCCTGAAGACCAGTGTTGGCCGGGTCTTCAGTGGAAGCCAAGATGCAAGTTGAACTGTTCACCTTTGGCCAGCAATTCCAAAAGGAACAGCTGGTCCCAAATAACCACAAAGGCAGCTGGTAGAGTCCTGTTATTTGCCTCCTATCCTACAGCAGTCAGACTGGGTTGAGTATTCAAATCCTAAACCATATGAATTGTAATACACACAAAATGCAGATGAAGGTTTCGGCCCAAAACTGCTCATTCCCCTCTGTAGATGCTGCCTGACTTGCTGAGTTCCTCCGGCATTTTGTGTGTGTTGCTCAAAATTCCAGCAACTACAGAATCTCTCTTGTGTCATTTGAGTGGGGAATCTCAATTTGGGCATAAGAAGAAAGGGACAAGCTGAGCTATTTTTAAAAAAATCTATTTATTTATTTATTTTCCTGTTTTTAACATTTCTCAGTGATATAAATAATGTAATTATAAATATTCCTTTCTAATTATGGTATTTTTAATAGTTTTACATGCCTCAAAATCAGAATCATTTGAAAATGTTAAAGGCATGTCAACTTTGGCAGAAGGCAAACTCCAACCCCAGTCTTCCCTTATATCAAATATGGTCAGGGCATTCCTGGGGCTATTCCTCAGCAAGACCTACTTGCTAAGAGGCTTTACTACACCTCAGCTTCCTGCATGTCTCCACGATAGGGAGAGTGAAAGTCAATCTTCCTCCCCTATCCAGCCCAAAGCTGGAACTGCAGGTGATGGGTAAGTTACATAGTGAAAAAGAATCTAATACTTTCCTGGCATATATGATGAATAAACTCTTCTCAAGCTTCCAGCTTGGTTCAGGTATTGAAACATTATTTAAAATAGATACCTGGTGAGACATCACGTGGGTGCCGGGCAAGGTGGCTGCATGTTAGTGCAGCTCCGACAGCCCACCATAAAATTCTACCAATTAGAGCATATTTATCCGGCCTTATTCAGATACAGCTGTTCTACAATTAAAAACTGTTTGTTTTTTTCACTAAAATATAACAACTTTGCGAAATAATTCGGTACGATGCCAAGACCTTCGAAGAGTGGTACAGTGAGCCACGTGGCTACAAGACAGGGCCCGCAATCCGAAGCTCAAGGCACGCTAACGACGCAGACTGACCAAGGCTCCAACATGGAGAATTTACTGGCTGAGGTTAGTCGTATAAGTTCCATTCTGCTCAGAGTGGCTACCGATGTATCTACAATTAAAGAAACGACAACGGAGTTGAAGAACTCGGTCAATGCCATTCAAGAGAGGCTGACGGAAGCCGAGGGTCGCCTCTCCTGTGTGGAGGATACCACTGTGCAATTGGTGGGTGCCAGCGAGCAGAATAATAAACGCTTGGACCTGCTGTGGAACCGTGTCGAGGAGCTTGAGAACAGGAGCAGACGCAACAACGTCAGGCTGATCGGTCTAAAGGAGGGTGCGGAAACGGGCAGTCTGATTAAGTGTGTGCAAAGAATCATGTCCGAGGGATTTGGCATCGAACTGAACGCAGAGTTTGAGACTGAGAGGGCGCATCGGGTCCCGGTTCCGAGGCCAGGCGAGGGTCACCCCCCCAGGCTGGTCTTAATACGATTCTTGCGCTCTTCGGCCAGAGAGAAGGTGCTGCAAGCGGCCAAAGCAAAGACAGGTGTTGAGTGGGAAGGATGCAAAGTCTCCTTCTTTCTGGATATGTCCAGAGAATTGGCTGAAAAACAGAGGGCATTTACTACGGCTCGGAAAATGCTGCAAGAAGTCAACGTGAGGTATACACTCGCTTATCCAGCAGTTCTACGCTTCATGTGGAAAGGAAAGAACAAGTTCTTTACTACTGCTGCAGAAGCAGTGAAATTCATTCGGGAAAAGTGCAGCGCTGGCATTGACTGAGAGACAGTAGTAGGTGGAGATAACTTTTTAGGTACAACAGTGGGGAGCTGGATAAAGCGGTCTGTTTAGTGCTAGGCTTACTAGCTGGCACGGTACTTCACGGACCATGTCATGTGTCTTTTTCTTTTCTGTTTCTTTGTTGAGTTTATCCTGCCTATTTGTTTTAATTTGTTAGTTAATCTGGCAGGAATATATTATCACTATGTTTTTGGGTTATGTTGGTTGTTTAATTGTTTGAAAGCGCAGCATTTGCGGTGTTTGTCAGTAATAATTGAGCATGGGGATAGAGTACAGCAGGTTTTTCTTTGGATTTTTTTTTGGAATTATTGCATTCCAGACTCAGTCATCTGGAAAAATGTATATTTTTGCACATGTGCATGAAGTTTAGGACATGAAAATGGTTAATTTCATATCATGGAACATTAATGGGTGTGGAAACCCAATCAAGAGGAAAAAGATTTTATCGTACCTTAAAGGTAAACAAATTGATTTTGCATTTGTCCAGGAAACACATTTTAAAGATGTTGAAGCACTGAAATTTAGAAGAGATTGGGTGGGCCAGGTATTCTATTCATCATTTAATAGCAAACAAAATGGGACAATGATTTTAGTTAACAAAAATCTTTATTTTGTATTGCTTGGAGAATTTAAGGACGAGGAAGGCAGGGTAATTTGTATAGATGCGCTTATTAATGGGGTGAAGGTAGTACTTTGTAACATATATGCACCTAATAAGGACGACCCAGACTTTCTTAACAAGGTAAACAAAATTTTAGGTGCCAAGGAAGGAAAAATAATTTTAGCAGGAGACTTTAACCAAGTAATGGACCCTGTTATTGATAAAAACTGATTTCAGACATCACCTTTACCTAGGGACAGGGCAGCCTTACATCAACTTCTTGAGGATATCGGTCTGGTGGATATACGGTGATTGGTGAATCCATCCGGAAAAGAATGTACATTTTTCTCTCATCGACATAAATCCTACTCTAGAATTGATTTTTTTCTAATATCCAATTCCATTGTTGAACAGGCGATAAACTGTAAAATTGGCCCAAAAGCATTATCAGACCATGCACCAGTTGAAATTCAAATTGATTTAAATACTGAAAGGAGAAGGAGGGGTAGATGGCGAATGAATATTATGCTGTTAGAAGATGAGGATTTCAGTGATAAGCTGTCTGAAGATCTGACTTTGTTTTTTGAATTGAACGTAGGGAGCTCAGTAAAGCTGCCCTCGGTATGGGAGGCATCCAAGGCGTATATAAGAGGAAAATTAATAGCACAAACATCTAAAAGGAAGAAAGAAAGTATGGAGCAAATAAAAAATCTGGAGGCAGAAATAACCACATTGGAAAAGGTCTTATCAAGACAATATACCGATGACTTATACAAAGATCTGTGCAATTTGAAATTCCAGCTAAATAACATATATAACAAAGAAGCAGAATATGCATTATTTAGATTAAAAACAGGTTTCTATGAAGGTGGTGACAAAGCTGGTAAGCTGTTGGCACGATATTTAAAGCAGCAGAATACGAATAGTGTTATACCTGTAATTAAGAAAGGGGATACATTAGTGTCATCATCTAAAGAAATAAATTAAGTCTTTCAACAGTTCTATGAACATCTATATGCATCACCGTTTAATCATGACCAGGAGGAGCTGAATCAGTTGTTTGCTAACATAAAATTGCCTACATTATCCCCACAACAAGCTGAGTCCTTGGATGCCCCAATTACTGAGGATGAGGTCAGACAGGCTATTGTGGCTATGAAAATGGGGAAATCTCCAAGTATGGATGGCTTCCCAGTTGAATATTATAAGAAATTCCTGGACATATTGGCTCCTATTCTAACAAAAATCTATTCAGAAGCATTTAATTTGGAATCTTTACCTAATACATTTAATGAAGCATTAATATCATTGATCCCAAAAAAAGACAGGGATGCAATAGACCCTTCCAATTATAGGCCTATAAGCTTAATTAATGTGGACTGTAAGATACTGACTGGCTTTGTGATTAGAGAAAGTATTGCCATCTATAATTAACACTGACCAGGCTGGCTTCATTAAAGGCAGATTCCCAACTGACAATTTAAGGAGATTACTGCACTTAATATGGCTGAACTCCACAAGTAATATCCCAGTTACTGCCATCTCCCTGGACGCTGAAAAGGCCTTTGACAGGGCTGAGTGAAGATTTTTAACCACGGCCTTGTCATTCTTTGGGTTTGGCTCTATCTTTAAATCATGGGTTAGAATTTTGTATAAAAACTCTAAGGCTGCAGTTATTACAAATGGTATCATATCCCCATTTTTCAACATTTCACGTGGTACACACCAAGGCTACCCCCTCTCCCCACTGTTATTTACGATTCTTTGGAACTGTTGGCAGTCATGATTAGAGCAGATCGAAATATTAGAGGGGTGAAGGGAGGCGGAAAGGAGCATAAGTTGATGCTATATGCTGACGATATTCTGTTACTGATTAATGACCCTCCTAATTCCTTACCCCCACTAATGAAAACAAGTCAATTATATTCTGAAGTGTCTGGTTATAAAATTAACTGCAGTAAATCTGAGGCTATGCCAATGTCAAAATTGTGTTATTCAAATTCAGTATTTCAGTCTAATTTCAGATGGGTGCCAGTTGGAATAAAGTATCTGGGGGTCAAACTCAGTCAGAATTTGGATGAAATAATTACTTTAAATTATGATCCATTATTGAGTAGGATAAGAAATAATCTGGATAAGTGGGGGGCACTGTGACTGTCACTCTGGGGTAAAGTCAATGGTCATAGCACTTCAGTTTAACTATCTTTCTATGATGCTTCCTTTAAATATTTCAGATTTTATCTACAAGCAATACAACAAAATTATCAGTGACTTTCTATGGGATAAGAAGGAGCCCAGAATTAAAATGAGTAAGATGTGTATGTCCAGGGACATGGGTGAGCTCAGTCAACCAGACGTCAGGGCATATTAATTATCCTTTGAAATGACCAAGTTAGCTAAACATTGGGACAGAGCTGATATTGATTTAGACTGGGTAGTTATAGAACGGAGCTTGGCTACACCGCATTCTCCCCTTAACATTCTCTCACAACACGTGGAAATCAAGACTAATCTAAATCCTATACTATTTCACTCAAGGAGTGTGTGGAGTACAATTCATAAAGCTTGTAAAATGTCACATTTAAATCAGTTATACTCCTCGATCTGGAATAACCCTGCGATACGCATTGGGAAAAGAATGGTGAACTGGAAAGAATGGAAGATTAAAGTTATAAATACAGGAGGTGATCTCTATGAGAATGGGATTTTTATGTTGTATGTGGATTTACAGAGGAAATATAACTTTGTAGATAAAGGGAATTTCTGGAAGTATTTACAAATAAGACATTGCATTAGTAGCGTATTCAAGAATGGTAGCCCACAACGTAACCCTTTAACTGAATACTTTACACTACCAAAGGAAGTTCATAAAGCATCAGTGTTTTATAAAATGTTCAAGCACTCTGTGGGTGAACTGTGTAACAATCTCAAATCAGTATGGCAGAAGGATCTTGGAAGTGATATTGAAGATAATGAGTGGTCAAATATTTTATCAAATATCGGTAAACATATTAGGGAAGCAAGAGGGAAATTTATTCAGTATAAGATAGTACACAGATATTATTGGACACCAACTAGACTCTACAAAATGGGGATTGTTGATAATCATTTATGCTGGAAATGTAAAAATGAGGTGAGCACATATTTTCACATGATTTGGGAGTGTTCCATGGTTTGTCCATGTTGGTGTAAAGTTCTTGATTTGTTGGGGAATTGGGCGGGTCCTACACTAGCCTTGTGCCCATGGCTTTGTCTCCTGGGTGACAGGACAATGATACCTAATGTAAACAATGACAAATTTACTATTTTAAAGGTGGGTCTCATCACAGCTGCAAGAATTATATTGTAAAACTGGAAAAAACCCAGATGTCCCACTGTGAGGGAATGGGCTGAGGAAATGGTTAAGATTTCATCATATGAACACATGTTGGGAAGAATTAACAGTGATGGAAAAGTGCAAGACGTGTGGGATCAATTTTGGTTGTATGTTAATTTAAGCTTAAATTAGAAGATTTTTTCTGTTTCTTAGTTTTATATGTTTTCCTTTCATGGGATGGCTGTGTAAATATGCTGTACTGTATCTGCTCTATGATATGCTGTGATGCTTTGTAAAATAAGAATAAATAATATTAAACATTTGAATTTCAAAAAAAAAAATACCTGTACCCACACAAAATGCTGGTGGAACACAGCAGGCCAGGCAGCCTCTATAAGGAGAAGCACTTTTGACGTTTTGGACTGAGACCCTTCATTAGGACTAGTCTCCATCTCCGTCTGGTGCTCCCCCCCCCCCCTTTCTTTCTCCCGAGGTCTCCCGTCCCATGATCCTTTCCCTTCTCCAGCTCTGTATCACTTTTGCCAATCGCCTTTCCAGTTCTTAGCTTCATCCCACCCCCTCCGGTCTTCTCCTATCATTTTGCATTTCCCCCTCCCCCCACTACTTTCAAATCTTTTACTATCTTTCCTTTCAGTTAGTCCTGACGAAGGATCTCGGCCCGAAACGTCGACAGTGCTTCTCCTTATAGATGCTGCCTGGTCTGCATCTATGTGTTCCATCAGCATTTTGTGTGTGTTGCTTGAATTTCCAGCATCTGCAGATTTCCTCGTGTTTGCTCTTTAAATACCTGTACCCGGCTGGAAGCCTGAGAAGAGTTTATTTGAAAATGCATACTGTTTCAAACTCATAAGGTGGTTTGTTGGTCTAGGGTAATGATACACACTTAGGGTTCAAATCCCAAGCAAACCCTTATTTACGAGCTGCCAGAGGGAAGTGACAGATGTGAGTTTGATTGCAACATTTAAGAGAAGGTTGCACAAGTACATGGTCTATGGGAACTAGGCAGAGTAACATGAACTCGATGGGTTGAAGGGCTTGTTTCTGTGCTTCAGTACTCCATGACTCCAAATGCTTCTACTAAAAGCTCAGAATTAAGTTATATTTAATTGAAAGTAACTTCTGTGAAACAATTTTTGAATGATCAGTTTTATTAAATCTATGAAATGTAAATTTACATTAAAATTTAATTTTTTAAAATGTCATTACATGGACAAACTTTGTCTTTTCTCAATCTCTGATGGAATCTTTAAATGTAATATAAAAAGTTAGGAATTCAAGTCAAGTCAAGTCACTTTTTATTGTCATTTCGACCATAACTGCTGGTACAGTACACAGTAAAAACAAGACAACGTTTTCCAGCACCATTAGTTGGTACATGTGAAGAGTTGCTGTTATTTCAGTGTAAAACATCTAATAACATTGGGGCATTTTGTTCCATCTCCAGTCATCCCTGAAATAAAGCAAAGGGGAAACTAGCTCAGGTTGTAGTTAGGTACAGGAGGGTCAGATGAAACTGGTGCTGGAATTGCACTTATATTGTGGTTAAGGTTGCAGGTTGAGACAGTGGTAAGGACGGTAAATGTAATGTTATCATTCATTCATTTCAAGAGCCGTAGAATATAAATACAAGGCTGCAATGTTAAGGCTTAATAAGCCATTGATCAGACTTCACTTGGAGTATGAGAACAGTTTTGGGCCTTCTATCTAAGAAAAATGTGTTGGCATTGGAAAGGGTCCAGAGGGGTTCACAAGAATCACTCCAGGAACGTAAGTGTTAATGTATGAGGAGCATTTGATGGCTCTGGGTCTGTACTTGCTGGAGTTTAGAAGAATGAAAGATGATCTGATTGAAGCATATCGAATATTGAAGGGCCCAAACAGGTGGATGTGGAGAGGATGTTTCCTATAGTGGGGGAAATCTAGGAGAGAATTTATAGTGGGGGAAATCTAGGAGAGAAGGCAGGAGAGTTAGGGTTTAAAGGGATATTAAATTAGTCATGATGGAATGAGAGCTGACTTGATGGACTGAATGTCCTCATTCTGTTCCTCTGCTTGCTGATCTTTATGGTCTGATTTACGACATTGATCTGTAATTAATAAACCAAATAGAGTTCCCACTGTTAGCACGCTTTAACGTGCATCCAGTCAACTTCTACCATACAGCATCATTACAAAGTAGTCTTCATAATTTATTTCACACCAGTCCCAGCCAGCTAAATGCACCCTATGTTATGATTTCCATAGTATGAATCCTGAGGCTACACTTGTGATCTTTGATCCAATCTATTTAGGCACGAAAGTACCCAAATTGTGCCATTGACAATCTTCTGCGCTGACTACTACAGTTTACTCAGTTCCTTATTGATCACCCTTTCTCATTCAGCATTACAAAAGAGCCCAAAATATTCTTGGCTTTATTGTCTTTCTCTAAGCTTGGTAATTATGGTGTTCATTCGTACTTCATGAAAGAATACTTTCTGGTGCCTTCCTGCACATAAGAAATGCCATAGGGATGGAAGTTGTCATGTTCGGTATTCTATTTTTGATTTTTATTACCTCTGTTTTCCCATTCTGGTGGCAAGTTTGTGTACGTTCCATTTACCCCAGAAACTTTTTAATAACTTGTGTAATTCAGTCAGATGATAAGTGCCTATTGTTTCTTTATCTCTGTGTCCTCTTGTAACAGAATGAATATTACTGCAGGTTAGACTTCCTGTGGAAGAACAAATTCAAAAGAGAATGTGAGGAGATAGAAACCATGGAAAACCTCAACAGAGTGTTGTTGGAAAATGTGCTGCCTGCTCACGTGGCTGAACATTTCTTGGCTCAGAATTGGAAAAATGAAGTAAGTGGTCTGATTTAGACAAAAGCAAATGGCTCCCACTGTGAGTCTATATATTGGGGAAATACTTTGGATTCAGATGTCTTTATTTAGCATGTGTACATAATAACCAACACAACATGAAGATGTGCAAGTGTCACCACACATTCCAGCAGCTGGCTCCCGATATTATGTAGCTCAGTGATTAAATAAATGAACAGAACTGAGCTGTACATACTGTTATAAAGACCCCGGTTGATCTTCACTCACTAATGAAGTAGGAAAATGGAATGCAGCTGAAATTGAAAGAAGTGCAGGAAACACTTTGCAGGTTAGTCAGCGTCAGTAGAAAGAGAAACAGTTGATATTCCAAACTCAAAACCCTTTTCTGGAATCAGGAAGGAGAGAGAAAAAGAAAAATTAGCAGAATCAGAGCAGTTGGAGGAATAAAAGATGGAAGACCATAAGAGATAAGAACAGAATTAGGCCATTTGGCCCATCAAGTCTGCTCCACCATTCAATCGTGGCTGATCCTTTTTTTCCCCTCCTCAGCCTCACTCCCTGGCCTTCCCCCACCTCACCCCCGTAACCTTTGATACCATGTCCAATGAAGAACCTATCATCCCCTCCTTAAGTACACCCAAAATCCTGGCCTCCACAGCTGCCTATGGTAACAACTTCCACAAATTCTGGCTAAAGAAATTTCTCCATATCTCTGTTTTAAATGGATATCCCTCTATGCTGAGGCTGTGCCCTCTTGTCCTCGACTCCTCCACCTTGGGAAACGTCCTTTCTACATCTACTCTGTTCAAATTCCCCCATCATCCTTCTAAATTCCAGCGAGTACAGGACCAGAGCCATCAAACATTCCTCATATGATGAAGGGTCCTGATGAAGGGTCTCAGCCCAAAACGTTGGCTACTCTTTTCTCACAGATGCTGCCTGACCTGCTGAGTTCTTCCAGTGTTGTGTACGTATTCCTCATATGATAACCCTTTCATTCACAGAAACATCCTCTGAACCCTCTCCAGTGCTAGCACATCTTTTCTTAGATAAGCAGCCCAAAACTGTTCACAATACTAAAGGTGAGGCCGCACCGGTGCCTTATAAAGCCTCAGCATCACATCCCTGCTCTTGTATTATATAGCTCTTGAAATGAATGCTAACATTGCATTTGCCTTCCTCACCACCAACTCAACCTGCAAGTTAAATTTTAGAGCGTTCTGCACAAGGACTCCCAAGTCCTTTTACATCTCAGATTTTTGAATTTTCTCCCCGTTTAGAAAATAGTTCGCACATTTATTTCTTCTATCAAAGTGCATGACCATACATTTTCCAACATAGTATTTCTTTTGCCACTTTCTTGCCCATTTTCCTAATCTGTCTAAGTCTTTCAGCAGCCTTCCTCTTTCCTCAACACTACCTGCCCCTCACCAATCTTCGTATCATCTGCAAACTTGGCAATTAAGCCATCTATTCTGTTTCCTAAATCATGATATACAACTTAAAGAAGCAGTCCTCACACCAACCCCTGCGGAACACCACTAGTCACTGGCAGCCAATCAGAAAACATAGAAACGTAGAAATCTACAGCATATTACAGGCCCTTCGGCCCACAATGTTGTGCCGACCATGTAACCTACTCTAGAAACTGCCTAGAATTTCCCTACCGCATTGAATCCTTTTATTGCCTCTAAACTGATCTTTTTATTCCCTCTCGCTGCCTCCTACCGAACAGCCAATGCTCGAACCATGCTGGTAACTTACCTGTAATACCATGGGCTCTGAACTTGGTAAACACCTTCATGTGTAGCACCTTGTCAGAGGCCTTCTGAAAATCCGAATATACAACATCCACTGCATCCCCTTTATCTATCCTACTTGTAATCTCCACAAAGAATTCCAACAGGCAAGATTTTCCCTAAGGAAACCATGCTGACTCTGTGCGATCTTGTCCTGTGTCATAACCTCTTCCCTAACAATTGACTCCAACATCTTCCCAACCACTGAGGTCAGGCAACTGGTCTATAATTTCCTTTCTGCTGCCCCCTTCCTTTCTTAAAGAATGGAATGACATTTGCACTTTTCCATTTCTCTGGACCCTTGCCAGAGTCCAATGATTCTTGAATGATTATTACTAGTGCCTCCACAATCTCTACTGCTACCTCCTTCAGAACCCTAGGGTGCAGTTCATTTGGTCCAAGTGACTTATGTACCTTTAGACTTTCAGCTTTTTGAGCATCTTCTCCCTTGTAATAGTAACAGTACTCACTTCTCTTCCCTCACACCTTTCAACACCTGGCACACTGCTAGTGTCTTCCACAGTGAAGACTAATACAATATACTCATTTAGTTTATCTCCATTATTATTTCTCCAGCCTCATTTGCTAGCGGTCCTATATCAACTCTCATCTCTCTTTTTATATATATCTACTTGAAAAAGCTTTTTTCTATCCACCTTGATATTGTTTGCCGGCTTGCTTTCATATTTCATCTTTTCCCTCCTAATTTATTCTTTGAATTTCTTTCTGTAGGTTTTTATAAGCTTCCCAATCCTCTATCTTCCCACTAACTTTTTGCTGTGTTGTATGCCCTCTCTTTTGCTTTGACTTCCCTTGTCAGCCACGGTTGTACTATTTTGCTGTTCAAGTATCTCTTTTTATTGGAATACGTCTATCCTACTCCTTCCTCATTCCAGAAACTCAAGGATTTGCTGTTCTGCTGTCATCCAACCAACACTCCCTTCCAATTGAATTTGGCCAACTTCTCTCTCATACCGCTGTAATCTTCTTAACTCTGCAGAAACACTGCTAGGTCAGACTTTACTTTCTCCTTATCAAATTTCAAGTTGAATTCAATCATATTGTGATCACCATCTCCTAAGTGTTCCCTTACCTTAAGCTCCCTAATCACCTCCAGTTCATTATATAACACCCAATCTGGCATAGCTGATCCCCTAGTAGGCTCAACGACAAACTGCTCTAAAAAGCCATCTCTTCGGCATTCAACAAACTCACTCTCTTGAGATCCATTACCAACCTAATTTTCCCAATCTACCTGCAGGTTAGAATCTCCCATGACTATCATAACATTGCCCATTTGACACACCTTTTCTATTTCCTGTTGTAATCTGTGGTCCACATCCCAGCTACTATTTGGAGACTTGTATATAACAACCATCAGGGTCCTTTTAACCTTGCAGTTTCTTAATTCAATGTCCAAGCAGTCAACATTGTCCAAACCTATAACACATCTTTCCAATGATTTGATGCCATTCTTTACCAGCAGAGCCACACCACCCCCTCTGCCTCCGATACAATGTGTAGCCATGGATATGCAGCTCCCAACTACAACCATCCTTCAGCCACAGTTCAGTGATGGCCACAACATCGTACCTGACAGTCTGTAAAAGTGCAACAAGATCATCCAGCTTATTTCTTATACAGTTGGCCCTCCTTATCCGCGGATTCAACCAACCGCGGATTGGGAAGACCCGGAAGTTCTCTCTCCAGCACTTGTTGCAGAACTATGTACAGACTATTTTTTCTTGTCAATATCCCTAAACAATACAGTATAACAAATATTTACATTGTATTTACATTGTATTAGGTATTATAAGTAATCTAGAAATGACTTAAAAGTACAGGCAGTCCCCGGGTTATGAATGAGTTCCGTTCCTGAGTCCGTCTTTAAGTTGGATTTGAGGTCGGAACAGGTACATCCGGTGTTATTTGGCGTCAGTTAGTCAAACGTTTTTCTTAGTATATAGTACATATTTTACCTTTCTATGCATATAAAACACTTAAGAAACATACGTATTTCAATAATTTAACCACTGTGTTGTTTAGTAATAATTGTAGCTTTCATCGGGGCAGGGCCTTTCACATGCTCCATTAAAATTGTTCCGATCGTTGACCGACTGTAGCCTAACGCTTTTCTAATGACCGATGGCGTTTCACCTCTTTCCGATCACTTTATTACTTCCGCCTTATTTTCAATCGCGATTGTGATTATTTTCGTGAACAGAAACACTGCGGATTCAGAGTTACACCACCAGGTCCTAATGTCCACCGCACAGAGACATGTTAAATAAAGTCTGGGGTTCCGCTGGGTCCTAAAGACCACCACACTGATACATTTTAAATAAGGGACTTGAGCTCCGCGAATTTTGGTATCCGCGGGGGGTCCCGGAACCAATCCCCCGCGGATAAGGAGGGCCGACTGTACTCTGCATTGAGATATAACACGTACAGTACTGTATTTGCTATACCCTTTTTGGCTCTGCATCCCTTTTGCACTGATAGTCATCCTGCTGGCTGCCCTTCCTGACAGTCTGACTGCACACTACCTTTGCCTTTTTACCATCTGTCCTATCCTGGGTCCCTTCACTCTGGTTCCCACCTCCCTGCCGGATTATTTGAAAACCTCCCCAGCAGCTCTAACAAACCTGCCTGTGAGAATATTGGTGCCCCTGATAGAATGAAGAGAACATCTCTGATAAGGTAAGAACAAGTGATTTAGGGTAGAAGTTATCATCCCATTGTGCTTCTTTGTCCCTGTTATATATTTCTAGTAGCAAAGCCATTGGGTATTCGCAGCAGGCCAGACAAATCTAATAGCAAGATAAAAACTGAGCCAAAATGATGTCAGGCAAACATAGCCAGTTCATAATTCAAAGTTCAAAGTCAATTTATAATCAATATACATATATGTTACCGTGTACTTGTTACCTCAAGATTCATTTTCTTGCAGCTATTTACAATAGAGAAATACAATAGAATTTACAAAAAACTATAAATAACGAAGACTGCCAAACAACCAAATGCAAAAGAAGACAAAGTGTGCAAATAATAAGGAATAATAAATCAATAATACTGAAAACATGAATTGTACAGTCCTTGAAAGTAATTCTATAGGTTGTGAAGACAGTTCAGTTTTATATTGAGTTCTGATATAAGGAGAAAGAAAATACGACTTAAATTAATGTAGGAGAATTTAGTATTGGGTCCAAAAGGCTGCAGTGTGCCCAGAGAGAAATGAGGTGCTGTTCCTAACGTTTGCATTGGGCCTTGTTGCTGCAGCACAGGAGGCCATCAAGAGAAAGGTCAAGTAGGAATGGGATTGTGAAAGTGGGAAGCAGCCGAAAGCTCAGGGTCACTACTACGGACAGCACACGCGCTCAGCAAAGCGGTCCGTCAATCTGCATTTGGGTTCTCTGCTGAAAGGAAGGGCACCTTGTGAGCATCAGATTCATTGCTTGGGCCTCCGGATGGTGATGAGGGAAGAGGTGAAAGGGCAGGTGTTGCACTTCCTGTGATTCCATGGGGAAGATGCCACACAATGCAGAATGGCTGAGCAGACTATGAAGGGAGCAATTCCTTTGAAATGCTGAATGGAAAAGTGAGGAGAGTATATGGTGATGGGGTCTTGCTGGAAATGGCAAACCTTGGAAACAATAACCTGTCGCATATGGAGGTTAATGCAACAGAAAATGAGAACCAGCGGAACTCCATTCTTGCAAGCACGAAGAAGTCTGCAGATGCTGGAAATTCAAGCAACACACACAAAATACTGGAGGAACGCAACAGGCCAGGCAGCATCTATAGAAAGAAGTCCAGTCGACGTTTGGGGCCAAGACCCTTCGTCAGGACTAGATTCTCCATTCTTGCTCTGTCCAGAAGGAGAGAGTGTGAGGGCAGAGGCATGAAGAAGACTTGAGTTATATGAAATAAATGAATACAGTCAACAACTCCTTGACCAGGAAGAAATCCTTGGTTTCTCTCTCTTTCTGTTGTATCATTGCACCTTTTTATAGTGTAGACAATGACAGAAAGTAGGAATAAACAGGGCTTCCTTGTGTTGGTAGACAATTACTGGAAGGGTACCTCAGGGATCAGACCTGAGCACTCAATAATTCACATCTAATGTCAGTGACTTAGATGAAAACACAAAATTTACTAAATCAAAGTTTGCTGATCATCCTAAAGACTGTTGGAAAAGATTATCCATGATAGGGTGAATTCGCACAGTTTTCTTTTCCCCACCGTGCTGAGGAATCAAGAGCTTGAGGACTTAGGGGTGAATGGCGAGACGTTTAATAGGAAACCAAAGGGTATATTAGGTTCCTCTTAAAGCTAATATGTTAAGTTGAACATGTTTTTTTTTTGGCCCAGATGGTGGTTTGTATGCAGAATGAGCTGCCAGAGGCAAGTACTGTACATTAACAACATTTAAAAAACCCTTGGCAGGCATATGGATAATAAAGGTTTAGAGGGATATGTGCAAAGCGCAGGTGAATGGGACCAGCTTGAATGGGAATCCTAGGTGGCATGGACCAGTAGATCCATTTGTTTCTGTGCTGTATGACTCTGTAACCATGTCCTTAACCCGCTAAAGTTTCATCATACTCTTTTTTAGTTCTGGACCTCCTCCTTCTACCATTTTCTTCTCTACCAGTGAAGTATTGGCATCTGCATGTGATTTCTATTTCTAATGTATTTTTTCAAGTTGTAAGTGTGGATGAGTTGCTGACCCTCCTGAAACAGCTATTCAAGAGGCCAGAGAATCTTCATAGATAAGATATGTAACTATTAATGTAGAGGTATCCTTGTTATTTTCAAAATTGTGAATTTATGAGCACAATAAATCGTTGTTGGGAGATAACATTTATAGCTTCATATGTCAATACCAGTACCTATTATTCAAAATAACTTCATTATCAAAGTGCATATATGTCACCATATACAACCCTGAGATTCATTTTCTTGTGGGCATATACTAGAAATCCAATAGTCATAATATCAGAATCAGAATCAGAATCAGACTTTAATCTCCAAGTACCTATGCACATACAAGGAATTTACTTCCGGCAGATGTTGTCTCTCTGCTCATAACAATAATAATGATAAATATAAATGAAAATATAGATTATACATACAGGTAGTGCAATCCAAGTAATAGTTAGCCGACAGTTAACCGGCAGTTAACTGTTCATCAAAGTGACCACAGTAGGGAAAAAACTTCTCCAATGCCTATTAGTCTTAGTCTGGAGGGATCTGAAGCACCTACCAGACGGAAGCAGATCAAACAGTCCGTGCGCAGGATGGGAGGAGTCCTTTATGATGTTCCCCGCCCTCTTCTTCAACCATTTCAAGGCCACACCAGTGTGCAAAAACATAAAACTGTGCAAATACGAAACGAAATATAAAGAAGAAATAATGATAAATAAGCAATAAATATCGAGAACATGAGATGAAGAGTCCTTGAAAGTGTGTCCATAGGTTGTGGGAACATTTCAGTGTTGGAGAGAGTGGTTAATCCCTCTAGTACAAGATCCTGATGATTGAGGAGTAATAACTTTTTCTGAGCCTAAACAACTAAGGATTCAACCTAAGAAAGCATGAAAGCAGTGATTTTTTTTAAGTTCAAAGGGAATTTATTGTCAATGTACATATATGTAACCATATACAACCCTAAGATTCACTTTGTTATCAAGTGTACAATGGAAAGGTAGAGCTCATAAATTTTACCATGAATTTGGGTGATAAAGATCAGATACTCACTAAGGAGCCAATGAATAAATGTATTGAAAAAAAGTCCAAAAGGGTTAGAAAGGCAACATGGAGTTCTATGTTTTAGAAGCTTTAGAATTTATTTATGTTAATTCTTTTGTTTTTGTGCAAAGAGCTGTTACACCTGTTCTCTTGTTGTTAGGAGTTGCTATTAGTGGAAAGGCTTTTTATATTATTATGCATGTGGTGCCAGAAAGTACCATCAATATCAATAACCTTGCAAATTGCGATTTTCAAGTACCTCCAGAGTGCATTCACAATGCAACCACTTATCTAGTGAGATGGAGGTTAGTACCTACACAGGCCATTATTGTCTAAGGGGATCATTCATCCATGGCTCAATTATTAACCATTTCAAAAGAAGCACAGCACATACTCCACGTTGCTGCCACGGCAGGCACTGGCATCCACACAGCACTTTCTGTGCATCATTACTGCCTTCATATGGAAATTACAGCTTGGTACTTATTTTTTTATTGAGGTCAATGACAAAATGGTCCACGTTCTTTTGATTGCACCAATTTTAGTTTAGATTGGTGCTGTTCAGACAGAAATGTTTAACATAATCATAGGTTGGATGGTGCCTTCTGAAAAAATAATGGCAAAGCAAAAAATGTAATGTTTTTGTATAAACATTTCCATGAATATATTTGCTTAATTCATTGGATGTGGCTACATTGGCAGTTAAAGTTGACCATATTTGTGGAGGAATTATATATGGTTCAGATTAGATAAGGAGGGCAGATCGCCTTTCCTAAAGAATGTTGGTAGATGAGGTAAGTTTCCATGACAATTTACTAGTTTCATTGTCACCAGTCTTTTATTTCAGATTTCAGTAATTAAAATTCTCTATAAGTATAATTGAAGTTCCCTTGGCTGCTTTATTGGGATTCAAACTCATGTCTCTGGGTAGATGTTTCAGCTGTCTGAATTCTAACCCAGTAGCTAATCCACTAAACTACTATAATCTGTATTTGTATTTTGGGACCCAAGTCATTCCCCAATACTAGACTCCATAATGCTATAGTCTCATGAATTTTGCTGGGGTTCCAATATTCCCCTTTTCAATCTATTGGAATTGGTATTGGAATTCCTAACAAAATCATATGATAAAATTATGTCTCAATATCTCCTTTAATTTACAGGGATTTACTCAAGTGGATGTACCTACACCTCAGGGACTGCAGCTCATCAGCACCTTCTCAAGGGCAACTAGGGATGGGCAATAAATGCTGGCTTAGCTGGCGACGCCTACATCCTGTAAATGAATAAATAAAAAAAAGGGAAAAAAAACTCCTTGATGTCTTTCCACTTTGATTGACCTCTCCTGTATTTTTGTGGATAAACTCTGGTCTTGGGACTAATTTCCTCTGATATGCAGCAGGGACCTACTGATAATGCTGTGTGGGAGTATCTCACTTACCACAAGCCTTAAAGAACTTGATGTTGGCAAGTCAAGTGTCTCGAATCCAAAAGCTACCCAGATTCCTCTGCAAACTGCTCTGAAAATTGGCCACTTTGCTAAGGTCCAAGAGACTAATTGTAGGGGTCAAGTAGAATGGGAGATCTTTCAGTACTCCACAATCTGCCCTGACCCCTAACAATAGGTGGAGGATGATCTAAAGTTTGTAATCATATGGGAACCAAAACTGTTCCTAAACTGACATCTGTACTCATATTTAGTGAACTGCCCTCCCACAGGGACTTGAATCTCCATCAGGCACAGCGATGAAGGGCATTTTGATGTTCAAAAAGTTCAAAGTAAATTTATTATCAAAGTATATCTGAGTTTCATTTTCTTGCAGGCATTTCACTGTAAAACAAAGCAACACAAATAGAACGAATGAAAAATCACACACAAAGACTGATAAACAACCAATGCGCAAGATAAGACAATCTGTGCAAATACAAAAAAATGCTGTGAACAGGAGTTGTAGAGTCCTTGAAAGTACAATTACAAAGAATTACACAGAATTACGGAGAATTTAACAATTAGATCTGCAAATGAATTGCAGGGCATTCTTTACAATATCATGCAATGAAAAATAGGTTTAGTCAAGTATGTTCCCGAGGAAATAAGAACTGTGTGGGCATGAGAGAAAAAGAAGTAGCATAAATACCTTTTCATTTTGTACACCGATATGACGATTTCTACAATGTTATGAGGCTTTGTAAGTGCACAAACTGAATGAACACTGGATGCCAAGCTTCAGCAGAGAAAAGGTAACCTTGAGTCTTTCCAAAGTCACACTTTGCATTTGTTTGACAGGACCTTTACCATCAATCATACGAGTGTGTGTGCGTCATGTTTGCATCTATCCCAGATTTCAAAGAATTCTACACTGAATCAGATGTAAATAAAGAAGGGCTGGAATGTTTACGATTACTGAATGAAATCATTGCTGACTTTGATGATGTAAGTATGCAACAACATAGTCAGATTTTCCTACAGTTATGAAAATATTAATTCAAATATGCAAAATAGAAGCAGGATTAGGCCCCTTAGTTCTTCGGTCAGAATCAGGTTTACTATCACCAGCATATGTCATGAAACTCGTTGTTAAGCGGCAGCAGTACGTTGCAATACATAACAATAAAAACCGTGAATTACATTAAGAAGTATATATATAAAAAGTTAAATTAAATAAGTAGTGAAGTATAGTTCGTGGGTTTAATGTCCATTCAGAAATCTGATGGCAGAGCAGATGGAACTATTCCTGAATGATTAAGCGTGTATCTTCAGGCTCCTGTACTTCCTCCCTGATGGTAGCAATAAGAGGGCATGTTTTGCTCTACAAGTCAACATATCAGGGCTGATCTGATTACAAACTCACTCCACCTTCATACCCTAACAGTTCACCCCCTTACTTATTGAAAATCTATCTGTGCCTTAAAAAATATTCGAAGTCAGCTTCCACTGACATTTGGGAACAAGTTCCTAAAATTCCATGAATCTTTGAGAGAAAATATTACCTAATTTCTGTCATAAATTTGTAGCAAGATGGAGATATTAATGCACAAGTCGAAACAAACAAGTATGATCTAAGTGACATTTTGGCATGGACTAGATGGGTCAAATGGCCCATTTCTGCGCTGTAGTGCTCTATGCCTCTATGTCATTACATAAAAGCAGTTGCAGAGTGACCTTAACTGGGAGGAGAATGCTCAAGGGTATTTGACATTTAGGTAGTACAGGCAACAAAGAAAGAGAGACTTGGTAGCATTACATTAAGGAAACGGATTTGTACAGTTATGAGAATTTTAAGGCAGGTCTTGAATCAGAATTAGAATCAATGAGCTAAGGAGCAGCAAAGGGAATAAGCAATTCATAAAATTATTAGAGGCCGTCAAATAGCAGTTTTAATATTGACAAAAATCAGGAAACTAAAACAGCGTTACAAGGGTTTACTTTAAATGTTGATCCAGTGAGGGGTAATAGGGTGGAGTATGAATTCCTCGAACTTACGTGTGTTCAGGAATGAATCGGGGAAAAGACTGCTGTAGATCATGTCTTGTGCAATGGGAAAGGTTAATTGACAGTGTTGTTCAAGGACGGGTAACCATAGTATAACGGAATGTTACATCAATTTTTAAAATGATGTTGTCCAATCAAAGCTAGTCTTAAATCTAAACAAAGGAAACTACAAAGCTATGGGGGAAGACTTAATGGCAATTCACCGAGGAAATAGATATTGTAAAGTATGACCACGGGCAATCAGTGGCTGGTATTTAAAGAAATAATACATGATTTGTAGAAAATGTACGTTCTTTAAAACACAAGAAAACAAGGAAAGTGACCCAAATTCCAAACGCTATGGGTAAAAAAGTTCTTCCATCCCCTTACCCTAAACTGATGCCTTCTAGTTTTAGATACTTCAGGTATGCGTAAAAATTTCCATATCTATGTAGTAGCATATATGTGTCTCTAATGCTGTGAACTTCTGTCAGACAGCCCCATCGTACCAGCCTCCTCCATTGCAAAGACTTCAAAAATCTCGGTTCATCTTACAGCAGCTTTAACCCATTGAGCTCGTTTGAACCTTTTGAACACATTCCACCAACCTCTTTTCCATCTTCCGATAGGTTTTCCTGAGAGTCTCTATCTCACCCTGTCGACGTTTAAACCGAGAATTTCAATAGCTGTTCTGAGCCGCTGTCTCTTTTTCAGGCACTAGGTTAAATTTGATCTGATTCGGATGGTTATTAAATTAATAGTCATGTGTCGTTAAGTGGTTATCTAAATCGATCTCGTTACTCATTACCCCCTTCCCCTCATGCTTCAGAAACATTTTAATTACACAAAACTATGCAGAATACATGAGGGATTCACCCTCAGATATGAACTATTCTGTTTATCCCACTCGACATAAAATTAAAAATCCTCCATTGAACTCATTCTGTTCCATTTTATACTTGCTACATAATATCATTTTAAAACTGCCTTAACACATTCATTTTAGCATCCTGCTTAAATCTTTTTTTTCTTAGTTATGCCCATCAGTTCCCTGTGGCTAACTTACCTTGCATTATATCCTCTTCTTTCAGGAGGGTTTTCAAATCTCCACATTACAAACATTGCTCCTCTTCCTCCGCTACTTCTCCTATCTTTCCTATAAACCCAATAACCTGGAATATATAGTATTCAGTGCTAATTGCCTTGCAGCCATAAAAGCTACTGTGTAGTTCTGAATGTGGGGTTTCTGCCTGAAAATCATTTAATTTGACCCCTATATCTCATATTTTATACATAATAGATGCTAATGTAGACCTCATCCTTTAATAAAAAACTATGCAGAACGCATGAGGGATTCACCCTCAGATATGAACTATTCTGTTTATCCCACTCGACATAAAATTAAAACCCCCCATTGAACTCTGAAGGACAGAACCATAAGAGAGAGAGAGAGAGAGAGAGACACACACACACACACACACACACACACACACACACACACACACACACACACACACACACACACACACACACACACACACACACACACACACACACACTCAAGATGGAGATATCTCCTTCAACCTGTTCTCATGGATAGACTTGCAGCCCACAAACTCCATTTTAACCTATAATGCTTTACGCACTGTACCTCAATCTACATTATGCTCAGTGCCATCTTCCCACTCAATACCCAGTTTTCATTCTTCCTAAAGTTCACTCAATTTGACACAACTCTGTTCGATTTCCTTGTGCTTCAACAAATGAAAAGATCAGATTCCCCCTTCTCCAGCCCTTCCACCAATCAACCTCCCTGCTCTTTATTTCACCCCCCTCCCCGCTCCCAGTTTCACCGATCACCTGCCACCTTGTACATTTTGCTCCCCTCCCCCACCTTATTCTGACTTCTTCCCCCTTCTTCTCCAGTCCTTAAGAATGGTTTCAGCCCTAAATGATGACCATTTATTCATTTCCATGGATGCTGCCTGACCTGCTGAGTTCCTCCAGCATTTTGTGTGTGTTGCAAAAGAAATACTGTATTTGAACATCTTTTCAAATTAACCCAAATTACAACCACTCAATCAGCCTCCTGTTCAAATAGTTCCCATTTGTTTTGCCCATGCAAAGGTTAATTAAAAATTAACTGACAGTGGGAGACAGCTTTTGTAACAAAGGTTGACCAAATTTATTTGTCATTCACAAGGATCGACTTCATTTGTTATACACACTTACAGGTATTAGGAATTTGCAGTGGTGTGTTGATGTGACATACAACAAAAAGCAACTTTCAACTATTGTAAAGAATAAATACTGTATTGTGCAAAAGTTTGAGGTACATATATATAGCTAGTGTGCCTAATTTTTGCATAGTACTGTAATAATTTCATGTATTGCACTGAGCTGTTGCCTCAAATAAAAAATTTTTTTATGACACATGTGAGTGATGATAAACCTGATTCTGATATGGGTCTCTATTGTGAACTGAGAGTGGGAAGGGGGCAGGGAGAGGGGAATCATGGTTGGGAAAAAGGGAAGGGAGAGGGGAGTAGAAAGCACCAGAGAGACTCGCTGAAATGATCAATAACCCGATTGTTTGGAATCAAATGACCTTGCCTGGTGTCTCAGAGCTGGGTGTGTCTGCACCTGCTCCATCCCACCACCGCCTCAGCACTCCTTCTCTGTCACCGGTCCCACATCCCTTCCACGGCACTCCACCCTCACCATTCCCAACATCCTCTGCTCCCACCAGATTTACAAACTCACTCTCTGCTCCACATTGACAAATACAGTACAGTGGAAATGTCTTAGACACCCTGGCTATATATGTGTGTGTGTGTGTGTGTGTGTGTGTGTGTGTGTGTGTGTGTGTGTGTGTGTGTGTGTGTGTGTGTGTGTGTGTGTGTGTGTGTGTGTGTGTGTGTGTGTGTGTGTGTGTGTGTGTGTGTGTGTGTGTGTGCCTAAGACTTTTGCACAGTACAGTAATTATAAAATATAAAGATAAAGGTTAAAGTATAGATTTGGAATAAGCTGTGTATAAGCACATAAATAGCAGCATGCATTTACAATGTAAGCAGCTATATAAAAAAAAGTGGTTTAAATTGTTCACATGTCAGTGTATTGATTGGGTAACAGATGGAGGGGTGAGGGTGCTAACCAGAATGGTCGATCAGATTAACTGCCTGTGCGAGGAAACATTTTACCATTTAACTCTTTCACAAGAATGTATATATTGTTGCTTCCTAGCTGTTGTCCAAGCCTAAATTCAGCGGAGTAGAGAAAATTAAAACAATCGGGAGCACCTACATGGCTGCAACAGGTTTAAGTGCTGCAACAGGTTTAAGTGCTGCAACAGTTCAGGAGTACAGCCAAGTAAGTCGATTTTTCCCCTTTCTCAAAAAATATTTTCTAGTGACAAGTTTTTGTACCAATCAATGTTCTGCTTCAGGTTTACAAGGGCATTTCCATGTTTTAGAAGCAAAGCATGCACAGAATATTTCAATGTTTTACGCATTTGCATTTGGTTCTGGGTGAGACCATAAGATACAGGAGCAGGATTAGGCCATTCAGCCCATTGGGGCTGCTCTACCATTCAATCATGGCTGCTTTACACTCAGTGGCCACGTTATTAGGTACCTCCTCTACATAATAAAATGGCTATTAAGTACATGTTTGTGATTTTCTGCTGTTATAGCCTATCCATTTCAGGGTTCGACGTGTCATACATTCAGAGATGCTCTTCTGCACACTATTGTTGTAACGCACGGATAATTAAGTTACTGTCGCCTTCTTGTCAGCTTGGCCAGTCTGCCCATTTTCCTTTGACTTCTGTCATTAACAGTAAATGCAAAGAGGCACAACAGAATCAATGAAAAACCGCACACAACAGGACGAAAAAACAACCAAGGTACAAAAGGCTGTACGAGTACAAAAAGAGAGAGAAAAAAGGAAATAACAATAAATAACAGAGGAATAAATTTAAGAACGTGAGATGAAGAGCCCCTGAAATTGACTTATGGGTTGTGGGAACACTTCAGTGTTGGTGAAAGTAGAGTGTCGTGATCCCCTCTGGTCTAAGAGCTGGCGGTTTAGGGGTGATAACTGTTCCTGAATCTGGTGGCGTGGGTCCTGAGGCTCCTGTATATCCTTCCTGATGGCAGCAGTGAGAAGAGACCAGGGCCTCAGTGGTGGGGGTCACTATTGAGGGATGCTGATTTCCTGCGACACCTCTCCTTGTCGATGTGCTCAGTGGTGAGGGGAGCCTTACCCGTGACGGACTGGGCCGTATCCACTACGCTTTGTAGGATTTCCTGTTCAGGGGCATCGGTGTTTCCGTACCAGGCCATGATGCAAACAGTCAGTATGCTCTTCCCCATACATCCATAGAAGTTTGTCAAAGTTTTCGATGACATACTAAATCTTTGCAAACTTCTAAGAAAGTGGAGGCCTGATTTGTAGTGGCACTTACGTACTGGACCCAGGACAGATTGAAATGATATCGCCAAGGAATTTAAAGGTGCTGCTCCTGATGAGGACTGGCTCCTGGATCTCCAGTTTCTTCCTCATTGTCAATAGTCAGCTCCTTGGTCTTGCTGACATTGAGATAAGAGGGTTGTTGTGGCACCGCTCAGTCAGAGTTCCAGTCTCCCTCCTATATGCTGATTCATCACCACCTTAGATTTGGCCAACAGCAGTGGCGTCATCAGCAAGTTTAAATATGCCATTGGAACTGTGCTTAACCTCACAGTCATACGTGTAAAGTGAGTAGAGCAGGGGGCTAACCTTGTGGCTTACCTGTGCTGATGGAGATTGTGGAGGCGATGTTGTTGCCAACCTGAATTGACTGGGGTCCGCACACACCCATGTTTACTGATACTCCAACTATGATCAATATAATGGCACACAGTAGAATGAAGGAATATTCAATTTTAAATTAATTTAAATTTGTGAAATTTAACAGAAATATGGCTGTAAGGTAAATCTGCCACAGTATTTATCAAATGCATGGATGGCTTCAAGGCAAATTCCTCTAACTTTCCACCTAACTCCCTGAATTGAACTTACATTCAATCCCAAGTACTAAAATTATGTGTGCGACTAGTTGATTACATTAAGAAATGAGGCAAGCAAGTGATAGCAATTAGGTAACGCAACATTTTTGGTCACATTAATGGCAAAATACATATTGGAGAGGGTGAAGCAGAGAACTCCCTTGCTGTATTTTTAGAATTGTGCCAGAGGATCTTTTACAAGCACTTTCAAAAGCAAATATGACCTTTATTAATATCTCTTGACATTAACCTAGATATTGTGCACAGACCTCTCAACAAGTGAGAATGTATAAGGAATCCATTCAGAGGTTCATCTTATTTTAAAGGTACGCATGCTTGGCCCGTGGCCTAGTGGGCAAGGCATCAGACTAGTAACCTGAAGGTCACTGGTTCGAGCCTCAGCTGAGGCAGCATGTTTGTGTCCTTGAGCAAGGCACTTAACCACACATTGCTCTGTGACGTCACCGGTGCCAAGCTGCTTGGGTCCTAGTGCCCTTCCCTTGGACAACATCGGTGGCGTGGAGAGGGGAAGGCCTGCAGCATGGGCAACTGCCGGTCTCCCATACAACCCTGCCCAGGCCTGCGCCCTGGAAACTCCAGGCGCAGATCCATGGTCTCTCGAGACCGATGGATGCCACCACCATGCATGTACAATACAACTTGGATAATCATCTTCTTTAGATAGCCAGAAAATACAGAAAAAAAAACATGGGTATTGCTGAAAGAAAAGACATCAGCTTCCCTCCCCGCACAAAAAAGAAACAAAACTCATAAACCGCAACCCCTGCCCCCAACCACTCCTTCACATGTAAAAACTAACAGATCACCTAATCACCCGCATGAAAGGCGACACAGCCAGAGCACCGAACGCTCTCTCTCGCACAAAAGCCAACAGATTGCCCATCTGGAAAACGGCAGCTGGAACGTCAAAACCCCAGGCCCCCAACCCCGCCCTCTCAAAAAAGAAACAGTGATAACAACATCAAAGCCCAACCTCTCCTCCTCTGCAAAAAAAGAGCAGCGGCAACAGCACCGAAACCCCCAACCTCCATTCCCACACTGAAAAAAACAACATCCGACCCCAAGGTCCCCACCCCTCCCTCGCACCGACACATCACCCACCCAGACCCCAACCCGCCAATCAGCAACAACAAGGAAAACAGAGAAAACTGAAGGAGAGCGATATGAGCTACAGTCCAATAATCACATACAGTAAATCTCAGATTTTAGAAACCATGCTTCCGCTACAACTGAGTAGACCGGCCACTCGAACTCAGTCCTTCTACAAAGAGCAACCGATCTGCGGTCTTCTGAACGCCCGCTGAACTGGCTACCAACTGCTGTCGACCCAGCATGCAAGTTATCGTCTGGGAAAAGGCTCTGAAGCATTTGGGCTCTCACGGCCAGACTATGTAACAGTTTCTTCCCCCAAGCTATCAGACTCCTCAATACTCGAAGCCTGGACTGACACCTTGCACTATTGTCCTGTTTATTATTTATTGTAATGCCTGCACTGTTTTTGTGCACTTTATACAGTCCTGTGTAGGTCTGTAGTCTAGTGTAGCTTTCTCTGTGTTGTTTTTTACGTAGTTCAGTCTAGTTTTTGTACTGTGTCATGTAACACCATGGTCCTGAAAAGCATTGTCTCATTTTTACTATGTACTGTACCAGCAGTTATGGTCGAAATGACAATAAAAGTGACTTGACTTGACTTAAATGCACTGCAAAAGTTGCAAATATCCTGACAGAGCTGACTTATAAAGCACTTTAGAATCTGTGAACTTTTTCCCAAACCGAAGCATTGTTAGCGTAACATGCTGTTAATTTGGATTTACAGAACGGGTTGAATGAGACCTGTTTATTGTGTTCTGCATTAGTTATTAAATGCATCACCATGGTGACACTGGAAGATGTGTTCTTGTGCCCACTACACTAAATGATAATGGGCACAGGGACACCACTTCAGCATCTAAACTTTTCAGAATGAGCCTTTTCGGAATCAGTAGATGAGGATTAATTTGATAATTGCAGCAGCAATTTAAAATGTTGATTACAAGTAGGACTAAGGAATATGTGCAAGGCACCTAATTAAAAGCAGCCATTGTAGCCAGTTGAATGCAATTAATGTGGTGCTTTATTCATT
Organism: Hemitrygon akajei; assembly: GCF_048418815.1. Taxonomy (NCBI): domain Eukaryota; kingdom Metazoa; phylum Chordata; class Chondrichthyes; order Myliobatiformes; family Dasyatidae; genus Hemitrygon; species Hemitrygon akajei. Next base: position 58,968,536 of record NC_133143.1, read on the forward strand.
TTTCTTTCATTGATTAATATATCTCAAAAATACAGTCAACGGATATATCTGCTTATAATATTCCCCACAGTGATCTCTTTACCAGACATGACTTGCCATTTTGTTTCTCATTGGTATGGCCGTCTATCATCCACTATGAGTAAAGATTATTCCCAGTAGAATTAGATGATTAGATGAGTGAATTTAGCCATTCCCTTTCAACCTGACTCACAACAACATTGTTCAGGCTAGGTTGATTAGAAGTGACATATTTATGCATGATCTTCATCTTAAGCTGATGTTTTGCCGAATATCTGTTTGCTTTCTGAAAGAGTGAATAATGTGGATGTTGAGAGCAAACGATTTTGGGGAAAATGGGATATGGGGCAATATCGCCCCACATCCTCTCACACACTTGCTACATCCCAAATGGTAGCTTCTCTTCTTGCCTTTGAACACTACCACTGAAATTTTTCAAGAATCCAACCGGAAACATTCTTCTTCAAATCAAATCAAGTTTAATTATCATTCAACCATACTTGGACACAGATGAACGAGACAATCTTCCCCTGGGGCCAAGGTGTAAAACACACACAGCACATTCAGAATAGTGAGAAAAAAAAACATAGTCCCGCAAGAAAACACATATATAGTCCAAGACCCTGAGCGACATGTCCTGCAAATTGATGGTACAGTTCCTGGCAATCCAGCCTGTCGTTCCACTAATTGAACACTGGAGGGCAGCACTAACAGGAGAGGCCAGCCCCTAGCCGAGCACAGACACCATGCTACACCACCTCTAGTGTCTCCTCACTTGGACTGCAGTAGCAGGCAAGCCCGTGCCTTGAGGCCGAGTCCTCTCTACAAGTGAGGCCACACTGCTACCTTGCCATCTGTCAACAAGGGAAGCAGGCCTGTGGCATTTTACATTGCCACTGTCCGACAGGGTCTTGTGATCGCAGGAGAAACATCTAAGACATTCACTCACTGTTACACTGCACACCCTCTTCGCACACCAACTCCAGTGTCTTTGAGTAGCAAGCAGCAAAACGATCTGCACCCAGGTCAGCCCCTCCAAACCCAGTCTGGCTCCTCCTTCATCCTCATTTACGGATTACTGTATGGCTGCAGTTCCCAACCTGGGCTCCACGGACCCCTTGGTTAATGGTAAGGCTCCATGGCAAAAAAAAGCTTGGGAACCACCCCCCCCCCCCACCCCACCACTGCTCTGTGGCAGTCCAGCAGATTGACATACTGTCATCTTCCACAAAAATTCTGGAAAAAATATCATTTTCCATTCTCCATAAGCATCTGTCCTTCTAAAATTTGGTTACCTGCCCTTACCAGAGAGTGCCTTTGACACACACCTATACTTCTTATTCTCAGAAACGTGTACATTCCTAAGACATATCGCTTAGTAGGTTAATAGATAGTTAAAGTCTGTCCCGAGCCTTATAGGCTCATGAGGCCGGTGCTTATGCCGGTTTCCGTGGTGTGAAGCGACTGAAAGTACGAAACTTATCCCCCCCCCCCACCCCACCCCGGATAGGACAACAGTCTATCGCGAGGTTAACTCCCAGCATTTTGCCGGTACCCATTTTCAGTTGGGTGGACTGGAGCAACGAGTGGTTAAGTGCCTCGCTCAAGGAGGTTAATCGATGAATTAGTATATTTAATCTCTAAATAAAATCAAATACGATTTCACTATGTCCATTTTCCATAGTGAATGTTATACGAATGCATAAACCATACAATCATACACCCATATCTTTAAAGTGTGTAATGATGACAGGGATTGGGAAGATGTGCCTTTGCCAGCCCATTAACTCATCCAAAAGACTCTGTTGGCCTGATCTGAACCTCGTCTTTCCCCACATTCACTTGTTCGGACTTAATTCTGCTGTGGTGGTCCCTTGCTTGCTTGTTCACTGATAACTGTTTTAGTTCTTCACTGTACTGTGTCTCTTCATTGAAAACTCTCCTCAAAACAGGTTCGACCATGCTTTAGACCACCTGTCCTCCTTACACCATCCTTAAGCATCAAATATATGAGTACAGTACTGTCTCTTCAGTTTTTCTATGTTGACAGGGGTGTAAGCCTTTACTTTCAATACTTAAGGTTGTACAATTTTACTTTGTAGAAATTCTGCTTCTAATGTGCATTGTATTTGAAACTGTAAAAAATCCTCAAATTTATTGAAAGTTACTTGCATCTGGCAGGTAATTAATATTCTTTACTTGTAAAAGCTTTTCTCAGTAACAGCACTGAGTGGCAACTTCATTAGGTACACCAGTACACCTGTTTGTTAAGCATCTAGTGAGTGGCAGTTCTGTAGGCGAAATCACTTCATTAATGAGAGAGGTCAGAGGAGAATGGCCAGAGTGGTTCAAGTTGTCAGTAAAGGAGTAACTCAAATAATCACGTGTTACAGCAGTGGTGGGCAGAAGAGCATCTCAGAACGTACAACACGTCAAACCTCAAAGTGGATGGCTATGTCAGCAGAAGACACACTTCCCCCTAATAAAGTGGCCACCAATTGTAAATATGTTGCACGTGACCAAGTGGTTAAAGTGTTGGGCTCGCGACCTGAAGGTTGTGAGTTCAAGCCCCAGCTGAGGCAGTGTGTTATGTCCTTCAGCAAGGCACTTTACCACACATTGCTCCAGTCCACCCAACTGAAGATGGGTACCGGCAAAATGCTGGAGGTTAACCTCGCGATAGACTGGTGTCCTTTCCAGGAGAGAGTCTCGTACTCTCAGAAGCTTCACGCCACGGAAACCGGCATAAGCACCTGATGAGCCTATAAGGCTTGGGACAGACTTTAACTTTAACTAACTGTAAGGATCACAATTTTCCAAAACCTGCTATGATTTGCTGCATAAGGTAAAATTTCAAAAGGCTTTTGCTATGAAACATATCACAGATGATACTATTTTTATATTGTTTTATATATATTGTTTTACATTGCTGCTGTAGCCAAGATTAAAGATGAAAGATTCACAGATTAAAATGGTATTAGCTTATTTAAGTTTCTTGTCAAATTTTGCATGTCATATTAGCAGTTTTCCTGTTTTTTTTTGCAGTATTAGTGAATAAGTTTTCCTGAAACACCACTTTAACGCATCAGTTGTGGATGGGTGTTGACGTTTGCTAATTTATATTTCCATGCTTTATGGTCTAAAAATATTTTCCATTCAATCAGACAGCAGCTGTATTAAGACTTATTGTCAATGACTGCAATGAGAATCTTTAGTAGGTGGCAGAAGCCACTAATATTTTATTACAAACATAATTAATAAGTTTTGAAATATTAATTTAATATAGTAGGAGAACCATTCAATTATTAATGCTGTTGTAATAAAGAAATATTGGTTTATTTTCACAGTTCCTAATTAGGATATTAAATTAAATTCTGTTTAAAGATTCAAAGGTTTATTATGCAGGACACCAGTAATGAGTGAGCACCATAAAATTGTTGGGGTAATATTCCATAAAGCTTAGCACATCAGTTTATAGTGTTAGCTGAAAGATCAGGGTCCAATTCCAACCTCTGCCTGTAAGGAATTTGTATGTTCTTTCCTCCGAGTGCTCCGGTTTTCTCCCTCATTCCAAAGAGACGTACAATTAGGGTTACTGCATTGTCAGCATGCTATGATGGGGTCTGATGTGTAGCGATGCTTGCGGGCTGCCAGCATTATCCCCACTGATTTGATTTGATGCAAACAATGTACATTTCGATGTTCATGTCACCAATAAGGCTAAACTTTTTAATCTCCATGCAATTCTAACTAAAAAATTGAGCCATGATACTGACCAGTCTGAGATTCACTTCTACGAGTTTTTCTTTTAATCCGTTTGCAGATGCATTTCAATGATTGTAGACAAGGCTCTATCCAGAGAATTTCATTCTTGTTTTAACTTTGACATGTGGAATCTCAAATCTTGAGCACTCAACCCCCAATACAACTTGGACAACCATGAACAACATCTCCTATACCATCTTTACAATGATAGTAATCAGCCATTATTGGGTAGATTAGTAGTTCAAGTCTGGTATCACTGCACACCTGCAGCAGGCTATCTGTTCACAGAATAATGGTTGTTAATGGAACTGTATAGAGGGAGGAAATTTTAAAAAGTTTCCTCACTTTTTGGTATCCAGCAAGACCACATTCATACCCTTTCCAAATTTCTAAAGTGGAGGGAGATGAACAATCGTGGAGCTTTTATAAAGACTGGACTTTTTGTGCCAGAGGAGGAAGATCATGTTTAAGATAAAGATTCACTTTATTTGTCACATGTTCATCGAATCATTAAAACATACAGTGCAGTGAACTGCATTGTCAATGACTAACACAGTCCGAGATGTGCTGGGGACCGCCCACAAGTGTCACTGTGCTTACGGAGCCCACAACTTGCAAATACTAGTACATTGTTTATTTATTTATTGGGATAGGCCCTTCCAGCCCCTCGAGCTGTGCAGCCCAGCAATCAACCCACTTAACCCTAGCCTAATCAGGGGACAATTTACAATGACTGATTAACCTGCCAACTGATATGTCTTTGGACTGTGGGAGGAAACTGGAGCACCCAGAAGAAACCCACACAATCACAGGGAGAACGTACAAATTCTTTACAGGCAGCGGCGGGAATTGAACCTGGGTCACCGGTACTGTAAAGCGTTGTGCTGACCGCTGTGGTACTGTGCCACCCCCTACCCATGTGGCTGCAGGGAGAATGTATAAGCTCCTTACAGACAGCGGTAGGTGTCGATCCCTGATTTTACAGCCGACGCTATAAAGCACTGAGAAATAGGTGTCGGTGTTGAGGAGAAAAGGCATGGGGGTGCTTGGGAAGCAGAGACTTGGCCAGATCCTTCTATTTTCAAAGGAGCAGTTATGTTGAAGTTGGACTTCTGCGCTCTTCTAAAATGCAGATTTTCTTGAGAGAAGTCGGACCGATATTCCTGGTGAAATTGTCACGATACAAAGAGCACACATCATCCTGGACATTGATGTTGGGCCAGGAGGAGAAAGTGAATAGGTGCCAGACCGAGCACAGGCTCTTTAGAATCATCTTTACAAGACGTTCTGAATAAGGAAGTATTGCCCCACACCATTCAGCGAAGAATTTGAACCAGTACACTCATTTTATCTGGAGTCAGAAAAGCTATTTACTTTGAGGGGGGAGCTTTTGTTATATATATCATATTTGTTATATGGTATCATTTTGTATGGAAACAAGCCTTTCAACCCACTGAGTCCATGCTGATCATCAAATACCCATTTACACAAACCCTCCTGCATTGACATCAATTTCCCCTCTTACCCTCCACACCACGCCCTGCATCACACCAGGGACAAATCACAGTGACCAATGAAGCTACCCAATTGCACACCTTTGGGATGTGGAATACCAGGAAACTGGAGCACCAATGGAGACCTACGTGGCCGCAGGGAGACTGCACAAACTCTGCACAGATCAGAGCCAGGATCAAGTTTAATATCACAGGCATATGTCATGAAATTTGTTGTTTTGCAACAGCAGTACATTGCAATGCATAGTAATAAAAACTATAAATTACAATAAGTATATATATAAAAAATGAATGAAATAAATAGCGCAAAGAGCGAGGGGAGAAGGTATTGAGGAAGTGTTCAGTGCCCATTCAGAAATCTGATGGCAAGAGGGAAGAAGCTGTTCCGGAAATGTTGAGTGCTTGTCTTCAGGCTCCTATCCCTCCTCCGTGACAGCAGAGCATGTCCTGGACAATGGAGGTCATTATGACGAATGCCGGCTTTTTAGAGGCATCGTCTTTGGAAGATGTCCTGGATACTGGGGAGGCAGGTGCCCATGATGCAACGCCCTCTGAAGCTTTCTCCGCTCCTGTGCGATGGCCCGTCCATACAAGACAGTGTTGCAACCAGTATGGAGTAACCACTGCACAGAATCGGGAAAAAGCTGAAGAAAGTTGTAAACCCCAGCATCAAGGACACCTTCAGAAGGCTATAGAACGGAACGCTCTGGGGATCGGGAATGAAGCCAGGTTTCTAGAGCTGTGAGGTGGTGACTCAATGAGCTAACTTGTTACTTGTTACATACACCTGTTAGGGTGCATTCTCCGGATACCTTGTAAGGTAACCGTAGATCTTCAGCCAGGAGCAGATGTCATCAAGTGGGTCCCAACCCTCACAGAGTGTTTCGACCCTTAACCAGGACACTCTCCAGTTGGTGGGTTGGCATTGGTGGCCAAATCACTGCCCATCTGCACCTGGCTTACAGCTTCCCTCCTCCTCCAAATCCAACAGGAGGCTCATTCTGCCTCTTCCCCCATCCTACGAGCTGCTTGATTTTTGCTCCTTTCGCCCAGGCCCAGAGCTGACAACAACCACCATGCTGATTTGGCTGGGAAACCTCTGCAGCCAAATTCCACGGGGAACAACCATGCCTGCCATCCCTTGTCTTTGCACTCCTGCACTAAGGGCTGGTACTTCGAGGCCTTTCTCTCATGGCCATCACAATTACATCAAATTTAAAGCATAAAATTAAGGGTAAATATTTGCAAGTGTTTACTTCTCTAAATTTAAAGTCTGCCATTCTGCTTCAAAGAATCCAATGGTAATTAAGGACTCATTGGAACCCTCTCCTTCCTGCAATATCATTTTAGAAGAAAATCAATGTAATTAAATAAATCCTTGTCATATTTACATTACTCTCTGTGGCCACTTTATTGGGCATGTCCTGTCTCTAATAAAGTGGCCACAGAGTGTACGATCGGTATATTCTGCTACTCTAGCCCATCCACTTCAAATTGTTGTACATTCCAAGAAGCTCTTCTGCACGCCACTGTTGTAATGCACATGACTACTTGAATTACTGTCACCCTCCTGTCAGCTTGAACCAGTCTAGCTATTCTCCTCTGACTTCTTTCAATAACAAAGCTTTTTCACTCACTGAACGACTGCTCAACGGATTTTTTTTTTGTTTGTTTATCACGCCATTTTCTGTAAACTCCAGAGACTGGTGTGCATGAAAATCCCAGGATATCTGGAGTTTTTGAGATCCTTAAACTACCCCATCTGGCACCAACAATCATTCTACGGTCAAAGTCACTTACATCACATTTCTTCCCCACTCTGATATTTGGTCTGATCGACAACTGAACCTCTGGACCATGTCTGCATGCTTTTATGCATTGAGATGCTGCCACATGATTGGCTGATTAGGTATTTGCATTAATGAGCAGGCATATAGGTATAACTAATAAAGTGAGTCTACTTTAACTTGAGTTTAAGAACTGTGTAAATCAATGTTCTTTGGTAGATACTTAACATAGCAGTGCAGACGTTATTGATTATGCAGACTGTGCAGTCCTTTGTTATATGCATTGCTACGTATTTTAGTCCTTAAGCAAACATGTTGCTTTCTCACATCTTCAGCATTTTAAAAAGAATTCATTTTTCAGTTATACTATGATTTTGAAATATACAATACAATTTGATCTGATGCATGATTTTTCTTACTTTACAGGAGGCAGATAGACAATACACACATATTGGAACCATGCTAGAATTTGCTTTTGCACTCATGATAAAGCTTGACGTGATCAACAAGCATTCTTTCAATGACTTTAAGCTCCGCATTGGTACGTAATGTAATTTGAGACCTTTGGCAGCTGAGAAGGGAGCAGAGAATTTAGGCTTGCATTTTTATGGGTCTATCCGATTAGTTGAAGCTGTGACATTGATGCAAACCTGTTCATCGTTGTGGATTTGTAGATGACGCTGCCTCTGGTTGTTGCCTGTACTTGCACCACCTGTTTTAGATATTGCATTCATATTATGTAAGCAACAATTCAACTCCAGTTAATCAGATAAAGGAATTGCTAATTCTAGGACTTTGGTGACTTACTATGTCAGGTAGCACTGTTATTCCCTGGTGTATGGACTCCAGTTCTCACTTGGAAAGGTAATACCACGGGAAATGGGTTAGGAAAGAAAGGTCTTCCCATTTTCTTGTGTTGGAATGTCCTTATTAATCTTCTGCAGAGAAAGGCCAATATGACAATGCAGGAAAATATTGAAAAGTATTAATAGTTTCAGAGGACCTGATGAATTTTAAACAGACCTCTGAGCTGTAAGTCATCATCAAAAAAGGGAATAGTGGTCTAACTAGTTTGGACCTCCTTCTTTCCTTGAATGCTGTTTTTTTTTGTCATTGAAATCAGTAAATTGAAGCTTTGATGACAATCTGAATATAATTTAGTTCTGAAGGAGCTGCACAAAACTTGCAGCATAATCATCATTTGAATCCAGCAGCTTGGGAAATAACCAAGCTTTGATCTCTGCCATTGACAGTGTAGGAAACTTTCCCTGTTTGAATTAGAATGATCTTCCCAATGTCCAGCACTTACTACCAAGTTGATAAAGATTTTATTTTTATCCAGTTTACACACACAAAATGCTGGAGGAACTCAACAGGTCAGGCAGCATCTATAGAAAGACATAAACAGTCGATGTTTCGGGCCTGATGAGGAGTCTCAGTCTGAAATGATGACTCTTTTTTCCTTTCCATCGATGCTGCCTGACCTACTGATTTCCTCCAGTAATTTGTATGTGCCACTCTGGATTTCCAGCAGCTGCAGAAAATATTGCATTTCTGATTTTTATCCAGTTAGCCTACTTTTAATTTAAAATATCAGATCAGGCAATAGCAAGTTTATTTTTCTATTCATTAAAAATTGAATCATATTACCAAATCACCTAGCCATGTTATTTTGGTGATATAATTACAGAGGAGTTAAAACATTTCTCTTCATCCGGACATCCATAAATGTATACAGGTGTCCCCCCGCTTTAGGGATGTTCGCTTTACACCACTTCGCTTTTACAAAAGACCTACATCAGTAACCTGTTTTCGCATTACAAAAAGGATTTTTGCATTTACGAAAATTTTTCCCAGATAAATTAATGGTTCTGCGCTTTACGCCATTTTGGCTTAAGAAAGGCTTCATAGGAACGCTCTACCTTCGTAAAAGGGGGGGGGGTGACACCTGTAATACGTTTTTTGTGAACTGATCATTTTCTGCTCTTGCCACACCGTTTACTGCATAATTTTTGTAAAAAATATTTTTGTATGGTGTAATTTTCTGTCAGGTATTAACCATGGTCCTGTTATTGCTGGAGTAATTGGAGCTCAGAAACCACAGTATGATATTTGGGGCAATAGTGTCAACGTGGCCAGCAGGATGGACAGCACAGGAGTTCTCGGCAAGATACAGGTAGCTTTATCAAAACTCTTTCTGGTTCTTTTCTAGACGTATGATGAATGAATGTGACTTCTTTCATAGCTGCTATTTAGTGTAACAATACATGCTGTACAAATCGGTGTGGCAACTAATTTTAAACCTCAAAGTACAACGGAAACCAGTTATATTATGTAATGTTTCAAATAGGAAGGAAAATTACCAAACCATACTGGCATGAAGACTGATTGTTGGCTACAATAGAAAGTTATTTAAATATGTTCTGTGTAATATTTCTGGAAGGAATAAGTACATTAACCTCATACCCTCAGTGGGAAAGTGTACTTGATAGTTTTTATCAAGAATTAGTAGATCTATGAAATCAACTTGAGTTAAGATAAAGATACTAATGGCATGATAAATTATGACAACTGAAGATACAGATCATTTAATTATCTATTGGATAATTCAATCACAAACTGTTTGATGGTACACTAGCATAGTGATTAGCTCAATGCCTTAAAGACAGGTGACGCGAGTTCAATTCCCACTGCTGCCTGTAAGGAGTTTTTACATTCTCCCCATGACCACATGGGTTTCCTCCAGGTGCTCTAGTTTCCTCCCACAGTCTAAAGATGTACAGTTAGTTAGTCATTGTAAATTGTCCTGTGATAAGGCCAGGATTAAAAATCAGGGGGTTTGCTGGGTGGCGTGGCTCAAAGGGCCAAGGGGACCTATTCCACGCTGTATCTCAATATATGTTTCAGTATTTCTACACCAGTTGCACGACAGCATGTGACTTCAGAGTGGCAGAGAAATCTCCACGTGACAGCTTGAAGTTTGTCATCCTTCCTGTCCTTGCAAAGTAAAATTAAGTGTAGGAGGCACCGTCACCACATGAAGCTTCCAGGTCATTCTGACATACCTGTACGTGAATCTGGATTCCCAGCACTACTTTTTTCTTTCTGCTGCCAGTCTGCCTTTGTTTGTTCTTAGATCTTCCAAGTGGGTTAGAGGAAATTTAATGTTTTCTATTTCATGAAGGTGAAACTGAATATAAGGGATACAATGAGCATTTTGATTGAATTTAACACTGTACAGCTGTACAGCTCCCAAGTGTTCAGCAACATCACCACCACCAGTTTCCCCACAGGGGTGTGATGAAGGGTCTCAGCCCGAATCATCGACCTGTTCATTTTCCTCCGTGGCTGCTGAGTTCCTCCAGCATTTTATATGGCTTTTATTTGCCAGAGACCAGGATGACGAGGAGAAGGTAGAATGGGGAGGCAAACTAGATTGGTCCTTCCTGGTCAGACTGACTTTACATCATTCATTCAACTCTGACGCCAGTAAACATCACTCTATTTCCCCAGGTACCATCGGACCCAGATCTTACCTTGCTTCGGTTGCTGACCTTAACAGGGGGCCCTAATCCAAATTTAAAAAGAAACAAGCCATATGTGAAGTATACATTCCAAGATAAAGACATAAATCCAGTCAGGACAACCACCATGTTGGTACTGGTTTATTATTGTCACATGTTCCAAGATACAGTGAAAAGCTTATCTTGCTTTCTGTTCGTGCAGATCAACTCCCTGCACGGGGCATTGAGGTAGAACAAGGTAAAACAGTGGCAATGCAGAATAAAGCACAGTGCAGGTAAACAAAGTGCAAGATAGAGAGTGGAAAGTTCGAGCGAGCTAGGCCTTTCCTCTGTGGAGCAAAAGAGGATGAGAGGAGCATAACACAATAAGAGGCAGCAAGCACCCCTTTTCCTAGGGCGGCAATGGCTAATACCAGCGGCATAATTTTAAGGTGAGTGGAGGAAAGTTTAGGTGGGGAAGTCAGAAGTAGTTCTTTTTTAACACAGAGTGGTCAGTCTGTGGAATGCACTGCCAGGGTTGGTGGTAGAGGCAGATACATAAGGGACATTTAAGAAACTTATAGATTGGTACGTAGATGATTAAAAAAGATTGATGGCTGTGTTGGAGGGAAAGATTAGGTTGATCTCAGAATAAGTGAAAAGTTTGGCACAGCGTCACAGGCTGAAGGGCCTGTACTATGTTCCGTGTCCACGATCATAACGAGGTTGATTATGAGGTCAAGAGTCCATCTTATCATACAAGAGGTCCATTCAAAAGTCTGATTAACTGAGATAGAATACAGTGTGCTCTGATTTAAAGATTTAAGTTGGAGAATTTATTTCCCCCTTGTGCCTTCCTTCTAGTACTTGCAGTAAGTGTATCTTTGGCATTGAACTCTTGCAATGTGGCTGCTGGCCTTTGAGGGTGAGCTCAAATAACTTTGGGACTCTAAGATTCTGGGCTCCTTTTTCATGAGTAGCGTCAGCGTCAACTATCCAAAGCACTCACATGAGGTCACCGAACTTGCTGCCGCAGATTTCTCAATGTCTCTAGTCATCTGGTGCGGTGGATCAGGATCCCAATGCCAATTATCGGAAGTAATTCAATTTCACCCGCTGGGTCTGGCAGATGTAAAATGCCAAGGAAACAAACGCCTTCTGTGGACTGCCTCATAAACATGTCTGTCCCATATACACATTACTCTGGAAATATAATATTAAATTGAGAGGTCTCAGTATCTATGGGGCAGGAAGACTGTTATTAGAACCAGTGAACAGATGAAATGGAGAAGCAGCTTGAGCAAACACAGTGGCCTTCTGAATGTCCTCAGTGACAAGAATAGAACTATTATTGCTGATGTGCTGTACTTACGGTCAAACATATTGCAAAAGTTGAAGGAAAGGACAGAAGTAAGTATTTTACACAGAGACTGGTGGGTGTGTGGAATGGGCTGCCAGCGAAGGTGGTAGAGGCGGATACGATAGGGTCTTCTAAGGGACACTTAGGTAGGTACATGGAGCTTAGAAAAATAGAGGGCTATGCGGTAGGGAAATTCTAGAATAGGTTACATGGTCAGCACAACATTGTGGGCCGAAGGGCCTGTAATGTGCTGCAGATTTCTCTGATTCTATGAAATGAAGCATATACCTAAACACAAGAAATCCTACAGATGCTGGAAATCTAGAGAAACTCACTCACAGTGCTGGAGGGACATAGCAGGTCCAGGGAGGGGAAGAAACAGTCGATGTTTTGAGCCAAGACCCTTCATCAGAACTGGAAGGGAAGATGGACGAAGCCAGAATATGGAAGGTGGAGAAGGGCAGCGAGTACAAGCTGGCAGGCAACAGGTGAAATCTGGTGGGGTAGGTGGGTGGGTGGGTGAACGAGGATGAAGTAGGAAGCTGGGAGGTGATAGGTGGAGGAGGTGAAGAGCTGAAGAGGAAGGAATCTGATAGAATAGGACAGTGAACCATGGAAGGAAGGGAAGGAGGAGGGGCATGAGACGGAGTTGATGGGCAGCTGAGGAGAAGAGATAAGAGTGGAATGAGAATGGGGAATGGAAAGAGAGCGACGGGAGGGGGGGGGATAAATTATCAAAAGTTACAGAAATCGATGTACATGCCATCAGGTTGGAGGCTAACCAGACAGAAAGTGACGTGCTGCTCCTCCGACCTGAGTGTGGCCTCATCGTAATTGTAGAGGAGGCTCTGGATAAACATGTCAAAATGGGAATGGGAAGCCAAATTGAAAGGGCGGCCAACGAGAAATCCTGCCTTTTGTGGCAGACTGCACAGAGGTGCAAATACCTCTCTTCTGCAATTTAATTGTGGGCTCTAGGCAAACATTAGCAGGTCAAATTTAATGTAATTCTCTTAGGTTAAAAGCTGGTAGTTAACTTATTTTTGCACTTAGCTCTTTTTATCACCCAAAATTGTGTGGAAATGGAAAACAAATTGGGCAGGAAACCTAAAAAATAAAATGCCATTTCTGTTGTCATATTTGGCAATACCGTGTTAGAGACTGAAATCCCAAGAAAATAATATTACACAAGATGATAGCATAGCGGTCAGTGCGATGTTATTACAGCTCGGGGTATCAGAGTCTGGAGTTCAATGCTGGCTTCCTCTGTACGCCCTCCTGTGGAATGTGTGGGTTTCCTCCGGGTGTTCCGGTTTCCCCCCACGGTCCGAAGATGTACCGATTAGTAGGTTAATTGGTCATTGTAAATTGTCCTGTAATGAGGCTGGGGTTAAATCGGGTGTTGCTGGCAGCTCGGCTCAAAGGGCTGGAAGGGTTTATTCCCCACTCTGTCTCTAAATGTAAAACAGATAAATAAATAAAAAGATAAAATTACTGCAGTAATAACTGGCCTCCATTGCTATTTTTATCTATTCCCAGACTACAGAAGAAACAAGTAACATCTTACAAACACTCGGCTACAACTGTACCTGCAGGGGAATTATAAATGTCAAAGGGAAAGGAGAACTTAAAACATATTTTGTAAACACGGAAATGACACGATCACTATCGCAAGGAAACATGGTGACCTGAAATAATGAAGGCTCGACATCAAAGAATAAAGGTTAAGCAGCCAAGTAAGACAAGCCTTTGAAAGAGGGATCTCAAGTAATAACACTTGTACATAGGTTTGATTCTATCCTTAGCTGCACATCAATTGCCTATGTTTTGGAAATGTAGAGCTATTAATATCTAAATTCATCCAACTTAGAATATTCATGTGTGCTGTGGACAGCTTATTCGCCTCAACTGAGCAAACTAATTGAATTACTTACGGAATGCTGGCAATACTCAGCCGGTCGGGCAGCATATGCGAGGAGAGAATCAGTTAATGTTTCAAATCAATGAACTGGTTCTCTGTCCATCGATGCTGCTTGAGCAGCTCCAACATTCTCGGTTTTTATTTTGGATTTTCAGCATCTACAGGTTTTGGCTTTTGGAAATGAATTACTTAACACGGACCTGTTTCTAAAATGTGTCTTGCATTGTTATGTTGTTTTATAAAAACTTATTAAACGTTTGTATGTTCTTCTATTCCCAGAATCTGTCATTTGTTGTTGCTCCATGGAAAAATAAACAAGTGCTCTGCTGCATTCAGGTTGACCTCATTTACCTTGCTCTGTAGATTACAGCTTCGGCCGCCAGTGGCCAGCTTTTCATTGCCAGTTTCTTGCTTTCTCTAAACACACTCAGCACCTCAAACTGTGTGTAAATGGTCTCTGAATCCCTAAATTAACTTAGAACCAATAGAGCGGAATCAAGACCTGATCTCTGATGGATTGGAACTCAAAACGAGTGATGCAAGTGAGAGGGTCAAAGTAATCAATCATCAGCGGGTAACTATCCCCACGGATTCCTGCACTGGAGCCCAGACTTGTAGGGACTTCCCAGCGTTATACCAGGAAAATCATTGCTTATATCCCGAGGCATTTCAGACCATTAGCAAGATGCAGGACCACAAAGAGGATTATAGACCTATGGATTAGGGACAGACTAAGTTACACTTAAAATTATTATTTTTTCTACTTTACTTTACTTTATTGTCACCGAACAATTGATTCTTGAGCGTACAATCATCACAGCGATATTTGATTCTGCGCTTCGCACTCCCTGAAGTACAAATCAAAGTAAATATAATAAAAATTTAAATTATAAATCATAATTAGAAAATAGAAAAGGGAAAGTACGGTAGTGCAAGTCAGGTCCGGATATTTGGAAGGTACGGCCCAGATCCGGGTCAGGATCCGTTCAGCAGTCTTATCTCAGTTGGAAAGAAGCTGTTCCCAAATCTGGCCATACGTAGCTCTTTTTATTGCTCAAAATTGTGTGGAAATGGAAAACAAATTGGGTAGGAAACCTAAAAAATAAAATGCCATTTTTGTTGTCATATTTGACAATACTGTGTTAGAGACTGAAGTCCCAAGAAAATAACAATACACAACATGATATCGTAGCGGTCAGTGCGATGTTATTACAGCTATGTTTTATATTTAAAAATATAAAATATTTGTTTTAAATTTTAGTTCTTAATTTTTACATACACTTATGTGTTTTAACTAACTTTTTGGTTTACATTTTTAATTATTCTTTGGTTTACCATTGTGCCTTGATAGTGTAGTCGTTAGCACAAGGCTTTTACAGTTCAGGACATACCAGAGTTTAGAGTTCAATTCCGCTGCTGTCTGTAAGAAATTGCTACGTTTTGCCTGTGCATCATGTGGGTTTCCTCTGGGTGCTCCAGTTTCCTACCACAGTACAAAGATGTACTGGTTAGAAGGTTAACTGGACATTGTAAATTGTCCAGAGACCAGGCTAGAGTAAAGAGTAGGGCTGCTGAGGGTCATTGGCCAGAAAGGCCTGTTCCATGTTGTATCTCTAAATAAACAAATATCTCTGAATGTTTAAGAACTACTAAATATATTTACTGTTTTCTCAGTTCATTTGTAGGGATCTATCCTTCACTGCACATCATTTCCCTATGTTCTGGAAATGTAGAACTATTAACATCTAAATTCATCCAGCTTGGAATAATCATGGATCTGGTCATCCCAGTGAGACAGACATTTATTGTCCATTCCTAATTTTCCTTGAGAACTTGCTGGACAACCATCTTTGGGAATTATTGCAACCCTTCTGGTGAATCTGCTCCCAAATTCTACTAGTCAGGATGTTTTCCAACAAAAAAAGGATGGGGGCAAATAACAGCATTGTACACTCAGTGGCCACTTTATTAGGTACACCTGATAAATGCAAATACCTCGGCAGCCAATTACTTGGCAGAACTCCATAAAAGCATGCAGATGTGGTCAGGAGGTTCGGTTGTTGTTCAGACCGAGTATCAGAATGGGGAAGAAATGTGTTTGAAGTGACTTTGACCGTGGGATGATTGTTGGTGCCAGATGGGGTGGTTTGAGTATCCCAGAAACCGCTGACCTCCTGGGATTTTCACGCAAAACATTCTCGAGAGTTTTACAGAGAATGGTACGAAAAGCAAAAATCATCCAGCAAGTGGCAGTTCTGTGGGTGAAAAAAAAATGCCTTGTTAATGAGCGAGGTCAGAGGAAAATAGCTAAACTGGTTCAAGCTGACAGAAAGGTGACAGTAACTCAAAAAAACTGGTGTGCAGAATGATGCCTCTGAAGACAAAACATAGTCCCTGGAAGAGGATGGCCTACAGCGGCAGTAGATCACAAACGTACACTGAATGGTCACTTCGTTAGGTCCAGGAGGTACCCAGTAAAATTTCTAAGTCAAGATGGTGTGCAACTTCCAGCGGAGCCTGCAGGTGACGTGTTCCTAATGTCTTTATCCTTCTTGGTAGTGGGGGTTGTGGGTTTGTCGGTGTAGCCTGGCTGGATAACTGCATTTTGTAGATGGTATATAATAGAGCCACTGTGTGCTGGGGGTGGAAGGAATGATTGTGAATGGCAGGCTGCTTTGTCCTGGAAAGGGTTGAGTGTTTATCTTGCTACACTTATCTAGGCAAATCGAGATATCCCATCACATTCCTGACTGGTGCTTTATGTGTCATAGAACATAGAATAGTACAGCACAGTACAGGCCCTTGGGCCCACAATGTTGTGCCGACCCTTAAACCCGTCCTCTTGTATTGAGCAGTGGAGAAGGTCTGGACTGTCAATTTCTGTAGGATGTCCAACTTCTGACCTGCTCCTCAGGCATAGTGTGCAGCTGATCCATTCTCCTCGGCATTCTCTCTAAAACCTCCACATCCTTTCTATAATGAGGCAACCAGAACTGAACACGATACTCGAAGCATGGTCCAACCAGAGTTTTATATGTTGGATGTGGAGGACCATAGGTGAATGATGAGGACTGGGAGACCTCTGTGTTTGCCTAATCCTCACCTTATGGGCTTCCTCATCATGGAGGACTCTCTCAATAAAATAACTGATCCTTCATTGTAAGCATTGTGAATTCTTCCAGTAAAAGCATTGAACTGTGAACTGTGGCTGCAGGAGACTCACAGCCAAAGTCAGTATGCTCTTTGAACTGATATCATAAACAATCCTTTAGCTTCAGTTACCTTGCAGTTCCTGGTGTAAGTAACAGAACTCATATCTAATTAACTGTGATCTAATGCCTGCTGATCTTACATCTGCCATTGGAAATTTATGTATTTACAGAGTGAATATGAAGTCTCCAGCTTAGAAATGATAATATGCTGCTTTGGGAGCTCATGGAGGTTGTGCTTAAGATCCCCTGAGGAATGATATTCTGTCAAGTACAAGGACGAAGGCATCAGGCACAGTACCATAGCTCTTGCCTTAGAAACCCACACAGATGGCTTTCTTCTGCAGGCTGGTGTCGTTAATCAAGATTACTTCTCAATTATCTGTAACTTTACTATGTTTCCCAGAAGCAGCCATCATCCATCTGGACTCTTTGAATAAACCACTGTACAGAGAATTTGCTCCAGTACAGTTCTGCAGATGGATATGCCCATGGCTAGGTAACTCCCAAGCACAACGTTCACCTTCCAGGATATTGGGCGCAGGACTGTTTGGCTGCAAGTTAGGACTCTGGGCTGGGAAATCTGCTTATCCACTCGGTGGCCAGTTTATTAGGGTCACCTGTACTCCTACTCATCAGTGCAAGTATCTAATCAGCCCATCATGTGGTGGCAGCAACTCAATGCATTAAGGCTTGCAGTTTGAGTCGGTGGTGAGGAAGGCAAATGCCATGTTAGCATTGATTTTGAGAGGTCGAGAATAAAGAGGAAGGATGTGATGCTGAGGCTTTATAAGGCTCTGGTGAGGACTCACCTTGAGTATTGTAAGCAGTTTTGGGCCCCTCATCTTAGAAAGAATGTGCTGGCATTGGAGAGGGTCCAGAAGAAGTTCGTAAGGATGATTCCAGGAATGAAAGGGTTATCACATGAGGAACGTTTGATGGCTCTGGGTCTGTACTCGCTGGAATTCAGAAGGATGAGGGGGGGATCTCATTGAAACCTTTTGAATGTTGAAAGGCCTAGACAGAGTAGATGTGGAAAGGAGGTTTCCCATGGTGGGAGAGTCTAGGACAAGAGGGCACAGCCTCCGGATAGAGGGGCGCCCTTTCAAAACAGAGACGCGGAGAAATTTTAGCCAAAGGGTGGTGAATTTGTGGAATTTGCAGCTGTGGAGGCCAGGTGCTTGGGTGTATTTAAGGCAGAGATTGATAGGTTCTTGACTGAACATAGCATCAAAGGTTATGGGGAGAAGGCTGGAAACCGGGGTCGAGGAGGAGATTTTAAAAAGGATCAGCCATGATTGAACGGCGGAGTGGACTTGATGGGCCAGATGGCCTAATTCTGGTCCTGTCTTATGCATCATGGTCATGAGTTGTCATGGTTCAGTTGTTGTTCAGACCAAACACCAGAATGGGGAAGAAATTTGATCTAAGTGATTTTGACCATGGAATGATTGTTGGTGCCAGACGGGATGTTTGGAGTATCTAAAAAACTGCTGATCTCCTGGGATTTTCACACACAACAGTCTCTAGAGTTTACAGAGAATGGTGTGCTAAGCAAAAGGACATCCAATGTGTGGCAGATCTGTGGGCAAATATGCCTTGTTAATGAAAGAGATCAGAGGAGAATGGGCAGGCTGGTTCAATCTGACAGGAAGGTGACAGTAGCCTCAAATAATCACAAGTTTCAACAGTGGTGTGGAGAAGAGCTTCTCTGGAGGCACGTCAAACGTTGAAGTGGATCAGCTACAACGGCCTTAACCATGAACATACACTCAGTGGCCACTTTATGAGATACAGGATAAAGTTATGTATATCTCTTTTGAGCTATGCTTAATTCACCTAGTGTAAGTGGAGTGAGGCATGACTACACAGCAATGTTCCCTTTAATTTTTAGTCAGCGTCCGCAAAAATCTTATGTAGTGCAATTTTTTTTCCTGCGACAAAAGTATATGCGCACTGAATGCAGACATGGCACAGTTTATGTAGGTTTACAACATATTTCACATAAAACTGCACAGAATAACAACAAAATAACATACATATTTAAGTCACTCAGTTATTTTTTTCTCTCTCCTGCCTTTGGCGTTTACCAATTCTTTATAAACTCTATCTAGACTCATAGAACTTCCATCCAATTCATAGCTTTTGATTCTCATTAACATATCCAAATGACATTCTCCTAAACGGTTTCTCAGCTTGTTTTTGAGTTCATTCATTAGGCTAAAACCTCACTCACAGTCTGCACTAGACGCAAGAAAGGTTCCCCCAATGTCCATCAACTGTGCAAGGTCGCAAAATTATTCATTTTGAAGTCCAAATGCCACCATTTGAGCAAAGTTTGAAATCAGTTTGGATTTAATTTTTTCTTGCATGGAAAATTTGAAATCATTAAACTGTCTATTACAGTATTTTCAGCTAGAAAATCATGATATTTTAGACATTTTAGATTTCCTCTGGGTTTGATCGTTTTCGCTCTTGCTCATCTGCACTCAACCGTAACATGCGTAGCACTCCCGTAATGACGGGTTCTGTTGCTTGAGCTTTCGTACACCGTCCAGATGCGATTTACTTGCCAAATGCTGCTTCAAAAGTTCCCAAATATCACCCCACTTCTTTCCACTAGCAAATTCCCCAGTAACTGTCGCATCACGGCAATACAAACGGGTAACTCCAGTTTCCGAATCGTACACAAGTATCTCTCGTAGCTGAACGTTCATGACCTTTCGGTGTAGCAGTTTCTACTACTTTGTTAAGCCATTCAACTTTAAACAAATCTGCAGTTCATTTGCGCTTCACGCCCTTCGCTTCTTCGGAATTCGACATAGTGAATCAATATTTTTCAATAAAATCTCAGTAAGCCATCTGCAGGATTTGAAACAGATCTTTGTAAACTTCACGATGTGAACACCGTCCCCCCCGTGATTCAGCCGTACAAACCAGAACAGGTAAGGTGAGGTGATGCTAATTAGTGACGTGCTTTTTTTTTATTTGGAAAAACCGACTAACTAGTTAACAGAAACGTTTAGCTAAAAGATTATTTTCAGTAAGTATAATTAATAATTACTACATTATTTTAGGTAACTAACCTTCTGTGCGCACATTCAATGCATTTGTGCGCTGGTTAAAAAAAAGTGTGCGCGCGCGTGCGCATAGTTTGGGGAACAGCGCACAGCAGAGAGAAGGTAATCGGCTGCTGGAAGAAAAGTAAGTAAATCCTTTTGTTTAATTAAGTTATTTTACATGGCTTTATGATTCTAGGTTATTTTCGCTTGTAACTTTAAAAAGAGATTAACAAGGTTTAAAAGATATAAATTTATTGATTCTTGATAGATTCTGTGTGATTGAGAGTGTCAAAGGACAACTGGTTTCAGACATCCCACCCTGCAAAAACTCATTTCAGGGAGGTAACACCACCACCCCCGCCCCACGCAACTCCATATTACCCCCCCCCCCCCCCCGTCGACCTCCAAGGATGTATGTAATACTTTGTTTAGTGATTTCGTCTAATCTGTAAACCAAGTTGGGTATATGCAGAAAATGTGACACTAAAATATGTATTTATATTATCATGGAGTCGTTTTTTTTTAATTCTATTACAAGTTTAAGCAAGTCTACGGGGATTTCGGCCTCATCACCTAGGACATCAATAGAGTAGCTCCTTAGCAGCCAGCCAGCTAGTTTAAATAACGTTAGCTCTGCTAATGAACGAATGACACCTGTTAAACTCGCCTCAACATGTCTTTTACATTTTAACCCACCATGGGCAATAGAAAAGTCACTGTTGCAAACAATGCAGCGAGCAACACTGTCATTATTTTTTACCCCTATTAGGCAGGGGTACACTTTAGTGTAGTCTGGGGTGTAGTATGTTTTATATTTTCTTTTTTTTTTGGGAACACTCTGCCATGGCGCTGCAGGACACTAAACTGAACTGATGGACAATGAAAGAGAGAGAGAGGTCGACTGTAAAGCCCGCCCACAGAGAAAACTGATAGGTCTACTTAGCACGAAGAGAGACCAATCAGGATACTCACTCTTGCTCTTCCTCTCCCTCTCAAAAAAAAATCGATTTCTGGGATATTGTATATAATTTGCAGGTGTCAGGGAGCTGCTATCAATATGCAGGAGACTCCCAGAGCTTCCGGGAGAGGTGGGATGCCTGAGGTTTGGCTGCCAGTGAGTCAGGTCCCCAGTATTGTTCATTTCTCTACAGCTGGCCTCCTATACCACACCAAGCCCCAAGTTGTCCTCCATCTTACTGCTCCAGGCGTAAGACTATACCCTGGATCCCAGTGGAAGAAATTGCTAGTCCAGGTTACAAACTTAAATGGTTGGGTGCAGACAAGCACTTCCAGCTACTTGAGGTTCCCCGTTAGCAAGCCTTCGTCATCCAGTTAAGAAGAGCTGGGCAATTCCTGCACGATATAATTTTACGGAAGAGCATAAAATGTGAACGAATTTGAAAACCATGAGAATTATCAATGTTAGAACATTAGAAAGAAGGATTTCAGGGAGCAATGAGCACAGTCCTTTTTTTCCTGAGTCTGACTAATGCACCAGCCTGCCTGCCTCATCGCCAGCTTTGTAGTTTTTTTCTGTGTTGTTTTTATGTAGTTCAGTGTAGTTTTTGTATTGTTTCATGTAGTACCATGGTCCTGAGAAACGTTATCTCATTTTTACTGTGTACTGTTGTGGTGAACTACATATACCAGAGTGGTTTGCTCCCAACAGACCCCTGCTGACTGCTCCTGTGGCTCCTCCCACAAACCCCTGTATAAAGGCGAATGAGGCCTGAGGCCGGCCCTCATTCTCCAGGATGTTGGGTTGTTCATTCTTCCAGTCAATAAAAGCCGATAACTCTCTTCTTACGTCTCAGAGTGAGTTATTGATGGTGCATCAACTGTACCAGCAGTTATGGTCGAAATGACAATTAAAAAATGACTTGACTTGAGCTACCGCTCTGTTTCTTAGAAAACATACGGCATGTAGCTTTTAAGTGCAGATGAGCTGAATTGTAAGTAAATGTAGGAATTCCATAAAGATGTCCAGACATCGATGGCGTATTACTGTTTGTTAAATACACAAGAGCACATCCAGTGAATATGTAATCTAGAGAGGATCATCAGTCAGTATTATTGAAGAAAGAAAACAAACACAGGATAAAATGCCACAGCTGCCATCTTGGGCTTGAACTGCATGATGGGATACTTGACATCCTGATGATTTTGATTCCACTTCACCATCTTTACCACTCCTACAATACATCCTACCGGAACTGAACTGAACTGAACCATTTTTTAATTCACTGCTGTGCAGAAGTTTACCAATTTAAAAAATAAACTCCAAATTCTGCCAACACGAGGAAATCTGCAGATGCTGGAAATTCAAACAACAACACACACAAAATGCTGGTGGAACACAGCAGGCCAGGCAGCATCTATAGGGAGAAGCGCTGTCGACGTTTCGGGCCGAGATCCTATTTGTCCATTAAAGGTTAATAATCAAGAGCAGAAACTGGAATATATCAAGTATAAAGAATGAGTAAACAGATTCTTTATACTTCAATAATTTCAAATTTGCATCCATTATATATTTTTTGTGTGGTTGTATTTTACTGATACGTTGTACTTGCTATCTTGTATGTGTGAGGACGAGGCCTCAGGCCGCAGCACTGCCTGCTTATAGCCACCAGGAGAGAGGCATTAAAGCCAGTGCACTCCGCTGAGGGTGGTGTCGCATGCCGCTCCCCCCCACCATCCCCCAGTATTCGCTCGGGCAAAGACAAGTGTATTGTGGTCTACTGCAGATTTTTGTGGCATTCATGGCTCAGATGGGGACTATTTTGTTTTTCCAGGGCTGTATCTTACTGATATCTTTATGTGTGTGCTATCTTGTGTGTGCTGTGTGACTGTCGGTGTTGTGTTTTGCACCTTGACCCCAGAGTAATGCTGTGTCATTTGGTTGTCTTGAATTAAAGTTTAAACTAACAATCCGAACAAAATTGAGAGATCACATTCACAAAGCAGTGTTTTCGTTTTTGTCAGTGTTTTCCAACAATCTTTTCTATTTGTATGGTTTGTTTTCTTGCAAAATGTTCACCACCTCCCAGTCTTTCAGACACTGCTTCCGCATCTCATTTCCCTAATCTGGCCAGTCCCCAATATCTTCTTCACTGCCGAACAATATGTCAAGCAAATGGGCTTAGGTGAGGCCACCCAGCCAGCATGGTTCTGTTTTTGAATGCAACGATGACAAGAGCAAATATTCTTCCTTCCTGATTCTATTGTGAGAGAACAGTTTATGTCCAATGGAATATTAATTAATAGGCCCCAAGGCTGCAGTGGAATTAGCAGAAATCCTCAAATCATCGCCCTTCTTGTTTGTGTGAGCGGATTTGCCCTGCCAATGAATTGCTGAGAGTACAGAGGGACGTAAAGAGCCTCTAGATTTAAATTCAGCAACTAAAATCTGCACCTGTAGACTGGGGGGGGGGGGGGGGGGGGGAGGGGGGAAGCAGAGTACAAGACTGACAGTTTTAATGTCTTAATTTCCATTTTAAATTTCAATTATTAGATAATTACTAAAAATATTTTCAGAAATTGTCAAAGGAGAGGTAAGTATTCACCTTGAGAAAGGAAGATGGAAAACTCATGTTTAACGTTCAGGTGTAACAAAGGAAAGAAACTGTTCAATGTTCTAAAACGGGTCCCCAACCTTCTGTTCTAGAGGCCAGTTCAATTAGTTTTATTTTAAGTGTCTTTAGTCATATGGAGATAGTTCATATTGACATTGATTACCAGGGCACTGTGCAGATTGTTGGTTTGTGCAAGCTAACCTAGACTGCCAGCGCAATCTAAAGGAGCAACTCACTGTCTCTTCAAACTTTGAACAGTCATTCTTAGCTCATAGCCTTCATCCTACAAGGTAATGTTGATGCACCATCAATAACTCACGCCGAGACTTAGGAAGTGAGATATCGGCTTTTATTGACTGAAGAACAACACTACATCCTGGGGAAAATGAGGGAGAGCAGCAGGCCACAGTCGCCTTTATACAGGGGTCTGTGGGAGGAGCCACAGGGGCAGTCAGCAGGGTCTTGGGAGGAGCCACAGGAGCAGTCAGACAGGTATATCTAGTTCACCACAAATGTCATCATTGACTTTGAGAAAGTGATGATTGAGAGTCACTAGGATTGCTTGTTCCATGTTGTTAGAGCAGCACCTGCTACATCTCTGACTCTATAAGAGACGGGACACTAGATGATTAGAAAGCAGGAAGTCAGAAGAGCAAAAGATGATGATAATGTGCCTAGAATCCCGAGGCCCTGTGCACAAGACTTCCCTTGACTAAAGAGCTGTGGAACTCCAATCTCATGAATCCTTGTGATGATGGTACAACCTCCAGGCCACGAGGCAATTGACAATCAGAAAAATTGCCAGTCAATTTCTTCAAGGTGAGATGTTGCTTTCAACAGGATGATTGACACATCTTAAACCACTTCTAGTGGCATTGGTTAAATTAAGTGATAAATACCGGCATGGACACTGCAGAGAAACTGCTGTTTCTCTTTTGAATAGTTACATAAGTTTTTAAAAATGTATGCACCCTTCGAAAGAACAGTCTAGATTCGGTGTACCATTTACAAATTTGAATGTTAATACTGACACTCTGGTGCAGTACTTAAGTGCTGACCTGTTGAAACTGGCAAGTGCTGAGAGTGGAATTTAAGTGCAGAAGCAAGGTAAATCCCTCTTCTCTCTGTAACACACACCAAATGCTGCAGGAACTCAGCAGGTCAGGCAGCATCTATGGAAAAATAGCTGAAGGGACTTGGCTCAAAACTTCGACTGTTTACTCCTTTCCGTGAGTGCTGCCTGACCTGCTGAGTTCCACCAGCACTGTGCGGGTGTTGCTTGGATTTGCAGATTTCCTCTTGCTTGAAGAATGGTTAAATTGCGTCTCTCAGTGTGTGGCTCCCCCGTGTCTTTTCACGGTGATGTCCTTTTTGAGTATAGGAGAGCTAACAATCTGGCATCCGATTGCTCATAAATCAAGTCCAGAATGTTGGGTGGAAGTCCAGAGCCCTAGCACAGGCCCAGAACTGGGGCCACGGTCTAGTGTGTGGGCCAGAGGTGCAGCCAGAACACGCTCACTGGAAGACATACACTGAGTGGTCACTTTAGTAGGTACCTCCTGTGCCTAATAAAATGGCCACTGAGTTTAGGCTCGTGGTCTGGTGCTGCTGTAGCCCATCCACTTCGAGGCTCAACACGTTGTACGTTCAGGAATGTTCTTCTGCACACCACTGTTGTAACCCATAGCTATTTGAGTTACTGTTGCCTTCCTATCAATTCGAACTTGTCCAGCCGTTCTCCTCTAACCTGTGTCATTAACAAGACGATTTCGCGAATAGAACTGCTTCTCACTGGATTTTTTTTTAAAATTGCACCATTTTCTGTAAACTCTAGAGACTGTTGTGCGCAAAAATCCGAGGAGATCAGCAGTTTCTGAGATACTCAAATCACCCCACCTGGCACCAACATTCATTCCACAGTCAAAGTCACTTAGATTACATTTCTTCCCCATTCTGATGTTTGGTTTGAATTTTTTGACCATGTCTGCATGCTTTTATGCATTGAGTTGCTGCCACGTAATTAGATATTTGTATCTAATAAAGTGGCCACTATTATTCCCATGTGTAATATGTTCAAAAAAGTCAATTATAAGTGCATTTGGTTATCATTTAGACTAACAGTGAATGATTCTGAATATCATACAACAATAGAACCAAAGTCAAAAGATGCCGGATTATCAGTTTTCCTGAAGTGGCTGAGAAGGATTGAGGAGAATTTTATTTTTGATTATGAGCACTATGTAATATTTTATATAGTCTACTTAGTTAATTCACTTCCATACACTAATCACCATGTTTAGTGCTAATAACCAGGGAGATTAATTTCTTACAGATCTGTTAATAGATAAAGTGCAAGAAGCATTTTTCACCATGTAGATTAGATGCAAATAATATACATGAAGAACATTCCCAGTCAAGTGTGTAAAGTTCCAATTTTTAATTAGGAATTCTCTACAATAAAAAAAGAGAGAGATACATTTATTTAAAATTTCAGCTGCATTGAAGCAATAATCAATCTGATGTTACTCCCGTGTTTCTTTTTATTCCTGATTCTCTTCCAGATTGTTAGCAATGCCATTTCTTCTGTAAAATTCTGTTTGCACTCGGGCAACTCTGACAAAAGTACGATTGGTTTGCTCGAGTTGGGGACGATTACCATAGAGTGATGATGATAAGACTGGAATTGTTCGAGCTTTCTCCTGCGTGACACACAAAGCAGATGTTGCTGAAAAGTGTTTGAAACTGTGACACCCAAACAAAAAGTGCTTAGAGTAGTTCAATGAAGCAGAATGAAAGGGAGAGTTTAGTTATTTCATGCAATTTCAGATCTTTCTCCCAATTTACATATTTTATTCAGAAACATTGATTTCTTAACTAATTCCCTTTGTTGCCTCAGTAAAATTATCTTACTGTTTAAAGATTATACAGCCCTTCTAAATAAAATTATTTTCTCTGAAAGATGTGAAATACAAGAACATCACTGCTACATTTATCATGGCTGACTAAATTTCTCAAAGGATAATACGTATTTATTTTCTGAACTGTATATTAAAGAAAGTTTCATCCTCATTACCTGAACAACAAACTAATCATCCCTCGATTTGTAGAAGCATTTCTATTCATTCCAATTCTGAAAGATCAACCACTGAGGCAGGAGTAAAAACTGAACCAGATGCTGCTACTTTACACTTTCAAGTGTATCCCACCACTCTTTAAATCTTTGATTGCCACCACCTTCCTACTCCAAACCCCTACCCCTCAACTTCCCTTCGCACTCATCGCCCTGGAAATTTGCTTGTGAAAAACTTGCATCACTTATTCTAAAGTATTTTAATAGTTTAATGGCCATAAGGTACAGGAGCAGCATTAGACCATTTGGCCCATTGAGTCTGTTCCACCATTTCATCATGACTGATCCATTTCTCTCTGAGCCACCATCTCCTGCCTTCCCCCTGTATCCCTTCATGCCCTGACTAATCAAGAATCTATCAACCTCTGCCTTAAATATATCCAATTACTTGGCCTCCAGAGTTACCAATTTTATACTTGAAAATTTTGACTGTTTGGGTGACAATGGTGCAAAAATGGCTGGACATACGAGATAAATAAACAAGTCAATACATCAAAAACAAAACTAACTTTAACTTCATGCTGCCTTTCCAGAGTTCAAGCCACACATTATCTTGAACACAGATTCTGCCACATTAAAAAATACCACCACCAGTGCATTTATTCAAATAATCTAGTACAGTAATAACAGATGCTGAATTCTTGTTACAGGCTATTTCTGTGATACTAGTTGATGCTTTGCTGAAAATAATTCTTTGAGGTCGTTAAAAATCTACAACAGCAATATCAGAATCAGTTTCAATATCAACAGCATATGTTGTGAAATTTGTACATTCTAACATAGAAAAATAAACATTGTGAATTATAGCGAGAAATAGATATATAAAATCAAATAATTAGTGCAAAAAAAAAAGTGAGGTAATGTTCGTAGATTCAATATCCATTCAAAAATCTGATGGCAAAGGGGAAGAAGCTGTTCCTGATTCATTGAGTGTGTGTCTCCAGGCCAGCTGTTGTGGGTTTGCCCAAAGTTTAAAACTTCAAGAGGCAGCACAGCAGTGTAAGTAAGGCTATTACAGTTACAGCATCCAGATTCAATTCCTCCACTGGCGGTAAGAAGTTTATATGTTCTCCCCGTGACCCATGGGCTTCTTCAGAGTTTTCTGGTTTCCTTCACCATTTCAGAGATGCATGAGTTAGTAGGTTAATTGGTCATATGGGTATAATTGGGCAGCGTGGTCCCTTTGGGCTGTGTCTCTAAATAAGATCCAGCTGCTCATGGGCATGACCATGGTGGTGAGAACAGAAAGCACCAGGGATAAGGACGGCTGCAAAGGAGGATGGAGACAGAACGTAGAACAGTACAGCACAGTACCCTTTGGCCCATGGTGTGTTGATTCAACCCTTCCCTCCTTCACAGCCCAGAGATGGGGGAGGAAGAGGAGAAGAAAGGCTCTCGGCAAGAACCCATATTTGAACAGTGCTCATGGACCTTCTCTCAATTCCTCCGTTTCCGCCGCATCTTCCCTTCCTCCACCATCGACTCTGCCCTCAAACGCATCTCTCCCATTTCACGCACATCTGCCCTCACCCCACCCTCCCGCCACCCCACTCGGGATAGGGTTCCTCTTGTCCTCACCTACCACCCCACCAGCCTCCATATCCAACATATAATTCTCTGTGACTTCCGCCATCTCCAACGGGATCCCACCACCAAGCACATCTTTCCCTCCCCCCCCCACCACCAGTTTCTGCTTTCCGCAGGGATCATTCCCTATGCAACCCCCTTGTCCATTTGTCCCCCACATCCCTTCCCACCGATCTCCCTCCTGGTACTTATCCTTGTAAGCGGAACAAGTGCTACACCTGCCCTTACACTTCCTCCCTCACCACCATTCAGTGTCCCAGACAGTCCTTCCAGGTGAGGCGACACTTCACCTGTGAGTCGGCTGGTGTGATATACTGTGTCCGGTGCTCCTGGTGTGGCATTCTATATATTGGTGAGACCCGACACAGACTAGGAGACCGTTTCACTGAACACCTACACTCTGTCCGCCAGAGGAAGCAGGATCTCCCAGTGGCCACACATTTTAATTCCACGTCCCATTCCCATTCTGATATGTCAATGCATGGCCTCCTCTACTGTCGCGATGAAGCCACACTCAGGTTGGAGGAACAACACCTTGTATTCCGTCTGGGTAGCCTCCAACCTGATGGCATGAAAATTGATTTCTCTAACTTCCATTAATGCCCCTCCTCCCCTTCTTACCCCATCCCTAATATATATATATATTTTTTTCTCTCTGTCCCTCTCACAATAACTCCTTGCCTGTTCTCCGTCTTCCTCGGTTGCTCCCCTCCCCCTTTCTTTCTTCCAAGGCTTTCTGTCCTATGATACTGCCCCTTCTCCAGCCTTGTATCCCTTTTGCCAATCCACCTCCCAGCTCTAGGTTTCATCCCTGCCCCTCCTGTCTTCTGTCATTTTGGGTCTCCCCTCCCCCTCCCACGTTCAAATCTCTTACTATCGCTTTTTTCAGTTAGTCCTGACGAAGGGTCTCGACCCGAAACATCGACTGTACTTCTTCCTGTAGATGCTGCCTGGCCTGCTGCGTTCCACCAGCATACTGTGTGTGTTGTTTGAATAGTGCTCGTGGACCATTTCTACTTTAACTTCACTGAAGGGCAACATGTGCTTCAATAAAAAGTACTATCCTAACAGGCATTGCCAAATACAGATAGATTTGTTAAGTATTTTCAAGAGCCACCATCATCATCATTATGTGCTGTAGGCTATCATGGTGATTGTTCTGCAGAGAGTTCTTCACCATTGCCTTCCTCTGGGCAGTGTCACTACAAGATGGGTGACCCCAAACATTCAGAGCTTTTATTTTACTGTGACTCGCCCTGCCCAATTAACACTGAGAATTCAGGCATTCTCGGAGAGTGGTCGAACAAGGGGCTACTGTGCTAAAATGAGGGATTCCAGACTAATAAAAAGAAACTCAAGAATGGGTAGTTATATGAGAATCACGTTGGTGTCGAAAAGTGACTCCGTAATTCTTCTCCATTCTCCCACTTGCTCACCTGATTTTGAACAGCTTAGACAGGGGAACACTTAATAAGAATTTTTCAAAATCATTACAAGCCATTTGGCATAAATTCAGTCAGTAAAGAACTTTATTAAATAGTGAACATTTCTGTTCGTATTCATCGTTGTTGCTGATGCGATTAAATACAATGGGCAATGGTAAGGTGATTGGTGACAGACAGACATACTTTATTGATCCCGAGGAAAATTGGGTTTCGTTACAGCTGCGCCAACCAAGAATAGTGTAGAAATATAGCAATATAAAACCATAAATAATTAAATAATAATAAGTAAATTATGCCAAGTGGAAATAAGATCAGGACCAGCCTATTGGCATAGGGTGTCTGACACGCCGAGGGAGGAGTTGTAAAGTTTGATGGCCACAGGTAGGAATGACTTCCTATGACGCTCTGTGTTACATCTCAGTGGAATGAGTCTCTGGCTGAATGTACTCCTGTGCCTATCCAGTACATTATGGAGTGGATGGGAGTCATTGTCCAAGATGGCATGCAACTTGGACACTTCCTCATTGGACATGGTTCTATAGGAGAGTGGAGGAGGTTTACAGGGGATCTGAGGGTGTTTTTCCTGCTAGAGTGTTGTTAGATTCTGAATAACTGTGCCACAGTAGCTGGTGAAGACAGGGACTGAAAATTTTCAAGTATGTTCAGTTCTGAGCAAAAGTCTTGGGTATATATCTAGGTTGCCTAAGACTTTTGCACAATACTGTAGTAATTTTATGTATTGCACCACACTGTGCTGTGGGGGGAAAAAAATTCACGACATGTGTGGGTGATGATAAACCTGTTTCTGATATGGGTCTCTATTGTGGAAGAGGACAGGAAGAGGGGAATCATGGTTGGAAAAGGGGAAGGAAGAGTGGAGGGAGCGGAAAGCACCAGAGAGGCATTCTGTAAAGATCAATAAACCATTTGTTTGGAATCAAATGACACTGCCTGGTGTCTCAGAGCTGGGTGTTTCTGCACCCACGCCAAGTCCTACCCTTGGCAGTCCATCTCTGCCACCTGTCCCACACCCCTTCCGTAGCGCTCCAAGTTGACAAATTTTTATTGAGATACAGTGCATAATAGGCCTCTCTGGCCCTTTGAGCCACAATGGCCAGCAACCCCCGATTTA
Organism: Hemitrygon akajei; assembly: GCF_048418815.1. Taxonomy (NCBI): domain Eukaryota; kingdom Metazoa; phylum Chordata; class Chondrichthyes; order Myliobatiformes; family Dasyatidae; genus Hemitrygon; species Hemitrygon akajei. The sequence goes on from NC_133143.1 coordinate 58,999,541, forward strand.
ATCCCATCCTAGTCACGGGACTTTTTACAATGACCAATTAACCTACCAACCAGTACGTCTTTTGGCATGTGGGGGGAAACGGGAGCACCTGGAGGAAACCCAAGCAGTCATGGGAAGAACATACAAACTCCTCACAGATAGCAGCGGAACCAAATACAGTACTGTGCAAAAGATACAGGCACCTTAGCTGCATATACTGTATGAGCCTAAGACTTTCGCACAACACCGAAGGGGAACACTTGAAGACTAATGATCAAGCACTGGTCAATAGAATTGGTACAGAAGAGTACTTGGCAGTGATTCAAAGAACCTGTTCCTGTGCTGGACAATGCCATGATTCTGTAAACAAACAATTGTTTACCAGAACAATATTAAAGAATGGGAAAAAGATTGCTTGTTTACAGCATTCCTTCTGGGCACTATCATTTGAAAAGCCAATTTTCCTGAAGGTTAGATAATACCAATTCACCGAGGCACAATAACTCTGATAGCGGTGTCCATTTTAACAGAGCAAAACTGTAACATACCTCTGCATTCACATTTAGACCTTGGCTGTGGCTGTATTCTCGATCATCACGATGAATTTTATTATTATATCCTTGTTGCACTTTAAAAACCTGATCATAAATCAGCACCGATACTTCCTAAAAGGAAAACAAAATACCTTAACAACTATAGAAAGACCTTGTTCAGTCATAAATATAGAAGAACTTCAATTTACTTTATACTCTCTGACTTTGTTGCTGTGGTGTTGAAAGGAAATATTTGTTTTCTTACAAATCTCTCCCTTCCACTCTAAACTGCCTTTCTGTGGGCTGGAATTCCCTCAAAGCTGCTCCTGTTGCTGTGTGTTATCGTAACTCCAATCAATAGTGCAGCTGAAACCTAAACGATTCACATGAACAAGGCTTCCACATGTTCAATGAAATTTGGGGTATCTAATGCTGTGGTTTGGTTAATAATCTGGTAATTCAGAAACCAGGACTGATATCTAAACTAAAGATTATATCACACTACTATTGCTGGGAAATTTAAATTCAGTCAATTACAGAATGAAATGAAAACAGTAGGCATCTGTTATAATTAATTATTTAATATAGGGTGTATGTGGAGAGGATGTTTCCTATGGTGGTGGAGTCTAGGACTATAGCGCACAGTCTGAGAATATGACATCCCTTTGGATCAGATGAGGAGAAATTTCTTTAGACAGAGAATTGTGAGTTTGTGAAATTCATTGTCACAGACAGTTGTGGAGGCTAAGTTATTGGGTATATTTAAAGCAGAGGTTGATAGATTCATGACTAGTCAGGTCAACAAAGTTTACAGAGAGAAGGCAGGAGAATGGGGTTGAGAGGATTAATAAAGCAGCCATGATAGAATAGTGGAGCAAGATTGATGGACCAAGTGGCTCTATGTCTTGTGAACAATGAAACCACTGCCGTAAAAACTACCTGCTTCATTAATGTGTTTTTCAGAAAGCACAGAGCCAATAAGGCCTACAAGACTCCAGATCCACTGCAATATGGTGTATAACTTTCTCCAGTGAAATATTGGGAACTCCAAAGTCACCGGGATCTCCATATCTCCTTAAGGGATTTCATCCTCCTCCCTAGCCAGTACTTTAGCTTGATTAGACTGTCAACATTTTGGTTTAGTAAGTCCAAGATGAATTTTCACTAAAATAGTTCCGTATATTTACAAAGCGCTTCCATCTGCTCTCTGATGTGGGACATGCAGTTACTCAGTTCATAACAAAGGCAGTGTAAAAGAGATGAGTAAGGAAGGCAATGGCAGAAATTCTGGGCACAGCATTCCAAACATCTAGATTTTCTGGTAGTGTCCAAGGACTAAAAGTTCCCAATTTTAGACCCTTGTTTAATGAAGAAAGATGCTGGGATAAACCCAGTGCCTATACACTGTTTACTTTGACCTTAGAGCAAGGAAACGTTTTAGAACAATGATCAGAGACAGGATTAGCAGTCACTTGGTCAAATGTGATAGCTTGGAGAAAGCCAGCATAAAGTTATTTTCTGATGATACAGTAGTAAAGACATTTCCATAAGACCCAGGAGCGGAATTGAGCCATTTGGCCCATCAAGTCTGCTTAGCCATTCCATCATGGTTGACTTATTGTCCTTCTCAACCCCATTCCCCTGCCTTCTGACACCCTGATTAATCAAGAACCTATCAACTTAAATATACACAATAACTAAGTTCATGAGACAGACAGACAGACAGACATACTTTATTGATCCCAAGGGAAATTGGATTTCATTACAGCCGCACCAAGAATAGTGAAGAAATACAGCAATATAAAACCATAAATAATTAAATAATAATAAGTTAATCATGTCAAGTGGAAATAAGTCCAGGACCAGCCTATTGGCTCAGGGTGTCTGACACTCTGAGGGAGGAGTTGTAAAGTTTGATGGCCACAGGCAGGAATGACTTCCTATGACGCTCAGTGTTACATCTCGGTGGAATGAGTCTCTGGCTGAATGTACTCCTGTGCCTAACCAGTACATTATGGAGTGGATGGGAGTCATTGTGCAAGATGGCATGCAACTTGGACAGCATCCTCTTTTCAGACACCACCGTCAGAGAGTCCAGTTCCACCCCCACAACATCACTGGCCTTATGAATGAGTTTGTTGATTCTGTTGGTGTCTGCTACCCTCAGCCTGCTGCCCCAGCACACAACAGCAAACATGATAGCACTGGCCACCACAGACTCATAGAACATTCTCAGCATCATCCGGCAGATGTTAAAGGACCTCAGTCTCCTCAGGAAATAGAGACAGCTCTGCCCCTTCTTGTAGACAGCCTCAGTGTTCTTTGACCAGTTCAGTTTATTGTCAATTTGTATCCCCAGGTAGTTGTAATCCTCCACCATGTCCACACTGACCCCTTGGATGGAAACAGGGGTCAGCGGTGCCTTTGCCCTCCTCAGGTCCACCACCAGCTCCTTAGTCTTTTTCACATTAAGCTGCAGATGATTCTGCTCACACCATGTGACAAAGTTTCCCACGGTAGCCCTGTACTCAGCCTCTTTTTTTTTATTTGTAAAGGTGCCGCATTAAGATTACAAAATGTACTGGGTACAGTCCAGTCCATCCCTCCCCACTATTGAGCACATCTACAAGGAATATTGTCAAAGGAGGTACAGGAGCCTCAGGTCCCACACCACCAGCTTTAGGAACAGTTATTACCTTCAACTATCAGACTCTTAAACCAGAAGGGATAACTTTACTCAACTTCACTCACCCCAACATTGAACTGTTCCCACCATCTATGAACTCCCTTTCAGAGACTCTACAACTGATGTTCTCGATATCTGTTGCTTATTTATTATTATGATTCTGTTTCTCTCCTCTCTTTTAGTATTTGCACAGTTTGTTGACTTCTGCACAGTGGTTCTTTACCCGTCTTTGTTGTGTGTGGTTTTCACTGACTGTACTGTGTATCTTTGTATTTACTATGTAGTCGCACAAGGCAATGAATCTCGAAATAGTAAATTGTGACATATATGTATTAATAAATTCATAGATTAAAGGGGGCTGTCATGGGAAAGATGGCTAATTGGCTACATAACAGGAAATAACAGTAGTAGTAAAAGCTTGCTTAGTGGGAGAAATGCACAGGCGAGTTCCCCAGAGAGTAGGTATATAATCAAACATTAATGATTTGTGCTCTCCAAATAAACAAAATTCACAAAACCAGAAATATCGTGAAATGTAAAGTACAGAATGGTAGAGTTGAAGGAGACATATTGAAGGTGGAGGTAGTTAGGTTCTTGATTAGGCAGGGCGTGAAAGGGTTCATGGAGAAGGCAGGAGAATGGCCTGATTCTGCTCCTATCTCTGATAATGAGGCTTGCGGAATGGGCAAAGAGGTGACAAATAAATAATATGATTACATTTTAGGAAGAAAAATATTTTAAAAAATCAATATAAAGTAGATGGTAAAATTTGAAAAGGTGTTCAAAAACAGAAATCAGGAATATATGTGCAAAGTTCTTTTTCCAGAGTTGCAGGCACATAAAGAAAGTGGTTAAGTATATCTTGATATCCTGAGCTTTATAAGGCATAGAATACCACAAGGAAATCACAATGAATTTTCATTAAACACTTGCTCAGCCAGAACTGGACTACAATTCCCAGGTGAATCTCAGGTTTCAGGAAAGATATAATGATTTTGGAGAGGGTGCAAAAGAAATTTAGTTTAGTTATTTCAGAGATGAGGGACTTTGGTTAAGTGAAGAGACTGAAAGAAATAGAATTGATTCTCCTTGCAAAAGAAGGGGATTTGACACAGGCAGTTACAATTATTAAGAGTGCAGAAAGTGGATCCCAAGAAATTGTTCCCTGTAGCTGAAGGATCAAGAACTCAAAAACATTGAATGCAAGTATATACAATCTTAAGACGCAATAGAAAGACTAAAGAAACTCTTTTACCAGGGTGGAAGTGTCTAAGTCTTAGTGGGAATAGATTTAAATTGGGGAGGAGTAGTTTGAAAATAATGTACAAGGTAAGGTCTTTTTACACATGTAAAAAACGCCCTGCCGGGGAGGTGATGGAAACAGATCGGACGATGACATGGGCATATGAATAGGTTGGGAGGGAGGGTGGAAATATGCCTTCACTGAAGGAGGTGCAAGGTGCTCTGCCCTCCGCCAGCCTGCAGGACACCATTTTGCAAGGTGTACTGCCTGCTTAGCCTGGTGATCAGGGTCAGGTGAAGCCATGGGAGCAGGTGGTGGATGGTTGTATGAGCAGCGGGTGCAGGTCACAAATCCTGGTTCGGCAGCCACTGACACCAGGCTGACAATCTCTGAAGAGTATTGATAGTGGCCGGGATCACCATCTTGTAAAGACACTGCCCAGAAGAAGGCAATGGCAAACCACCTCTGTAAAATAAATGCCAGGAACAATCATGGTCATGGAAAGGCCATTATCGCCCACACCATACGAAATGGAACATTACGAACAATATGAATAGGCGGAAGTGGACGGGTATATACCATGTGCAGGCAGATGGAATTATTTAACTGGGCATCATGGTCAGCACAGACATTTTGGGCCGAATGGCCCATTCCTATTGCTGTACTGTTTTATGTTTAAGTAACTGGCCGGAACACAAAGGCAATTTAAAAAAAATTGTAATGAGCAAGTAAGGTCTGAAAATGTACTGCCAAGGGGTAGTAATGAAGGCAAATTCAACTCTGGTATCGCACTGGATAAGTATCTAAAAAGAAAGAATTCGCTAGAGGGAGAGGAAGAGTGCCCAGCTGCTCTTGTTGCTCAAGACCACACGAAATGTAACATTCGGAACGAATTTCCGGAGGTGAAAGTAGATTTAATAATAACCTGAAGACAGAAATGGGATAAATTGAGAGGTGTGTGTGGGGGGGGGGGGTGGACAATTAGAGTGCCTTACTAAAGAACCTATTTCAAAGACGTAATTTATCGTTAGCAGTCGACTAAGCAGCGTGTTGAGATCATGGCTGTCTAGCAACAGTGAGAGAGAGAGAGAGGCGGAACCAGCACTCACTTTCTTCTGATTACCAAAGTAAGTGATCTCATTGGGGTCCCGTTTCTCGGGGATGAAGCTGAAGGCGGACAGTGCAGACAGCGGTGTGTTCTTGTCGATGCGCTTGCTGATCTCGGTCATGTCCTCCAATTTACTGGAGGGAAGCGGGCTTCGTGCGCCGGTTTCCGGCGTCTTCTCGTTGCTAGGTTTACCAAGCTACAGCCACCGCGCCGACTTGCGGCTCAGCGCCACCCGGATCGCCTGCCTCCGCCCTCCGCCCGCTGGGACCCCACCTGGGTGTTGTACCTTTACGTCCACAGCAGCCACGTGTATGTACAGCAAACCTTTCCCAGTGCTTTTATCTTGCAGAAAGGGACCTTTGCTCATGGGGGGGGGGGGGGGGAGAAGAGAATAAATGGGTAAGTAAAAATTTCTTCAAAGTTCTTACGAAGCAAAATATGAAAAGGCGTTCATAGTAGAACAGAGAAACACAACAGGAATCAATGAAAAGACAGAAAGACTGACAAACAGCCAATGCGCAAAAGAAGGCGAACTGTACAAATACTGAGAGCATATGCGTTGTAGAGCCCTTGAAAGTGAGTGTAGGTTGTGGAATCAGTTCAGAGTTGAGGTGAGTGAAGCTACCCCACGCTGGTGTTCAGGACCCTGGTAGTAACCGTTCCCGAACCTGATGGTGTGGGACCTAAGGCTCCTGTAACTCCTTACCGATGGCAGCAGCGAGAAAGGGAGGCGCTTAAAGATGAATGCACAAAAATTCATCCTCATCGTCTTCTTGTAAAGTTAAAGTTTTTTTTACACACTGGTTGAACACCCAAGTTTGTGTGGTCTTTCACTGATTCTACTATGGTTCTTATTCTGTTATGGATTTATTGAGTACGTCAGCAGGAAGATGAATTTCAGGGTTGTATATGGTGAGATATATGTAGGTACTTTCGTAATAAATTTACTTTGACCTTTCATGGTTGGCAGACGAACATAAGGCGCATTACGGCCATCTACTGAGGTGGAGTGTGGAGCAAAGAGATATATTCCCCCTCCCCCCCCAAAAAAAATCAAATAATATCAAAATATAAATCTGTTTAGAAAGTCAAATACACAATTAGATACATTACAATGACAGTGATATCCTAGCAAACTTTCCATGTTAAACTGTATTTGATCCAAAGACCTCAATTTTGCAATTAGATGTTCCCTTTGCTTTTCCAAATTAACTGCACTCAAAACAATTTATGCTGCACTGTTTCATGATAAGTCCACTCTTTACAGATGCCCTATCATTGCATCCTAATTCTAAACAAGAAATTATTCACCTAGTGTATCCAATATATAAGTGTGCAAGTATAACATCTTCCCTCTTTTTTTTATACCCATCTCCTAGACGAGTTCCCAACATCCTCTGCATTTGTATAAACACCGTCCCTTCCTTGTCCCAACTTTGTTGCCACAGTAATCAAATAGATTTTTTTATTTATAGCTTTCACCTCCCCTTAAAACAAAGGCTACATCCTTGATTTTAAGTGATTGCTAGACTAGAATGTCTGCCACTTGGTTTCCTTCAACCCCAAGATGGGCAGGGTTAGGATAAGAAATGGGAACACAAGCCTGGACCCTGCAGCCTCAACAGATGCTGTCCAATTTCAAAAAAAAGATTTCCTGGCTTGCGGTTTGAAGTATCTGTTTTTATAGATGTCAAAATTGAGAATAAATCAAAGCATAGAAGTACATATTCAAGATTACATCTTCTGAAGTATGTTTTTAACCCATTCCATGGCTAAAATGATAGCAACCATCTCAGATGTGAATACTAATACTTTGATAATCTTTTCTTAATAATCACCTAAAACTTTGGAAGATAAACAGAAACATCTGAGTGAACTTCCACTGGACCTCTTGAACCATATGTAAGAAACCATAATGTCCAGCTTGCATATGTTGCTGAGCTTCCTGTGCCACTAATATACAATCAGTCTTCATCTTGGTCTTTTCATGAAGGCTTAAATCAACCATATTTACTTACTGCCCATTATGCCGCTAGCATTTAGGGCAGCAATGAAGGTCCTCCATCTCTGGTGGTGTTCAAAGGCTTCCTTCATCATGTCAGTAGCTTCCTTCAGGTTTTCACTTTTGTCAGCCATGCAAGTTCCAGGTGAAGTCCCAGGAATTCTGTCACACATCAGATGTAGAAGGGTTCTTCTTTGCTGTTCCCGCAACAAATTTGTTTCACCAGTCAATGTTGTTGGCATTGAGCTGAACCCACGAACCCAGAGGACTGGTGGACCACTCTTAGTCTGGCCTCTACCCTTTGACCTGTTTGGCATGGGTGACCCTACCAAGAGCCAAAGCATAAAAGCCCTGACTCCAGCCAACATAGTTCTCCAGGTCATTAAGGCACGCAAGCCTCCAAACCCAGCGACAAGGTCGTGGCCCTTTCGGAGGAAATCAACTATAAGCAAAGGGAAAAAGCATGGACGAGCAACAGAAAGGGGTAGATTGAAACCATATTCCCCCTCAGACAACCCAAGGTTTTATGCCCATTCATCTCCCATCCACCTAAAACTGACCTTACAAATGCACTCTCAACACACTTCCAATGTTGCCAATATTAGATGACCATCTTTATATCCCCAGAACCCAATGAACCATTCCTAACTGTGAGCTGAATGGATGTAAATGCACGTCACCCACTTCTATCAGTAATGCCAAAATTGGGGATGATTTCATAGCACCGCAACAAAATCTCAATGCTCAAGCTTGAACTCTATCTAGGGCAGAGGTTCCCAACCTCTCTTATGCCATGAACCAATACCATTAAGCAAGGGTGGGGGGGGGGGTCTACAGACCCCAGGTTGGGAATCCCTGATCTGGAGGTTTCAAGACTGCTGGTGAGGCTGACCCATAACCCACACATCCATAAACAAAGACAGAACTGGTTAGAGCAATATGCATTTAAGTGACCTCCTACTAGCGCGTGGCCTAGTGGGCAAAGCATCAGACTAGTAACCTGAAGGTCAATGGTTCGAGCCTCGGCTGAGGCAGCGTGTTTGTGTCCTTGAACAAGGCACTTAACCACACATTGCTCTGTGACGTCACCAGTGCCAAGCTGCATGGGTCCTAGTGCCCTTCCCTTGGACAACATCGGTGGCGTGGAGAGGGGAAGGCCTGCAGCTTGGGCAACTGCCGGTCTCCCATACAACCCTGCCCAGGCCTGCGCCCTGGAAACTCCAGGCGCAGATCCATGGTCTCTCGAGACCGACGGATGCCACCACCACTAACACTAAGTTAGTGTTAGTCCTGACGAAGGGTCTGGGCCTGAAACGTCGATAGTGCTTCTCCTTATAGATGCTGCCTGGCCTGCTGTGTTCCACCAGCATTTTGTGTGTGTTGTTTGAATTTCTAGCATCTGCAGATTTCCTCGTGTAAGCTCACTAAGACCTTTTTTACAGTTCTCTTGAACTGTACTCAGTCAGATGCACCTTCCACATTAGCCTTGTGTTCATCCACATACCTAGAAATTTTACCACTGCCATAAATACAAGAGATGGTGCAGATAGAAATCCAAAGCAAAACACACAAAATGCTGGAGCAACTCTGCAGGTCAGGTAACCTCAAGGTTGTGGTCCTCTTGGCGGTAGGGTGTTGGAAAGCATATAATTTTACGGTTGTTTCTGTATGTTAGCACTCAATCCTGATTTTAAAAGTTGGTGGTAGGTGAGTGATGGGCAGTGTTGAGGCTGGCAGAGTGCCGGTAATGTGGTTTGAAGAGAACTTACCTGATTACAGTTAAGGTTATTGAACTATTTCTGCCGCGCTGTGCACAAGTTCAAGAGCTGTACCTGTCTATTTCTATTCCCCCACTGCCCTTTTAGCATGAGTCTGAGGACCACCCACACGAAGAGCTTGCTCGCAGCAGATTTCCTGATGGAGCAGGCAGAAGCATTCTTCTCTTGTCTCTCTGTTCTGCCAACCAATGTGGTCACAGTGCAATAGTATGTACTAGCTGCTCTCATTATTCAGTACCAAGGCAAATTGATTATGAATAAGCAACATGAATTTTATATATAGCTCAAGTTGATTGTGTACCATTGTGCCCACGTTCATGTCCAGGGCTATTCAACTGAAATCTCAAGACTGTGTGAGTTGTTACAATCCAAAGACAAAATTTTGTTCCACAGACTAATCAAAGGGCTGCTTTGCCATCATAAATGAAGTTGCCATTTTTGTATATTGATACAACATATAACCTGCAGTCAAAAGATGGTTCTTGTTCATCAAGATTAGCTTTATTTGTCACATGTGCATCGAAACATACAGTGAAATATGTTGTTTGCGTCAATGACTAACCTAGTCCGGATATGTGCAGGGGGCAGCTCGCAAGTGTTGCATTGCTTATGGTGCCAACATAGTGTGCCCACAACTTACTAACACCTACCCATAGGTCTGGAATTTGGAGGAAACATGGGGAGAACATACAAATTCCTTCCAGGCAGGGTGGGAATTGAACTGCAATCACAGATCACTGGCTGTTTAAAGTGTTTCACTAACCACTGCGTTCCCATGCCACCCTCATTGTCATCTAAGTGTTCGTTTAGGTATTTGATATGGAATATGGGTGGTGGGGTGGAGATGTGTCTCTACCGAAGGAGGTGTAAGGCGCTCCTTCCCTTCACTAGCCTGCAGGTCGCCCTTGAGCAAGGTGCAGTATCTGCTTAGCCCCCCGCCAACCCGATTTGAGTCACGTAAAGTAATGAGAACAGGTGGTGGATGGTTGTATGAGCAGCTGGTGCATATCACAAGTCCTGGTTATGCAACTACTGACACCAGGCGGACAATCTCTAAAGTGCATTGATCATGGCTGGGGTTACCCGTCTTGTAAAGACACTGCCCAGAAGAAGGAAATAGCAAACCACTTCTGGCAGAAGAAATTGCCAAGAACGATCATGGTCATGGAAAGACTATCACCACCAATGTCATCTAACACTGAACATAACAAATGTATGATATGTGCTAATTACTGATAGTTGGTCTCAGTTGCACCAAAAACAATCAATTGCAAGTGTTATTCCTTAAAATTTCAACATTTATCTAAGTTAATGTATTATCGTTTTCCCTTTGTCTCTCTTTCAACCACCCCCCACCCCACCCCCCCCCCCCCCCCGCTGCTAACCTGATTGGATTTCCCAGTTTAATTTACACTCCATCGAACTTGATTCGTGGTCCTCGCCCTGTTAATTTCACAATCCTTCAGTCTGATTAGTGAAAGATATATTGCTACTTTCCCTGTTCTTTCTGTTCCCAGAATCTCTGTTTTTCCAGCTGTGACATGATTAGCTTGCCGTTTCAGCAATATTCATGCAATTAGAAACCTAAACTTGTAAGGGAAAGACTAATTAATGTCAGAGGCAATTAAAAGACCAGCTGTGATTTAAAATTTAGGTACAAATAGTTACTCAGTATTTTGTGTTGCTAATGGTGAAATTAACGGAATAATTTTATTTGGTGTATTCCCTTAATAGTTCCTTAATGCCCATTTATGCACAGGACTATAGTTTTAAATTAATTTCTGAATCTTCAAACCTTATGATTGCCACTGTATCAATACTAAATATCAACCTACAATCTTGCACTTGAGACCTGGAGATTATGTTGCTCAGCTTGACACAGACACAGAGAGGCAGAGACGGAGGGAGACATGCTGTACATATTCTGGACGTAGCCCAGTATTGAATGAGCTTTTCTTTGGAAGTGTTGTATTTTAGGTAGGCTGGTGACCACTGAGCCTGGTCAGCTGGGTTGCAAAGATCCTATGCTGCTAAGTGGAAGGTAACTAGAAGAATATGTATATGGATAGGAAATCTCTAATGTTTTTGAAGCCTTGGTATTCTATTGTGTAGGAGTAAAATGAACTTCCTTTATTTTGAAAAATCTATTTTTATTATCCCTTATATTTTCATTGATTAGCTACTAATGTGGATAACTTCACTCACTTCAACTCTGAACTGATTCCACAAACTATGGACTCATTTCAAGGACTCCAGAACTCATGTTCTTCAGTATTACATATTACTTATTAATTATATTTTTGTGTATTTGCGCAAATTGTCTTCTTTTGGGCATGAATGTTTGTCCGTCATTGTGTGTAGATTTTCATTGATTAAATTATATCTCTTTGTTCCACTGTGAATGCCTACAGGAAAATGGATCTCAAAATGCCTTATTCAAAATGCTTGGGGCTGGAAGTGTAGATTTCATATTTTTTTGATTTTGGAATATGTAATGAGATAGCTTGGGATCGGCAATATATCTAGCTCTGAATTTATGTGCTACTGGGAAGCAGTCTTTCTTTTGACTTGTTTATCACACGTATGTACTTAACAGTAAAAATTATTACATACCATAAATATAATGTGTGCAGGGTAATAGAAGCAGCACAACAGCATCCGGAATTAAACCATTAAATTAAATTAAATTAAATTAAATCACCTGAATCAGCTGTTGAACAACAATAAACCACAGCAGGCTTTTATTCTCCACCCATGATGCCATGTTTGAATTAAAAGTTACAGTACACTGTATTTGTATTTTACATTTTTTAAGTTTTATGTAAGGTGTAAGAACAATCAGCATTGTAGACTTGTCCTGGTGCTAGATTCTCGTGATCAGCTGACGCTTTAAACATTTAATGCTGAGCCTAGTCTTATATTTCTGCAACCAGCCTGCTGAATATTCACAATTACCTTTAATTTTCAATCCATCATGATAGATCTTTGATTGTTTCATGATCAGCATACCATTAAGCAGCATACGGTTACTGTGTCACAATCAAGATCTTCACTTTTCACTTCACACAGGGTTTTCTATTTTTCATTAACTTTCGCTCATTACAGATGTCAATTCACTTCTCAGAGCTGTCTGTGGCGCAGAGAAACCTGCGCATCACCTGGGAATCTTCCCAGCGTATTGTGGAATTTTCTATTTATGATATCATCTCATGCTCAAAAAAAAACTGGATTTCAGAGGTTTTCAGATTTTGGAATTTTGGATAAGAGATACTCAACCTACAGCTGGTGACATTCACCTACTTTGATTAAATTTACTTTGAACTTTGATTCAATACTGCAAGCTTTCTGTGTTACTTTAAACTGTTACAAAAATGCACAGCAAAATGGTTTGAATTTATAAAAAAATCCCTTAAAAAGTAAACAGTCAAAAGAACTTTGCATTGTGCTCACATCATTGTTAATTTTCTAATATTGCATTTTTATAGTCTGTAAGGTTTGTAAATATATTACAGTACAGGGCTCCCGGGGTTATGGAAAATGTGACTTGCAGAGATGTGATTTCATGCAAATTCTCACATTTTAGCAGACTTATTAAGTTGTTTCATGGTTTTTATTAATGACTATACAGTATATATTCTGTAGTTTAATTATAAATAGTGTTAGGATGATTAACTTGAGGAAATAAGTGATTATGGCAAGTGTAATGGATTGATACAATATGGGTGGCCATAGAGAACAGACATTTCTGACTTGTGAAGAAATTAGTTTACCAGTAGTCAGTGTTCCCTCTAAGCTGTGTAGGTATGCAGCTCTGTAGTAATTGAAATGCTGTCGCACACGTAGCCTTTATTGCAACCAGCTGGTATTTTCTTTTATATTATGCTAATATCATTTTGATATCATGCTAATATAATTGTGAAATACCCTGTAATTAATTGTTCATGAATATAATTCATCATTTTTCTAAATAATAAACACACCACAACTTTTACTTTGAGGTATTTTAGACCAACATATTTACTTCGTCAGTGTTCCAAGTTACAACATTGTTACAAATTGTAACAATAAACACAGAATGGAAGTCGGTAGCTCATTGTTAACAAACTGCCAACCAATGAATACTGACGCCATCTAGTCAAAACATTTTACTTTTGCCATCATGCATGTCAGTTGTTTTGACTTCCTGACATCGTTTACTTGTGTGTTGCTTGGATTTCCAGCATCTGCGGATTTTCTCTTGTCCGTTTCTCTCTCATAGTAGATGCTGCCTGACCCAAGTGTTTCCTGTGTTCTGTATTTGTACTGTATTTCAGATTTCCAGCGTCTGCATTGCTTGAAGTTCTATGTTTAGTATCAGCACCTACACCATCACAAGGCCTGCCATACCACAATCTGTCACAGGCATTCTGCAATCTGTCACAGGCATTCTGCAATCTGTCACAGGCATTCAGCAATCTGTCACAGGCATTCAGCAATCTGTCACAGGCATTCTGCAATCTGTCACAGGCATTCACAGGCACTCTGCAATCTGTCACAGGCATTCACAGGCACTCTGCAATCTGTCAGAGGCAATCTGCAATCTGTCACAGGCATTCACAGGCACTCTGCAATCTGTCACAGGCATTCACAGGCACTCTGCAATCTGTCACAGGCATTCTGCAATCTGTCACAGGCACTCTGCAATCTGTCACAGGCATTCACAGGCACTCTGCAATCTGTCACAGGCACTCTGCAATCTGTCACAGGCAATCTGCAATCTGTCACAGGCATTCACAGGCACTCTGCAATCTGTCACAGGCAATCTGCAATCTGTCACAGGCATTCACAGGCACTCTGCAATCTGTCACAGGCAATCTGCAATCTGTCACAGGCATTCACAGGCACTCTGCAATCTGTCACAGGCATTCACAGGCACTCTGCAATCTGTCACAGGCATTCTGCAATCTGTCACAGGCACTCTGCAATCTGTCACAGGCATTCTGCAATCTGTCACAGGCATTCACAGGCAATCTGCAATCTGTCACAGGCATTCACAGGCACTCTGCAATCTGTCACAGGCATTCTGCAATCTGTCACAGGCACTCTGAAATCTGTCACAGGCATTCACAGGCACTCTGCAATCTGTCACAGGCATTCACAGGCACTCTGCAATCTGTCACAGGCATTCTGCAATCTGTCACAGGCATTCTGCAATCTGTCACAGGCACTCTGCAATCTGTCACAGGCATTCTGCAATCTGTCACAGGCATTCACAGGCAATCTGCAATCTGTCACAGGCATTCACAGGCACTCTGCAATTTGTCACAGGCATTCTGCAATCTGTCACAGGCACTCTGCAATCTGTCACAGGCATTCTGCAATCTGTCACAGGCACTCTGAAATCTGTCACAGGCATTCACAGGCACTCTGCAATCTGTCACAGGCATTCACAGGCACTCTGCAATCTGTCACAGGCATCCACTTTCCTTTCTTGGTTGACGTTTAACTCTGATGGTTAAGTCCTGATGGTAGGTCATTGACCTGAATTGTTAGCTTCCCATTTCTGCAAATGGCTGTCTTCAGCATTGCAGCATTCTCTGATGATTTTCAGCTTTTTTGTCTTTTGAGTGTGAGATTTTTCAGGCAAGATCACTTTTAGTTATACCTTGCTGTGAAAACTTACAGCTTAGCCTCTTCCATGTTTTTGACATTCCCCATTTTCCATCACATTGAGCTAAAGATATTTCTTTTGGAATATCAGTACAGGTATCTAGAATCCATAGAACATTACAGCACAGTACAAACCCTTTGGTCCATAATGTTGTGCCAGCCATTTAACCTAAGATCAATTCAACCCTTCCCTTCTGCATGGTCCTCCACTTTTCTCTCATCCATGTGTCTAAGAATCTTTTAAATGCCCCAATGTGTCTGCCTCTACCACGGCCCCTGGCATGTTGTTCTATACACACCTCACTCTCTGTACAAAAACTTACCTCCGACATCCCCCCCCCCCCCCCCCCCCCCAACCCCATACTTTCCACCAATCACCTTAACGTTATGTCCGCTTGCATTAGCCATTTACACCCTGGCTAAATAGCAAAATAACAGTGAAAAGTTCTGACGCAAGCCCATTTTGTTATAAAGGTCACTGAATAAGCATCACTACACTTACACATCACTTGAAATGTTAGTAAAAAATGACATTGCCACCTCCATGGGTTGGTATCTGTGAGAATTCTTTATTGCAATTAGTTACTCAGCCAGTTAGATTACTTTGAAGTGACTGAAATTAAGGAGACCTTGAATAGATATTCAAGGCAAATGATTTTGGAAATGTGAAATCAACCCCGCTATCCGTAAATCTTTGGGAGAAGCTTTCTTTTGATGTCACCTGTGGGAGGTGGGGGTGGAGGCTGTCATTTTGTCCCTGATTTCAAACTACAGCATTGAAATGACATCCTGATTTTTGCACTGACGACAATAATGTGGGTTTTCAGTCCGGGTCAAAAGATGTATTACTAAATTTGTCAAATATATGGTCATCGGCTTAAACCCACATGTCTGTGTCATTCACCAGAGTGGCAGTGATGTGGGAACCTGCTCTGTGTTCCTATGAAGGAGCGAACATTATTTTGCAATGTTCTCTTTCTATGCCAAATCAGATTTGGCTGAATATTGACCTCCCACTGTTTTATTGACATAGCTCCTTCAGAACACCCTGGGGTTATCACTATATTACTGCCTTTGAAAGTAAGTAATAGTTTGTTTCCATGTTTTTTGTACATGACTTGCAAGGTAGAATTAGCTAAAGGGGCCCTTAGCATTGTCAGTGATCCCATCCACCTGTCCAACAATCTCTTTGACCCCCCCCCCCCCCCCACCATCGGGCAGGAGGTACTGTAGCTTTAGGACAAGGACTGCTAGGATGGGAGACAGCTTCCTTCCCCAGCCATGAGACTGCTGAACTCCCTGCCACCAGCCAGGTCTTTATCCCATAAGGAGTGCCAGTAGCTTCATACTATTCACTTTTTAACGTGTCATAAATGCACCTTTGCCCTTTATTGAGCCTATTGTCTTGTTTGTTGATTATTGTACTATCTTGCACTGTTTTGTGCACTTTATGTACTCCCGGGTAGGTCTGAAGTCTAGTGTAGTTTTGTGTTGTTTCATGTAGCACCAGGGTCCCGGAGGAACACTGTTTCGGTTTTACTGTGTCCTGTACCAGCAGTCATGGTTGAAATGACAAATAAAGCGACTTGGCTTGACCTTATGCTAAATGGCAATCTTCTGAAATATATTTTATTTGTTAGCTTATTCGTGGTAATATTACCTTTTCTGTTATGTGTGAGTTATATGTACTGTGTTGTATACCTTGGTCTGGAGGAATGTTATTTCGTTTGGCAGTATACATGCATATGGTTAATGACAATGAACTTGAACTTGTAGCAATTTAGTCAAGCTGTTATATAACATGCACCTGTAATTCATCCGATAATAGTGGTTGTTGGCAAATTTACATATTGCATTGGCACTCTGCATAGCCACAGAGTCATGGATAGACAGTAGAGCAGGGGGGTAAACGTGCAGCCTTGAAGGGCACCTATGTTGATGATCAGCAAGGTGGAGATGTTACCAAGCCTCATTGATTTGAAGTATCCAGCTGTAGAGGGAGGTACAGAGGCCCAGGTCTTGAATATTGATAATGAGTTTGGATGGGATGTACACAGATTTACGGTAGTTGATAAACAGCAGCCTAACATGTGAGTTCCTGTTCTTCAGAATGCACAACATTAAGAAGTTGGCCCAGTAATGTTAAGACTCTGCCACTGACAAACATCTTCCCATCATTGTTTCTACAGATTATGCCAAGGGTGCTGTTTTGTACTTTGAATGCAAGGGATCCCTGTGATATTGACTAATTCCTGCCTGCCTTGATTCTTCCAGAGAAACCCTCATCAATTCTTCCTTCAACTCTAACCTCATTTCCAGTATTTTCCTGGTCAGATTCCCAACAAAATCTGTTTATTGCACTTTATCAAAACTTTTTCAGCTATTTCAGTTTCTAAAAGGTTCCCCCACTTATTCGCAGGCAGAAATGGCTAATAAGGCAGGGCATAATTTTAAGATGATTGGAGGAAAGTATAGGAGTGATGTTAGAAGCAGGTTTAACAGAGAGTGGTAGTGCACAGAACGTGCTTGTGGTAGAGGCTGATACATTAGGGACATTTAAGACTCTGAGGCACATGGATAAAAGAAAAATGGAGGGCTGTGTGGGAAGGAAGAGTTAGATTAATCTTGGAGTGAGTTAAAAGGTCAGCACAACATCTTGGGCCAAAGGGTCTGTACTGTGCTGTAATGTTCTATGTTCCATGTTTAGGGAAATTGGTTCATTTTTTTTCAGTCTGGAGGATGTGCTGTTGAACAGTTCCACAACTAGGTTTAACCAATGTCGTACTAGAGTTGCTTTACATCTATCCGTCAGACTTCCCGTTCCTACTTCCCAAACCTGAACATCCCAATTTCTGCCCTCTCTTCGAAGAGCCTCTCCAACTAAACCCTCCTCTGAGCCCCAGGACCCAGCCAGTGACTTGATATTCAGTAACTCTTGTCCACAGTCAGACCGTGGTGGCCCACTCCTCTCCTGGCCATTCTCTGAACCAGCCTCTATATACCAGAACCCATATTTCTTTTAGCATGCTTCTTAGCCTGTCACAGCCACGGGCATTGGGAACCTATCATTTGTTGTAATGTCATTGTTTACATTTCTTGATATTTATTGTTTGATGTAATTAATAATCTTGGAAGGAAACTGTTTATATAGACTAGCGGCCAATACTAACCACAACAGTTGCAGCAGCCGGTGGCCCCATAATTTGTTCAACTTGCATGTTGCGCCCTCAGCTCCAATAGTGATGGTTCCAAAGTTGAAGATATGTATT
This sequence comes from Hemitrygon akajei, assembly GCF_048418815.1. Classification (NCBI taxonomy): domain Eukaryota; kingdom Metazoa; phylum Chordata; class Chondrichthyes; order Myliobatiformes; family Dasyatidae; genus Hemitrygon; species Hemitrygon akajei. The sequence goes on from NC_133143.1 coordinate 59,017,788, forward strand.
CGATCCTTTATTAGCAATTAGAAAACATACCACCTTGTAGCAATGAAACTTGAGAGTACCCAATTGTAAGCTGAGTGTAATTGAGCAATCAGCAAAAGGCATGGCATCTGTAAGTCCCCAGCTACGTAATGCATTGAACAAAGCATGAATACATAACTGATGCCCTTCATTCTACCACACCCCCACTTGTGACCAGTTACCATACTAAACATAATAAAAGTGGAACACAACACAATACAATACAGAGAGAGAACAGATGCATGTTTAGTATATTTTCACTTCTCTGAAAAACTTCTGTGTACATGCCTCTCTCTGGCCTGATCTGACTCCACACATCGCCGCCAGATTTGGGTCTTCCCCTACCCCTCAAATTCCAATCCAAAGTGAGCCGACCATTTACCAGAACTTTTTATTTATTCACTGGAACACTGTCAGGCAGATACCTTAAAGACATTTAAGAAACTCTCAGATAGCCACATGGATGATAGAAAATTGGAGGGCTACGTAGGAGGGAAGAGTTTGTTTGATCTTAGAGTAGGTTTAAAAAGTTGGCACAACTTTGGGGGCCAAATGGCCTGTAATTGCGCTGTAATATTCTACGATTAATTTTTAAGCAAAATAAACTTTATAATAGCAAAATATTTACAAGAATAAACTGCAATGAATGCCTTTTCATTGTTTACATTTCTTAGTCAATGCTTTTAATACTATCCTATTACATTCTACACAGCAACAGTACAGCTGCTACTCGTGTAGTCCTCGGGGGTGGTATACTCGTATTACTAAGCCAACCACCACCCAACCCAGCCCCTCCCTCTCCAGCAGCAGAGGGGGTCCTATTCTGTGGTCCTCCACTGAGCCGTTATGGTGGCTGTATCAAGCTTTAGTGCGTTCCTCAGCACGCGCTCCTGCAGCCTGCATGTGGCAGTCGGCAGCATTCCTCCATGGACATCTCAATGTGATGTCAGGCCAACAATTGGAGCAGACCATTGGGCACAATCTGAGTAGATGATCTTCCACTAATGCTTGATCTTCGTCTTTGTGTAAGAGAGGAAAAGTAGTACTGTCACTTCAATGTCTGCATCAGTTTGCAATCGCAATCATAGCCCACACCTTCTTAAAAACAATGCAAGGGAGATGATCCCCTGGGTTAATACATCCCTGTTACTTTTTTGCTCCCTTATATTATGGAATGAATTCCTGTCACTTGAAGACAAAAATGAGGGAAAAAAGAGGCCCTTTTCTGGAACATTGTTATAATAGAATTTAATCATGAAAATTTTGCAGTCATTTTTCCAACAATAGTAATTTTAAAATATTTTAGTTTTGTCCTTGCATAGTTTTACTTGCCACTGGCAAAATAGTTAATATAAGATCATCTAATTGCAATTAAGTATCTTGGAGATGACGAAAAGCAGCATCGATGATCTGGGGAGTAAGTTATGGGCAAACCTCCTTGCCAATAATTGGTTGAAAATCCTTGGAGAGACAGGATGCGGTGAGATTGTGGGTGGACTGCTGCACTTTGCTTGGATAATTTGAAATTTGAGAAGTTTCTGGTACAGTTCAACTGACATAACAAGAACAGATGCATTAATAATGAGCATGCTGGAAGTTTGTTTTTTGCAAAGTGGTTTGTTGAGCTTGTCATTGCCCCAAGTTCAGAGCCAGCCTGCCAAATGCGCTTACAGGTGATTGATGTGACGGGGTAGAGGGTTGAGTCACAGGATGCTTCACTTGGAGATGAAAACCATTCCTTGACAACAGTCGGGAGATTAATCAGACTAATAGTGACTCCGTGAAGATGGCCTGTGGAGTATCTGGGCATATGCTAGATAATTTAATTTGAGTTCAGCTGCTGGATCTCTTTTGAAGAGTCAGGTTGACAACTAGGTCGAATACAAACCATGATGAAAATTGGTTAAATTGAATTGAAATTAGATATTCTTCACTGATTTCTATTTTTCTTTAAGAGCTGCAAGGACAAACAATCTTTCGAACAGGGGTGCCAAACTGGGGTCCACGAACCCCTCAATTAACGGTAGGGGTCCATGGCATAAAAAAGTTGGGAACTTTGCTCTAAAATAAGACCATAAGACATAGGAGCAGAATCAGGCTGTTTGGCCCATCGAATCTGCTCCACCATTCAATCAGGGCTGATCATTTTTTCCCCTCCTCAACACCATTCCCTGGCCTTCTCCACTAACCTTTGATGCCATGTCCAATCAAGAACCTATCAAGCTCTGCCTTAAATACACCCAATGATCTGGCTCTGGCTAAAGAAATTTCTCTGCATCTGTTTTAAATGGACCCACCCCCCCATCCTGAGGCTGTGCCCTCTTGTCCTAGACTTGCCCCACCATGGGAAACATCCCTTTCCATGTCTAGGCCTTTTAACATTTGAAAGGTTTCAATGAGATCACCCCTCATTCTTCTAAATTCCAGTAAGTTGACCCAGAGCCGTCCAATGTTCCTCGTATGATAACCTTTACATTCCCACAATCATCTTTGTGAACTGCCTCAGAACCCTCTCTAATGCCAGCACATCTTTTCTTAGATGAGGAGCCCAAAACTGTTCACAATACTCAAGGGGAGAGCTCACCAGTGCCTTTATAAAGCCTCAACATCACATGCCTGCTCTTGTATTCTAGACCTATTTTAGTGTTTCTGAAAGAACAATAGCATTAGCAGTGTACGAATGCAGGATTAGAGAGGTGAGAGGATGTCATGGAGAAATGGGTAATCTGTGTTAGTTTGGTGATAATCAAGCCAACCCTGAATCTTCAAGTGAATAACAGAGGGGAAAAAAATTGACAGCTTGTCATTTTTATCTTTGATACTATTCGGTTCCACTGTTCAGTCGTAGCACAGTACAGGCCCTTCAGCCCACAGGTTCAAGTTCTTTCTCGTTTCAGCTGTATACATTGGCAGGCCAGTGATTTTGTGGCTTTCGCACCGAACTTTGAGGTGAGCGGCCCCGCATTCGAATCCGCCCGGCACTTTGCACACGTCTGGGTTGAGCGCTGAGCTAGCAACCTGGCCTCATTTTCATTAAAAAAAGACAAATGCTAAAGAAACAGCAAGGTTGCTGGCCGATGCACCACAAGAAGCGGAGAGGACAAAAAAAACACATACATAACTGAACAACATTCTACCAGACCAAAGTGCGTATAACTCTCACACACAATACTTATTTATGGTAATATTACTTTATCAAATAATGAGGTGCATTTTCATCACAAGTTTAAGCAATTAACAGTATAATGCTACTGGAACTTCATACGTGAAGAGACCTGAGTGGTGGCAGGGAGTTCAGTAGTCCCATGGTATGGGGGAAGAAGTCTCTGTCCTTGCCCTAATGCTATGGTACCTCCTGCCTGATAGTATGGGAATCAAAGAGATTGTTGGATGGATGGGAGGAATCATGGAAAATATTAAGAGCCCTGCATATGCAATGCTCCTGGTAAGGATCTCAGATGGGTGGAAGATGATCCACTCACCTCCACTCTCTATTTATATAAAAAAACTTCTCTCTGACATCTGTCCTACACTTTCCTCCAAACACCTTAAAGTTCTGCCCCACCTTGATTGGCCATTTTCATCCTGAGGAAAAGTTTCTGGCTGTCTATTCTATCCATGCCTCTTAACACCTTGTACACCTGTATCAAGTCACCTCCCATATAATGCGAAAAGCCCTAGCTTGCCTCACCTGTCCTCATAAGATATGAGGCCATTCTTACCTCAGCCATTAGGCTCTATAATGAATCAAAACTATAGCCAGGGAAGTGATGTTCCCCCCCCCCCCTGTTAGACAGTTCGATGTAACTTATTTTTTATTGTTCTGAGTCTCTTCTGAACCCTTCCTAAAGCTTCCACATCCTTCCTTAATGAGGTAACCAGAACGCAACACGGAGTGGTCTAACCACATTTTCACCTCCTCCCCACCCCCAGATTTCCTCCATGTACCAAATGATCTATGTAAAAAGTAAAGTCATGAAAGCCAAGAATCTGGGCTCATCCACAACAATTATTTTGAGTAAATTGAAATCTTATCAATATTACGACTATTTGATGTTAAGGATTTTAAAAAAAAATAAGGTCAAAATGATGTGTTTCTTACAATTATCTGCCTTGCCTAGCTCCAGCTCTTCAAACTTAGAAAAATTGAAAACTTCAACAATTTGTTATGTCAGAAGTTTGGGTGAGAAGCGTGCAGAGGGAGTGTTGGACAGAAGGTTGGAAATTGCATTATATGTGGGAGATAGGCCTGTGGGATCTAGTTACACTATGAGCTGTTATGGAGTTGTATCTAGAAGCAACTAACGAGTAATTGTCAACCCACTTCTCCTGAGAGGTTATGAACGTACAGCCAAATATACCGGATTATAATTGGGATGAAAATGTCAAGGGGTTTATCAGTAATTTTGCAGATTGGTGGAGATGTGTCAAATGATATACATCAGGATATAGATCAACTACAGACATTAATCAGCAGGGAAATGGCAAATGAAGATTAATCTGGGCACGTGTGAGAAGCTGCACTTTGATTGAAAATTAGCTTTATTTGTAACATCTACATTGAAATATATACCGGTAGGTTTGATTGATTTAAGTACTGGGCCGATTTGGAAAGGTCAGGTACCGGCCTAATCGAGGCATCAGGACCCAGGGCCTGTAGTGAAGTGGGTCCAAAAGCAAGGAATGAGCTGAGGTTTGGACAATTTAAGTGCCGGGCCAGTTTGAAAAGGTCAGGGTAGCAGGCTGGAGGTGAGGGACAAGTCAGTTCAGCTTGCTGCTCTGCAAGGTTTACTTGACTCTGTACTGAACTGAAGCTGTGGCCTGCAACTGATGGACTACTGGATCGGCTGCACTGATAACTGGCTTCACGGCCGTGGGCTGACTTTCATGAGCTTCTGTTTATAACTGTGATTTTGTTGTTTGCACCATTTTCCTTCCGCACGTTCGGTGCTTGATGGTCTCTTTTGTTTTGATGGGTTCTGTTGGGTTTCTTGGTTTTGTGTCTGCCTGTAGGGAAATGAATCTCAAGGTTGTGTATAGTATATATACTTTGATCATAAATGTGCTTGGAACTTGAACTTTGAAACATACAGTGAAATGCATCAACGATCAACGTCATCCACATATATGCTGGGAGCAGACCACAAATATTACCATGCTTCCAGCACCAACATAGCATGCCCACCGCTTGTAACTCTAACCTGTATGTCTTTTGGAATTCCCACAGCGGTGGAAATTGAACCCAAATATTACTGTAAAGCATTATAATAACTGCTTTTGAAGGGGAGAGTATGCAGTTAATGGCAGGACCCTTATCAGCATTGATGTGCAGAGGGATCTTGAAGTCCAAGTCCATAGCTCCCTGATATGGTGATAATGAAGGCATGCTGCATGCCTTCATTGATTGAGCTGTTCTGTAACAGAGTAAGGAAGTCGTCTTCCATGTCTACAAAATATTGTTTATGCTTACTTGGAGTATTGCTTGCACTTCTGGCTCCTCCACTACGGGATGTGGAGACCTTGGAAGGTGTACAGGAGAGTTTCACCAGGATGCTACCTGGATAAGAGGGTATGAGCTTATAAGGAGAACTCAGACAAATTTGGATGGTTTTCTCTGGAGTATCAGAATGTGAGGTAGACCTGGTGGAAGTTAATTTTTTTTTAAAAAAAAATGAGAAACAGAGTTTTTACTATCTTTTTCCTAGAGTAGAAATGTCAAACACTAGAAGATATGTAATTAACGAGAGAGAGGAAAGTGTAAAGGAGTGCTGTGCAGAGATTTTTACGTGGTGGTAGGTGCATGAAATGAGCTGGAGAAGAGATGGTGGAAGCAGATACAGTAGTATACTATACAGAGAGAGGCCTTTGGATAGATACAGGAATATGTAGGGTTAGGAATCAAAGGCAGGTGGAAGAGTTTAATTGAATTTGGCATAGTTTAGTCCAGTCAGTGTGGGCTGAAGGCCTGCTCCTGTTCTGTGTTGTATTGGAAACTTCCTGACAGCCTATCAAGTTCATCAGTTCATCAGCTGTAGTTGTGTACCTGATGGCAAGCCCATTGAAATAATGGGCAATGATCAACAAGTTCCATTTTCTTGAGTGAATTTTTTTAATAGTTCAGTGGATGTACAGAATCTTAATTGATTTAATAATGTTGAAATATTATATCTCTTTTAAATCAATCTATATAATTCCAAATATAGTTTTTAATACTGAACTGATCAAACTCAATATAATAAACAGCATCATAGAACAAATGAGAATTTGCAATGGTGAAATTTTTGAATTCAACTTTACCACTGCAGTTTATTGGGTATACCTGCTCATTAATGCAAATATCTGATCAGTCAATCATATCGTAGCAGCTCAGTGCACAAAAGCATGCAGACATGGTCAAGAGGATTGGTTGTCGTTCAGACCAAACAGCAGAATGGGGAAGAAATATGATCTAAGTGACTTTGACTGTGGGATGATTGTTGGTGCCAGACAAGGTGGTTTGAGTATTTCAGAAACTGCTGATCTCCTGGGATTTTCACACAAGACAGAGTCCAGAGTTTACAGAGAATGGTGCAAAAAAAACAAAAACATCCAGTGAGTGGCAGTTCTGAGATGAAAAAAAAAACTTGTTAATGAGAAAAGTCAGAGGAGAATGGCCAGACTGGTTCAAACTGACAGGAAGGCAAAATAACTCAAATAACCAGGTGTTACACAGTGGTGTGCAGGAGCATCTCCAAGTGCCCAACATATTGAACCCTGAGCTGAATGGGTTCTAGCAGCAGAAGGCTACGAACATGCATGCAGTGGCCACTTTATTAGGTAGAGGAGGTACCCAATAAAGTGGCCACTGAATGAAGTGAATTGGATTTCAATGAGTTGGAAGGGCAAGTATTTCAGACTCCAGGCCAGTGGTGTATCTCCTCACCTGTTGCCTGAAGGTTGATAAATAGATCAAAGCAATAGCAACTGAAATTTTGTAAAGGTTTCTTTGCTTCATTGCTCAAATGACAGGATATTTTCCTTGCCATGAATTACGCAGAGTTCCATTTGTTCTAAGTCATTAACACTTGATGGCTTCTTTGCTTTATCAATTTATGGCATTTGTCTCCTATATTATAACTGTATTAACATAACTGATCCACCATCAAAGAGCTACACCATCTGGACCATGCTCCCTTCTCACTACTGCCATCAGGAAGGCGATATAGGGGCCATAGGTCCCACACCAGCATGCTTAGGCACAATTAACCTTCATCCATCAGGCTGCCGAACCAGTGTAGATAACTCCACTCACCTCAACACTGAACTTCACTTGTCACAACACATGATCACCAAACGCAACCTATAGATGCACTTTCAAGGACTCTACAGCTCATCTTCTCAGTATCACAACACACACAAAATGCTGCAGGAACTCAGCAGGCCAGGCAGCATCAATGGGAAAAAAGTAGAGTCAACATTTTGGGCCAAGAATCTTCAGCAGGACTGGAGAAAAAAGATGAGGAGTAGATTTAAAAGGTGGAGGGGGAGGGATGAAGTAAAGAACTGGGAAGTTGATTGGTGAAAGAGATACAGGGTTGGAGAACAGGGAGTCTGTTAGAAGAGGACAGAAAGCCATGGAAGAAAGAAAAGGGGGAAAGAGCACTAGAGAGGGGCAATGGGCAGGCTAGGAGATAAGGTTAGAGGGGGGGAAAGGGGATGGAGAATGGTGACAGAGAGGGCCATTACGAGAAGTTCAAGAAATTGTTGTTCATGCCATCAGATTAAAGGCTATCCTGACAAGGTGTTTTTGTGCCAACCTGAGTGTGGCCCCATCACGGTAATAGAGAAGGCCATGGATTGACATATCAGAATGGGAAGTGGAATTAAAATGGGTGGCCACTAGGAGACCCTGCTTTTTCTGGTGGATGGAGCATAGATGCTCAGCGAAGTGGTCTCCCAATCTATGTCAGGTCTCACCGATATACAGGAGGTCACACCAGGAGCACTGGAAAGAGTATATGACCCCAATAGACTCACAGGTGAAGTGCCAGCTCACCTGGAATGACTCTTTGGGACCTGGATGGTAATGAGGGAGATGTAGGGGCTGATGTAGCACTTGTTCCACTTGCAAGGATAATTGCCAAAAGGGAGATCACAGACAGGAACAACTGGACAAGGGAATCACATAGGGAGCGATCACAGTGGAAAGCAGAAAGTAGTGGAGGGAGAGGGAAAGGTGTGCTTGTCAGTGGGATCCTACTAGAGATAGTGGAAGTTACGGAGAATTATGTGAGGGGCAGTGAGGCTGGTGGTGTGGTAGGTGAGGATAAGAGGAACACTATCCCTGGTAGAGTGGTGGGAAGATGGGGTGAGAGCAGACTGCGTGAAATGGAAGAGATGCGGTTGAGGGCAGCATTGATGGTGGAGGGAAGAAAGCCCCTTTCTTTGAAGAAGGAAGACATCTCCTTTGTTCTGGAATGAAAAGCCTCATCCTAAGAACAGATGCAGCAGAGATGGAGGAATTGAGAGAATGGGATGGCATTTTTACAAGTAACAGGATGGGAAGAGGTATAGTGTGAGAGTCAGTGGGTTTATAATAGACATCAGTAGATGGATGAGCTGTCTCCAGAGACAGAGAATTTGAGAGAGATGAGGAAGGTGCCGGAAATGGACCAGGTAAGTTTGAGGGCAGGGTAGAAGTTAGAGGCAAAGTTGATGAAGTTAACGAGAAAATTTACTAGGATGTTGCCTGGTCTGGAGGACCTGAGTTATAAGGAAAGTTTAGGAGTTTATACCTTGGAGCGTGGAAGATTGAGAGGAGATTTGATAGAGATACAAAATTATGAGGGGTATAGACAGGATAAATGACAACAGGCTTTTTCCACTGAAGTTGAGTGGGACTACAACCAGCAATCAAGGGTGAAAGGTTCAGGGTTCAAAGGGAACATGGGGGAATCATCCTCACTCAGAGGGTAGTGCGAGTGTGGAACGAGCTGCCGGCACAAGTGGTGCATGCGAGCTCGATTTCAATGTTTAAGCAAAGTTTGGGTAGGTACATGGATGTTCAGGGTATGGAGGGCTATAGAGTGGTTGCAGCTCAAACGGAATAGGCAGACTAAACGATTTGGCGCAGACTACATAAGGCCTGTTTCTGTGCTATTTTTCTATGACTCTGACTTATTTAGTGTCTTTTTTTGTATTTGCAGTTTATCATGTTTTTCATATTCTTTGCTTGTCAGTCTTCGTGTGTAGTCTTTCCACTGATTCCATTGTATTTCTTTGTTCCAGTATGAATGCTTGTAAAATAATGAGTCTTAGCATAGTGTATAACGATGTATATATATGTACTTACTTAGAATTCATTTTGTATTGCGTTCATCTACTTTCATTTGTAATTGTCTCTTTGCTATATGCAAAGCTGCATAAGCTAAACATGTACAATGCCTATAAAAAGTATTCCTCCCCACTCCCCCCGGAATTGTTCATGTTTTATTGTTTTACAACATTGAATCGCAGTGGATTTAATTTGGCTTTTTTGACACGGAAAAAGACTTGTGTCAAAGTGACAACAGATCTCTACAAAGGGATCTAAATTATAAATATAAAACATAATGCAACCAATTGGTTTTAGAAGTTACATAATTAGTTAACAGAGATCTGTTTTTGGAGACCTGTGTGCAGCTAAGGTGTTTCAATTGATTGTAGTAAGAATCTAACTGTATCTGGAACGTCCAACTGCTGGTGAGTCAGTATCCTGGCTAAAATTACACCAGGAAGACAAACGAACACTCCATGCAACTCTGTGAAAAGGTTGTTGAAAAGCACAAGTTAGGAGATGGATACAAGAGAATTTCCAAGATAATTTAATCATCAAGAATATGGCATAGCTGTAAATCTGCCTAGAGCAGGCTGTCCTCAAAAACTGAATGACCATGCAAGAAGGGGACTAGTGAGGGGGGCCACTAAGAGACCTATGGCAACTCTGGAGGAGTTACAAGCTTCAGTGGCTGAAATGGGAGAGACTGCACATAAAACAATTGTTGCTGGGTGCTTCACCAGTCAAAGCTTTATGGGAGAGTGGCAAAGAGAAAGCCACTGTTAAGAGGAAACTCACATGAAATCTTAACTAGAATTTCCCAGAAGGCATGTGGGAGAGTCTGAAATCAGCTGGATGAAAGTTCTATGGTCTGATGAAACCAAAATTGAGCTTTTTGGCCTGGCTGTCGGTCTAAATACTATGTTTGGCGTTAAGCCAAACACTGTACCTTATCAAAAACACACCATCCTTACCGTGAAGCATGGTGGAGGCTGCATCATGCTGTGGGGATGCTTCACTGCAGCAGGCCCTGGAAGGCTTGTGAAGGTAGAGGGTAAAATGAATGCAGCAAAATACAGGGAAATCCTGCAGGAAACCCCAATGCAATCTGCAATAGGACTGTGACTTAGGAAAAGATTTGTTTTCCTGCAAGACAATGATCCCAAGCATAAAACCAAAGCAACACAGGAATGGCTTAAAAACAATGAAGTTAATGTCCCAGAGTGGCCAAGTCAGAGTCCAGACCTCAATCCAATTGAAAATTTGTGGCTGGACTTGAAAAGGGCTGTTCACTCGTGATCCCCATGCAACTTGACAGAGCTTAAGTATTGTAAAGAAGGATGGGGAAAAATCGCAATGTCCAGATGTGCAAATCTGATAGAGACCTACCCACATAGATTCAAGGCTGTAATTGCTGCCAAAGATGCATCTACTAAATACTGACTTGAAGGGGTGAATACTTATCCAATCAACTATTTTACGTTTTATATTTGTAATTAAATTAGATCACTTGGTAGAGATCTGTTTTCACTGTGACACCACAAGAGTTTTTTTATGTTGATCAGTGTCAAAAAAGACAAATTAAATTCACTGTGATTCAGTGTTGTAAAACAATAAAACACGAAAACTTTCAAAGGGGTTGAATATTTTTTATAGGCACAGTATGTAATGGTCAAGGCTATACTTGCACAGTACTGGTAGACCGCCTTTGGTAAATAACTATAGAATGATTTGTAGGTATAACTTGCTGTAACCATGGTGTCTGGCAGTGGAATGAACATTTGGGAGCTTAATGTCCAAGGATACACATTGTATCAAAAGGACAGGCGGGAAGGCAGACAGGTTAGCATTACTCTGTTGGCAAAACTGAAATAAAATCGTTAGAAAGAAGTGGCAGAGGGCCAGAAGGTGTTGAATCATTATGGATAGAGCTAAGGAACTGCAAAGATAAAAAATACCTTAACGGGAGTTGGATACAGACCCCCAAACAGAAGTAAAGATGAAGTCTACAAATTACAATAGGAGATAGAAAATGGGCAGTACTGTATTACAATAGTCATGGGGGATTTCAATATGCAGGTAGATTGGGAAAAGCAGGTTGATGCTGGATTCCAGGAGAGGAAATTTCTAGAATGCCTACAAGATAGCTTTTTAGAACAGCTCATGGTTGAGCCCACTAGGAGTTCAGCTAATCTAAATTTGGTGTTGTGCAATGAACCAGAATTGATTAGAGCTAAAGGTAAAGGAATTCTCAGGGGAAGATAATATCGAATTCACCCTGAAATTTGAGGAGTCCTTGTGCAGGATTCCCTAAAGGTTCATTTGCAGGTTGAATCTGTGGTGAGTAAGGCAAATGCGATATTTCAAGAGGAGTAGAATGTAAAAGCAAGGATGTAATGTTGAGACTTTATAGAGCACTAGTGAGGCCTCAGTTTGGGCTCCTTTTCTTAGAAAGGATGTGCTGATACTGGAGAGTGTTCAAAGGAGGCTCACAAAAATGATTCCATGTTTGAAAGGCTTATCATATGAAGAGCATTTGATGACCTGTATTCACTAGAAGTCTGAGGAGTGAAACCTATCGGATGGTGAAAAGCCTTGATAAAGTGGATGTGGAGAGGATGTTTGCTATGATGGGAGAGTCTAAGACTAGAGGACACAGCCTCAGAATAGAAGGGCGTCCTTTTAGAACAGAGATGAGGGGGAATTTCTTTAGCCAGAGGGTGGTGAATCTGTGGCATTCTTTGCCACAGGCAGTTGTGGAGGCCAAGTCTTTATGTATATTTAAGGCAGAGATTGATAGATTCTTGATTGGTCAGGGCATGAAGGGATACAGGGAGAAGGCAGGAGATTGAGGCTGAGAAGAGAAATGGAGCAGCCACGATGAAATGGCGGAGTAGACTTGATGGGCCGAATGGCTTAATTCTGCTCCTATACAGTATCTTATAGTGAAATGCTGCCAACTAAGTCATGGAATCAGAATATTTACAGGAATCCAATCAGTCTGTGCTTGCTCTCTACCAGAGCAGCTCATTAGGTCCAACTTCTAATGGCCTCTTTCCTGTGGCTTTCTAATGGTTTTTCTCCACAATATATTCATTCAGCTTGCTTTGGAAGGCCACATTGAAGATGCATTTACCATATCTATCTACTGACCATTCCTGATCCCACCCGCATGCTGCAGAAGAAAGTTCCCTTAATTTTACAGTTAATTCTCTTGATTGTAATACCTGTGACCTCTAGTTGACATCCTCCATCAATAACAACAAATTTAGGGCAGCAAGGTAGCATAGTGGTTAGCACGTCACTTTATAATACAGGTGACCTGGGTTCAATTCCCACTGCAGCCTGTAAAGAGTTTGTACATTCTACCTGTAACCGTATGCATTTCCTCCAGGTGCTAGGATTTCCTCCCACAATCCAAAGATGTACCAATTGGTAGATTAGCTGGTCATTGTAAATTTTCATGATTTAGGCTAGGATGAAATTGGGGGATTGCTGATGGCATGGCTCGAAGGGTCGGAAAGGTTTATTTCCACACTGTATCTCAATAAATATTACATAAATTTCCACCATAAAATGGTGATGGTCTGTACAATTTGCGTGGGAATATACTGTAGGAACTCTTACAGAGTTGTACAGATTATAACCATTTTTATTTTATTTCCATCAGCTTTCACGTCAGTCATATCTTCCCTGTCTTGAAAAAGAAAATTGTGGCCCTAGCCTCACTAATTATAGATGAAACAGTAATCCATCCTCCTGGGAATTATTCTCTTAAATCTTTTCATTATCATTCTCTAATCCCCTTCATATCCTTGCTATAATGAGATGATCAGATTTGAACACAGTACTGTGTCTGAGGCCAGACCGGTGTTTTGCAAAGGTTCAGTATAAGAAGCTTGTTTCTATACTTGAAGTCCAAAACTGTGCACACCTTATTAACTTTAGGAGCCATGGTTCTATTCTGTATCTACATTGTATTCTGTGTTGTGTGTTTATTATAGCAACTAGTCGCACTAGTGGGGATGTGGTAAAAGCAAATGGAATAAGTTATGTCTTCATACTTTGTTCTGGGCAGTTTGGAATCTGGGATCTAACAAAGATCATATATTTTGCTGACTGCTCAATAATGCTTAATTACACTTGGGTATGCTTAAGTTTCATTGTTTCAAGACTGTATGTTTGCAAATAAAGGATTGAAATACATGTTGGCATTTGGAGCAATCGTTACAGGAGCTGGGGTGGAGGTGTTGGGCTGGTCACACAAGTGTAACAAGTTTGTATGGTCACCAATAGTGGCAATTGTTTTGATTTTGGTTTTGCCGCTACATTAACTGCTCCTGCACCATTTTTGGAACAGTATCCTTGTTCCACATGACCTTTCCTTCATTACTCCCACTAAAATGCATCACCTCTCATTCCCTCAGCATTTACCTTCAACTGCCCAGTTCTTGCAGTGTATTTATGCTCTGCAGTAATTTACCACTGATCTCCTTTGCAGTTCACAGTACCGCCAAGTTTTGACATCTGCAAAATTTTAAAGCTGTGGTTTCTTTAATGTTGTTAGAGTGGCATTTATGCAGACTGCGTGAGCAAATACTGTATTTATTGACTTGTTTTTTTATGGGTGGGGGAAATGTTTGTGGTTTCAGAAGGGTGAGTAACTTACCAGAAGATTACCAAGCAACTCGTCCACTCCTCGTTAAATTGTACGGAATTTTTTTTAATGCAAAATATTTATTTCCTTGTGTTTTGTTATATAAAGCCAGGCTCTGAAGGTGCAAAGGTAAAAATTATGGTCCAGTTAATCTTGTGCAGCAGTGAAACTAGAAGAGATCCATTTCAACGTGGCATGGCACAGGAGTATAGTGGTTAGCATAACGCTATTACAGCGCCGGTGACCCAGGTTCAATTCTCTCACTATCTGTAAGGAGTTTGCATGTACTCCCTGTAACCATATGGGTTTCTTCGGGTTCCCCCGGTTTCCTCCCACATTCCAAAAATGAATGGGTTGGTTAATTGATCGCATGGTTCATATTGGGTGGCGCAGACTGGTTGGGCCTGTTACCATGCAGTATCTCTAAATAAAAAAATAAAAATACTAATATGGTGAGAACCACAATGCTGCATTAATTATATGTCAATGATTATGAAAACACAACTGAATAAATTCAGAGTCTCATGATCTAAGGTGTATTTGTCATCCACCATAAAAGAGACTTACTTGTTTTTACTGATGTATTGACATCATAACTATGTAAAAATTAATATTCCTTGGTATTGCTCCTAATACAATCATGCCACTTCTAGATTAACACAGAATCAGTGTAGTTTATATACAGTAAATGTTTAAAATTAAGAATCTATTTTCTCAATCTTTTAAATCTTTTACCTTAAATTCAGTCAGTTAAGCATTTTCTTTTACAGTTATTTCTATTCTATTCCAGATTTTCGTGCATTTATTGTCTTACCAATTGCTGAATTAGGGTCTAGGTTGCTATTCAAATCATTGTCTTTATTCTAGTTTATTCAAACATAAAAGCAAGCAATAAATTAATCACTTGTTTGTTTGTAACTGTGCAGTGAATTTTCAGTAATGTGTAGTTCAGCTGGTTCTGTACTGATGTAGTTTTTGTCTGTAAGTCTGACATGGCAGCATAAATCAAGACAGTCCTCATTGTTTCATGACTGCTGTGATCACAGAAAAACTCCCTTATCTAACTCGCAGTATAAAGAGGGAGCTCCTGGTCTCTAATACTTCGTCGTCTTTCTCTTTACTTCCCTCCTTTCTCTTTTGTTCTAGTCTTTTCTAATTCCTTGTTTTTACTTCTTGCTTGCTGTTCTTTTGCTGAATTGAAACTCTTGAACTTTTAGCAAATTTTTCATGCTTTCAATTTGGACCAAATGCCTATTGTTTTCTGGTATTATTTCAAATAAATTAAATAGCTCATAACTTCAGCAGTATATGGTTAATTTTTCACTTTAGTAATGTTTTATTTTTTAAAACACAAATATCTATGCCTGACTCGGAAATTGCATTACTGATGAATGATTTACAATTGGAAGTACTGAGCAGTATTTTCATATGGTGATAATTGACCAGCAGTTGGTCATAATTGCATTTCCACTCGGGGAAATTCAATTAATTTCTCAATGCGTTTCGGAGAAAAATGCTAATATTAATTGTCTCCAATTAAAATGTTAATTAGAAGATAAATATCAGTTTAGGTACAAGGACTTTGTCCATTGTAACTTTGCTATCCACAAGAGTAAAAAGATAATGTTTTAAAATTGTATTCAGCAAGAGCCACCATGACCAGTGTAAATGTCCTAATACTGTTTGTCCAAGCTTGCTGTACTTGGGTGTCTGCAAAATAACTTGAATTAACAACTCTGACCCCCCAAGCTACCTCTGAATTGTATCTCTGTAAAGAAACAGTACTTATATTGCTTTCCTCTCCTCTGGTGCTTTGCAGCTGTAAATTGCTTTTTCATTCCCTCAGTCAGGTGATAATTATTTATGACATGTTTTCCATTCTCCAGAAGTTCAATGGAACCCTTCCAGGTGTGAATTGGCATTGTGCCCCTGACGTGATTGGAGAAGTAACAGAATGCTAGCCAAGTATGTGAATTAGTCAGCTTCATTCTTTTCCCCATTGATTTTTGACATCTTGCCTCATTCCAGCCACAGCAAGGACCCAGAAATTGTAAGTATGCATAGTTGACATTAATGCAGAATTGTAATGCGAGAGAAACGGTACTAAATAACTAACTTCTTGCCATAAATAGTGAAATAATAGTTTTGACATTTATTGAAGTTGTGACTTAAAACATATAAAAATATACTACTTATTCTAGAAAAATTGTATTTTTTAAGCTTATTACAGAATTTGACTTAAATCTTTTTCTTCATTGGAGTCTTTAAAATCTATGTGCATAAAGAGGTAAATTAGCTAAAAATTTAAAAATGCACCAGATAATAAAGATTCATTTTTAATCAAAATAAAAGTAGAAATCTGAATCGATAAACATCCATTATACATGATAAAAGTTAAAAAATCTTCCACTGTGGCCTAGAAATTACATTATCCATTTCCAATCAGAAACATTTTCAACATCGAATGCTAATGCTGGTGTGCTAAGTCATGGAATAGTCTTACTGTTTACTGGACATCACAAAGGAGCACTACACCACGTAAGATCCAATTTTCAGGGGGTTGAACCGTTCGGAGATTTACTGCAGCTGTGTAGTTTATATCCGTTCTTACTGGCTTCTTGTAGATTGGGCATGAATATAATCGGGGGTCTTTTGGATCTTGAAGACAAGACAAATCGTACAAATTGGATAAGCCTAAGGCAAACATTCCCTTGGAATATTCATAGTATTACTGCTTGCTTACGTAAATTTTTTTTAAATATCTGTGCTCCCCATTTCCAACGTCAATGAGAATCAATGAAGATATTTGGGTGTAAATTTTATTTATTTATTTAGCGATACAGTGTGCAGTAGGCCTTTCTGTCATGCCATCCCAGCAACCCAAACTAACCTGATAAACCTCAATCTACTCAAGGGACAATGTACAATGACCATTTAACCTACTTGGTGCGTCCTTGGGCTGTGGGAGGAAAGCAGAGCACTCCAGGAAAACTCATGCATTCCGCAGGCAGGACGTATAGAGACTCCTTACGGAATGGATTGAACTCCAAGCTCTGCAATGCTATCATAGTGCCCAATATCTTGACTCAAATGCCAGTCATATGATAAAAAGAAATTCCCAGTATGTGAAATCCATTTGTATCCCCGTCGTAAATCCAAAACCATCAAATCACCACATTGTAATTTTGCTTTGGTCAATGCTGGTGATTATGTGGGCTATTTATAAAAACATATTCCTCTTCAGTGTAAAGGAAATGAGTGTCTTATGATAAAGCAAAAACGAATGAGAAGAACAAAAAGAGATGCAAGGTCTTTGGTGGGCAGTTTTAAAATGTAGGATTGGGGTGGTTTAAACATGCATGCAATAAAGTTGCAAACATGTGACACCCTCTCACTGCTCCCCCTGTGACTTCTGCTTCCCTCTGACTCTTCCAACCAGCTAGACTCACTACCACAGCCCTGTACCCTTCCCACATATAGGGCTTCACCCTATCGTCTTCTAGCTATCCTCCTTCACCTCTCCCCTCCCCCCCCCCCCCCACCCTTTTATTCTGTTGTCTCTTGTGTTTATGATTTGGTGCTATCTCTGTTCTCATTAATCTGCTTAGGTCAAAATCTGTTTCTTACACATCTTAGAAACCATGAACCTCACTGAAGAGGATCAAAGATATCTTTTCCCTTCAATTCATCCCTAGGTGAGTACAAGTCACCGTAAAATTTCAAATTGTTGCACACTAGGAAAGAAAATTAGACTACGTGTAGCTATCAGTTAAATACTGATGTAACAGCCAAGATTAAAATATCGATTATTTACAGTAGTACTTACTTAGGTTATTTTGAGCAGATAGGTGTATGACTGGCATCAACTCAAACAGTACTTTAGGTTTGGACTCAATGAGCTTTGAATTGCGTCTGTCCCATCCAGCTCCTTCCAGGTACAGCCCGTACACGTAAACTCCCGCTGCAGGGGGTGTTGTAATGTCATCTTTCATCCATTTGGTGACTTCATTGCACAGAACGACGCTATCCAGTGCCCAGCCCTTGTGAGCACGAGTCACTTCCTGTTAGTTAAAGTTTAGTGAGAAATGGCTGTCAATATTTCATCACTGCTTTTACGGCATCAGTAAATTTTTTATTTCAAATATCCTCAAAGAATTTTACCCTGCTTTTAATATCAAAATTTTAAAGTATAAAACAAGCATTCCTGTCGTTAATAGGAATAATTTACACAGTTACTTGGAAAACAGTAAATGCAAATGAATAGAGGAATACTGTAGGTGGATAATTTAGGGTTTGGTTAACACAACACTGCCAGAGACCTGGGTTCAATTCTGCCATTATCTATAAGGAGTTTGTACGTTTTCCCTGTGACTGCATGGGTTTCCTCGGGGTGCTCTTTCCTTCCACAGTCGAAAGAAGTATGGGTTTAAGTTGTGGACATGCAATGTTGGTACCAGAACCATGGCAACACTGACAGGCTGACTCTAGGACATCCTCATACTGTGGTTGTTGACACAAATGATGCATTTCACTGTATATTTTCATGTACCCATGACTATTTGAAATTAAATTGTCTTGAATTTCAATCTTTTACCCCTTTTTAAGATGTAATTCCACATCACTATTACCATCTGAGACAAGGTCATAAACTCTTAATGATATCCTATTTCTAGTTACATCCTCTTCTGCAACTTGATCATCCTACCATGTACTAGTCTTCTGGATTCTTTAATAAAACAAATCATTCATGTAAGTTTGCAAAGGCGTACCCTATCAAAGGGAATCTGACTGTATAGCAGTGAGGAGGGTTGAATGACTTTAATAAAATACAATTCCTTTGCATCTGAAATTCTATGCAAGTGTTTTTACTGATCCTAGTGTCTGTATTGTACATCACTGTATTCCCTTTTTGGAAGTAAAAAGAGTTGATGAACAATTTATTTGTACATATTCATCAAATACATTGCCATTTGTTTCTCAAAAGGAAGCAAACACACATTGTGCTGAACTAACTATTCTGGCACATGTTTCATTAAGAATCAATCTTCAATCCTTTGGCAAGGCGCAATGTGAAGTATTAGCCTTATCGTATTAAAATTCGTAATAACACTTTGGCAGTGAAATTGGGCAGAGTACCTGAAGGACAACCAAGTCTGATGGTTTGCCATAGGTCTGCGGTAGTGTTGTGTTGAATACAATTTTGAGCAAGTTCAACTATGTTAGCATCACTGAGAAAGTGAAACATTTAAGTGACTGGCCTCTGTGGATCAGCATTTAGTAGAGCCAAAGGTTGCTACTTTCAGTAGAGTCAACGATGAAATCAAAATAGAGAAAGGCTTGAGGTCATCCAGTCTTGAATGGATTTGGGTCAGAAAGAAGGTACACAGGACTTCTGTGGCTGATGAATATGGCTAGCCACTTCTGACAATTTCTTTTGTAGCCAGGTTCTTAGTTTGATCAGAGGGAACTGAGTTAATAATTTGAGAGTGATAGTTGAGGAGGGGTCACCATTCTATTTGCATTGAAAATAAATGAATCACTGGTGTCATTCCAATAGTTCAGGCACTGGAACTTTGTCTTTAAGTAAAGGAGAAACAAGGTTCTCAATAAACTAGGTTGTGGTAGATGGTAAAATGGCAGGATGGCCTTTGACTAGTTAAGAAGTAATAAGTTAACATTCTTTCAAACCCAAAGCGTCTGGGCCTGAAAGGTCAACTGTACTTTTTTTCCATAAATGCTGCCTGCCCTGCTGAGTTCCTCCAGCATTTTATACTACAATTGAAAAGTTTAGCTGAATGTAAATTACATCATGGAAACAAATCAGTGGTTGATGGTAATTGTACAAAACCTCACCTGTAATCTACTACGGCTATTAGCATTACCTGTCTCATTGCTGTTAAAAATCCCTGAGGATTAAAAAAGCCAGTCATCCAGAAACAGTTTGGTCGTCCCTCAAAGATCCAGGAATGGAACTGACGATTTCTCTCCAATAATTCTGTAAACCAGAAACCAAGGGTGCTCGATTCCCAGGATGTCTGGAGAACAAGGCAAATATTTTCATAGTTACATCAGTGAAAGTTTGCTCTCATGAAATATGCATAGCCTGGCATTTGAAAACAAATTCTGTTGCACAATTGAAAGGGAATTTATTTTTGCTGAAGTATCCCTGTAATAAATCATAGTAGTATGAAAAAAATATATAGCTGGTTGGGGTTAGAAACTTAGCCAGTTTAAAACTACCCGAATGACATGATTTTTCCAAGTATTCCAATAATAGGGGCATCTGTTAGTTTTCCAAGTTTAAAATCACTGCAAGAGATCTCAAACAATATTAATACCACCAAGTCCTTTAACATCAGCTTTGCTGAGAAAATAACCAGCAGTGAGGATTGATGTAAGACAGCTAAATAGTTAAAGGTTCTGATGAAGGCTCTTAGCCAGAAATGTTGACTCTCTATTCCTTTCCATTGATGCTCTATGACTTACTGAGTTCCTACAGCATTTTGTATGTGTCACTCTGGATTTCCAGCATCTGTAGTCTCTTGTGTAAATAGTTAAAGGGATTCAATGGTATCAGTATTGTCTGAGACTAGATATAAACTCAGAATGGCAGCCTCAATAAATAGAGTAGGCAGAAAATGTATCAGGGAAACTTGGCTGCGCGGACTTAGAATTGGCTTGTCCAAAGAAGGCAGAGAGTGACAGTAGGAGTATATTCTGCTTGGAGATCCATGACTAGTGGTATTCTGTAGGGATCTGTTCTGGGACCCCTGCTCTTTGTGATCTTTATAAATGACTTGGATGAGGAAGTGGAAGGGTGAGTTACTAAGTTTTTAGACGGCAGGGAGGTTAGTTCTGTTGCTGATAGTGTAGGAGGTTGCCATGTGTTACAATGGGACATTGACAGGATATAGGAGTGGGCAGAAAAATGGCTGATGGAGTATAATCAGAAAAGTGTGAGATGATAATCTGTGAAAGATCAAACTTGAAGACAGAGTACAAGGTTAATGGAAGAATTCTTAGTGTGGAGGAACACAGGGAACTTAGGGTCCACGTCCATAGATCCTCCAAAGTTGCCACACAGATTGATAGGGTGGTTTAGAATGTATATATGGTGCATTGGCCTTCATTAGTTTGGGATATGAGATCAACAGCTGTGAGATGTTACATCTCAATAAACTCTGGTTATACCACACTAGGAATACTGCATTTGGTTCTGGTGACCTTAATCTAGGAAGGATGTGGAAACTTTAGAGACAATACAGAGGCTGCCTAGATTGGAGGACATGCCTTTTTGAGTGAGCTATGGCTTTGGTCAATGGAGCAAAGGATGATGCAAGGTGGCTTTCGAGAGTTTCTCAGAATTTTGAGGAATTGTGTGTTCAGCTGGCACCGTTTTCCCAGGGCTGCAGTGACCAATACCAGAGAACATTCATTTAAGGTAAATGGAGGAAAGTTGAGGGGAGATGTCAGAGGTCGTGTTCCCCCCCCCCCCCCCACATAGAAAATGGTAGGTACTTGGGTTGCATTGCTGGAGATGGTGATAGTGTCTGATACAAAAGGGACATTTAAGAGACTTTCAGATAGACATATGGATGTAAGAAAAATGGAGGAAGAGGGAAGGGTTAGTTTGATTGTTAAGTAGGTTTATATAGGTTTCCTTAGGGACTGGACTGGACAGCTGCCTGTGGTAATAAATTCCACAAATTCATCACTCTCTGGCTAAAGAAATTTCTCTGCATCTGTTTTATATGGATGCTCCTCTGTCCAGAGGCTGTACCTTCTTGTCTAAGACTCACCAACCATGGAAAACATCCTTTCCACATCTATTCTATCCAGGCCTTTCAACATTCAAAAAGTTTCAATGAGATCACCCCCATCCTTCTAAATTCCAGCAAGTACCGGCCCAGAGCTATCTACTGTTCCTGGTATGGTAACATTTTCGTTCCTGGAATCATCCTTGTGAACCTCCTCTGAACCCTCTACAATGCCAAGACATCTTTTCTAATATGAGGAGCTCAGAACTGTTCACAATACTCAAGGTGAGGCCTCACCGGTGCCTTATAAAGCCTCAGCATCAGATCCCTGCTCTTGTATTCTAGAACTCTTGAAATGAATGCAAACATTGCATTTGCCTTCCTCACTATCGACTCTACCTGCAAGTTAACCTTCAGGGTGTTCTGCACAAGGACTCCCAAGTCACTTTGCATTTCAGATTTTTGGATTTTCTCCTTGTTTAGAAAATACTCTGCATATTTATTTCTTCTACCAAAGTGCATGACCATGCATTTTCCAACATTTGTATTTCATTTGCCACTTTCTTGCCCATTCTCCTAATTTGTCTAAGTCCTTCTGCATCCTACCTATTTCCCCAACACTACCTGCCCCTCCAACAATCTTCATATCATCTGCAAACTTGGCAACAAAGCTATTTATTCCATCATCTATATCATTGACATACAGCATAAAAAGAAGTGGCTCCAACACCAACCACTGTGAAATACACCCAGCCACTGGAAACCAACCAGAAAAGGATCCTTTTATTCCAACTCGCTGCCTCATACCAATCAGCCAATGCTCTAACCATGCCAATAACTTTCCTGTAATACCATGGGCTCTTAGTTTGGTAAGCAGCCTCATGTGTGGCATCTTGTCAAAATCCTTATGAAAGTCCAAATATATAACATCCACTGCATTTCCCTTCATCTATTCTACCTGATTGTCAGGCAAGATTTTCCCTTAAGGAAACCATGCTGACTTTGTCCTATCTTGTCCTCTGTCACCACTGTCATCAAGTACTCCATAACCTCATCCTTAATAATTGACTCCAACATCTTCCCAACCACGAAGGTCAAGCTAACTGGTCTATAATTTACTTTCTGCTGCCTACCTCCTTTTCTTAAAGATTGGAGTGACATTTGCAATTTTCCAGTCCTCTGGACCCTTGCCAAAGTCCAATGATTCTTGAAAGATCATTACTAGTGCCTCCACAATCTCTCCTGTTACCTCTTTCAGAATCCTGGGGTGCAATTCATCTGGTCTGGGTGACTTATGTATCCTTAGGTCATTCTGCTTTTTAAGCACCTTCTCCCTTGTAGTAGTAACTGCACTCACTTCTCTTCCCTCGCACCCTTGAACACCTAGCACGCTGCTAGCATCTTCCACAGTGAAGACTGATGCAAAATACACATTCAGTTCATCTGTCGTCTCCTTGTCCCACGTTATGATTTCTCTAGCCTCATTTTCTAGCAGTCCTATATCCATTCTCATCTCTTTCATTCTTTACATACTTGAAAAAGCTTTTACTATCCACTTTGATACTGTTTATTAGCTTGCTTTCATATTTCATCTTTTGCCTCCTGCTGATTCTTTTAGTTGCTCTCTGTAGGTTTTTAAAAGCTTCCCAATCCTCTATCTTACCACTAACTTTTGCATTGTTGTATGCCCTCTCTTTTGCTTTTACTTTAGCTTTGACTTCCATTAAAACATTAGGTTGGCACAACATCAGGGGCCAAAGAGGCTGTACTGTACTGTTTTATGTTTTCTATCAATGATTTTTCTTGTGGAACATTGCTGTGTTAAAATTGGCCGCTACATTGCCTTGCACGTTACAGTCGCTAGTAATGCATTGACTTTTAAATTTTATAGAATATTAAAATTATAAATAAACTTTCTGTATATCAATATTCTAATGAAAACATCCCATTGTTACCTTCATCCATCGGGCTGGAATTCTAGCATCATACATGCAGTCTAAAGCATCTCGAAGATTTTCACTCATAATGATTGTTCCATCAATTGCAAGTTTCAAGTCAGTTAAAGTACTTTGCACCAAAGCAATTACCCGTTGCATTCTATCAATTTCTTGACGAAGGAAGATATTCATTGGTTGCAGTGGTCCCATCTTCTGCAGTTTTTCTTTCACCTGGCAAATAACCCAATATGTTAGATTGCCAATATCAAATGTGCACAATAGTCAAAATTAACAAGGTCTGGCTTTTGCCAGATCACATGAGAAGTGTGTGCTTTGTTCTCCCTGTGCCTAGCCAATTCTGTACCATTTTGTCATCACTCTGGCATAGAATGAGCAGTATTCTCAGTATTATTTACTTGTTTGTATCTGCAGTTTGTTGGTCAGTCTTTGTGTTTAACTTCTCATTGATTCTATTGCATTTTTGTTCTATTGTGAATGCCTGCAAGAAAATGAATCTCAGAGTAGTATATGATGACATGTACCGTATGTACATTATAAATTTATTTTGAAGGTGTGTGAAGGGGGAGGCCTTGTTCTATAAAATAAGATTGACAAAGATTCACTGGAATTTAGAAAAATGAGAAGTATTTTTCCAGTGAGACGTGGAAAATCCAAATACACATTAACAGAGTACTATTAGGGGCGTAGTCACAGAATACATTTAACTATAATAATTAGAACTGAGCTAAAGTGGGACTTCGTTTTGTAAAGTATGTAGGTCTTTAGAATACTCAACCTCAGACATCCATTGAGTTTAATCAATGAGTATAGTCAAATTGGGGACTGATAAGTTTTTGAACAATGAAGGAATCAGAGCAGAAAGTGATAGGGCGTAAAGTTAGACCTGAGGCTCAGTATTTTAAATGATGTATCACTAAGTGATTCTTGGGCAGTCTTTCACACCGTTTACAAATAGGTGCAGTGCAACCTGGACACCAGTTAACAGCTACTTCTGTATTATTTCAAGGCCATGTTCTTGATTGTCAGTCCTGGTGCAAGATCACTAATCTAATAAATTAACTCTAGTTCTTTCTATACAGGTGCAGCCCAGTCTGCTGAGAACTTCCAGTGTTTTCTATTTTTGGTTCAGATTTACAGCATCTGCAGTTTTTGCTTTTAGAAGATTCTAGCAGGTGGGTTTAACACTAAATTATTAACAATGTCATCACCCTAACAGCTGTCTTTTACTTTTAACTTTGATTATACACTGATCATCTTGCTGCTAGTTCTGATTTTCTCTTTCCTCCCAGAATCCTCCATAAAGTACTCCTAACCTCTTTAGTCTCCTGTTCATTTGCAAAATTCCTTTAAAATCCTTTTGATTTTCAACTCATCTGCTCCCTTATCAACTGGACTTATCAACCCATCTACTGCTTTCTCCTCATGGCAACTCTGCTCTCTGTTGTAATCCATTCATCTACTCTGGATCAACTTCACCCCACCCATCCTTAACTCTTACCACCCCTGCTCTGGATCTTATGGGCACAAAGTCCATAGTGTGCTTATTGTACAAATGCTTTAGGCCTCTGTCCTCAAGTATCAGACTAATACAGCCTTGCACCTAACTTTTCTAACCATATCTACTTTTAACAAAGGAAACTTTTAAATAACCATGCAGGTTGTGACAACAGAACTGCTGAATTCCAAGTTTCCCATTCAAGGTTAATAGTTGATGGCTTTTGCATTAGCTTAAAGTGAGCAGATTTAAATCAATCCATAAACTATGTCCCCCTTTACCTGGTTATTACCTACCTCAAATGGTACATAGTCTACAGGAAGCTTCTCTAACATGTCATCAGCCAACCGGGCTACCACAGCTTCCCTTGTTTCCCTCCCTCCACTTGAGCTGTCCTTCGGCTGGATGCTTAATATAGTATCCAAGACGTCCTTGGCAAGTTTGCTCTGGTAAGTAATATCAGCATTGGTATGTAGACCAAACACTTCAGGTGTGTCATATGTAGGCAGACTCTGTAATGTACAATAGATTTGATATTATTCCTTAATGAATAAATTTCTCATATAACATAATATACTGCAGCAGTCTAAGTGCAGATTGTTGTACAAGAAGATGACAGTTTAAGAACTTTAATGGAAATCTCCAAACAGAGAACTAATTAATGCATATATGACATGAAATAGCCAGCTGGTTAAGGCTCATGTTCCAGCGTCTGCATATGATGGTCAGAATGCTACAATAAAAAAGAGTATCTCTAATTAATGCAGTACTGTCATCATACACTTGCTCTATACTAAAAATCTGAAACTCAAAAAATCAAAACAAGATTAAGAAAGAAAAAATTAATCAGAAGAGCTGCTTTATCTAACTACTACTTTTATTACTGATTACATTTAGCTTTCCACAGATTGTGTGTTTACAAACCTGAATATACTGTAGATATTGATCCACCAAAGTGCATTTAGGAATACTGTAACTCTTGTAGAAGCAGAAGTCTGAAGTGAAGATATTTTCACTGAACCAAACCTTGGCAAATGTGTTCAGCAATCGTTTATCATAATCATCTGTGACTCTCCCACCATACTGGATCTCACCAATCATATATCGCACTGTAGTCCACGAAACACCCTTGTAGTTTGGTGGGTGAGTAGAAGGGAAAGAAGAAGCGAGAGATGAAAAGTACATTTCACAATATAATTTTATACTTAATTTAATATACACTCAGTGGCCACTTTATTAAGAATACTTATACACCTGCTCATTAATGCAAAAATCTTATCAACCCTTGAGTCTGGCAGGTACTCAATGCAGAAAAGCAGGCAGACATGGCCAAGAGGTTCGGTTGCTGTCCAGACCAAACATCAGAATTGGGAGGAAATGCGATCTAAGTGACTTTGACCATGGAGTGATTGTTGATGCCAGACAAGGTGGTTTAAGTATCTCAGAAAATGCTTATCTGGGATTTTCACTCACAACAGTCTCTAGAGTTTACAGAAAGCGGTACCAAAAAAAATCAAAAAACGTCCAGTGAATAGCAGTTTGGTAGTCAAAAATGTTGCTACCAAGAGAGGTCAAAGGAGAATGGCCAGACTGGTTCAAGCTGACAGGAAGGAGACAGTAACTCAAATAACCATTTGTTATAACAGTGGTGTGCAGAAGACCATCACTGAATGACCAACACAACACATCGAACTTTGAAACTGGTAGGCTACAGCAGCAAAAGACCACAAACATACACTCATTTACCACTTTATTAGGTAGAGGAGGTAGTTAATAAAATGGCCACTTTATTATATTGGATCCAACATCTTTAACTTTTGATCTTCATGATAATAGCATAAAAACACTGATTAACTGATTTCTGTTGGGGATTCTTATTTATTGAGATACCACATTGCTCCATCAGATCCAATTGTCATTTGCAACCAATGAGAGACTACTTGGATCATACGATGTTTGAACATTTAGGCATATGGTTTACTCTCTCTATGGAATTTTCTCAAATTGTCCTAGGTATTACACAAATATTTTTATATTGTTTCAAGTCTTAATTGGCTTGGAAATTCTCTTACCAGATGCCTTACATATACAGTGGATTCCAGTTAATTGTGGCACGTCAAGACAGGTACATTTTGGCACAATTAAATAGTTAAAAAGGTATTTAAAAAAGACAATCTACCACCTGAGTAACGAATTATATATTTAAATGAAATACAGAACAAATTAGAACACTGTCTACACTACTAGAGTGCTATAAAACTGTGTATTAGTTTCTAATATTTAGTTTGGTAGTTGTCCACCATATCAGACTATGACAGGAAACAGTGCGGGACAGTTTTTAAAGTGGAAATGCTGTTGCACTGGGTCCATTCCACTGTCTTGACCTCGGAAGCCCAGGTCCAGTAATACAAAGGTCATCACAACTGGGGTCTTCCTTGGTTGCAGTGGTTAGCCATGATTTTTTTTCTGTGTGTCATCATGCACTTCCCTCTCCACAGAGCATTGCACAACCATCTTCCTGGCCGTTGGATCTCATCCACCGAAACTGACTTCACACGCTAGGACAAGTACGTCCCCATCTCACCGGGGTATGAGGCCAGTCGGCTATCCTGACCTGAACTTAGCCTGCCTGCCGAAGCGGTATACTGGGGCGTATCCGTTATCGCATGTAAATAGCTCCTTGGAGCCACAGTTGAGAGCAGAGTGTTTTTTTGATTGATAAATGAACAAAATTAGTGCAGATACCTAGAAAATGGACCGTCTTCATACAATTTTCGACAGTTGAATCCTCCTAATCTTAATTTATGTTGTAACATTCAAGATGATTATCAATACCTCAAATTCCTCATAGTTCCTAACTTGAAGTAGTGAAATCATTTCATTTTCACGCCCAGCCATTTTTGGCATCTCCAAGCCTGATGTATGAAACAGCAATGAGTAAAACAGTTCTGAATTGTCTGGCTGCTATTTCTCATGAATTATCAGTGATAAAAATCACTTTTTAAAAAAAACAAAAGTACAGGCAACTGACGCTATTTAAAAACTGTTCACTCTAAGCGTGGTGTAGTGTCTAACAGCCAAAAAGTCCCCGTGTCTGATGCTAGTTGGAAACTGTTCAGCAACAGTCTCCCGCCGAAATTAAGCAGCAAAGTATCCCAAATAAACAAAGGTAATCCCAAGCTATTTTCTCAATTTAGTTTTTGTTCTTTAAGAGTTGTCCCAAATAAGCAGCTGCCCCGATTAACTGATCAGCCAACTAACCAGAATCCACTGTGATACCATGACATTCAATCTGACTACAAACAAATCAATGAAATAAGTAGCTAAATAAGGTAGGCTTGAAATTTCTGTGAGGATCTTCAAATAGTCTGACATTAATGCATGCAGATGACTGTAGATCCGCCTGTAAAATGTTGCATAATAATATTTTCAAAATTAAAGCATTTTCACCAATTGGTTCTGCAGATACTTCATGGAAGAACCCGTTGAAATTCTAGGTCACTAGACGTGTGCTGCGTCCTCCCCAAAGACTCCTTGGCAGAATTGGGCGTAAAGCTTCAATTCAATGCCAATCGCTCCCCTGAAGATATACTTGGGTATTAATTAAGCAGTCTTATGAGAATCCCTGCTTGGGAAATATTAACAATATAAATTTTCTTTAATACTACTATTTTTTAGTAATTTCATTGCTGCAGGGTATGTTTCAAAGATTTGGAATTTGCAGTAGTTTGTATTATAAGAACACAACTGAGAAATAAAAATTGCCATCTGTACCTTCTTGATATCCATGTCGTCCAGGTGGTTTTGAACAAATTGCACAGTAGCATTAAAGTCAGCCTGGTTAAATTCATACGGAATATTCCAACCCAACGGTCCATATTTGCGTCGTTCTTGCACGGTTGAGTGTAAAAAAGCCACTGCATAGAGCAAAGGCTTCCACTGAGTCATGCTGCTAACATCCAGCAAATCCTGACTAATTCCTGTAAATCAATATCTCATATAAGAGATTTAGTATTAACTACATAATTCTCTAACAGTGATTCAAATCTGAACTTGTATGGTTATACAGTGGTACTGAGAATGTGGAAATCATTCAAAGAGAATTCAGCCATTTTAGTTAGAAAATCCATTTATATTGTGTGATTACAACAAACACAAAAGATAGACTGCGGGTTAGTCAATAAATAAAAGAAGTCTGTCAACCCCAAATGTGACGTCCCTCTATTCTGAGACTGTGCCCTCTGGTCCTAGAATCTCCACTATAGGAAGCATCCTCTCTACTTCAACTCTTTTCAGGCCTTTCAATATCGGATAGGTTCAAATGTGACCCCCCCCCCCCCTCATTCTTCTAAACTCCAATGAGTACAGGCCCAGAGCCATCAAACATTCCTCGTATGTTAACCCTTTCATTCCTGGACACTCTCATGAATGTCTTCTAGACTCCTCTCCAAAGCCAGCAGATCTTCACGTTTTTTCTTAGATGGGTCCAAAAGTGCTCACAGTACTGCAAGTGCTGTCTGACCAATGCCATATAAAGCCTCAGCATCATATCCTTGCTCTTATAATTCCAGTCCTCTCAAATTCAATGTTAACATTGCATTTGCCTTCCTGACTACTGACTCAACCTGCAAGTTAACCTCTAAGGAATCCTGCACAAGGACTCCCCTGATTGGATTGAGTTGTATTGTATGCCAACTACCCCATCCTCAGCCCTATCACTCCTGTTCCTATCCCCCTGCCAAATAAGTTTAAACCCTCCCCAACATCTCCAGCAAACCTACCCACAAGGATTCAAATGTAACCCATCCTTTTGCACAGGTCATATTTTGACAAGAAGAGATCCCAATGATCCATAAATCTAAAACCTTGCCCCCTTGCAGCTATTCATTCATCTGTAATATCATCCTAATCCTGCCCTAACTAACACATGACACTGGAAGTAATCCAGGAATTACTACCTTGGAGGTCCTGCTCTCAGCCTCTTACCTAAACCCCTATACTCGTTGTGCAGGGCCTCATACCCCTTTCTGCTGCCTATGTGCACCACGACCTCTGGTTGCTCACCTTCCCTCTTCAGAATCTTCGGCAGCCACTCTGAGACATCCTGGATCCTACCACCTGGGAGGCAACACACCATCCTGGCTTCTCCTTCGTGGCCACATAATCTACTGTCCATCCCCCTAACTAATGAGTCTCGTATCACTAACCTTCTGTCTGATTTTACTCTTCCCCACTGAGTCTCAAAGCCAGCCACTGTGTCACTGGTCTGGCTGCTGTTGCTATGCCCAGACAGGTCATCTTCCTCCAGCAGTATCCAAAGAGGTACTGTATACTTGTTGAGGGTAATGACCAGTGGGGACTGCTGCACAGACTGCACTACTGTCAGAAGCCTGCACTCTGAGTATGACCACCTCAGTTAAAGTCTCAGCTATGAAGTTTTCAGCCTCCTAGATGATCTTCAAGGCATCCAGCTCCAGCTGCAGTTCCTTGACCTTGTCAGTCAGGAGTTGAAGTTGGGTTCACTTTCTGAAGATGTAATCATCAGGGGCACCATTAGGTACCCTGAAATCCCACATCTTGCAGGAGGAGCATTCCACTGCCGATTTACCACCCTGCTTACACTTGTTATGCCTCTAACTTCTCAGGCTTAAGTTCTAGCCTGTTCTCACCCAAACCTGTTGAGCCAAAGCCTGACCACTCTAACACAAGCCCGCTCCAAAAATGGCCACTCCACTTAAACCTTACTTTTTATTGGCCCTTGCTATTAACTCAAGCAATCTCCTGCTCCACAGACAAGTCCCATCAGGCCCCGCTCACTGTTTAAACCTGGCACAATGGGCATTTTGAATCATTTTCGATCATGCTTTAACATGCATCTACTAATTTTGGTGGCTTACCACAGTAGGTCCTTTTTAAACCTGCTCGTAGACCCTGTGGAGGTTCATTGGTAAATTTAATTGACATTTGAAGAAGTGCAATTGGGAATAACTTATGAGCCTCTGTGGTCATCCATAGTTGGAAGCTTTCATGAATATTTTTGGTTTCGGTCATGATGTCCATTAACTCATCCAGGAAATCGAGACCCAAGTGACAATTCTGGAGCAAAACCCAACCACCCTAAATAAAAGGACAATGAAATTTTAATATCTCCTAACAGAAAAATGTACAAGTAGACAGTTAATATTGACAACTAAACAAACCTAGGTACAATGAACAGGTGAAACAAAGCTTTTATGAAATTAGTTAAATGTTTAACACAGAGGTTCCCAACCTGGGGTCCATGGACCCCCAGGTTAATGGTAGGGGTCCATGGCATCAAAAAAGGTTGGGAGCGCCTGTAGTAATGGAAGTGGCAACCTGGACCATTCTGTCAGCAACGGCAAATTTATTTTACCAACAGAGAGAGGATTGGTGGGATCAAAGGTTGAAAGGAAGGAATTGTTTTCTTAATTATGTACAATAACTCAGACTTAGAATTATCTCATGGAATTTCCTCTTACATTGGTCATGGACTGATGAAGTAGTTTCCGAGCATGGACTTCTTGTCCCTGACCCATTGAAACACAGCGAGTCTCTATCTTGACCCTTTTGCCCAAAGCTATAATGGAATCCGTGGGATCTGAGCCCATTGATAGAAAACAGATTAGTGGAGTGTATCTATCTGATTCCTCCCAAGTCTTTTCCATGTCCAGGACGACTCCTTCTGCATATTTTTCTCCCATTGCATCCATGATGTACTTACGA
The DNA here is from genome assembly GCF_048418815.1 of Hemitrygon akajei. Lineage (NCBI taxonomy): Eukaryota > Metazoa > Chordata > Chondrichthyes > Myliobatiformes > Dasyatidae > Hemitrygon > Hemitrygon akajei. The sequence continues at coordinate 59,049,712 of NC_133143.1, forward strand.
GCCTATAAAACATGGGGGGAAATTAAGATTTTTTGATTTTAATTTTTGCTACAAATATAACAAAGCATTCATTAAGTAAATGAAAATAGATATAAAACTATTGAATCATTTCACTTCCTCTGAACAAATAACTATAATTTGGTTTTGCACTGATAATTGCATTTTAACTTTTCACTATTAATTGCACAAACTTCATTTCAGAAAAAATTCCAAGCCAATAAGCACTAATTGTATAAGTGTTTGTGACCTGCATTTTGTCTGGGGACAGTTAATATTCTGCCATTTACGTGGCTCAGGCTACATCTGGTAAGATAATTATGCTGCAAGGGTGTCATTTTGAAACTTTCTACAGGAGAACCATCAAGAGGGTCCTGTCTTGTCACTAGGGTAGCAAGTATTTACGGTACTATTTATCAATGCAGTGCACTTCACATGCAGCACAGAAACAGGCCCTTTAACCCAATTTGTCCATCAAGACCAAGTTGTCCATCCAAGCTTGTTCCATTTCCCCATGTTTGGCCCACATCCCTCGAAACCTTTTATATCCACATAGCTGTGTGGATCTTTTAAACATTGTAATTGGGACCTTCTCTACAGTTTCTTCTGGAATCTGATTCCGCATATCCACTGTGTGGAAAAGCTTGCCTCTCAGATTCCTTTTAAATCTTTCTCCTCTAATTTTAGACTCTCCTACCCTCCTACTTAACCATTCTGGAGGAAAAAGACAGACGATTCTCATGGTTTTTATATACCTCAACTTCAGGACCCCTCAGCCCTCAGGGATCTGACATTAGTCTACAATAATTTCCATGCTAGATGCTTGCTCAAGAAATTCCTTTGGTCAAATGAAAACTGCAACAAAAACGTTAAGGAAGGGGGTTATTTTTGTGACGTATTAGGTGGAAAAGCAGTCTGCAGTTGGAAAAGTCAATAAGCACATCAAGCCATGTATGGCCACAGGTTTGTTTATATTATGCATTAAAATTCAAAGAAATTCTGATAAGCAATAAGGATTGCTTTTGGAAACTATTCAGCTCCTTCATGAGAGCCTGTATTCCCAGGAATAGGAGATACAACAGCATTGTCATTCCCCAAAAACTTTCAGTTCACCTATTGTTTTACCAACTCCCATCCTAAATAAATTCAATTCAGTTTTGGAAGAATAAGTGAGTCATAAGCGCTATAGCATAGAAACAGGACCTTTGGCCCATCTAATTCATGCTGAACCGTAACTCGACCTAGTCACAGCAACTTGCATCTGGATCATACTCCTCTCATCCTTGTACTTATTCAAATTTCTCTTGAAAGTTGAAATTAAACCCACATCCACTCTGGCAGCTTGTTCCACACTTCCACCACCCTCTGAGTTAAGAAGCTCCCCTCAAATATTTCACCTTTCAACCTTAATCTATTACCTCTATTTCTAATCTCACCCAACCTCAGTGGGGGGAAAATTGCATTTTTCCTACACCCCTCATAATTTTGCGTATCTCTGTCAAATCTCCCCTCTTTTTCCTAAATATTTTAACCTTTCCTTATAACTCAGATCCTTCTGGCAACATCATTGCAACACTGAAGCAGCTGGGTTCCAACGAAGGAGGTTTGGAAATGGCCTGACTCTAAATTTCACCCAGTATAGCAGAAGAAACTAAATTATCAGTCTCACTTTTATTGATCTCTGAGACATGCGACACTGACAATCATCAAGTATTGTGTGAAAGTCTAAAGGACGACAACCCAACCCAAGCGATTCATGCAGTTTGAGTACAATTTCAAAAATCAGAGATAAATACAATTGCTGGATGCTGCAATAAAGTCGTATTTTGGCATCGATCATTTTTAACACTGCTTGAGTTTCTAAACACCTTCAACTCATCTCCATTGACAACCAAACAATTGCAGCGCAAGAAAGGAACTGTCACCAGATCAAGCACATTATGCTAAAGTATTTGCCAGGCTGTCTAAGCACTAAATTGCTGACTAAGTCTACACAAACCTAACCAAGAAAAAAGATTAGTCTCTTTTATTTGTACAACTGTTCTCTCGTAGAAAGCTTCAGCACTATTTATTCTTTCTACAAAAGAGTCTACTGCTCAAGCAAGGAAAAATGACCTGGTGATGAATTGATGGTTGGCAGAGTGGAGATACCTCGCTACCAAGAGACACCTGCAGGACATCATTTTGCAAGGTGTAGCACCTGCTTAGCTCCCTGATCAGGGTCGTGTGAAGCCATGGGAGCAGGTGGTAGATGGTTGTATGAACAGGGGTGCATATCACAAGTCCTGGTTATGCGACCACTGACATCAGGCAGACCAGTCTCTGAAGAGTATTGATAATGGTAGGGGTTACCTGTCCTGTAAAGATACTGCCCAGAAGGTGGCAATGGCAAATCACTCCTGTAGAAAAACTTGCCAAAAACCATCATGGTCATGGAAAGACCATGATCGCCAACGGCATGTGACAGCACATAATGAGATGATGAATTAAACTTGCCAGCTTCATTAAAACCTGCGTGGATGAGTGTGCCCCACAAAGACTTACTGTACATTCCCAAATCAAAAGCCATGGATGAACCAGGAGGTACGTCGTCTGCTGAAGGCTCGATCTATGGCATTCAAGTCTGACGACCCAGGCCTGTACCAGAAAACCAGGTATGATTTATAGAGCGCTATTTCAAGGGCGAAGAGACAATTTTGAATGAGGTTAGAGGTGACATCAGATGCACGGCAACTCTGGCGGGGTCTATAAAGCGAAACCCAATCGCCTGAATGGCAGCAATGCTTCACAACCAGGTGAACTCAATGTCTTCAATGCACGCTTTGAAAGGCAGAACTCAACTCCAGTTGTGAAGATCCCTGCAACACCTGATGACCCTGTGATCTCTGTCACAGAGGCCGATGTTAGCTGTCTTTAAAAGAGAATGAACCCGCGCAAGGTGGAAGGTCCCGATGGAGTATCTAGTAAGGCTATGAAAACCTGTGCCAACCAACTAGCAGGAGTATTCAAGGATGTTTTCAACCTCTCACTGCTATGGACAGAAGTTCCCACTTGCTTCAGAAAGGCAACAATTATACCAGTTTCTAAGAAGAGTAATGTGGGCTGCCTTAATGACTGTCACTCGGTAGCACTCACATTGACACTAATGAAATGCTTTGAGAGGTTGGTCATGACTAGACTGAACTCCTGCCTCAGAAAGGACCTGGACCCATTGCAATTTGCCTATCGCCACAATAGGTCAACGGCAGATGCAATTTCAATGGCTCTCCACACAGCTTTAGACCACCTGGACAACACAAACACCTATGTCAGGATGCTGTTCATTGACTATACAGGTAGTCCCCTAGTTACGAACGTCTGACTTACGGACAACTCGTACTTACGATCTGAGGAAGGAGAACGCCGTCTGCCATTTTAAGTCGTTGCTGTTGATACTGTGTTGAGTCTGTAACTTTGTATTTGGTTTAACTTTTTCTTAGCAAGATTCACCCTAACCCCCCCCGTTCTGGTTGGCTGGTGGCGCAATGAGATCAGCGCCAGGCTCGAGAACAGAGGTTTCCGAGTTCAATCCAGTGATAGACCGCTCCCATGCTGGGCTGATATCGATCCAGTGACTCCCGTACCATCCTTGCCAGGTTTATGTCGAGCTCATAACTCGACCTCGTAAAAAAAAACACACTGCCACCTCCAGTTTAAATTCCCACGCAGAATATTGTGGAGGATCAAATACCCAAACCCAGCACAGCCCCCACTTGCCCCATTTAACCTGACTCAGTGTGGTGGACTTTAGGACCCGGGAATACAGTGCGGTGGTCCTTAGGACCCAGCAGACCTCAGGACCCTCCGCCTTCAGTGTTTCTGTTCCGTTGATGGGAAGCGATCATGATTGAAAATAAAGTGGAAATAATAAAGCATTTGGAAAGAGGTGAAACGCCATCGGTTATTGGAAAAGCGTTAGGCTACAGTCGGTCAACAATCGGAACAATTTTAAAGGATAAAGTGAGAATAATGGAGCATGTGAAAGGCCCTGCCCTGATGAAAGCTACAATTATTACTAAGCAACACAGTGGTTTAATTATTGAAATACTTACATTTCTTAAGTGTTTTATATGCATAGAAAGGTAAAATATATACTATATACTAAGACAAACGTTTGAATAACTGGCGCTACAAAATACTGGATGTACCTGTTCTGACTTGCGTACAAATCCGACTTAAAGATGGACTCAGGAACAGAACTCATTCGTAACCCGGGGACTGCCTGTAGCTCAGCATTTATTACCATCTTTCTCACAATCCTGATTGAGAAGGTGCAGAACCTGGGCCTCTGTACCTTCCCTCTGCAATTGAATCCACGACTTCCTAATTGGAAGACCACAATCTGTGTGGATTGGTGATAATGTATCCTTCTCGCTGACAATCAACACTGGCACACCTCAGGGGTGTGTACATAGCCCACTGCTCTACTCTCTATATACACATGACTGTGTGGCTAGGCACAGCTCAAATACCATCTACAAATTTGCTGACGATACAAGCATTGTTGGTAGAATCTCAGGTGGTGACAAGAGGGCATACAGGAGTGAGATATGCCAACTAGTGGAGTGGTGCCACAGCAACAACATGGCACTCAACATCAGTAAGATGAAAGAGCTGATTGTGGACTTCAGGAAGGGCAAGACAAAGGAAGATAAAGGGATCAGAAGTGGCGAGAGTGAGCAGTTTCAAGTTCCTGGGTGTCAAGATCTCTGAGGATCTAACCTGGTCCCAACATATCAATAGTTATAAAGAAGGTAAGACAGCGGCTAAACTTTATTAGGAGTTTGAAGAGATTTGGCATGTCAACAAATACATTCAAAAACTTCTTTAGTTGTACTGTGGAGAGCATTGTGACAAGCTGCATCACTATCTGGTATGGAGGAGCTACTGCACATGACCGAAAGAAGCTGCAGAAGGTTGTAAATCATGTCAGCTCCATCTTGGGTACTGGCCTACAAAGAACCCAGGACATCTTCAGGGAGCGGTGTCTCAGAAAGGCAGCGTCCATTACTAAGGACCTCCAGCACCCAGGGCACGCACTTTTCTCACTGTTTCCATCAAGTAGGAGGTACAGAAGCCTGAAGGCACACACTCAGCAATTCAGGAACAGCTTCTTCCCCTCTGCCATCTGATTCCTAAATGGTCATTGAATCTTTGGACACTACCTCACTTTTTAAAAAAAACTACAGTATTTCTGTTTTTGCACATTTAAAAAAAATCTATTCAATATATGTAATTGATTTACTTGTTTATTTATTATTGTTTTATTTTTATTATTTTTTCTCTCTCTCTCCTAGATTATGTATTGCATTGAACTGCTGCTGCTAAGTTAACAAATCTCACATCATATGCTGGTGATAATAAACCTGATTCTGATACAATATTAAAAACCTTTATATAACCACTAAACCAATACCAGTTGACATCTGCAATGTTGAAACAACTCAAGCAATGAGGAGATGGCAGAGGATACAGGACCACCCATCCATGGTCACTCCATTGCAACCGAAAGGCTGAAGTCACAGTATTTGCTGGAGGTTAGATGAAAGAGGAGGGATCTCATCGAAACCTATAAAATATTGAAAGACCTAGATAGAGTGAATGTGGAGAGGACATTTCCAATCGTGAAGGAGTCCAGGACCAGAGGGAACAGCCTCAGAGTAGAAGGATGTCCCTTCACAACAGAGATGAGGAGGCATATTTTCAGCTAGAGTGTGGTGAATCTGTGGAATATGTCACCACAGAAGGCTGCGAAGGCCAAGTCACTGGGTATATTTAAAGTGGAGTTTGATTCATTAGTAAGGCTGTCAAAAGTTAGAGAGACAGCAGAAGAATGGTGGTTGAGGGGGAAAATACATCACCCACAAGCAGTTAGTGGAACAGGCTCAATGGGCTGAATGGCCCAATTCTACTAAGTCTTATGGAAGCTACCTCATGACAAGAGGACGAGAGAAAGCGCATCCACGATCAGCTGTGCTGAAATGTAACAGCTGTGACTTGGTGCCATCTTTAATATAGACATCAGGGTAATTTAACAACAGTAAACCACTGGAAGTCTCCTCTGTAACCTAACTAGCAAATCAAGAACAGACACAACAAAATAAAGATCCTCATGCAGAACTGACACCCTGTGATATGTAGATCATGCTTAACGACGGTGTCTGAATTGCGGAATAACCCAGCAAAGCCAACTTGTTGGCACCGAATTGTCCTCGTCAGTGGAAATACATAACTTTGGCAGCTCAACATAAATGCAGAAGAATGGTGAGTTCCTGAAGTTTCCACAATTAATGATCTGCTTCAAAAAGATAACAACCCAAAGATGATGGATCTGTGACAACTTAAATCCCATGGTCAGCAGGCTTGCTGTGGCCTTCTCCCACCAGATGGAAGTAGCCACTTCAAATTAAATTCCAGTGTTCAACGAATATTATTTAACCATAAACAGTGCTTCATAAAATACAATTAATCAAATACAGTGGCAGAACAATCTAAATAGAACAATGACACTATAACTGAACTTCATTTATTTATTTAGAGATACGGTGCGGAACAGGCCCACTCAGCCCAACAAGTTGCACCACCCAGCAACCCACTTAATTAACCCGAGCTTAATCACAGGACAATATACAATGACCAGTTCCCCTGCTAACTAGTATATCTTTGGTCCTTGTGAGGAAACTGGACCACCCAGAGAACACCCACGCAGGGAGAACGCTGGAATTGAACTCCAAACTCCAGGACACGCTAATCACTGTGCTACTGTGGCACCTGTCATATGTCTCAAATTTGCTTTGCCAATAAGTTAGCCTAACACATCACTATTTTCTTTGCATCTTTTGAATAAGTTTGTGCACATACAAGAGAGAGAGGAGCACCAAGTTTCTGGGCGTGCACATAACAGACAATCTCACCTAGTCCCTCAACACCTCTTTTGTCATGAAAAAACAGCAGAGTCTCCACGACCTGGGGAGTTTGAGGTGAGTGAAACTACCCTCCCCCATTCTAACCAATCTTTACAGGAGCATTATCGAGAATGTTCTGACCAGCTGTATTGCCGTCCAATAGGGGAGATACAAAGCATCTGACTGCAAATCCCTACAAAGGACTGTGGCAACTGCTGAGAGGATCACTGGGGTCTCTCTTCCACCCATATTTAATAAGAATGCTGCATACAGAAAACTCTAAACATGCTCAATGATCATTCCTGTCTGTCCAACAATGTCTTTGACCTCCTCCCATTAGACAGGAAATAGCAGAGCGTTAGGATGAGAACTGTTAGGATGGGAAACAACTTCATCACCCAAGCCATGACATTATTGAACTACCTGCCACCACCAATGTCTCATCACACATAAAGTGCCCCATAGCATTATAACTCCGTAACTTGTAAATGTGCCTTATTATTTGTTCATCTACTTGTGGTCATATTACATTATATATTGTGTATGCACTGTGTTGTGCACCTTGATCTGGAGGAACATTGATTTGTTTGGCGGTATAATGTGTGTATGCATGAATGACAATAAACTGAACTTGAAATTCATTATGTTGCAAACCTAATATTTGCTTTAGTGATATGAAGACCAGTGCTACATTATGAGAGATCTTCAAAGTCATGTCCAAATTTTCTATTTATCTTTCAAACTTTACTTTCAGAGGTGGATTTTAAGAAAAGTGCAATCAGGAAGGTGCATCAGCTAACTGGGTTCGGTTAAGTCACACATTTGGTTGCTGCTAATTCTAGGTACGCTGGAGTGCATGTGGAATCTTCTGATAATTTAATACTTTAGTGCTGATGTGGATCAGCTGATACACATCAAAGCAGCACTATTACTACATGTTCTGTTTTTCTTAGCTGAACTACTGAATAATCTTTTCATATTAATGATCATATTATATACTACTTAAAATTATTTTCGGTTTCAAAGTTAAAATTAACCAGCTTATTTGCAAGTTAAGAAATACAGTTAATTCTAAATTCATGTAATTGATTTTCTGTTTATTATTTACTGTATTATTTGCTTTTTAAAAAGTCATCTCTAAATTTTGCAGTTCTTTTAAATCCTACAGTTCAAGTGCATCCAAGTGTATACCTGAGCAATGGTTCTATCAGGACACCAAGATCTGATCAGGAGAAGACGTTGAAAGCAATCCAAGCACTGGTCATAAGCATTTGGCAGAACTGCTTCTTCAGGGGCTTCTCTATCAAACCAGTTCTTCCACTGTTTCTCATTCCTCCTAATCTATAAGGATTGGTGGATAAGTAAAATAATAAGGTTAAGCAATCAGGAAAAAAATCAATTGTACTGCAAAACAAAGACACTGTTGAACTCACCAGTGCACATCTAAGTCATATTTTCCTTCACTCACTACTGACTATTATAATCTGAATGATTACACTGGCAGTTTTATTTAAGTTTGTGCGATCTTTTGCACTGATCAATTGCATTTGCTACTTTAATCAATTTGCACTGATGATCACAATCCATCCAGATAATCTATTTCCATTGGTTTTTGCACTTGTTGTTATCAAAAAGCAATTTTTGTTTTAATGGATGGCCTTGGTAGATCAGAAAATGTGTGCAGCCACATACGTTACCCTCTCCAACTTTAATTGTGAATCCTCTTATACTATTGGTATTCAATGCTTCACCATTAAAATTGATGCAAATAATTTAATGTACATCATTTTATCTATTATAGTTGTTTGCATTCATCTTCAATAGGTTCCTAATATATATTGGTGCTATTTATCTTGATATAGAAAAGGTTTTGCATAGATAGCATCTTCTATTTTGAAATCATTTTTCACCTTAGTTTCTTGATGCATCTTCAGTGATATTTAGCTCTTTCAGCTAAATGATTATCTTCAAAATAAAATCTTTAAGACTGATACCTTTCCCATGTTGTTCTTTATCTGTGCATCTACTACTAGCATTTTAACAGACCAACCGGTCAGTTTGACACAGCTTGTCTGAGTGAACCACAGTGCACAAAAGCATAATTGCTGTGGAGTGATCCAACTGCAATGTTAGGAAGGTCACCTTCAACCCAGCTTTAGCATACAAGGAAACTAGTTCTACATAGTTTTATCAGTTCTTAACATACTTTGTCTAAGATATCTGCAAATTGCCCAAGTTTACTCAGTTCCACCAGATTTAACCAGGTCATATCCAAAATCCACCTTGCAGGTTTTGGAGGGCAAGCCTTCAGGTCCAATGAAGCACCACCTGTGTGTAGGATTAATCAAAATTCAGGTTAAGCAAATATACCATCAATAAATGATTTTTTTCTCTCTTTATAATGAAATAAATTTAGGTTTAGAATATATTTTATGCACTAAATTAATTCTGGCACTGACACATGTTAATAGCTTTGGCACCTTATTGCTCTGGGAGATGTAGATATTAATTGTACATTTTAAAAAATGATTTGTACCATTACATTGAACCAAAACATGTCAGTACTGAGTTCAGTTGCCACTAAAGCACTTATTATTAATAGGCTAGTTCAATTTGTTTCTGAAAATCATTACATGTTGTAATAGTCACAGATTGAATACCCATAGCAAAACTGGATAAAGCAAATGCAAGTTAAAACGTGTAGGTTGGTAGGCTGCCCCAGTAGGTAGCGTTTACTTTTACTTTTTATAGTGAGGCAATGAAAGTTTCATGTTCTGACCTTTAATAAGGGTGAGGAACTCTTTGTGCTTCAGTCTATGACGCTGCATGTCAATCTTAAGTGTGAGCAGGAGAGAGAACAAAAACTTGTGTTCCTCATATAGACCTCGGGCTGCATACTTATATATTTCATAAGTCATATGCTCAATGATATTTGCTATTCTCTTACTGGTTATAGGATTCTTGGCAGACCTGCAAGATACATATTCAATTGAAAAAGTAACATTCAGTTTTGTTTATGCACTTACAATGCTGTAATTATGCATGCTAGTCATTCAGAATTCTGTATGCAAAAAACCTATCATGAAATGAAGAAACGAGAAGTTATCCTCCAAATATATTCATACAACAGTCAGAATCACAGGTGGAGAGAGTCCTGCATCAGAAGAGAAGTAGACAAAGTATGGGTGCGAAGCTGATTCGTGTACGGCAAGAGAGATTGTGGCCAGCGGGAAGGGAGAGAGTGGGTGGTATTGGGAATTTACAAATAGATGAAGATCACAGAGAGTGGCTGATTGCTGCAGTGTGAGAAGGATTTAGGAGGGGAGAGCAGGCTTATTAGCCCTACAGTGATTGCTACCACAAGAAGGTTATATCTGCAAGTAGAATAACTTATCGGACCGGTCCTCCTTATTTTGCTTTCTCACTGGGCTAAGGCTCAAAAAACCCAAAGTAAATGAGAAGGAAGTTAAAATAATGGAGGCCTGTGGCCTCCTTCAAAGAGATTACACAATCAATCCATTTCTTGTCAGTGGAATCATGAACTGGTGATCAACCCAAATGACATCACAACTTAAAATAAACTGAAAAACAAATAACCGCAGATTCTGAACGTGTGAAATAAAAACAGAAAATGCAGGAAATACTCAGCAGGTCTATCATCTTCTGTGGAAAGAGTTAACACTTATGAATGTCAGATTTAGTTTTAACCTGCAGTTAGGGCTTTGGAGGAATGGAAAGAACAAAGGCAATATTGATAGAGGTGTCTAAGATGATAAAAGGCATAGATGGAGTGAATGACAGTGGCTAAGGTGAATGGAGGAAAGTTTAGGGGAGATGCCAGAGGTGGTTCTTTTTTCCCCAAACATAGTGATAAGTGGCTGTAGTGCTGTTAGAGCTGGTGGTAGAGACAGTTATATTAAGAAGTTTTAAGAGACTTTTAGATAGGATTATGGATGAAAGAAAAATGTATGGTTATTTGGAAAGAATTTCCCACTCAGGATCAATATATTATTATATTGATGATAGAGAATGTTAAAATGTCAACACAGCATCATAGGCCAAAGGGCCCATAGGATATTGCACTGTTGCAAGTTCTATGATCTAACATCTCTGATGAGACAGAGACACACAGGCTGAGGGAATAAGATGAAACAGACGCTGTGAAAGAAGAAGAATCAGAAAGTGAGAATTCAACGACCATGAAATTAAGGTCAACTGTGCTAATAGAGAGGGGAAGATGGCTTACAGCAGAAATTGGTCATTGTAATACTGAGAAATTAAGTTACCTTAAGTTGTAGAATTTAAAGGCTACAATATGGCCAGACACATGACAAGCTCCTCAAGCTTACGCTGGGTCCCTGACAGTGCAGGAGGTTATAACCAGAATTACTGGCATGGGAGTGGAAGAGAAAAGCAGTGGCAGACAACTGGAATCGCTGTGCTGCATCTGCAGACTGAATGCGGGCAAGCTGTGCGGTCGTCACCCAGTCTGCATCCAGGTTCTCCCACGTGGTGGAAGTGCAAGTGAATTGGAAGGACCGTCTTGGGCATTGGATTGAGGGAAAAGGGGCAAGAGGATAGGCCTTGCATCTCCTGCAATCTCACAGCGAGTGCCACAAGACAAAGACTGGTTGCTGCAGATAGAAGAACCAACACTGGATTCACGAAGGGAGCAGTCCTTTCAAAATGCTGACAGGGTAGGGAAAGTTTTTTGCCATTGTTATATCGGTCTCATGTACGCTTGATTAACTGCCCATTATGATATGCTTGGGCGTGGTGTGGTAGCTTTCCAAACCCAATTGCAAATTCTACTACTTTAGGCAGCTCACTTTCTCTGCAACAGAACTGGACATTTCTGCTGTCAGTCACCCGTCTGTATTATTGGCTCAGTTCCTCGTTCTACATTTGTACATATTAAAATCATATACAGTGGATTCTGGTTAATTGGAACACATCGGGACCAGTACATTTTGGCCCAATTAAGCAGCTGCCCTAATTACACAGAGTTTCATAGAAATAGTTAAAAAGTATAAAGAAGCCAAACTACCATTTAACAGACACAAAATGCTGGAGGAATTCAGCAGGCCAGGCAGCATCTATGGGAAAAAAGTACAGTCCACGCTTCAGGCTGAGACCCTTCGGCAGGACTGGAGAAAAAGTGCTGAGGAGTAGATTTAAAAGGTGGGGGTAGGGGGGGAGAGAAACAAGAGGTGAAACCGGGAGGGGGAGGGATGAAGTAAAGAGCTGGAAAGTTGACTGGTGAAAGAGATACAGGGTTGGAGAAGGGGGCATCTGATAGGAGAGGACAGAAGGCCATGGAAGAAAGGGGGAGGAGCACCAGAGGAAGAGGATAGGCAGGTAAGGAAATGAGGTGAGAGAGGGAAATGGGAATAGGGAATGGTGAAGGAGAGAGGAGGGCATTACTGGAAGTTCGAGAAATCGATGTTCATGCCATCAGGCTGGAAGCTACCCAGACTGATAAGGTGTAAATCCTCCCGCCAGAGTGAGGCCACATTGCGACAGTAGATGAGGCCATGGACAGATATGTCGGAATTGGAATAGTAAGTGGAATTAAAATGGGTGGCCACTAGGAAATCCCACTTTTTCTGCCGGACAGAGTATAGGTGCTCAGTGAAGCAGTTCCCAATCTACGTCGGGTCTCATATATACAGGAGGCCACACTGGGAGCACCAGATACAGTAGATGACCCCAACAGACTCACAGGTGAAGTGTCACCTCACCTGGAAGGACCTGATAGGGACCTGAATGGTAGTGAGGGAGGAGGTGTAGGGACAGGTGTAGCACTTGTTCTGCCTGCAAGGATAAGTGCCAGGAGGGAGATCAGTGGGGAGGGACAAATGGACAAGGGAGTCGGGTAGGGAGCAAACCCCTTGGAAAGCAGTAAGTTGGGGGGGGGGTGGAGATGTGTTTGGTGGTGGGATCCCATTGGAGATGGCGAAAGTTACGGAGAATTATGTGCTGGATGCAGAGGCTGGTGGGGTGATAGATGAGAAGAGGAACTCTACCCCTGGTAGGGTGGCAGGATGATAGGGTGAGCAAAATGGAGAAGTGTGGTTGAAGCCAGCATTGAAGGTGGAGGAAGGGAAGCCCCTTTCTTTGAAGGAGGAGGACATCTCCCTCATTCTGGAATGAAAAACCTGAGAGCAGATGCAATGGAGCCAGAGGAATTGAAAGAAGGGGTTGGCGTTTCTACAAGTAACAGGGTGAAAGAGGTATAGTCTGTGAGAGTCAGTGGGTTTATAATAGACATCATTAGATAACCTGTCTCCAGAGACAGAGGTAGTGAGATCGAGAAATGGGAAGGAGGTGCCAGAAATGGACCAGGTAAATTTGAGGGCAGGATTGGTGACGTCGACGAACTCTGCATGGGTGCAGGAAGCAGCACCAATGTAGTCGTCGATGTAGTGTAGGAAAAGTTGGGGAGTGACACCATTGTAGACTTGGAACATAGACTGCTCTACATAGCCAACAAACAGGCAGGCACAGCTGGGATCCATGCGAGTGCCCATGGCTATACCTTTGTTAGAAGGAAGTGGGAGGAGCCGGAGGAGAAATTATTAGGAGTGAAGACAAGTTCCACCAGACAGTGGAGAGTGGTGGTTGAAGGGAACTGGTTGGGTCTGCTGCCCAGAAAGAAACGGAGAGCTTTGATACCTTCCTGGTGGGGGAATGGAGGTGCATAGGCACTGGACATCCATAGTGAATATAAGATGATTGGGGCCAGAGAAATTGAAATTATTGAAAAGATGAAGAGCATGTGAAGTGTCATGGATGTAGACAGGAAAGGACTGAACCGGGGGGGGGGGGGGGAGATAAAACTGAGACAAGGTATGCAGGTACAAGAAGTCCAGTGGGACAGGAGCAAGAGGAAACAATGGGTCGACCTGGACAGGCAAGTTTGTGGATCTCGGGTAGGAGACTGAAATGGGAAGTGCAGGGTGAGGGATCTATGAGGTGTGGCCTCCTGTATACTGGTGAGACCTGACGCAAATCGTGAGACTGCTTCGCCGAGCACCTATGCTCCATCCCCCAGAAAAAGCAGGATCTCCCAGTGGCCGCCCATTTCAATTCCATTTCCCAATCTCATTCCAACATGTCAGTCCATGGCCTCCTCTACTGTCGTGATGAAGCCACACTCAGGTTGGAGGAGCAACACCTTATATTCCATATGGGTAGCCTCCAACCTGATGGCATGAACATCGATGTCTCTAACTTCTAGTAATGCCCTTCTCTCTCCTTCACCATTCCCCATTCCCATTCCCCTCTCTCACCTCATTTCCTTATCTGTCCTCTCCTACCAGATTCCCCATTCTCCAGCCCTGTATCTCTTTCACCAATCAACTTTCCCTGCTCTTTACTGCACCCCTCCCCCTCTCCGTTTCACCTATCACCTTGTGGTTCTTCCTCCCCTCTCTCCACTTTCTTACTCTGACTCCTCATCTTTTTTTCTAGTCCTGATGAAGGGTTTCGGCCTGAAATGCCGACTACTTTTTTTCATAGATGCCGCCTGGCCTGCTGAGTTCCTCCAGCAAAAGCATTTTGTGTGTGTTGCTTTGGATTCCAACATCCGCAGATTTTCTCTTGTCTGTGATTAAACTACCATTTAACTGAGTAACAAATTATATATTTAAATGAAATACTGAACAAATTAGAACACTATCAATACTACTTTATACTATAAAACTGTGTATTAGTTCCTAATACTTATCGATGGAGGAATTTAACTGCCACATTCTTCTGATTGATGGTAAATGGACAAAATCAGCGCAGACACCTAGTGTAGACAATGGACTGCCTACAATGCTGTCAACAATTTCATCCTCCAAATCTTCATTTTCATTATAACATTCAAAATGAATACCTTCAAATTCTCCATAGTTCCTAACTTGTCAAAGTAGTGATGTTGTTTCATTTTCGCTCCAGGCCATTCCTAGCATCTCCAAGCCTGAATTTTTGAAACCATGGTGAGCAAAGCGGTTCTGAATTGTCTTATTGCTATTTTGCGTCAATTATTAGCGACAAAAATCACTGCTTTTTGAACGCAAACCCACACAACTGTTGCTATTTTAAAAACTATTTGCTCTAAGTGTGGTGTCTAATGCCAAGGAAATGCATGCGTAAGACACCAGTTAGAAACTGTTCAGCAACAGTTCCCTGGCCCAGTCAGGCAGCATAGAGTGCCAAATAACCAAAAAGAATCCCAGCTATTTTCTCAATTAGTTTTAACTCTTTAAGAGTTGTCCCAAATAAATGGCCCCAATTAATCATTGGCCCAATTAACTGGAATCCACTGTATTTGAGATGTACATTTAAAATGTTTTAAAATTCTCATTACCATTGATGAGAGCTTAGGGCTCCATGCAGTCACAACAAATCACCCTTTGAATCTATTTCATTTTGTCCTCTGGGACGGCCAGAAACAATTGAATTTCCAGAGGAAAACGTCATAACTGTTGGCTCTCAGACATAATCAGCAAATTGAAGATATGTGCCCATGTTTATTGATCTTGACTATGATGCTAATATGAAGCACTCTGGGTGACAGAAGTGGCCTCAGTAAAAATGAAGTTAAGGCTATGCTACATCATTAGAGATACTCACAATTAATACCCTTTGTATCTGTCCACAGGACACATACCATTTCACTCGATCAACCAATGATGAATTACATCTGATAATATGCAGACAGTTCTTCCCATGGGGTCCAAATAATGGAAAGTTATAATTTATGAAAACTGGAAACTAAAACAAGCTTGTTTTTTGTTTAAATATACATGCTGAGAGTCAGGTTCTTCTGTATACTATATTGATGGAGAGAATAATCTACTTTAGAATTATTGGCAAGTATTAATAAAGTAATTTAATAAAAGTGCTTCCTTGTAAATAACATTACAGTAATTCTCAGGCTTCAATAAAGTACATGATGCTTTTATTGTTATCAACAGTGATCATTTAGCAAAGAACAGGATTGCTTCTTTGCTATCCAAACCATTCCGAGTAATTGAATTTTCACATTTCAAGATTAGCAATATTTTTCTTCCAGAATTAGAAATCTTGCTCTTTTCTAAATCAAGTCACTGATGTTTAGATTAAATGTTATAAAGAAAAATTAGCTTTATTTGTCACATGTATATCAAAACAAAGAGAAATGTGTCATTTGTATCACATAGTTCGACATAGTACAAGGACGTGCTGAGGGCAGATCGCATGCGTCGCCATGCTTCCAGTACCAACGTACTGCGCCATGGCACAACATTTAGCATTTTGTGTGTTCAGTTTGTTAATACTGACTGGTAAAATTATATTTAATAAATGTTATTTTTAAATTTGTAATTTTACATATAAAGGAAATATCTCTTTCCAAGTGTTTCATTACCTGGCTAATGACAGGTCAAAGCGCCCCAGGAACTGGCGTAAAGAGGTTTGATACATAACATTCACCATGCTCATCTCTGTAATCAGGAAATACAGGATACTTCCTCTGGTTGCCACTAGGAGAATACAAAATAAAGTCACTTCTATTAAATATGGGTCTTGGATGTCACCATACTAGTTTGATCTCTCAACTATAAACACTTCCAGTTCAAAAAGTCATAGAAATAATATGCACAAGGACAAGGTGAACATATGACAAATAGTATAACATTTATACTATTTACTTGCTGGTTCCAGCGGGTTTTCTATTGACATGTCCAGCTGAATATTTTCCTATGTCCATTAATTCATTTTTTAAAATGTATTTTTGTGTTCAAAGTAATGGATGTGTAAGATGATAGCAAGACAACAGGAACTTTGGGTTATCAGTTTAAATACCAGAGATTTAAGAATAGAGAAGTAATGATAAAAAGGTTAAGAAATTAGAACTAGTTAATTTAATATCATGGGATGTAGATCAGTTGAAAAGTTGGGCAGAACGATGCCAATTGGAACTTAATCCATGAAATGATACACATTGGGAAGTCAAAGTCCACTAGGACATATACAGTAGAGTAAATGGCAGAGACCTTAGGAGCACTGAAAAGTAGAGACACCTTGGGATACAAAACCATAGCTCAACCCTGTCTCTAAAACCTAATCTAAATTTAACTCCCATTGTCCTTAAAAGCAGCTAAGTCTGAGCCACAACTGCAGCTCAGCACCATCTTGACTGGAACTCTAACAATTAACCAATATAACAGCCAGGTTTAAGTGACATAACACCTTCTGCAGAAAAACTGAGATGCTTCTATAAAAATACAGATTCATCATAACTACAATTTCCTGGAAATTTTACTGAACAATTACATGTATATACAGAAGGTGACAATATAAAACTACAAGCAAGCACAAGAAAAATACTAGAAAATAACAATTCTTCTTCCTATAGCCAACAGCTCTCAACATCTACCTCGTCAACATCAAGCTCTCAACATCAAGCTCGTCTGTTATAATCAAATTACCTCTATCTATTTGAAACTCATTACAATTGGTCAGGCTTCCTCAAGGAACCAGATCCCAAGCTGGAGCGTCAGTATACAATCTCAGCGTTGTATACGGTATATATACTTTGATAATAAATATACTTTGACTTTGAGTGTCTATAAGGAGAGATTCAAAATCTGCAAATCCTATGCTTCGTTTCAAGCTCGCTGCTGTCAAAGATCATTGAACTGGGTTTAGTGCCACTGATAATTAGAGATGTAAAGATACTTCAAAGGGATTATTATTTTTATATTTAAAAATAATAAGTTGACTTACAGGACATCTGTGATCTAAATGCAAGTCTCAGAGGATTCTGGGAGGCAAAGGCAGCATGAGAGAACTTTGAGTTGGCAGGCTGCAAACCGACGTTTGGCTTCATTTTACAATTATAGCTTCCACTGTTTGTTGACTAAAGCAACAAGGAGACTGAAGCATCAAAGCGAATGCAGAGGGTGAGCACCAGCTGCTTGCCTTTTGATCAGTTGCTCTGTACTGGAGAGGGGAGAGTCTGCCGCTGCTCCCCAAGAGTATTGCCCAGGTTTCTTCTGCATTTTGGACATGGACTTGGACTATAGACTTTTTACAGTCTTATATTTTTTATATTCTGTGTTTTTTCACCTGATCTTCTTGGTTATTTTTTTGTGCAGGGAAAGGGATTAGGAGTTGATGTGCACAATAGTTTTGGTTTTTTTTGGTACAGGAGGAGGGATTTGGGAGGGGTCGACATGCCTGATCCATTCGGTTTTTTTGTGCAGGGGGAGAAATTTGGGGGGCCAATGTACCTAACCTTTTTGTGCGAGAGGAGGGATTTGGGGGTTGATGTGCCTATTCCATTTTTTTCTTTTTTTGTGGGGAGTTGGGATTTGAGGGTTGATGATTGGGCTGCCTTTCCTTTCTTTCGTGATTTCATGATCTCCCAGAGAATTGAGGAATTTCAGAGTTGAATACTTTGGTAATAAATGAACCTTTGAACCTTGAAATTATTTGAAAATATTAACTTTCTGTAAAATAAGGAAACTACCTATAACAACCTTTACAATCGTTGTCAGAACTTCATTCGTATACCAATCAAGAAAGGCATTCAGCCTAAGGGCTGGATGCATAGATTCTCAGCAGTGTAACTGAGCATGGTCCCTGGATTCAGTTATGAGTCCAATGACGAAGCAAAAGGTTAAAGGTGCCAGGCAGGAACGGTGTACAGAAATACTGAAATCAAATACATACTGACTCACAAAGATCAGCTCACAGGCAGTTCTCCACCAAATTCATAACATTAGTACACTGGGTCATGTTTCTCCTCATAGTCCAAACCACTCATTCTAGCAGTCAATCTCAAAAATTTGCACTACACTGACTCCAAGGTAGATTAATCCTTCGTTACATACAGAGACCAAAACTGTACAAAATCCTGTAACTCCCCTCAAGACTTGCTTACATTTGTACTTCAATCTCAATGCCATAAATGCTACACACTAGTTACATGTTTATTGCTGTTTCTCATAAAGGAAGGATACCAAGATCATACTGTGCAGCTTCAATTGCACACTACTGAAAAATTCATCACCCTTGCTACAAATTTACACTCGGTGGCCACTTTATTGAGTACAAAAGTGGAACCTGGTGTGATATTCTGTGGCTATAGCCCATCCACTTCAAGGTTCATTGTGTTGTGTATTCAGAGATGCTCTTCTACACACCACTGTTGCAATGTATGATTATTTGAGTTAGTTACCTTTCTGTCAGCCTGAACCAGTCTGTCCATTCTCCACTGACTTCTTTCATTAATAAGTCATTTTCACCCACAGAACTGCCACTCACTGAATGTTGTTTGTTTCTCTCACCATTCTCTGTAAACTCTAGAGACTGTTGTGCATGAAAATCCCAGATCACCGGATTCTGAAATACTCAAACCACCTTGTCTGGCAACAACAATCACTCCACAGTCAAAGTCACTTAGATCAAATTTCTTCCCCGTTCTGATATTTGGCCTGAACAACAACTGAACCTCTTGACCATGTCTCTTATGCACTGAGTTGCTGCCACACGTTTGGCTGATTAGGTATTTGCATTAACAAGGTGTACAGGCGAACCTAATAAAGTGGCCAAGGAGTGTATATTTAAACTGCAAGATATTTTCCTTTCTTTTCCTCTAGATTGATCCAGATTTTTTCTTGATTTTTGCACACCGGATCATGCTGTAATTGTACTGTTCACACAGGCACCTGATTTTCAGGTGAAGGTATTGCAGTTTCCTGTTGAGTTGCAACTACAATGCAAAAACCAACACGGTGGGTCAATATGCAAGTGCCTATCAACAAATGTCCGGCATCATTTATTCTCTACTCAGATCAAAGCCCAGCACAATATTCCTTCTCAATCACAATCTGTTCTCACCTGGTCTGTATTCCTCACGGGCAACATTAATCTGTATCTCTGTTTCCGCAGCTATCTGTAGCTTTTGTGTGACCTCCTCGGCTGTCCTTCTGGTGCTGCTTAGGACCGTGACAAGACTTTGGTCCTCCACAAGGGAACCTTTTACACTCGTCAAACGATGCAATAGATTGTCTTCCAATTCTTTCATTTTCCTCTTGTTTAATGTCACATCTTCCATTAAATCTGTTCGTTCTTTTTCCAGCTCCTGTTTTTAATCACATCATACAATACTTGAAACTGCGCAATTATAATGTGCATTAACGGGAAACTCAAAAGCATTCAAAACTGAACATGTCTCAAATGCTACAATGCAGTTCTCAGCCATTTTTCATGGTGGTTACAGTAGACCGGAGGTTACCAACCGTTTTTGCGCCATGGACCAATACCGTTAGGCAAGGGGTCTGTGGACCTCAGGTTGGAAACCCCTGCAGTAGAAATGATTTAAGCAGTGCTGAGTAAATATAAAACCTTCATAATAAGCTGCCTCTTTTTTAAGACCACTGATAAACAGAAGTAGTAACTAACCTCAGGACTGAATAGAAAAATTCACCATGTGCAGCAAGTTCTTCGTTCAGAGATGGAAATGGCAACTGTACCTTTCTACACAACATATCTCATGTTCCCATCCCATAAAAATACAGGTAAATCTGCAAAACTAATCTGGTCTGGAGTTTTGGCAAGAAATAGAACTCATTATTGAAATTGGGGGGGAAAAAGAAGCAATGTCCTGCTCATCTCTGTCAGTCACACGTAACAACCCCCGGAGGAGGAGGCGCCATGTCAGAACTGACTAGTCGGGAGTCATACGAAGAGATCCTTGATGTTTGCAATTCATTGCTTCCAATCAAACGATGCCAAATTTGGTCCAATTGGTAAAGGGTTGCCGGAATCTCCTGCTGATTTCAGATTGCAAACTCATTAAGTCGCTCCAAAACAATTACTTAAACTTTGAAAAATATCTAAAGAATCTTCAAAGGTTTAACAATTAAACAGGAAGACAACCTATATAATATCATGATGAGCTGCATGACAAAATACTGAGTTATGAATGCATTGTTGAAATTTGCAATCTAATACTGATGATCAGTTGTTATGTAAGATACTTTAGGATCCCAGAGAGAACTTGCTATTTTAATCTGGAAATTTCATCTGTAGCTGATCATTTTCATGAAAAAGATTGTATGTTTCAGGCTGTTGATAACTTTGATGCTTTTCTCCAATTTGTATTTTTCTCAGTATACTTCCTTTGTGCCATTAATGACAGCAAAACAACAATTGCTACATATCTTTACATCAGTATTACGCTGGAACAGAAGTTAACCATTTGATCCTAACCCAACATTCAGTGAGATGACCTGTATTTGAATTCTACATATCAATACTTCATTTTACATGGTACCATTGGTTCCTAAATATCCATTTTTAATTGACACCTGATCCATCACCAAATTGACATTACAGAAGAGAATTTACACTTTGTATAAGTGCTTCCTCCAGATTAAAGCCAGCCATATCACTCCAGGTATAGTGAGCTTTAATACCTAAAACAGATGTTTCCAACCTGGGGTCCATGGACCCCTTATTTAATGGCATTGGTTCATGTCATCAGAAAGGTTAAGGACCCCTGATTTAAAGGATATCCCAAATCTTTGACTCCCCAACCAAGGGATATTACCGGTACTTGCATCTACCATATCGCTTCTTAATATTCTAAAAACTCCCATCAACTTAACTCTCTGCTTCTAAGTGCATAGGAATATCACCATACTTTGCAAAATTTTTCCTCCTCTGCAAATACCTCTCCAAGTATCCCTCAACAGAGAAACCTCCCCTTAATTCAACCATCCTAATTGGATGGTGCACATTTCTCCTCTTATCTTCAACAATAACCCCAACAGGCTGAAAATGGAGCAAGCTGAAAACAAGCTGCTCTTACAGAACTGTCAAAATGAAATATGTACAGCATAACAGTAAAAATATGAACCAGGGCATTACATATATATAGTCAAATTAATATACAAAAAAGTAATGAGGTAATGTCCAATCAGAGATCTGAGTTAAAAAAAATACTACCTTCAACATCTCTTAATACTTTCCTCCAATCAACTTAAAAATGTGCTCTTTCATATTAACGACTGCCACTCTGGGGAGAAGGGCATTGGCTGCCATGTTATCTATGCCTCTTATCATCTTGTACACCTTTATCAAGTCATCTGTCAAACTCATTTACTCCAAAGAGAAAACCCCCAGCTTGCTCAACCTTTCTTCATAAGACATGCTCTTCAATCCAGGCAGCATCTTGGTAAATCTCCTCTGCACCCTCTCTAAAGCTTCTACACCTATAATAAGGCAACCAGAACCGAACACAATACTCCAGGTGTGGTCTCATCACATTTTCCCTCCCTTTTCTTTATTAGACCAAATAATCTAAAAGCAAAGCCATGAAAGCCAAGAATCTGGGCTCATTCACAACTATCATTTAAAGCAATTGAAACTTTATCAACATTATGATTATTTGACATTAAGGATGAAAAATAAAATCAAAATTATATAGTCTATGTATAATTATATAGTTTATGTATAATTAATGGAGGAATACATTCAAAACACTGCTACACAGGATCCAACAAGTATAAGCAGTGCAAATTCTCAAATTGACAAGAGATTGTGATGCTGAAACCTAGAGCAATAAAACAGAGCAGTACAGATATACCTGTTTTTCAGTTAGAATGGCCCTCCCCAGTAACTGGTCTTCCAGTCCCTTTATGGTGACGGTAAAGTCAATGATGGAGGTGCGAGCGCTGATCTCAGGCGTGTACGCTGGATTTGGAAGCTGTGTGATGATGTAGAGCCTAAATCCATTCATTACATCAATTTCTTTATCACCCAGTTTCACCTGATGAGAGAGAAATTGATCTTTAATGTAAAGTTTTGGATTACACAGCAAGCGAACAAGTGCGGCTTTCAGGCTGATAATAGGTAAAACAGGCAGGCACAAACCTGCCAGGTTTTCAAATTGTTCCTGTGTGCCTCTGCCTTCCTGCTTCACACAGGGAGAGGTTTAGCGACAGCTTTCAGTGTGCAAACTTCTGCGTTATCCAGTGAGTACAATGAGAAGATAAAACATGACTTTGGAAAACATGAACGCAAAGTTGGAATTCCCTTCATCATACAAGCTGCTCTTTCCCTCAACCTCATGCAATAACTGTCTGTTTCACTCTGAGTTAGCTATTATTTTTTAAAAATCCTGGAATTATGGTTTTACTGGGTCACAATGTTCACTTTTCTGAGACAACAAAGGCTTGCATTTGGTAGCAGGAATCCTACAAGGAGATTTCCATGAATAGACTAGGAAGAAAGAAGGGCCTGGTACAGTGTAGATCAGTTTTTCAAATCCACAACTAACCATAATGACATGGGATACATTCACCGTATAAAACAGCAAGGGTAAACAGAACATTTTCTTATTTCTCACATTCTCTTCCAAAATAAAGAGGCAATTTGGCTCATTGAGTCCATGTGGCTTTGAAAAGTACAGCTGAAAGAAGGATTAAGATTATAAAAGTATACATATATTATTTAGACCTCTATCACGAAAATCTAAACTTTATTCCAAAAAATGTTGAGGTGAGTTCAATTTAACTCTGAATCTACATTTTCGCCATTCAGCTCTACTTACACGTTCCACAGCAAAGCTGAACAATATCACTTTACCTTGTATGTGGAGCCTGTTTTAATGAAGTTTTTCTCTAAGATATTGTCAAGTGCTGGGTCCAATTCCTCTCCTACATCTTCAATAAGCACTGGTCTTCCAAGAGAGAGCCCATCCTCCATGTGACTTCGGAAGTATTTGTGATTTAGAGAAGTGATCTGGAAAAGTATAAAAAATCTTCAGAATGCACCTGCTACATTTTAACATTGAACAGTAACCATATGAATTGTCTGCAGAACATGAGGGGAATCAAAACTAATTCCAACGTAATCTGAGTCCTTCAATTCTGCACTGACTCCCGCCCCGATCACATGCCTGTCTAAATATTGCAGCCGTATCTCCTTCCACCACCTCCCCTGGCAGAGATTTCCAGGCACCTGTCCCGCTGTGTAAAAATAAGATTACTGTGCACATTCCCTTTAAACTTTCCTCCTCTCACCTTAAACCTATACTCTCTTGTATTTGATGTTTCCAATCAGGAAAATAGACTACTTACCTGAACTATGCTTCTCAGAATTTTATACACTCCCTCAAGAAAACAATCTGAGTTTATCTGATCTCTCCTTATAGCTAATACTTTCCATTCCAGGCAACATCCTGGTGAACCTCCTCTGCACCTTATCCAAAGCCTCCACATTGACCTACAGTGCAGCAACCAGTACTGAACACAATATGGCTTAACCAAAGTTTTATGCAACTGCAACATCATTTTGATTATGTTGTCTTTGACTTTCCATCACTAGTGGCAAGGTCAAGATCACCCTATTGATTACATTTATGCATTTTGTTTATGTGCTAAATTTAATGGAATAAGAGGGTAATCAACATGACTACTCAAATAACTTTGAAATTCTCACCTAAAAATATGCATAGTTCACATTATGGAAAATAGAATGCTTTTGAAAGATAATCAATGATGTTTTATCCTGTTTGTTTTTCTTAGCACATTTGTTATAACATATTCTAAAGCCTCAATTCACTAAACACATATAGAATACATGCTTTTCAATGATATGGAAAGATAAAGCTTGTATGATACGTGAACTGTTTGAAGAAATTGAAGGAACAATCTGGTACCTGAAGTTCATTCATCATCTCTTTGTTTTTTATCCATATCTTGCCCTGGTTTTGTGGATCAATCAGCAAAGGATAGCGAGCTGCTTTAGTAACAATGATCCCATTCTGTATCGAGAGCTCGTCATTTGGCAAACCTTGCAAGTTCCATTCTCCAATTGTAGGGATGTCAATTAGCAAGTCCGTAAGACTGAGGTTGTTGGCAAAGGGAATTCCACGAGCTTTCATTTCTCTCTCCCAATCTTCCAGTAATAAATTTCGGAACTCTTGGTTAAAGGGGCCAGAATATGACAAAAATGCAGTAGCCAATAAAACGTCACCTTAAAAAAAAACTTAGTTATTAGCGGTTCAGTTTTAATTGAAACTAAAATTCCCTCCCCTCCCCTCTTCTATTCCCCATTCTAGTCTCTTACCTTTTCTCACCTGCCTATCACCTCCCCTGGTGCCCCTCTTCTTTTCCTTTCTCTTATGGTCCACTCTCCTCTCCTACCAGATTCCTTCCTCTCCAACCCTTTATCTTTCCTAGCCATCTAGTTTCACCTATCACCTCCTTCCACCACCAACCCCCCACCCCCTGCACCTTTCTATTCTGGTGTCTGCTCCCCTTCCTTTCCAGCCCTGGCAAAGGGTCTCGGCTTGAAACATCAACTGTTCATTCATTTCCACAGATGCTGCCTGACATTCTGAGATCCTCCAGCATTTTGTCTGTGCTGCTTTCAATTATAATTTAATTATTTAACGCCTCAAATTAAGTTAGTAATACAATAATAGAGGATACAATTAGAGGTAAAGGAAGCAACAGCTATTGAATGCTTCTGTGAAAGGAATTACAATTGCAAAAGCCTCGAAGTGAAGGCAAATTACAGTTCTGGAATTAGTAATTGAGAATGATTAAATTACTTCATAGAAAAAGAAGGAAGGGTTCCATTATTAGAGACTATTTGGGTCATGGGGATTCTCAAAGTACTTTACATTCAATGAAGAAATTTTAAAGTGCAGTAGCTAATTTTCAAAGCTAACTGTTCCTGCACCTGAAATGATGTGCACAATCCTTTATCTGGAGTAGATATATGCTGTTAATTGGATCAAAAGTCTTATTATTAGACTCCCACGCAGGTTCTCTGCCCATGATCATTACTTCATTGTTCCTTTGATTTTGAACTATTTATCTATTTTATAATTTATGATAATTTTATGTCATTGTTGTGCTGCTGCAGCAACACAGATTTCACTTCATTTAAGATAGTCATAAATAACCTGATTCTGATGGATAATCTGGAGGTACGGCTTGTATAAAGACCTTTCAATAACAGAAAGCTTTGCTGAGTTCTTCATATAGCGCACAAATTAAAAGGTACAAATATCAAGCTTCTTCAGTAACTCCTTACACTCTAACCAATCCTCTCTACTTCAGAGTTATTCATGTCCATGAAAGAAAGGCAACAACAGTCCTGCCCTGCCACACACCAGCCAAAGGCTCAGCCTGCATTGAAATATCCCTGGACCACAAAAAAGCTCAAAGCCAGGAAAATCAAAGGCAGCCACAACAACCAAGAGGGAAATCAATGGTTTTCTCCCCCGTTTTACTCTGGTTAACCAGCTTCCCCAAAGAAATTGGTGCATGGTTGTGAAAACTTGTGAAACCCAATCATAGATGCAGTTATGTGTCTTAAAGATGTGACAGTGATGTAAATAAAGCCCAAATTTGAAGCAACTGTTACTTTACTATTCAATTGAAATAAAAGCTTGCACGTATTATTAAAATAATTTTTGTTGCTTTAATTCTTTTGTCAGAAAAATATTAATGATGAATAATCTTTCAAGATTCTATCATCCATGTTGCATCCACATTTCAGAATTATTGTTCGATTTAACATTCATACCTTCATCCATTTTACTGATTTTAAAATATTTCCAATGCTGCAACAGCCAATTCTATTCTCTTGTGTTATCACACAACTCACTGGCGGGAGTGGCTTGCTGAACTCAGAAACAGAGTCTGTACTCACCCACAAGCCGTTTGGTTTGTGCTGAAAATTCCTTGCTTTGCTCGGTCCACCGTTCTTTTTCACCTGCCAGTCCACTGATGAGACTGGAAGCAGTCTGCATCTTACAGCGGCAACGATCAGCATCCTCCAGCAGTGCCTAACAAGCATTTCAACTATACTTAATGGACATCAGGAACACATGATCATGAAACTTCATATGACTCCTGAAAACAGATTAACTACTGTGTTAGCCTTTGATAATGCGATAAATTTCAGGTGCGACTAAAGCTCAAAGTCAGGAACTCATCTGAAATTGTGCCTCAGGTCTCATCTGTCAGTGTGCACCAAGGGCTTTACTTCACAAATCATTGAATTGTGAAATTATTCTTATTATGTAAAGTCAAAATAGATAATGTCTTCATATTCACTCGATGCATGCCTGAGTGACAGCTATGTCTTTCAGGGCACAGAGAAAACTGGTGTATCTGAGGTATTCTCAGTGGTGGACCTTCAAAGTTCAAAGTAAATTTATTATCAAAATACATATATGACACCATATACAACCCTGAGATTCATTTTTTTTTGTGGGCACAATCCACAGAACATCACCGATGATCACCAGCACCATCACTCGAAGTCCCATCTGGAAAACACTCTTTACCCTGACTTTCTTTAGCACTTTGTCTAAGTAACATTCAATAAGGAGTAGTACTGATTCCGTAGGCTTGAATAGGTTTCCTAGATACTTGTATTGAATCCAGCAGATCTTTTGACAACAAGAGTACAATAAAATTAGGTTGTTGTGGCGACCCACTTTCTGCGCAGGCGAACCGGCTCACAAATAGCCAGCGCGCAGGGGGAGACTTTGGTAATGCACCTCTGACATCATTTCCGCCCGGAGAGGGCGGGCGCTAGGGATTTAAATGCCAGCACCGCGAAGTTTGAATAAACTAGTCTCGAAATGACTTACTGACTGCGTGTCGTTATTTCAGCGCTGTGTGTAGCACATCGCTACATTGGTGACCCCGACGGTCCAAACGGGATTTGGACCAAAGATGACCGACTCTTCATCTGTTCACACAGTTTCGCTAAAACTGCCGACTTTCTGGACGCTGTGACCACGCGTGTGGTTTAGCCAAGCAGAAGCCCAGTTCCAGATTCGGCAGATATCCTCTGATTCCACGTGTTACTACCACGTGGTGAGCACCCTTGACCAGGAGACGGCCGCCCAGGTTGCTGATTTCATACAGTCGACCCCAGAAGAAGGAAAATATGAAGCATTCAAAGCGCTGCTCATTGAGACCTTTGGCCTCTCACGGCGTGAGCGAGCTGCCTGCCTGCTTCACCTGGCCGGTTTGGGAGACAGGCTGCTGTCAGCATTGATGAACGAGATGCTGACCCTGGCTGACGGACACAAACCCTGCCTCATGTTCGAGCAAGCGTTCCTAGAGCGACTGCCCAAGAACATACATCTGCTGCTGGCCGACGCAGATTTCAGCGACCCCCAGAAGGTGGCGGCCCGGGCAGACGTGCTGTGGAAAGCCAAGAGGGAGAGCATGGCGTCCGTCGGTCAGATTACCAGGCCACGCGCCCAACAGCGGACCAGACCAGGCCCGGCAGGGGGGCGCACACAATACAGAGGCAGGAGTGAGGAGGCCAGTGAACAGTGGTATTTCTACCACCAGCGGTGGGGCACAAAAGCCTGCCATTGTCGCCCGCCCTGCAAGGGCCAGGGCCAGCTGCCGCTAATGACTATGGCGGCTGGCTACCAGGACAGCCTCTTGTACGTCTGGGACAAACAGTCAGAATGCCGCTTCTTGGTCGACACCAGAGCAGAGATCAGTGTCTTGCCCCCGATGGCGTATGTCACCCGCAACAGGAAGCCAGGACCCACCCTGAGGGCCACAAACAGCAGCACGATACGGATCTATGACACTCGCACAGTGCAGCTGCAGTTCGGCGCCAGCCGGTTCACGTGGGACTTCACACTGGCTGCCGTGGCCCAACCACTCCTGGGGGCGGACTTCTTGCGAGCTCACAGCCTGCTGGTTGACTTGCAAGGGAAAAGACTGGTACATGCCGAGACTTTCCAGACATTCTCTCTGAGTGAAGCCAAGTTGCTGGCCCCACACCTGGACCATCACGCTGTCGGACAACGAATTCACCTGAATCCTGGTGGACTTTCCATCGATTCTGGCACCGCAGTTCACGGCAGCCATGCCCAGACACGGGGTACAGCACCACATTCCGACCCAGGGACCACCCCTCCATGCCCGCGCACGAAGGCTCCCCCCGGAAAAGCTCCGCCTAGCGAAGGAGGATTTCAAGAGGATGGAGGAATTGGGGATTGTACGGAGGTCCGACAGCCCATGGGCCTCCCCCCTGCACATGGTGCCCAAAGCAGCCAGGGGTTGGAGACCATGAGGTGACTACTGTAGACTGAACAAGGCTACCACTCCAGACCGCTACCCCATGCCGCACATACAGGACTTTGCAGCAAACCTGCACGGGGCAAGAATCTTTTCCAAAGTAGACCTTGTCCGGGGATACCATCAAATCCCGGTGCACCCTGAAGACATCCCCAAAACAGCACTGATCACCTCGTTCGGCCTGTTCAAGTTCCTCCGAATGCCGTTCGGCCTGAAGAATGCTGCACAGATATTCCAGCGGCTAATGGATGCGGTGGGACGCGACCTGGACTTTGCGTTCATCTATTTGGACGACATCCTTATAGCCAGCAGTTGTCGTCAGGAGCATCTGTCCCACCTCCGCCAGCTCTACTCCTGCCTGAGTGATTTCGGCCTCACGATCAACCAGGCCAAATGCCAGTTCGGTCTTGATACCATCAACTTCCTGGGCTACAGGATTACCAAAGACGGGGCAACACCTCTGCCCGCCAAGGTAGATGCAATCCGCCACTTTGCCCAGAGAGGTTGGGCGCTAGGGATTTAAATGCCAGCACTGCGAAGTTTGAATAAACTAGTCTCGAAACGACTTACCGACCGCGTGTCGTTATTTCAGCGCTGTGTGTAGCACATCGCTACATTGTTACATTTAGGTCTTTGTGGGGTACCTTTACAACCCTAACAACAGCTGAATGGGGTGCATGTTTCAACCAAGAACTGGGTTATTTTTTGGTGAATCCACCACTTTGTTTCCTATGTTTGAATTTTGAAGCAAGTACCGTAGATTCCGGACTACAGAGCGCACCTGATTAAAAGCCGCTGGCTCTAATTTTAGAAATAAAATCAATTTTTTACTTGTAAAGGCCGCACCGGATTTTAGGCCGTACCGGATTTTAGGCCGCAGCTGTCCCACGTTGTAATATGAGATATTTACACAGAAAGATATTACACGTGAGGATTTTTTAACTTTTAATTAAATCCATATGGTAACAAAAACAAATACATATTGCAAATGCTTTTTTTCGAACCGTGCCCGTAACGCGGCTACTTTTAAATATACGTTGCGTATACTTCTTTACTGAACAACATTCCAATATCTCCTAACGACTGGTAAAAAATATATATACTGCAGCTTACCAGGAAAAGTTATTGATCGCCTTTAACTTAAAAGCAGCGTTTTCGCTCCGCCGCTCCCCCCCCCGCCGTCCCGTTTATCGCAAACGGCATTTAAAAGCAGCGTTCGCTCAGATCTAATGCCGCTCCGCCGCTCGCCCCCTCCTTCCCGTTTATCGCAAACTGGTATCCCACAAGACGCGGCGAAACCGGGTGTGACGTCATAGCATCCCGCGATGTAGTACAGAAAACAAATATAGTTAAAACTCTTCTAACTTTAACTAGAAAATGAATTACTAAGCGAAAATATTATAAACTAAATAACTGCCATAAAGGCAGCACAATGCTTTTCTTCGAGTGTTTTCCATGTTGATGAGGGTGAGTACAAATGACTGATTTACAATAATTTAATTGTGAAAGTGCGCTTGATTTATCGTACAATTTCATTGGACCTCTGTGAACTACTCATCAATTTTATTGGTCTACTGTTACGAGGCAAAATGTTTACGAGGCGGCATGAAAAAAAATCATGTATTAGCAGCTCTGGATTAAAGGCCGCAGAGTTCAAAGCTGTTCAAAATGTGGGAAAAAAGTAGCGGCTTAAAATCCGGAATCTACGGTATGTATTCCTGAATATCAGTCTGCCCTGCACTGGACAGTGATAGGAAGCTCTCAGCTTGAGTGTTAGTTTTCACCAGATGAGAACGTAGGTAAGATTCATTGTTAGAACCTTATTTAATAAAATTGAAAACATACTTCACATAGTAAGCTATGAGTAGTACATAACTTTCATGTTATTGCCACATTAATTATTGTCTGTGTTTGTGGTATCTACCCAAGACAGCTCATGCCAAACTGGCCAATAAATGATATATTTTTGTCTCAATTAGTTGCTTCATGATATGTATATTCTGCATAATAATAAGAATCTTTCATTTGTAGATTCGTACTGCTTAAAGAATTTGTACAGTTTAATCAGTAGTTCTAAAAGCAATATATATTTTCCTCAAATTAATTACTTAAATAAGAACCTTCACGTATAGTTAGGGATGAGAAGTTATTCCTTGTAATTGAAGGAATACACTAAGTGTATGTTAAAATACAAAACATCAATTATCATTTAACACTCACTTGCTTCTCTGTCATGGCCTTGTCGTATGCTGCTTGTACAATATCCAGCTCTGCTTGTTTGGCATCCAGCTCTGCTTGTGCCTTCTGGAGATCTAACATGGCTATGGCCAGCCGATTTTCCTGGATTGCCAAATTAGCCTAAGACAAAAATTAATAAATCTATATATAAATAAATAAATGCCAGTATTTTCTCTATAAAATAAGTGGGTCTGCAGCATGGCATTATCCAAGGATGCAGGGACAGCTTCTGCTTATTTACTGATAACAGAAAGAAGCATCTATACAGCATATACTTTTGTTACTTAACTGATAGCCACAACTTCTTGCAGCATAAAAGCAGGGATGATTTTTGACTCTTCAACAAAATTTGTCTTTTACCCCTATCTGAGTTAGAGTCTCAAGCCAATCGGACTATCAAATCACAATCTTGTCATGGTGAACACTCCTGGAGCCAGCTCTAAAACTCATCTTTATTTACTGCAGCATGATTAACCTTCCCTCTGCTGGTGAAATATCCCTTTGGCTTAATTACAAACAACTTCTTGCAGCATAAAAGCAGGGATGATTTTTGACTCTTCAACAAAATTTGTCTTTTACCCCTATCTGAGTTAGAGTCTCAAGCCAATCGGACTATCAAATCACAATCTTGTCATGGTGAACACTCCTGGAGCCAGCTCTAAAACTCATCTTTATTTACTGCAGCATGATTAACCTTCCCTCTGCTGGTGAAATATCCCTTTGGCTTAATTACAAACAACTTACCGGTAACTCTTCCTTCTGTTTCTACTATAAAAAAAATCTAAACTCACCTATTATAGTTTATTTTGCAACAAACTTCATTGTGACCTTCAGTCTCATACTTATATCAATTTCTTGTCCTTTGATGGATTAAATTTAACATAGTTGTTCTCTGCAAAACCTTCCCAAACCAGTTCCCATAAGTCCTTTACTTTTTCCAACAATTTAAATCTTCTGATTGCTTCCTTCCACTTCTTGTTCTCCTGCTGCTATTTACCTCTGCCGCTTTCTCACCTTACTGTTGTCCCACATTTTACCCAGCTCCTAATTCTTCAATTATCACTGTCAGAAGAGATTTTAGAAATTCTGATTTTTTTTGTCTTTTGCCTTCTAGGCTACTCTCCCTTTCCAATTCCTTCTCCATTTATCAAAAGTTCTTCAAAGGGCCATATTTTCATTCACGTCAGATTTCCTAATACCTCTCATATGATTCAGTGTTACAGTTCACATCCACCTAAAAGAGGTCCAGATATTCTTCCATTACCGTGCATACAGGTCATTTCCTTTTTCAGGCTGACTGATAATCCTGATCTACGATCATCCTGCTACCTTCAATCTATACAAAGATATATCGTGAATAGGTTAAGTAGATCTGATGGGAATAGATTATAGATACATGTGACAGAAATGTTCTGTTTAACCTTAAATCCATTCAGCAAGAACCCATGGATCATGCATTTGTTTTTCTCACCCTGCTTCTGCAATCTTTTACTGCAAAGTATTTCTTTGAAATTAACTTTCAGAAATGTTTACCATAATGTTAAATACTTTCACCTTAATGTACAATACCTTTAGTGGTAAAACTTCTTTGTTAATGGAAAAGAAGGACACCATAGCCTTTGTCCAGGAGCAAATTCCTGCTACATTGCCACAGACTCTCCTGGCTGTTTCAATATTGTAGTCACTCATTTCAAAGTAAGGCTGAAGTAAATCAATGACTTCCTCATTAATCGTGTCTTTAGGAAATTGCTAGGATGGTAAAATAACAAACAAACATCAGCAAGGTTCACTGTTAGCTGTGAACAAATCTATCTATTAAAAGATCACTACTGTGATCTTTTTACATAAATACAAACCAACAGTTTTGCTGTTTGGTCACATGCTTTGGAAGTAATATTGCATTGTACTGTATGTTCTTGTAAAAAATGCATTTAAGAACTAGCAAAGTTTAAATTACAAAGAGGCCATCAAAAACTTCAAACTGGTATAGTTAGCCCCATTTTTATGCAAGTTTCTGTTTTGGCAGCTAACACATTTTAACTAGATACTTTAAGCCATAACAGAGGTATTGAAGCAAGTAAGTAGAGTGTTAAAATATAGTTTCTGTTGATCCACATAATATGAATTCAGCAATGCTTAAGGTAATGCTTACATCCTAGTTACCCTGCCTTCTTACCTACAGAACAATTTAATTTTAAGAACACATACCTTAAACAAAAGAGGTAATTAAACTCTAAATAAAACTATTGCCAAAACATACTCACTTCTTAAGTTAGCATTTTCTAAAATTAAACTTACAATTATCTAAATAAATAGTGAATGCTCATGAGTGTAGCTCTGAAAAATCAGATTAATTATGTGCACTTTTTACTTTGACAAAAAAATTGAAAACAAATAGTATGCTTTATTCAGCTAAGAAAGAAAGGAACTCTGAATAATTTGCTGACCTGAAGATTTTGCAGGAAGTTTCCTGCTGTCATGAGCTTCAAAGACTCTTGCCATGAGGGGATTGTGCAAGCCCTCTCGACGTCAATTTTGACAGTGTTCACTCTTCGCTGGAAGAGCAACAGTACGCAGTCCATGATGCGCATGATGAGGTGAGGTGGTCTACCCAGCGTGCGCACTGTAGCGATATCAGTTGGCTTAATGGTCTATGCAGGTAAGCACAAGAACAAAAACAGGCATCATAAAATGTAAATTATTTTCATCTAATGTGCATAATCTGCTCTGGAACTACTGAGCCATTGTAGGCTATGCCTGAAATTTTACTGCTTATTTATCATAAATCAATGGAATATGAATGAGTATGGATAGACAAGCTCCACAGTGTATTGGGATTGATGCGAACTATTTGTGTTTTACCAATCTTCCAACTATTCCTTTCAAACTTAACACTGCTGATAATGTTAAAAATTGTATGGAGTATGACAGGCACTGCATGTAGTAATAAAGCAAAATTTAACAGATTAAATATCTTCTGGCGAAAGAATTCATTGGATTTGCTGGGTAATCAAACTGTCTTCAAATTCCAAAGTCGACAGAGTTTTGCTCATTAGGTTCTGGTCCTGATGAAAGTTCTCGGCCTGAAACGCCGACTGTTCATTCCTTTCCCTGGATGCTGCCTGACCTGCTGAGTTCCTCCAGCATTTTGTGGGCGTTGCTCTGAATTTTCAGCATCTGCAGAATCTCTTGAGTTTATAGCGTTCAGCTCAGCAGGAGCGCCCATTGCAGCAGGAGAAACACTGAGTGACAGGGTACATGTTCCAAGGAGGAAGTACTAAGATTAGCCTCTACTGAGAGATTTTGAAGAATTGGGTTTGGAACTGATGCATGGAAATTCATAGATCCACAACCTCTGGATTGTTAACAGATCCTTGTAAGTTCTAAAAATGGAATTATATAATTACTCAATCCATAGAAGTATTTTTAAAAATTAAAGTATTAAAATAAAAACAATAAAAAATATATAAATGAGAATTGTCCTGAAATACAATCATTTATCTTAACCCCTATGTATTTTCCTCCAGTCAAAATTCAAAGTACATTATCAAAGCATGTAGAAATTATACAACCTTGAGATTTGTTTGCTTACAGGCAGCCACAAAAAAAGAAACCCGATAAAACTCAATCTGATTAGAGACCGACACCCAATGCATAGAGAGAGAAGAAACACACACAAATCATGCAAACAATAAAAGCAAGCAACAGCATTTGAGATGAAATGAATCCAAAGGCACAAAGCCCAGAGCAGCCGGAGCAGGCCCATGTCCACCTGTCACTCAGTGTTTCTCCTGCTGCAACAGGGCTTCTGCTAAGCTGAACAGTATAAACTCAAGAAATCCTGCAGATGCTGAAAATCAGTTCATCACGCAGCAGGGCAAATAGCCACGAAGCTCGCAGATATGAAGCCTGGAGGAGCCAGAGCAGTCTCTCAGTCTCAGTACCACGGACAGAGGAGTTAACATCGTGGAAGAGTGAGCAGAATCAGCCCGATTCTCGTCTCCAGTCTCGATCCCCTACCTTTTCAGTCTATCCGGGCCCGCAGTTAAACACCGCGTCATCGTCCCCACTAGAACTTGGGGCCTGCCGCAGCGATACGCTCTGGGGCCCAGGCCCACTGAGGAACTCACTGCACCAGGTTAGAAGTGGTGCAGATATTTTGAGTGAATTCCCTCCATAAAAGCAGTGGTGAGCCTTAGGCACAGAGTCCAATAGCAAATATAGGAAACGAAACAGCAATGAACAGCTACAGATGGAATTGCTGAACTTCCCCCAAATCCAGGCAATGTATCCAGTGAATATGGAAAGGAAAATGTGCTTCACACATCCACTGCTTTCTGAGATTGCAGCTCAAGGGATAACTGTAATCTTCAGTGTTTGGTCCTATCACCCTACCAATTTAAAGAATGAGTGATGATCACAGTGCAACATATAGAGTTTAGCAAGATTGGTCTAACCATTTTCCCTGAATGGATAGTCCAAAACTAGGGGCAAATGTTTTAGAATTAAAGGGTCAGTCATCTCAGACTGAGAAGAGAAATCTCTTTAATCAAGTTTATGATTCCCCATCACCCAAGGACTGTTTTATTGACCTATTAAGTAACTCAAGAACAAGATTATTGATTTTTGGTTGCCAAGGGAATCAAAGAATATGGGGCAGTGAGAGATCATCCATCATTTTATTGACTGGTTGAGCAGAGTCAAAGGACTGAATACTGTATACAATGCCTTTGACCACTGCTAGACAGAGATACTGATTTTTGCTAAATGTATGTGCATTTGTTAACTCAATGTTTTACCCATTTGCAACATATAATTTCACTGAGATCTACAAACGGAGCCTGCGGGTTGTTTTTCCAATGGGCAGCCATTTACTGCTAATGGGCAACTTAGCAGAAAGTTTGGTGCTTTGTTCCCAGTTTTCAGCCAATAATGCAAATAGACAAAATAATCTCTATTTTTTCAGATGACAGTCCAATTGCTCCAGTGACACCATGAATTTCAATGCTTTTTAAGTGCAACCATTTTTGTTAAACAGAGAACTGTTCATTAGTTAGGCAAATGCTCTTTCCCAGAGATAAGGATAACAATAATAGAAAAAACCAAGCGAGGATGAAAGTCTAGCTGTTGGAAATAAGGAACAATGCACAAACCGCAGGAGGTGCACAGCGGGTCAGGCAGCATCAATGGAGGGAAATGGTCAGTCAATATTTCAGGTCCAGACACTTTACTAAGGTTCAAAAATCAGGACAGCGGAAATAAATGACTTAATTTACCTGTAGAGCTGCCTCAGCCTCCTCCAGAGCAGGTTTTGCAGCTTCCAGCTTCTCTTCTGCAATGGCCTTGTCTGCTGATATACTATCAACTAAGGCCTGAGCTTTATCCTTGACCTTTTGAACTTCTACTTTTACCTTCTCAGAAGCTTGAGCTTTCACAGTAACCTCCTTTAAAACCTGAAAAACACACAAAACAGAAATTCATAAGCTATCAATTCTAGTCTCAAAACAAACACTTAAACTCTACATTGAAAATGGGAACGAATTCTGGTTTAGATCGGTTTGACAATGGCTCATTTTTGCATGATCATTTCTAGGAAACTACAATATCCAAACAGGTGAAGAAATGATGCATGCAGCAACAATATTCTCGGATGATTATGTGCAGCAATATGGATATATTGAAGAGATTTTTTTCCATTTCTCTTGCAAGATCGCAAACATCTTCCTATTTCAGGTCCCGAAGGTCTACAGTACATGTGAAGAGTGGAGGTTACAAACCTCATCACACATTTTGACACAGAGCTCTACAAGACAGTGAACAACAAGTTTCTTACAAGCATACTTAAACATTTAGAAAATGGATTTTAATAGTTATGCAAATATTAAATGTATCTTGTGATATTTATTGATCTGTGCAAGTGCGAAATGTGTGTAAATAACACGGACTTTTTTAAAAATGACACGATCAATATTTTGCAGATTTAGTCACGACGGCTTTGAAAACATTCACCAGTTTGAATGGTCAGTTTTTAAATCAGTGTTTAATATATATGCTTCTTACCTACTAGTTAAGTAAAAGCCACTGTATTTCACTGGTCAATTTGCACTTAATTGGTTAACGTATGGGAACTTAAACAAATGATTAAACTAACTATTATGATCAGAAAATTAATGGCCATTCCAAATGAACAATCAAGGTCATTTTACTGGGATTGTATCTTATTTCTAGTTTAACACCATAATTTCCAGGGTGATCCACAGAGTACACAGGATCTACCCACCTCTTCCTGAACCATCTGTAAAAGTAGGGGTTAGATGCGATGTACAGAATTCGAATGTGTGTAAAATACAAATCAGGATGTGTTTCAACTCATCACTGGTACATGGTTTATGTCTGTGCTACTATTAAAGGGTAGATGTGGGATTCACTAGTGGGTTTAGGCTAGGGTCTGTAACAATGTCAACGGACTGGTGTTTTAAAGTTTGACATATGGTCCTATTTTGAAAATGTTTCATTCAGTGTGGGAAAACTCAGCATATTTTTATCTGGTTACACTTTCCGAACAACTCAGTGGATTTGGATGATGAGGGGGTCGGGGGAACAGAGAAAAATGAACTCGTTGTACAAATCTGTATCCAGTAATTTTTCCTCCTGCAACTCACAAAACCCAGAGAATTGCCCACATTTTATGGAATATTTGTGCCAACATCTGTCAAAGCCAGATTTTTTTTTTATTGGTCACAAGGAAATGTAATCTTTTAAATGTGTACGACTAAAGTCTTAACTATGTAAACCAGTTAAGATAAAAAAAGAACAAAAAGATTTATGAAATATTATTTTGTTAAACTACATACCATATCGGCCTTTTCATTGGCTGTTTGTAGCTCCCTCTCTTTCACTTCCAGTTCTTTACTCAGAGTAGCCACTGATTCTGATGCCTCCTTCAGTTTCTGAAGGCCTGTATTCATTCTGTAGAACAGATATATTTCGGTTCAGCAAACTCTTTGGCAAAGTATCTATCTTAAAACAACATGAAACCAGGTAAATCCATTTCAGTACCAAGTTTCAACTACCGGTAATTATGCTTTCCCATTTTGCACTTTCTCAAGTTTTACTAAATAACACAGTAAACTTATCATGTTAATAATTATAGACCATAATTCTATATTCACAGCATAACAATACAGCTTCTTTTATGTTAAGTTTAATAATTTAATGGCGGAATATGAATGATGTCAGGGTGAAGTAGTAATAGGTTATGGATTAGTGGTGTTTTCGTGTATGCAATTAATATGGTAGTGACAGGAGATAAGTCAGGGGAAAAAAAAGGTTGTTTTAGCCAAGATTACAAATGATTTGCTAAGTCAATGACTAAAAAAAATGGTATGTCACCAAAGACTTCAGCAAATTTGTACAGATGCACCATGGAGAGCACTCTGGTTAAATCACCGTCTGGTACGGAGGCACCAATGTGCAGGATAGTCAAAAGCTGCATCGGGTTGTAATTCAGTCACTTCCATTATGGACAGTGCCTTCCCCATCATTGAGGACATTTTCAAAAAGTGGTACCGCAAGAAAATGGCATCCATCCTTAAGGGCTTTCACCATCCAGAACATGACCTCTTATCATTACCACTGAGAAAGTACAGGAGCCCAAGGACCCACACTCAACATTATATAAAACGCATCAGATTTCAGAATGGAGTATGAACCCATGAACACTAACTCACTCTTTGCTCCCCTCTACTCTTTATATACATCTTATGGCAGCTTATAATTTAAAATGTATTGCATTGTACTGCTGTTGCAAAATAACTAATTTTATGTCATATATCAGTGATAATAAACCTGACTCTGATTCTTAAAAGAAAGTCTTTTGTACCTCCATCCAACAGTGTGACATGATATCCATGCTATTCTCTGCAGCAAAAAGGGTACAAATGCATCTGCCCATACAATATCTTTAGCTCTCTTCCCCATCTTGATCCTCAGTCATCTGTTTACCTCTCTGTCTATTACCTGCAAAATGACTAATGATGCCCTTAGGGAAGTCAGAATAAATGTCAGTTTAACTAGTAACTTCCTTTGGTAAGAGTAAATTCACTTCTGCAAAAAAAAAGCTGTTTGCATTAAATTCCTACCGATTTGCTAATGTATGGACCTCAGTGTGCTTCTCCTTGTAGGTGGCTTTGTATCCCTGGATGAATGAGAGATAGGATTTTGGTGTCACATGAGTGGATCGGCGATATCTTTGGAAATAGTCCACACATTTCTCAGCCACTCCATCTTGGAAGAATCCCATGCATTGCACCACCTCCCTTTTAACCTCAGTGCTGCAGTCAATTTCAAAAGAAGATAAGAAGTGCTCAGAAACTGTTGGAAAAAAAACAACAAACAATTTAATCTATAAAAAGGGAAATGAATTAAATTGTTTGTACTTGTACCAAAACCAAAGTGAAAAATTGTTCTGCATAAAACAAAGTAGCCATATTTTCACTCTAATCTTCAGTTACTGCTGAGGAATTAAAATTGCAGTATCTACATACTGGCTTCTCAATACTAATGTTTACTTAAATTACTATAAATATTTAATTTATCAATGGGCAATTTCATTATCTTCCATAGTAAAAACTAACTGATGTGTTCATTATAGAGGGATTGTGCAGAGCACACCAGGCTTGCAAGATATTCACAACTGAACTTTATTGATAACCTCGCTTGTACAATACGTGAACGCCTCTCAAGTGGGAGTGGGTAACTGAGTGGTATAGAAATACTCTATTAACTACTGCAACACTAACAAGAAGAAAAATCAGCTCTTCAAGAAAGTGAAACAATATAAACAAGTATAAAAGTTGATTACACATTAGATTCCTTCAAAAGCTTATTGCATATCATTATAAGAATTAAAGGTATCCAATGATGCTCTTTTGAATCTCCGAGACATTTGGCTGTTGATAGCTATCATCACAGAAATATAAATTGTGATTATTTTAGATTAAAACTAATTTTGTTCATCTTAAACCATTTGTTTATTTCAGAATTATTTTAATACAACAAGAAATTAAGACTTTAGTTATTTAGTAAGACTCCTCAGAACACTTA
This sequence comes from Hemitrygon akajei, assembly GCF_048418815.1. Classification (NCBI taxonomy): domain Eukaryota; kingdom Metazoa; phylum Chordata; class Chondrichthyes; order Myliobatiformes; family Dasyatidae; genus Hemitrygon; species Hemitrygon akajei. The sequence continues at coordinate 59,090,114 of NC_133143.1, forward strand.
ATCAAAAGCAACTATCTCACAGTCCCATGTTTGATATCATTCATTAAATACAAGAGGAATCCCCAGGATAAAAACATCATTACAGAGAGCATGAAAACACTCACCGAGTTACTGGTACTAAAGCTTATTCTATAATTATATGTTTACTCCAGCAACACACAGCAAGAATGATAAAATTCATTAAACAAATCTACATCTTAAATAGACAAATGTTACTGTCGCCTGTTAGATGTCAATTTGTACAAACACCTCTGAGAACATATCTCAAATTCCTCTTTGAATTGCTTCATTTTAGCACATTTAAATACCTGCTTTAAAATACAATGAGCACCTTCAGTGCTCAAACCAAAAGTTAACCATCAGAAAATTCCCTTCACAGTTCCATATTACTCATCAAATATTTGAATGATATATTCTTCTCAAATTTAAACAACGTTAGTAACTTTGTCAATCTGATGTTATGTGCTTCAACCTACCAGCAACAAGGGCATCTTTGGGCCAACGACTGAACCAGTTAATGGTGCAGCCTGAAATGAGTGCTGGAAACTTGAGTGCTCGATTACGGAATTTCTCTCCCACGGGTGAAAAGCACAGGACTACATGAAGATTCTGACGAACTCTAGTCATGAAGTATTCATACAAGTTTTCAACAGTCGGGGGCCTGCGAGGACACTCCTTCTTCATTACTGGTATCAAATTGCATATAACTTCATCTAGTTCATCCCGAGCAAAGAGGTTAGAGATCTAAGATCAAAATAACATTTGAAAACCTAATGTTAACATGACAGCAGCTAATAATAAAAGGAAGTCAATGTGGTGGAGCATGCAATCTGTCAACAGTTAGACCCAAGATTCATTCCCACACCAAGCTGATAAGAATTGGGAATGCTGTCAGCTATTCCTACCCTGCCCAGTTAATGAAAATGCCTATGAACTGCAGGTGGAAGAAATTGGTGCTTCTTTCTAGATTTTATTATGAATATGACAAATATTTTCACCAGAAGGACTGTGATAGTGGTAATAAAAATAATCATAAGAGTTCTATAGACCTGAAAAATATGGCAAGGCGCTGATAGCACTAATTGATTAACTTACCTCACCAGATGACAGAACATTGTTCAAATATTCAAGGAAAGACTCATCTTTGACCTCATTATCTGTAAAGATGAAGGTGATTCCCTTCCCTTGATGACCTGCAGATTTATACAAAATCTTCAAATCCTCCATCAGGTTAGAGCTGTTATATGACCTGAGAAAAGGAAGGAGAAAGTACACTCAGTGGCCACTTTATTAGGTACACATACTCATTAATTCAAATATCTAATCAGCCAATCACATGACAGCAACTCACTGCAAAAAATCATGCCGACATGGTCAGAGGTTCAGTTCTTATTCAAACCAACTGAGGAAGAAATGTGATCTAAGTTACTTTGATCGTGGGATGATTGTTGGTGTCAGATGGGTTGGTTTGAGTATCTCAGAAACTGCTGATCTGGGATTTTCACATACAACAGTCTCTAGAGCTTACAGAGAATGGTGCAAAAAACAAAAATAAAATCCAGTGAGTGGCAGTTCTGAGGGTAAAAACACTTATTAATGAGAGAGATCAGAGGAGAATGGCCAGACTGGTTCAAACTGACAGGAAGGCGACAGTAACTCAAATAACCACGCATTACAGCAGTGGTGTGCAGCAAAGCATCTCTGTGTGCACAGAACATCGAACTTTGAAACTGATGTGCTACAGCAACAGAAGACCAAGAACATACAGAAATACATTTAGGGGCCATCTTATTATATATTACCTGTAATTAGAGTATGTACTGAATGTATTTAGCTTATTCAAAGGAAATCTATTTTATGAAATACTTTCATAATAGAAAAATACAGTCACAGAAAGGAATACATGACAGAACCTTTAATGTCATAATTCTTCCAGGCCTTAAATGTTCAGTCGGCCTTTTCTCCTTGGAGCGACAGAGGATGAGAGGTGACCTGATAGAGGTGTAATAAAGATGATGAGAGGCTTTTTCCCAGGGTTGAAATGGCTAATGCAAGAGGGCACAGTTTTAAGGTGCTTGGAAGTAGGTACAGAAGAAATGTCAGGGGTAAGTTTCCTGTTTACATCTGTAAGGGGTTTCTTCTTTATGCTACTGCATATGTTAATCAAAATGGCTTCTTTGTTATGTTAAAAGTAAAAATGCTTCTTTGTTATGGTAACTGGTGAGAGAGTGCTTTCTCTCGCAGCTTGTTTGGGTTATAATTACTAATAATGAGAATTGTATTCATTTGTTAACCAATTGGGATAGATGTTATTCTCTCTTATGGGTCTGTAAGCTAGTGTTGCGCGGATTTTTGGGGAGTTGGAGGGGAGATCGCGAGGAAGGAGGACGTGCTGGATGCGCTCTGGTCGACCACCGAGGTTGGTCCCAGGCGGCAGGTCGAGGAGGTCGGAGTAGATCGAATAGTGGACCGAAGACTTCGATAGTTGAGCTCCAATGGTTGTGCACGAATTGACTGAACTCTGATAAGTTTTGGAGCCTTTTCTTTCTTTTCTTCCGTATATATTGTATCGCCATTAATTACCTAGTTCAGTTTATAAAGTGTAATTTGTAAAATGTACATTGTGTACTGGCTGATGATTGCTGTTTGAGGCTGTATCGGGGGGCATTGCACAGCAACTGACGCAACCGTGAGGCAAGGTTGGGCGGGGGACGGGGTCTCCCCTAGATACGTACGAGCCAATATAGCTGAGTGTTACACAGAGAATGGTGAGTGCGTGGAATGGGCTGCCGGCAATGGTGGTGGAGGCGGATATGATAGGGTCTTTTAAGAGACTCCTGGACAGGTATAGGGAGATCAGAAAAATAGAGGGTAACCCTAGATAATTTCTCAGGTAAGGACATGTTCAGCACAGCTTTGTGGGCCGAAGGACCTGTATTGTGCTGTAGGTTTTCTGTTTCTATGTTTCTAATATAAGCAGTGGAGTATAGTGGATACTAAAATAACTTCTATGTTTACACTTGATATTAGAATTGCATTACAATTTATAAGTATCAGATAGGAGGTAGGAGGCCATAGCTCTTTTTACTCCCATCTGGCCATTGGAACATTACCTTGTGTTGATGAAACATCTTAAATAAAACAAAATAAATACTGAATGTACTCAGCTCAGGCAGCAACTGTGGAGAAAAAAAATTGAATTAACCTTTCTGGTTGATGGCTTTTAATCAAAATAGATCAATGAAGTAACTGCCAGGTTGGAACAGAAGCCTTCAGTAGCTCACATTAATTTGCTTTCTGACGTACAAGTGTGGAAAGTCGTCTCATTCAATTATAAATTACATTCTTCTTAATTTTTTTACAAGACAAGGAGTGCCAATATTTACTTTAAAATGAAAACAGTTGGGGCGTTATGTGTCGTTTCGCCTTTTATGATTCAAAATACATTGCAGTCTTTTGACTTGAAAATGAGAGCAGAAGTCAAAGAATGTTACAGACTGACTTGCAAATTTTTAAAAGGTTGTTACCAAAGCCTTATCCCCTAAAATGTTAAATTTACTAATCATCATTGAAAAAGGAATGAAAAATGGCCAAGCCTTACCTTGTTAATGTGATTTGGAATGTCTTGTATCCAGCAATGAAGGATGCCAGTTTAGTCAGACTTTGCTTGCCAGATCCACCTACACCAACCAGTAATGCATTCCCACGAGGTGTACGAATAATACGTGAGATCTAGTGATAAAATAAGTTATTTTTCTAATAAGCCAATATATTTATCATGGATAGAAAAGTATTAGATGAACTTCTGCACATAGTAAACTCAACATTTTTAGGAATTGCTTACAAAGCCACCTAATAACCCTAATTGTATTGCACTTGATGAAGTACTTCATACACATTATTACAAATATGGTGTAAATTTAAATAATTCCCAAAGGCAACTGAGCATTAGAAGGACCGAATGTCAGGGCTGTGTGAGAAGAAGGGGGAGGAATAGTAATCTGAACATTGTTTTAAAAGAGCCATACTTGCTCCATGGGTTAAGCAGCAATTTTCTATGTAATACACTTGATGATTCTATGATTGGGCATAAGGAGTGAAGAAATAGATCAACAGGTCAGTGTGGGAATACCCAGTGTTTTCCATTTCAGGCATTATTTACATCATTGCAGGATGATCCCACATACTTTGTAAGCAATGCAGTTTTACAGGGGGAAATGGAATCCAGCTCATATGCAGCAGTTTCTAAATGGCAATTGATTATTGTCCAAATAATATAATTCCACTACATTCACAAAATACCAGCCAGAAATCTTTTTTTAAGGACTTCCTTGATATTTTTTTAAAAAGTGTATGTTTTATATCCAACTGACGAGTATTTGATTCAATATTTAACTTAAATACCAATGTCTTGCACAGCACTGCACTGAATGGAAGACAAAATAAGCCTAAATCCTCATATTAGGGAACTGTCCTCACAGAGTAATGTCCTATTACTGAGACAAGACTGGAAAGTGAAATCAGAAGTGATCTTTATGAAACAGTAACCAGTCCATGTCAATGTTATACTCAGATATCACTGAAGATTCAGTCATCTTCCTGCATCTTGGCTTCGCCTGTGATCTCCTCAAAGTAAAGAATCTTGTAAAGACAAACAGCAAATTTGGCAGAAACCATAATATTGAAGAGATATGCGGATATCCCGCAGCTTTGCTTGACTGCATCAGCGGTTGGGAACAATTCACGTGAGTCAGCGTTATCCACAATGCAAGCAAGTATTCCATCATTGAACTAAATTACTAAATTTACTGAACCACTGTTCCTGAACCATCTTTTTTACGACTCAAAAGTACGCTGGCTGGCTGTATCAAGTATCCCTCAGATTAATCTAAGTCATGTTAAGTTTGGACTATTTTCTGAAGTTGACTTAATGCACATACCATGTCTTTGACCCCACATTCTTTCCTGAAGAATCCCCATTCTTAGGCAGAAACCCTTTACAACGTGGTTCAGCAGGATTTTGGAGAATAATTTTCTAGCTATTTACAATCAGATGATCTGTAGTTGCAGAACATTCTTGCATTCCTAAGGTACGGTATATGTATCCATAGTTGATTAGACCACAAGACATAGGAGCCGAATTAGGCCATTTGGCTCATCAAGTCTGCTTTGCTATTTGATCACAGCTGATTTATTATCCCTCTCAACCCCATTCTCCTGTCTTCTCCCCATAACCTTTGACACTCTAACTAATCTAGAACCTATCAACCTACGTTTTAAATATACCCAATGAATTGGCCACCACAGTTGTCTGTGGCAATCAATTCCACAGATTCACCACCTACTGGCTAATGAAATTCCTCCTCATCTAAGGTTGTGCCCTCTGGTCCTAGACTCTTCACTATTGGGAACATCCTCTACTCTATCTAGGTGTTTCAATAGTTGATTAATCATATACATATATTTAGTATATATAAACATTTGAGCAGTGAAAATATTTAAAAGGTCCAGGAAATTGTACTACTACTTTGTACTACACAATAGAGACAGTAATGCTAATAATGTCCCCAAAATAAGCAAAAGAAAAATTAGTTTTAGCATTAATTTACATATTATCATTAAAATGCAGACAATTGGGTTTTTATGCGGAGTACACAATTTATCTAGCAAGTAATTCTTGAGAAGATCAGATCTAAAAAAGTGGGAATGACTAAGTGGGATTCTGCAGAAAGTTGTGAACTCAGTCAGCTCCATCGTGGGCTCTAGCCTCCCCAGCATCCAGGACATCTTCAAGGAGCAATGCCTCAAAGAGGCAGCATCCATCTTTATGGATCCACATCACCTGTTCTCCTCTCATTGGTACCATCAGGAAGGTGGTACAGGAGCCTGAAGGCACATACTCAATGATTCAGGAATAGCTTCTTCCCCTCTGCCATCAGATTTCTGAATGGATATTGAGCCCATTAACACAACCTCACTACATATCTCTGTTTGTACAACTTATTTTATTTAACTCCTTTAATATATACTTCTTATTGTAATTACAGTTTTTAATCATTAAGTATTGCAATGTACTACTGCTGCATGACAACAAATTAAATGGCATATGCCAGTGATATTAAACTTGATTCTGGTACTGATTGATGATGGACTGACAGCTGGCTACACTAGTGATGTGAAGCGAGGTGAAGCAATTCCACTAATCACAAAGTATGGTTAGTTTCTTTAAGAATGGCACAAAGCCACCTACAAGCAAAATATTGTGAAATAGCTTGAATTATGAAAAGAAAATACTGAAAAAAAATTGTGGCCAAGTGGAGAAGGAAACTGCCTGAGAATAGGATGGAGAATTAAAATTACACACAAATGATTTTTTTTTTTACCTTAACTAAGTGAGTCATGGCATCCTTAAAGAAAACCATGTCTAATCCCATTCCTCGGATGCTTTCATTGTATCGCTGTAGAAACATATTTAGCCGAACCTTTAATTCATCAAAACTGCCAACAAGTTCATAGACTTTCGGCACGTCAAAGTCAGCATCTTCTGGTTCATCTCCTTCAACAGAAAGATTTAGTTTTCATTAATGCATATCCATAAACACGATCTTCCATTTCACATCACAGAACTGTTTCTCATTAAGCCTCAAAAATTAAGTGTTATTTGATGTTTGTAACTCATGCTAGCCCCCTAACACCACAGGAGAGTGCCAAGTGCTGAGGTATCTCGTCCCATAACTTCAATGGCTGGCCTTAAATCTCTGCCTCAGTATGAAGACAGGAAGGGCAAAAAGAACCTGGCAGATTAGATAGTATCTGTGCATGGAAAAAAATGGAATTAACACTTCAGGCCAATGATATTATCTAGGAGCCATTAATTTTGTTTCTCTCTTAACAGATGCTGCCTGAAAGGATCTATCCTGGGTCCAACATATTGATATACTCATGAAGAAGGCATGTTACTGGCTCTGTTTCATTAAGAGTTTGAGGAAATTTGATACGTCACCAAAGACTCAAGCAAATTTCTACAGATATACCAGGGAGAGCATTCTGACCGGTTGCGTCACAGCCTGGTATGGAGGCTCCAATGCACGTGATCAATAAAAGCTGCCGAGGGTTGAAGACTCATCCAGCTCCATCATGGCCACTAGCTTCCCTGCCACTGGATGACAACTTCAGGAAGCAGTGCCTCAAGAAGGCAGCATCCATAACATGGCTTCTTCTCAAAGACACACAATCAAACATTTTAGAAACAGTTTCTTCTGCTCCATCATCAGATTTCTGATCCCATGAACACTACCTCACTATTTCGCTCACTTTTTGCACCTTTTTTATATTTCTTATTGTAACCTATAGTACGTAGTTTTTACGCTTTACATGCTACTGCTGCAAAACAACAAATTTCATGACATATGTCAGTGATAATAGATCTGATTTTGATTCTGACTTGTCGCTTCAGGCATTAGCAGTTGTTTTTTTCTTTATTTTACCTCAGCCATGGTTTGTGGAGAGCGGTTGGGGAGAGGAGGGACTTTACCCTAAAGATGACATGAACTGATAAACATTCATACAATAATGAGCATTTAAAACCAAGTGAAGCTTGACTTACCTTGAGCATCTGGTGGACGTCATTCATTGTGTCGTTTACCACCGATAGTTGGAAAGTCTGACAGGAGCGGCCCTGTCTCCTGAAGACTTACAAATTATTTACTTTGTTGCCCCGTTGAATCTTTGTATGCAATTTTTTTTTTGGTATGTGGGTGGGGGAAAGAGGTTAATTTTATTTATTTTTCTTTTTGGTATCTTCAGCTGTGGTCAGGCAATTTACCTGCCCTGACACACCAAATCTTTACAAAGATAGCTTTGCTTCAAGCAGTGAAAAGCCTTGGTCTCTAGAATAGAACAAGTCTGGGGAATGGCAAAGCTGGGTTCTGGACTTCTGCTGAAGCAAAACTGCAGCAGATGCAGATTTCCTCAATCATTTTACTTGAACTTGAACCAGATTTTTCTATTACTGCAAATGTATATTTTTGATGATATTTTGAAGGTAAAAGAAGGTAAAAGATATTTTGAAATTTTTGCCTCAGACTCCAACTGTGAGTCCTTCACATGACAGATGATAGAGACTTTGGGGAAAAATCCAGAGCATCAGACTGATACCATAATAGGGTTAAAAGTTGAGTTATTTTACAGCAGCAAAATAAAAATTCAAGGAAATTTGACAAATTCTTCAAACCATTAACACATCTGGATTTGGTCCAAATCAATGGGTTATTTGAATTGAATAGGTTACCTGTGGCTTCTGGTGGATCTCGTAAGAAGTCCACAAAGTAAGCATCGACACCAACCCCAACTGTTGCTAGGGCTTTCTCTTTTAGCTCCATCTCAACTACTTTGGCTAATGCATTGTCAAACCAAGCTACATCTTCTGAGGTGGTAAATCGATCAGCTATAACACATCTACATTCATGCTTCCACAACTTTAGTGCCACCTGAACATTGAATAGAAACAAATATTTTATTAGTTATTCAAAATATAGATTTTTAATAATAACTCAACAGGGTTTGGTTGTGAATTAGTACTTCTGAAGTCAAAGAACACAGTCTATGATTTCAAAATAAGGAAATGTAAGCAGCGCACTCTGTATTTACATAATTCAAATGTTTGTTGTATAAGAATAAGACAGTATGACAGAATGTTACATTGGAGTAAAAGAGGTTCAAAACCATCCACTGCAATCTGAATTGCCACTGGTATGAAAGTCTGCAACTTGTGGTACCTCCGTACAGCTTCAGAGAGCGTCAGGCACAGTCAGGGCAGCAAGGTACATTAGTGGTTTGCACAATGCTTCAGAGCACCAACAATCACCAATCGGGGTCCAATTCCTGCCACTGTCTGTAAGTTTAGTACGTTCTCCCCATGACCGCGTAGGTTTCCTCTGGGTGTTTTGGCTTCCTCCCACATTCCAAAACAGTATGGATTAAAGCTAAAGTTAACAACTCATGAGCCTGCTATGTTGGTGCCAGAAGCATGGCAGTACTTGTAGGCTGCCCCCATCACATCCTCGGACTGTGTTGGTTGTTGATGCAAAAGATGCACTTCACTGTTTCGATATATATGTGACAAATAAAGCTCATCTCTCTAAACACTCTCTATTCCATTTTCTTTATAACACTGCTTAGTGTATAAACCTTAATCACTTCTGATCAATGAAGTTTTGAAACAAAAGTACAATAATCTTGTAATTCAGATTTGTTTAAGGAAACTACAAACAACGTGCTTGAGAATAGATTTAAAACACTCCCCTTGTTGTGTTTTAAATGTGATCATTCAATTGTAAGGTCAAAGATGGCCCCTTCCAAAATGATTGTCAGAACCTACAGTGTACTGTAGCTAACTTAAGTAACGGCGGCATCTATCATTAAAGGACCCCCATCACCCAGGACATGCCCCTTTCTCATTGCTACTGTTAGGGAGGAGGTATTGGAAGGTAAAGGCACACATTCAACGATTCAGGGATAGCTTCTTCCCCTCTGCTATCAGATTTCTGAATGGACACTGAGCCCATGAACACTGCCTCACAAACAAGTGAAAATCTGCAGATGCTGGAAATCCAAGCAACACACAAAATTCTGGTGGAACTCAGCGGGTCAAGCAGCACTTAAAGAAAAGAGTAAACAGTCGACATTTCGGGCCGAGACCCTTCATCAGAACTGCTACTTTTTTTCCCTCCTTTTGCACAACTTATTTCATTTAACTCCTTTAATATATTTATTTCTTACTGTATAATAGTTTTTTTATTATGCACTGCAATGTACTGCTGCCACAAAACAACAAATTTCACAACATATGCCAGTGATTTTAAATCTGATTCTGATTATGCATTATGGTTTCAAGAAGTACAGGCACAAAATTTTCTAATAAGCATAGCAAAATAAAAATATCTTTGAAACAGTACTCACACTTTCATCATTTACAACCTCAGAACAGGTATTCAACATTCCCTGCCAAATTCGTGAAAGGTCTCTCAGGTTAAAAATATAGTGAAACTTGGCTGGTGTAGGCAACATTTTCGCCTTTGTCATCTGCCAGAGTTTACGAGTCACTGGTACCAGCTTGGCTACCAAAGCTCTCACTTCAGCACAGAAGCCCCGCTCAGGGCAGAAGTGACCAGTTCCAATAACACCTGAAAAGATGAACATCAGAAGCTTAAATTTCCTGCTATTAGGTTTCATAACAATGTTTCAGACTTTGGAATGTACTTTATAAATCACCAAACATTTCTCTTACCAAAAATCTTATCAATCGCAGAGTTAGATGGCAACGTGCAATTAAAAACTGAAAAATGTCTCTTCAGGCGCTGGGGTATGTCATTTCTGCCTCCTCCTGGGTGGATCATTGCAGCAAGGAACTGGACATCCAGAATGTTTGTGAATTCGCCTGGTTTTTCAAGGTTGTAAAAACCGCATTGTTCCATTAACTGTCGCACTATTTCATTGGTGACCTGAAGTAAGAAAAATGCCAAGTGAATTGAAGTCCCTTCAATACAAAGTCTTTCTAAAAAGCAGATTACACATTGTAGTTGTCTTTCCTTATGATGTCATGTACATTCAGGGTAAGGAATGTAAATTCAAGGGAAATGAATACTTTTAGACACTCACTATCAAACAACTTGATTCAGCTTGTAGTAGTTCTATCTCATTAGGTTTATTCACCTCTCAAGCATGAAAGTGAGTTTATAAATTTGCAGATAGCTTTACCTGTTCACTGTCTGAATCCTTCATGATCTACTCATTTCAAGGCATTGATCTCAGTGCTCGAGCTCCTGATGGGCTCAGTAAAGCTCCATAATGCCAGTGTGCATGAGGAAAGTCGCCTATTATTTCCTTGCCAAGCAACTAAACACTGACACATTTTAATAGTGTTGTTAAATTAAGTGCTAACCTCAGGAATAGCCATCCTGTACTAATGAGGCCCAAGGAGACTCAGGTAATGAATCTCAGCCCCTGTCAACACAGGGTTATCAGTGTTAGAAGAGAATTCAATGAAGCAAACATAACTGGCAATTTTAGAGAGGGACACGAATTTGAATTGTGGTGGGAGCCACAACCAAACAGACTACCCATTTCAGATATTTATCCCAAAATGTTCATTAGGTCAAACATTCAACAATATTTTCATTAAAAGTAAGCAACAAAAATACTCATGTCAATGGTACTGATGTGTTAAGTGTTCTAATGCTATCCGATAACTTTTCCCCATTAAAAAGACAATGATCATTTTACTATTCTGCTTGAATACTTTCAGATAAACCTGCTGCTGACATCCGTACGCAACGCACACAAAATGCTGCAGGAACTCCACAGAGAAATGAACCATTGACCTTTCGAGCCGTAGTTGCTGCCTGACCTGCTGAGTTCCCTCCAGCATATTGTGAAGTGTTCCTCCAGATTTTATGAAATCTGCATGTCTCTATGGACCTCTTCATCATTTCTATGATCTTTACTTCATCCACATTGTCTAGTGACAACTCCTCAGTGTACAAAGATGCCAAAATCATCTCCCTCCTTGCTGATATAGTCCAAGATCCTTCAACCACATCTGCTTGTTCCCCATTTCTAGATATCATTACCAGCAATTAAGTTCAGCAGATGATACCATTTTCACATGTCCTGGCCACAATCCTGGGGTCATCGACTCTGCAGACTAATGATTAACCATAACATACTATGTTAGGGTTAGGCAGCAAGAAGTTCTAAGTAGTTACCTGATCTCCCCAGGCATTAATCACAGGCATATTAATATCATCAATGAAGACAGTCATCTTCTTCCCAGCAGGTGGACCATAGGTGGATCCCATTCGCTTATCAACATAACTTTCAATTGTGCGCTATATAACACAATTAATAGAGATTCATTCATGCAATTCTAATATACTTTATGCAATCATAATAGATACTTTCACGTAACACACACAGAATGCTGGAGAAACTCAGCAGGTCAAGATACATCCATGGAAAAAAGTACAGTCGACACTTTGAGCCGAGACCCTTCCACAGGACTGGAGATAAAAAAATGAGGAGTAGATTTAAAAGGTATGGCTTCACCCCCACACTCTCCTTCTCCAGTCCCCATCCTCTTTTCCCTCATTCACCTCATCTCCTTGCCTGCCTGTCACCTCCCTCTGATGCTCCTCCCCACTTTTATTTCTTCCCAGGCCTTCTATTTCCACCTACCAGATTCCCCCTTCTCCAGCCTGGTATCTCTTTCACCAATAAACTTCTTAGCTCTTTACTCCATTCCTCCCCCCACTCCGGGTTTCACCTATCACCTTGTGTTTCTCTCTCCCCTCCCCAATCTTTTAATTTATTCATCTTTTTTCTCCAGTCCTGCCGAAGGGTGTTGGCCCAAAATGTCGACTGTACTTTTTCAAATAAATGGCGCCTGGCCCGATCCCTGCGGGGGGGGGGGGGGGGGGGGGGTGAGGGGTGTGTGTGTGTCTGTGTTGGTTGCTTGGATTTTCAGCATCTGCAGATTCTCTCTCTAGTTTTTTGATACTTTCACATGTTTTTTTTTTGACAGAATACTGTATGCAATCTATTTTTTTCAAAAGCAGTTCTTAAATCTCTTCTCATAGATACATTTGTTGCTTTCAAATTGCAGCAGCATGGTGGTTGAGCCTCTTTTCAAAATAAATGTGCGTGCAGTTTATTGCCTGACTGAATATCACCTACCTTTCATGCAAGGGACTCAATTCAGCAGAACGAGTAGCAAATAGCTGCCATAAATTGTTATGAGGTGTGTGACGAGCAGAAAGGATGGTGAGTGGGGCATGAGTTGAACATGGGGAACACACCTTTGGGTGGCCAGAAGCTTACAAACCAGAAAAAAACATGGAATGATCGCCAACAAATTATGCAGTTAGTCATTCTGGAAAAAGACAAATGTCTCAGCAGATAATCTGGTGTCTGGATAGGGGCTACTAAGAAGATTTAGATAGAAACAGGCAGCCTTTGGGCAGATAGATGGCTGAAAATTCACCTTGTGCCCAAAGGTTATAAATGAGCTGTTTCACTCTCAGATAGCAGCTGAAACTACAGAACAAAGTTCATGACAAGAGCCAAGAATAATGATTTCAACTTTACCAATATTTTGTCAGAGGAAGTTTTGTTCAACCATTAGTATATGTCATATGGATGAGTAAAACAGCATTTAGATGAAAAATATGAAGGGAATGAGGATAGATCCTCAAGCAAAAAATCAAGGTAAAGATTGAACAGCAGGAAGGAAAACCATTGTAGATGATTTGTTCCCAATGGCTTGACAGATATGAGTGGAACCGAGTCAGTAGGTGTTTGTTAAGCTGTAGTGGAGGTGTATCGGAGAGGCTGCAGAAATGTGAAGAACAGGGAATGAGAGGACATGTCAAAATTGTGTAGCCACTTACAGCTGCTCTTCCAAAGTTTCAATTCCCCAGTCTGCCATTAACTCTGCATTTATCACAAATATTTCTGCAGCAACCAACATGTGCAACTATGCTCATGCTTCCATCATAGTTGCCAAGACCCCATTACTCTCCCCTCAAATGGACTTCAACCTCTGTTCCAGGAAATATGAGGAATTGAGATTTTTTTTAAAATATGATGGAAATTAGCCATTCACTGTCAGGATTTGTTAATAGGCCTGGATCCTTTTTGACAAAACTGTTCACAATTTCAGTATAATATTGAAAAGCAAAAATATCCCCTGGTTTTCTTTCTCTACAGTAAGCTATTTTCTTGTGCTCACTTCCATTCTTACCTCCAAGTAAAGGTTCAGTTCTTTGTCAGCAAGATTTAGTCTGTCCATTCAGCAGCATCTGCTGCTTACATTCCCTTTGTCTCACTGTCTCCATTGTTCCGAGTACAGCAAGATGGGTTCTTGACTTTACAATCTACCTCACTATTCACAATCTAGCTCATTATGATCTTGTACCTTGTTGATATCTGCACTGTATGTTCTCTATAGCTGTTACACTTTATAATGTACTGTAATTGCCACTTATTCAGCCCCAATGCCCCATGTAATGTTTTGATTGGTATAAACAGTATGCAAGACAAGCATTTCACTCTGTCTCGGTACATGTGACAATAATATAATAATTCCAATTGTTCCCTTGCCATATCCTTGAACTTACATCCTCCTCCAGTTTTTCTTTTATCTCCATAAGAGCTCTCTTGTTGTTCTGAGAAACTTAACTCCTATTTCCTCAAGCTTTCTCCATTAAAATGTTGTCCATACAGCTTTTCTAGCTCTGATGTTATCTTTCTTTCAGATGTTTTCTCCATTCTACGGCATGAACTATCCCACCCCCCTTAAATTCTCATCATTATACTTCTCCATGAGATAAACAACTCCTAATCCCTTCAAAACTCAGAGTAAATTTATTATCAAGGTACATATACGTCACCATATACGACCCTGGATTCATGTTCTTGTGGGCATACTCAATAAATCCATACCAGAATAAAAAACATTGCAGAATCAGTCAAAGTCTGCACCAACTTGGGCGAAAGATAACAAACTGTGCAGGTACAAAAAGAAAGAAATAACAACAAATAAATAAGCAATAAATATCGAGAACGTGAGGTGAGGAGTCCTTGAAAACGAGTCCATAGGTTTTGGTAACATTTTAATGATGGGGCAAATAAAGTAATCGCAAACTGGAGAAAATCTGCTGATGCTGGAAATCCAAAGCAATACACACACACACACAGAATGCTGGAGGAGCTCAGCAGGTCAGGCAGCATGTGAAGAGAAGAGTAAACAGTTGACGTTTTGGGCCAAGACATTTCATCATGCTGCCTGGCCTGCTGAGTTCCTTCAGCATTTTATATGTGTTGCCTTGATTTCCATAGCTGGTTATATTGAGCTCCCAACAAAGTTAAAGTTGCAAAATGATTCATATCAAACTCAGAGATGCTCTCTATTTGAATGTGACAAAAAATGCTAGTGAGCTATACTCTGTCACACTTTCTAGTATGGTTGGTGGCATCCATTGGTCTCGAGAGACCATGGATCTGTGCCTGGAGTTTCCAGAGCTCAGGCCTGGGCAGGGTTGTATGGGAGACCGGCAGTTGCCCAAGCTGCAGGCCTTCCCCTCTCCATGCCACCGATGTTGTCCAAGGGAAGGGCACTAGGACCCATGCAGCTTGGCACCGGTGATGTCGCAGAGCAATGTGTTGTTAAGTGCCTTGTTCAAGGACACAAACACGCTGCCTCAGCCGAGGCTCGAACCAGTGACCTTCAGGTTACTAGTCTGATGCCTTACCCACTAGGCCACGCGCCAACTTTCTAGTATACTTTCTGAGATTTGTAGGCTTATTATCTGATCATATTTCTATACATATAGACAATGAACACAAAAGGGACGATGAAGAAAAGCACTAACTTGGAATAATTTATTGAAAGGAATTTAATAATATCAACAGAAGTTAAAAATTACTCTGCATGGTTCATTTGTTTACAATTACAAATACAAAAGTACACCCAATAATCTGTTTACTATTATTTTACTTTAGCTACCAATAGAACCATTTGACTTTTTATTTACATCCCCAAGTAATAAATTCTGAAATGAAGTATCACCTGGAACATTAAGGGAGTAGTTGCTGATGAGAAGTTCAGACACTTGCCAAGGTGGGACTCAGGGTCATATTTTGACATGTAGCTCTTGATGATCACAGTTTTAGCGGACCCTTGTTCACCAATCAACAACACAGCCTATGATAAAGGAAAGCAGACTTAGCTGAAGATCTGGCAAGATTGTAAGCAATGTTTTTAACACATTAGTAGTCCTTGTTTGGTTTTTTCAAGACCTGGATTTCTTCCCAGTCTACATAAATTTACAGCAAGCATTAGACAGTTATCATCTCCAAAATAATGGGATTCTACACACACACACACACAATTTCAAACTTCACAACAGTAGACGTACACAGTAAATCACTAATCCTCTCAACATTTAACATTCTGGTGGCAAAATGAATAAAGATTCATCTTAATTAACCCTGTGGAGCATATCAGAAATTTGTCAGTTTTGCAACTTCTATAGGTAGCTCCACCAGCTGTAATGTGAAGTCAGGACATTGATATATTATGCTCCACTTGGATGGATGAGTACAGTTGTTATAATCAAGAATCTCAATGCTACCCACCAGACAGCTTGTTTGCTCATCAAGCCAAACATCATCTTAAACAGATTCGCTCTTCAGCAAGTCACAAGTGATTGTAATCTTCAAGTTAAAAAACACAGCAACCACTGAGACAGCAAGGACACATGAACACAATTACCTCCAGTTCCCGAGACACACACAATCTTAATGAAACAAGAAGCACTCGTTCTCTATCACTGCAGCATTGAAATGTTGATATCTTATGATCAAAAATTCTGGGGAAGTACTTTCAACACAAGATCAACAGTGAATCTAGAAAAAAGACTCATCCTATTAGGGTTCATTGGATTCATTTGTCACCTTCGGGAGAATCATGAGAAAAATTGTTGTAGATTTGGTTTTCTCTATAACGCAAACGAACCTTGCCTGCTGATTAAACTAACTCTTGATCTTAAAGCAGCTAAGGATTAGAAATAAATGCTGGTCTCTCCAACACCATCACATTGCTCATCATGTGCTGTGCCGTATGATGTGGGCGATCATGGACTTCATGACCTTAATGATTGTTCTTGGCAAACGGTTCTGCAGAAGTGATTTGTCAATGCCACCTTTACAAGAGAGGTGACCCCAGCAATTATGAATATTCTTCAGTGAGTTATCCCATAATTAGGACATGACATTATGCACCAGTTGCTGATATGACCATCCGCCACCTGCTCCCATGGTTTCACATGACTCTGATTGGTGGACGGGGGGGGGGGGGTTTGCTACAGTCTTTCTTGGTTATGCATAGTTATTCATAAATTCTATTGTAATGCTGCAAGGAAATGAATCTCATGGTAGTATATAGGCGTCCGTTAATCTCGGGAGACCACGGATTTGTGCCTTGGAAGGTTTCCAGGGTGCAGGCCTGGGCAGGGTTGTATGGGAGACTGGCAGTTGCCCAGGCTGCAATGCCACCGATGTTGTCCAAGGGAAGGGCAGCTTGGCACCAGTGTCGTCACAGAGCAATGTGTGGTTAAGTGCCTTGCTCAAGGACACAAACACGCTGCCTCAGCTGAGGCTCGAACCAGTGACCTTCAGGTTACTAGACCGATGCCTTATCCACTAGGCCACAAGCCAACACCAGGTAGTATATATATATAAAATTGTATATACAGTATAACACATACATAGTTAGTAAACTTAGTTTGACTTTGACTTGTGCTTCATGAGGAACTATCAGTTATCTGCAGCCCACATCTGGATTTCTGCAATGAACAATCAGCTGAAGGGCTGAGGAACTCAACAAGTCAAGCTGTATCTTCTTGAGGTGGGTGGAATCGTGGAAGCTTCAGTTCAAAACCTGATGCAGGGTTTCCGCTTAAAACCTGACAATTACCTTCCTCCCACAGCTACTGCTTAAACTGCTAAGTTTCTCCAGCATATTGTTTGCTGTTCCAGCTTCCAGCATCCGTGGTCACTTGTGCCTCCAGGAATTCTGTATATGTGCAGCCAACATCAAAGACTGAGAGAAGCTGATACATCTAATTTTCCCTCTCCACTGCTCTACATTACTGAGCCCAAAGATGGAGCTCTATGATGCCAAATATATGATCACTATGATCCCATATCCTGACCTTTAGCTTCTACTGGCTGGTGTAAACTATTCATATTAAGATGGGGGCCTTTGGTTATGACATCTGAGATCTGATCACATTACAAAGATCAATCTGCTCTGCAAGACACCTCTCAGGTAATGGAGGGTGAGCTCATTTAGCTCTCCGCATCCAGAACAAATTGGCAAGGCTGGACAGGCACCACAAACAGCAGGTTCTGGTTATCAATCAAATCAAGGTTCATCCTCAAGGGCCATCCATCAAATTCTGGAAGTTCAAACCTCAAAGTAAAATTTATTATCATACATATCACCACATACAACCCCCGAGATTTGTTTTTCTGTGGGCAGACTCAGCAAATCTATAGAACAGTGACTGTAAACAGGATTAAAGAACAACAAATTATGCAAATGCAAATATAAGTAAATAGCAATAAATAACAAGAGCATGAAATAACAAGATAAAGAGTCCTTAAAGTGAGATTCTTGGTTGTGGGAATACCAGAAATAGAATGAGCGTAGTTAACCTCTTTCGTTCAAGAGCCTGATGGTTGAGGGGTAGTAACTATTTTTGAACCTGGTGGTGAGAGTCCTGTGGCACCTGTACCTTCTACCTGAAGGCGGAAGTGAGAAAAGGGCATGGCCCAGGTGGTGAGGATCTTTGATTTTTGATGATGAATGCTGCTTTTCTACAAATTCTGTGGAACAGTAAGCATGAAGTCAAGAGCAATTGTCTTACCTTTCCTTGCTTAGCAACTGTGTGTATGAGAAAATCTGTCCTCACATTGTCAACATTAGGCACAAGAATGGAGCCATACCGTGGACTGCAATCAGTTGGATAAATGTATTCTTCTATGCTTGTATTCCAATGGAGCCACTTTCCTAGTTAGCATACACACAGCCCATTATTTATTGAGAATCAGAATCAGGTTTATTATCACTAACATATTTCACAACATTTGTTCCTTCGCGACAGCAGTACAAAGCAATACATAATTTAAAAAAAGTTAAAATAAGAAATATTAAAGAAATAAAAAATATGTAGTGCAAAAAGAGAGCAAAATAGTGAAGTTGTGCTCATGGACCATTCATAAATCTGATGACAAAGGGGGGAAAGGCTGTTCCTAAAATGTCAGGTATGGATCTTCAAGCTCCTGTACCTTTTTCCTGATAGTAGTAATGAGAAGGAGGCATGTCTTGGGTGCAGGGGCTAATGGATGTTGCACAGCAATTCTTTGAAATTAGCAGTCTAGACAATTTTAATTTATTCATATCTTGCACAGCAACCAATG
The DNA here is from genome assembly GCF_048418815.1 of Hemitrygon akajei. Classification (NCBI taxonomy): domain Eukaryota; kingdom Metazoa; phylum Chordata; class Chondrichthyes; order Myliobatiformes; family Dasyatidae; genus Hemitrygon; species Hemitrygon akajei. The sequence goes on from NC_133143.1 coordinate 59,109,155, forward strand.
ATCAGTAAACTTCAGACCCATTTCCAAACTTTTCTACTGTTCATCCACAATTTGGATCATAACACACAGAAGCTCAGTTGTTGAAAAGGTATCCAATTAGACTTTAGGAATGAACTGCTGTATCTGATCTCTGCTGCTTTTCAAAGATTAATTACTTATTTATAGCTGCCATATACCAGAATGAAGATAGTAGTACTTATTACATATTGTTGAAAGATTGTAAAGTCTGTACTCATGACCACAGAAACACAACGTGACAACAAAATCGTAAGTCAATTTTTCAGTTTTCTCACAAACAATATCAGGAATGGTAATTAAACTTCTAACATTGTTTCTTCTCTTTTAAGATTACGGACAATATATTTTGTGAACCATTGGGAAGAATAATTAGAATTTTTTCCCTATATTGTTTAATGACCAGCAAACTAGCTCTGTGAATCAAACAGACTTAACAAATTTTGTCATTGAATTATGGATGAAGCCGGGATGAATTCACTTCAGTAATTTTAACTCAAGCCCCAGATATAAGAAAATAATCTTGCACCTTAATCTGCACTGCACTTTCTCTGTAGCTTTTGCTCTTTGTTGTTTTACCTTGCATACCTCGAGGCACTGTGTAATGGTCTGAACGTTTTGAACAGTAGACAAGACCAGCTTTTCTCTGTATCTTGAACATGTGACAATAATTAACCAATAAACTAGGGATTCCCAACCTGGGGTCTACAGACCCCACTGCAAATGGTAGGGATCCACAGCATATTAAAGGTTGGGAACTCCAGTAATAAACCAGTACAATTGCCAGTATAGTGGCTTATATGTTTTGGGTTATATCTTTACCTCAGAACATTTATTTGGCTTTTTTTTTTTGCATTTGACCTGTACAAATAATATGCAAGTTAAACTTTCACTGTACATCTGTACATGTGACAATAATAAACCAATTCAACCATGACTGGGTCATAATCAGCAGATTAAAATCTAGACCCTATCTTCGCAATTTCAATCTTGATCTAAGAAGTTCTCTGTGATACATTTCAGGATGGAACGAGATTGGCATATGGCCTACATGTTTCCGAAACCACCATTTTTTTTTGTCTTCTGCTATTAGTCTTTTCTTTGGCTTCTTAAAAACATACCTTGCTTTGATAAGTCCTTCTCTCACCCATTGGTCATCTCAAAATTCAATGCAAGTTTGGATACAGGTTACACTACATCATAATGGAGCCCAAGAGTTAAAATTGTTAAGCTGTCTGGCTCACACTGTTAAAAACTGGAGCTTAAAACTCATTTGTATTTTGCATTTCTTAAGCAACTTCTATCTGCATTTTCATATCGTGAGGACCAAAATTATATTTTCATATATTTTTGGTCCTCGCATCCATGATTTGATCTCCAAAACTTATCAAATGAAGTGCAATCATACAACAGTGGATTATTCAAAAAAGATGCTTAATAGAAAAGTGTATTTAAATTTATTGATATATTTACCTCAATTTTTAAAAATGTACTAAAGATACAGCCACGTTAACTTAGTCACTTGCTATTAAAGTAAACGCAAAAATCCTGAAAGATGCTGTGCCATTCTAAATTGAATTATTGGTTGTTGGATTATTTTGGTACTAACCATTAAAATCCACAACATAGTCAAACATTGTGTCCTCACTCTCTGGCGGTATGGACGGCAGATCTAAATGAATAGTCTCGTGAGTTCGCAGCCAGTGCTCCATTTTCCTTCTGTCCTCTAGTTCAAGTAAGGCCCCAACACTCCACATGAGAGAAAAGACATATAATCTCTCCAAATGTTCACGAGTTACTTCCCCACCTTGCTCCTAAAAAAAATCTCAATTAGGAACTATATTAAGACAAAACATCTTCTACAGTATATAAAATACTGAAGTTTATACTTCATCAGCTATGAAAGAAACATTTACAATTTTTATTTAATGGCATTCCACAACCATAATTTCAGAATGATATGCTCACTTTTCACCTATTTCATAACATTTTGATGATTTTAAACATAAATATAGTATTGGTCGAGTATAGTACATGATATTATATAGCTTTCTCATCTGTAGCAAGCATATTAAAATGAGATTCAGTCTTCAGATGAGTCTATAAACCAATAAGTTAATTTTCTTGGTATGATAATTACATTTCCAGTGGTAGCTGTCCTACACAGACTGTGAATGCAATCACAAAGCTATTTATCTGGCTCACGCTACACACTGACTAACTGCCTGTTGAATCAAGATGATTCAATACATTCTTCTAGTGCAAAACAGTCATTGAAAGAGGGAAACAGTATTCCTCCCTCTGTCACAATCTTGTTTGCATCTTCAGCCTGGGCATTAGTGGAAACTAAGACAATTATCTCAGGACGATGAAGACAAAAAAAAACCCCATAGATTCTGGAATCTAAAACAAAAACAGAATACCGGATGAATTCAGTGGATCAGGCAGCATCTGCAGAGGCAGAAAGTGCAAGTTGAAGCCCAATGCCAGGAGACCAATTACCTTAGAAGTTTGTAAACTGAATGTGACAATTTTACTTCATGCTTAGTATCAAATGCCTTGAACGTCCAGTACAAGTTCCCAATGAGATGTGACATAATAAAACCCTGGTTTCTTAGATCTAGCAGGTCACATTATTCATTTCCAAATATTATCCAGGCTAATTAATACATCAGTTCCACTCAATTTGGAAAGATTCCAATCAAACTGCAATGTACTAAGGACAATTATAGACAGCTGATAAATAATTCAAAGAAAAAAATCACCTTGGCTTTGGGTTTTCTTCTTAGTTTACGATTAACTTTTGTCTCTCAAATTTTTCAAAGCAAGGCCATACTTGAAGCCTTTGTTGAAAATCTGAAATCAATGTTTTACCAGACCAGATCAACAATCAATGGACTACCAGGTGAATGCAATTTGGTGCAAAAAGGAAACAGAGTTTTGGTTGAGCTCAAATTTACTAAATAGATGTGAAAGTGTTGAAGAAAGTCAAGTCCAGAAAAGAATCAAAATATTTATATTCATGGCTCATTTCATCTTCCACCTAATCTTAAAACATTTGACAGCAACAAGTCCTTTTAAGGCAGAAGCACTAATGTAATGAAACCTAACCAAAACACATACAGTGTGTTAATGGCCGTGTAATGGGTCTTCAGACATACAGACTGAGGAGTAAGTTCTAGTCAGGATAACAGGGTATTGACATCGAGTCCTCCGCTCTTCTTTGAAATAGTACCAGGAGATTTTACATCCACTTAAATGGAGACAGTGCATCAGTTCAACAGCTCATCTTAAAGGCAGCATATCAGGCATTGCCACCTTTCCTCATTGCTGTGTCACACTAGATTCATATGCTCATACTTTTGGTGAGGGATTTGAGTAAAGATTGTAAAGACATAGGTAAGAATTTCAGCACCACGTGAGCTGAGGCGAGGAAACAAGAGCAGGCAGTGTTGGTTACTGAGAGTAACGTAGTTGTTTCTATCATAGGGTCAAATACTACAATGTGGACTCGATGGACCAAATGGCTTAATTCTGCTCCTATGTCCTATGGTCTAACAACAGGTATGACAGACATTTGCCAGAGTGAGTGATAGAATTGGGTTTGAGAAAACAAATTTGCAAAGGAGATCAATGTCAAGTACTTCAGTCTTCTTGATGCCAATTTGGAGAAAAATCTTGCTCATCCAAATCTGGAATGAAATGAATCAGTGTAAGAACTCACAGGCATTACTAGTGAGGTAGAACTGCTCAATGTTGACATACAATGTGGAACCTGAGTGTGTACAGATGATGGTGCCACAAAGTAGCAACAGCAAACAGACTAAGAAAATAGGGCCTAGGATAAACACAAGAGATTCTGCAGGTGCTGGAAATCTAGAGCAACACACACACAAACAAAATAATAAACACAAGAAATTCTGCAGTTCTTGGAAATCCAAAGCAATAAACAAAAAATTGCAGAGGAACTCAGCAAGTCAGACAGCATCTGTGGAGAGGAATAAACAGTCAACGTTTTCGGCCGAGATCTTCAGGCCGAGGATAGATTGGTGGTGGACTTCAGATGTAATAAAGCAGCAACAGGAAAAAGCACTTGCAAGTTATTCTCAAATAATGAATAGAAAATAGAATGTGGTATGATAAATTCTACCCCACTGAACAATGGAAAGGAGCTATTTGATGATAATGTGATAAATTGCATCAAAGGCTGCAGATAAAGCGAGGATAAGATTTTTAAAAAGTCAGTAGGGTATTGTAATGTTATTGGGATGGATCAGAAACCACTTGGCAGATAATCCACCAGGGAATTAGTTGGAGGATTTAAGTTTATCAAAGCTTATCAAATGGTTTGCAATATATCAGCCATATTAATCCAGCCCAGCAGAAAGTGTTATTAATATATACGGTTGAATTTCTATGCTTTATGCACACTTCAAACACATAATTATCAACACGAACAAAAATCACCACTGAATATAATTTTTGTAGCATTTTATAGAGCCTTGCGGAAAAGTTTGAACCATTTACTCACTTTTGGGGGAATAAGGCCATCAAGCATGTTAATGCATTGCATAATGACAAAAGCCTCCAGCATTTCCATCTTGTATTCCAGTGACTGGATACTAAAACGATAGAGCTCAGCAAAGGATTCTGCAAATAACTTTCGTAGAATCTCAGCTGCCTGTAAAGACCTTTTCTTCAGCCAACCCTAAGCCAAACAAACCATATAAGCAATTTATCAGGCTACACTTAAATGAGAAATGAACTACATAATATGAGGGAAAAGTAAACATAACACCTCATAGTTATTTTATGAAGCCAGGCACAAACTTCATATGGAAACACATTGAAACTTCTAACTTCAGCAGGATCATAAGTTACAGAAAGGTTATCAACTGTTTCCTTGCTAATGTACAATCCATGCCACTGATTTCAGTTGGACATGGTGTTAAATTTCCCCATTATTTTTATCCCTTGTTGGTTGAAAATTTAAATTATTTCTGCACAGAAATACAGTTAAGCAACCAATTTTAACTTGGAACATTAGCTTTGTACAAAGTAAAATTATTGATTTTCTGTGGGGTCAGCCCAATGGAGTGCATTAACTTTGACAGAAGATCTTTAGGAAGGATGGAAGAAAGCATTCATGTTTTCTCTAAATCTTCCAACATTAGCAATAGCAAAATTCAATATAAACATCGGACTAAAATAGTTTCAACAAAATTAATCATTAAATAACACTTAGTAATTCAATTGCGGTCAAATAAAACTGAAATGATTTGTGTACCTCAAGAACAGGGGTGAAGTTCAAGACTGACGAACTCATGAAGACCATGCCATTGCGTGAAACTGTTGCAGGTGATGCATTGTCAATGTTGTGTGGCTCAAATACAATTTTACAGTGAGCGGCCATGGGAATGCGATCACCATTTGCCAGGGTAAGAGTTTTGTTGTCGTCAAGCACTGAATTTAAATTTTCAATCCAAATGGCATCAACGGGTCCATCCAAAACAATCCAGATATGTTCTCCTGCAGTCCGAGATAAAGATCTCTGGGTCAGAAAAATATAGCTTATTATCCTGTATTCTTCCAAAATATAGACCAGAACTATAATCTTTCCTTGATTATATGATTCATTCCATGAATCCAAAGTGTTTACTCTCTAACCTGACAATTATTTCACAAGGCTACAGAACTGGGCTACAATGTTCCTAGTGAATGGATGTTACAGGAGCTGATTTGATCAGATTATGCACATTGCTTCCACAAGTTATTTTCAGAATCTCAAGACATCTGTCATATTCCATGCAGGTCACCCATGGATGCTGGAAATGTGATAATGGCATGCCAGAGTCTTTAGTCTTGGGCAAGGTTTAATCAATGCAGTTCGTGGATTGGACACTAGTGGTGCAATTAGTGAGCGATGGGGTTTGATAATGTATTCAATGACCTTTACCACACACTAGATCATTAAACAGCTTTTGAAACTACACGCAGGTCCTTGAAGTTTGGTTCCTCTGGTTTAATTGCCATCTCCAGAGGGGGAAAAGGTGACCTTCCCGCTTCCACCTGGTGTCCAAGAAAGCAGCCATAGAGAGACTGGAAATTGTGACTTTCTCTTTGCCTGTGTCGTCTCCTTTTCTGAGCTGCCATGGAATCAAGAAAGACTCTCACAAGTTCTTGACATAACGCACATAAACAAAAACTAACGAACAACCAACGTGCAAAAGACGAACTGCAAATACACAAAAAAGCAAATAATAATTATTTAAATAATACTGAGAACGTGGGTTGTAGATTACTTGAAAATGAGTCCATAGGTTGTGTTTAGTGATCAGTTCAGTGTCGAAATGAATGAAATTATCATGCTGGTGCAGGAGCCTAATGACCGCTCCTGAACCTGACAGAGTGGGACCTAATGCTCCTGTACCTCCTTCCCGATCGCAGCAGTGCAAGGACAGAATGGCTTGGATGGTGGGGATCCCTGATGTTGGTTGCCGCCTTTCTTATTGCAGTGGTCCTTGTAGATGTGCTCAGCTGTGGGGAGGGCTATTCCTTTGATAGACTAGGCTGTATCCACTACTTTTTGTAAGCTTTTCCATTCTTAGTTGGGCACTGGTGTTTCCATACCAGGCCGTGATGAAACTACTGTGATCTATAAGGTTGTCAGAGTTCTAGATGACATGCTTAATCTGTGCAAACTTCTAATAAAGTTTGTAATGGCACTTACACGCTGGTCCCATGTATTTCTATTGCATTGTATCCTACCTCTCTGAAAGGTCTCCCATTTCCATATACGGAAACAACTACTTCTTCATGGGCAAGAAAGTTTCTTCCACCTTGCAAAGTAACACCCACAGCATAAAACCAATTACCAGTTACCCTAAATATTGTTCATTCAGTAATAGCACCATGTTTCCGGATGCTTCAGAATTCCTTGCCCTTTGCATTCTGACAAGGCTCCACCTGAACCATTAAAGCAGATAACTGGGCCTTGAATTAATGCCCAATAGGCTGCAGCTCTGGCATTACAGGAATAGAGTTTCTCAGTACATACTGAAGAATCACCATACAAGCAAGGTCAAAATGCAGTGAGACCAAACAGCTCAGCACACACTCATTGCATAAATGTGAAATACTACCTTTGCTGGACATTCAAAACAAAAACTAGAGAATACTGTGATTAAACAGCAAGCCAGCTATCTCCTGTGGAGAGAACAGGCAGCAAATGGACTGGTGTCTGCTGAAAAGTTATGAACCTGAAACTTTAATTCTGCTTCCTTCTCCATGGGTGCCACCAGAACTGCTGAGTATCTACTGCAGTTTCTGTTTCTATTTTCCTCATTTGAATCAGACACTCATTAATTTGCTTTGCCCATTTTCATCCCTGCATGAAAAGGAACAGTTAGCTTTAGCTCGACATTTATTTTTACCATCAGTAACAATTATAATTATGATATAATCTTCAGCTTCAGTGCTAACATGATTCACAGTATATTCACAATAATTAAACTTAACAGTCCAGCAAATGGGTGCCGGGCATTGTTATCCTCTTCAACTTACAAACCCCATTTCCAGAAAAGTTGGGATATTTTCCAAAATGCAATAAAAACAAAAATCTGTCATATGTTAATTCACGTGAACCTTTATTTAACTGACAAAAGTACAAAGAAAAGATTTTCAATACTTTTACTGACCAACTTAATTGTATTTTGTAAATATACACCAATTTAGAATTTGATGGCTGCAACACACTCAACACAAGTTGGGACAGAGTTAAAATAAGATTGAAAAGTGCACAGAATATTCAAGTAACACCAGTTTGGAAGACTCCACATTAAGCAGGCTAATTGGTAGCAAGTGAGGTATCATGACTGGGTATAAAAGTAGCGTCTATCAAAGGCTCAGTCTTTGCAAGCAAGGATGGGTCGTGGCTCACCCCTTTGTGCCAAAATTCGTGAGAGAATTGTTAGTCAGTTCAAAAGGAACATTTCCCAACGCAAGATTGCAGAGAATTTAGGTCTTTCAACATCTACAGTACATAATATTGTGAAAAGATTCAGAGAATTCAGAGACATCTCAGTGTGTAAAGGGCAAGGTCGGAAACCACTATTGAATGCACGTGATCTTCAAGCCCTCAGGCGGCACTGCCTAAGAAACCGTTATGCTACTGTGACAATTATAGCCACCTAGGCTCGGGAGTACTTCGGAAAACCATTGTCACTTAACATAGTCCGTCGCTGCATCCAGAAATGCAACTTGAAACTGTATTATGCAAGGAGGAAGCCATACATCAACTCTATGCAGAAACGCCGGCGAGTTCTCTGGGCCCGAGCTCATCTCAGATGGACCGAAAGACTGTGGAACCATGTGCTGTGGTCAGATGAGTCCACATTTCAGCTAGTTTTAGGAAAAAACGGGCGTCGAGTTCTCCGTGCCAAAGATGAAAACGATCATCCTGATTGTTATCAGCGAAAGGTGCAAAAGCCAGCATCTGTGATGGTATGGGGGTGCATCAGTGCCCACGGCATGGGTGAGTTGCATGTATGTGAAGGTACCATTGACTCTGAGGCATATATTAGGATTTTAGAGCGACATATGTTGCCATCAAGGCGACGTCTTTTCCCGGGACGTCCATGCTTATTTCAGCGGGACGATGCCAGACCACATTCTGCACGGGTTACGACAGCGTGGCTTTGTAGACACAGAGTGCGTGTGCTTGACTGGCCTGCTGCCAGTCCAGATCTATCTCCTATTGAAAATGTATGGTGCATCATGAAGAGGAGAATCAGACAACAGAGACCACAGACTGTTGAGCAGCTAAAGTCTTATATCAAGCAAGAATGGACAAAATTTCCAATTGCAAATCTACTACAATTAGTATCCTCAGTTCCAAAAGTGTTACTAAAAGGAAAGGTGATGTAACACAATGGTAAACATGCCTCTGTCCCAACTTTTGTTGAGTGTGTTGCAGCCATCAAATTCTAATTTTGTGTATATTTACAAAATACAATTAAGTTGGTCAGTAAAACTATTGAAAATCTTTTTTTTTTGTACTTTTGTCAGTTAAATAAAGGTTCACATGAATTAACATATGACAGATTTTTGTTTTTATTGCATTTTGGAAAATATCCCAACTTTCCTGGAAATGGGGTTTGTAAATTCACTGCTTTCTTGTATGGTTGTTAAAACCACTCTGGACACTCAATGAGGCACTTCTGGTCATGCCTCGTCAACTGATATGTGCATCAGTCAAACTTACAACAACAATATTCTGTTCTGGGAACTTGACCCAAGTAAGTGTTCAAGTAGCCCACCCCACTTTCCCCTTTCTGTGGGAACTAGTATGCCTCACACAACCTCCCCAATTTCTCAAATTACTAAGCTAACAAACTGTGGTGAACTACCTATACCTGTCTGGACATGCCCCCCAGCTGACTGCTCCTGTGGCTCCTCCCACTGACCGTGGCTCTTCCCACGGACCCCGGCATAAAGGCGATTGGAGACACAGCCCCGGCCTCAGTCTCCAGGATGTAGTGTGGTGGTCACTTGCTGCTTGTTCTTTCTTCCAGCCAATAAAAGCCTACCTTAACCAACGTCTCAGAGTTATTGATGGTGCATCACAAACACTGTTTCCAGCCTTCGGACAAGCCACAAACCCTCTTCCCTTACTCTAATACAGCTCTTGACAACTAAGTCCCCTTCTCTCCTCTTTATTTTGCATGCTATACAGTGTACAGAAGAAACAAAAGTATAAAGATTTAGCAACAGTCAAAGTCAGAGATGCCCCAGAGATTACTCAATTTTCCATGGTGATAAGATGCAATTTGCATTATTATACATAGCTTTCAAGATTGCCCATTTTTCTGTCGGAATCACCATATAGTTAATTTTACTAAGTGACAATGGTGAGGGACATGGACAGATGTTGGAGTTGTGGGGGGTATGGGCAGGTCTGGTGTTGAGTACAAACCTTCGTAATAATGCTGGCAGAAAAGACAGTTAATTTTATAGATTGCTGTAGAATGGTGGGTTGCATAATGCTGGCTCAATATATTTTTCCTATTTTCAGCAAGCCAATGATGCACACTCAATGGTTTTATTTCTTTACGACAAATATTTAGTTAATCATTCAGTAATTAAACAAAGAGCATTTCAACTAGCAGGCTGTGTAATTTGCCTTCATCATATTCTTAATGGGAAGATGCTACAAATAAATGTTTCTCCAAACCACAGATGAAGGTTTAAGTTGCCAAACAAATTTCTTAACCAACAATTAAATGGAAGCAAATTAAGGATTATAAAGTAATAGAAATTACAAACATAATTATTTCTCCATGGTAGGTGCAGAAGAAGAATCACATTTAAATGATAAAAAGCTAACTGCAATTGCAAGTGGTTTCTGCGAACAACAGCTTTCTCCCACTGAAGTCAGAGGTTATCCACTCCACAATACAAAATAGCGTATGTTCCAGGCATATGGCATTGGGCACACGAATGTAGCTTTCCCAACAAAGCCAAATGAGTGTAACTAGAGCCCCTGTGCTAGGGATGTTGGCTGCGAAAAGACACCGACAATGGTTTGCAGATTCTCCCAGTGAATTTGGAGCATTTTATGATGAGAGCTTTGGTGGTGGCAGTCTGTAAGCAGTCCAGATCTCAGAAACAAAGAGGAGGACAGGAATAATTGCTGCCTGGTAGCCCATGTTTTTGTGCTAGGTCTGAGGTGTTGACGTGCAAATGCTCTTTTGCTCAATCAATGTGTTGGTGCATAGGAGGCAGCAGCATCAGGGGCTTCCGAGACTTAAGAAATATCAATGAGCAAATGGTGACAACTTAGTGGGGGAATCAGTACAAGATATTTCCATTCCCTTCATTTACACAAGATGTTTGAAAGTATGATACAGAAATTTGATTGCAATATTTCAAAATACCAATAATTGACCTTTCAAACTCAATAAATAGCAAGATAAAAATATTAAGACAGATTATAGATGAAAGAACAATATTCCTCTCATAGAAGTGAGATAATCTAGACTGCATGGGGTCATTCCCTAAATAGCGGAGATGAGTAGGTAATTCCACCACCTATCAAGCCAGGTTAACACATTGCTGTAAATTACTGACTGATTTTATCTACAGCACCAGCAACCAATGGCAATATTCTGGAGAGTTCACAAACCTATTTCTTCTATTAAATTTGCTTCTACTACTAAAATGCGCGTGATTGAAGCCTGTAATTTACATTCTGATTATGTGTTTTTGGGCTGACTGAATGACCCGGTGCTTTTGCTGTCTCCGGGGAAATTCAGCAAGGTTGAGTGCGGAAAGTGTAGCCTAAAGGCGGAGTGCAAACCCGTGATGGGGTCCATTATTCCTCACCAATTAAGATGTCGAGCAAGACTGAAATTGTCGAGGATGAGAGCGGAAGGTGAGCAGGTGTTCCGTGCTGTCTGCCTCATATGATTGCTCCCCCTCTCCCTCACTGCTCTTGGAGGAAGTTACAGGAGTCTTCCTCATGTTGCAAGGTTTGATTGGCACGGCTCATGCCTGTGGACCCATTTTCGAAGGCCCTACGTTTCTGGGTTTTTTTTGCTATTTTTGAACAACTTGATTGGAGTGCTTTGGCATGGGCTGGCTCTGCAGCCTGCAGTCAACAAATTACACAGTGCTAAGCTGAACTAAACTGAACACTCTTAAGGGTTTCGAGGACTCTGCAGTTTGATGTTTAATATTTTGAGTGTTATTCGCTTGCTTTTTGCTGTCTGCGCGATTTGGTTTTTTTGCATGTTGGGTGTTTGATGTCTTCTTTGAACAGGTTCCACGGTGTTTCCTTGCTCTGTGGATGCCTGCGAAAGGACATATCTCAGGGTTGTGTACTGCATATGTACTTTGATAATAAATGCATCTTGAATCTTGGAATCAATCAATTAAGTATACTCTATACTGCATTCCTTTGGAGAAACCATCCAGCATTTATTGGGGGACGTTGTTGTGATTTCTACCATGTTTTCATTCATTTCAATTTGAAATAGTGTCTATAAGGAAACCAATTATACTAGTCAGAAGACCATTCATGTCTGTGGTGTATCCACACTATGTGACCCTAGTGTTGTCCAATTAGCCTACCTTCTCTTTTTGATCCGCAAAAATGGAATTTAAAAATTATTCTTTAGAATATGAATGTGTGACCAACATTTTTTATACTTTCATAGCTACCCTTAAGAAGCAAGTTGGCAGTGAAGAAAGGAGGGGCTGATGAGCGACAGAGAGAAATTCTTCTTGATCATTTGAACCCACATGAAATAGTGATATTCCGACAGGAGTACATAGAGAGTGGCAGAATTCTAACCCAGCAACAATGATGGAACAGCAATGTACTTCCGAATGGTGCACTTCTTTGAGGTAAAACAAGATAGTGCTGCTTCCATCGTCCATCTGTCTAGCTGGTGAAGATGTCAGATCTTGGAAGTTTGTCAAATATGACTTGTGGCCTGCTCCCAAGCATCCCAAAGGACGTGCTATGATGGATGATAATATCGGTCACTTTCCAATTTCAAATCAACAATGGAAACTCCCTTGAACTCTGGACTGACTGATTTCACAAGCACTGATCCAGATTGATGTTTATTGCAATACTATGTTTACTGAGGAGGGTAATTATGAGATTGTCACGTAACCTAAACAAGATACTCATTACTTTTACATTTGCACTTTGTCAATCTCTAACTTGTACTTACAGGGAGCACTTAAGTACAGGAAAACAGGATAACTAATCAATAATCTTTATTTCACAGTAAAATCAACATTTCAAACAGCAGTTAAGATTCGACTCATTTAATTCAGAAAGTGTAACTTATCTTAGTTTAATAGAGCAAAGTAAAGAAATGCCACACTTTCAGCTGGCTGCCTGGTTTGACACAAACAAGATAATCTTTATCTATTATCGCCTACTTATCGACCATACCACATTTCTTACTGCCTCGCTGCCTTGCAGCATTCTCAATCGAACACAACCTCAGTGCACGTCTCTGCTTTTAAAATTACAGAACACTTCACATTAATTGAATTTTGTTCATGCTGCTTAGGATAAACATTAATGCCAACTCCACAACACTTTCATCACCAACAATTCAGAATCCTTTTAAAAGGTACAAATAGAATATCCTTTAACAAAACTAATATTAAAAGAATTTCATCGCATAAGTATATTCTATGGAGAATGGCCAACGAACAGACATGGTCTTTTTCTGTGAACCCTACAACTCTTCAGAATCTACAGAGGCCTCTCTCAGGCATATACTTTCCTTTGTTCCTTTGGCATGCTCGGGTTAACTCCAGTTCCACAATGTGTGTGAATGACAAGGTACATCTAAAACTTTAAATGGGCCTAAACATTTTCACAGACAACCCAACCATATTATCACATACACCAAACTGCATGCAGAGGTGACCGTGGGCTGCCTGCGCCACTCCTGGTCACACTAGCTATCTCCTATAGGCAAGCTATAGAGTTTCTCTTCAGGCAACATAGTACGGATCTCTCTGAGCAAGCGAGTTCCATGTGGCGTGGCTCAACTCTTCTGCCTCTCCTTTGAAGATAAAAATTAGCTTTATTTGTTCACAAGCACATTAAATATATGAAATATGTCATTTGTGTCAAATCAAAAACAGTGAGGATTGAGCTGGGGGGCAGACTGCAAATGTCACCGCACTTCCGGAGCCAATATAACATGCCCACAATTTACTGATTCTCAATATACATCTTTGGAATATGGGGGAGAAGACCACACGGTCATGAGGAGAACTTACAAACTCCTTACAGGCAGTGGGTGTAATTGAACCCTGATCAGTGATCATTGGCACTGCAAAGTGATACATTACTGCTTTGCAACCATGCTGCCCCATAATTTTCAGTTTAAAAAATTCCAAGAACACAATGACTTCTTAAATTTTAGCTGTGCAAAGATATCTAATATGTGAGACTGCCTGGACAACTGGATTTCTTGTCTCTTTGATAATACTCCCTCATCTGAGGATAATATGGCATGCATCTTTGTTCTGAATCCACAAGTATCTATTGCTTGTTGACAATCCATACTGCTGGCCCCATTTTAAAATAAGTTTCCAAATGAAAAATACATAGATCTGATCGCTTGTGTAATATTGTGGGTTAAGTAAGCTGCTATTTCCACTAATGGACTGTAAAGGAACCAAGTGACAGAGAACTACAAGTGCATGAGCTTAAAAAAATTAATGCTTTGTCTCCTGCACTTACTATCATTGCTTTCTTACCCTTCTTTGCTCTCAGAGTTTTTCTCCATAAGGTTGAAAATATACCATCTGTCCAGTCATTTGTAGCTACATCCAGCCGACCAAACATTTGTGACGCAGTGATGGCCTTCGGATTCATTCTCATCTCGCGGTGTGGTTGACCACAATCTGTAAAATGAGAAGATTAGTGATTGAACGTAAATAACACCCCATTCTAGTATTCAGGGTACACTTTTTTTTTTTAAAAAGAGTCCAAATGCTTCAATTTAATATCAGAGAATGCATACAGTACACAAACTGAAATTTTTGCTCTTCACAGACATCCACGAAACAAGAAAAACCTCATAGAATGAATGATGGAAATATGAGAACCCCGTAGCCCCCTTCCCGTCCCACGACATGAGCAGTAGCAGGAGCATTGACCTGTACCCTCCTCCTACTTGCGCCAGAAGAAGCACCAATCCCCCCCCCCACCATATAAGCAATAGCAAACCCCCACTCCCCCTCCCCCCCCCCCCACCAAAGAGACCTTGATCTGGAGTCCATCAAAATTACAGTCCATAACCCAGCACTTTGGTATCTCAGACAGGCTCCCTCTGACCAGTGAAGGAGAGAGAGCACCTGCAATAACGAGAGAGGACTCATAGTTCTGAGTCTCGGGGGCCAACATGCCCTCACTCACTCTCACAAACAGAGATTGAGGGATTCTTTCATTTGCCATTCATTTTACAATTACTTCTCTTATTGCAGAATTTTGTGCAATCAAAACATGAACAATTTGTGCTGTGCTCAAACTGCTCAATATATCATTTCCTTTCCATTATTATTTTTGGATTAAAACTCATGCAGGGCTCATCAACCTTAAAGCGTCAATTTCATTTAAATGTTTCAACCAAATGGAAAAGTAATATCTTACATTAGTATGGTCATAATTCAAAATCTATTGCTTATAATTAAAAGGAGTAACATGCATTTGATCCTTCATTCTGACTGCATGGAATGATGAATGAAATTTTCACAAAAATTTAGACATGTTGCTTAATAGAAAAAAAAAAGTATGATCTTCTGAAATTCCCAGGGCTTCCTGTCCACTTACTGATAATCATCCACTGAATGTGGAAAGTATAAAGCGCACGGAGTGGGAGGTGAAGGGGTTGAACATAAATTTTCTATGGGCTTTTGTTTCATTTTTATAGCGTTTGCAATTTATTTTTGCTATGAGATTCATTGTAGTTGTTTGCAGAGGGCCAGAAATAGCCAGAAAACACTTGTAGCTCCACACTGAACTACTGGCAGTTTACTCAGTAAAGTGCCAGGGTGGTCCAGACTCTCACACAGACACAAAGTCAAGGGTGGAAAATGTCCACGAAAGGATATTGAAAAAAACAACTGGCAGGTAGTGTATAATGTAGAAACATACAAGGCAGATTACCAAGAACATAAAAGTAGAATACTGTTTGAATGGACAGAAACAACATAATGTAATTGCACACTATCATACATGATTCAGCATGCAGGTGCAAGTACCTAAGATAGCAAATGGAATGGAGGCTTTTCTTGCAAAGGTGCCTTCCAGAACTGCACAATTTGTTGACAACACAATACCTGGAGTACATTCTTAGTCTCTATCTAACAAGAGATATATTTTCACTAGGGGCAACTCAAAGACAATACACAAGGGTGATTCCTGGCATTCAGTGATTTGATTTAAGTCAACAAGGTTAACAACTTGTGGCCTTTGGAATTTAGGGGTACAAGATCATTGTACTGATAAATGTGAATGTCTGAGACTTATCAAGGTAGATTACTGTGAAGGTGTTTTCTTTAATGGTGGAATCTAAAATTGGGAGCACAATTCCATAACAAGGCATGGGCAATTTATGAGGGCTGGTTGATAAGTTCATGGCCTAAGGTAGAAGGAGTCAATTTTAGAAAACCTAGCACATTTATTTTTCAACATAGTCCCCTCCTACGTTTACACACTTAGACCAGCAGTAGTGAAGCATACAGATCTTGGGCCTCCAGAAAGTGTCTACAGATGGGTGATTGATAAGGTCGTGGTCTAAGGTAGAAGGAGATGAGTTATACAGCTCTCGTTACATGCACATACCGTTCAACTCTTTGAGTGATTATGCAGAAAGTTTGAAGTTAATAAGGTTAATAAGGTTAATAACTTATACCTTAGGCCTTCTACCTTAGGCCATGAACTTATCAATCACCCCGATGAGTTATTTGGCAGTAAAGAAAATCATTATGTATCTTTTTATTGTGGGTGGGGTTTTTAAAATTGAAGGGAAGCACTGAATGTCATACGCCAACAAAATACTCGTGTGTGCTATCCTGGACATGTTTCACCATCCCGGACTACAAATTCCTTATCAAGAATTATGTCTTTCCTTGAATGGAAGTACATTACCACTCTTACATTTTGACTGCGTCAAAATCCTAAAACTTTCAACTGGCAGCATTGTGGGAGTATCTTTTCTAGGAAAATTGGGAATAGGCCTTAACTGCTGACTCCACTATGAAGCCAACGTTTCCAGAAATGCTAGTAATTAATAAATGAACTAATGAAAGATCTTTACAAGGCTAGAATACCTTGATTGCAATAGTCAGAGCACCATTGAGATGGTTCCCTTTGTAATTCCGCCCACTTCACATCTTCGATGTAATATAGTTCTTACAAGTTTATACCAGGTACAATTTAGGATTCTTATCTTATATTTCAGTCCAAAATTAGTCTCCTCAGCAAGTCCAGTATTTCAGAGTTACATGTAAAATACATTTCATCTAGAATTAAGAACCACTCAAAGATTTAATTGACGCTTTAAACGCTTCCACTTTACCAGTCATGGCTTTCATCAATGTGTGGATGCAAGTGGTTTTTCCAGCTCCACTGGGTCCTAAAGTCATCATTCCATGTCTTACTCTCTGAGTTTCAAACAGCTGAATAACTTTCAGTTTCCATGGAGGATGACGGACAAGTCCACCTTCTTCAATCTAAATACAACCAAATATAATTTCAGTATACTGAAAATTTACAATAGTACATATACAGCTTTCATTTTTAATTTTGCCATGAGAAACCAAAACTTAAAACATCTTACTTATTTTAAAGTTATAACAAAGTGGAAATATTGCGAATAAACCAACATTGCCACCATATAGATGAGTACATTTACACAATTGAGTAGAGTTGCCAATTTTAGTTTAAAAACAATCAAAAAGGTAAGCTCAACTTTAAGTGCTTTTTTCCATAAAGTCGATACAATTGTCTGCTCCAGCTAATTTGTATATCACCAAGTTTGAAAACAGCCATGAACCAGCTCAATCAAGCTGTTCATGAAAATATAAGAAATTTAAGCCACAGAACACCATTTGGCCCCTTTAACCTGATCCACTATTAAACCAGTGGTCTTGGCCACTGGCCCATAATTCTAAAATCTCAGACCTGAATTTGCTTAATGGCTACTGTATTTTGGAATGAGTTTCAGATGTTCACAGGACTTAAAGAAAAAGTTCTCATTCTATTTCATTTATGCTGATCCTATGCCTTCTAGATCTAAATTCTCCATCCATGGTGAAGAAATACCCTCACTCCAAGTGTATCTTTTCCAAAATTAGGATTCCAAACTTTATGTAATACTCCAGATGTGATCTTGCCAAGGCCCTGGGCAGCTGTTTATGTTTAATGGATGTTTAAGAGAAAGTGTCTTAAGGTACAATATTCTTTTTACCATCTCAATTGCTTGCTATACCTGCTTTATTTCTTGAACGCTAATGGTGTTATGTTTGTGTAACACTCACCCAACAGGCTGGTATATGTCTAGGGGAAAAGGAGATCCAGCCACACCCCAACCCCACCTCCCATACACACAGGTGCTGGAATCTTAATCTATATTGATCTTGAACCATCTATAAATTTGCTGATGCTACAACCATTGTTGGTAGAATCTCAGATGGAGATGAGAGGGCGTACAGGAGTGAGATATGCCAACTGGTGGAGTGGTGTCGCAGCAACAACCCAGCACTCAACGTCAGTAAGACAAAAGAACTGATTGTGGACTTCATAACGGTAAAAACAAAGGAACACATACCAATCCTCATAGGGGAATCAGAAGTGGAGAGAGTGAGCAGCTTCAAGTTCCTGGGTGCCAAGATCTCTAAGGATCTAACCTAGTTCCAACATGTCGATGCAGTTATAAAGAAGGCAAGACAGTGGCTATACTTCATCAGGAGTTTGAAGAGATATGGCATGTCAACAAATACACTCAAAAACTTCTATGGATGCAACGTGGAGAGCATTCTGACAGGCTGCATCACTGTCTGGTATGGGGGGGGGGGGGCTACTGCACATCCAGCACCCCAGGGCACGCCCTTTTCTCACTGTTACAATCAGGTAGAAGGTACAGAAGCCTGAAGGAACACACTCAGCAATTCAGGAACAGCTTCTTTCCCTCTGCCATCCAATTCCTAAGTGGACATTGAACCTCTGAACACTACCTCACTTTTTAAATATATATTATTTCTGTTTTTGCACAATTTTTAATCTATTCAATACACATATACTGTAATTGATTTACTTACTTATTATTATTTTTTTCTCTTCTTCTATATTATGTATTGCATTGAACTGCCGATGCCAAGTTAAAAAAAATTTCACGACACGTACTGGTGATAATAAACCTGATTCTGGTTCTGATTATGAACATAAATGAATCTATACTCTTTTCCATAGATGCTGCCTGGCCTGCTGAGTTCCTCCAGCATTTTGTGTGTGTTGCTCTAATACAGAACGTTCAGTTTTCTTACCCAACTAATCTGTTTTTTCAATTATTCCTATCAAAGTGATTACCTTCACAATTCCCCACATTATACCCCATCTGCCACCTTTTTGTCTACTCGCTCAACCTGTCATATCCCTCTATTTCCAATGTCCTCTTCAGAAGTTGCTTTCCCACCTATGATGACGATGATAGATTCAGATTCAAATGATGGGGTGCTGTCATTGATGAGTCCTTTTGTTAATATCAAAGCCCGAAGCAAAGTAGGCAAGCCCAGGTGTCAGAGCCTGATAACCGTAGCCCTAATTCTATGAGTCTATTGGCAAAGTCAAAGGCCTGGTGCTTGCAAGTCCACTGGAGGCTGGAAGTCCAGAGCTGGCCTGTTCTGGGTTTGAAGGCCTGTCTAGGTGAGCGAGTGGGTGGGTGGGTGGATGGAATGGAGGAAAGGGGCTTGTTTTGCTGCTGTTGTTGTTGTTGTTGTGGTGTTGTTGCTTTTGTTGTCCTGCTGTTACATTGTCACGAGAATCTGTGGCGACACTTGTGGGCTGCTCCCCCCCTCAAAAAAAATACCGTTAGATTGTGTTGGTTTTAATACAAACAAAGCATTTCATTGTATGCTTCAATACAGATGAGGTAAATAAATAAATCTGGATTGGTTATTCAATAAAACCAATGATGACCTGATCCTTGTGCAAGATCCATTTTTCTTTGAATCGTCATAATCTTCAATTTCCTCATATGGTCCATGAAGCTTTCAGCCACAGCCTCAAATATGCATATTAATAGCCAACCCCAAACAACAAAATTAATTTCCTTTTCTGTCAGTCACTCTTCTAATCACATTAATATATTACCCTCAATACTATGAATCCTTACATTGTAGGGAATTGATTTAGCACCATATCAGATCCCTTATTCCAAATGCATAATATCTACTGGTTCCTTTTTATCTACGCTGATTTTTTAAATTTTTTTTATTTAGAGATACAGCAAAGTAACAGGCCCTTCTGGACTGATGAGCCCACACCCTCCATTACACCCATGTGAACGATCGACATAAATCTTTAGAATGTGTGAGGAAACCAAAGCACCCAGGGACAATCTATGTGGTCACCGGGAGAACATATAAACCCCTTACAGACAGCAATGGAAGTTTACCCTGGTCACTGCTCTAATAGCATTACGTGAATCTCTAATCTACCATGCCACCCAAATCTCAATGGGAATTAATAGTGTCACACAGTTTCACATTCATAAAACCATGTAAACATTTTAAATGTCCTATTCCTACTGTCTCAATGATGAATTTCAGCATTTTCTCCATGACCATTAAGTTCAAAGTAAATTAATGATCAAAGTACATATGTCACCTAGATTCGTTTTCTTGTCCTATCGCACTCACCTCAATAATAAGCAAATGCTTTGAGAGGCTGGTTAAGGACTACATCTGCAGCTTGCTACCACCCAAACTGGACCCCTACAGTTTGCCTACCGTCAGAACCAATCGACAGATGATGCAATAGCTACAGCTCTATACACCATCCTTACACATCTGGAGAAGAAGGATGTTTATGTGAGAATGCTGTTCTTGAACTACAGTTCAGCATTCAACACCATAATTCCCTCCAGGCTCGATAAGAAGCTCAGAGATCTCAGTGTTCACCTTGCCTTGTGCAGCTGGATCCTAGACTTCCTGTCAGAGCGCTGACAGGTAGTAAGAGTGGGTTCCCTCACCTCTTCCCTTCTGACCCTCAATACAGGTGCCCCTCGGGGCTGTGTCCTAAGTCCCCTCCTTTACTCTCTGTATATCAATGACTGTGTCGCCACCCACAGCTCCAATCTGCTAATTAAATTTGCCACCGATACTACACTGATTGGCCTAATCTCAAACAATAATGAGGCAGCCTACAGAGAAGAAGTCATCACCCTGACACAGTGGTGTCAAGAAAACAACTTCTCCCTCAATGTCACAAAAACAAAGGAGCTGGTGGTGGACTACAGGAGGAATGGAGACAGGCTAACCCCAACTGACATCAATGGATCTGGGGTTGAGAGGGTAAACAGCTTTAACTTCCTCGGCATACACATCACCGAGGATCTCACATGGTCTGCACATACCGACTGTGTGGTAAAAAAAAAGCACAACAGTGCCTTTTTCACCTCAGATGGTTGAAGAAGTCTGATATGGGCCCTCAAGTCCTAAGAGCTTTCTACAGGGGCACAATTAAGAGCATCCTGATTGGCTGTATCACTGCCTGGTATGTGAACTTCCCACTATTCAGGACATTTACCAAGACAGATGCGTAAAAAGGGCTAAGGGTCATTGGGGTCCCGAGTCACCCCAACCACAAATTGTTCCAGCTGCTACCACCCGGGAAAGCTTCTTCTACCAGGCCATCAGACTGATTAAGTCATGTTGATACAATTGTATTTCTATGTTATATTGACCATCCTGTTGTACATACCATTTATTATAAATTACTATAAATTGCACATTGCACAGTTAGATGGAGACGTAACATAAAGATTTTTATTCCTCATGTATATGAAGGATGCAAGTAATAAAGTCAATTCAATTCAATTCACTCTGGTCAAATCACATTTTGAATAAGGTCCCAGTTTTGGTTTGTTCATTCTGACAATGACTGAATTTTACATTCCGTTGTGTTATGATCACACTTTCCAAAATGACCTTAGTCATTGAGCGCTACAGCATGGAAACAGACTTTTCAGCCTGTCGAGTCCATGCCAAGAGGGCATTCTGCCAAGTCTCACTGATCTGCACCTGGAGCACAGCCCATCATACCTCTCCCATCGATCTTCTACTAATTAATCCTGTACAATTAAATACGATCATTTGTAAAAATTGTTTATTCTTCCATTGGATCTGGAACCCTGTTAGGGGTGTCCTTCAGACAACCTAGCCAACTTGAGCTGTTCAAACTTAAATTAACATTGCTCATGCTTTTAGCAATACCTTTATTATAAGCTCTGCATTCATTGATACTCTGACCAACTGTATAATCACCACCCCAGCAGTGATTATTTTTCTTGGTTATTTCTCATTTCAAAGTTATCAAAGCTAAGTCAGCTCTTTATCCATTTCCTTAATCTTTCTGAGCAGTCAAATACCATAGAAAATGCATTTTCCGGCTTTGGTCGTTTTCCCATTATGTTCCTGTAATGACTGTATGATTATATCTATTTATCTCTGTTCATGCCATCCATTAATCGATTTTGTTATGAATGCTTTGTGCATTCAGATTAAGTGGCTACTTTGAAATAAGTTGCCATAATACCCTTATCATTTTACACACACACTTCTTTTGTGTCATGGGTGGCTTATCATTATCCACAGTATTACCTCTCAACTGGTCTCTTTTTTTTTACTGTTTCCTCTTACAGAACCTATTCTACTTTATTTTTTTTTTGTTTTCAGTTTAAAGGCCTATATATAGCATTTTAAACACACTTTTGTAATTTTCCCTTAGAATTTGGAAAAAATATTATTAATGCCGATTAAAATCAGTTTAATCATACAAAATACTTTAACTCACATCACCTGTTAATGACTAGTTTCTCAAATCGCTTTTAAACATGCAATTCTATCTTACAGATAGGCTGGAGTGCATAGAGACATATAGTCATAAAGTACTATAGCACAGAAACAGGCCCTTCAGCCCATCTAATCCATGCTGGCCTGCTCTTCAGCCTAGCCACACCTACCTGCACCCAGACCATCGCCATCCACACCCCATCCAAACGTCATTTAAATGTTAAAATTGAACCTACATCTAACATTTCCACTGGCTGCTCATTCCACTACCCTCTGAATGAAACAGGCCTCCTTAGATTCCCATTAAATATTTCATCTTTCATCCTAAACCACTGACGGCTAGCAATCTGTGGTGAAAAGACTGTATGCACTCACCCTATCTATACCTCTCATAATCCTGTATAAGATCTCCCCTCATTTTCCTGTGCTCTGGTTTCCTAATCTATACAACCTTTTCCTTTACAGTGGTCAGTGTTTCATGAAAATTAGAAAAAAATGTTTAAAACTTGAGACATATCTATTATTATTGTTGTAACTGCACATAAAAGATCCAACTCTATTACTAAAGCTTACTTTAAGGCATACAAATGAGTGCAGGAAATGGAGATGCTCCAGGATTATAGAGTCTCTGTGAGGACACATTGATGTCGTGTGCATCCTGGAACTGTTTTCACAAATGATACAGAAGAAATCTGAATCTCAATTAGCACTGAAAGCAATTGTGTTTAAAATTCCACAGTCCTATGCACAAGTTGTACCAATACTGAGCAAACTGTGCTCGAAAGTATGCAGCATTATCAAACAGAAGTTCCTGCCCAATACATACAGACGTTAAATGCTTTAGTAAGGGTCTTGTCTAAATTAAGGAGTTAACTGATAATTATATTGTAAAGGGACAATTATGGAAGAGTGATGATAACATGATAGAAGTTTGTGCCCAGTTCCTCTTCCAGTAAACAAAAATTCCTTCCCCATCCATCCACTCTTCTATTCCTCACTCTGGCCTTTTAGCTCTTGCAATTTGCCTATAGTCACAATAGGTGAACAGCAGACGCAACCTCAATGGCTCTCAATATGGCTTTACCCCACCTGGACAACACAAACACCTACATCAGGATGCTGTTCATTAACTATAGCTCAGCATTTAATACCATCATTCCCACAATCCTGATTGAGAAGTTGCAGAACCTGGGCCTCTGTACCTCCCTCTGTAATTGGAACCTCGACTTCCTAATCAGAAGACCACAGTCTGTGCGGATTGGTGATAACATATCCTCCTCGCTGATGATCAACTCTGGCACACCTCAGGGGTGTGTGCTTAGCCCACTGCTCTACTCTGTGTACTCATGACTGTGTGGCTAGGCATAGCTCAAACACCATCTACAAATTTGCTGACGATACAACCATTGTTGGTAGAATCTCAGGTGGTGATGAGAGGGCGTACAGGAGTGAGATATGCCAACTAGTGGAGCGGTGCTCCAGCAACAACCTGGCGCTCAACGTCAGTAAGACGAAAGAGCTGATTGTGGACTTCAGGAAGGGTAAGACAAAGGAACACATACCAATCCTCATAGATGAGTGGAGAGAGTGAGCAGCTTCAAGTTCCTGGGGGTCAAGATCTCTGAGGATCTAACCTGGTCCCGACATATTGATGCAATCATAAAGAAGGCAAGACAGCGGCTATACTTTATTAGGAGTTTGATGCGATTTGGCATGTCAACAAATACGCTCAAAAACTTCTATAATTGTACCGTGGAGAGCATTCTGTCCGGTATGGAGGGGCTACTGCACAGGACTGAAAGAAGCTGCAAAAGGTTGTAAATCTAGTCAGCTCCATCTTGGGCACAAGCCTACAAAGTACCCAAGACATCTTTAGGAAGCGGTGTCTCAGAAAGGCAGCGTCCATTACTAAGGACCTCCAGCACCCAGGGCATGCACTTTTCTCACTGTTACCATCAGCTAGGAGATACAGAAGCCTGAAGGCACACACTCAGCGATTCAGGAACAGCTTCCCCTCTGCCACCTGATTCCTAAATGAACTTTGAAGCTTTGGGCGCTACCTCACTTTAAAAAAAATATACAGTACCTGTATTTCTGTTTTTGCACATTTTTTAATAATCAATTCAATATACGTAATTGATTTACCTGTTTATTTATTACTATTTTTTTTCTCTCTCTGCTAGGTTATGTATTGCATTGAACTGCTGCTGCTGCTAATAAACCTGATTCTTCTTCACCTGCCTATCACGTCCCCCGTATTCTTCCTTCTTTCCTTTCTCCTATGGTCCACTCTCCTCTCCCGTCAAATTCCTTGCTCTCCAACCCTTTACCTTTTCCACCCACCCGACTTCACCTATCATCTTCAAGTTATCCTCCTTCCTGTCCACCGCCACCCCCCCCCATCTTTTTTTATTTTGGCATCTTCTCCTTCCTTTCCAGTCCTGAAGAAGGGTCTTTGCCCGAAATATCGACTGTTTGTTTATTTCCATAGATGCTGCCTGACCTGCTGAGTTCCTTTAGCATTTTGTGTGTGCTGCTTTAGACTTTCTCATGTTTACAGTTAATCTGAAACTAGGATCCTAAACCTTAACAAAGGGAAGTATGAAGATGTGAGAGGAGGCTTGTCTGTGGTTTATTAGAAAAAGAAATAAAGTGAAAAGTCTTTGGGCAAACAGACTTTGAGTATAAAAGAAATGTGTAGATTATTGCCAGAGGAAAATTAATTCATTGGTGGAAGACAAGAGAAATTAAAGACAGAATTAAATCAAAGGAAGAAGTTTGAAAGTTCTCAGAAAAATCAATAGGCATGAGGTATAGAAGAATTCTATTTACCAAGAAATGACAAACAAATCATTAAAAGGGCAAGACAACATTTGAGAAGAGATAGGCAAGAAACCAAAAAGAACAAGTTCAGGAACATACAAAAATGAACAAACGACTAGAGGGGACAAATGAGGAAACGGCAGAGACATTAAGCAATTACTTTGTCGTTCCTCAAAGAAGATGATGCAGAAACTGATCAGAACCATGATAGAAACAAGGATCTTGCAAGAATGAAGAAATTAAGGTAATGTACAAATTTTAAAAAAAACTAGAGAGGTTAGCGAGCTTTGCATTTGATAAATCCTAAGGATGATCTACAGTGCCTATAAAAAGTATTCAACCCCCCCCTTGGAGATTTTCATGTTTTCTTGTTTTACAATAGTGGTCGCCAACCCGTCCATTGCGATCGACTAGTCAATCTTTGAGACTTTCCCAATAGATCCCGAAAAAAAATGAAAAAAAAGATACTGTTGAGAGATTGTTTCTGGGTTGTGGGGTTTTAGCTCTGTTCTTTCTGCTCAGTGCGCATGTGTGTAGCTCCCCCCACACTATGCTGTGTAATTCAGTGGTCCCCAACCACCGGGCCGGGAGGAAACAATATGAGTCAGTTACACCTTTCCTCATTCCCTATCAGCCCACTGTTGAACTTGAACGCACTCGAGGTCATCAGTCGCCTAAATGCAGTGATACCCTCACGCCGGGGATCACTGGTTGGCCTCGGGCAGTCGGCGGGAAGTGCCGTCGGTATTGGCCTGGAGCGCTGCCTCTAAACCTGTTCCGCACACCGAATGTTCACGGGGAACCTGGTGCTAAAATATTCGCAGACGGCCTAATTCGGGCTCAGCCTTTCGTAAGTATCAGAGCAGCTACCTCGCTGCGATCTACTGAAAAAAAACTTTTGTCGGCCAATAGATCCTACGGGGGGGGGGGAGCGGGCCTGCTCCCTGTTACACTCCTCGCTCGCTCAATCGCTCTCTTCGGACTGCGACCGCCGCCCGCTCCCCCCCCCCCCCCCCCAGTACGGGGACCTCCAGCCCTGACCTCGTCCTCTCACCCAACCCACGACCAACCGCACCTGGCCAAGGCGTCTGGGGCCGGGAGGTTGGAGTTCAGGCCGGGAGGCTGTCCGAGGCAATGTAGCCCTCAAAACTGCTTCGGTACCTTGAGTCCAAGCACCCAGCACTTAAAGACAAACGCGTTGAGTTTTGTGAGCAGCGTGGGATAGAAGTTAAGTGCCGAGAGCCACAAAATTGCAGAATAGAATGGACATAAGGAACCTGCTTTGAGTATCGCTGTATTCCCGTCGTGTTTAACAGCCCCCCCCCCACCCCCCGTCAGCCGGTCCATAAGAATATTGTCAATATTAAACCAGTCCGCAATGCATAAAAGGGTGGGTACCCCTGGTGTTCATACGTTATTTCTACTTCCGGATTGTGGGGTTTTACTTCCGGTCTTTTCTGCCCTGGCGCGCATGCGCGTAACTAATTGCTCTGAGGTCGATCTTGCCTTGAACTAAGACCGAGGTAGGGGATCTTGGGCTTAAAAAGGTTGGTGACCACTATTTTACAACATTTAATCACAGTGGATTTAATTTGGCTTTTCTTGACACTGATCAACAAAAAAACTCTTTGTGCTAAAGAGAAAATAGATCTCTATAAAGTGATTTAAATTAATGACAAATACAAAACACAAAATAATTGATTGCCTAAGTATTCACCGCCTTTAATGTGACACATCAAATCATCACTGGTGCAGCCAACAGGCTTTAGAAGTCACATAATTAGTTAAATGAAGATCATCAACATGTGCAGTCAGGGTGTTTCAATTGATCGCAGTAAAAATACACCTGTATCTGGAGGCCCAGCTGCTGGTGAGTCAGTATCCTGGCAAAAGCTACACCATGAAGGCAAAAGAGCACTCCAAGCAACTCCATGGAAAGGTTATAGAAAAGCACAAGTTAGGAGATGGATTCAAGAAAATTTCCAAGTCACTGAATATCCCTTGAGTACAGTTAAGTTAATCATCAAGAAATGGAAAGAATATGGCACAGCTGTAAATCTGCCTATAGAAGACCATCCTCAAAAACTGAGTGACCGTGCAAGAAGGGGATTAGTGAGGGAGGTTAGCAAGAGAGCTGTAACAACTCTGAAGATGTTATAAGTTTCAGTGGCTGAGATTGGAGAGACTATGCATATAACAACTGTTATCTGGGTGCTTCACCAGTCATAGAATTATGGGGCAGTGGCAAAGAGAAAGGCCACTATTAAAAAAAAACTCACATGAAATCTCAAATAGAGTTTGCCGGAAGGTACACGGAAGACTCTGAAGTCAGCTGGAAGAAAGTTCTATGGTATGATGAAACCAAGTTTGAGCTTTTAGGCCATCAGATTAAACGCTATGTTTAGCGTAAGCCAAACACGGCACATCATCAAAAACACACCATCCCTACCATGAAGCATTGTGGTGGCTGCATCATATTGTGGAGATACTTCACTGCAGCAGGCCTGGAAGGCTTGTAAAATGAGGGTAAAATGAATGCAGCAAAATTCTGGAGGAAAATTTGATGGCATCTGCAAGAGACTGCAACTTGGGAGATTTGTTTTTTTTAGTAAGACGATGTCTGCAATCATAAAGCCAAAACTACACAGGAATGGCTTAGAACAACAAAGTTAATGTCCTGGAGTGGCCAGGCCAAGTCAGAGTCCAGATCTCAATCTAACTGAGAATTTATGGCTGCTCACTCAGAATCCTGATGCAATCTGACGGAACTTGAGCAGTTTTGTAAAGAAGAATAGGGAAAAATTGCAGTGTCCAGATGGGCAAAGCTGATAGAGACCTACCCACACAGACCTAAGGCTGTAATTACTGCCAAAGGTGCATCTACTAAATACTGACTTGAAGCGGGTGAATACTTACACAATCAATTACTTTGAGTTTTATATTTGTAATTAATTTAGATCACTTTGTAGAGTTCTGTTTTCAGTTTGACAAGAGTCTTTGTTGATCAGTGTTAAAAAAGCCAAATTTAATCCACTGTGATTTAATGTTGTAAAACAATAAAACATGAAAGCTTCTAAGGGAAGTGAATACTTCTTATAGGCATTGTACATTCTAGTGTTTTGAAAGGTGCAGCTACAGAAAGTGGATGCTGTAGTATTCATCTTTCAAAATTATGTAGACACAAGATTTAGCTGCATTAGAGTGTAAAAAGTACGTTCTTGGTATCTGAAAGAGAGGAGAGAATACTAACCTCTCCTTATATTAGTTTAATATTAGTAGTGGGCAAACAGTGGACTCTCTAGTAATAACAGAATGCCCAAAAAGGAATCATTGGATTGAACGGAATCAGCACAGGTTTGTGTAAAGAAAATGAATGATGTTTTATTAATCTATTGGAATTCTTTGAGGATATGACTTGCAAAATAAATATGAGGTGGAGGGAATGAGTGAATGTGCTGTTTACATATTTTCAGGGTTTTTCAGCAAGATCTAACACAGGTTAAATGTGAATCAAGAAGGTGAGAATACACAAAAAATTTGGAGAAAATTACTGATATGGATTGAGAATTGGATACGGGACAGAAAACAATGAGCAGGAATAACAAGTTATTTCTCAACGTGCTGAGCTTTGACCTTCATATCTTTCCATCGTTACATTCATGTCTTTTATATTTTACATTCATTGACGCAGCAGAATCGGATGTTCTGTCAATGGTATGCATTGTTTTCAAAAGTAATGATTATAAAGATGTGGGTAGTGTAAGGATTAGTGCTTGGGCTCAGATTTTCACTATGTATGTCACAGATTTAGTTGTTCAAGAGAGGTGATATGGCTGTCTTAATACTTGCTGTTGAAGAAACCTAGGCAAGTTGCTCCATCGCATTATGATTATAATCACCATGTGACAGTGCTGGAGAGCGAGTCTGCTCAAGATGATGTATTGCCTAGCAAGCAAGAAAGCTGTCTTGTGGGTGGTGTTGAGATTCTAGATTGTTACAGCAGCACTCATCCGCGCAAGTGCAGAACAATCTGTCAAATCCTGGCTTTGCTATGCAGATGGTGGAGACGCCTTGGGAATATGCAAGAAGAGAGTTCTACTCATGACTGATAAAAGTGAAATCTTAGGCATGTGCTATCAGAATGACTAATTTATGAAGAAATTAGTGATTGTTATACTATCTCTCCTCCCTTTCTTTCTTAAATACTAATGTCATGAGGTATGGGTTGGTGGATGGGTATGAAATCCTTTTTGCTTTGGAGATGGCAACCTTCAAATATGTACACAATTAATCTTTTTCATCTTTATATTCACAGACACAGCAGAATTAGATGTTCTGTCAATGGTATGCACTGTTTTCAAAAGTAAGGATTATAAAGGCACATCTCATCGAATATGAGCCAAATGATGAGGAGTTTGTAAAGTTTACCCTTTTGTCAATGGCAGCTTCCAGTTCTGGTAATCCTGCTTTATCCAACTGGATACCAGGAAATAGATCCTCAATCAAACTGAGGAAAAGTGGCTCATCTTCATCAATCTAAGAAATAAAGATTTCTTCTCTTTAGTCATATTTAAAGTATGTAAGAAATGAGTAAACCATTAAATAATTGTAACTTAGAGCAAACTATATATTTTTTCAAAGTAGAAATTTGCTACTGTCAAAAAGAAATTTTAAAAAGAAAACAATGCTGGCACTAAGATTTGTTGATCTGAATTAATTGAGGATTTATAAACATTTTTGTGTAATCAGGTTCATATTAGAAAGGGATATAATTTAATGCGCTAATAGATTTAAGATCTTAATATTCAGTCATCGTCATCTTTCTTTACCATATTATATGACATGGGCAATCATGGTCTCACGACCATGATTGTCTTTGACAAACTTTTCTTCAGAAGTGGCTTGCCATTGTTTTCTTCTGGGCAGTGTCGTCACAAGATGGGCGACCCCAGCCATTATCAATACTCTTCAGAGATCGTCTGCCTGGCATCAGTGGTTACACGACCATGACTTGTGAGTTACGCACCAGTTGCTCAAACAACTATCTACCATCTGCTCCCATGGTTTCACAACACCCTGATTGGGGGGGGGGGGGGGGCTCAGCAGGTGCTCCACCTTGCACAAGGTTAACCTGCAGGATAGTGGAGGGAGGGAGCGCCTTACTCCTCCTTTGGTAGAGATGCATCTCCACCCTGCCACCCAAATATTCAGTATATAAACAAAATCTAAGAATACTTTAATAACTGTGCATTTCTTTTGGACTGACATTTCCTGAAAATCATATAATTCTAACCAAGACAAATCCTAGGTCAGTTCTAAGTTGTGTGTTGAAGTTAATCTGTTTTCTCACAAACCAGAACCGAATTGTAACTTACAAGTTTAGACAGGTTCATGTCACGAAGTACACGCATAACAATGGTAGACTCTGTATCTTTGGGATTGGCTCGCTTTGCTGCTCCAAGTGTTCGCAACACAGACAGGATGTTACGTAGGCCAAAATCATAATGCACCTAATAGGGGTGAATTATGCAAAGATTCATTTACGTTATATTATTTTTAAAATGTAGCTTCACTAATTCAGTGGTTATAACAAAAGTCTGCTTGCTGACGAAATGTAGATCAATAAGAAAGTTACAAAACTATATATTATTTGGTCTGCACTTATTTCAGCAGCAATTCCCTGCTGTGTGCCTAGAATTTGGAAATTCACTCTTGTAAGCTTTAAAATCATAAAAATCTGAATTTAAATTATGCAACTACTCAAAAGCTTTCCCAGAACTGTTAATAAAAACTTTTCACAAATTTCAAAATCCGCCATATCATCTTTAAAGCAATAATTCTTGCAGCTTTTAGATGCTAGATATATCATAGATTAAGTGGAAACTATAGCTACAGAATAAAATATTTTATTCAACTTTTTGTGAGTAATTGCTCCAGCAGTGTAAATGCTGAACAATACACATCTATCATCTTGTAAATGATGGCAGAATTAAAAGGAAATTCATCTTGAAAATCTCTCAAGGCTTTTAATGGGCAATTCAGATGTGGAAGGCTTAAGTTAAGTTATACACAGCCGTTATAACAGATGCTGCTCGGAGGTTAATAAATTAGAATGTAGTACACAAAAACAGACACATGTCATTAGACAATGTGATAAACCGCAATTTAACCCTTTAATTTTGTTTCGATTGAGGATGTTATTGACAAGTGCATACATATGATCGGATGTGCACAAACCTGTTTTGAAAGTTGCTCCTCGCATAACTTGTATAGGGTGAAGAACTTCCTGGCAAGAGTTACGTTGTCAATAAATCCACAACTCGCAAGCTTGACACGAATAATTATCTGACGATCTGGTACCATCATTGCAACAGAGCGGAAGTTAACCTTCAGATTCTCAGGCAGTTCTTGGCGCCCAGCATAGCCAGGGTTCTACAAATTTAAAAGTATATTTCAGAAACACAACAATCTCTCTTGATATTAGATCAATCCAAATAAGAAACATACTTTTCATTATTCTTATCCAGTATTTATATGGCCAAAGCAACACATACGAAATGCTGGAGTAACTCAGCAAATTAGGCAGCATCTACGGAAATGAATAAACAGTCAATGTTTCAGGCCTGGAAAGATGCCAGAACAAAAAGATGGAGGGAGGGGTAACAGCATAGCTAGAAGGCAACAGGTAAAGCCAGGTGGGTGGGAAAGATAGAGTGTTGGAGAGGAAGACAGCTGATTGGAGGGGAGAGTGGACCATTGGAAAGAGGGAGGAGGAGGGTATCCGGGGGAGGTGATAGGCAGGTAAGAGGCCAGAGTGGGGAATAGAAGGAGAGGGGGATTTTATTTTTTTTTACTGAAAGGAGAAATTGATACTGATGCCATCAGCTTGGATGCTAACCCTAATGGAATATAAGGTGTTGCTCCTAGACCAACATGTTGGAACGTGAACGGGTATGGGAATTACAATGTTTGGCCACTGGGAAGTTCCACTTCTGGCAGAATGAAGCGGAGGTACTCAATGAAGCAGTCCACCAATTTATGACAGTCTCACCAATGCACACGAAATGTTGGAGGAACTTGGAAATTCAGACAGCATCCATGGAAATGAATATACACACGTACTGCTAGCCAAAAAACCTTACTGCTGCCATAGTAATTAGATCAATTAGTTGAAACCACTATTATTAAAAGACTCACTAATTAAAATGCAACTATTAACAGTATATTATTCAGGTCAAACCATACATTACTATTGTCCACAAAGTTCTACAGCAAATAAAGGGTTGAAAATCAAAGAGGAAGGAATGAGGTAATATCAGGTCAGCAGCATGAATGGATGAATATTCCAGACTGATATCCAGACAAAAGCTTTTGGAAAGTAGTTCAGGCCAAAGCAGTAACATAATATCATACTGAAGGGTGTAAGTGAAGGCTAAATCCAAACTAGAACAAGCAGGAAAGATGAAATTACATACTCAGACTGAGGCTAGTTAGATAAAAAAACACCTCAGGTTAGTATGGAAGCATGATGCATTAGGATGAGCTTAAGCTTGTTACTCGGAGGCTAAAAGTCAGAGAAACCTGAAAGAAAAGGTTAATAACACCATTATTTCTGTAAAACAGCAGCATTTGAGAGATTAAGCTTTATAAGAAACTGACCCAGCAGAGAACTGCCATGGCAACGGCAGGTCAAGACATTCTTTTTGTGATATTGCATCAGAGATACATGAAAATAATAATAAAACAAGCACAAGTAAACATTACACCACAGACATTCATCCAGAATCTTCTTCATCACTGACTGAATGTTTTTGCAGTGCTCCTCAGTTTGAAGATCTGATTTTTTTCAACGAACATTATAAACAAAATACAGCAATCAGAAAATTTTCAAAAACATCGACTTGCTATGTCTCAAGTACAGAGGGTTTTGTGCATGAAGTACAAATTTTTAGCAGACATAACTCAAGAAGTTATGTAGCCAAGTGGCATATTGGTCTTTATAGCAAGGAGCTTAAATCAAAAATAAGGACTTATTGTTACAAGTACATGGGGTACTGGTGAAGCCACATCAGGGTTATCATGCAGAGTTTTGGTGCTCTTTTAGTTAAAGTGAGATATACTAGCAGTGAAAGCAAAATGCTGGAGGAACTCAGTAGGTCAGGCAGCATCTGTGGAAAGGATTAAACCGTCAACATTTTGGGCCAAGAGCCTTCAACAGGTCAAAGACTGGCCTTGACTGCCACACTTGCATACAGTGGCATGCAAAAGTTTGGGCACCCCGGTCAAAATTTCTGTTACTGTGTATAGCTAAGCGAATAAAAGATGGCCAGATTTCCAAAAGGCATAAAGTTAAAGATGACATATTTCTTTAATATTTAAGCAACATCTTTAATATTTCCATATTTTACAGTTTCAAAATAACAAAAAAAGAAAAGGGCCCGAAGCAAAAGTTTGGGCACCCTGCATGGTCAGTACTTAGTAACACCCCCTTTGGCAAGTATCACAGCTTGTAAACACTTTCTGTAGCCAGCTAAGAGTCTTTCAATTCTTGCTTGGGGGATTTTCACCCATTCTTCCTTGCAAAAGGCTTCTAGTATGTCAACAAAATAGAGAGAGTACAGTTAGATGTCAACAAAATAGAGAGAGTACAGAGAAGATTTACTAGAATGTTACCTGGGTTTCAGCACTTAAGTTACAGGGAAAGGTTGAACAAGTTAGGTCTTTATTCTTTGGAGCATAGAAGGTTGAGGGGGGGACTTGATAGAGGTATTTAAAATTATGAGGGGGATAGATAGAGTTGACGTGGATAGGCTTTTTCCATTGAGAGTAGGGGAGATTCAAACAAGAGGACATGAGTTGAGAGTTAGGGGGCAAAAGTTTAAGGGTAACACAAGGGGGAATTTCTTTACTCAGAGAGTGGTAGCTGTGTGGAACAAGCTTCCAGTAGAAGTGGTAGAGGCAGGTTCGGTATTGTCATTTAAAGTAAAATTGGATAGGTATATGGACAGGAAAGGAATGGAGGGTTATGGGCTGAGTGCGGGCCAGTGGGACTAGGTGAGAGTAAGCGTTCGGCACGGACTAGAAGGGCCGAGATGGCCTGTTTCCGTGCTGTAATTATTATATGGTTATATAGTTCTGTGAGATTCTTGGGCCATCTTGCATGCACTGCTCTTTTAAGGTCTATCCACAGATTTTCAATGATGTTTAGGTCAGGAGACTATGAGGGCCATGGCAAAACCTTCAGCTTGTGCCTCTTGAGGTAGTCCATTGTGGATTTTGAGGTGTGTTCAGAATAATTACCCTGTTGTAGAAGCCATGCTCTTTTCATCTTCAGCTTTTTTCTTTACAGATGGTATGATGTTTGCTTCCAGAATTTGCTGGTATTTAATTGAATTCATTCTTCCCTCTACCAGTGAAATGTTCCCCGTGCCACTGGCTACAACACAAGCCCAAAGCATGATCGATCCATCCTCGTGCTTAACAGTTGGAGAGCTGTTCTTTTCATGAAATTCTGCACCCTTTTTTCTCCAAACATACTTTAGCTCATTGCGGCCAAAGAGCTCGATTTTAACTTCACCAGTCCACGGGACTTGTTTCCAAAATGCATCAGGCTTGTTTAGATGTTTTGTGATATCATTCTGGAGGAACGTTGTCTCATTTTTTAACTGCATTGCATTTGTGGTTTCTAAATGACGATAAATTGAATTGAACTGAACTTTGCAGGCTTCTGACACTGAATTTTGTGGTGAGAATGCAAGAAAGGTTTTCTTCTGATGACTCTTCCATGAAGTTTATCTTTGTGCAGGTGTCGCTACACAGTAGAACAGTGCACCACCACTCCAGAGTCTGCTAAACCTTCCTGAAGGTCTTTTGCAGTCAAACGGGGGTTTTGATTTGCCTTTCTAGCAATCTTACGAGCAGTTCTCTTGGAAAGTTTTCTTGGTCTTCCAGACCTCAACTTGACCTCCACCGTTCCTGTTAAATGCCATTCCTTAATTACATTACGAATTGAGGAAATGGCTACCTGAAAAAGCTTTGCTATCTTATTATAGCCTTCGCCTGCTTTGTGGGCATCATTTATTTTCATTTTCAAAGTGCTAGGCAGCTGCTTAGAGGAGCCCATGGCTGCTGATTGTTGGGACAAGGTTTGAGGAGTCAGAGTATTTATAAAGCTTTGAAATTTGCATCACCTGGCCTTTCCTAACAATGACTGTGAACAAGCCATAGCCCTAACAAGCTAATTAAGGTCTGAGACCTTGGTGAAAGTTATCTGAGAGCTCAAATCTCTCGGGGTGCCCAAACTTCTGTATGGTGCTCCTTTTCTTTTTTTCACTCTAAAATTGTACAGAACAAAAATAATACACTAATCTTGCTTAAAATGTTGAAAAGAATGTTTCATCTTTAACCTTATGACTTTTGGAGATCAGTTCATCTTCTACTCACTTAACTATTCACAGTAACAGAAATTTTGACCAGGCGTGCCCAAACTTTTGCATGCCACTGTACATGGATTAATTACTGCATATTGAATATATTCATTTAGTATCATGAGGCAATGAGCAAGCACACTATGGTTTAAAGCAAAGCTGTTAATTCACTGCTTGCTCAAGTGTTTTTACAAACCATTTTATCACACTCTTGCTTTTCACAAACCAAATTTTACTTACCATTGTGAGGAATATGCCAAATTCAGGATTCATTTCCACAGAATCTCCATCTGCAAATATGAAGTTTTTCTTGCGTTCCTTCCTGCACGTCAAAACTATTGCGATCTGCTGCGCGGCCACTGACAGAACTGGTAGGTCAATACGGTTAAACTCATCAAAGCAACCCCAGGATCCAGACTGTGCTAGGCCTATGGAAACAACAACTCATTGTAGTCAAAGGTACACATACTACCTTGAGATCAATTTTTTTACATGCATTTATGGGAAAGCAAATAAATACAATCGAATTTATGGAAAGAATTATACATAAACAAAGAATGATAAACAATTGCAAGAGAAGACAAATTGTACAATAGTGGGGCCCTGAATTGTAGAATTCTTGAAAATGAGTTTGTAGGTTGTGGAATCTATTCACAACTAAGTGTTGAATATAGCAAATGGACTTTCTCAACAGATGAAATTATTCATTTCCTTTCACAAGGCCATTTATATAATACTTCACAGTGAAAATTGTTAACCTAGTTACAGGCTACAAATGTAAATGCAAATTTCTTTTTACACCTGAAAACAGGTGCAGACAAAATACAAGACAAGCTAACATACACGATAAATACCATATGTACCAGTTTCCTAAAGGCACATTGCACGCTCCAAGCACATTGCACATCTTTGCTCTAATGTTCCAGGGAAAATTTGTTTGCACAGTTTCATTTGCACAGGAAAAATACATCTTAAGCTTTGAAATTGTCTGCTTACTGTTCAAGTTGCTTGCATAACATTTGAGCATTTGCAGATTCCAGCGTGAAAAAAAATCAAAATCAACTTCTTTTTCCCTCAGATAATAGTATGACACCAATCACCATTATGAAACTTCATCTTAAACATCAAGAGGGGAAGGACTGCCTACACAGAAAAAATTCAGAGACTCCTCTCTGATAACGATCCCTGGTATATGTGTCTGGGCATCAACAGCATTACTGACTATGCAAGGGAAAACAGTGTCAAACAGCGTTGATGATACCAATAATGCCTTCTTCCCCGACGCTCAGAACAACTTCTGTGCACGGCCATCTTCAACAGTTCCAGGCTGCTGTCCCCACATGCTTTAAATCAGCCTCCATCTTCCCCATCCCAAAGAACTCTACACACCTTTAGACATAAATGACTAACCCCCGCCCCCCCCCCCCCCCAGTGGTAGTGACACCAATCATCATGAAGTGTTTTGAATCACTGATAATGGCACATACTATATTAAAAACTCCACTCCTGCCTCATTGGACGTGCATCAATATACTTACTGACAGGACCACTCTATAACAGATGCCATAGCATCAGTCACGCACCCAGCCCTAACATACCTGGAAGACAAGGACACATGTCAGAATGTCGTTTCAGGATCTCAGCTCAGCATTCAACACTATTGTCCCACAGACCTTGGAGAAAAAACTCCTACTCCTCGGTCTAA
The DNA here is from genome assembly GCF_048418815.1 of Hemitrygon akajei. Lineage (NCBI taxonomy): Eukaryota > Metazoa > Chordata > Chondrichthyes > Myliobatiformes > Dasyatidae > Hemitrygon > Hemitrygon akajei. The sequence goes on from NC_133143.1 coordinate 59,146,739, forward strand.
ACACACCACTGGGTGTTGGACTTCGTAAAAAAAAAACAGACCTCAGATAGTCAGGATGCACAACTGCTCTCCTCCCCATCAACCTCAATGCAGGTACCCCTCCGGGCCCTGTGCTAAGCCCATTGCTGTAAACTCGGCTCACATATGATTGCACTGTCAACTACCCGAGCAATCATATCACTAAGACTGCCGATAACAGAGCAGTGGTAGGGCTTATCACCAATACCAATGGGACGGGCTGACAGAGAGGAGGAGGGAAAGCCTGAGGCCTCCTGCCAGGCAAACAGCCTCTTCCTTAATGTTGACAAGACAAACGAGATGGTCAACAACTTTGGAAGAACTCGCACCACTTTACATCAGTGGCACAACAGTGGAAACTGCAATCAGTTTCAAACTCCCGGGAGTGCACATCACACACAACCTCTCATGGCCCCAGAACACATCCTACCTACACAGTCAAGAAAGCTCACCAACACCTCTACTTTCTGAGGTGGCTAAAAAGAGCTGATCTTTGCACATCCATACTACAATTGCACAGGAGAGAGCATCCTAACATCTGCATCACTGCTTGGTACAGAAGCTGCACTACAGTGGTCAGGAAAGCTTTTCAATGAGTAGTCAAAACTGCCCAACACATCACTGGTACCAGCCTACCTTCAACAAGGATATACATACAGAAAGGTGCTAGAAAAGGGCCAGTAACATCAATGCCCCCTGCTCACAGACCCCTTGCCCCACTCCCATCAGAGAGGAGGTCACATAGCATCCACACTAGAGCAACCAGACTCAAAAAGTTATTTTTGCCAAGCAGTAAGGCTGATCAACACTAGTGTCACTTTATGGATGTACCATCAATCTATCTATATAAGCTATTTTATGCATTCATTTTTTATTGTGTGTGTTTTTATTATTATTATTATTATGCTCTTTATCGCTTGTGTTTGTCTTTGTGTGGCATCAAATCCAGAATAACAATTATTTTGTTCTCCTTGCACTTGTGTACAGGAAATGACATTAAACCATCTTGAACCTTATTCAAAATAGTAAATAAGGCCCAAAGACTGAGAAATACTAGTCTGCATCAAGACCAAAACAATAAATAATAGCCAACATACAAACAGAAACTTAGTAGATCAGATAGCAGCTGTGAAGAAAGCAATAAAGGTTTCAAGTTAACAACCTTTCATTTGAAGAAAGTTTTACTGTCTTGAAGATTACCCCTCCACATATGCTGGCTGACCTGCTGTGCATTTCCAGTCTGTGTTGCGGATTTTATTTCAGATATCCAGCACCAACAACATTCCACTTTTCAAATGACTACATTAAGTAACAAGATTTTCTACGTCTTATTCAGTCTTTTTGGATGAAGGATGGTTATGTAGGTCATTCCAAGCTCTTCCCAAAGATGTGGCTGGAGATGACTGACACATCTGTGAGCTGATGAGCATTCACTGAGCTTCTGATGAATGGAGTCAAGCTTCTCAATACCATCCTGAATGCTCCTTCTCCACATAGAATACTCATGGACAGGGATTCCCAATAGCTAGTGGGGATGTTGCATCAGACTGGAGCCTGAATTAGAGATCTTGCATTCTAAGGCAACACGAGTGAATTTGCAGATGCTGGAAATAAATAAAAACACAAAATGCTGGCAGAACTCAGCAGGCCAGACAGGGAGGAGGTATGGGAGGAGGTAGCCACAATGTTTCGGGCCAAAACCCTTCATCAGGAGTGAAGTAACATGGGATGGTCAAGGGGGGATAAGAAGTGGGGGGAGGGATGAAGTAGAGAGCTGGGAAGTGATAGGCTGGAGGGAAATGGGCTAGGGGGAAGGTGAAGAATTATGGGAAATAAAAGAGAAAGAAAGGTAGGGCTGGGGGGAGATTATAGTGAGAGGGGGAAAAGACAGAGAAAGAGAACCAGACTAAAATTATAGATAGGGATGGGGTTACCATACCACCATCCTAGGCCCCAGACAGTCCTTTCAGGTGAGGCACCACTTCACCTGCAAGTCAACTGGGGTGATATACTGCATCCAGTTCTCCTGATGTGGCCATTTACACATTGGGGAGACCCGCCACAGACTGGGAGACCGTTTCGCCGAACACTGGCGCTCAGTCCTCCAGCAGTGGCGGGATCTCCCTGTGGCCACACACTTCAATTCCACAGACCACTCCCACTCCGATATGTCTGTCCATGGCCTCCTCTACCGTCATGATAAGGCCACAAGCAGGTCGTGGAGCAATACCTTATCTCCCGCCTAGGTAGGCTCCTACCTGCCGGCATTAACATTCAACTCACAGACCTCCGTTGATAACCCCTGCCCCCCTTACCCCATCCCTATCTATAATTTTAGTCTGGTTCTCTTTCTCTCTCTTTTTCCCCCCTCACTATAATCTCCCCCCAGCCCTACCTTTCTTTCTCTTTTATTTCCCATAATTCTCCACCTTCCCCCTAGCCCATTTCCCTCCAGCCTATCACTTCCCAGATCTCTACTTCATCCCTCCCCCCACTTCTTATCCCCCCTCGACCATCCCACGTTACTTCACTCCTGATGAAGGGTTTCGGCCCAAAACGTCGTCACTACCTCCTCCCACAGATGCTGTCTGGCCTGCTGAGTTCTGCCAGCATTTTGTGTTTTTAGATCTTGCATTCTGTTGGCTTTGCGAGAAGCTTGATGCCTAAATTTTGTAGCTTGGCTGCCATCTAGTGGCGAATTAGAGAAGAGCACCTATCTGCTCTTGGGCATACGTGAAGATGGAGCGGGTGGAAAAGAGAAACATTTAGAAGTTGTCTAATCAAAAAATAACATACAATTATAAAAAATATTGCATAACTATAATACAAATAAGTACATATTTATATTTATTCTGTCACCTTTAAAGATTCTGCCAAGTCCCCTAAAATCCATTTGATCCGAGCAGTTGAAGACCACCACGTATTTCCCAAGGCACCTTCCCATGTCTTTGATAGTTTCGGTCTTCCCTGTCCCTGCTGGTCCAGCAGGTGCTCCTCCCATGTTCATTCCAAGTGCCTGAGCTAGAGTTATGTAACATCTAAATGAAACAAAATAGCACAAGTGCATGATAAAAGGAATTAACTTGTTTAATAGCTCATCAGAAATTTAAGAAGAACACAATAGTCACGGGATTTGTGAAATCCAGTCTCTCGTCAGGAGCTGAGCAAATGACCTCAATTTAGAAACCAATGAGTTACTGAGACATTGTATTACTGACAAAAATTCAGCATGACACCACTAAAAGTGCTCTATTCAACAGTGCTCCTTGTCTTATGGGATCCTATTCAGTGCAAAATTAGTTACATGTAAAGCAAAAAAAGTGATCATGTTGGAAATCTGAAATGAAAACAGAAATAGTCAGCAAATCTAGCAACATTTGCACAGTAACAGAAATCAATCACTTTTCCTAATTAGTACTTCATCTGTCCACGTGAAAGATGATTGTTCTTAAAAGTAAGCTGCTGTGTGCTATGAAACATGATTTTGAAACGATGAAGTGCCATCTGAATACTCGTGGGGGTGAGTTGATGCTGATTCTTTAGACAAGTTCCGTGGTTTTCTTTGTTTTGTGGCTGTCCGTGGGGAAGGCGAATCTCAGGGTTGTATACTGCATACATACTTCGATAGTAAATGTACTTTGAATCTTTGAAATTACACAAAGACCTGGAAATACCCAGCAGGATAAGTACAAATCAAACATCACTAAAGAAAATCTACAATATGTAGAGCCAATTGATGACAAACTGTTAATCAGCTACAAGGAGTACTCCAACAATTCACCAAGGTTCATCTGACACTACCTCCAAAACGTGAAACCCAAAGAAGGGTTCTTATTCTGTCAAAGGGTATCAGACTTAAATGCAGAGCTCGGTTTCTCTTTCCACTAATGATATCTAACCAAGTTTTTTCGCTTTTATTTCCGACCTCCATGACATGAATCATTTGCCATTAGGATACGAGGGAACAGCAAACACAAGGAGAACCAAGTCCAACTCCCTGATGATTCCAAAATAATTTCTCAGTTGCTTCAGTGCCACTAAATCCAAATCTAGGACCTTCTTGCCCAACAGACTGTCAGCAGCTTACCAGCACATTATCCACGGGAATTAGGGAGGCAAGCATTATCAACAACACCCACCTGTCAAGAATTAAAGAAGTTTAATAAACATAGCAGTGTGAAGCTTTCCAGTTGCCCCACCTGTCAGTAAGTGGTGTTATAACCAATCTGTCTGTGCAGCCCAGGAACTCATTCTGATATACAAATCCAACGTCTGTAATATTGATCAGCATTTTGTCGGAGTCCTCATTAAAATAAAATCTGCATTGTTTCAGCCATTCAAAATCGGTACAGCTTCTGATGTGCAGGCGACACTGCAAAAGAAAGATATTTCAGAAACCGCAAGTTGTTCTTAACTAATCTGTCTTTAACTCTTAAATGAAGAAAATAATAAGGGTCATTAAAATAGTGTTACAATTATGCTCTATGATGGGGCCATTCTTGGTTGCCTCGGTGTGTTTGGAACAGATTTTTCAGGAAAGAAGTATCTGTGTGCATTAGGTATGAATTACACTGATTTCCCCAGAAATGTACATGAAGAAAGAGAAGCAGCTTATGAGTATTTCACATCTGCTGTAGTCAACTAGCACTCTCGTCAAAGAACTGGAAATCCTTCCCCAGGACTGCCCTGATTAGTTCCTCCTTTCCTCCTCTAAGGCTCATGAGGTGAATCACCATGTCCCTGAGCCCATCAATTCTAGCTTTTTTTTTTAGGTAATTACCTTCTTATTGTATTTTTACCCCAACTCTGCAATTGAGTTCTTTCAATATTGTCACAGCCCTGCAACTTAAGTTCAACAGTCAACATGCAACTATCCAACAAACTCCCAGACATATGATTATTCTTAAACATTGCAACTGCAAGACATATTCCTGTTGCAAGCATCTGCTTTCTTCTGTATTGGTCACAATAAATGTTAATAAGATAACTGTATTATGTCAACTCGTACATCTACAGAATACCTTTTTTATCAGTTAATATTATTTTATGAGGGGTGATTGATAAGTTTGTGGCCTACATTAGGAGTCAGTTTTAGAAAACCTAGCACATTTATTTTTCAACATAGTCCCCTCCTACATTTACACACTTAGCCCAGCAGTCGTGGAACACACAGATCTTGGACCTCCAGAAAGTGCCCACGCCGGGGTGATTGATAAGTTTGTGGCCTAAGTTAGAAGGGGATGAGTTATTAACTTCAAACTTTCTGCATAATCACTCAAAGAGTTGAACTGCATGTGCATGTAACTAGAGCTGTATAACTCATCTCCTGATCTACTGATAACTACACAGCCTACAGACTCTTACAGCTACCTGGACTATTCCTCTTTCCACCCTGTCTCTTGCAAAAATGCCATCCCCTTCTTGCAATTCCTCCGTCTCCACCGCATCTGCTCTCAGGATGAGGCTTTTCATTCCAGGATGAAGGAGATGTCTTCCTTTTTTAAACAAAGGGGCTTCCCTTTTTCCACCATCAACTCTGCTCTCAAACGCATCTCTCCCATTTCCCGCACATCTGCCCTCACCCCATCCACCTGCCACCCCACTCGGGATAGGGTTCCCCTTGTCCTCACCTACCACCCCACCAGCCTCCAGGTCCAACGTATAATTCTCCGTAACTTCCGCCACCTCCAACGGGATCCCACTACCAAGCACATCTTTCCCTCTCCCCCCCCCCCCCTTTCTGCTTTCTGCAGGGATTGCTCCCTACGTGACTCCCTTGTCCACTTGTCCCCCCCATCCCTTCCCACCGATCTCCCTCCTGGCACTTATCCTTGTAAGCGGAACAAGTGCTACACCTGCCCTTACACTTCCTCCCTCACCACCATTCAGGGCCCCAGACAGTCCTTCCAGGTGAGGCGACACTTCACCTGTGAGTCGGCTGGTGTGGTATACTGCGTCCGGTGCTCCCGGTGTGGCCTTTTGTATATTGGTGAGACCCGACGCAGACTGGGAGACCATTTCACTGAACACCTACGCTCTGTCTGCCTGAGAAAGCAGGATCTCCCAGTGGCCACACATTTTAATTCCATGTCCCATTCCCATTCTGATATGTCTATCCATGGCCTCCTCTACTGTCAAGATGAAGCAACACTCAGGTTGGAGGAACAACACCTTATATACCGGCTGGGTAGCCTCCAACCTGATGGCAGGAACATTGACTTCTCTAACTTCCGTTAATACCCCTCCTCCCCCCATCCCTGATATATTTAGCTTTTTACCCCCCTCTTTTTTCTCTCTCTCTCTCTGCCCATCACTCTGCCTGTTCTCCATCTCCCTCTGGTGCTCCCTTCCCCCTTTCTTTCTCCCTAGATCTCCCGTCCCATGATCCTTTCCCTTCTCCAGCTCGGAGTTCCTTTCGCCAATCACCTTTCCAGCTCTTAGCTTCACCCCACCCCTTCTGGTCTTCTCCTTTCATTTTGCATTTCCCCCTCCCCCTCCTACTTTCAAGTCTCTTACTATCTTTCCTCTCAGTTAGTCCTGATGAAGGGTCTCAGCCCGAAACGTCGACAGTGTTTCTCCCTATAGATGCTGCCTGGCCTGCTGTGTTCCACCAGCATTTTGTGCGTGTTGCTTGAATTTCCAGCATCTGCAGATTTCCTCGTGATAACTCATCTCGTTCTACCTTAGGCCACAAACATATCACCCACGCTGTGGACACTTTTCTGGAGGTCCAAGATCCGTATGCTTCCATGACCGCTGGACTAAGTGTGTAAATGTAGGAGGGGACTGTGTTGAAAAATAAAATGTGCTGGGATTTCTAAAACTGACTCCTTCTACCTTAGGCCACGAACGTATCAATCAGCCCTCGTATGTGCTATATGTAATATATACACTGTGTTCTGCACATTGGACCCTAAGGAACATTGTTTTGTTTAGCTGTATACCTGCATGCAGCTGATGAAAATAATCTTCAACTTTTTCAATCAGACAAGGGAATCCTTCAGCTGAGTGTCACATCAGGGCTGAGATTTCCAGTGGGGGCTCAACATGCACAAAGAAGTGACCGAATAAAGTTCACAGAGTACCAAATTTGGGCTTTTAAGGACTTAAGAATATAAGAACTAGGAGCAGGAGTAGGCCACCTGGCTCGTCGATCCTGCTCCGCCATTCAATAACCTTCAAAGTATTAAAAATAACCGAATAACAGTTTTGAAGATTTTTGACGTAAACTCCAAAAAAAGATTTGGCGGAGGATGTTATAAGCTTTCAAATCTTGAAAACTTTAACCTCTTTTTTTTTTAGGCATTCAATTAAACAAGGAACATCTGCAAGCAATGTTTCCATAGAAAGGATAATTTAAAACTGGACATTTGGACAGGAATAAGCTGTATATACTATTGCAATCAAAAACTTCAAGGGTGAGTTAAATTGATTGTTGTTTAATACTGGTGCTTATAATGTTGATAAGAGGTAGATAGGGAGCTATCTACATCAGCCAGTATCTTATCAATAAGCAAAGCAGACTCAAACAGCTTAATAACCAATCTCTGTTTGTACAATTTTCACCATCAAGCTCAGGAGGTCAAGACCATCTACAATTAATTTATATTATTTTAATGTAGATTAATATTCCAATAAAAATAACTTTACAGAACCCAAGAAAATATTGTCTTCATGAGTTAGAAATATGCAGGATTATAAAAGTATATTGTAAAATATTACAAAAATTACTTCAAATTGTTCTGAACACAAGAGATTCAGCAGATGCAGGAAATCTTCAGCATCATATGCGAAGTGCTGGGGAAACTCAGCAAGTCAGGCAGCATACATGGAGGGAAATAAAGTGTTTTAAACTGTATGTTGTTTTGATACTCAAAATAATTCAATTTCCAAATGTGTGCACTTTCCGAAATAAAGAATAAACAATAGATTAAACTGGACAACCACTGCTGCTGATTTCTTTTGTTCTCCATCAGTGTTTAAAGACTCATCACATAGGATTTTGATAATCCCACATTTTTCAAAACCTTTAACCAAACAAAATGTAATTATTATGTGTTAATAGAGAGACACATTGTTTAACATATTTCCTACCAGGTCATCAAAGATATCTCGCTGGTGCACATGGACAGTGATAAGCGTCTCATATTTCACACGCTCTACAACGCTCAAGTCCTTCGTTGTCATGTCGATTAAGGTATTGAGCAATTCCAAGAATGATTGGTTGGTCTGTTGCATGATCTTTCGGTCGTACTTGGCATTGGTTAATGCTTCTTCAGAATCTCGTGTCCAAATCATTTGAATTCCAAGCAACCCAACCTTTCATAATAAAAAAATAAAAGCTGTAGATTGCTGTAATCAGACATCAATAGTATTTTTATACAATAAAATTCTAAAGTCAGAAATATGCCAGCCAGCTTACTTTTAAGCATACATTTAAATATGAGCCACTTTGTTCTTGGAACAATAGAAAATTGTTATTTTACCTTGACTAAAACCCTATTTTCACGTACAACAGAATTAACTATTATGAGACTCAAAATTCAACCTGCATTTAGTGCAAATTTGCTGTTCAACCTGTATAGAAATAGTGCCCAATTTCTAATCATACTTCCAAAAGGGAATTGTAAAAACGCAAGATAAAAATAAACACATTGGAATAAATCCTAACAAAATATCAATGGGTTCTTGCTTAAATTACATTTCCAATACAAGTTCTGCAGGAAAGGAAAAACTAACAAATGTCTTGAAATGGTGCAGGTACCAAGCCTATATTCCAAATGCAATAAACAAAGAATACCGTGCAACGTTTTAATTAAAAGTACACTATACCTGTGCTGGATAATAATTAAGGAACTCAATCAGTTGGAAGGCAGTGTCCTGAATGCTCATAGATGCAGAACGGATGACCAGATGGAGAGATTTCTGAGATTCCAACAGTAAAGCATTTAGCCAGATTTCTACACTTCCCTCTGCCATAACAGGTTTGTCCAGTTCAATCGTTTCCCCCTCACGTGAAGAGACAGCCAAAATACAATCATAGATCTGTTAATAAAGACAAACTGACTCTGTCATGTCCAACTTGCTAGATAACCCTATGCCAAGCCTTAATTTAAATTCAACTCAACAACTCTCATTAGCCTAGTAAGGTAATGGTTCAGAAATAATGGATTTCAAATTGTGTAGATCACTGGAGCTTAGCTACTGTCCTAAGGCTCAATTCCATTCTCAGTGAGGTGTAAGATCCAATTTCCTAAGACCTGAATGCATATGCAAATTGGAGCTTGCTAAATTTTCAGTTCATTTGGACGAATAAACAGGACTTCAACAGCCTCCATTGAACACTTGGTATATAGCTCCTTGACCTTCCCATGTACGCTGTCTCAAATACAACCAAAAAAAGGAAATTAAGCTTAATATTTCTTTTTACATTGAATCATGAACATATAACTTCAGCTCCTTGATTCTTCACCTTACCCGGTCATGGAAGCTGACCGTTTTGATGTTATCAAAGACGTTCAGCAGGTGTGCTTGAATGGTATGGGAATCTGAAGCCTGACCAAGGATTTCAAGGAGTGCTGGATCAGATACAAAAAAGAAACGAGGAAAAAGCAGCCTTTTCTTTTCAAGATACCTGTTAAGTGGAAGATAAAGCAATAGCCAATAAGCAAAGTGATACCAAACCAGAACTAAAACATTTCAACTGCTCTGCCCAAATGTGAGGATCAAAACTGAATACATTTTAGCTCAGCCACAGAAAACCAACAGAAATGCTTTGCAAGCGTTTTGATTTTAAGAACAGAAATTTAAGTGAAATAATGTTACTGGTGTCATAGAGCAAAAGCTATGGACACACTAACCAAACTAAACTTGCAAAATTACAACTAAACACCATAATTTAAGTGTTTCAGACATTTTAAAGAACTAAGTCCGGCTTTGAAGTTAAAAATCTGGCCTGAATCAGTATCACAGAAACAGTTCTGCCTATAGCAGCTCAGACGATGGCAGCTCAGTATGTTAAAGACTTACCCTGTCAAAGACTTCTGACAGATTTCCAGTTGTTCCAGTAAATGTGGTAAAAGTTGCTCCATGGTTTCATCACCTACACAGCAATACACTACATTTGGGGTTTCATGAGCCCGAGTCATGATCTTCACCCAAGATTTATCAATGTTTGAAAAACGTTTGGCTTCCTTGAGTCAAAGAAGAATGACAATGGAAAAAAAATCAATGACAAAATAGCAAGTTAGTAAATCTGCTGCCTGGTTATCCATGTCACTGGAATTCCTCCATCATCTTCTCTCGTTCATGATATATAAAATCATTGAAGCTCACCTTCCAATTGTCCAATGTCCGTCCTCCCTTCATATTTATTATTGCAATTTGACATTTTTGATCTTTCTATGCTTGACACAATAGTTCGGTGATGCTTATTTCTCATCCGATTTTAAAGCCTTATACACACTTTATTTCTGCCTCTTATCACTTACCAAAATGATGATTAAATTGATAATTTGGTTTTATCACCGTCACATGTACTGCGTGGCAGGTAAGCAGGACATGAGCAATATAGTTCTGGAGGTTCTTCAATGGGAGCTAATCTACATTTTGAGAGCATCCTAAGCTACCTTAAGACAGTCATCTGAATGTTTACAAAAGTACCTGCATCACCCTGTGATACACACCAATGGTAAATTAAAATGCTTCATGTCCAGACTAAACTCAAATAAACAGAACAACAGTTATCATTTCCCATCAGTATGGTAGACATTAATCTGATAGATCAATTTCTGCCCTTTGCAGATGTCTTTATAAAAATAAAATTATATTTGAACAGATTTATCTTTATTATACTGTACATTGAAAGAAATTGATGTCAACTGATAAAAAAATTTGTAATTAACAACCAACTCATCTGAAATTACATTATAATAGGAGTGCATAATTAATTTGTTACTTATCAGTGAACCCAGGACAATCAAGTAGCACATTAACGTGACAGAGTAAGAGACCTACTCTGCCACAGAGAATAACTAAAGTTCGCAAGTGATCAATTATAAATTTTCCTCAAAGAACAGCTTGAGGAGAAAAAAAATGCAGACATTGGAAAGCATAAATAAAAATGGAAACTAGTGTTAACATTCATCAGGTCAGACAGCAAGAGCAAGACAGTTAACATTTCAGTTGTGATACAATTCCTCAACCATCAGGCTCTTGAACCAAAGGGGATAACTTCATTTGCCCCATCACTGAAATGTTCCAACAAACTAAGGGCTCACTTTTATTTAGTGTTATTGTTTCTATTTGTTTTCTCTTTCTTTTTGTATTTTCACAGTTTGGTTTTTATTTTGCACCTTGGTTGTGGTCTGCCCTGTTGGGTGTGATCTTTCATTGATTCTATTTACCATTATCGCCCGCAAGAAAATAAATCCCTGATTTGTATATGGTGACATACATGTACTTTGATTTTAAAAAATTACTTCAAACTTCAAAAAATAGATTATTTTTAGGTAACAGACAAGAGAGTGGGATAGGAATAATGGAGGGCATATCTCTGATAGGGTGAGGCCAGATAAGCCAATGTCACAGTTAAGATCAGATTAAGTTTTTTGTCTGTATGATCTGTTGCTACTATGGGACATAATCACAGACCAAACTACACAAATAAACAAGCTGAGCTAAAAGGGCCAATTCTGTGACAAACAGAAAGAGTGAACTAGCTGAAAATGTACAGTTCAATACGGAGTCCTGGTGGCCATAACATGCCCAGTTGGAGATGGTACCTTACTGCTGAAGCTTGCAAAAGTTTGATGATAGCCCAGAGGGGAAGGACAAAATGGGAATGGGATGGTGAACCAAAGTGGCAGATAAACAAAGTAGAGGCCAATAGACAAACTATTTTCCTTGACAAGACAATCAGATACTCCTTGTATACAAGTACTGGAATACTGAAATAAGATACCCATTTTGATATTATCTATATCTATATTAAAACAGATATATTTTACCTGTAGAAATACACACAAAATGCTGGAAGAACTCAAGCAGGCCAGGCAGCAACTATGGAAAAGTGTAAACAGTCGGTGATTCGGGCCGAGACCCTTCACCAGGACTTTGCAGCATTTTGTGTGTGTTACTTTGGATTTCCAGCAACTGCAGATTTTCTTATGTTTCTGATCTTCTACCCACATTCCAGGACCAATAGTCCTTGGAAATCAGATCAAATACTTTCACTAACTTGGTGGCTTACAAAGGAAGTGTTGCATATTGAAAGGAGAAATCCGAACAATTGCCTTCAACCAAAAATATTTTAGGATTTAAGACCAGCTACTTTCATACCTTTGGAAGTTGTTTAGCAATATCTCCACCTACAAAAACTGCCTCCAAATAAATCCATAGATTCTGTACAGTCATCCAGTTCTCAATAATATCAGTTGAATTAGATAGATTATGAACCCATTTCTGAATCTGTGCCTTGAAGGGGGTATTGTACCTGCCATGAAACAAGAGTAAAATATAATGTTTACCCATAATGAACTACATTTGTACAATTCTGTTCATACATGTCCCTTTGCAGATTTTAAAAAAAATAAAACTGTATTTGAACAGGAAGATTTGCCTTCATTATACATCGTTTGAAAGAAAGTGACATCATTTGTTAAGAATATATCTCTGTGATTAACCCCAATAAAATTATGATACAAGTGCATAACTAACCTGTTATTCATCAGTGAACCCAGGACCATCAAACTGTCCTCCATACTGGCAATAATTTCCGATGTACTGTCCCCTCTCAGCAGAAGCTCACCACGTGCTTTGAAACTGGCAAAAGTGAACATTTTGCCATCCCATTCTGCTATAATCTGTTTTAATTTCTGCTCAATATCTTTCTCTTTCACTGCGCTGATGCAAATATCCTGCAATAAACAAAGGAATCAAAAGGCTGTCGCATCATAATATTCACAATAAGGTGTGTGTTTGTGTGTGAGGTATAAGTACAGACTCTATACAGAAGATTGGTTATGAAACCAAAACTTCTCATTCAAATACATATAATGACATGATGAATGTTTTAGAGTTCAGATATGGTTTAAATATCAGACACAATTCTAATCATGGTGATGAAAATCAAAGGACGACAGATGCCAGAACTCTGAAATAAAAGCAGAAATGCTGGAAACAATCAGCAGGTCACGAAGCATATCCCTTCCTTCTCTTTCTTTCTCTCTTCCCTCATTAACAAGATGGCATCTTTAGCATCTTACCAGGAAATCTCCAACTCGACTCAAGAGATTCCTTTTGGTTTATTCATTTCCCCCACCTCTCTGCAAGTTAAAATTGTCTTGTATTTTTCTTTTGATGGTTGTAGTAAATGGTCTTGAACCTTAAATAGCAACAGTTTGTCTTTCTACAGACATTGCCTGAACTGCTCGGTGTTTCCTACACTGTTATTTTTAAAATATATATGAGTGACACTTGTGCCACATAATGATAGCCCAAGAGTGCAAGAGAACGTTCGGCTTTTGGAAGACATAGCACAATCCAAGCTGAAGAACACACTGCTTATAAAGCAACACCCACAAATTCTGGAGGAACTTAATCGGTCAGGCAGCATCTCTGGAGGGCCAACATTGTCAGCCGAGACCCATCATTAAGCAGAGATCCTGATGAAAGGTCTCGGCCCAAAATGCTGACTATTGCATCCCTCCATGGATGCTGCCTGGCTTGCTGAGTTCCTGCAGAATTTTGTGCATTTTTGTTGATGATTTCCAGCATCTGCAGTCTCTCTGATGTCTTAAGACACCGATCTCAGAATTTTGGCACAATAGTTTATTCTTTGTTTAATGTAAGCTAAAGAACTGACATCGGAAAGTCCAGTTCTAATTAACTTTAGACTAGAACCATAATTATTGCACACATTCATTTTCCCTTTGTAAAACCCGAAGGCTCAATGAAAAAAGATAATGAAGTAAATAATTACCTATGTAAATTGAGAAAACAGACTTCCACTGAACAAATATACAACTTCCCAATATTGTTTGCATATTAAAAGCTAATTCCAATTCAAGATCTTAAACACCTATAAGTTACATCCCCTCCTTCTTCCCTTACTCCCATGGTCCACTCTCTTCTCCTATCAGATTCCTTCCTCTCCAGCCCTTTACCTTTCCCATCCATCTGGCTTCACCCATCACCTTCCAGCTATCCTCCTTCCCTCCCCCCCCCCACCCACCTTTTTATTCCGGCATCTTTCCCTATTCCTTTCCAGTCCTGATGAAGGGTCTCGGCCCAAAACAACAACTATTTATTCATTTCATTAGATGCTGTCCGACCTGTTGAGTTCCTCCAGCATTTTGTGTGTGTTGCTTTGGATTCCCAGCATCAGCAAATTTTTTTGTGTTTATAACCTATAAATTAGCTAAGTATCAATGACGTTTATATCTGAAGAAAGCAATACATTATTGTGATTAGTTATTTATTTTAAGGTTATGCATCGTGCAAAAACATTCCAGGTTTAACATAAGCAAATACCTCAATTTCTTCTTTATACTTCAGTATTGATGCTTCCATAATGTTTCTCAACTTGAATGTTTCAGTTTCTATATCAAAGTTACGCCCTGTGGTTTCTGCAATTCGCTTCCAATGCCGTAGCATCATGGCTTTGTTAGACATGTGCTCTAACAGTGGGCAGCATTCACTAAAATCATCAATCGTTTGCTTCAAGTCCAGGAACGCTTGCCATTTTTTCAAAGCACGAGGAAGCTTCCGACATCTGAAGAAGAAATAATTGCAATGCAGGTTTTAAAAAGGTATGCAACATACAGAGATAGGTTTATAATTATTACTTACTTTTTACAGCCAACTTCTGAGATGCTATGTGTAATGTACCTCATATTTTTACTGATGATTCAAACAATGGACAAAAAGCTTTGGTGGATAGAGCACTTTTCTCTTTGGGCAGTCTTTCTGAGTCAATGATGTGCATTTATCCGGCAATTAACGAGAGTGGGGTGGGGGTGGAATTGCACGTTTCTACTTTCTTAGAAGCCTGTCTCAGATTTTTGTGCATTCATCTGTTTCAACTCACCCCAAACTGGGAAATGCAAAATAGCATGCCACAATCAAAATCTGAGAAAACCCCCCCTAAAGTTTCCTCAGAATATGTACAGTACTGTGCAAAAGTCTTAGGCACCCGAGATTGTTAACATGGTTTCAGATGGTACGGCCTCCACAGAGCCCTGATCTCAACATCATCGAGGCTGCCCGGAATTACCTGGAGAGACACAAGCAAATGAGACAGCCAAAGTCTGCAGAAAAACTGTGACAAGTTTTCCAAGATGCTTGCAACAACCTACCAGCCGATTTTCTTATAAAACTGCGCAACAGCGTACCTAAGAGGATTCGTGCAGTCTTAAAAGCAAAGGGTGGTCACACCAAATATTAATTTGATTTATTTTTTTATGTTTACTGCTCTTTATAGCAAGTTTTCTGTTATTTAGAAACTTCTCATTTCATTATTTTTGTGTTCCATGTGTCTTAAGACTTTTGCACAGTACTGCATAGTGAAATAGGTTAAAAAAAGCTTCCTGTCCAGAGTAATAATTGGTATAATGTATGTTCATGTAGATCTTTTGCAGTATTTATTTACTCAATCATTTCTTATTGTAACTTAGAGTAATTGCACTGTACTACTGCTACCAAACATAACTTATGTCAATGATAATAAACCTGATTCTGATTGGTTGCATGGCTCTCGCCAGCAAGGAGATTCCTCAATGGTAACAAGCTTACATGACAGTCTTGTCACACAGAGTGCTGGATCAATGCTTCACTGGATTCACACTGACAGAGCTACATATCTCCTTGTATATCATGCTACAATTACCACGAAAGGTCTTTCTGTGCTCTCATTCCTGAGAATCCATCTTCCACACTACACAAGCTACCAATACGTAGTGATATAATTGCCAGTAATTTGCCATGTATTCCAGATTTATTTTCAAAATAAATTCCATCATACAGATTAGTAGATCCTCCAATAATTCAATAACCACTTCATATCTTTATGACCTCTCAAGGCATTTTATAGTCTACATGTCGAGACAGGCAAGCCAAGAAAGATTAATAAAAGTGGCATCTTCTTCCCGCAAAATTTCCTTTCATGATAGTCTTCAAGAATAAAAGGTAGAGTAGTAAAGATAGAAAAGGTGGAGATTTTTTAAAGGAATTCAGTTGTGTAGGACTGTAGGGGAAAAGGATTGGGAGGGTGGACAATAAAAAGTACCAAGGAACTTGGATGGAGGAGGAGCTGGAAAAGATGATAAAAATTGAAGAGTTAAGTAGGGAAGGATATTGTTACTTCAAAACAAGAATAAAGGCTATGAACCCAAGAGAGATGGAAACCATTTTAATCAACAAGGCTGGGATGAATAAGAAACACCATTGACAGAAGACATCTGAAGATTTAAAAAAAATGTAAGGCCATCAGAATTGAATCAATAAGGGGTTTAATTATCTGGAATGACTGAAGCAAGGAGGGCGGCTTCAGCAGCAACTGGCCTGAGTTTGAAGTACAGCTAGACAACACTGTGGAGGTGAAAATAAACAACCCATATGACAGGGCATAATTAGTTCTGGAAGATAAAGGATACAGAATATTAAAGACCATAGAATTATTCTAGTTTATTCTAGAATAATCTAGAATTATTCTATATTTTCACATCCATATTTAAAAATAAAAATAACATTTTTCAATCATTAATGTCAACAAAGAATAACTCCTCAAGATTTAATCATTACCTTATCTGAAATTCCATAAGTTCACTGTTGATTTTCTCTATGTTGACCTCTGACCACAAGATTTCATAGTAACCATTGACGGTATTGATCACATTATTGTACAAGCTGTAGAGTTTCTGGAGTAAAGTCAGTTGCTTCATTATTTCCAACAACTGAGGATATTCAGTGATGGGCAGACCAAACAGCTCTTCACCACCTGTGTACGTGATGTACTTCCGATATAGGT
Source organism: Hemitrygon akajei (assembly GCF_048418815.1). Lineage (NCBI taxonomy): Eukaryota > Metazoa > Chordata > Chondrichthyes > Myliobatiformes > Dasyatidae > Hemitrygon > Hemitrygon akajei. The sequence continues at coordinate 59,163,783 of NC_133143.1, forward strand.
TGTCGAACTGATTCTGACAGTAAAATTAATTCATATGCTTAAGTACATATCTGCACATAAATCTCACAAGTACTAAATATAAATTATAGACTGTACAGTGAAGCCATAAAATAATAAAGAATGCACCCGAAATTCACTATGAGTCAACAATACCCAAAGTAGGCTGTGAAAATTTTAGGCTGAACTTTAACATGGATTGACAGCTCTAAACCAGACAATTTGTCTATTATGTGAGACTGATTCCAACTTACTAACTTTCCCATTTTATTCAAGTGCATTCACCTCTATGAGATTTATCACTTAGGTAAGTGGTATTTTAATAAACAATGTATGTTTTCAATAAACCCTTAACTTTATTATTTGTCCTGCTTAATCCATAACAATTCATTTCAGTGCAAAGCACCAAAAACAAAAGTTAGTATGCATGGCCAACATGTAATTAGGAAGGCAGTTGGAACATTGTGTTTTTTTTGTACAAGGGATATGGAGTATAAATATAGGCAAGTTTACAAGGCTATGAGAACCCTAGCTGGAATACTGCATACAGATTTGATCTGCATTCTTAATGAAGAATCTGTCTGCATTAGAGCTTGAGTTTGGAGTTCTGAGTCCCGTTATTGGTTAGTCTGGAAATCAAAGCCCAACGGCCAAAGACCGAAGGGGAGAGGCGGGGAGAGGCAAGAGGTGAGAGGGTAAAGGAGCAACACATACCTAGGTTTTGTTGGTTGCTAAAGTAAATAACGCATTTCATGGCATGTTGCGATGTACATGTGATAAATAAATATATTATATCTGATCGAATGTGGAGTTTCACTGGGTTGAATACTGAGATAAAGAGGTCAACTTAAGAAGAAAGCGTGAGTAGGTTGGACTCATTGGAGAACAGGTCTCAATCCTGCTCACCCCGACCTGAAACATCTAACAGTCAAATGTTGTCCATTTTATCTGCCGAGGGAGTTTTTAATGCCATCATCATGGTAGTGGTGTACCTTCCACCTCAGGCCAATGTCAGGCAGGCCCTGGAGGAGCTACACTCTGTAATCAGCAGGCACAAAACTATGCACCTTTATGCCTTCCCTATCATTATGGGGATTTCAACCGGGGCAGTGTGAAGAAGTCTCTGAACAAATACCACCAGCGTTTCACCAGTGGAACCAGAGCAGGCAACACATATGACCACTGCTATACCACGATCTGGAACACTTACTGTGCCATCCATTGCCCACACTTTGGAAAGTCCAATCACCTGGTGGTACTTCTACTTCCAGCATATAGAAAGAGACTAAAGACCACAGCAGTGGTGAGGACCAAGGTGGAGGCGAGGAGCGCTTATAAGGTTGCTTTGTGTCAGTGGGCTGGACAATATTCAGAGACTCATCTTCAAGTCTGAATGAATACACCACAGTTGTCACTGACTTCATCAAAATCTCTGTGGAGAAAAGTGTGCCTTCAAGAACACACCTGACATACTCAAACTAAAGGCCGTGAATGAACCAGAAGATTCATCGTCTCTGATGGCCAGATCTGTGACATCAGATGCAGAACTATACAAGTAGTACAGGTACAACCGACAGAAGGATATCTTTAGAGCGAAAAATCAATTCTGATTGAAGCTAGAGAGAATTGGATGCACATCAGCTCTGGCAGGGTCTGCATTCCATTATTTCCTACAAAGTGAAACCGAACATCATAAATAGCAGTATTGCTTCACTCCCAGATAAGCTCAACGCCTTTTATGCTCACTTTGAAAGGGAGGATAAAGCTACATCTATGCAGATCCCTGCAGCATCCGGTGACCCTGTGATCTCGGCCTCAGAAGCCAACATAAGAACATCTTTCAAGAGGGGAAACCCTCGCAAGGCACCAGGCCCTAATGGCGTACCTACCTGCTATGGCTCTGAAAAATGTGCCAACAAACTGGCAGGAGCATTTGAGACACCTTCATCGTTCACTGCTGCACTCGATTTTTCCCAGCTGCTTCAAAAGGGTGGCAATCATACCAGTGCCCAAGAAGGGCAGAGTGAGCTGCCTCAACGACCATCACCCAATGGCACTCACATCTACTGTGTGATGAAATGCTTTGAGAGGCTGGTCATGGCTAGAATCACCTTCTGCCAAAGCAAGGACTCTGATCTGCTGTGATTTGCCCATCACCATAATAGGTGTACAGTGGATGCAATCTCTCTAGCCCTCCACCCGGCCTTGGATCACCTGGACAATAGTAAGACTAGCGTCAGGCTGCTGTTTATTGACCACAGCTCAACATTCAGCACAATCATACCCTCAGTTCTAATAAAAAGCTCCAAAATTTGCACCTTTTTAATCTTCCTCTGCAACTGGATCCTTGACTTGCTCACCGGGAGACCACAGTCTGTGTGGATCAGAAATTACATCTCCTCCTCACTGAGAATCAACACTACCACACCTCACGCCCACTGCTCTACTTTCTCTACAACCACGACTGTGTGGTTAAGCACAGCTCAGCTATCTATAAATTTGGTGACAATCCAACTTATGCCGGCAGAATTTCAGCTGGTGACAAGGAGGCACACAGGAGTGAGATAAATCAGCTGGTTGAGTGGTTTCGCAGCAATAACCTTACACTCAGCGTCAGTAAAACCAAAGTATTGATTGTGTGCTTCAGAAAGGGCAAGTCCAGGGAACACACACCAGTCCTCAATGAGGAATCAAAAGTGGAAAGCATGAGCAGTTTCAACATTGCTGAGGATCTATCCTTAACCAGCATTCTAACTGGCTGCATCACCGTCCGCTATGGAGGGGCCACCGCACAGGATCAGAAAAAGCTGCAGAAAGTTGTAAACTCAGCCAGCTCCATCATGGGCACTGGCCTCCCCAGCATCCAGGACACCTTCAAAAGGTGATGCCTCAAACAGGCCACATCATTAAGGACACCAGTCACCCGGGACATGCCCTCTACTCATTGCTGCCACTTAGGAGGTGATACAGGAGCCTGAAGAAACACACTCAACAGTTCAGGAACATTTCTCCCCCTCTGCTATCAGATTTCTGAATGGACATTGAACACATAAAAACTACCTCAGTACTTTTCCCTTCTATTTGTGCACTATTTATTTAATTTATTTTTATGTGTACTTATTGTAATTTATAGTTTTTATTACTATGTATTGCAATGTACTGCTACGGCAAAACAACAAATTTCACAACATATGCCAGTGATATTAAACCTGTTTCTGATAGCACTGATAAATGCGCTGATTCTCTGATTTGTTCACCTTACCAAATAACTCTCACTTTGCGTCTCTCAATGGCAAGTCCCACATTTCTTCAGGTAAAAAGGAAAATTGTTTAAATTGTGATACTAACTGTGATCTACAATCTTCAGGAAGAGCTCAAAATGAACCAGAATATAAAATTGCACAGAAGCAAGGGATTTGTGGCCACACGCACAGAACCAATAATAGTGAGAACATACCTGAAAGATTACAAGCCTATCACTAGCATCCTGTGGTACCAAGCCCATGACCATTGGACCTTCCTGCAGCACAGTAAATGAAAAAAACAGACTAACAGTTCAATTTACTGACAATCTAAGGATCAAATATTCACAAAATCAATAGTAGATAGAGTTTCATAAGGCTTGCCAACAAGAAATCCTTACAGAACACATACATATTAAGAATTATTGTCAAAGAATAATACTTCTTTTTACTCCACATTTCTAGTGATTTAATTTGGTTTAACATTGAATGGTTTTTAAAATAGATTACTTGAAAGTAAAACAAAAGTAAGTTTTTTTTTATTTGTTTATTATGTTTTTAAGTAAAAGTAAGTTTTAAACACAGAAGCAATATCTCTATCATTTAAGCAGTTGGTGGTGATTTAGTCACACTAATGATTTGTTTACTACTGTACCTTTTCATAATCTTCATAAAATTGATGACAATCTTCAATGAATGTCCTCACATTGCTGATCAGTTCTCCTCTGAAATTTGGTTGCAAGGTTACTAGTTCATTCTGAATCTCATTCGCACGCACTAACAGTTTTTCCCAAATGTATCGTAAAGTGTCCACCTTCTCTATCTCTTCCTTGGCAACAAGCAATTCATGTTTATTTAACAATGCGTAAGATTCCTAAGAGAATAACAAGAATGAATTTCAAAGCACAGCTGAATTTAGTTATGGAGAGCTACAAAAAACTGTAAAATTAAGTAACTATAACATATCAATTCAAAAGGGTACAACTGAATGAGAAAGCTCAATAATGCAGTGAACAGTACATGTGCCCCATCAGCTGCATTTACCACAGCAATGACTACTGAAACAATATTCACATTTATCAGGTCAATTTCTTCTAATGAAGTAACAGCCTGATCTTTTCAAACCTTTCAGATTTTAAAATTTCAAAAAGGCACTTGCTGCACTGCAAGATTTAAACAAAGCCATGCAAACCAAGGGATTTTTTTAAAACAGCCTTTCTAGGGATTCTTGCGTTTCCTCAAAAATATTATTCTGAAAAAGCATTTGACATATGATGTTCTCATCATTTACCATCACATTTAGTTAAGCATGAGGAAATACGCAATTTTTTAATGAGTTACTTGTATACCAAAATCCAAACTTTATTTGTATCTAATAAAGTGGCCACTGAATGTATGTTCAAGGGTCTTCTCCTGCTGCAGTCCATCCACTTCAAGGTTCAATCTGTTGTGTATGTGAGATGCTCTCCTGTACAACACTGCTGTAATGCTGTGGTTACTTGAGTTACTGTCACTTTCCTGTCAGCTTGAACCAGTCAGGCCATTCTCCTTTGGCCACTGACAATAACAAGGCTTTTTTGCCCACACACTACTGCTCACTGGATGTTTTTGGTTCCCTTGTAAACTCTAGAGACTATTGTGCATGATAAAAAATCACAGGAGATCAGCAGTTTTGGAGGTGCTCCAACCACCTCCTCTGGCATCAACAGTCAAAGTCACTTAGACCACATATCTTCCACAGTCTAATGTTTGTCCTGAACAACAGCTGAACCTTTTGACCATGTCAGCATGCTTTTATGCATTATGTTCTTGCATATGATTAGTTGATTAGATATTTGCATTAAGGAGCAGGTGTATCAAATAAAGTGGCCAGTGGCCAGTCAGGATTGTTGCCCATACACTAGTTATCAAACGACAGACCTAAACCAGAACATTTACATAATTCACTTCAGCTGTAGAGTATGGCTTCCCAACAAAGAAAAATCAATTGCTGCATGAAAATCCTTCTGTGTATTTTATATTCTTTAACAACTTTAATTATTTTGCATCATGTTGCTGAGGCAAAGAGACAGATGATGGAAACCAAGCAACCAGGAAAAAAAAAAGTTACCTCAATGGGTCCCACTTGGAAATCAATGGAAATCTGCAGCTCCCTTATCTCCTTGAGTGCACCCATGGCTATTCTGATATCATCCAAGTCTTTGATGGGTCGATTCAGTTTTTTGCCAGCTTCCTCTATGAATGTAAAAATACTCTCCATCTCGGTCCGATACTTTGCATTGCAGTGTTGACCAAAAGCAGACATCCATGCTTTGGTTTCTGAAGTTAATGCCAATTTAAGATCAGCTGAAAAATACAGCAAATTTTAAGCCTGTTAGGAAAGGCAACTCTATTATTTTGATATTTCACTGATAAATTGAATTATGTTTTCCTACATTTGTACTCGTCAAAGATCACCCCCCAAAATCAAAAACTAATTCCATCCCATTTGTCCCTACTCCCACTACACATTCATGGAATGCTTCAAAGGCTACCCCCTATATGAAACAAGAAACCGTTCTCAAGTATTACCTTTACTTTTCCTAAAGTGTATGTATTACCACTAAAATATGTTTTTAAACATTTTGAAATCTACTATCATCAAAGAGCTCAATAACACCCACTTTTTAGCCACAAAGGGCATAATTTGGCTGGAATTTCAGGCAGAAGATACCAATATTTTTTCTTCAATAATTGTGGAATCGTATTTAGTTTCAGTGACAGTTGTACAGGATTATACAGTGTTAGAATCTCAGCATGATAATCCACGTGTAATATTGATTTGATCTAGAATTCATTAGCAAAAATCTTTGGGTACTGTAGACCTATTATGACAAAAGCATAAAACTCTTCAAGCACAAAACAAAGCTCCTTTTGACGATCCAACCTTTGCATAAGTGCCAAAATTGACAACCATGTCATTGTATATGGTCAACAGGAAGGGTCCCGGATTTTAACCATCCTGAAAATACCTGGTCAACTTTGAACCATTCAATTACTACACTTGCAAAATGAGTACAAGCCCAGGAGTGATTCACATCAAGAACTTTCTTCTAAACGATCCTTTGGTGATTGCTTAGCATTCTACAATTCAATGTTACTAAAAGCCATTGAATAGATGTGCAACCTCTTTAACCTGCTGCACAGTCATTACCAAAGGAAAGCTTCAGAGAAAACCTCACCTGCCTGAAAGTGGTGCCTAAAGGGATGCATTCTCAATTATTTGTAGGCTATTCTTGTGATTAATTATTAAAAATGTTGGTGCATGGGCAAACAACATCTCAAGGATACTGTATGATAAACACCCATTTTGATCTGGATATGAACTGAAATCTGGATTCAGGCCCTGGGCCCAAAATTAGGTGTACTCTCAAGCAGACAGCATAGTGTGGGAGTGGAGTCCTATTGTTAGCTTACAGCTACAGACTCCACAGTCCATCTACTAGTCCAGTCTGTCCACAAGTCATTCTCGCACTTCATGCCTGGGTCGAGAAGCCGAGGCTATTCTGGCCATGTCTAGAAACTGCTGACACATCCACTGTGACAACCAATCAAATAGCCAAATGAGACAGAAGCACTCCTCATGGGACTGCAGGCTCATACACCGAGCATATAACAGTATATCACAGGAACAAGCCTTTCAGCACACGTCTATATGAATCATAATGAAGAAATGAATTATTCCTATCAGCCTAAACATGACCCCTTCTTTCATTCCCTGAATGTTCATGTGCATGTCTAAATGCCTCTTGAACACTACCATATTTATTTCATTTTGTTTTATTTATTTAGAGATACAGCACAGAACAGGCCCTTCTGATTGGAATGTGAGAGCACCCAGAGGAAACTCACATAGTTTATGGTCAGAACATACAAATTCTTACAGACAGCACAAGAACTAAGCTCCAAATGGCTCAAGATGTAACAGCATCATGCTAACTTTTACTTCCACTATTGTCCTTCCCCCTCTAAACAATGCACTACAAGCACCAATAACTCCATATTTAAAAATTGCTCCACACATCTCCTTTGAACTACCTCCCTCTCATCTCTAGTGCTTGACATCTCTATTCTGGGAAAAGGACTCTACTTTCCCTATCTATGCCTCTCACAATTTTATGTATTTGTATCAGATTGTCCCTCAGTCTCCACCACTCCAAGGGAAAACAATACAAGCCTGTCCACCCTCTCCCTATAATACTCTGTTATCCAGGCAACATCCCAGTGCAGAAGTGGTTTTGTCCCTCCTAATCATCCACACCCATCCTATAACACTGCAACCAGAACTGCACAACAAACTCCAAATGTGGTCTGACCAAATCTTAATTCAGATGCAACATGTCTTCCCAAGTTTTGGACACCTTGCCCTCACTGACAAGGCAAGCATTCTGTACACCTTCTTTATCATCCCATCTTGTATTGTCTGGGCCAGATGGATTCACTCAGCAGGTCAGATTTTATAAACCATAGTTCAGCAGGATGTTAGTGAGTCACTGGCTCGATAAGCTTATAAGCTGCAGAGAATCTTTGAGTGTGGTGAATTTTTCAACTCATTAACTGCATAAGCACTCCAGTCCACCTTGCTTGAATTCCAATAAATTAAAGACTTCGATTTGATCACAGGATGCAAACCCATTTTAGCAAGAATAACTTCAGAAATTGCAGCTATTTTTTCCTGGAAGCCAATCATTAAATTTCTTTCTGAGAAAAGATATGAGTTATGGACTGTAAAACATCTTCCAATGCACTGATTCATATGTTCGAGGCTGCTTGAGACCCAATCGCAAATCACGCAGTTGAATATTTGCCACTGGGTAATGTAAGAGCGGGTGGTGGGGTGGAGATACATCTCTATCAAAGGAGGTGTAAGGTGCTCTTTCCCTCCGCCAGCCTGCAGGTCACCCTTGGGCAAGGTGTAACACCTGCTTCGCCCTCCATTCAGGGTAACGTGAAGCCATGGGAGGAGATGGTGGATGCTCAAGTCCTGGTTATGTGACCACTGACGCCAGACTGTCTCTGAAGAGTTCTGATAATGGCTGGGGACACCTGTCTTGTAAAGTCACTGCCCAGAAGGCAATAGCAAACCACTTTTGAAGAAAAATTTGCCAAGAACAATCATGGTCATGGAAAGACCATGATCACCTACATCATGTGGCATGGCACCTAACGAACGAACAAATACAAGAAAGCTTTTGAGCAGTAACAAGTTTTACAGAATGCACAGAAACAAAAAAAATGTGTAAAGCCACATTCCCAGTAAACGGACAGACAAAACAGAGCATGGTAGAACGCCTCATATACTGAGGATCATTACTTTTCAATTTATCACATGAAATAAGACATAAGTTAATCAGAAAACGTTTCCTTTCAAAAAGAATATGATAAGATTTAGTGCAATTGAATACGTTTTTAAATTTTCATGACTTTACCAGTGTAAAGAGCCAATGCTCCAACACAAATGTATTCTGGCTCAGAATTGATCTTTGCCTCCAAATCTCTATAGTAAAGAATTTGTGACTCAAACTCAGACAGCAGGGGACTTCTTTCCACAAATTCTTGAATTGCTTCATTCCTCTCTCTCTTCCAAATGTGGTGGTAACACTTGAACTTTTCTAAAGCTGTAAGAACCTCCTAAAGAAAAGGCAAGACAGGGAGAAAACATTTACAATAATAACAAGTTTAAGATAATGAAAAATATCATAAGCAGACCATAATCATTTGTAAATTGTTATTCTACAAGTTATGCTGTTGCATAAGATATCAAGCAATTACATAATTTTGCATCAGTGTATCTCCACACCTGCTACCAAAGATACAGCTAAGATTACAATAAAATTTCTTACATAGCAGTACATTTGTAAATATGTTTGAGCAGGTCTTTTGTAATGGAGTGTACATGGGGTCAAATTCAAACTGTAGGTTTAGCTTCATTGTCTACATGGGGACAAATAGAACATAAATTTTGTCCCGGATGATCATCGAATCAAAAAAGAGGGTATCCAGAACATGCCCTCTTCTCATTATTACCATCAGGAAGGGGGTACAGGAGCTTGAAGACCCACACTCAACATTTTTAGGAACAGCTTTTCCCCCACCATCAACAGATTTCTGAAAGGTCCATGAACCCATGCACATTATGCCTCTGTTCCTCTTTTGCACTGTTTATCTATTTATTGCAACTTGTGGTGATTTTTATGTCTTACATTAATTATACTGCTGCCACAAAACAACAAATTTCATAACAAACATCAGTGATAATAAACCTAATGCTGATTCTAATTTTAAATTGGACAAAGTTTCTGTTGCGTGATAGAAGCACTGGTGAAGTTGGGTACCATCACAAAGATTTATTGATTTCAGTCTCATATGACTCACTATTCCACAGCTTCCCACCTTTCACATTTCTGAAAACCCAACTTTCTCACTGAAATTTGTTGTCATCTGATTCTGAAGGGTCAAGCATTTATCTTATATTTAACAGCCTAGTTCTTCACTCTCCAGCTTGAGGGAGGCAACATCTCAACTTTTATCCTCTAAAAATTTGTTTGATTAATGTGATCACCCAGCACACAATATTCTCCTTCACGTGCAATCATAGAACTGGCATGTCAAATTAGAATAAATAGTTTCATCCCATAAAATTAAGTTTCCAGAAAATGGAAAAATGGTGAGAAAGATTTAAGCCCTTCATTAGATAAAACATGCAACCACCATTGCCTTCTAAAAAAAAACAAATAAAGAAAATTGTGCTCACTTTCAAAAAAAATTCCTGGCACTTGTTAAACTCTTTAAGGAAATCAAGTGAGTTCACAATTAATTGCAACACATGACTGGGAATATTAAATAACCTCAGAAATGTCTCCCCTCTCACTGTCGTTTTCCCAGTCGGTATATGCCGATTTAATTCCCTTTATCTGCTTCCCTCCTCTGTGTGTGTAGTTTGAACTGCAATATGCACTCCAGAAACTATTCTCTCATGCATCATGTGAAGTATCACCCAAACACAGAGCCAGAATCAATCAAGTACACCGGGAGACATCTGCATTCATTTCCTGAATATTTTCAGAAACACATTAATCACACAAATTTGTGCTATATAAACTGTCCCACTATTCCAAAATCATTAAAAATCACCTAAATCTCTGGATTAGACCTGGAAGAAATAATTCAAAAAAAAATTCTAATTTTATAGTGAAAAGAACCCTTTTTTTTGAAAATTTGCTGTTACGTTTTAAATCTTGTATAATTTCTCCTGTAGGAAACATTTAATTCTATGAATGCTTGTTGCTGTCTCTGGAGGGCTGGAGGCTGAGGGGAGATCTTACAGAGGTTTATAAGATTATGAGAGGCATAGACAGAATGGACATATTGTATCTGTTTCCCAGGGTTGAAATGTCTAATACCAGAGGGAGAAGGGTTAGGCTCAAAGGGGATGTGAGGAGTAAGTTTTTTTACTCTAACAGTGGTGGATGCCTGGAATATGCTGCCTGGTATGGTGGTCAAGGCAAATACATTAGAGGCTTTTAAAAGACTTTTGGATAGGCACACGGATGTAAGGAAGATGAAGGGATATGGACATGGTGTAGGAAGGAGAGATTAGTGTTTGGGCGCTTTTGATTTTCTTTTTAGCTGGTTTGGCATAGTGGACCAAATGACCTGTTCTGTGCTGTACTGTTCTATGTTCTATTTTCTAACCCTCCCAGTGGCCACAGAAGAAAATGAAGAGTCAAAAATAATAAATCTGAATTTCTAATATTAAGCTAAGTTACAAAATGTACCATTTTCTACAAACATACAGATTCAGCGCAGTGTTAAATTATTTACTTTGGCCACCTCTACAAGCAAAGTTACCTTTTTAGTGGAATTAATAGCTGTACTAAGCACGGATCCAAGTTTAATAATCTCCTTATTCTCAGAAACACATCTGTAGTAGTTCTTCGGTTGTAAAGCAAATAAAGAGTTCACAGATGCAGAAATATCAGAGGTGCTGCCGTCTAAAAGAAAAGACAACAGACTCAGGAGGAATACAGTATAAGAAACTGCTTTCTGCCACTTTTAGACAACCCAAGAGGAAACTCCTCTTGGCTATATGTTTACTAGTTATGGGTTTTAGATTACACATGATGATTCAAATTTAATAACGAGCCATATTACAGCTTGTTAAGAATCTCTTTTCCCAGCAGCATCTTGATTTCTAACCAAAGAATGCTGAGAAAGGAACTGTTATTCGTTGCACTAGTTGATACAGAGAACCATATAGAAACAGGCCAATTGGCCCTCTGCATCTACGCTGACTCACTGCACCTTTCTATACTAAACCCACTTGCCTGTATTAATTCCACATATCTCTATACTTCGCTCATTCAAGTTCCAGTCAAAATGCCTCTAAATTCTGTCTCTACAACCTCCTCTGTCAGCTCATTCCAGACACCAACTACCCCTTAAATGAAAAATCTACACCTCATTTCATTTAAATCTTCTCCCTCTCACCTTAAACCTATGCCTACTACTTTCAGACATTGGCTATATGCTCTATATGCCTCTTATAATTTTAAGAGACTTCCATTATGTCACTTCTCAGCTTTCTTCACTCCTGAAAAAACAGGCGTTCCCTGTACAACAACTTCTGTTAACTCAAGCGATCCATTCTAGGTAACATACTTGTGAAACTTTTCTGTGCCCTCTCCAGCTTAATCACATCCATACAATACTCCAAACATACAACTGTAACACAACATCCCAACTCCTAACCTCCATTCTTTGGCCAATAGAGACAAGCATGCCATTTGCCTACCAGACCATCCTGTCTCCCTGTGTTCACATTTTCATGGATTTATCAACTTATACCCATAGGTCCTCTGTTCAACAACACTCCTAGGGTACTGTTGTTAATTGCATATCTCCTGCCCTAGTATAACATCTCTAAGCGCATCACTTTACACTTATCGGAGTTAAATTTCATCTGTCATTCCTTGGTCCACTTTCTCAGTTGATTGATGTATATTCTGTAGTACCCTCACACAACCTTCTTCACTGTCCAGTCCACCACCAATTTTGGTGTAATCGGCAGCCTTACTAATCATCCCACCTCTGTTCTCATCCAAGTCATTAACGTAGGTGTCAAACAACAGTGGACCCAGCACCGATCCCTGCAGCTCATCATCGCCACAAGCTTCTAACCTGACAAACAACCCTCCTCTACCACCAAACTAGCTTTCAAGGAGAATGCGAACAAATACATTATCGAAAATGCACCAAAACCTTTAATTTCAGTGCAGCTGATGACTGCGGGATCTGACATGGACCAAAGTGAGAACTTAAATTTTCACTTAAATATTGGTGCTTCACAGAAATCCAGATATTCTCCAATGCTTACCAAAACAACAATGTAGGGTGAAAGGGTATGGGACAGGCTTGGTTAATTACTTCAAAAACATACAAAAAAATGCTGTGTTTTAAAATAATTGCATGCATTTAGGAATAATTTGGAGCATTTGTAACGTTACCAAGAACACTCCTGATTGCAGCTTCTGGGACTCCATCTTCCCAATCACTCTCTCTGCTCCTACGCCTTATCACTAGACTCTTCCTTTCACTCATTTTTCTCTGCACATGTAAGAAGAGGCAATTATTAATAGAAAATGATAAAGGAGTTTAGAATATGCTCAATTAGCAGAACGTAAAATAATTAATAATCAAAGTAAACCTTTGGCATTCTTTCCTTATTCCATTGGCCAACTCCTCTTGAGACACTAACAATATACTCCACTGCTTTGGTCAGAGCCTGTTGTACTTCATCCAGTGAAGGTATCATGGTTATGTTAGGAATTGACAGTGTAATATTAGTTCTAAAGATTGGGTGGCTCGACTGCTTCTGTTTACTGGAATGGTCATTTTCTGTTAAAAAAAAATTGCAAGAATACACTTAAAAGATGAACTGTTAAGAAAGCCTTCCCTAAGATTTGATAAACTCCTTTGAATGGTATTTAACTTTATTTCTACAATTGCACTGACTCTACAATTGTTGCTGCAAGCTGAGAGTGAAGACAGAAAAATTGTTACATCACTCTTTAAATTGGCAAATTATGAATGTGTAAAGGCCAATTATCTATTTTCTGTCTGCCTGTAATGCATTTGTGTTGTGTGTTTTATTTTGGGTCATGGTAATTAGTCACATGGGTTTGGACATGGCAGAAGTAAATGAGCATCGTCACATATTCACCCTTTGAGCCATTAGTTTAGTTAGAGATAGACAGAGCAGGGGATGAATATTTTTTATTGACCACTAACTTCTCTTATTAAGATTATACCACTAATTCCACAAACTTCATTAATGTTGTTAACTTCATTATCGCTATTTTTGATTGCTTTTCTTTGCTGATTTCATAACAAAGGATTGAACATACTTTTATCAACTTGGAACTTAGTTAATTGGAAGCACGTCATACAGTGTTAATTCCCTCACTCAGTCTCTCAGCGGTTTTTCAAGTAGCCATTACAAGAACATCTGAGGAAATTTAGTATACTCTCTGCCTTGCATCAACACAACAATTTTATTGAAATTCTGTCAGCATTTTTAAAAAAATCATTGAATTCACATATGCCAGTAATTAATGCTCTGCAGAAACACATCAGCAAAACATTTAAAATCTGCCTGAAATCCTCCTTGCTGTGCAAGCATCTATTAAATCAACAGCGCACTGTTTATCATACTAATTGTACAATGTTTGCATTGCACTGACTCATACCTATAAAATATAGGAGAAAAGATGAATGAATGCGTTTGCGAATTGTCTCGAGTGTGTTGCGGGTGACCTTCAGCAATGCGTCAACATTCCGGTGGCTGAAATAAGAAAGCAATTCTCGCGCTTCTTCTTCCATTGACTCCAAGTCTTTCTTTTTCCTTCTTGTTAGTGGAGATGAGGGGTTGCTGCTCACCTGGTGGCTTCCATTCTGAGAAAAGGAACGTTTCTCACAGTTCCTTTCTTTGGCTAGAAGGATATTTCATAGATTACTACAGTTTTATTTCCCCACTGGTTTACATTAGGTGAATTTGAAATAAAAAGAGTGTTATCTGTTTCATTCTTTGTTAATGCAGGAAAAATTATATATTTAAATATGCATTACAATAAACCATATTCATATAGCATATGAATAACAATAAATATCAACTTTTGCCATTCTGACACAATTATTGTCAAAAGAACAAAAGGCAGCATTTGCAAGTCTTCAATATTCAATGTCATTGTTATTTCACTATTTTACCTTCACGGTCACATAGTTCTTTTCGTTGTTCACTTCTACTGCTCCCTTTGAACTTTTGCTCCTTATCCCTACTAGACTCAGTATCAAGTAACATGTTTATAAGTTCATTGGCTGCTTCCTCAACTAAAGAACTTTTACTGTGCAGCACCTGTGCAGCCTTCACACACAGTTCCTGGAAAAACAAAATACACTTAAGTTACCTAACATGCAAAAGGCAATTTAATTGGGAATCTAGCATTCATAGTACTATATCCAGTTGTAGGTTACTAGAACACAGCAGTTACTGGAAATCTGCTGAGCATTCATAAAAATCAAACGGAACTGCATGCCGCAGCCTTGCAGATTCAATATTGAATTCTCCAACTTACAATTATGTGCTTACTCTTATCAATATCAGAACCAGCAAATTTTGCTCTGAGTAATCTATCTGTGACATTGGCTCAGTTTCTATCCCCCCTCTCCATTAGCACTCCCCACCCTGCTATCTGCAATTCACCACACTTCTTTTTTCACCCTCTAGGTGCAACTATTAACTACTCGTACCTTCGGCTCTAGCCCCAACGTACTATATGTATTCCCTTTGTCCAATCCATTTTATCCAAGTTATTTTTCTTTTGTAGACAAAGGTACTTTGACCTGAAATATCAACTGATTTTCTTTCCACTGATGTTACCTTTCTAACAGTTTCTGTTTTGCTCCAGATTCCAGGATCTGCAATCTCTCCTGTTTGCAACGGCTGTTCTGCCTTTCATAATTCCCATCTGTGCTATTGTTATTTTCCTCACATTTTTTAATTAACCAGAAAGTGTCAAAATCATTGCGGCACTTGTCCAACATTGAGCCGCACCCAAACACGTTCTGTTTACCTCTGTTCACTCCCCCTCTCTAAGCTTATATCTATTTGTATTCTCACTCTTCTGATTCTGGTGAGGAGTCATTGAGCTGAAATGTTAAGGAGATATCATCAAAAAATCTTAATATATTGTTAAAATGTTTCTTTAGACATGATCCATATTTAAGACACAAGTGTTCTTGGCCAGTATAAAGCTAGGCTACCTAAGACTTCGCACAGTACAGTAGCAATTTTATGTATCACACTATACTGTGGCTGCAAAAAAAAAATCAAATTTCATGATATATGTGAGTGATGATAAACCTGATTCTGATATTTGTCTCTATTGTGGACTGAGGGTGGGAAAAGGGCAGGGAGGTGTTGGGAAAAGGGGAAGAGCGGAGAGGAAAGGGAGCAGGAAGCACCCGAGTGAGATTCTGTAATGATCAATAATGTTTAGAATCAAATTACCTTGCCCGGTGTCTAGGGCTGGGTTTGCCTGCATCTATGTCATCCACTCTCTCCGCCCCAGCACTCTTTCTTTGCCACCTGTCTCACACCCTCACCATTCCCAACATCCTTTGCTCCTACCAGATTTACAACCTTGCTCCCCACTTAAAATTGACAAATACAGTACTGTGCAAAAGTCTTACAGTAGGCACCTAGCTATTTATATGTGTCTAAGACTTCTGTACAGTACTGTATATGCCCAGGACGCGGCCTAAGAGCTTCGCTCGCCTTCAGAGGTCCGAGATCCCGTGGCTCTGAAGACGGGCGAATCAAAGGTCGGTGTCCTAGCAGGAGATCGGTGTGTCGTGGGAGTCAGAAGTTATCTGGCTGTGTCCCCAGACACCTGAGGTCTTTGGGCAGAGCTCAGAAAAAGCGATGCAATGGACTTTTAACATTGTAAGTCAGCGAGTTGTTTGTTATGCCTCCCCTCTCACTGTGAAACGGAGGCACCCCTTTCTCCCTTCTTAGGGGGCGAGAGAGGGAGAGAGAGAGAGAGCTTGTGTTACATTGAATTCCGGGTGAACACGTTATCTTTGGGGTACTGCAAGTCTGTGCCTTTGCCGTGTGCTTGAATGCTCGGTGATGGGTGCCGATGCTTTTCTCCCCCTCTGGTGGGGGGAGGAGGATTGGTGCTTGCTGCCGCTTACGCGCAGGAGGAAGAGGAGCTGGGAGGGGGACATTGGGGTTCTACCTTTTAACTGTCATTCATTCTTTGGGGGCACTCCTCTGTTTTCGTGGATGGTTGCAAAGAAAAATCATTTCAGGATGTATATTGTATACATTTCTCTGACATTAAATGTACCTTTGAAAACATATTTTTAAGGTTGCTAAGGAGAGATTAGATGCACTCAAAAGAGAGAAAGTATGTCTGAAGGCAGAGCAAATGGAAGGGAAACTAAATAATTTATAGGAGAGTGAGAGCAGAGAGAAGTATATTGATATTCTAGAGCATAGTGGAGGAGTTCAGTCTTTTGTGGAACATTAAGATGCATCTACCACCAGGGCCTGGTGGAATCTATCAGGTTGTTGCGAGAGCCCTTGACAGAGGAGAGAAGATTGACAGACATCTTTGTACTTTCATTAGCCACAAGTGAGATCCCAGAGGTCTGGAAAGTAGCAAGTCTGGAAAGTTCCTTTGTTTAAGGGCAATAGGGAAAATCAGGATATTATAGGCTGGTGAGCCTTACATTAGTGTTAGGATTTTTATTGGAGAAGATTCTTAGGGATAGGATTTTAGTAACAAATGGAAAAATATAGACTTGATAGGGATAGTCAGCAAGCCTTTATGCAAGGCAGGTCACGCCATTAAAACTTGATTTGAGTTTTTTTTGAGGAGCTGATTAGGATAGGACAGCGGATTTGTTTACAGTACATAGACTTCAATAAAGCATCCCACAAGATCCTTCATGAAAGGCCACTCCCCACCCCTGCACTCCTTCTTTGCCACCTATCCCACACCCTTCCCACAGTCCTCCACCCTCACCATTCCTAACATCCTCTGCTCTCGCCAGACTTACGAACTCGCTCACCGCTTCACGCCCGAAAAATTAAGATACATGGAATCCATTGAGACATACATAAATAAATACACACACATTTCTTCTTCTTTGGCGGTAGTGATGGCAACCATGGCTGCATTTCTCCTGGCTCTCTTCTGCTGTCTTCTGGTTGTTCTTTCCATCTCCAGAATATGAACCCCATTCCTACACAGCTGTCGCCAAGTGTTACGGTCAGCAGCAACATCCTCCAGGTCCTCAGGTCTGATCTTGCACTTCCTTAAAGCATTCTTCATCTGATCCTTATAGTGCTTCTTCAGCCCTCCGGCTGAGCGTCGACCATGACGTAGCTGGCCGTATAACACTCTGTGGGGTAGCCAACATGGGGGCATCCTTATCACGTGCCCCAGACACTGCAGCTGACGCTGGGTGATCATGGCCTCAATACTTCTGCAGTTGGTCTTTACAAGTATTTCAGTGTGAGGCACCCGCTCACACCAGGTAATTCCCAGGATGCGCTGAAGGCAGCTTATGTGGAAGCGCTCCAAGGACTTGATGTGGGTTACCCAAGCTTCACAGCTATAAAGGAGGGTGGTGACACAGACTGCTTGGTATACAGCAGCCTTTGTGGAGAGACGAAGGCTCCTGTTCTGAAAGACTCTACGCCGAAGTCTCCGAAAGGCAGCTGATGCCTGTTTAATGCGGCTCTGGATGTCGCTGTCAATGCCGCTATCCTCAGAGAGAATGCTCCCCAGATATTTGAAAGATGGCCAGGGTACACGTGAAAAACACACACACACACACACACACACACAGTTTGTTTTCCATAAACTGCGCAACTAAATAAGAAAAAAAATTGTTAAGGATGTTCAGCAGGCTACACAACATCTATGGAGAGAGAAAAGAACTAAACATTTAATTGTATGATCTTCTGTAACAGATCATCAGCCTCAACTTTAAAGTTTGTTCCTTCTGCAGAGATGCTGCCAATTTGCTAAATATTTCCAGCATTTACTTTAATTTCAGATTTTTGCACCTGACATTGTTCGGCTTTTAATAACCATATGAACAATTAATAAGAACTCTTTAAAATTTCTGAAGAGATGGTGAAATGAAGGTTTTGTTGGATCCTGATGCTTTTGTGATCCAAAAGGTTCTTTGGAAGTCAAGAGCGAGGCATAAAATTTGTAGCTTACGATCACTTTGTTAAGCATTACAAGAACAAAGGGGGGCGTTCTTCTTGTAATAGGTAAGATTACTGAAAACATTAAATTCTGTTGATAATGTTAACCAATCAGACAGACAGATTCGAGTAATATGATACCTGCCACACAAACCAAGTAGCTTCCAGAAAAATAGAAGCAATTGTAACCACCAGAAAAATTGCTGATTGCATGTATATGGGTATTGGGTAACTATATTAAAATACCTACATACATAAGCATAAGAAAGTTAAGCCACAAGAAAAATAACAATTCCATAGACAATCCAACAGTATCTTCATTATTGTTTAACCTTTTTGCTCCACCTTATGCTGAAAACAATTAGAATCTAATGTGTCATAATGCAACGCTGAGTAGCTAGTTTTGATAAACTGGTTCAGTTGGATTTTCAGATTCTTGGAGAGCCTGATAACAGGAAAAAGAATGATAATGAGAGAAATCTATTGTAAAGTCACTTTGTCAGGAACCACTCACTTTCTCTATGATTAGTTGATTTGGTTTCCTATAAGGTTTCATAAAAATTAACAAGCTAGCTAGAAAAAATAATCAATTTAGCAGTGTCAACAGAAGTCAACAATGCCTCAACTAAAATCTAAAGAAACATCCAAAAGTATTCGTTTAATAATCTAATAATGTGATCAAAATTAACTATAATTAATTTTCATAATCATGTAATTATTCATGATTTAAAAAAATCTGTCAACTAAATCCACCTTCAATTTGAAGATAGAGTGTTCATAAGCGTATTTCACATACCTTAGTTTTCCCTACAAATTCATCACATGTAATAGGGTCTTCCTCAGGTAATTTACATAACTGCATGGTGCTCATATCTTGAAGTACTGCATCAATGCGAAATTCCATTAAATCATTTGCACGATTCAGTAAGAGTTCAAGTTCTTCTGCAGGATGTCAAGCACAAAATTGAAAACAAAAGTGGTTCTTATCAAAAGATTCTATAAATGTTGATTATAATAAAGCAAACATTATTAATACAGTGTATGCCTCAATTTATTGGTTCTCCAAATTGCCACTGATGCAAGTTAAGAGGCTGATTTTAATCCTTGGTGAGATGCTCTCAGACCTACTCCGAATCCCTGTGGCCAGAATCTGAAACACTTCCCTTGCGCTCAAGTACTTCATCTCCATTGTCATTAACATACACGGCTGTTGCTTTCTTATTTGGAAGAAAATCAGCAAGTGAGCTAGATTAACCACTTTCCTACTGATGTCTGTGATTGACTTGTTAGACAGCTCTGGTGAAATCCAGAGGGAGCATGAAAATAAAAACTCTAACTGATGTTCAGAATGAAAAGTTTATTATACATATATACGGAAGTATGAAGGAAAATAATTAAGAATTTAAAATATTTTATTTGCAGTTTACTAATACACATCATGTAAATGTAAAGAGCTAGCCAATAAGTACCCTATGTATGCTGGTTCTTTGATCACAATCTAATTCATTAACCAACTTATCCTAATTTTTAGATATAGTTGAAGTTATAAAGTTATGGAACAACTATTCCACAATTATCATCGAACATATTGAGTTTTCCAGAATTGGTAAGGGTTTTATTATTCAAACATGAAAAACATCTGTCATAACTGGGAATTTCCATCTGGGTACAGTAGTTGCTGCTGTTAAATTACCTGGCCAGCAGCCAGATTTCTGGAATACGACACCTACCATGGCAGCTAAGCAGGGGAAATTCAAGTAAGTTAATGACCACTTTAAGAAGACCCCCATCTAGTTCACTAATGTCATTCATGGAAGGAAATTTAGCATCCTTATTTAAACTGGAGTACACCTGACTTCATGCCCATTAATATGGTTGACTCTTAATTGCCTTCTAGGTTCAGGAGTAATTAAAGATTTCAGCATTGCCACTGATACCCACATTCAGGAATAAACAAATAAAGATAATGTGAGTACATTATCATTTTTTAAATATTTTAATCCGGATGTTTCACTGTAGGTTTGGAGAGGCCTGTACTAAGTAACTGAATATTTCCTCTTTCAATATTTTTATTAATGTATACAAGAATATATAACAAATACAGAGTATATATATAAAAAAATTTACTAACAGAATACAGACAATAGGAAAATTGAACTGTATAGGACTGAGTAACATACGTGTATATAGTACTCCGGTAATGATTACTAATACTGCAAATTTATAAAGGGTATACATTAGGAATTTTATATATATAAAAAATCTAGCCCCTACCAAGAAAGCCAATGGGTAAGAACAAGGAAAAAAATATTTTTTTTTTTAAAAGTGTCGCTAAGTTGTTAACAAAGAATAACATAATAACATCTACTTAGAAAAAGAAACCTTTCACAAGTTAGAGTAGTAGTTCATAAAAGGACCCCATGTCATATAAAAGTGCTGTACTGAATTAGAAATAGAACACCGAATCTTCTCCAAACTAAGATGAGTCATAATGTCTTCTAACCACTGCATATGAGTAGGAGAGACTGCTTCTTTCCATTTAGGCAAAATCCGTCTTCTCACCATAAGTGAGATAAAAGCTAGAACATACAAGTCTGAGGGAGTTAAAGTTATATCTTGAGTTCCGAGAATACCAAAGAGAGCAGTAAGAGGATTACGTTCAAAGTTAGTGTTAAAAAGTTGAGAAAAAGTAGAAAATACATCTTTCCAAAATTTTTCTAAGCTGGGACATTATCAAAACATATGAATTAATGAAGCATTGGCTGAATTACATTTGTCACAAGTTGGAGAAATATCAGAATAAAAACGGGATAATTTCTCTTCAGACAAATAGGCTCTATGTACCACTTGAAATTGTACCAAAGAATGGCGAGTGCAAAAAGATGACTTATTCACTAATTTCAAAATGGCATTCCAATCTTCATCAGAGATTTGCATATTCAGATCATGCTCCCAAGCTTGCCTAATATTATGTAAAGAAAGCTGCTTAAGCATAAGCAGTTTATTATATATATTAGAGATTGATTCATCAAAAAAAAGGTTTCAAATTTAAAAGATCATCTAAGAGATTCTTATCTGAACTTGAAGGAAAGGTAGCCAATTGAGCCGGCAGAAAATCTCTAATTTGAAGGTAACCATAAAAATGAGTTTGGGGTAAATCAAATTTGATGGACAACTGCTCAAATGACGCTAAGTTCCCATCAACAAATAAATCCAAAAATTGTCGAATACCCAATCTATTCCATTCTATAAAAACTTTTATCAGTAGTAGAGGGTAGAAAAAAATAATTACAAAGAATGGGACTAGAAAGGGAAAAATGAGACAAACCAAAAACCTTCCTAAATTGCAACTAGATTCTCAAAGTATGTTTAAGAACTGGGTTATCAGTAATTTTACCGAAGGGTAAAGGAAGAGAAGATCCAAGAAGAGAAATAATTGAGGCATTTTTAACCGATTGAGCTTCTAGTAAAGTCCATGGTGGACAGTCGTCCCTCTTGATATAATATGACCAGAATGTGATATTCCTTATATTAGTTGTCCAGTAATAGAATCTGAACTTAGGTAAAGCTAGACCACCATCTTTATTTTTCCTTTGAAGAAAGACTTTGTTCATCTGGGGTTGTTTATTATTCCACATGTAAGAAGAGAGAATTGAGTTCAAAGAGTCTTAAAAAACTCTTCGGAATAAAAATAGGCAATGCTTGGAAAAGATATAAGAATTTACGTAATACATTCATTTTAATAGAATTAATACAGCCTAACAAAGATAAAGAGGAGACCATTTACTAAATAGCTTTTTAAGGTAACTCAGTAGTAGAACAAAATTAGCTTTATATAAATGTTTAAACTTTTTAGTAATAGTTATTCCAAGATAAGTAAACTGATTAGTCATAATTTTAAACAGAAAATTGGGGTTTATTGGTATCAGGTTGTTTAAAGGAAATAATTCGCTTTTATATAAATTCAACTTATAACCTGAGAATCGACTAAACTGAGAGAATAAAGAAAGAGTGGAAGCTAAGGAGTCATTCACATTGGAAATAAAAAGTAAAATATCATCTGCATATAAAGAAATCTTATGAATAGTATTACCTCGGGTGATACCTGTAATATCCTTGGAATCACGGAGTGCTATAGCTAGAGGTTCTAGAGCCAAAGCAAACAACAGAGGACTAAGGGGCAAACACGAGGAAATCTGCAGATGCTGGAAATTCAAACAACAACACACACAAAATGCTGGTGGAACACAGCAGGCCAGGCAGCATCGATAGGGAGAAGTACTGTCAACGTTTCGGGCCGAGACCCTTTGTCAGGACACATCTAAGACTAAGGGGACAGCCTTGTCTAGTACCTTGATATAGGTTAAATGGTTTAGAGAGTTGAGAATTAGTAAGGACCTGAGCTGTAGGTGAGAGATATAATAGTTTAACCCAACGAATAAAATTAGGTCCAAATTTAAATTTTTCTAAAGTCTTGAATAGATCATTCCATTCCACTCTATCGAAGGCTTTCTCTGCATCTAAAGATAATATACATTCTGAAACCTTGTTAGAGGGGGAATACATCACATTTAATAAACGCCAAATGTTAAAATATGAATAGCGGTTTTTAATAAATCCAGTCTGATCCTCTCGTATAATGAACGGTAAAATATTTTCAAGCCTTCGGGCTAAAATTTTAGACAGAATTTTAGTATCTACATTAAGTAAGGAGATTGGTCTATAGGAGGAACAGTCAGCAGAATTTTTATCTTTCTTCAAAATAAGCGAAATAGTTGCTTGATAAAAGGATTGCGGAAGTTTACCTAATTTAAAAGATTCAGAAAAAACAGCAGATAATTGAGGTACAAGTAGTTTACAAAAGGTTTTATAAAATTCACAAGGAAAACCGTCTGGTCCTGGAGTTTTAGCAGAGTGAAGAGCCGCAATAGCTTCGGCAATTTCGGCACATGAAATGGGTTAATCAAGTTGGGACAAGGTAGGATCAGAAAGTACTGGAATATCAATTTTACTAAAGAAGCTGTGCATTTCTGTGTCAGAATATTTCAAGATTTGAGATACAAGTTTACTTATCATGCGTATATCAAACCCATACACAGAAATGCATCATTTGTGTTAACAACCAACATACCTGGGGCAGGCCATAAGTGTCATTACACATTCCAGTGCCAACATAGCATGCCCATAATGCTCGGCAGAACACACAGAACATAACAAGCAACAAAACAATAGCAGATAAGGCCTGTTCCTCCCTCCATCCATGCATATAGGCAGTCCTCCAACCCCAGGGTAGGATGTCTTCTTCAGCTTCCAGCAGACTAGGATTCAGACCTTCAACGACGCCAGTGGACTCATAGAGATTCACAGATTTGGGGCTCCAGCCAATGGGCCTTGACCTTCAGATTTCGGATTTGTCCCTCTAGCCTCGATCTTTGGCATCAACCCAGGACCTGCTGATCACCAAACAGGAGGCCTCAAACTGCATTCTCACCAATTCATGAACCCAGGGGATCATCGGACTGCATTCCTCCTGTCGGCACAGAATTTCAACTCTGGAAATAGTCGACAACTTGCTGACCCTGGGGGCCACCAGCCTTTGTCAATGCTGGTCTGCCAGCCCAACATGCAGATGGACATCACCAGCCCAGTTCACAGACATCCAAAGTCTGCATTACTGGCCTTCAAACAAGGAGCAGAAACTTATAATCCAGCCTATCCTCCAATTCCCCCACATCCTTGTCCCCAAACCAAAACCAGACACCTAGCTCTCCACTTTGTACCCAAAATGTCACAATGATCCTAAGAAAAGCACTATAAAACCAAATAAAACTGGGTCACAACCTAAACAGAGGCTCCAGCTGGGCTCCACCTTGCCTATTTTGGAAGTGATGCCCATTAAATGGTAAATTTGCGATAAGAAAATGAAGGAGCAATACACATGAACTACAATTAACCCATTTTCCACAGTTTACTTCTAAACTGTGCATCATGAACTTGGAAGTTTGAGAAAACAATTTTGCAAATTGATTGACAAAGAACATATTTTTTGGATCACATTCCATTTAAATTGCACAATCTATCAAGCTGATATCTTTCGAAGTTCCTCAGAACACGTCTTAAGGTGTTATCTAATTTCATTTTCCAACTACACTTCTGACTTTAATAAGCTAAATCCCTTATTTGAGCAAGCTGAACAAAAAGTCAAGATTTCCCAGATGATAAACAAAATATTCTTCACAATTTTTAAATGAAAAATAATCTCTTCAAGGAGTTGAATCTAAAATGAAAATTAAACCTAATGTATTTTCTTGATCCAATTGTACTTCCTGACAATCTTTGGCACAGGCTCACTTTCAGAACAATCAGCAGAAGAAAGGAAGTTCTAATGTTGCCATGAGACATTCTGCTAAGCAACTACAGTTTGTCTGTGAAAGGAATTTCCGATGGATGTTGAGAGGAACTGGTGGACATCGTGAAGAGAAACTGACCAATTAAGTTACAGGAGATGATGATTGCTCTGAGGACTGTCATAAAATAATTAACCTGCCTTTTATCAAATAATTGTAAATTCCATTGCGCAAATAGATTTGGGAACTCAGTCATGCTTCTATCTGCTAATCCCATACATACTATATAAACTTACCTAAAGCTTCAGAAACTCTGCTCAGGAATTTATCAACATTCAGAGAAGTCCAATTGAAAGAGGTCAAGCCAGGCTGCAATGCATTATCCACTTTGATTAAATGAGGACCCATCAGTCGCTCAAAAAAACTTTGAATTTTTGATCTTATTCTTCTGTTTTCTGACAAGATCATCTAAATAAATGCAAAAGAACAACATGATTTGTCTCGCAAATTACAAATAATGTGAACATTTACAATTTAATAATACAAGCAAAACACAAATTCAATCTACAAAGCAAGATATTTTTGACTGAAGTCTAGCTTCACCTATCACCTTCTAGCTAGTCCTCCTTCCCCTCTCCCCCCCCCCCCCCCAACTTTTTATTCTGGGGTCTTCCCCCTTCCCCTCCTGTCCTGAAGAAGGGGCTCGGCCTAAAACACTGACTGTTTATTCACTTCCAAAGATGCTGCCTGACCTGCTGAGTTCCTCCAGCATTATGTACGGTGCTCTGGATTTCCAGCATCTGCTGAATCGCTTGTGTTTCTCAAGTTATTTATGTTTAATTTCCCTTAGAAGAACCACTAACCTTATACGTCCTCTTTTCCGCAACATTCTAAAGTTATACTTGATAGATTCTATGATCGTAAATGAAAAGTGTAAATAATAATTAATTTTATTCTCCTTCTTTCTGCCTTTATTCAGAATATCTAGATTCTATTCTTCCTAGATTTACCAAGTTTGGTGGTATGATGTTGAATGAAAATTCTAAAACAAAGAAATCTTCCTCCTGCTTATACCAGGATAATTGACAATCTAGAAATCTTCTGGGGAAGCTCCTAATTATGTAAATGAGTATGATGCTGTAGCAATTAAATGCACAATGTTGGTGTGATAAGAGCACTACTGAGTCCCTGGGACATTCTGAGATCTAAATATTAGGAAGCTAAGAAAACCCAGTACAACAGCTAAACAGTAAACTATAAGGTATACAGGAAACATGGCAACACATGCAAGCAATTAGAATAAAAAATGTCTGGTGGAATTAAGAGGTAAGGCAGCATTTGTGGGAAGAGGTATTTAATTAGCAACACACAAAATGCTGGAGGAACTTAACAAGTCAGGCAGCATCTAGGGAAATGAATAAACAGTCAAATGTTTCAGGCCGAGAGCATTCTTCACAACCGGAAGGGAAGGGGGAAGACTCCAGAATAAAAATGGGAAGGGAGGGAAAGGAGGACAGCTGGAAGGTGACAGATGAAGCTAGGTGGGTAAGAAAGGTAAAGTCTGGAGAGGAAGGATTCTGATAGGAGAGGAGCATGGACCATAGGAGAAAGGGAAGGAGGAGGGGCAACGTGAGGAGGTGATAGGCAAGCAAGAAGGTTAAGAGGGCAGAGAATGGATTAGAAGAAGGAGGGAGGGAGAGTGTAACATTTTTTTGTCTGGAAGGAGAAATCGATATTCATGCCATCAGGTTGGTGGAATATAAAGTGTTGCTCCTCCACCCCAAGGGCGGCCTCATCTTGTCACAAGAGGAGGCCATGGACCAACATGTTGGAATGGGAATCGTTATTAAAGTGTTTGGTTACTGAGAAGTTCCATTTGAGGAAAATGGGGCAGAGATTCTCAACAAAGCAGTCCCCCAGTTTATGACAGGTCTCTCCAATGTAGAGGAGGCCACATCAGGAGCACCGGACGCCATGGATGACTCCAGCAGATTTGCAGGTGAAGCGTTGCCTCACCTGGAAGGACCGTCTGCGGCCCTGGATGGAGGTGAGAGAGGAGATGAATGTGCAGGTGTAGCACTTTGGGCGCTTGCAGGGATAAGTGAGAGATTAGTGGGGAGGAATGAATGGACAGGGGGAATCATGGAGGGAGCATCCCTGCAGAAAGTGGAGGGTGTGGAGGAGGCAAAGGTATGCTTGGTGGTAGGGTCCCTTTGGAGATGTCAGAAGTTGCAGAGGATGATGTGTTGGATGTGGAGGCTCATGGAGTGGTAGGGAAGGACAAGAGAAACTCTATCACTGTTAGGGTGGCAGGAAGATGGGGTGAGAGCAGATCCAGGAAATGAAAGAGATGCGAGAGTGGGGGCAGTGTCTATGGTGGAGGAAGGAAAACCCCATCCTTTGAAGGAGCAGGACATCTCTGATGTCCAGGAAAGGAAAGCCACATCCTGAGAAGAGATGCGAAGGAGACAAAAGAACTACGAAAAGGGACTAGCATTTCAGGTCAATAACACTGACTGTGCTTTCCCCACAAATGTTCCCTGGCCCTCTATATCTAAATATCTGCAGTATTATATTTTTGCATGTACAGACATGCTTAATTCAAACATATGAAGGAAGATCGAGGGTAGGTCCTTCTAACCTATTTTTCCATTTAACAATCTGATACAGACTGTAATTTCCCTCCTCCCCTTATTCACTCTGAAGCAGTAGAAGCTACAGTCCTTCTTTCGTGCTTACAATGCTTCCCTTTTTTTAAAAATCTGAAGCACATAACCAACCAGGGAGTGGATCTGCAGTTTGGGATCCACTGTCTGTTAATTTAGGATAAAGAAATCCTAAATTAAATCTTCACACAGAGAGTGGTGGGAGTGTGGAACGAGCTGCCAGATGAAGTGTTAAATGCGGGTTCACTTTTAACATTTAAGAAAAACTTGGACAGGTACATGGATGAGAGGTGGATGGAGGGATATGGTCCAGGTGCAGGTCAGTGGGACTAGGCAGAAAAATAGTTTGGCACAGCCAAGAAGGGCCAAAAGGCCTGTTTCTGTGCTGTTATGCTCTATGGTCCTATGGCAGAAAAGGTAGTTCTTCATGTGCAGTGCACCCCGTATGTATCTAACTACCCACAGAAAATAGATTTAACAGAGTAAATGCTGAGGATAACCATTTCTTTACTACACTTCATTACTGTGACTTGGTAGTGTAGCAGCTACTGTAAAGCTTTGCAGGGCCCACGATTGAGGTTCAATTCTTGCTTGCTGCCTGTAAGGAGTTTGTACTTTCTCCCTATAGAAGTGTGAGTTTCCTCTGAGTGCTCCGGTTTCCTCCCACATTCCAAAGACATTAGGGTTAGTAAGTTGTCGGCATGCTGTGCTAATGCTGGAACAAGGAAACACTTGTAGACAACTTCGACTGAATTGGTCATTGAGTCAAACAACACATTTCACTGTATGTTTCAATGTATATGACAAATAATAAAACTAATCTTTATCTTTCAAAACATTACCTGGAGTCTGTTATAGTTCTTTTTAAGCACATCTTGTTTCTGCTGAAATACTTGGGCAAAAGGGGGAATTTCAAGGCCCATCTTGGCCATACATTCTGTTTCACGTATTAAAATTAGGATTTGAGGATCAAAGTTCACAAACAGTTCCCCTGTCTCCGGGGCTTTCACCAACAATGATGCCTGCAAACCCACCTTTGCTACTTCAATCTAAGGAAAGAAATCAAATAAAAGTAATTAATTAAAGAAGAGGCCATTTTGCTCATTGGGAGAATTCAACATTCACTCTATCACAGCACAGCCTTCAAAATATAATTGTCAGTGTTTTAGATCTGGAACCAAATTTATTTAGATATATTTCCTTTTTGAGCCAATGGTTACATTGAATCATCAGGCAAAGAGTTTATTTCTTTTCACTGTGAAAGTAGCTTTTTCATGTTGAGCTACCATAACAATTACAAATTTTCCACAATAGTGCAGTGAGATTATCCAATGAATGCCTGAACCTTAAAGGCTAGCAGTCCCAATTTATAGCAAACATTAATCAAAGAAGTTAGGACTACAACTGTATCACTGAAATACTCAGTGAGTCAAGCAGCATCTGCAGAAACAGAAACAGAGTTAACTTTTCAGATCAAAGATTTTGCTTGATATGCTGAGTGTTTCCAGCACATTTTGTCTTTATTTCAGACTTCCAACATCCCCATTTTTAAAAATTTTCATTTATGAATACCACTGAGTTCTATAACTCACACAAGGCATGGTACTCAGCAATGTGCAAATGTACGGATTTAAAACAGCATATTCTCCGCATCGCTCGGAAAGACATCAGTATTCCTTTCAAAGAATAGATGTGGTTCTTTTGTTGTTCTGTAGCATTCATTACCTGCCTCAGCCAGCCTCGATGATACAGCACCTCAAACTCCAGCAAAACTTTTGCCACTTTGTTATAGTTGCGAACAATGCGCTTGGCATCTGCTGTCTGCAGGATGCTTGGCTGTTGTTGAAAAAGTTCCATTGGCTTGTGAATCTTGTGGAAAAGCTGTCGGGCCCACAGAATCCTGCCTGCTATTGGTGGCATGTCTCGTGCAATAGGGGGATCATTTTTTTGTCTGGTGTATAACTTAGACACCATCTCAATGTCATGTCCATATTTTTGAAGAACCTTCTGGTATTTTTCATCCATAGCAAGATCTGATATTTCAAGTCTAGACAAAAGGCATAAAACAAAATCAACCAGTAAAATGATATTCATGTTCCCTAACTTGAATAAGTCCACACCATCTACAAACCTTCCTTCCCTGGTTATTATCATACCCATGTGAAACTTCTGGGCCCCCAAAAACCCCCAAGGTCTTGACAGCTGATCCAAGAAGAGAAAACATTCTAGAATATGTAACTAAGCCTCAGATAGCAGGAACACCCCACGGTCCTCTGACATCCTTATGCAGCACTCAAGTGCAGCAGTTGGAACAAGACTTTACCCAGTGCCAGCAATCAGTGATTGGGGTTCAATTCCTGTCGCTATCTGTAAGTTTGTACGTTCTCCCTATCACTACATGGGTTTCCTCCAGGTGCTCCAGTTTCCTCCAAAAACATAATGGTTAGTTAGAGGTATAGAAGCATAAAAATCTACAGCATATTCCAAGCCCTTCAGCACACAATGTGTGCCAACCATGTAACCTACTCTAGAAACTGCCTAGAATTTCCCTACCACATAGCCCTCTATTTTTCTAAGCTCCATGTACCCAAAAGTCTCTCAAAAGACCCTATTGTATCCGCCTCTACCACCTTCGCTGGCAGTGCATTCCAAGCACCCACCGCTCTCTGCGTGAAAAACTTACCTCTGACATCCCCCTTGTACCTACTTCCAAGCACCTTAAAACTATGCCTCTCGTGTTAGCTATTTCAGCCCCGGGAAAAAGCCTCTGGTTATCCACACGATCAATGCCCCTCATCATCTTATACAGCTCTATCAGGTCACCTCTCATCTTCCGTTGCTCCAAGGAGAAAAGGCCAAGTTCACTCAACCTAAGTTGAGTAAGGCATGCTCTTCAATCCAGGCAACATCCTTGTAAATCTCTACACACTCTCTATAGTATCCACATCCTTCCTGTAATGAGGTGACCAGAACTGAACACAGTACTCCAAGTGGGATCTAACTAAGCCCTTATATAGCTGTAACTTTACCTCACAACTCTTAAACTCAATACCATGGTTGCTAACTGCCAACACACCATACGCCTTCTTAATCACACAGTCAACCTAGCAACAGCTTTGAGTGTCCTATGGACGTGGACCCAAGATCTTGCTGATCCTCCGCACTACCAAGAGTCTTACCATTAATATTACATTTGGTCTTCAAATTTTACCTACTGAAATGGACCACTTCACACATAACTGGGTTGAACTCCATCCGCCACTTCTTAGCCTAGTTCTGCATCCTATAGATGTCAAGCTGTAATCTCTGACAACCCTCCAGACGATCCACAACACCCCCAGTTTTGGTGTCATCAGCAAATTTACTAACCCACCCTTCTACTTACTCATCCAGGTCATTTATAAAAATCACAAAGAGGAGGGATCCCAGAACAGATCCCTGCAGAACACCACTCATTGCTGTCCTCCATGCAGAATACAAACTGTGC
This sequence comes from Hemitrygon akajei, assembly GCF_048418815.1. Taxonomy (NCBI): domain Eukaryota; kingdom Metazoa; phylum Chordata; class Chondrichthyes; order Myliobatiformes; family Dasyatidae; genus Hemitrygon; species Hemitrygon akajei. The sequence continues at coordinate 59,194,847 of NC_133143.1, forward strand.
ACAATCACCCTTTGCCTTCTGTGGACAAGCCAGTTCAGGATCCACAAAGCAAGGTCACCTTGGATCCCATGTCTCATTACTTGCCAAGGTCCTTTTCACTGGTGAATACTGAAGCAAAGTATTCATTAGGTACCTCCTCTACCTCCTCCGGCTCCATGCACATGTTTCCCCTCTCACTCTTTTGGTCCTATTCTCACACGGCTCATCTCCTCTTGCTCTTCACATACTTGTAAAATGCCTTGGGGTTTTCTTTAATCTTGCTCACCAAGGACTTCTCATGGCCCCTTCTAGCTCTCCTAATTTCATTCATGAGCTGCCTTCTGGCGCCCTTATAATTTTCTAGAGCTCTAAAAGTACTTAAGTTTCTTAAAGCTTTCATAAGCTTTTCTTTTCTTCTTAACTAGATTTTCTACATCCATTATACACCATGGTTCTTTTACCCTACCATCTTTTTCCTGCCTCAATGGAACATAGCTATGCTGAGTGCCATGCAAGTTTTCCCTGAACATTTGCCACACTTCTGCCATGCATTTCTCTGTGAACATTTGCTCCCAATTTATGTTCCCAAGTTCCTGCCTAAAAGCATCATATTTCCCCCTACCCCAATTAAATGTTTCCCCACATTGTCTGCTCCTATCCCTCTCCAGGAGATAGAGTTGTGATCGCTACCTCCAGAATGGTCCCCCACTGAGAGATCTGACACCTGACCAGGTTCATTTCCCAATACCAGATCAAGTACAGCCTCTCCTCTAATTAGCTTATCTACATACTGCGTCAGGAAACCTTCCTGAACACACCTAACAAACTCCACCCCCTCTGAAGTGGATTTAGGATTAGTAAATTGTGGGCATGCTAGTTTGGAGCTGGAAGCATGGCTGACTCCAGCACTTCCTCAGAATGTGTTGGTTGTTGGTACAAATGGTGCATTCCACTGTATGTTTTGACGTGCATGTCACAAATAAAGTTAATCTTTCAAATCGTTATGGTACCAAAGTCTTATTTATTTAGAGACACAACTTGGTATCAGGCCTTTCTGGCTCAATGAGTCCAGCCACCCAATTACACCCATGTGACCAATAACTTACTAATATCCCATACATCTTTGGAATGCGGGAGGAAACTCACACGGCCACAGGGACCCCATGATCTGTCTCAGAAGCCGACGCCAGGCTGTCTTTCAGCCCTGGTAAGGCTCTGAAAATTTGTGCCAACCAACTGGCGGGTGTATTCGAGGACATTTTCCACCTCTCATTGCCACGGTCAGAAGTTCCCATCTGCTTCAAAAGGGCAACAATTATACCAGTGCACAAGAGTAGTGTGAGCTGCCTTAATGACTATAATCCAGCAGCACTCACATCAGCGGTGATGAAACACTTCGAGAAGTTGGTCATGGCCAAAATAAACTCCTACCTCAGCAAGGACCTGGACCCACTGCAATTTGCCTATCGCCACAATAGGTCTATGGCAGATGCAATCTTAATGGTTCATCACACAGTCTTAGATCACCCGGACAATGAAAACACCTACGTCCAGGATCCTGGTCGTTGATTGCAGCTCAGCATTTAACACCATCGTTCCTACAGTCCTGATCGATAAGCTATGGAACCTGAGCCTCCATACCTCCCTCTGCAATTAGATCTTCAACTTCCTAACTGGGAAATCACAATCTGTGCAGATTGGTATTAAAAACACCTCACTGACAATCAACACTGGTGCACCTCAGGCATGTGTACTTAGCCCACTGCTCTGCTCTCTCTAGACTCGTGACTGTGTGGCTAGGTATAGCTTAAATGCCATCTATAAATTCACTGATGATACAACCATTGTTGGCAGAATCTCAGATGGAGATGAGAGGGCATACAGGAGGGAGATATACCAACTACCGATAGTTGAGTGGTTGTGCAGCAACAACCTTGCACTCACTGTCAGTAAACCAAAGAGTTGACTGTGAACTTCAGAAAGGGTAAGAGAAGGGAACATAAGCCAACCCTCACAGAGGGATCAGATGTGAAGGTGAGCAATTTCAAGCTCCTGGGTGTCAATATCTCTGAGGATCTAACCAGCTCCTAACATATCGATGACGCTATAAAGAAGGCAAGACAGCAGCTAGTTTTCATTCAGAGTTTGAGGAGATTTGGTTTGTCACCTAAGACACTCAAAAACTTCTACAGATGTACTGCGGAGAGCATTCTGACAGGCTGCATCACTGTCTGGTTTGGGGTGGGCGGCGGGGGGGGGAGGTACTACTGCACAAGACCAGAAGAACCTACAGGAAGTTGTAAAGTTAGTTAGCTCCAGCTTGAGTACTAGCCTCTGTAGTATCCAAGAGATCCTCAAGGAGTGGTGTCTCAGAAAGGCGGTGTCCATCATTTAGGACCCCCATCACCTGGGGCTTGCCCTTTTCTCATTGTTACCATCAGGAAGATGACACAGAAGCCTGAAGGCACACACTCCGCATTCAGGAACAGTTTCTTCCCATAAGACTTTAAGACATAGGAGCAGAATTAGGCCATTCAGCCAATCGAGTCTGCTCCGCCATTCCATCATGGCTGATCCTGGATCCCACTCAACCCCATACACCAGCCTTCTCGCCATATTCTTTGATGCCCTGACCAAACTATCAACATCCACCTTAAATACACCCATAGACTTGACATCCACCGCAGTCTGTGGCAGAGCATTCCACAGATTCACTACTCTCCGGCTAAAAAAAAAATTCCTTCTTACCACTGTTCTAAAAGATCATCCCTCAGTTTTGAGGCTGTGCCCTCTAGTTCTGGATAGCCCGCCATAGGAAACATCCTCTCCACATCCAACCTATCTAGTCCTTCTGTCATTTGATTCCTAAATGGACTTTGTACTCATGAACACCACCTCACTTTTACTATTTGTCCTTGCACTATTTTTAATTTAACTATTTTATATATATAGTATAAATGATTAATTAATTTATTGTTTCAATATTATCATATATTGCATTGTACTACCACCACTGTTAACAAATTTCATGGCATATGCCGATGATATTAAACCTGATTCTAATTCTGATTTTAGTGTTCTATTTTTTCAATGTTCTAGATAGGGGAAAGTAATCAAATTCCTTGTTGCAAATACACAGGAATGAATGTGTTTTGTGCTTTTCAAAAATATTTTTGCTTTAATTTTTTCGAAGGCTCAGGGAATATTCCTAATACAATGTGCTCGAGCCATCCTTCTCATAAACGCTCCCCTCCAGGTGCAGAAATATAAAATTCACTTTCTTACAATGGTCGAGATGCAAGTTAGGCATAATAGTTCTCCAAATAGTATTAATAAAACTCAAAGCTATATTTTGGGTCATGCATGGCATCCTTTTCAGACCAAAATAGAAGGCAAACTGGTATTTTCTTAACCAAGATGGCATGAAACAAGTCAACCTTTAAAACAAATTATATTACCTTTCAAACTTCTTCAGTAGCATCAGAGCTTGTTCTGTGCCCTTAATTTTTTCAACTGTGCTTTCTATAAATACCTTGAGCTGGCTCTGTGCAAGGAGAACATTTGAATTCAAATTGCAATAATGGATGCAGAAAATTTGAAAACCAAACTTTTACTTTAGTCGTAAGACAATATACAATGCATTTAATCAATCACAATAAGGTACTTCTACTACATAGATCAGTTACCCTAGCAGAAACCCCATAATTAGATAATTCCAGATCGAGAGCAGCACTATTCAGTCAATCCTCTGCATTGTTCAGATAGACTCCTTATGGAATCCACAGGGATCATACAAGAGTCCATTGATTTCCAAGCTTTCAGAATGGAAAATAAAACAACTGAAGATCTGTCATATTAATGTGCTTGACCCAGTGAAATCAAAAAAATAGCTATCAGGAGAAATATACAAAGATACTTTTGCTTGACTAGTTTAGATGTTTTAAGTGTGTTTATATGCACATGCACACATTTGTGCTTTTTTAATCTTCTGAAAGTTATTTTAAATCATTTTAACTTTTTTTTCCAGCAGATATCCTTAGTGAATTTCTAGATACTGCAATTTCATGATCAAGAATTCTATAAAACAAATGTCAAAGATATTCATAAATATTCCATTAAAACTGCTACTACCCGATACATGAATATTACTGAATGTTTAAAAAATGTAATGCTCCATAAAGTGTATTACTCTAGAGAGTGCTTCAGATTGTAACAGTGCAGTTATACATTTCAAACCTCAAGATTAATTTCAAATCAAATGACAAATGATATTTACTAAGCTTAGAAAAGAAAATACAAAATTCTGGAAGATCATTCTGAGAAGCTTCTGTCGTACCTGATAAATGTTGGAAGAAATTATGCAAATATCTTCAAATTTATTTTTTAGATAACTATATATAGCCAGGCATTCTACAAAGCAGTTGGTTATTTCTTCCCTCACAGCACCTTTGATACTTACATGCACATCATCAGTCTGCTTACAAAAATCATCATAATCTTGATCAAAATCAGCTTTCCTCTGATCTAGGAAGTTATACTGCTTTTTCTTCAAAACCATAACAATGCTCTGAGAAAACAACACTCATTACTGGATTGGTCATGTTTGCAAAGTCAATAAATTCTCCAATATCTAATTTTTATATCCGGATTCTGTAACTTCCCTGTTTTTTCATTCAGACTTAAGCCTCAATCAGTTATATTTTTCACAAGCTCCTCTCTTTTGAGACAACAAAAGATACTTACCATTCATTCCCACCAGCTAACTATAGATCCACATAAAGGAGTCTGCTTCACAATTTTAACATATTCTCACAAGTTACAAAATGCTAAAATCTTTAAAGATACACAAAACATTAAAACTGTGCTCTCTCCATTTCAACAAATAAACAGGTGCATAAAGATTAAAGTACAAAAAGGAATTCTAGAAATCTTTCTGATCCTTTTAGAAAGTCAAATTATATATTTTATCCTCTTCTAGGATGCTGTCTGGTTTAGAGGGCATGTGCTATCACAAGAGGCTGGATAAAGTTGGGTTGTTTTGTCTGGAGCTGACAGAGGTTTACAAGGTTATGAGAGGCATCAGCGTACATCTGTTTCCCAGGGTTGAAATGCCTAATACCACGGGGTATGCATAGAAGGTAGGTTCAAGGGGGATGTAAGGGGTATGTATTTTTTTTTTATACAGAGTATCATGGATGCCTGGAATGCACTATCTGGTACATTACAGGCCGTTAAGAGATGTTTGGATAAGCACAGGAAGATGGCGGGATATGGACATGGTGTAGGTAGGAGAGATCAGTGTTTGGGTGGTTTAGATTTGCTTTTTAGCTAGTTCGGCACAACACTGTGAGCCAAATGGCCTTTTCCTGTGCTGTAATCTTCTATGTTCTATAACATAGCAACGCATTATTCATTGGTTTGAAAGAATCAACCAGATTTGATTCCTTGTAACACTGGCCCTCAGATGGGTGGTTATCAACCTTCCAATCCTGGGAAAATTCTTATCAACTTTGACAAAATAAAACTTTACCCCCAACTCCCCAAACCACAGTAATGAACTAGAGGCACTGCACCTTTCACTGCAATTTGAGAATGAAAATAATTGATTAGTTATCACAGCAAAAAAATTGACTGTAAGCATTTCTTTACACTAAACAAAGCTTCAAGAAAGTACCTGAAATTGTTGGGACAGAGCTTCCACTCCTTCAATCTTAGAATCCTGGAGAGCAGAGTATGCAGATATGGTCCTGAATATGCCAATAATTTTATTCAGGCGCCTTTGAAATGTATCAAATTTGCCAAAGATGTACATTTCACTGAAATCGAACTGTCGTTCTGCTGGGCTTTGTTCAAGTTTTTGTTTTATTTTATGAAAACAGCGCTGATATTCCTGCAAAATATGAAACACACCATCTTGAAAGGCAGAAACTTAGATACCTGTCAGCATGCTTGGAAATCATTCTGTACCTGGCAATCTGTGACACAAGTAAAATCCAAATATCTGGGCTATACAGTGCTTAAATAGAAGTCTCTACTTAGAAAATATTGCTTTTGTACTCAATTCATGGATGTCTAGCTCTTCTTTCACTATGAATTTGACCTTGTTAATGCCAATATTTTACTTTCATAAATACAGCACACACTAGACAATACTCATGGTATTAAACACTATGGTAATACATTTTTTATTTTAATAGGAATGGAATTACTGTTTTGAAATACGTCTGAAAGCTACCAAGTTTAAAACTTTCAACTCACACTCTGAGTATGTTGCCTTGCTGGGATTAAGGAGTCACCCTTACTGCTGTACTTTTAATTCAACATATGAAGCTTTGACTACTTCCGTTGAAGAAAGCAAAGATAAGCAATGGATGTATCATAATAACATGAACTTAAAAAGGGAAATCCTTGCTTAAACTTAAATTGAAAAGGTGAAGGAGTCAAGAATGGTAACAATATTTAAGAAGCATCTGGAGTGGTATTTGAACTTGCAGGGCCTAGTGGGAAATGGAATTAATGCAGGTAGGTGGGATTAGGACAAACAGGCATGATAGTCAGCATATAATGCTTTCATCTGAAGTAATCTCATTGAATTCATGGATATAAATGAAAGTAGAGAAGGTTAATACAGGGGATTTAATAGCCTCAGAATTAGACCATAGCTCCAGCTGTTTGGATCCTGCACGATACCAAACCAGTTTCAACAATGACAATCAACACAGGTTAGTCCCATTTACTGTGTGAAACATACTGCTCTCCATGCCAGTCAGCACACCAGTTTGTGCGAGGCTAACACCCACTGAAAGTAAGCACAGTTAGGCATACTTAAATAGCAATTGGCATGCAATGCTTCAGAATAATTGATGTGAACACGTAAAATTAATTTATAAAATATACCTACATAAACACATCAGGTATTAATATACAAGACAGATTAAAATATTTAAATGATTCATAAACATTGGCAAGGACTTGAGAGGCCCCACTGAAAAAGAGGAATCAAAACTGCAGCAAAAATGTTAATGCAGCAACTTAAAAAGAACATTTATTAAGATAAAGTCTGCAATTTAAGAGCACAATGAGATGTTCTCATGCCATTAGCTGGAAGAGTGCAGCTCCAACAATGCTATTGAGGGCAAAATAAAAACTGCCGCCTGACTGGCATTCCCACCACCAACCAAATCAACATGATTATTGCACCATCTACAATACACTCATGCCATAGTTCTTCAAGTAGGCTTCTTCATTAGCATCATACAAGCCTGCAGAACCACCTGCCTAGAAAGACACTGTCACCAAACTTAAGTGACATGCTATGCACACCTAGTGACAAAAGTCCCATGCTCAAAAAGCAAATTTGTTTTTTAAAAAAAAAGCTCTTGTGTGAAAACTTACATTGATCCAATAATATAAAAAAGAGATTTTAAAAGATTCAGCTGTATTAGGATAGTGTTGTTACCTGGTTTAAGTGAATTGCAGACTTCAGTTTTTTAACTACCACTTCCTGTGGTTGATCCCAAATTGTAACAGTGCCATTATTTGTTATGTATGTTTTGCAGGCAGTTATCATCTGATTGGTCACCTGAAAATTAACAACAAAAATATCTTAACTCTAGAAGAAAAACTTGCATTTTCTTCCAGTTTTCATTTTCTTAATGTAATGTACAAAATGCAAATTAATAGAAAACAAAAATATGTAATGTGCCCACTGGAGAATATGTGATCAGTATTGGCTTATTTCTGCATTTTCATTTGGCAGAATCTTAATTCAAGATTTAAGATTGCTTAGTATCATTCATCAGTACACAAGTATAAAGGAGAACAAAATGATTGTTACTCCAGATCTGACGCAGTATAAAAACACACTAAGCACAAGGAACACAATACAAATGCAATTAATATAAATACATAAGATTAGTTTATATACGGTACATAGACTGATTGTATGTACAGAAGTTGACTCCAACAGGAAATGATAAGTCATTGTGGTGGATTAATAATAGACTAAAAACAGACTAGATTATAATTTTAATACAATACCTTTACAAATAAAGAGGTAATCTTTTCTGAAGTATTGTAGTAGCGGGAGATACTATGAATCATTCTAATTGCATTGATCAAGCCTGGAATCGCTTCCACCATGGAAACCTACATTAAAGTTTAAAATACATGTCACTTTAAGTCCTGAAAAGAGTGCAATAACAATTTTCTCAACTGGTAAGATTATCATCATTTGAAAATACATGTCACGCATATCAGAATCCTCTCATTTTCTTAATATTAGCTCAAAACTTCCTCATGAAATGAATTCTATAATCTTTTTTAAATCCAAAAGAGATTTAAAATCCAAAAGGGTTCACTCAAAGGGCAGTGTGTGCATGTGGAACAAGCTGTCGGTGGAAGTGGTGGATGCAAATTCAATAGCAATATTCAGAAGTTCAGATAAGCACATTGATGGGAGGGCTTTGATCCAGATACAGGAAATGGGACCAGTTAGAATAACAGTTCAGCAAAGACTGGATGGGCTGAAGAGCCTGTTGCGGTGCTATGGTGCTCTATGACTCAAAAAGTATTGTGCAAGTCAGCCTGTTAAATTTTGTAACTCCAAACCATTAAACTAATTCAAATGACAACACAGGAGTCCAAAATGTGCATCCATCTTTGTTTTTACTTTTAGTGACATACGCGCACGTCACGTAGTAGCGTCATGATGTATGCAATTCATGCATTTTTACATATAACCACAATGAATTATATAAACAACAAAGAATGTTTAATCAAGCAATTTATTTACAAGATTATTCAAACACTCCTGAAATATTAAATACACAACAAACCAGGAAATCATCTGGGATCTTAAGAAATACACCACAAGTTCTAACTCTTCAGAGGTTCGTGCTTAGCTCATCCTGTCCTGATAATTGGCTTAAAACAAATGAGATTTCAAGTTTGTAAATCATTTTTAAGAACTTGCCCACTAATTGCCTATTAACTTTCCCAATGAGAATTAGGACTATAACATATACACGAAGCACTAGTTGAGTATTATAACTGTTAATGTAATGTCAATCAATATCCATGCGACAGAACAGAAAGAGTGCACAGTGGATCTTGGCTAATTGGACTATCAGTTAATTGTGGCAGCTGTTTATCTGGGACAACTCTTAAAGAACAAAAACTAATTGAGAAAATAGCCAGTCGTTTATTTGGGACAGGAGGCTGTTGCCGAACAATTTCTAACTAGCATTAGTTGTGTGTACTTGTGTTACCTCTAGAAGCTATACCACGTTCAGAGTGAACGTTTTTTAAATAGCATCTGTTGCATGTATTTCTGTTCAAAAAGCAGTTACTTTTGTCACTGATCGTCGGTGTGAAATAAGCAGTCAAACAAATTAGAACACACACAAAATGCTGGAGGAACTCAGCAGGTCAGACAACATCTAAAGAAACAGTCGACATTTTGAGCAGAGACCCTTCAGAACTGAAATGGAAGGGGAAAGACGTCAGAATAAAAAGTTAGGTGAGGAGAAGGCAGCTAGCTAGAAGCTCATAGGTGAAGCATCTAACATTACAGTGGTACAGTTGCATTAAAAGTGCACAGATATACAAATATTAGGAGCCAGAAAGAATTTTTTAAAAGTTAGTACTGGATGGGGTCAGTGGTGCTGTGAGGATTACATTCCTGGACTTCTCTAGTGCCTTTAACACCATCCAGCCCAAGATCTTAAGGCACAAACTAACGGAGATGGGAGTAGACTCTCACATGGTGGATTGGATAGTGGACTACTTGACAGATAGACCTCAGTATGTGCGGTTGGGAGGCTGTAGGTCTGACACAGTGGTCAGCAGCACAGGAGCGCCGCAGGGGACCGTGCTCTCTCCGGTCCTGTTCACCCTGTACACATCAGACTTCCAATATAACTCGGAGTCCTGCCATGTGCAGAAGTTCGCTGATGACACGGCCATAGTGGGGTGTGTCAGGAATGGACAGGAGGAAGAGTATAGGAAACTGATACAGGACTTTGTGATATGGTGCAACTCAAACTACCTGTGTCTCAATATCACCAAGACCAAGGAGATGGTGGTGGACTTTAGGAGATCTAGGCCTCATATGGAGCCAGTGATCATTAATGGAGAATGTGTGGAGCAGGTTAAGACCTACAAGTATCTGGGAGTACAGTTAGACGAGAAGCTAGACTGGACTGCCAACACAGATGCCTTGTGCAGGAAGGCACAGAGTCGACTGGACTGCCAACACAGATGCCTTGTGCAGGAAGGCACAGAGTCGACTGTACTTCCTTAGAAGGTTGGCGTCATTCAATGTTTGTAGTGAGATGCTGAAGATGTTCTATAGGTCAGTTGTGGAGAGCGCCCTCTTCCTTGTGGTGGCGTGTTGGGGAGGCAGCATTAAGAAGTGGGACGCCTCACGTCTTAATAAGCTGGTAAGGAAGGCGGGCTCTGTCGTGGGCAAAGTACTGGAGAGTATAACATCGGTAGCAGAGCGAAGGGCACTGAGTAGGCTACGGTCAATTATAGAAAACCCTGAACATCCTCTACATAGCACCATCCAGAGACAGAGAAGCAGTTTCAGCGACAGGTTGCTATCGATGCAATGCTCCTCAGACAGGATGAAGAGATCAATACTCCCCAATGCCATTCGGCTTTACAATTCAACCGCCAGGAGTAAGATAGGTTAAAGTGCCGGGGTTAGGACTCAATGTATTTAAGTAAACTACTTAAGAACTTTTTAAAAGCTATTATTAATGCTTTTTGAGAGGGTGATTTTAGATGCATATCATATTTTTACTGAGTTAAGTATTGTATGTAATTAGTTTTGCTACAATAAGTGTATGGGACATTGGAAAAAATGTTGAATTTCCCCATGGGGATGAATAAAGTATCTATCTATCTATCTAAAGCAAAACACCCTATAGCATATATGTCAAACTCAAGGCCCGCGGGCCAAATCCGGCCCGCGGTGGAATTATCTTTGGCCCGTGAGATAATATCTAATTACTATTAAAGCTGGCCCCAGTAATCGAAGCGCCTATGGCATATGATATAGCTAATGCTGAGTTTATTCAGGTACCAGGTTTTCAGGGTTTTTAGTGTTTATTCGGCAGTCTTCTTCATAAGAAACGGAATTTGTAAAGTGAAACACTTTGTAGTTATAGCAGAGACTGAGACACATGAGAGCAGGCTGAAAAAACGGAGGCAACGAAAGCTGCGTTCGCACGTGTCCGACTGATCCGGCCCGCATGAAGCTGCATTTTGCTCAATCCGGCCCGTGACCTAAAATGAGTTTGACACCCCTGCTCTATAGTTTAATTCCTCAGTAATTACTACATGTACACCCTACATAATTACTTTCAGTCAAGTTACTAAAAGGAAGGTAAAAATCAACAGAACACTGAGAGAATATAACGTTTTGTTTTAAAAGAGCTGCGAGAAAGTAACATGAGAGGACCCATATAAAGGAGGAAAACAGCAAAAGAGAAAATGGATGCAGTCTGCCCGCATATTTTGCATAGTTTGAAAGATAACAAGGCACCAGTTACTTGATCAAACAAATGATTAAGACTTCATAAAACCAAGAAACCTTGTTATCAACAAAGTGCCAATTACTTGATTGAACACCTGAAATTAAAACATTTAGCATAAAGCAACTAAAGGTTTGAATTTAAGCATGGAGACTATGTAAAAATTTCTTAGCTTCTTCAGGCTTCGTAAACCAAGAAACCTTATTATCAGAAGTAGTAACTTTGAGTTTATACAGATCTCTGAGAGAAAGGCGACAGCCAAGCTTAAAAAGGTCAGACATGACCTCTTTAAAAGCCTGTTTAGCTCTTAAAACTTCCGGTGGATAAGCTTGCACAATCCGAAACTGTTGATCACGAAATTGTAATATGCGTTTCTTCCTTGATTCACGAAGGATCTGTTCTTTAATCTGATAGTCATAAAAGCGAATGATAATAGAGCGAGGTTTGGCAGGATCCCAATTAGGCGGGGTAACTCAGTGAACGCACTCAAATTTTGGTAGTTCCGATAATATAACAGGGAATAAATCTTTCAGCATTTGAGCACAAAAATCGATAGGTTGATTACCCTCCAGTTTTTCAGGAAGCCCAAGAATTCTGATATTGCACCTTCAATTCCTGGTCTCCAAATCTGTCAGTTTCTTCAGTAACACGTCGTATTTTTTAAGTTGTTCCTTAGAAATTTTCTTGAAACCTTCGATATCCTTCTGCAACACCGGCAGAGATTCTTTGTGTAGCTTAATACGAATTTCATGGTCATTCACAGTCTGCTGTGTACTTCCAAGTTTCCGATTAAGCGTTTCAAACTTGGATTCCAAGTCATCCAGTTTATCCAATTTTTCGAGTCTCTCTGACATTTGTTGAGACATTTCAGCCAAAGTCTCTAAAGTAACCTCTTTTCTAGAGTGTTTTCTACTTATGGTACTCTCACCGAGATAGGTTTAAACAGCAAAGTAAGCGAATAATTTCGGAGCACGTAGCTACTGCAACCTACTCCATTACAGCCACCGGAAGTCCCGACAAACTGCTACCCTGACGTTCTCTCGTAAAATGTCTTGATTCAATTCTGAATTCATTTTTCCCTCAGCGATTGCAACCTGTCCAAGCCCTGAGGCAGCAAAGCAGCCCCAAACAAAGATGCTCCTTCTACCATGCTTCACAGTTGGGATGAGGTTTTGGTGTGCAGTGCCCTTTTTCCTCCAAACATAGCAATGTGTATTTCTGCCAAAAAGTTCAACTTCCGTCTCATCTGTCCACAGAAAGTTGTGCCAGAGTGTTGTAGAAAGTTGTGCCAGGTGTTATTTTTTTTGTGAACTTAAGATGTGCAGCAATGTACTTTTTTTAAGAGAGCAGTGGTTTCCTTCGCGAACACCATTTTTTTCAGTGCTTTTCTTAAAGTGGACACATGGACAGAGACTTCAGCAAGTTCAAGAGATTTCTGCAGGTCTTTTGCTGTACCCTTGGGTTCTTTATCACCTCCTTCAGCTTTGCATGTTCTGCTCTTGGCGTGATCTTTGCAGGATGCCCACTCCTAGGGAGAGTAGCAACAGTACTGAATTTCCTCCATTTGCAGACCTCTTACTGTGGACTGATGAACACTCAGGTCCTTAGAAATGCTTTTGTGGCCTTTTCCAGCTTCATGTATCTCTACAATTCTTCTTCTAAGGTTCTCTGAAAGTTGTTTAGATCAAGGTATGGTGCGCATAAATAGATCTTTCTTAAGAAGAGCAGTTTCTGTCAGTGACCTGACTTTGTGTGTCCTTTTATGAAGCAGGGCATCTCTACAACCCACACCTCCAACCTCATCTCATTGATCAGGGCACCTGACTCCAAGTAGCTTTTGTATAAGGCAATACCCCAGAGGTTTGCATACTTTTTCCAACAAATACATGCAATATTGGATCATTTTCCTCAATAAATAAGTGAAGTAGTATAATGTTTTTGTGTTAATGTATTTAATTGGGTTCTCTTTCTCTAGTTTTAGGACTTGCATGAAGGTCTGATCACATTTTAGGTCATATGAATGCAGAAATAGAAAAAATTCTACAGGGTTCACACACTTTCTAGCACCACTGCAGGTTGACTCATTACAGAGCCTAATGGCCAGGGGTAAAAATGACTTCATATAGCACTCTTTGGAGCAGCACAGCTGTCTTAGTCTATTACTAAATGTGCTCCTCTGTTCAGCCAAGGTGGCATGAAGAAGGTAGAGAAACATTGTCCAGAATTGCCAAGATTTTCCATAGGGTCATTTGTTCTACCACAGCCTCCAGTGTGTCCAGTTTGACTCCTAAACAGAAGCAGTCTTTCTAATCAGTTTATTGAGCCTGTTGTCATCACCTGTGTTGATCCCATTGCCCCAGCACACCACCGCACAGAAGATTGTACTGGCAACAAGACATTGGTAGAACATGTTAAGGAGACGCCTGCATACTCCGAAGGACCTTGGTCTCTTCAGGAAGTACAGGCAACTCTGACCCTTCTTCTACACAGCCTCTGTGTTAGTGCTCCACTCAAGTCTGTCACCCAGCTGCTCCCCCAGGTACTCGTAGGTTGTCATCACATCCATGTCCTCATCATCAATAGTAACAGGGAACAGTGCAGGCTCAGTCTTCCTAAAGTCAATCACCATCTCCTTTGTTTTACTAATGTTAAGCTGCAGATGATTCAGCTTGCACCATTTGACAAAGTCCTCCACTAGGGCCCTGTATTCATCCTCCTGTCCACCCTTCTGAATTTTACACTGAAAATGAAGATTTTGAGAATGCAATCATCAAAAGCATTGTATGAGGAAAGTATCTCCACTAGGTATCTGTGCTGATTTGTTCACTTACAGTCAAATGAACATGTCAGTGTACACTTGGTGAATTCCTCCATCAATAACTATTAGGAGCTAATACACAGATTTATAGTACTGTCGCAGTATTGGTAGTGCTCTAATTTGTTCTGTATTTCATTTAAGTACGTGATTGGTTACTCAGTTAAAAGGCAGTTTGCCTCTTTTTGAATACCTTTTTAATTATTTCCATGAAACTTCAGCTAATTGGGCCAGCTGCTTATTTGGGCCAACATGTACTAGTCCTGACTAACAGGATTCCACTGTACTAACTTACTTTTGAGAGTTTTAGGAAATGTTAAGATTTAAGTTTATAATCTTCTAAAAACTTCTTTTGCCTCTTTCTCTCATTGCTCTTGATCTAATTTTGTTCTACTAACAGCACACAGTCCAGCTTTGCTTATTATTTTGATTAAAAATTAAAGAGAGATTAAGGATGAGCTTTGTTGCATGTACATTAAAACATAGTGAAATATGTTGTTTTTTGCTTTCTATACATGATTTAACTCTAATTCACCCACTTTCCCTATGTCTCCTAATTCTTTAAAATTACTGGTTCTGCTTTCTTCCCCTCCCCCCCCCCCCCCCCCCGTTTTACTCCACTTCCCCTCAAGTTTGTTGTGCTGCAAAGAAGAATTAAGTTTTAGAGATCATCATGAAATTATATGACGTGAGCTGATCCTGATCCAGCAAGATCTGGCCTGCTTTTCAAAATTAGCAACCATTCAGCAGATGTGACATAAATATGCACTGCAATGGAGTAATGGCAGGATGAATATAGGTGGAAACTGTTACTACATCAAAAGGACATTCATGCCAAAAGAACCACTCAATCAACAAATGAAACTTGAAATCTGTGGCCACTTGTTACTTAACGACAGTGATTATGGAAAATCAATTCCTCTTCAGCTAAATTACAAGGGAAATCATCAAAGCAACAGAATTACATCTCAGCAATGAATAAACATGTTTTTTTCCCCAGCTTCCTTTGACTGTAATCAAATACACAATACTATTAAAGTGATGTGCAAACTCGGCAGTTCAGGCTCTTAGATGACAGAAGAAACAAAAGTAGAATTTTTTTCAAATGTAAACCAACATAAATTATGACTTTAACCAACATCGTTACTTACAGGATCACTGTTGTATAATGGATCACAGAATTTCTCTAGTGTGTAAAGGTACTTCACATTGTCTTTTGCCTCATTGGCTGCATCAGTGATGCGAGCATCCAGATCTCGCCATGTCTATAAATATAATGCACACTGGTTTCAATTATGAAAACCACAATGATAAATCATTCACTGATGAGTTAAACCATTAAATCATGATTGAAAGAAGGAAAATGTAATGCAACCTGGCAACATCTAATGATAAATAAACAGAAACACAAGATGTGACTACAGATAGAAAAGCAGAGGAACAGAAAACAGTGATTTCGAGGAGACTGGGTCCTAACTCAGGATGCCACATTTGTAAAATATTAAAATGGTCGATTTTCATTCAGTCCTGCAAATGGATGAGGATAAACCGTACACATAACAAAAACAGAATTTGATCCCAGCTCTGGGGCCACAAAGACATTTCAAATTCTTTCAAGCCTCATAACAAATAATCAAAACAGTGCATTTTACAATCGTTAAGGACCACTCAAAAACAACATAAAATATAACCTAGAACAGTACAGAATAAGAACAAGCCCTTCAACCTGCAATGCTGTGCCAAACTAATTCAGTTAATCTTTAACCGAAAGATTGAAAGATCTTCAAAAGAAAATCTTTGCATCTTCATAAGTTACTTATTTAGCAGTGAATAGCATCATTCATCTTGGCAAGGTCCCACACACTCTAGGCTCTTCCAGAAGACTGAGGGGCATGGGATCCACAGTTTAGATTTGGAATTGGCTTGCCCGGAGAAGATAGAGGATAGTGATCAATGGGACTTATTTTGGCCGATATCTGCAGGGATCTGTATTGGGAGCTCTTTGTGTATATACTGTATGTGATTGGATGAAGATGCAGACCGATGGGTTAGTAAACTTGCAGACAATACAAACATCAGTGACATTGATAGATAATTGCTGAGGAGGGGGTGCCACGGTAGTGTAGAAATTACCACAATGCTTTTACAACTTGGGGCAGAGTTCAAAGTTCAATTCTGGTTCCCTCTTAACAGATTCATATGTTCCTTTTCAAGTGTGCGTGGGTTTCCTCCAGGTGCTCGGGATTCCTACCACATTGGTCACTGTAAATTGCTTTGTGATTAGGCTAGGATTAAAATCAGTGTGTCGCTGAGTAGTGCAGCTTGGTGGTTCAGAACTGCCTGTTTCACACTGAATCTCTAAATAAATAAGTAAATAAATGGACGCGAGGAGATATAGATTAGTTGAAGTTATGGGTGGAGAAATTTCAGACCGAGTTTAATCTAGCCAAGTGTGAGCGGATGCACTTTGGGGGATCAAATGTAAAGGGGCAATATACTACTAACGGCAAGACCCTTAACAGTTTTAGTGTGCAAAGGAATCTTGCGTTCCAGTTTTAAAACTCCTTGGAAGTGACTGCGCAAGTTGACAGGGCAGCAATGAAGGCATATGGCATGCTTACCTTTATCAGTCGAAGCACTGTGTTCAAAAGTCAGTAAGTTATGCTGCAGCACTATAAAACTCTGATTAAGCCATTAATGGAAAATTGCATTCAGTTCAGATTGCCCCATTATAGGAAGAACGCGGAGGTTCTGGAGACAGTGCTGTTGACATTCACTAATACGCTGCTTGGATGAGAGGGCCTGTGCTATGAGGAGAAGTTGGGCACACTTGGGTTGTTTTCTCTGGAATAGACTTGACAGAAGTTTATAAGATTATGAAAGGAATATCTAGACAGCCAGTATGTTATTCCCAGGTTTGAAATATTTAATGCTAGAGGTCATGCATTTAAGGTGCGAGCGATTAAGTTCAATAAAAATGTGGCAGGGCAAAATTTAATTTCAGGGAGTTGTGGGTACATGGTTTGCACTGCCAGGGATGATAGTGGAGGCAAATACAATAGAGACATTTTAAAAAGGCTCTTAGATAGGCATATGAAGAAATGGAGAATGGAGGGATATGGTCTTGTGTAGGCAGAAGGAAATATTTTAGTCATGCATTTAACTATTAATTTAATTAGTTCAGAACAACATGAGCCAGTGTTCGTGTTCAGTACTGCTCTATGTTCTACATTGTTATTGAACAGCAGTACCTCCACATTAGCAGCAACACTGTGAAAGAGCTATTGATAAGAAAGTTAAGAAAATATCAATCATTTTCTGAGAAAAATTGCAGAAAGGGTAACTTTTTGGTCCCTTGCATAGAGAGTCATTAATACAGAAGGTGGCAAAGCTGACTGGAGTGGCTTAAATGCAATTCATTGGGAGTCCCCTTCATTTTACTTTCATTACAACTGCCTCCACTGAACTTATCGACCTTTTCAATCTTGTGATTTCTTATTAAAGTTAAACAAAATGAAAGAGTACCACCATCACCTTAAGAAATTTAGATTTTGCTGTTGTAAGAACTCCAAGTACTGCTTTGACATCCTGACCCTTCAGCTGGTCCAGCAGATAATTGAATTTTGACATTCGCTTTTTCCAGTGATCCAGTTCAGCACGCGGCCCAAGGTCATCAGCTTCCTTACGCAGTTGTTCACTTTCAGCAAGGACCTAACATTGCAGAGTTGTTGAATGGAAGAGCATAAATTCAATATTTTATTTAAAATGTTCATCAACTTCACTTTGCCAGCATTTTGCCCCAAGTACAGAACAGAGATGAGAAGGAGTTTCTTTAGCCAGAGGGTGGCGAATCTGTGGAACTCATTGCCATAGATTGCTGTGGAGGCTAAGTTAATGGGTATATTTAAAGTGGGGGTTGATAGGTTTTTGATTAGTAAGTATGACAAAGTTTACAGGGAGAAGGCAGGGAATGGGGTAAAGGGAAAATAAATCAGCCATGGTAGAAAGATGGTGCAGACTTGATGGACTGAACAGACTAATTCTGCTCCTGTGTCTTATAATCTATACATGAGTCCCATGGTTCCAAACAGAATCTTGCCTGGTATTTCCTGCACACCTGAGAGGCATACTTCAGAAGGAACAATGAAATGTTATGTTTCATATCTCAAAACTATGCCCTGGAAGCCCCTGGTGGCTTTTCAGCCTGCTATAATTAAAAACTTCTAAACTTTTTTAACAATGGAATATTATAACAGAAATGTCAGAAAACTACTGAAGTTGATAAAAACAATTACAAAAATGACCTAAAACACACAGTAATGTAAAGTAACTGAAGAATTTGCTCGCTGTACTTTTTCCAATAGTATCAGTAGCATCATTCAAGTGAAGAAATTCAGTGGCCAACCCACACTAGCTGAAAGCTTTTTTTGGGGGGGGAGGGGGAGGAGGAAAAGCAAAGGTGAAAGGGTGAACAATTTCAAGTTCCTGAATGGCAACATCACTGTAGATCTATCCCGGACCTGACATCATAATGCAATTACAAAGAAGGCACGCTAGCAGCTCTTTTTCATTTGGAGTTGGAGGAGATTTGGTATGTCACCAAAGACTCTAACAAATGTCTGCAGCTGTATCACAGAGAATATTCTAACGGGACGCTTCACTGTCTGGTATGGAGGCACCAATGCACAGGATTAGAAAAAGATGCAGAGGGTTGTAAGCTCAGTCTGCTCCATCATGGGTGCTAGCCTCCTCACCATCAAGTAAATCTTCAAAAGGCAGTGCCTCAAGAAGGCAGCATCCCTCATTAACGATCCCCAATACCCAGGACATGCCATCTTCTCATTGCTACCATCAGAGAGAAGGTACAGAAGCCTGGAGACATTCAATGTTCTACGAACGGACTCTTCCATTCCACCATCAGATTTCCGAGCTGTCCATGAACCTGTGAACACTCCCTCACTGTTTTGCTCTCTTTTTGCACTAATTGTATATTTCATATTTCTTATTGCAACTTATAGTACATTTTTATGTAATGCACTGCATTGTTGTCGCTAAACAACAAACTTCAAACATGTGATTCTGATTCAAATTGCACCTGTGAATCCTTCAGGGCATCAGTATACCACTGCTGGAGTCACTGGAGTTCAGAAGCAATAATCCCCAGCTTGCCTTTAACTTCTATGTTGCAACATGATTATGCACCTGATATCAGGCAATATGCTGATGTCAATATCTGTAGTGTACTGATAACAGTGTCTGATAGCATGCAATTCCCTGCAGAAATGCCATATGAAGGCATCTACAGTATTGATGCCCATTAAATCAGTGAATCAGGGGTGAGGGGAGTTACCCAATTATTTCACCCGATCACTGAACACAACCTACGGACTCACTTTCAAGGGTTCTACAACTCATGATCTTGATCTTATTTACTTATTAATTATTATATTTTGTTTTGCATTTGCAGTGTACTTTCTTTTACACATTGGTTGCTTGTTGGCCTTTGTGCATAGTTTTTTTTACTGATTCTATTATATCTCTTTGCTCTACTGCGAATGCCTATGTAGGTTTTCGAAAATAAAACTGCTGAGGCATTTTAATTTTAAGAGAAACCGTAACAACTCCTCTATTGTCCTCCAAACACAAAACATTGCAGTAAAAAACCACGTCATTATGTTAAAGTGATCCCCAATTCAATGTGGGTGGCTGTGAATTACACATACACTACCACGTATTACATTACCCTACACAGGCCCTGCCAAGAATTCAGCAAAACTGGCATCGAGAGCCTGCCCGGTGCCTGGATGTGTTCCATGGGTGGAGTAACAGCAAGTGCCTCTGGCTCATCCAGAGGTGTGTTGATATGCGTATGGTCATGCCACGATGCCAGGGCCATGGTAACGGAATCCTCCAAATCTTGGAGGGCAGGTTTAAGGCGATCTACCGAAATACATTCAGGTTCACCCCCCCCCCCCCCAATATATGATAGAAATATTTTCCCTCTGTTCCAAAATGCAGAACGGGCCATCGTAAGGGGGCCGAAGAGGATGTTAGTGGATGAAAACAAACGAGGCAGAATATAAGTCAACAGGAACCCAAAAGTGCTGTACACCATGACGGGAGGTAGGAATAGGTATAAAGTAATTGAGTTTACTGAGGAGGGAAGAACGCTGTTGAGAGGCCAACCTGGCTGTCGTGGTGTCAGGAATAAAATCGTTTAGCATTCATAAGCAGCTGACCACACACCAACTCAGCCACCGATAACTGCAGGTCCTCTTTTGGAGCAGTTTTGAGCCCCAGTGGGACCCACGGCAGATGATCATGCCAAACGCTCGTCCATCAGGGAGGCCCTCAGAGCAGTCTTTAAGCTGTTATTGGACTTCAGGTGATACACCATCACGTAATGTAGCCGAATGCCGAGGTTTTGGGCCATCACAGCTCACAGGTCTGATGCGAATTGAGGACCGTGGCCCGAGGAAATATTAGATAGGGTGCCAAACCAAACAACCCAAGTGCTGACGAATGCCCAGGTCATGTTTGTGGTCGTCATTGATGCTAGAGGAACGACTTCTGGCTACCTGGTGGTACGGCCCACCATGATAAGGTGTATTAAACCATGGGAGGGGAGAAGAGGACCAACCAGCTCCACGTTGACATGGTCACACCGTCACTCAAAGATCTCAGTGGTACCCAAACATGGTAGCTAACCTTCACCCTCTGACACTCAACACAAGCTGCACTCCAATCATGCACGTGCTCTCCAGAAGAAAAGAAAAATCTAAATCTTTTAATACAGAGTCCAGCAGCCTTTGCAAAGTCTAAGAATATTTTTCAGCCCAAATGGCAGAAACTCAAGGAGGCCAAACGGGGTTATCACAGGCATTTTGGGAATGTCCTCCAAGCACATGGACACCTAATGGTAGCCCCTAACTAAGTCAACTTTAGAAAAAAAAATTACTTTATGGGGCTAAATTTGGCAAAAAATCTTGAATGTGTGGGCCCAGGTAATGATCAGGGGATAGTAACCTCGTTAAGATGTCAGTAATTGCCACGTGGGCTGCAACCATCAGACCTTTGCACCCCGTAGAGGAGCAAAGCCCAGGGGCTATTTGACCTGCATACAATGCTAAGCCTCTGCATGTTGGTAAACTCCGTCTTTGCAGTTGCCAGCTTTTCTGGATCCGTGTGCAGGCATGGACTGACAGGCCAGTTGTGGAAATGTGGTGCTTGACGCCGTGTTTTGTAAATGTTGTGGAGAGTGTGGACTTGGTGACGTCTGAGAATTTGCCCAGCCGTCCAGTGAACTGACGTGCTGCAGTGCATGTGCTTGACAGCATCGTTGTGGGGAACTTACTGGGGGAGCAGGGTAATGACCCAAAGTCCTTGATATCCAGAAGCTGGCAGCTGTTAGTATTAACTAACCATCTTTGGGCACATAGGAAATCTGCGCCCAAATGATAGGTCTAGCTACTTTAGCCAGGATGAAATTCCATGTCTAACATCACCCACAGAAGCACAGCATCACCTATCATGTCCCGCAAGTCTGGATCTTGCTGCCATTGGCAGCCTCCAGTGAGGCTTCATTGCTCTTTGCCTTCTGATCAATAGGCAATGCTGGCAGCACACTCACATAAGCACCTGTGTCACACAAGATGCGTCACCTGAAAGGGTGTCTGTGATGAACAGTAGACAACCCTGGCAGCTGGAACCCACAGTGTTCACAGACGTCTGACGCCCTGATGCGCCAGCACTGTTGAAGCTGCAAGGCGGCCAGCACTGCTTGGAGTGTACCACAGCGAATGTGGTAAAAGCACAGACTTAGCATTGTCTGTTTTGCGGCCACGGGTGTGCGCGTGTTGGTGGCCCTGCCAACCGGGCTTATTGAGGCAGGGAAAGGAGGAGGAATTATGCATCTCTGCCTGGCTGAGTGTAGACCATCAGCCATTTTAGCAAGCTCCCGAAGGTCCTTCATGGGTACATTAGTGAGGGCTATGTGAACTTGATCAGGCATTTGCTGCATGAAGAACTTTTTAGAAATAAAACAAGGACGGTGATTTCCCAAGAGAGACAGCATGTGGTCCATTAGCTCTGAAGGCCTGGCAAGGAGAGGAACTACTTGGCAGGCTCAAACTCCAATAGTGCAAAATTCTGTAAAAGGTGAGTTTTTAGCATCCAATATTTATCGTGTTGAGGCAGGTGTTCAATCAGGCTCAGCACTCTTGCTGCTGTGGAACTACTGAGCACCGCTACTATGTAGTAATATCAGGTGTTGTCCACGGAAATTTCTTGCAGCACGTATTAGGTCTCGACTTGTACAAACCAAGCAATGGCATTTTGGTCCAAAACTACAACAATTTCTAAGTAACTGCATTGACCGACATGTTGAATAACACCGGAATCATCCTGGAGCATTGGGGTTACCATTATAGGTCTTTGCAAATAAAATGGCAGAGGCGTTTTAAGTTTAAAAGAAACTGTAACAACTCCTTTAATGTTCTCCAAACACATAACATAAAGCACGGGAAAAAAACTTAATGTCGTTACGTCGTCACATCAGACCATCCTTTTAAAGGGAACCCTAACTAAATGTCAGTGGTGGTGAATTACGCATATATTTGCACCTATTGCATTACTCTTCACATAGAAGAAAATGAATCTTAAGGTAAGTATATGGTTACATATACCATGTACTTAGATAATAAATTTACTTTGAACTTTTAGTAAATTCAAAATCTTCATCAGTTTTTCTTTGTCTGTGACAACTACTTTGGGTAACACTCCCCGTTTGTCATT
This sequence comes from Hemitrygon akajei, assembly GCF_048418815.1. Classification (NCBI taxonomy): domain Eukaryota; kingdom Metazoa; phylum Chordata; class Chondrichthyes; order Myliobatiformes; family Dasyatidae; genus Hemitrygon; species Hemitrygon akajei. The sequence continues at coordinate 59,217,974 of NC_133143.1, forward strand.
CACCTCTCTTGGTATTTTGACTGAAATGGTTCTTGTGCACCATTTTAAAACCCCCGTGAGATCAGTTAGTTTTGCCTAATACCCAGTATGTCAAGAGTTTTCTTAAGCATACATAAAAACTAGTTAATACTACCTGCTCAATTTGCTTCATCCACACTTTAATGCAGGATTCAATTTTTTCTAATGTTTCAGTGTTATTGGCTGCAGACAAATAATCCATCGGGCCTTTGAGAAGCCTCCGGTCAAAAGTTTCACATTCCTTCAAGTTCACCTATAATTATAATTTTATAGTGACATAAATATGATTCAATTGAAATTAATTGCATAAATTTTGATTAACACGTGCTCAACAATCAAAGATGAAAGCAAAATTAAATTCTTTTGTCCATTATCTTACCAGTAATAATTTAGTTATTATTTTTTAGTAAAGCTCCTGAAGCTCAATTTGGCATTTTTGATATGCAAAATCTCTACTAATTTTTGCCAATCATCTAATTGTTAATCTCACTTTTCTCAACTTTTTGAAAAAATTCATTAAAACTCTTTGACTATGACACAAGTTTCCTAAACTTATGTACACTCTCACTGATCTACTGACATTTTAAGATGTTCAGTCACTGTATAATTAATCATAGACTAGTAACTTCTACCAAGTTTGTATGTAATTCTTGATTTCTGTTTCTCAAGTTTCTTGAACAGTCAAATGACCAGTAGGGTTTTCAGTCTGAAGGAGCTTTGGATGATTATAGGGTGGAAATTAACAAAAATTTCTTTCGTAAAATCCAAACAGTGAAGCTGATTGGCACTATCATTTTCATTCTTTAGCAGCATTATTTTAAAAGTAGTGTCATTTGATTATACAAATTCTTCATTCCCAATTCAATTTCACTCTCAATGGTAAGGCCAGCAAGCTATCCTCCTCCACTGTAAAAAAATAAGTGGCAAACAGACGACTTAGAGGCAAACCTTGTGTTATAGGATTGGGTGTGCATGTGTATAGAGGGGAGGGGGTTTGCATTTCTAGAAAATAGTCCACATCTCCATTTTCTATAACTTGAAGCCTTGCCATCTGCATGCGACTCAAGAAAAGTGAATCAAACACAACCTACAGCATGTTCAGATTATTTCAGTTGTTAGACAAACATTCATATACTTTCGGGTGGATGACTAAATGAGATTTAATAATTATTGACTGTAAAATGGCCAGTCCATCATTGACACTAGGGCATATTACTGAACTAAACTACCTTGAACACATTAAAGAATTCTCTACTTTTATGACATGATTGGTCTGATTGTTCCACCCACATTAAAGTTCCAATAACCTAAGTAAAATTTAATTTCATGTTAAATTGCCTTGGTTACATACCAGCCTAAGGTCTACATTGAAATACTTTTTCACTTTATGGCAGTTACCAAAGCACCTCTGCGCAACACTGACTATAGTTTTATTTTAATTTTAATTTTATTTCTTAATTCTACCATGAAGTCATCACTAGATGCTTACCTCCTGTAATAGTATCTCATTACTGAGGTGATTTCATACATCATAACTATATTACTCTTCCTCCTCCTCAATTTTCCTACCTTTTCTTCAGTCTTTATAACTGATAAATTCACTTGCCAGGATACTTTAGAAATATAATAGAGGGAATTTAGAAAGAATAAGTATCCTCCCTTAAGTATATTCACACTTGTACAGATATGATGTAACTGTCAAAATATATGAATAAACAAAGATTCATTGAAATTTGTAACGTCAAAAATGAAATGGAATTTTGCAGTAACAACTTACTTTTTCCATCAGGCTCTCCTGGGCACTTGCCAAAACACTCACAAACCCTTCCAATGAACTAAAGAAGTCTTGACGTACACCGCTTGCCTGAGGACTGCTTAGCTCTCCCCAACCACCATTCATTTTCTTCAAAGCAGGAACAAATACTTCTGAGAGGAGATGTTCTACAGCTTTCAACAGCCCAACATGAGTAGTATCAAGAACATTGAAATTTACTTCCTGCATTTTTTAAAAATAAAACAATTGTATCATATGTTTAATACCGGTCTGCATTTTATTTCAACATATTACCGAGTAATTGTTCTTGATTACTTTATAACAAGAAGGGAGACCATTCAACCTATCAAGTCTTATTAGTTCCATTTCCCCTCTCCTGATTCCCAGAATTCCTCCAAGTTCTTTTCTCTCACATTTGCTCATTAACTTCCACTGATTCATTTTTGCCATTAACCTACACCGAGTGGTAATCTTAATTAACCTACCAGCTGATTGTTGGATGACGATGTGAGTGCCCAAAAAACCCATGCAGGAAGATGCAAACACAGGCGGCACCAAAGATCAGGGCTGAACTAGGGTCCCAAGTTTCATAGGGCAGAAGCATTGCTGCACTACTGTGTAACCTGTATGACCCTCATGCAGGAAAACAAACCTTAACTGGTGAATGACACCTGAGGTAGAAAGATTGCACCTCTTGAAAGTAGAGATTGGAATACTTTGTTGACAAATGAACTGTTGATAAATCTGGCAGTGATATCAGGCAGTGGATATATAAATATTGACCAACGTACTGCAATATGTTTCATATTATGCATTGCGATCTTCTAATTCCATTTGAGCCAGTGGATGTGAGATTCAAAAGGCAGTGCTTCTAAAGTGTCAACCTGATCAGGTCTTTAACACAAGAGACTCTGCAGATACTGGAAATCCACAGTGACACACACAAAATGCCGAAAGAACTCAGCATCCATGGAGATGAAAGGCAGAGATCCTTCTTCAGGACTGAGAAGGAAGGGAGAAGACGTCACAATAAAAAGTGGGTGGGTGAGGGGAAGAAGGATAGCCTGGTGATAAGTGAAGCCAGGTGGGTCAGAAAGGTAAAGGGCTGGAGAGGAAGGAATCTGATAGGAGAGGAGAGTGGACCATAGGAGAAAGGGACGGAGGAGGACCAGGGGGAGGTGATAGGCAGGTGAGAAGTAGCAAGAGAACAGAGTGGGGAATAGAAAATGGGAGGGGGAAGGATTTTTTTTTTTAAAAACTAGAATGAGAAACTGATATACATGCCATCAGGTTGGAGGGTACCCGGAAGAATGTAAGGTGCTTCTCCTTCATCCTGAGGGTGTCCTCATCATGGCCCAAGATGAGGCCATGAGCTGACAGGTCAGAAAAAGGAATGGGAAATGAAATTAAAATGTTGGGCCACCAGGAACTTCCACTTTTGAGGGACGGAGCAGAGCTGCTCTAAGAAGCGTCCCCCAATTTATGACAATTCTTACCAATGTAGAGGAGGTTGCACTGGGAGCACCAGATACAACAGATCACCCCAACAGATTCACAGGTGAAGTGTTAGGTCACCTGGACGGACTGTTTCGGACACTGAATGGAGGTGAATGGGCAGGTGTAGCACATGCTGCTTTCAGAGGTAAGTCCCTGGAAGGAGATTAGTGGTGAGGGACAAATAGACAGGAAATTGCAGAGAGAGAGAGAGAGAGTGATCCCTGCAGAAAGAGAAGAATTGTGGGGGTGGAGGGAAAGATGTGTTTGGTGGTAGGATCTCTTTGGTCTACAGAAGTTGCTGAGAATGATGTGTTGGATGCCGAAGCTCATGGGGTGGTAGGTAAGGACAAGAGGAACTCTGCTACTGTTAAATCGGCGGGAAGAAGGGGTGAGTGCCAATGCCCAGGAAATGGAGGGGATGCCATTGATGCTGCCCTCACCTGCATCTCCTCCATTCCCCGGACATCTGTGCTCACCCCATCTTCCCGCTTTGGGGGACCACTATGTCGAGTACCTCCAATCCATCCACCAAAACCAGAACTTCCCGATGGCCCAACATTTTAATTCTGATTCCCGTTCCTATTCTGACATGTTGGTCTATGGCCTCCACACACCACGATGAGGCCTCACTCAGGCTGAAGGAGCAACACCTTGTATTCCATCTGCATAGCATCCAACCTGATGGCATAAACATTGATTTCTCCTTCCAGTGAAAATAAAATTCCCTCCCCCTCCCCTTTTCTTCTATTCCCCACTGTGGCCTCTTACCTCTTCTCATCTGCCTATAGCCTTCCCCCGGGTCCCATTCTCCTTCCTCTCCTATCAGATTCCTTCATTTCCAGCCCTTTATCTTTCCCACCTACTTGGCTTCACCATCACCTTCGAGCTATCCTTCTTCCCCTTTTTATTCTGGCATCTTCCCCCTTCCTTTCCAGTCCTGAAGAAGGCCTGAAACATTGACTGTTTATTCATTTCTGTGTATCCAAGTATCTGGATGAGGGTTGGACATACAATCTCAAGTTTCAGATATGATGGCGCTACTATTGGATTAAGTATGCTAACTTTGCCTCGATTACTGATAGGGTGATCCCAGCCACAGAACAACACCTCAGCATATTTCACTACCTTTCACTTGGAAAGGAAAATAAGAAGAATTGAAAAAAAAGACAAAAAACACAAAATGCTGGCAGAGCTCAGCAGGCCAGACAGCATCTATGGGAGGAGGTAATAACGACGTTTCGTATAGATGCTGTCTGACCTGCTGAGTTCTGCCAGCATTTTGTGTTTTTTATTTATTTCCAGCACCTGCAGATTCACTCGTGTTGCCTTTGAAAAAAAACCCAAATTAGTTAAGTTCAGACCAAATGATTTAATAATTCATCTTCTTTCTATTTTGATTATTGTGTGGGTATTTAGTGTATTCTCAATTTAATTGCCACCAAATTAACTTTTATTGACTCCCAAAGAATACTTCTCACAGTATAAGAATAGTAAGTTAAAAAGTTATGTTTAGCCAAACAGCCTGGCATCAGCAGCAATACTGGAATCTCTGGAGTTCTCAAATGTTTGACTTGGGCTACAGTAAATTTTGCTGTTTTCACCCATTTGTTTTGAAAGCAAGTACTAATTTATCCTAAAAAAAACAGTTGCATTTAAACTAATGTCAGTGCAGAGTTTATCAGTCACTGCTATTTTACATAAAGACACTATGTAGAATTATTCAACATCTTCACAAGAAAGCAGCAGAAAAAAAAATCAAAAGAGCTTCTGAGATCCTCCAGTTATCTGGCTAATCAGCAGTGATGATTGAAATCGGTGAATTGTTTGTCCGTCCCATGAGTAAGGGATAGCACATGGATCCGAAACAGGATAGGATGAAAGGCTGGAAGGGTGAAAATGTTGCAGAATGCAAAATAAAATCTGAACAAAGTGCTTTCAGAATAAATTCAGCTGCTCACCTTATGTACATTGTCTATAGTAATTGCTTTGGATGCACTAGCTCGTAAAAAAATTACACAAATTCCAGTAAGTGCCACATCCTTCCCTTCCGTTACAAATATTTTTGGTTTCTTGCTTCGTCCTATACTAGGATTGGTCCCTGCTCCAAAGAGGTTCATTTGCACTGCAAAACAAATATAGTTTGCAAAATAAGTGCATTCATTCACAACATTTTAGCATATTGTGTGTGTGTTGTTTGCATATTAGCAGGAAACTTGGACCCTGATTGAAAATTTTATTATTCAATATTTATGAATGTTATGAGAATGCAGGGTGACTTGGACAGGTTGGGTGAGTGGGCAAATGTATGGCAGATGCAGTTTAATGTGGATAAATGTGAGGTTATCCACTTTGGTGGCAAGAACAGGAAGGCAGATTACTATCTAAATGGAGTCAAGTTAGGAAAAGGGGAAGTACAACGAGATCTAGGTGTTCATGTACATCAGTCAATGAAAGCAAGCATGCAGGTACAGCAGGCAGTGAAGAAAGCTAATGGCATGCTGGCCTTTATAACAAGAGGAATTGAGTATAGGAGTAAAGAGGTCCTTCTGCAGCTGTACAGGGCCCTGGTGAGACCCCACCTGGAGTATTGTGTGCAGTTTTGGTCTCCAAATTTGAGGAAGGACATTCTTGCTACTGAGGGAGTGCAGCATAGGTTCACAAGGTTAATTCCCAGAATGGAGGGACTGTCATATGTTGAAAGATTGGAGCGACTGAGCTTGTATGCACTGGAATTTAGAAGGATGAGAGGGGATCTGATTGAAACATATAAGATTATTAAGGGATTGGACACGCTGGAGGCAGGAAGCATGTTTCTGCTGATGGGCGAGTCCAGAACTAGAGGCCACAGTTTAAGAATAAGGGGTAGGCCATTTAGAACAGAGATGCAGAAAAACTTTTTCACCCAGAGAGTGGTGGATATATGGAATGCTCTGCCCCAGAAGGCAGTGGAGGCCAAGTCTCTGGATGCATTCAAGAGAGAGTTAGATAGAGCTCTTATAGATAGCAGGGTCAAGGGATATGGGGAGAGGGCAGGAACAGGGTACTGATTGTGTATGATCAGCCATGATCACAGTGAATGGCGGTGCTGGCTAGAAGGTCCAAATGGCCTACTCCTGCACCTACTGTCTATTTAGTACGGTATCTCAATACAGAATGCTTTTGTAATATTGCTTTGGATTTGATTACTTAGTTTTCCCTGTGATTAAATCTCCAATACAGTTTAAGTTACCCCAAAGCTGAGGGTAGTTTGAGCATCAGATGAGGTTGAAAGTCAGGTCTTGAGCTCTCAAACTATACTTGGAAGCACTGCCAATAAGCTGCTTTGATTTCAAGATGACCATACAATTAACTTTCCTAGGCTAATAATTATCTTATAAAAATGATACTAGGACTGAACTCAAAGAATTAAATAAAACTGGAATGTAAAACGGGCTAATGCTTTGCAGTTAGAGGTAAAATTCATTCCCCTTGATCCCAATATTGTAATTCCATTGAAATGATGCATTAATGTTTGTGAAGCAAGTTCATTATCAAATGAAAAAGAGACATTTTTAGGATTTTTTTAAAAGAAGTTCCGATATGAGCCAGTATTCCGGCTTGCCCAGCAAAAAAAAAAAATCTGCGAGAAACGGTATGACTTGAGTGCAATTTCATACAGATGAAGATTCTCTGCTGACTCTCAGGATGATAACACAACTTTTTAAAAACCTGTCTAACTGTGAAATCCAGACTGGTCCATACAAGCTCAGGTTATTTTCTCAGATGGCCAATGATAATCTAGGAATATCCACGTCCACATTTTCTGGTGACGATTCAGTTTGATGCTTAAAATATTGCAACTCGCACTCTCAGATTGCTGCTCCAGCACAATAACATAATTTAAAATGCATACACAGCCTCACAGATTAGTAAAAACATTGGAATGAAATACAGAGCAACCAAACAGAAAACAGAATAGTTTAATGAGATATGCTAACATAACAAGTATAATATTTTTAGAAATTTTTTAACTACTCTCATTACTCATGCCAATTGATGAGCCATAATGACTGAGAATTTCTAACCTTTGCAAACTACCGTAGATGTCGGATTATAAGCCGCTACTTTTTTCCCACATTTTGAACAGCTTTGAACACTGCGGCCTTTACTACGGTGCGGCTAATGCATGATTTTTTTTCATGCCGCCAAAAACATTTTGCCTCGTAACAGTAGACCAATAAAATTGATGAGTAGTTCACAGAGGTCCAATGAAATTGTACGATAAATCAAGCGCACTTTCACAATTAAATTATTGTAAATCAGTCATTTGTACTCACCCTCATCAACATGGAAAACACTCGAAGAAAAGCATTGTGCTGCCTTTATGGCAGTTATTTAGTTTATAATATTTTCGCTTAGTAATTCATTTGTTAGTATTTTCTAGTTAAAGTTAGAAGTGTTTTAAGTATATTTGTTTTCTGTACTACATCCCGGGATGCTATGACGTCACATCCGGTTTCACCGCGTCTTGTGGGAAATACGGGTTTGCGATAAATGGGAAGGTGGGGGGCGAGCGGCATTAGACCCGAGCGAACGCTGCTTTTAAGTTAAAGGCGATCAATAACTTTTCCTGGTAGGCTGCAGTATATATATTTTTTACCAGTCGTTAGGAGATATTGGAATGTTGTTCAGTAAAAAAGTATACGCAACGTAATTTGTGTGTTACCGATACGTATGTATATTTAAAAGTAGCCGCGTTACAGGCACGGTTCGAAAAAAAGCATTTGCAATATGTATTTGTTTATGTTACCATACGGATTTAATTAAAAGTTAAAAAAATCCTCACATGTAATATCTTTCTGTGTAAATATCTCATATCACAATGTGGGACACCTGTGGCCTAAAATCCGGTGCGGCTTGTACAAGTACAAAATTGATTTTCTTTCTAAAATTAGAGCCAGCGGCTTTTAATCAGGTGCGCTCTGTAGTGCGAAATCTACGGTAGTTTGTTTTAGCAGCGGTGTTCTTGTGATACAACGGGCCATAGCAGCTTCAGCCTGGAAAAGGCGTGAACTGGCAAAAGCTGCTGCTGCTGCATTTGGCTGCAGTTAACTTGTGCATGTTCATACAACTAGAAGGTAGGTGAGGAGTGAATTGGGTTGGAGCTGTTGTAATAACTCTCCATTGGTTAAACAGTCTGTTGATACGGCAATTAAGACTTTCAAATGAAGAACGGTCATGTACGCGAAGGCGTCACTGGAATATCAGTGCATGTGAACTGTGGTCCAGGAAAGGGGTCACTCATTATGATAGGCAGCAATGGAGATTTCCATCACAACATTTAGGAGAATTTCTGTTAATTAATTAAGCACATGTAAAATTGTGCTATCAGAACCATGACAAGGGATGAGAAATCAATTCCAAGTGACAGGCATTAGCCTGAGAAAGTATCATTTACATGACCTTCTAAAATTATGCATCTTAAACAGCATCATTAACACAAAAGGAAATTGATTACTTGCTCCACTTACTTGCCCCATCATTGAAATGTCCCTACAACCAATTATCTCGCTTTAAGAACTATTTATCTCAATCTCATATTCTCATTATTTATTGCTATTTAATTATATTTGCATTTGCACAGTTTGTCGTCTACCACACTCTGGTTGATCTTTCATTGATCCTGTTATAGTTATTATTCTATAGTTTGGCTGAGTATGCCCGCAGGAAAATGAATCTCAGATTTGTATATGGTGACATATATGTACTTTGATAATAAAATATACTTTGAACTTCGATTATATCCAAATTGCTCACCAATAGCCTTTGAATAATTACACAAAAAAGGAGTACAGGATCAGTTCACTTACTCGGTTACTCACTTTGCTTACCTTTTTCATTCGGTTCCACTTCTTGATAATAAAACATAAGGTGTGCAAGCCCTCCAATGGCAAAGAATGAATCTACACGATCAATCTTTAAAATAAAAATGAATCATCACAATTGCCGCAATTTATAAACGGAAGTGTTCAGGACAAAATGGTCTCACATTTAATTTTAATGCATGGAAATATTCAGTAATTCATAAAGAGCATGCTTTAAACTGAAGGCAATATTTATTTCCATTAGTAAGAGAGAGCACAGTGAACTACCTACTTTGTCTCATTCATATCAAAAAAAAACAAGCAAGCACTGGTATTAATATCCTCAAATGACTGCCCTGCCTAGCTCGCTTCAAATACCAGTACAGTACTGTGCAAAAGTCCAAGGCACCCTAGATTTTTTTTAAAATGGGGTTTCAGATGGTAGGGTATCCACAGAGCCCCGATCGCAACATCGTCAAGGCTGTCTGGGGATAACCTGGAGAGTCAGAAGCAAGTGAGACAGACAAAGTCTGCAGAAGAACTGTGGCAAGTTCTCCAAGATGCTTTAAGCAACCTACCTGATGATGTTCTTATAAAACTGCTCGAGAGCATACCTAACAGAACTGATGCAGTTTTAAAGGCAAAGAATGGTCACACCAAATATTAATACGATTTAGTTTTTTTTTTACTGTTTACTGCTCTTTATAGTAATGTTTTGATATTTAGAAATGTTTCATTTCATTATTTTTGAAAGAATCTTCACTTCACTGAATTTTTGTTTACATGAATCTAAAACTTGTCCATTGTACTGTACATTACTTTTGAAGCGTCTTATCTTGATTTTAAAATGCCCTAGTACATTAGCATGCACCAGACTGCTCTCACTAACCTCTGTGTTCTTGGTGAATACTGATACAAGGGATTCATTAGTACCTTGCCCACATTTTCTGGCTCCAAGCATAAATTCCCTCATTTATCCTCAAGTGGCCCTACACTTTTCCCTATTGTCTTCAATTATTTTTAATGCAAGTATAAAATGCCTTGGGATGTTATTTAACCTACTTGCCAAGGATAATTCCTGACCCCTTTGGGCCCTCCTAACTTTACCCAAATTGAGTTCTATCCTGCTCTCTTTCTATTCCTCCAGCATTTTGTTTCATTTTAGCTTTAAGTTATGCTGCAAATTAAATGTAATTTCTTGAAAACTATTTTTGTTGACATAATTTTAGTAATACATACACTCACCTGGGAACCCTCAAGAATGGCATCTTCCACCTCAACTTTCTCTATTCCAATGCACGAGGCCACAACCCCCAAAATGTAGTCATGTCTACCATCCAGATGGGCCCGCTTGGCTTCTCTTTCCTCTTTTAGCTTTTGCTGCAAAGATAGGCAGGCCATTTTATAGTTAGAAAAATTGAAAGCAAACAATGCAGAATTATGCACTTTTAATCCCATCGTATTATTCCTTATTTTGTTTATAATCCTGCTTGAGCTCTCAGGTCTTTTTATACTTCCTTCAAAATGTGACAGGTCAACTTTTTTGAATGACACTCCTGAACAATGGAGCTCAATACCTAAAACTAGGGTCTCGGCCCGAAACGTCGACAGCACTTCTCCCTATAGATGCTGCCTGGCCTGCTGTGTTCCACCAGCATTTTGTGTGTGTTGTTGTTTGAATTTCCAGCATCTGCAGATTTCCTCGAGTTGACACTCAGACTCAGTCGACACTGTTAATATCAGCTCAAAACCAATTGGCTTAATCTTGCATTTAACTAACGTCTTTTTGTCTTTCATTTTCATGTTTATTTTTATTTTGGCTTCTTTATTTTCACGTTTGCACTTTTTCCTATTGTAAAGGACCTTGAATTACTCTAAGAAAACTGCTCTATAAAGTTATTATTATTAAAATTATTTGATTACAGCAATTTGATTGTTCAGGTATCTACTCATATTGTAATGCACCCCCCCAAACACATAGATCTAATAGTTCAAAAGTACAGATAAAGTGCGTCTCAATTTAATTAACCCAGGATCCTCTCTTTAAGATAGCAAGTTTTACAGAAGGGAAATTACGTTGTGATTATACAGCCCTTATATTAACTGTCAAATATAGAAAATTTATACATAGTTGCTGTCATCTTAAGGACTAAATTTACAGATCAAGTATCAACATAATCACCAAATGGGTTCCTTAAGTTGTTATAGCCAGGGGAGATAGTGGGGGCAGAGAGAGGGTGACGGGGGGGGGGGGGGTGACAGAGACCAAGTTTGGCCATTCTCCTCTGACCTCTCTCACTGAATGTTTCTTGTTTTTCGCACCATTTTCTGTAAACTCTAGAGACTGTTGTGTATGGAAATTCCAGGAAACCAGCAGTTTCTGAGATACTCAAACCACCCCGTCTGCCACCACAATAATTCTATGGTCAATGTCACTCAGATCACATTTCTTCCCCATTCTGATGTTTGGTCCAAACAACTGAACCACTTGACCATGTCTGCATGCTTTTACGCACATGATTGACAGATTAGATATTTGCATTAACAAGCAGGTGTATAGCTGTACCTAATACAGTGGCCACGAAATGTATATATTTTGTTGTTCCTTTTTCATGCCTTGTGGCACATCGGCTGGCATTTTTTTTTTGTCATTTCCATACTATTTGTCTGTTTTGACAAAGCAGCGTTGCTAGCTTGACCCTCAGCCCAGCACAAATGGAAAGTGTGCAAGGAGCTGGGTCGAACCTGTGACCATTCACCTCAAAACCTGGTGCTGTCACCATTACATCAACAACCGGCATTAAGTGTAGCTATTATATATACAATATATCCATGTATGCATAATATGAATGCTGATAGTTACATGAATGCCAAAGCATTTGCAAACAGTTTTACTGTTTATGTGGTAAAATTAAAAATTGGAATTCTAAAAATTAGAAAATATGTTTTATGAATTACACTAAAATTAACCAAGCATTATTTAGAACAGGAATTATTACATGAAGAATGCTTATTTGTTAGTTTTAAAGATAACAAAATTATTAATAGAGATGCTAATTAAAGTGGTTACATTTTCATGAAAATTTTCGTAAAGAGCACATTCCATTTTATCTGAGATGTTCCGCTCTGCTGTTAAGGGAGTGCAAATAGGTAGAAGAGTTCTTTCAGAAAAGTGTGATAACTCTTTCCTCTAGTATCAAGCTCACAAACTCATCTCATTAATTCAACTTGGAGGAAAGGGTGGACATGAAGCAGATTTAATTTATTGTGTGAAAATATGAAGTATTGCGAGGAAAAATGCTGGGACACAATATGATTTTTACAGATGTGAGGTGAAGAGAACATTACCGTTGAGTACGGGGGCGCCAAAGAACAGGATCAGGAAAAGCTACTGAGGATTGTAAACTCAGCCAACTCCATCATGGGTACTAGCCTCCCCACTGAGGCATCTTCATCATTAAGGACCCTCACCATCCAGGGCATGAATTACCATCATCAGGAGAAGGTACAGGAACTAGAAGACACACATCCAATGGTTTAGGAACAGCTTCTTCCTCTCCACTATCAGATTACTGAATCACCCATGAATCCATTAACACCACCTCACCATTCTGCTCCCCTTTTGCACTACTATATTATTTTTATATTCCTTATTGTAAATTATCAGGGGCATGAACAGCTGAGTGCTTAAGGTCTGGAATGTATTAATAACGACACATTTGAGGAAGCCTCAAAGTAACATTCAAAAGTGCGGTTGTGGCTGAAGGGAGGTAGTGGTTGGGTAAATACCTAAGAGGAAATAAATGTCAAGGCTTTCAGAAAGGATGGAGGACTGAGACTTGCCAGATTGCCCTTTCAAAGGGCAAGTATGGTCTCAATGGACCAAAGACAACCCTACATCTTTTTAACCACTCTGTGAATTTAAAGCTATTACAGGACTGAATTTGCACTGTTACTAATCAAATCAATCCTTCTTTTTGGACCACAGTAAATTAATAATTGATATCAAATGGTTGACACTTTACATTAATTCTTTGTTCAAATTTAATTCCCTTTCTCTTTGTTCAATAGAAGTTTTCCAATAACAGCAGAAATAAAAAGAACCACTCTTAACTGATGTGTGCACTGCATGACCAGGTCAAATTATGGTCCTTTCCGTTTCAAACAGAACCATTCAGAAATAACAATAATGTAATTAGAATTCAGGAAGTGGATTTAGATAAGCCAGAATGATCACTTAAACAGTTCACTGATTCACAAATTAACAGTACATTATTAAACCTTTCACAAGAGCAGGCAAGTATGTTGTAATAACACTGGTGCTTGGTAACAAAGAGTAACTAACAAGTTATCAGAACAAAGCTTTCCAAAAATAATTATTTAACCTTTACTTCTCAAGTACTGCTCATTGTCGGTATTTGTGTTGTCCATCATAAACAATAATCGGGAAGAACCCACAATGAAGTGTAGTTTCAGGCACAGCTACCTAGTTTAGTCCAAAGAAATAACCACTGCAAACAGTGATCTAGCCTTTAAAATACAGAAAAAATTATACACAGAGGGAAATCTATAATTGTTTTATATGCTATCAAAGCCAAAGATTTATATATTTCCAAAGTGCAAAGTAAATTTATTATTAAAGTACATATATGTCACCATATACTACCTTGAGATTCATTTTCTTGCAGACATTCACAGAACAATGAATTATGAAAAACTGCATACAGCTAAAGTGCAGAAGTCAAACTGTGCAAATAAAAACTAATCATAAATAATTAGGTAAACAAATAATTCATAATTCAGTGAGATCATGCCTCTTCCAAACTATTCGTCTGTTCATTATGGTTAACTCCTTTATCTCAGGATTAAAACAAGGGAACCTTCTCTAAACTACTGCCAATCCATGTGCATTTCTCCCTAAATTAGGTGTTCAAAACTGCAATACTTCAGCTGTGATGCCTGGCATCACTGAAGCAAAACTTACCAACTATTTTACTTAATCCCTATTGATCTAATGATGTTTCCTGTACATTTCACCAGAGTGCTTTAAGGCGTTCATATTTGCTCCAATATTGAATAAATAACTCTATATACAGTACGACACATTGTGGAACCAAATATACTTTGCATAAATATAGTAGCATGGTCATTTGAGACCACTTGCATCAAAAGGCTACCTACCACATAATACTGCAGCTGCTGCTCTTATAGACAGCAATCCTTGTTTACACAGCTGCACCCACTGATTCCCAAACTCAGTATCCAGACATTCAATGGAAGTGCTGATTTTGAGCTCGAGATCTTCAAAAGCACTTCTGATATAGAATGTGTCTGTCTTGGCACATAGAAGTTGACGATGAATTTCAACATCAATGTCTTCCATTCAATTATAATAAACTTGAACTTGAACTTAAGCTAAAAACAAGCTACTGGAGAAACTCAGTGGGTCAGGCAGCATCTCAAAGTTCAAAGAAAAACTTATTACCACAGTACATACGTACATATACCCTGAGATTCTTTTTCTTGTGGGCATATTCACCAAATCTACTGAACAGTAACTGTAAACAGGATCATTAAAAGAGTAAGAGCATAAAAGACAACAAAATGTGCAAATACAAATAAATAGCAATATAACAATGAGAGCATGAAATAACAAGATAAAGAGTCCTTAAAGTGAGATCATTGGTTATGAAAATATCTCAACAGATGAGTGCAGTTACAAACGAGAAAATCTGCAGATGCTGGAAATCTGAGCAACACACACAAAATGCTACAGGAACTCAGCAGGTCAGGCAGCATCTAGGAAAATAAAGTACAGCTGGCGTTTCGAGCCAAAACGTCAACTATACTCTTTTCCTAGATGCTGCCTGGCCTGCTGAGATCCTACAGCATTTTGAGATGAGTGTATTTATCCTCTTTTGTTCAAGAGCCTGATGGTTGAAGGGTAGTAACTGTTCTTGAACCGGGTGGTGCGAGTCCTGAGGCTCCTGTACCTTCTACCTGATGGCAGCAGTGAGAAAAGAGCACGGCCTGAGTGGTGAGGAACTTTGATGATGGATGCTGCTTTCCAACAACAGCGTTTCATGCAGATGTGTTCAATGGTTGGGAGGGCTTTACCCGTGACGTACTGGGCCAAATCCACTAACTTTTGTAAGATTTTCCATTCAAAGGTATTAGTGTTCCCATACCAGGCTGTAATACAGCCAGTCAATACACTTTCCATGACACATCCACAGAAATTTATCAAGATTTTTGATGAAATGCCAAATCTTCACAGACTCCTAAGGAAGTAGAGGAACTGCCATGCTTTCTTTGCAATTGCATTTATATGATAGATCTATGATAGGTCCTCGGATATAGTGACACCCAGGAATTTAAAGTTACTGACCCTCTTCACCTCTGATAAAAATATAGAAAACCAATACAGGCTCTTCAGCCCACAAAGTTGTGCCAAAATGTCCCGACCTTAGAAATTACTAGGCTTATCTATAGCCCTCTATTTTTCTAAGCTCCATGTACCTATCCTAAAGTCCCTTAAAAGACCTTATCGTATCCGCCTCCAAAACCATTGCCGGCGGCCCATTCCACGCATTCACTACTCTCTGAGTAAAAAAACTTACCCCTGATGTCTCCTCTGTACCTACTCCCCAGCACCTTAAACCTCTGTCCTCCTGTAGCAACCATTTCAGCCCTGGGAAAAAGCCTCTGACTATCCACATGATCAATGCCTCTCATCAGGTCACCTCTCATCCTCTGACGCTCCAAGGAGAAAAGGCCAAGTTCACTCAACCTATTCTCATAAGGCATGCTCCCCAATCCAGGCAACATCTTTGTAAATCTCCTCTGCACTCTTTCTATGGCTTCCTCATTCTTCCTGTAGTGAGGCGACCAGAACTGAGCACAGTACTCCAAGTGGGGTCTGACCAGGGTCCTATATAGCTGCAACATGGAGTGAGCTGTTGTTATGACACCAATCTGCCAAATTTTCAATCCTCCTGTATGCTGATTCATCACCACCTTTGATATGGCCCACAACAATGGTGTCATTAGCAAACTTGAATATAGTGTTGGAGCTATACTTAGCCACACAGTCATAAAGTGAGTAGAGTAGGGGGGAGAAGCACACAGCCCTGTGGTGCACCTCTGCTGATGGAGATTGTGGAGATGTTTTTGCCAATCTGAACTGACTGGTGTCTGCAAGTTAGGGAATCAAGGATCCAATTTTACAAGGGAGTATCGAGGGCCAGGTCTTGGAGTTTACAGATTACTATAGAGGGAACAATGGTACTAAGTGCTGAGCTGTAATGGATAAATAACATTGCTATCCAGATGTTCCAGGGTTGTGTGAAGATTCAATGAGATAGCATCTGCTGTGGACTAGTAGGCAAATTGGAGTAGATCCAAGTCGCCACTCAGACAGGAGCTGATATGCTTCAACACCAGCCTCTCAAAACACTTCATCACTGTGGATGTAAATGCCATTGTGCGAATCATTGAGGCAGGTTATCACGCTCTGCTTGGGCACCACTATGTTTGAAACTTGCTTAAAACAGGTGGGTACTGCACACTGACGAAGCCAGAGGTGATAAAATATCCATGAACACACCAGCCAGTTGGTCAGCATAGGTCTTCAGTACTCAGCCAGGTGCTCCATCCAGACCAGATGCTTTCCTTGGATTCACTCTCTTGAAGGCAGCCCTTGCGTCACCTTCAGGTACCGAGGCCAAAGGATCATCGGGAGACGTGGGGGTGCGTGATGGTTCCTCCCTGTTCTGGTGGTCACAGAAAGCATAGAGCTCATCTGGAAGCTGGCCCCCTGTCACTAGATTTAATTTTGTCAGAGGCTATAGCGTTCAAACCTTGCCACAGCTGTTGAGCATCCCTTGTTGATTCCCTTCTAGTCCAGATTCTCCACTTCACCCATGAGATGGCTTTCCGGACATCATACCTGCACCTCTTGTAGCATTCTTGATCTCCAGACTTGAATCTGCGGAGAGTCTTTCAGCAAAGATGAAAAGGGGAAATAGCCAGTATAAAATAGGTGAAGTATAAAATGCGGCTTGATAGGTGGATCAAGTGAGGAGCAATTGATTGGCACACAGAGATCAAAGGCCTGGAGGCCTATCCTGGAGTTGAAAGACTGCCTATGTGTTTCAGTGGGTGGGAGGAAGGAAAGGGGCCAATTTTGCTGCTGCTGTTTTGTTGCTTGTTGTGTTCTCTGTTGGTCTGCAGAAGATTGCTGTCATGCTACATTGACACCAGAATGTGTGACAACACCTACAGGCTGTCACCAGCACACTCTCAGGTGTGTTAGTTGTTAATGTAAATGGCACATTTCACCGTATGCTAACATGTACATATGATAAATAATTCTGAATCTGAACATGGAGTCAGGTGGGAGAGGAAAGGTTGGAGAGAGTGACGGAGATTGGGAGGTGATAGACAGGGACAAAGGGCTGCAGATTATTGAATCATAAACAATGAAGGTGAAGATTGGAACTAAGTAAGGAAAGAAAGGTGGGCAGATGGGAACAGGGGAGGAGAGTGTTGGTAATGGCGGATGGGATTAGGTGGTGACAGGGAAGAAATTGGGCAATGGGGGCAAATGGAAAGAAGTGTGTGTATGAGAGAGAAAACTTAGATCAGAAGGAGAGAGGGCGAGAAAAGGAGAAACAGGTTATCTTAAATTGGCGATTTCAGATGTTCACAACACTGTTGGGTTAGACCATCAGTCAGAATATGAGAAACATTTGGTTTGCAGTTTGCCTCTGCCCATTAGTGGGGGAGGTTGAGGACAGATAGGCCTTTGATCAATGGCAAAGGGAAATTTAAATGTCTTGTAACTGGGAGTTCCAGACAGCTACTGCAGAGTGCAAGTGCTCTGCAAAGCAAACAACTCTTGGTCTCACATCGTGAGCAATGAATGCAACCAGCAAGGTTAGAGAAAGTGCATGTGAATCACTTCACTTGGAAGGGCTGTTTAGGTACCTGAATGGAGGTGGATGTTACAGCTCCTTCTGTTGCGGGGGAAAGTGCTTTAGGAAAGGGAAAGATGGGTGAACCTGCAAGTCACAGAGATGTTTCTGTGGAAAATAGAAAAGGGTGGGGAGGGAAAGATGTGACTGGTGATGGGATCATGTTGTAGTTGATGGAAATGTCAAAAAATGTGCTGGATGCAGAGGCTGATGGGATGAAAGTTAAGGACTGAGGGGATTCTATCTCTGTTCTACCTAGGAGTAAGTGGAGTGAGAGCAGAAGTGCAGGGAATGGAGGGAATGGGGTAAAGGCTCCATCAACCACGGGGGATGAAAGGCCATACGACCATAAGACATAGGAGCAGAATTAGGCCATTCATCCCATTGAGTCTGCTCCACAATTCCATCATGGCTGATGCCAGATACCACTCAATCCCACACTCCTGCTCTCTCGCCATATCCTTTGATGCCGTGACCAATCAAGAAGTAATCAACTTCCACCTTCAATATACCCACAGACTTGGTCTCCACCGCAGTCTGTGGCAGAGCATTCTGCAGATTCACTCCTCTCTGGCTAAGAAAAATACTCTTTACCACTGTTCTAAAAAGTCACCCCTTAATTTTGAGGCTGTGCCCTCTAGTTTTGGATACCCCCACCAAAGGAAACATCCTCTCCACATCCACCTTATCTGGTTCTTTCAATATTCGGTTGGTTTCAATGATATCCCCCTGCATTCTTCTAAATTCCAGTGAGTACAGGCCCAAAGCTGCCAAATGCTCCTCATATACTAACCCCTTCATTCCCCGAATCATCATTGTGAACCTCCTCTGGACTCTTTCCAATGACAATACATTCTTTCTGAGATATGGGGCCCAAAACCATTGACGTTACTCCAAGTGTCTGACTACTGTCTTATCTCCTTGTTCTTATATTAAAGTCCCCTTGAAATAGCCTCGAGATTTGGGGGAGTAGATTTAGGACAGAGATGAGGGGGAACTGCTTTTCCCAGAAGGTGGTGAATCTGTGGAATTCTCTGCCCAATGGAGGCTACCTCAGTAAATATATTTAAGACAAGGTTGGACATATTTTTGCATAGTAGGGGAATTAAGGGTTATGGGGGAAAGGGAGGTAGGTGGAGATCAGCCATGATCTTATTCAAAGGCAAAGCAGGCTCGACAGGCCAGATGGCCTACTCCTGCTCCTATTTCTTATGTTCTTATGTTCTAAATAAATGCCAGCATTGCATTTGCCTTCTTTACCATAGACTCAACATATAAATTAACCTTCTGTAAGTCTTGCACAAGGACTCCCAAGTCCCACTGCACCTTTGAACCTTCTCCCATTTAGGTAATAGTCTGCACTATTGTCCCTTTTACCAAAATGCATTATCACACATTTCCCAACACTATTCCATCTGCCACTTTTTTGCCCATTCTTCCAATTATTCTAAACAACACTACTTACTACTTACAACAGTTGTTGATGAATTTAGGGACTAATAGCAGAATAGGTTTGGAACAAAGACTGCTCCACATAGTCAACAAAAAACAGGTGTACCTAGTGTTCACAAGCGTGCCCTGTTATTTACCAAAAGAGAAAGGAATGAAATAGTTGTCCAAAGTGAGAACAAGTTCTGCAAGGCGAAGGGGTGAAATTAGAAGGGAACTGGCTGGATCTATGTTCTGCCAAGCAACAGAGAGCTCGAAGGCCTTCTTGATGCACAATGCAAGTGCTTCCAAAGATGAGGTAGTGGGAACCAAGGAAATGGAAGGTGTTAAAATGATGGCTCGTAAGACATGCAAAGTGGTCTTCATAAGTGTGTCATTAAGGGTCTTATCATCAGAAAAAAATACTAGCAGGTTGGTAAAGGCCAATAGTGTGAAAGAAAACAGAAAATGCTTTTAAAAAATTCTCAGAATGAAAGACCCTAGACTCAAAACATTTAGTATCTTCTCTTTCCACAGATGCTGAGTATTCCAGTATTTTATTTTATTTCATATTTCCATTATCTGCAGATTTTTAAATATTTTCTTTTCCTGAAGTAGTGTGAAGACTGATTGTTTCTTATATCAATGGTTCCTAATATTAACCATATAACCTCTAATTATGGCCCTCTCTTCCCATAGAGGCTTTACCCTCTCTGTTCAGAACCAGAATCAGGTTTATTATCACTGATATATGTCATTAAATATGCTGTTTTGTGGCAGCAGTTACACCATTATCTGCCTTTAAACAGCTTGTACAGCAGGCTAACATGTACTAACCCATATTTTTCCAAGCAACAATTACTTTTGTCTTGTATTAGTATCTTTCAGTGTTGCCCCACCATTGACATTGGGCTGCCTGACCTAAAACATTAAAACACGTACATGAATCCACAACAAAAAGCAATTACAGAGCTTCTATGTCCCGAGGGCAAATGCAGTCATAACCCCATCACGGAGAACAACATGCCCTCCGTTCCTATGAGTGATAAGCATTTTAATCACCATTGAAACAGGCTTGGCAACAATGACAAAATACACAAAGCCTCAAACAAGCCTGGACTTGCTGAGTGCAGTAAATGTGACAAAAGAAAATGTGGCACAGGTCATCTGTGCTTTGAATGTAGATTTAAAAATTGGCAATGTGATCAAGTTAAAAAAGGTTACCTCAGAGAAGATATAAGGAAATAAGACGTTTTGTATTTCCTTGCCGTATTGTCATTTTAGATATTTCTAATTCCACTGTAACATTGAATTAAACAGTTTATAATGAAATGCTATTAAGGTTACTCGAGGACAAAGCAATGCATCAGATAAACAGAAAATCCACAGTACTCACTAATCCTCTACAAAGATCTTTATGGATTTAAGTGATAAATATTCTGCATAAAGACCATATCACTAAATACTTGAGAAACTTCTCATGAATAAATGATGTACAGAAATAATGCACATTTTAACCATACATTGTACAAGTCCAAGTTTAGAATATATTGTCTAAATACACTATGCTACAGTTGTCAGTTTAGTGAAGCAGTAAATATACAAATTAAGTATTCAAAATAAGTACCGCTTTGAAGTATTCATAAGGGAAAAAATACTTCCCAAACAAGAATGAAGTAAAATGCAGTGAGTTTTATTTGTTTATTGAGATACAGCACAGAATAGGTCCTTCCAGCCTGTCAAGCCATGCCACGCAGCAATCCCGATTTAATCCTAACCTAATCACAGGACGATTTTTACAGTGACCAATTAACCTACCAACTGGTACATCTTTGGACAGTGGGAGGAAACCAAAGCACCCAGAGAAAACCCACATGGTCACATACAATCTCCTTAGAGGCAGCATTGGGAATGAAACCGGATTGCTTGTACTGTAAAGAGTTGTGCTAACCATTACACTACTGTGTGCCTCACATGTATAATACACACGTATAATGGACATATATTTAATCTGCACTTTATGGTGAACAGACACAATAGGCAAAGTGCTGCTTCTGTGTTGTATCTTTCTATGACTCAATAGAGGAAATGATCAGAGAAATGATTTGAGGGGAAATGGAAATAAGAGAATAAACATTTCAGACTTGATTTTATTTAGCATATTTTCAACTCACATTCAGAACATCTCAAAGTGTTGTAGAGCCAGTGATGCAGTTCTGGTCAAGTCAATGTCGCAAGGTAGGATACTCAACAGGCAATTGGCCCATAATAGGCTCCTATAACAGCAATCTATTATTTAATTGATAATCTGTTGAACAATTGTTAACTGAGGAAAAAAATTTAGGAGAGGACATTATTATAAAGATGGGTTTTTTTAATTTTATCCCAATCCAAAGATGAACTGCATAAAGAGTCCAGCATTGGAGCACAGTGATCAAATTTTGCTTATTTCCATGGGGAAAATAGAAAAGCAGAATTTTTCCTACATAACGATAGAGCAACAACGGTGATAACATAGCGAACTCTCAATGGTCACTTTATTAGGTACACCTGTACATTAATGCAAATATCTAATCAACCAATCATGTGGCAGCATCTCAGAACATGCAAGTATGCAGACAGAGATGAAAGATTCAGCTGTTTTTCAAACCAGACATCAGAATGGAGAATTAATATGATCTAAGTGACTTTGACCATGGAATGATTGCAGGTGCCAGATGGGATGGTTGCGTATCTCAGGGATTTTCACACACAACAGCCTCTCAAGTTTACAGAGAATGGAGAAAAAACAAAAAACATCCAGTGAGCAGTTCTGTGGGCAAAACACTTTGTTAACTAGAGAGGTCAAAGGAGAATGGCTAAACTGGGTTAAATTGACAGGAAGGCATGAGTAACTCAAATAACCATGTTACAAGTGATGTACAGAAGAGCATCTCTGAACACACAACACATTGAACCTTGAAGTGGATGGGCTACAGCAGCAGAAAACCAAATGGGGTTTCACTCCTGTAACTAACCAAATGGCCACTGAGTGTATAAATCCATGCCTGCTTTCTGTATCATGACTGTCTTTGAACATGAAATACAGGAAGTAAATCTGTAGATAAAGCAAGCTATACAGAAATTGGTCTTTAATTTAAGTGCACCAAATAAAAGTGTATGCCGGTCTTTATGTATTCATACATGATGCAAATGAGATCATACTGAGACCCATTACTGTCTTTTCTTGAGTCAAGCCATGCACTATTTCCAACTTTTGACTTCCAGCTCACAAATTTGAGACAAAATAGTAATCTCTTCTATGAAAAGATGTCAAATACTATTTGGAAATGTCAGTGATTAGACTCCAGTTTAGCATGGCCAATTCTATTTGTTGGTTGCTTAAAAAAAGAGGTAATTTGATTAGATCATCCTTTTTAACAAACATTGAAATGAGTCCAGGTGAATCTGAATTTGAACGTGGGTACCACATTTACCCATAGAAATCATTCACTGTCCATTCACTCTTTTGAGTGAAAATAAAAACATAAAAATATAGAACTAAGAGGAGTCTTGATGGCTTATCAATGAGTACAATAGTATTGTGATTAAGTTACTTGACTAGAAACCAGAACCCTGGACTGTTGATTGAGCATTGTGTTCAAATTAAACCACAATAATGGGAATGTAACATGTAGTTGTATAAATCTAGAATTTAAAGAAAATGCTAATGTCAATACTAGCGATCATGAAACCACTGTTCTCTCTTTAAAAAAAAGAAAACAATTTGGGTTATTGAACCGGACTAGTGTCCCAAAAACAGGTCTCGGCCCAAAATGTCGACTGATTCAAATATAAATCCACATGTCAAAATTAGATCATCTTGTTAGAAATGACAGTTGTGAGTGGGTGATTTCCATGCATGGCAAGAAACGATAACAGCAAAAGGTGAAAACCATTGGAAATCCCAGATCACTGTGTCAATTTGTCCTGAATTAACACTAATTAGTAATTATTTAAAAACTGTTCATATATATAGACAACACAAACTAAGCAGAGGGACAGGTGTGGAAGGGAGGAAGTTCCCAGTGGGCACATGACATACAGATTGTTCTGCTCTGCAGTCAGCGCAGGGTGTAAAGATTTGCGTCTGACCTATGCAGATGGAGATTTAAAGTCAGAGGGATGGGAATTAGATTTGAAGCTACAATAAAGTGAACAAGTAGGAATCAATAGTGTTCAATTACAGAATCTGGAATGGCAACCAATAGGGTGGCAATGACAAGTCATCACCTTTCATTTTTCTTTACAACATAGCAGGAGGGCATTCAGCCCACCAGGATGTACTGTGGAGAACATTCTGACAGGCTGCATTGCTGTCTGGTAAGGGAGAGGGGGCCTACTGCACAGGACCGAAATAAACTGCAGAGGGTTGTAAATTTAGTCGGCTCCATCTTGGGTACTAGCCTACAAATTAGCCAGGACATCTTCAAAGAGCGGTGTCTCAGAAAGGTAGTGTCTATTATTAAGGGCCTCCAGCACCCAGGGCATGCCCTTTTCTCACTGCTACCATCAGGTAGGAGGTACAGAGCCTGAAGGCACACACTCAGCGATCCAGGAACAGCTTCTTCCACTCTGCCATCTGATTCCTAAACGGACATTCAAGCTTTGGACACTACCTCACTTTTTTAAAATATAAATTATTTCAGTTTTTGCATGATTTTAATCTATTCCATATACGAATACAGTACTGTAATCAATTTATGTATTTATTTTTCTTCTATATAATGCACAGTATTGCATTGAACTGCTGCTGCTAAGTTCACAAATTTCAAGACACATGCCAGTGATAATAAACTTGATTCTGATTCTGAAACATATGCAAATCCCATTTTCCCTCTAACATGTTCTCCCCATATTCCCATTAGCTATCCCATATTCTACCACCTTCCTATATTCCAGGGCAAATTGCAGTGGCTAATTCATCTACCAACTTACATGTTTTTGGGGCATGAGAACTAGGGTCATCTAGGGTTAGGTCAGCAAATTGAGCCACGCTGTTTAAAGAGATAGATCCAATTGAAAACTACTCCATGGACGTAGATAGTAGTTAAGTTAATGTGACTTGAACTTAATGCATTCACCACACATAATCACAACGATAATCCACAATTAGAATCACTTAAAAAAGCGTTTAAAAACCTCTCTCGAACCCAAGAATTTAAAAAAGTTGCAATGCTCTACAGCAATTTAGCAGATATCTGTGCTGTTTACGATTTTAACTCCCCCCCCCCCCCATCAGAGTGAAATGAAATAATATGAAGTTGTTCATCTTTAAGCACAGTTTTTACATCTAATTATAAAGTGATAGGAGATATTGAAACATTCTGGTCACAGATACTAACTTCTTACTTCCTAGAATCCTTGTATTTTAAATCTATTTCCCAACAATGTAAACTTTTTTAAAAATTTATTCAAATGTTAACCTTTTGGCAAATAAAAGAAGTTTGCTTACCTTCAACACTCGTGTAACACTCTGTCTCCAGAGGTGTTTTCTACCTGTTCTCAACATCATTCTGAAACTTCGTTCAGTGTTTCATAATGAAATTCCCCATCAGCTGTGGACAATGGCCACAAACTCACCAAAACTAAAGTCATACCTGGCCATGCCTTAAAATTCAAACTGCCTTTTTCAGAATCTGAATCATGTAGTACCTTAGCTCTCAATCAACATATCAAAGCCTAACGATGACTTTGGAACAATGGCTTCCAAAGACATTAATTATTTCCAGTGCTTTATATTTGGACATGGCAATGCACTGCCCCAAAGTTCAAGCTGTCAAACATTTCATAATAAATTGTTTAGTTATGTTTATGATGGCAACAAACTATAAAAACCTCCCTCCCTTCATTTCCAATTGCTGAAAAGCAATTATCTAATGATGTTTTACTGGATTAAAAATTAGCCGTAATTTACAAATAACCTTAGCTGGAAAAAAAATCCTTTAAACAAAGGAAGAAGTACATGCATAACTTTATATTTCATTGGTGACTTCAATTAAATTAGTATTTATTTTATATTTTCACCATGCTAATCGGTTTGAGAGTTACCGATGCCAGAAGGAAAAAAAATAGCTAGGATATGCTAAGTTGCTTGGCAAGTTCAGAAACAGAAAACAACATTAGCAAGACCACAACAAATAAGAGATAAGCAGATTTTCAAAAGGATCAGTTCATTATTTATATGGAAAATTTGGATGAAAAAATATTGAAGTGCAATCTCAAAGTCTCATATTTAAAAAAAAACAAAAGCTTATAAACTTACTGAACTAGAATTTTTTGTAGGAGTTAATTAAAAACAGATAATATTTTGGATTCCTAGAAGTGTGATGAAGAATAGCTCCAATAGGAGGACACCACAGTTACTCAGGTGATACCAAGGTTTATGCATGTGGTGAACTAGATATACCTGTCTGACTGCTCCTGTGGCTCCTCCCACAGACCCTGCTGACTGCCCCTGTGGCTCCTCCCACAGACCCCTGTATAAAGGCGACTGTGGCCTGCTGCTCTCCCTCATTTTCCCAGGATGTAGTGTTGTTCTTCAGTCAATAAAAGCCGATATCTCACTTCCTAAGTCTCAGCGTGAGTTATTGATGGTGCATCAATTTTATTGACTGAAAGTTAGAACATGGAAACCGTTTTACGCCCAGAACGCCTGGACTTGGACCCCCAAGACCCTGGAGCAGCTCTTGCCTTTGAACACTGGCTGGTGTGCTTCCAATCGTACTTAGAGGAGGTTCGTGCCACCAACTCGGCTGTTCGGCTCAGACTTCTCCTCTCGAGGGTCGCCCCAAAAGTTTATTCGTTCATCAGGGACATATCCACCTACGAGGAGGCGCTTGCCGCCCTCCGAAGACAGTACCTGCGGCCAGTAAATCCAGTTTATGCACGGCACCGCTTGGCAACACGAAAACAGCGGCCTACAGAGTCGACTGCTGAATTTCTCCGAGATCTACAGGCACTCGCGTGGACTTGTGACTGCCAAGCGCTCACAGCGGAACAGCATACGGAACTCTTGGTCCGAGACGCTTTTGTGACTGGGGTCCGGTCAGTGTGTATACGCCAGCGGCTGCTGGAAAAAGCTGATCTTACCTTACGCTCCGCGATAGAGACGGCCGATACGATAGAGGCTGCGCAGCTGTACGCCAAAGAGGTCCAGCCGCGCGATTCCCCGGTTCCGAGCGAATTCGCCAACGCCGCTGCCCCTCGAATTCGCCAGGTATAAAACTCTGTTACTTTTGTGGGCTTCCGAAACATCCCAGAAACAGCTGCCCGGCTCGCGAAGCGACTTGTTCCAGCTGTGGGAAGAAGGGCCATTTCGCCAAGGTATGTAAGTCTAAACCGCGCCCGGGGTCGAGCAGTGCTGCGTCTGAGACCTGGGGGCCGCCATTTTGCATGACCGGATGTGGACAACCATCTTTGCCGGCGTCACCAGGCCCCGCCCCCGACTCGCCATCTTGCATGCCCGGATGTGAGCGGCCATCTTTGCCGGCGTCACCAGGCCCCGCCCCCGACACGCCCCGTTCAACGCTGGCTTCCGTGACCCTCGACCAAAGCGCCCCACACCAGCTCGCAAGGTCGATGATGGACATCCTGGTGGAGGGGCACAGGACTAGCTGCCTGTTTGACACGGGCAGCACTGAGAGTTTTATTGACCCGGCCACAGTGAAATGCTGTGGACTCGTGACACGGCCGGTACGTCAGAAGATCACCTTGGCTTCTGGGTCGCATTCCACGGACATCCGGGTGGGTTGTGTAGCGACATTGGTGGTGCAGGGCACAGAATATCGGAACTTTGCGCTACTAGTCATGCCTCGACTGTGCGCACCTGTGCTATTGGGGCTGGACTTCCAGAGCCACCTCGAAAGTGTGACTATGGCATATGACGGGCCCCTCCCACCACTCACTGTCAGGAATCCTCAGTTTGGTGGGACTTCGCCATATACTCCGTTACCACACGCACATACACACCGAACCACACATCCCGCCCAGCACCATGCTGATAGCTGTGCTGCTGACACTATTTGCAACCTCTCCACCCTCAAGATCCCTCCCCCATCGCTGTTCACCAACCTGACCCCCGACTGTAAACCTGTGGCAACTAAAAGTAGGAGGTACAGTGCGGGGGACAGGGCCTTTATTCATTCAGAGGTGCAGCGGCTGCTCAGGGAGGGGATCATTGAGCCGAGCACAAGCCCATGGCGGTCCCAGGTGGTCGTTGTTCGGACTGGGCAGAAAAATAGGATGGTTGTGGACTACAGCCAGACCATCAATAGATTCACGCAGCTTGACGCGTACCCACTACCCCGCATCGCGGATATGGTCAACCAGATAGCTCAGTACAAGGTGTACTCGACAATTGATCTGAAATCCGCTTATCACCAGCTCCCCATCCGCCCAGAGGACCGCCCCTACACCGCCTTCGAGGCGGGTGGCAGGCTCTATCACTTTCTGCGCGTCCCATTTGGTGTCACAAATGGGGTCTCAGTCTTCCAGAGGGAGATGGACCGGATGGTGGACCAGTACAAACTGACGGCCACATTTCCCTATCTAGATAACATCACCATCTGTTGTCGCGACTGGTCGGATCACGACGCCAACCTCCAACGCTTTTTCCAAGTGGCCGATGCTTTGAACCTCACTTATAACAAGGACAAGTGTGTGTTCAGAACCACACGACTCGCTATCCTTGGGTATGTCGTGGAGAATGGGGTCATTGGCCCTGACCCCGACCGTATGCGCCCTCTGTTAGAACTCCCTCTTCCCACTACTCTCAAGGCCCTCCGGCGGTGCCTGGGTTTTTTTTCCTATTACGCCCAATGGGTTCCCCATTACGCAGACAAGGCCCGCCCCCTGGTCAAGTCTACCACCTTTCCCCTCTCTGCCGAGGCCCGCGCGGCCTTCAGCTGCATTAAAGGGGACATTGCCAAAGCAACGATGCATGCGGTAGACGAGACCATTCCCTTCCAAGTAGAGAGTGACGCCTCTGACGTCGCGCTGGCTGCTACCCTCAATCAGGAAGGCAGACCAGTGGCGTTTTTTTCTCGTACCCTTCAAGGCTCTGAACTTCGGCACTCCGCGGTGGAGAAAGAAGCCCAAGCCATAGTGGAAGCTATTAGGCACTGGAGGCACTATCTCGCCAGCAGAAGGTTCACCTTGCTGACCGACCAGCGCTCGGTTGCGTTCATGTTCAGCAACCAACAGCGGGGCAAAATCAAAAATGATAAAATTTTGCGATGGAGAATAGAACTCTCCACCTACAATTACGATATCCTGTACCGGCCTGGCAGGCTCAATGAACCCTCTGATGCCCTATCCCGGGGACCGTGTGCTAGTGCCCAGCTCGACCGGCTGTATGCCCTTCATGCCCATCTTTGCCATCCGGGGGTCACCCGATTTTACCATTCCATTAAAGCCCGGAACCTGCCGTACTCCCTGGAGGACATCAGGGCGATGACCAGGGACTGCCAGATCTGCGCTGAGTGCAAACCGCACTTCTACCGTCCTGACACTGCGCAGCTTGTCAAGGCCACCCGCCCTTTTGAGCGACTGAGTATTGACTTTAAGGGCCCCCTTCCCTCCACCGACCGCAATGTCTACTTTCTCAGTGTTATTGACGAGTACTCGCGATTCCCCTTTGCCGTTCCCTGCCCCGACACTACTACCACGTCGGTCATAAAAGTCCTGCGCCAGCTCTTCACTCTGTTCGGATATCCCTGCTATGTCCACAGTGATAGAGGGTCCTCCTTTATGAGTGCCGAGTTGCGCCGGTTCCTGCTTGCTAGGGGCATTGCTACTAGTCGCACCACAAGTTATAATCCCCGGGGGAATGGCCAGGTGGAGAGGGAGAATGCCACAGTGTGGAAGGCCATACTTTTAGCCCTTAAGTCAAAAGGGTTGCCGGTCTCCCGATGGCAGGAGGTCCTCCCTGAGGCACTCCACTCTATCCGCTCCCTGTTGTGTACGTCCACTAATGCCACCCCTCACGAACGCTTATTCTCTTTTCCCAGGAAGTCTGTCACTGGGACCACCCTGCCAGTTTGGCTGACGTCCCCGGGGCCAGTGCTGCTACGTAAACATGCGAGGAGTAATAAGTACTCACCGCTGGTCGAGAAGGTTCACCTCCTGCATGCTAATCCCCAGTATGCCTACGTGGTCTTGCCTGATGGGCGGGAGGACACGGTCTCTGTCCGCGACCTGGCGCCCGCCGGAGCAGCAGACCACTACCCCGAGCATTCCACGGTAACTATGCACCCTGTACCCGAGGTGACTCCGCACGCACCGTGCCCCACACAGACTCCTCACGACGCTCATGTACCGGGCATCCCGTACGCGTCTATTCCAGGGACCTCGCTCACACACGAGGGGTCCCTGACACCTCCTGTTGGGACAGAACCAACCCACTCTCCGCCTCCGGAGCAAACACCACCTCCGGCACCTGTGCCGTCATCACCTCCGGCTCCTGTGCAATTGCAGCCGGAGCTACGTAGATCGCAGCGAACGATTTGACCACCTGATAGACTTAACCTGTAGATGTGCTTGGGGATTTTTTTTTTAAACAAAGGGGGGGTGAATGTGGTGAACTAGATATACCTGTCTGACTGCTCCTGTGGCTCCTCCCACAGACCCCTGTATAAAGGCGACTGTGGCCTGCTGCTCTCCCTCATTTTCCCAGGATGTAGTGTTGTTCTTTAGTCAATAAAAGCCGATATCTCACTTCCTAAGTCTCAGCGTGAGTTATTGATGGTGCATCAATGCAGCCTGTCTGATGGTCAGATTAATAAGAGCAGTGAGAGAGAAAAAGAGTAAACAGAATTATATTAAAGCTATGAAAGCCACTGCTGAAACTCCAACCAAAAGGATATTGAAAATGCCAACAGATCAGGCAGCATTCCCGAAGAGAGAAAAACCCAAGTTGATATTGCAGATGTTTAACCGTACAGCAGATCTGGCTGATTCTGATACAAATCAAAAGAGATTTACCCAAAATTGTTGAATGCAGTGTGGAGTTCTTTTGACAACAAAGTGTCCAAGAAGAAGATCACATGGTGTTCCTTAAGTTCACATTGGGCCCTGGTGAATGAGAGCAGGAGGCCACGGGCAGGTTGGTTAGAGAGCAAGTGGAAGTTCAAGATCTGTACAGCATACTGAATGGTGTCTCTACAAAGCAAGCAGGTAATCTGTATTTGGTAATAAATTATCCTGTGATTAGGCTAGTGGGTTGCTGGGCAGTGTGCCTTGAAGGGCCAAAAAGATCTATTCAGCGCTGTATCTCTAAATAAATAAAATAAAAACTGGACAGTTTTTTTCTCTCCTATAAGTTTATCGATAATACATTTTTCTCTTTCCACAAACACTGCTTGACCTACTGGGACTTTACAACCTTTCCTAGGTTTTAGGTCTCACCAGCAGCTCTGACCTGCATTCCACAGTTTTCACATCTCCCTGGGTTTGTTTTCCCTCTTTCCTGTTGTTCTCAGTAGTCTATCAACATAATATTCATATTGGAATCACCTCAACCACTCAAGCATCATTCCATCCTATCCATCCCTCCAGACCCCTTTCCACTTTTCCCCTTCTGATGAAGGATCTTTGACCTAAAATATTATCTGTTTCTTTTCAACAGATGCCGCCTGACTTGCTGAGTGTTTCCAGAAGTTATTATGGAAATTATTTTTAATATATCTGCAGTATTCTCATAATGGTAGCATTGCACTTAATATCAAAAACACAAAATGGTCAGCAAAATAACTAAAATTACCACCAAAAGATCACATGTAATTTTTTTTATAAGTTGCACATAAGTGTCTCCTCTTTTATAACCCTCATTATCTCTATCCTCTATCATTTCTATTCCTACTTTAAGCAATCAGGCAAAATGCATCATGCTTTACAATGCCCGCGACCCAGGCTCAATTCCCACTGTTGTCTGAAAGGAGTTTGTATGTTCTCCCATGACCACATGGGTTTCCTCCAGGAGCTCCAATTTTCTCTCACATCCAAAGATGTACACTTTAGGAGGTTGGTTAGTTACATGATGTAAAGTGTATCTCTAAATAAAATAAAATATTAAAATGTAGTACTTTCAATCATTTATATTTGAAAGCATGATGTTCAATTAATATTTGTGGCTGCAAATAACCTAAACTGCAGTATGTGATTAGCATATCTGTACAAGAAGCAACAAATATATCATCAAAATTAAGCAAAATGGATTTTTTCCCCATTTAAATCTACAATACGCGCACCAGTATGGTCTCATTACTTATATTCCCCAGAGAACCAATTAGAATTCATGTCAATTGTGAATGTAATTAAACTGAACAATAAATTATAAGATGAATATAAATCAGCTCTGCAGCTTTCACAAATGGGACCAAAAAAAATGAGTTCAAATTATAGCTCCCCAGCAGGCTTGCTTACACAAGACTATGGAACAAAGTGTTCCAGTACTTGTTTCTTTTACCTGGACAGAGATTTCTCCACAAGAACAGAAACAACGTAAAACACTTTGGCAATTACCGTTCCTCAGGTAAGTTAAACAACTTTTTGGTAAAAACTAATTCGTATCTTTTAGCCCACGTATGCAGAGTCAGTAAGACAGATCCATCACAAATGGGGAAAATGCTGGCAGACAGATTGGAGTGGGCATAGGACTCTTTAATATTTGACAGTGGATATCACAAAGTATCACAGCTTCATATCAAACATGGCCAAGAGAAGAATTCCTGTGGACCTCTACCTACCAACTGCCCTCCAGCTCTTGCCTCCTTTCCTGATAGTTACCTTAAAAGCCCTCAAACTGCAAATATACGTAGATATGGGTAACTGCCACAAAATAGGGGATACACAGATTGCACTGACTAGGGAAAGCTGGTTGTCCAAATGTGTCCACCTGTTCAAAAGACTCAGCTTTCAAGCTAAAAGGCTAACCTCTGCGAAGTATCATACGCAATAATTTATTCTGACAAAGAATCTCCGATTAAAATATTTATCTTCTCAAAGAAGCCGCTTTAGTATTTCCAGTATTTTATGACTGTTGTATGTGCAGTAAAAATTATTGTAATCAAAGGTTAATTAGGAATCTCTACCAATTGCAAATGGTTATTGAAGCAAACAAAAATTGCTAATTAATTCAAGTTGTCTTACTGATGACAAGTGTTAAATTTGACCAACTGAGATAGAAATTGTTGTTGGAACACAAGGTCACCATAAAAGCATTTTAATTAAGCGAGAGGAAAACTTTGATTCTGTACCCTTGGGGTATGGCTGCGACTCAAGAACGCAAGTAAATACAAACCTGAGTTATAGGGAAAGGATGAATAGGTTAGAACTTTACTCACTGGAGTGAAGAAGAATAAGGGGAGATCTTATAGAGGTACAGTATACAGATTTTGGAGGGTACAGACAGGATGAATGCTTATAGGCTTCTTCCCCACAGGTAGGGTGCGACGAGAACTATAGGTCATAGGGTTAGGGTGAAGGGTGAAATTTTCAAGGGGTATCTGAGGGGGCACTTCTTCACTGAGGGTGGTGAAAATGTGAAATGAGCTGCCGGCGGATGAGGGTTCAATTGCAGGGAACTGAGGATTCTCAGGAGCTGGTACAGAAAAGGAGTGATTCTCTGGGCAGATCAGCCATAATCATTTTGAATGGTGGGGCAGGATAAAAGGGCAAAGTGGCCAACTACAGCTGCACTTTTCTAAATTCTTGTATTGCCATAATTCATCTTCACCGGCTCTAAACCCAGGAGTTACCAAAAGCAGCAGCACAGTAAAAATACCCCCACGGGAATTATGGCAACAGTTCAAGTCAGCAGCTCACTACAAACCTCTCGAGGACAATTCTGGTCTTGCCACTGAAGGACAGATCCACAAAATAAATTAAATTAAAACAAACCAGAACAATGCAGCAAGTAATCTTGTTCTGTGTCATAATTGTTTGACTTTCATTAGCATCTGGTGCCCTCTGCTGGAAGCACCTGTATGTAGCTATAGGTTGAGAACAGTCTTTTCAAACAGTGGAAGTACATGCTGTTTGTGGTGAAGTGTCTGTGAAATAATCCTGAAGAATCTTTTTGACCATTACGCAGTGCATTTCCAGCACTAAAGTTAATACTTTACATGCAAATAATCTGATCTATTTATCTATTTAGATGAGTGGAAGATACCAAGGTATATTTAAATTCCATTGAAAGGTTCAATGTAAATTTTCATATATCTTTTGTTTTCACTTATTAGGGGATGTGCAATTCTCTCTTACATTTGCTGCTCATTTCAAATTTCCTGTATTAGATCTCTTTTACATGAAGACTTTGGTAAATAAAGCTTTACTTTCAAATGTTTTGAGTACCATACCTTGAGTCAAGAGTACCTGAAGTATTTGAATACTACGGATAAATTCTCTAAAACGCTTGATGCTCATAAGCATAATGGACATGCTCATGAGTTGAGAATTCACGTTGGCTGTTTTGACTCATTTCATATCCAAAAACATCTACTTGCAACTCTGATAACTTTGTGCAGCATGTCCGTAGGTGACTGCACTACAGAACCCATCATTACTGGTTGAACTCTAACCCAGCTATAACCAGACATGTTCCACTCGCTTACTCAAAGTCTCTGGAGTGGAATGTGGATTCAAGTCCATCTCCGAGGTGAATTCAAATCCAAGCTGACACTTGGCAAAAAAAAACTGAGGAAACTTTGCAGTTTGACATTAGAAGGGTGCCCCGTCTGCCCACACAGGTATAGACAATGGATGTAGTGTCACCTTTTTCAAAAATATAACAAAATGTATTATAAGTTTACCCTGAAATGACTTCACTAAATTGGGTGTGATGTACCAAGTCTCCTCTGTGCTATAGATTTTGGTAGTTTCATAAGAACAGATCATCTTTCATTAGCAATGTCCAAAGTAAATTTATTATCAAAGTGCATATATGTCACCATATACAACTCTGAGATTCAATTTCTTTCAGGCATACTTAGTAAAATTATATGTAATAAATATCAAGAACATGAGATGAAGACTCCTTGAAAGTCAGTCCATAGGCTGTGGGAACATTTCAATGAGGCAAGAGAAATTCAGTGAAGTTAACCCCTTTGGTTCAAAATCCTGACGGTTGAGGGGTATTAACTGTTCCTAATCTATCTTAATGTATCAAAGAACTATCTGATATTCAACAACCACACTGAAAAAGAAATGATTAATCACAACTGGTAATCACTTGATGAGAAGCAACAGCCAATTTGACTTTCAAATGGCATCTTAATCTCTGTACTTCTCTGCACTCTTGGTAATAATTGTATTGGCTTGATAACCGAATAGAAGTACTGCAAAAAAAATTTAAAATATTACATTGATTCATTTCTGAGAGGCTACAACTACAGTGGATTCCAGTTAATTGGGACACATCAAAATCATTTTGGCCCAATTCAATGGCTGCCCCAATTAGCTGAAGTTTCATGGAAATGGTTTAAAAGGTATTAAAAAAAGACAAACTACTGTTTAATTGAGTAACAAATTATGTATTTACATGAAATACAGAACAAATTAGAACATTACCAAGACTAGTAAACATAGAAACATAGAAAATAGGTGCAGGAGTAGGCCATTCGGCCCTTTGAGCCTGCGCCGCCATTCAGTATGATCATGGCTGATCATCCAACTCAGAACCCTGTACATGCTTTCTCTCCATACCCCCGATCCCTTTAGCCGCAAGGGCCATATCTAACTTCCTCTTAAATATAGCCAATGAACCAGCCTCAACTGTTTCCTGTGGCAGAGAATTCCACAGATTCACCACTCTCTGTGTGAAGAAGTTTTTCCTCATCTCGGTCCTAAAAGGCTTCCCCTTTATCCTTAAACTGTGACCCCTCGTTCTGGACTTCCCCAACATCGGAAACAATCTTCCTGCATCTAGCCTGTCCAATCCCTTTAGAATTTTATACGTTTCAATAAGATCCCCCCTCAATCTTCTAAATTCCAGTGAGTATAAGCCTAGTCGATCCAGTCTTTCTTCATATGAAAGTCCTGCCATCCCAGGAATCAATCTGGTGAACCTTCTCTGTACTCCCTCTATGGCAAGAATGTCTTTCCTCAGATTAGGGGACCAAAACTGCATACAATATTCTAGGTGCGGTCTCACCAAGGCCTTGTACAACTGCAGTAGAACCTCCCTGCTCCTCTACTCAAATCCTTTTGCTATGAATGCCAACATACCATTTGCCTTTTTCACCGGCTGCTGTACCTGCATGCCCACCTTCAATGACTGGTGTACAATGACACCCAGGTCTAGTACAGTACAGAAAAGCTGTATTAGTTCTTAGTTACAGGTAGTCCCTGAGTTGCGAATGTCCCATTTACGAACAACTTGTACTTATGAACCAAGGAAGGAGAACGCCGTCCACCATTTTAAGTCAGATCGCGATGCCGTCCGCCATTTTAAGTTGTTGCCGTTGACACTGTGTTGAGTGTGTAACTTTGTATTTGGCTTAAAATTTTCTTAGCAAGATTTACCCTGACCCCCCCCCCCCCTCCAGTCGGCTGGTGGCGCAGTGAGATCAGTGCGCCAGGCCCGAGAACGGAGGTTCCTGAGTTCAATCCTGTGACAGACCGCTCCCAAGCGTACTCTCCATCCGTGCCAGGTTGATGTTGAGCTTGCAACTCGACCTCGTTTTAAAAAAAACATTGCCACCCCCAGTTTAAATTCCCATGCGGAATATCGTGGAGGATCAAATACCCAAACCCAGCACATCCCCCACTTGTCCCATTTAATCTGTCTCAGTGCGGTGGACTTTAGGACCTGGGGAATTCAGTGCGGTGGTCCTTAGGACCCAGCGGAGTTCAGGAGCCACTGCCGGGAAACGATCACAATTGAAAATAAAGTGGAAATAATAAAGCGTTTGGAAAGAGGTGAAACGCCATCGGTCATTGGAAAAGCTTTAGGCTACAGTCGGTCAATGATCGGAACAATTTTAAAGGATAAAGTGAGAATAATGGAGCATGTGAAAGGCCCTGCCCCGATGAAAGCTACAATTATTACTAAGCAACGCAATGGTTTAATTATTTGAATACATACGTGTCTTAAGTGTTTTATATGCATAGAAAGGTAAAATATATACTAAGACAAACTGACTAACTGACGCTAAATAATACCGGATGTACTTGTTCCAACTTGCATACAAATCCGACTTAAAGATGGACTCAGGAACGGAACTCATTTGTAACCCAGGTACTGCCTGTATTGATGGAGGAATTCGTTCAGTATACATCGCCGTGTTCTTTTAACTGACTGAAAATGAACAAAATCAGTGCAGATACCTGCTGCAGATAATGGACTGCCTTCAAGCACGGCTTTCGACGATTGTATCTTCCAAATCTTCATTTTCATTGTAACATTCAAGATGATTGTTGATACTTTCAAATTTTTTGTAGTTCCTAACTTGAAGTAGTGAAATCATTTCATTTTCCCTCCTGGCCATTTCTGGCATCTCCAAGGCTGAATACTTGAAACCACAGTGTGCAAAACAATTCTGAATTGTCTCATTGCTTATTACCCACCCACAAACAGTGACAAAAAAAATCACTGTGTTTTGAACACAAATACACATGACGCTGTTTAAAAACTGTTCACTCTAACTCTAAGCACAGTGCAGTATCTAATGACAACACAACATACACACAACTGACACTCATTAGAAATTGTCCGGCAATATCTCCTACCACAAGCGGCATGATGTCCAAATAAATGAATGGAATCCCAGCTATTTTCTCCATTTGATTTTGTTTTTTTAAAAGAGTTGTCTCTTAATTAACCAAAATCCACTGTATATGGGGAAAAAAATAAAATTATGAAGGGATTTTATATAAAGGTCAAAGAGATCATTCTGGTTTGGGGATTAGAGCACGAGAGGGTTGAAGGGATGAGGAGTTGGAGGAGAGAAAATAGTTAAAAATGTATGCCAAATATAAAGTAGATCTAAATTTCAAAGAAATTCCGAGGAATCTATTTCCTGAAAATCATGAAAATGAAGACATTGTTCAGGCAAAAGGGGAGAAACTAAAGAACTACATGAATGAAAGTGTTGGAAGTGTTTAAAAAAGATGATATAGGCAATGTGGCGAGCATGAATCATGTAAAACATAAACACTATCGCTAATTCTGGAAGAAGAAAGAGATTTGCACTGTAACACATGCAAAATGCTGGAGGAACTCAGCAGGTCAGGTAGGAATAAAGAGCTGATGTTTTAGGCCGAGACCCTTCAGCGGGACTGGGAAGGAAGCCAGAATAAAGTGATGACTGGGGATGGGGGGGAGGAAGGAATACAAGCTATAAGGTGATAGATAAAACCAGGTGAGAGGGAATGTAAGTGGTGGGGGAGATTTGCACTTATGTTTTTGGAGTGAAGTCGCCATTTCAATTTAAGATCTGAGGCAATTATTTGTTTTTGGCAAAAACCTACAATTGCAATAGAAGGGATAATAACTGTAACTTTGCTCACCAGTGTAATGTGTATCCTGAGAACATTTTTTTTTAAACTGGCATCACTATTTCTTCAACAGCCTTAAACTGTCAATTATGATTAACTGCATGTAAAGATTTTTGTAACAGAAATTCATGCGATTTCAAGCAGTTATATGCCCGGATCAAAAGGAAATAGGCCTGCCTATCACATTAACCCAAACAGAGTGCAGTGAACTTTTACATATTTTCAAATCAGCTGGACTTCAGTGTCATGTATGGAAGTTGGACAATATAAAGATGATTCTTTGCTTGACAGCCCTGGTAAGGTAAGCTATTTATTTTCCTTTCTCCAGGTTCATGGGTTGAGATCTCAAATACCTGCTAGCTCTATTCTCACTACAAAACTTATCTGGGCATCAGTCACTCATTTGAAAAAAAGAACCTCCTGCCTTCTGATGACAATCTATAATCACCTTTGCCAAATTCATGTAGGAATCTAGAAGCTTTCCTATCTGCTATTCAGGGACATTACATATTCAATCATTTGTTCCTCCAGAGGTAAATACTTCTGCACTTATGAATATTTCTGCACTTTTCATTTCTGGCAGAAAGTCCCCCCCAACACACACACACATTTTAATTACATGAGGCATTGGTGGGTTCGGCAACTGAAAATTGCTGACTATAAAAAGGGCTGAGTGGTCTAACACAGGAGTCTACAGGCAAATTCAGTACCTTGCCAATTCTTCGTGACAACACAGTAAGTACAAAGTAAATTTTAATATCAAAGTACATATAATGTCACCACATACTGTACCACCCCGAGATTCATTTTCCTATGGGCATACTCAGCAAATCTACAGAATAGTAACTATAACAGGATCAATGAAAGATCAACTACAGATTCTCTCATTTTAGGTAACTCCACAGCTGAACTCACTGCACGCCCAGATGAGCATTACTATTATGTCTAATTATCTGACTAACTGCTACACAAAGTGATTTGGAAGTGCTATTTCTTTATGATTTTCACCTGGGGTGTTATGGTGACTTCTTTTTCTTCTTGATCACTTCTTGCGCAACTTTCGGGTTCTTTTCCTGCACGTGCAGTCAATTAATTTTGATCCTTTCCCCTTGATTTCAGCTTTCAAATATTTGCAGTTTTCTAGAGTTTCTGAAAACAAGTGATTCTTTGAAGCTTTTACCTACCGCGATCGTACCGAATCATCTATATGCGAAAGCCGGTCACTGGGTAGCAGAGCAAACATTTGGCGGAGTTTAGCATCTAACACTAATAAAAATCAGCATGTACGCAGATTCAATTTCCACCTCTCAGCCTATTTCTGAAGTCAATTAAGCCGTTGTAAATTTCAATATCTGATGAATAAGTTCGGGACATACAGTGAACAGCAGTCTCGGTGTGTGAAATTCATTGAGGCACTGGCATACCTAGAAACCAGTGAGCACGTCTGTTTAACACTCGCTTGAGTTGAATGAATTACGGCAGAGGTGGGTCATAACTTTACATGTCTCTAGCCCGTGAGAATCGCCGTGAAATGCACCTAAAGTTGCCCTGCTCAGTTTGTTCCTAAACTTTAAGGGCTACCGAACCACATGGGGCGCAAACAAACCTTGGTCTCCTTGGAGTCCACCGGTGACCTCGTCTGGGCGGCTCTGCTCCGGAGCCCTGCAGCTTTGGGGCTCAGGCCGATGGTTCTGCGTGGCCCGCGGACACCATCCATCACCCGGCTCCCGAGCCCTGCCGTGCGGCGCTGACGCTGGCGTCCAGTCGGGCGTCGGGGCATCCCACTCGGGCGCTGCACAGCAACCCGTCCGCCGCAAACTCGCCTGTCCTGGAGGAGGGGAGGCGGCCAGACAACAGGCTCCGTCTCCTGGCAACCACCGCTCTGCGGGCTGGGGGCGGCGCCGAGGGGCGAGGACCAGGTGCGACCGACAAGAGACAAGTCAGGGAGGATGTACGTGTAGGTTCTCTCTTCCGCCCCTCCATACCCTCCCTCCCCACACCTCATCCCCCCTCCCCACACCTCATCCCCCCTCCCCACACCTCATCCCCCCTCCCCCACCTCATTCCCCCTCCCCCACCTCATTCCCCCTCCCTCCCCCTCTTCCTCCTCCGTCACTCCCCTTCCCTCCTCTCTCCTTCCCTTCCCTCCTCATCCCCCTCCCCTTCCCTCATTCCCCCACACTTAATCTTCTCTCCCCTCATCCCCTCTCTGCCTCTCTTCCACCTCCACCCTCCCCTTTTGGTCTTAAAAGCTTGAAAAGTGCAAAATGGTATATAGTAGATATAAAAGACCTTACAATTTTAAATGTTTATTAACATGGATATCAATTTCACTGAAAATAAATATAATTCAAGTACATTGTCAATGCTTTGAAATGTTTCATAGTAATTATAAAATACCTTGTGATTTTAACTGTTTATTTGTATTGGTTTGTGGTTTAAAAACATTTTTCAACTATTCATAAACTGAAGCTGAGCAATACAAATTCACATGTTCTCAAATTCATGCCTTTGGTTTCTTACAATAATGAAAATAATTAAGTATAGTTTTGCATTGTACAATACAATATATGTCACAAGAACCTTCGTGGCTCACAAATCTTAGTCGCAAAGCAATACAGCATGGACACAGGCTCCTTGGCCCAACGAGTCCATGCTGACCACAGTACCCACCCAGCTTATTCCCGTTTCCTATGTCCAATCTATAGTTCTCCAGTCCCTCCCCCTAAATATACCAATCCACATTCTTCGTAAAGAACACTATTGTACCTGCCTCAACCACTTTCTCTTGCACCTCATCTCATATGGTCACCATCCTCTGTATGAAGAAGTTGTCCCACAGACCCTATTTAAATCTTTCCCCTCTCACCCTAAACTTATACCCCTTATTTTTGGTGTTCCAGGTCCTGAGGAAAAGACTGTTATCATCACCTTATCATTGTCACCTCTTGTCATTTTAACACTCCCTCTTGTGTAAGGTCATTCACCTACATTCCAAGGAATGAAGACCACGCCTAGCCAACCACTCCCTATCTCAGGGCTCCTAGTCCTGGCAACACCTCATAAATCTTCTCTGCACTCTTTCTAACTTAACCACATTTTTTCTATAATTGGGCAACCAAAACTATATCCAATATGCCATGTTTAACCTAACCAACAACTTGGAGAAGTGCAATATAATGTCCCAGCTCTTACAGTTAATGCTTTGAATAATGAAGACAGTTTGCAAATGCCATTTTCACCACCCTGTCTACGTGTGACACAGTTTTCAATGAATTCAGCATCAGTACTTCTAAATCTCTCTGTTCCATTACATTCCCTGGTGCCCTACCATTCATAGTATAAATCCTATGTTGGTTTAACTTTCTAACTCAAACTTATTTGTAATAAAAACCATTTTGGCACTCCTCATCCCAATTTCCTAACTAATCCAGATCTACAGCCCAGGGGTTCCCAACCTTCTTTATGTCATGGAGCCTCATCATTAACCAAGAAGTCCATCAACCCCAGGTTAGGAACTCCAATCTACAATAACCTTCTTCACTTTCAAGAATACCTCCTAATTTTGTGCTATCTGCCAATCTACTGATCAAGCCTTGTGCATCATCCAGATCATTGACATAAATAATGAATAACAAAGGTCCCAACGCCAAAGTAATCTGCAATCTTACTTGGACTAACTTAAACTGAACTCCAGATGGTCAGAGAGCTGTACAGTATGGAATAAAGGTCCTTTGGCTTAGTTTGCTCATGTTGACCAGGTTGCCGAAGTGAGCTAGTCCCATAGTCCTCTAAATCTTTCCTACACATGTAGCTATCTCCAAATGTCCTTTGAAATGCCATAATAGTAGCCACCAGTAACTTTGACAGCATGTACCATTTCTGCATCCTCTTTGTGAAAAGTTCCCCCCCCATGTCCCTTTTAAATCTTTCCCCTTTTATTTTAATTGTATACCCTCTAGTTTTGTACCCCCTCCCCCATCTGGAGGGAAATACTTTCATTAATCACCCTAGCTATGTCCCTCAGGATTTTATAAACCTCTGTATGTTTACCCCTAAGCCTCCTACACTCCAGCAAAAAAAATGTCTTAGTCTGTCCAGCCTCTTACAACTCAAACCATACACAAATCCTATAAAATTTACATTCAAGAGTGTGAACAATAGTACACAGCACTCCAAATGTAATCTTATTGACATCTTATGCAGCTTATGGTGCACCATCTCCTATCTAAATATTCTGACCAATGAACAGCAGCGTGCCAAAAACCTTCTTTGCCATCCTATCAGCCTATGTCTCCACTTTCAAGGAGTAATGCACCTGGACCCTTAAAACTTGCTACTCTATATCATTCCCTAGGACCCTGCCTTGGTTCATCTTACCAAAGTGTATCTTGCATTTATACAAATTAAACCCCATTTGTCATTTCTTCTCTCTCTCTCTGCTGCAATCAGGAAAAAAGATACAGCAGCCTCAGGATTCACACCACCAGGTTCAGGAACAGTTATTACCCCTCAAGTTGAGGGCCTCAACCATCAGGCTCTTGAACCAAAGAGGATAACTTCACTCAACATAAGACCATAAAACATAGGCCTATCAAGTTTACTCCGCTATTCAATCATGGCTGATCTTTTCTCCTCTTCTCAGCCCACTCCCCAGCCTTCTCCCTGTAAACTTTGATGCGGAGTACAATGAAGAACATTAATCTCCGCCTTAAATACACTCAACAACCTGGTCTCCACAGGTACTTGTGGTAACAAATTCCACAAATTCTCCACCCACTGGCTAAAGAAATGTCTCCGCATCTCTGTTTTAAATGGACACCCCTCTATCCTGAGGTCATGCCCTCCTGTCCTGGACTTCTCC
This sequence comes from Hemitrygon akajei, assembly GCF_048418815.1. NCBI lineage: Eukaryota > Metazoa > Chordata > Chondrichthyes > Myliobatiformes > Dasyatidae > Hemitrygon > Hemitrygon akajei. Next base: position 59,260,907 of record NC_133143.1, read on the forward strand.
ACCATGTGAAACATCCTTTCCACATCTACTCTGTCTAGGCTTTTCAACATTCAAAAGGTTTCAATGAGATACCCCCATATCCTTCTAAATTCCAGCAAGTACCAGAATCATCCTTGTGAACCTCCTCTGAACCCTCTCCAATGCCAGCACACCATTTCTTAGATGAGGAGCCCAACACTGTTCACATACTCAAGGTGAGGCCTCACCAGTCCCTTATAAAGCCTCAGCATTACATCCCTGCTCTTATATTATAGACCTCTTGAAATGAATGCTGTCATTGCATTTGCCTTCCTCACCACAAATCCAACTACAAGTTAACCTTTAGGATATTCTGCACAAGGACTCCCAAGTCTCTTTGTATCTCAGATTTTTGGATTTTCTCCCCATTTAGAAAGTAGTCTGCACAATTATTTCTTCTACCAAAGTGTATGACCACGCATTTTCCAACATTATATTTCATTTGCCACTTTCTTGCCAATTCTCCTAATTTGTCTAAGTCCTTCTGCAGCCTTCCTGTTTCTACAACACTACCTGCCCCTCCACCAATCTTTGCATCATTTGCAACTTGGCAGCAAAGCCATGTATTCCATCATCTAAATCATTGATATACAGCATAAAAAGAAGCAGTCCCAACACCTGTTAAAGTCGAATCTGAATAAAACTTGGGAGACCAGCTTCTTATAGTTACAGCAGTTTATTGCACACCCTCCTGCTGGAATTTGAGACCCAGTTGACAGAGGGAAGGCACGTAAGTACTGCCACCATCTGACAAGTGGACTACTATTATCTGGTCACATAGTAAGTCCCATAAATTACTGTTGCAAGATGTCATTAGAACTGGTACGCCCACCAAGTCTGTTGGTGCAAAAGTTAGTTACGGATAAGAGAGTCTGCTAAATCAAGGTTTAATTACAGATGGATGTGCTGTCCAGTCCTTATCAGTTATTAGCTTTGCTAGGCCCTGACTTAATTACAGATGGATATTCATTCCTGTACTTATTGGTGAGTCCTCCTCCCCCACTACTCAAACGAGGGTACAATGTACAATTTATCAAATTCTTAATGTCTCTCTGCAAATTAAGAGAGAACTAATAAAAGCCATTTTTTTTTGCTAACTGCTGAAGACAGAGTTTACTTCAGTTCAAAAATTCCTGTTCAGTCCCAATTATTCTTTTAGCCAGAGGTTACATAGGTTCAAAATTTTTTTAAATATATCCTCAATTCCTCACACCAACCCCTGCGGAACACCATTAGTCTCTAGCAGTCAACCAGAAAAGGATCCTTTTATTCCCACTCACTGCCTCCTACCAACCAGCCAATGCTGTAACCATGCTAATAACTTTCCCGTAATACCATGGGCTCTTAACTTGGTAAGCAGCCTCACGTGTAGCACCTTGTCAAAGGCCTTCTGAAAATCCAAATATACAATATCCACTTCATCTATCCTACTCATAATTTCCTCAAAGAATTCCAACAGGTTCATTAGGCAAGAGTGACATTTGCAATTTTCCAGTAACTCCAGAACCAGGCCAGAGTCCAGTGATTCTTGATATTAATGCCTCCATAATCTCTAACCACAACCTCTTTCAGAACCCTAGTGTGCAGTTCATCTGGTCTGGGTGACTTATGTACCTTTAGGTCCTCCATCTTTGTGTGCACTTTTTTCCTTGTCACGGTAACTGCACTCATTTCTCTTGACTCACATCCTTTAACACCTAGTACACTACTAGTGTCTTATACATTGAAAACTGATGCAAAATACTCATTTAGTTAATCTGCCATCTCCTTGGTTATTTCTCCGGCCTCATTTTCTAGCAGTCCTATAGCCATTCTCTTCTCTATTTTTATATACCGTACTCGAAAAAGCTTTTCCTATCCACTTAGATATTGTTTGCTAGCTTGCTTTCATATTTCATCTTTTTCCTCCTAATGATTCTTTAGGAGGGATTCTTTAGGAACTTCAATTGCCCCATCATTAAAATGTTTCCACAACCTATGGACTCATTTTCAACGACTCTTCATCTCATGTTCTCGATAGTTATTGCTTATTTATTTATTTTGTTTATTTTTGTATTTGCACAGTTTGTTGTCTTTTGCACGCTCGTTGGTGTAGTCTTTCATTGATTCTGTTATGGTTAATATTCTATTATGGATTTATTGAGTATGCCCAAAAGAAAATGAATCTCAAGAGTTGTATATGGTCACATATATGTACTTTGATAATAAATTTACTTTGATCTTTGAACTTGGCTGATTGGCCTAATTAGTCAAGATCTCATTTTAATCTTAGATAACTTTCTTCATTGTCCAATGGTCTACCAATGCGACCAAAAAGCATTACATTCATTCACCACTATGGATTAACATAAAATTCTGACTTTCCCACAATAACAACCAACGTTAAAATGGATTTATTCATTTCATACCACACCATATCACAGAGGAGAAACCCCATGTTTATTGGTCTTGTTCACAAGATATTGCTTGTCCTATGATTGTCTTAGATTGTTAAATTGCTTACCACCAAGATGACGCTAGAATGAGTTTTCAACTAGTTATTCACACTGTCATGCCTTTATCACATTCACAAAATTATATAATCCTTACGAAAAGAATAATGTCTTTGAGAAAAGTAACAAATTTCAGTATTGTGGCAAAAACAGATGTAATTGAGTAATCCCAATATGAATCGCACAGTATAGAAAGAAGCTCCAGGAAGTTGTCAGCTCAGTCAGCTCTATCATGGGCTTTCCAGGACCGATGCTCAAGAAAGTGGTATCTATCATTACGCAGGACATGTCCACTTCTCATTGCTACCATCTGGAAGAAGGTACATGAGCCCGAAGGCACACACTCAACGATTCCGGAACGGCTTCTTCCCCTCTGCCATCCGATTTCTGAAGGGACATTGAACCCGTGAGCACTACCTCGCTATTGTGTATGCGCTTCTACAAAACAGCAGGTTTCACGACAATATGCCGTTGTTTTTAAACCTGATTCAAGTTTCTGGGTATCAATACCTCTGAGGACCAGACATTGACGCACTCGGGAAGAAGGCACGCCAGTGCCTCTGCTTCATTGTCACCATAGGCTTAATACGTTGGAATTGGTTGCCAACGTCTTACACGCATCTGACTTTATTTCCCCGTTCGCTGCGCCAGCCATCCGGAAGCGGGTGCGCGCGCCCGTTCACTGCGGGGCTGGGGTGGGCGCGCAGATCCCAGGATCAGGGGGCGGGGCCTGTACGCGCGCTCACGCTCCGTGCACCGGCTGTCGGCTGCGCGCTCTTTTCCCACCCACAGCACCTTCCCTCGGTCCAGCCGAATGTCGGATGCGCATGCGCCGCCGTCACCTGCGCGCGCGCGCCCCCCCCCCCCCCGCGCGCGCGGTAGGGGCGTGGTTTGGTGCCGGAAGTTCGTCGCCATTTTGGACGCGGAAGTGGAGTGCCGGCGTTGTTTGGGTTTTGTAGCCGCTCGTAGAAGTGGTCGGTAGGCCGGCCAGGCGGGGGTCGGGGACAGGTTGTCAACCCGTTACGGAACTAGGCCTCGCTCTGACCGATCCAACGTGGTGACGGGGCAGTCTGTGTACAAATGGCTGCCCACAGTAACAACCTGCAGGTGAGTACTGTTGAAGGGTTGCGGCAGGTACTCACCTGGCTCGGCCTGTTCCCTCTTGTTTCGGCAGGCAGCGGCCCTGGGCCCGAACTCAAGATGCCAGCAATTTGAGACAGTGAGGGTGACGTGAATATGGTCCGAAGGAAAAGGGTTGGGCCTAAGGTTGAAGTGAGTGCTGAGAGTTAAGGGCCCGGAAGAGCAAAAAGGGAATGGAGGAGATATAACTGGAATAGACTCACAGTCCCGCCCTTAAATCCAAGGGAGGGAATGGGACGTATAGTGGGTGCGGTGAGATTCAGGCAAGGAAAGTCACTTCATGACAACACATGATTCAGCTTTGTATATGCTGTCTACCCTTCACTCAGTCCTGATTGAAAGGCCTTGACAGTTCCTGCTTACCTCCTCCTTCCCCCCCCCCCTCCCCCCGGTGCTGCAGGGCCCCTGAGTTCTTCAGTAGATTGTTGCATGACAAAGCATAAGAAGGTAACATTTTCACGCCAGCTAGATGGTCATCGTGATCCTCTTCCCATTTCTCCTCTTTGTCATATCAGTCCCTTCCTCTCCCAAACATTTGGTTTATAATGTTGAAATTGCAAACGCTGTATGTCTGAAATCTAAACCAATGTACTAGGTCAGCCGCAAACACGAGGAAATCTGCAGATGCTGTGTTCTACCAGCATTTTGTGTGTACTGGGTCAGGCAATGTTTTTGGAGGGATTTAAAAGTTAAAAGTTTCAGGTCAATGATCTTTGGGATATCCATATGAAAAGTTAACTTGCTCTGCGGATGCTGCCTAATCTCCCAAGTGTATATCTCTTTTCGTTCCATACAGTTGCTTTTCTAGAGTTTTCATAAGTTTTTGTATTGTTTGCAAGGGTGTTTCACATTCTATTCTTCGTAAAGATGTTTCTCCCAAATCCCAGATCAGATTTATTAATGATTTGTATTATTTCACCTTGCTCTGTGCTTAGGGTGGAGATACAGAAAATATGTCAATTTCTGCAATATATGTCATGTGTGGTGATCAAAACTCACATGACACTTCAAATGAGGCCCAACTAAAATGCTTTTTTAACTTTAATTGTCTATTTAGTCACAGTGCTGGTTTTTTTTACAGAATACATTGGCATTTTATGCATGGTCTCTAAACTGCTAATCAAAAACATGTGTAAACATTTGAGTCTAGTTTATCAGTTTACCTCTCTTTCCCTTTCTTCCATGATCCACTTTCCTATCAGTTTCCTCCTCCTTCAGCCCTTCATCTTTTCTACATGTCTCTTCCCAGCTTATTACTTCATGCCCCCCTCCCTACCTACATACCTAACTTCCCCAACACCTGCCAGGTTGTACTCTTCCTCTCCCAACCACCTTATTCTGGCTCATGCCCTTTTCCTTTCCAGGCCTGTTGAAAGGTCACGGCCCCAAACATCAACTCAGTAGATGTTGCCTTATTGCTGAGTTCGTCCAGCACTTTGTGTGTGTTTGTTCAATATTTCTAACACTCGCAGAATGTCGCGAGTTTGTGAGATTGCTGTCGTCAGTTATGCCCCTCCCATTCCCATACTCCTTCAGCACTTCCCTCTAGGAACCACATAACGAAGATGCATCTGTTCTGACCAGTTGTACAAACACATTTCACAGTGCTTTATGCTTCACAAGACTATTGCAAGGCCATCTCATGATAGGTTGAAAATTACTTTTTATCCATAAAGAATTAGTTTGAAATTTCTTGTCTTAACTTAGGAAATAGTATGCTTCCTTATGAAAATCATTACTCCACCATGGACATTCCTAAGCCCAACCACAAAAGGAGTAGGGTTGGGTAGGCTTGCAACCCCATCCGTAACAATCTAGTGCTACAGAAATGCAGTAGAATATTCCAAAGACCTTATCCCTGGGAGAGCAAGAAGATGGGGATAGCTTGAAAGACTGGCCTAGAACATAGGACTCTGACAAGCTATTTTCAACAACCTATGCCCAGTAGAGGTAATGGACTTAACTAATTAACTTACCATAATCATAAAGACTCAATTGTTTAACCTTTTGATTTGTTTGGTTTTGGTTAACAGTAGCAAATAAAACCTTGCATTACATTAATAATTATTCAAATTTATTTTCCTCTTAGAAAGGTATTGACCTTGCAAGCAAGGCAGCTCAGGAAGATAAAGCAGGAAACTATGAAGAAGCCCTACGATTATACCAGTGTGCAGTGCAATACTTCTTGCATGTTGTCAAATGTAAGCACTTCTATTAAATGATTTCTGCTCATTACATTACACTGCCAATTTTCCATTGTATTTCCACTTTATTGTATTTTTAAGTTCCAATATAAAATCAAGTAACATATTTTCAAAAGTACTCATTTGTCACCCACTGGTGGAAGTCTTTAACGTTATGGAAAAAAAGATGACAGAATGTAGAAATAAGGTTTCATGAGCTATAGATACACCAAAGCTAGCTCATATAGCTTATTAAATTAAAAGGGAAATTTCGAATACATTTCTGTGGTATGGTTGGAAGCTGAAATAGACAATGCAGCTTCAGTGAAGAAGAGGGGTGATTCTTTAGGAGATCTAGGCCTCATATGGAGCCAGTGATCATTAATGGAGAATGTGTGGAGCAGGTTAAGACCTACAAGTATCTGGGAGTACAGTTAGACAAGAAGCTAGACTGGACTGCCAACACAGATGCCTTGTGCAGGAAGGCACAGAGTCGACTGTACTTCCTTAGAAGGTTGGCGTCATTCAATGTCTGTAGTGAGATGCTGAAGGTGTTCTATAGGTCAGTTGTGGAGAGCGCCCTCTTCTTTGTGGTGGCGTGTTGGGGAGGAAGCATTAAGAAGAGGGACGCCTCACGTCTTAATAAGCTGGTAAGGAAGGCGGGCTCTGTCGTGGGCAAAGTACTGGAGAGTTTAACATCGGTAGCTGAGCGAAGGGCGCTGAGAAGGCTACGGTCAATTATGGATAACTCTGAACATCCTCTACATAGCACCATCCAGAGACAGAGAAGCAGTTTCAGTGACAGATAGATAGATAGATAGATAGATAGATACTTTATTCATCCCCATGGGGAAATTCAACATTTTTTCCAATGTCCCATACACTTGTTGTAGCAAAAACTCATTACATACAATACTTAACTCAGTAATAATATGATATGCATCTAAATCACTAACTCAAAAAGCATTAATAATAGCTTTAAAAAAAAAAAAGTTCTTAAGTCCTGGCAGTTGAATTGTAAAGCCTAATGGCATTGGGGAGTATTGACCTCTTCATCCTGTCTGAGGAGCATTGCATTGACAGTAACCTGTCGCTGAAACTGCTTCTCTGTCTCTGGATGGTGCTATGTAGAGGATGTTCAGGGTTTTCCATAATTGACCGTAGCCTACTCAGCGCCCTTCGCTCAGCTACCGATGTTAAACTCTCCAGTACTTTGCCCACGACAGAGCCCGCCTTCCTTATCAGCTTATTAAGATGTGAGGCGTCCTTCTTCTTAATGCTTCCTCCCCAACACGCCACCACAAAGAAGAGGGCGCTCTTTAGGTTACTATCGATGCAATGCTCCTCAGACAGGATGAAGAGGTCAATACTCCCCAATGCCATTAGGCTTTACAATTCTACCGCCAGGACTTAAGAACTTTTTAAAAGCTATTATTAATGCTTTTTGAGATAGTGATTTAGATGCATATCATATTTTTTACTGAGTTAAGTATTGTATGTAATTAGTTTTGCTACAGCAAGTGTATGGGACATTGGAAAAAAAGTTGAATTTCCCCATGGGGATGAATAAAGTATCTATCTATCTATCTATCTATCTATTATTAGATAGGAAGAAAGTGATAGGATTTATTAATATTATTAGATCATTAGTGTGTGGGTCATGAACAGGTTGTTTTGAAAGACAATCAGTGTAATTTTGAACTGTGACCATCTTGTGGGGAATAGGGACTTTTCTGTTATTTTTTTTCTTGCTTCCTAATCTCTGAGCAATAACTCAATGTGAAAGAGTTTGGTTATTGTTGGGTGTAGGGGTAGGGGGAGCTATGTGTTGGTAAGCTGATGGAATAGATAAGTGTCTGTCTTCGGGAGGAACAAGGGGTGGTGTAATTAAATATAATGAACAATTGCACTCAGACTTTTCCACTTAAGGTTTACTGGATTCTCAAAAATGAAAAAAAAAGTAGTGCAGCAAATGATTTTCATGATGTTAGTAAACATTATTCTTTTTATTTTAGTAGATGGAAAATGATTTTGTTTTTCATAAATGATAGATGAAGCTCAAGGTGCAAAAGCCAAAGAAAGCCTTCGTACTAAATGTACAGAATACCTTGATCGGGCTGAAAAACTGAAGGATTATCTGCAAAAAACACAAAAGGTGAAGAAGCCTATTGAAGAGTCCAGCTCGAGTAATGATAAGGGGTAAGGTTATTTCTCTTACTATGATGACACAATTACATACAATTTAATTTGCAGAATAATAATGGGTAATGAACACTAATACAAACATTTTTGCAAAGGATGGAAATCTTTGAGCAACACACAAAATGCTGGCAGAACTTGGCAAGTTGTGCAGCATCGATGTTGGGAAATAGTCAAATTTTGGGCCTCTTTTTCTGGTTCTGTCCCCTTTTCCAATCCTGATGCAGGGTCTCGGCTGAAACATAACTCCCATTATCCTCCATAGTGTTGTCTGACTTGCTGAATTCCTCCAGCATTTTGTGTGTATTAGATTAAGCAACATCAGCCGGTTCATTTTCTTTTGCCCAAAGATATCCTAAAGCTCCCGTGCATCCTTTCAGCACATAATATATTTTCTATTTCCAGATGTCATTCACATTCAAAATCTTAGAAATCATTCATTTTCTCACTTTGTGCATTAGGCAGGTGTGGGTGGTTATGCATATCTGTGAGACCACACTCTGTCAATTCACATCTCATTGTTGATATTCTTGGCTAACAAAAAACTTCCCTCTACTCCTGCACTTGTCGTGGTTTCTCGTGCCCCACAAACGACCAGGAGATGCAGAAGATTCTTCAAGAGGTATTAAACTTTAATTTGCAAATCAAAGCTGAGACAGTCATTGAGCTAGTCGCTGATTGCCCACCGATCCTTGTACATAGCATTTTTTATAGCAATCCCCTGGTTTAGTTGTATTAGCATATCTAATCTGTCTACAGTTGCGTATCACAAGTACATCCGCCACTATTGTTTCTACCCATTGACTTAATCATGTTCTAATCTACATCTCTTAGCTACCTCTCATTAACACACCATTATCTTCTACATTCTTAAGATTTCATTCTCCTACTAAATTGGATACATGCATAGCAAATAGCAAGCTCAAAGCTTGTCTCACACAGAGAAAGAAGACTAAGAGTCCGCGCACAAAAGCCCCAATAAACTCAAGCACTTATTCCCAAATCTCGGGTTAAACTATAATTTTCTGCGCCAAGACCTCAAAGTATTCTCTTCCTGTTACCCTGGGCCGCTGAGCCAAAAACCTGTCCCTTTGTACCTGAGACAGGGAAAAAAACTCAGAAGCCCTTACAATCTACTCCCACACTGCCGTTTTTCTCTTGTTCATCCTGCAGGTGTTGTAGGTTGTAACGATACATTTTCGGTGTTTCTTTCTCCACTAAGCTTGCTTCAGTAATTGCCATGAGCATCGGAAATTGTTTGGTTGCAGCACGCACTACAAGAGACTTGAGACAAGGAAGAAAACAGCACAGCACAAGCGCACAGCTCAACAATACAATACTGACAGTTATTGCCATTTTAGTCAGCCATGCTCCCCATCCTCCGAGTCTACGTTCTAACCAGTCAAATGACTGATGTCCGGACCCTGCATTCTGTTTAACTTCCTTTCTTAGACTTTTCAACTTATACATTGCCTTAGTAAACGATCCTTCTGGACTAGTGTTATTTGGTATAAAAGTACAGCACTTCTCTCCAAACATCACACAAACTCCTCCTTCAGGGTTCCATTAATTCTCTCTACCATGCCTTGCGACTGAGAGTGGTATACACATCCAAATCTTTGCTTTATCCTCAGCGCTTGTAGTACCAATTTGACCACTTTCTGGATAAAAGCTGAACCATTGTCTGAGCTAACTTCTGTAGGAATTCCAAACCTTGGGATCACTTCATTTGTCAGAAATTTTACCACTGTCTTTGCCCCTTGATCTCTTGTAGGTACCGCCTCCACCCATCTGCTAAATCGATCAATTACTACCAGCATGTATCTTTTCCCTCTCACTGTCTTTATCATGTCTACGTAATCGATCACTAGATGTTTAAATGGTCCTTCAGGTACAGGAATGTGACCTATTGGGGTTGTAATTCCCTTCCGAACATTATTCTGTGCGCATACCTCACGCTGTGACAAGACAAAGTCCACTGAAGCCTGTAAATAAGGTGACCAAAAACCATCCTTCTTTATTTTCTTTATCACTTCCCCCCTTGCACAATGGTCAATCCCATGCACTTCTGAAATCAGAATCGTCAGTAGAGGGGTGGGCGCTACCAACAAACCGTCTTCCATGCTTCACAAGCCTTCTGGGTTCTGCTTGGCCCCCCTTCGTCTCCACATTGTCTGTTCTGCCAAAGTTGCCTTACCTTGTATTTCAATTAGGTCCTCTACCACAGGTTCTGGAGCTAAGCTTACCTGGGGGGCAATGACAGCTGATGTACATCCAGACGCTTTTCTGGCTGCCTCGTCCGCAGCTTGATTTCCCTTTGTTATTACATCATTTCCCTTTTTATGTGCCTGGCATTTTACTATAGCCAATGCTTTAGGTTTCATTATGGCTTTTATTAAGTCTAGAATTTGCTGACAATGTTGTATGGGATCTCCACTGCTTTTTTTAAAACCTCTCTGTTTCCACACTGCCACGAACAAATGGCATACTCCATGAGCATATGCCGAATCAGTATAGATGTCTACTTTCTCACCTTCCATCATTTCACACGCAGCTGTCAGGGCTTTGATTTCCGCTAGTTGGGCGGAACACAGTTGGGGACAGGACTCCATCCTAATAATCTTATAGCTCGACTGATCCTGCTGCACTACTGAGAACCCTGCATGATTTCCATCATAATCCCTATAACAAGAGCCATCTACGAACAGAACCTTTTTATCTATATCCTCTAGTGATTCTGACCGTAAATCTGCTCTCAATTTGGCAAATGCCATCGTCTTCCCTACACAATCATGGGGTTCTCCATAGCCCAAAGGGACAAAATTGGCTATATTACTGGTAGTGCATCTCTGTATAGTTAAGTCAGGAAATGTCAATAGCATCTGATACGCTGCTGTCCTGGCTGGCTTCAGCACAAATTTCCCTCTTTCCAGCAGTTCTGCTACTTTGTGGTGTGTGTACAGAGTCACAGGATAGCCCAGGGTTACAGATGATGCCTTTTCATATGCATAGTACAGCGCCGCCAATCCCTGATAACAGGGTGGATACCCCTGAGCCACCTCATCTAGTCTCGTACTGTAGTATGCTATCGGCTGCTTTGCTTTTCCTGTGCCTGTCTCTTGTGTTAGAACCGCAGTGACATAATCCTCCTGTCGGTTGGATACATACAAATGAAAAACCTTCTCGTAGTCAGGCAAAGCTAATGCTGGTGCTGACTGCAATTCCTGCTTAATAGTATTGAAAGGTATCTCCGCCTCTCCATTCCACTGTAAGCCGTTCTTCAAATTGGTATGTCCTGCTTCTTTCATTATCTTTCTCAAAGGTGCCACAATCTCAGCATAGTCTCCTATCCAATCTGAGCTGTACCCTGCCATTCCCAAAAACATCATCATCTGCCCTACAGTCTGGGGTTTTGGGCTTAGTTATTGCCTCAATCTGATCTGGTGCTATCACCTTCACTCCCTTGGATATTACCCTGCCTAAGTATTCCACTTGCTGCGTGCAAAATTGCAGTTTCTTTTTGGATACTTTATGTCCTCCGTGCGCCAGCTTCTCTAACAGAGTTATAGTGTCCTGCTCACACTGTTCCTTACTGTGGGAGCAAATCAACAGGTCATCCACATACTGTAACAATGTACTTTCCAATGGTATGCCCTCTAGGTCTGCCTTCAACACCTGATTAAAAACGTGGTGAATGTTTAAACCCTTGCAGCATTCTGGTAAAGGTATACTGAGCACCTCTGTAAGTAAATGCAAACAGATACTGACACTGGTCGGCCAGAGGAATGCTGAAGGAAGCCGAACACAAATCAATCACTGAAAAGTAACTTGCTTCTGGTGGAACATTAGTCAAAAGCGTGTGTGGGTTGGGGACTACCACTGGCCAGTCCTCTACCACATCATTTACCGCTCGCAAATCATGCACCAATCTCCACTTAGATTTATCTGCTTTTAAGACCGGCAGCAACGGGGTATTGCATGGACTGTTTGTTCTTTTAAGCACTCCTATTTCAAGCAACCACTGCACTGTCGATGCTATTCCCTCTTCTGCTTCTGGTCTTAGAGGGTATTGTGGTCTCCTGGGTGGAATTGCTCCTTTTTTCAGCCTTATTTCCACCGGACTAGCTGTTTTTATTTTCCCTACGTCCGTGTCATGCTGTGACCACAGAATAGATGGCAACTCATCTAACCTTCTATCTTTCTGCTGGCCTCTTTCCTTTCCCAGCAATGGCATGTGTGGTTGGGGAGTTATTTCGACCTCTCTCACTGTCCCTACCATATCTACACTTACCATTATTTTAATGCAATTGTTGTCTTCTGATATCCACACCTCTGGCGTGATTTTCCTCCACACTGTTACGGTTTCAGCACTCTTAACTAAGGGTCCTAGGTCTTTAGACTGATATCCCTTGTTTACCAACAACGTTACATGGGGCGCAGCCTCCGGTATCCTGTACCATTTTTCTAAAAAGGTGTTCCACTTAACTTGTAAAGCTGCCCCTTGCTTTCCATTTATCACGGCCTCCCCTTCCAGGTGCTGTTGGGTACATGCCTCCAGGTGCCATCTCTCCTCTAACTCCCTGTTCTGAGTCTCGTCAAAAATCACTGTACAATGTAGCTCAGATTTGGGCATTACAGCCCTGGGTAATATAGCCTGCACGCCTTTTTTCCATTTTTCCCAGGTTTCCTGAATCTGATCTGCGATGTCTCCTATCCAAAAGACATTAGCCTTCTTGTCTTCTCGCATTATCAATTGAGCCCCTGCTCTTTCCACACTCAGCCCATTTCTGGTGCATTCTAATTTTAATTCCAGTTTTAATAAGGCATCTCTGCCTAACAAATTAATCGGAGTTCCTTTAAATACTAGCACCGGCAAAACAATTTCTTTATTTCCCATTCTCATCTGCACTGGAGCCGCGTACTGTGTCAACTGTGTTTTCCCCGAGAACCTTACAGTCTTAATAAACTTTCCTGACATGGGAAGGTGAAGGGCATACTGTGGCTGTACGCAAGTGTACGTGGCTCCAGTATCTATCATCATTGGTGTCAGTTGCCCTTCTAACATAACCTGAACAATGGGTTCCTCGTCTGCCTCCCTTGTTATCATTGGGTAATGTCCCTTCCCACTCGAGTTCTCAGGGCACCCCTAATACCTCGCATAGGGGGTCACAGGTCCGCTTGGGCCTGTGGGGGCTGGTTCTTGGCTAAACTTTAGTTCCCTTCTTACTGGTTCCTGCTGGTGTGTGTCAGGCCATGGTGTAAACGGACAATCTCTTCTCATGTGACCTGGCTGATTACATCCCCAGCACAATCGCGCTACCTCTCTTTCCCCCTGTTTCCTCACTGGTCCCCTTTGCCCATAGCTCCTCTGTCCCCCTCCTTGGGACTTCCAGTCCTGTCTGGGCTGTTTGAATTTAGTCTGTTCCTGATAGGGCATTTGTGGGAATGCTCCTCCAAAGACATTGATTATTGGCATGGGGTTTTCCGGCCCTTGTCTTACAGTATGATCGGTTCCTCCATATAGCGGTGCTTCATCCAGTTCGATGGCTGTACTCGGACCGGTGGTTGCTGGCAGCATCTTTTTGCTTTTCTCTTTTTCCTTCTTTTTGAGTTCTTCGAGCTGCATTTGTATTAACTTTCTTTGCACCTCTTCCTGCTGCTCAGCCAACCTTCGTTTGTCTTTCCGGTACTTCTCAACCGCATGGACTACGTGGTCTCTACATTCTTGTGGGGTCATTGACATCAGCCCAACCACTTCCTCCAGTTTGGATTTTACTTGCGGAGGCATTGCATCCAAAATGTTATGTCGGAACAGTGTGGTGATAAATAAGCTATTTTCCACCTCTTGCTCAGTCTCCAGTCTCCACCTTTTCAACTGGTTTTCTAAGTAGACTGCTGGGTTTTCAGTGTCTCCCAGTGGATCCCCCTTTAAGGCTTTGGGGTCCACTTTGGGTGGATAAAGCTTCCTGAGGGCCTGCCATACCCTCTGCCTCACTCTATCAAACCCGTCTCCATCAGTTCTCGGGTCGTTCGAGTTTACTATGCCAGCCATTTCCATTAGTTTGTTAAATTTGGAGGTTCCCATCAACCTTATCAATAGTGCCTTCAAATCTCCCATAGCCAATAATCGTCCCGCCGTTTCTTCTTCAAAGGCTCTAATCCATTTCCGTGCTCCTTCATGTAGATTGGGCAGAGTGCTTTTCAGCCCTTCTAGGTCCTGGGATCCCCAAGGGATATACTGCACTTGTCCTGATCCTTTAACTAACAACGGCATCATTCTTCCTCCTTCTTCCCACCTGCGCTGGCTCTCCTCCTCGCCTGACTCCCCATCTGTCTCAGGGTATGTCTTTACTGCCTTCCACACAAATGTCTCCGGGGTCCTCTTCTTCCCTCGGTCTCCCTGTGGAGCCCTTCCTTTCTGTCTTGATTCAATACTTGGTTGGCCCCTGGAGTATTTTTCGCATCTCCTCTGGCAATCCCCTCTCAGTAACTTATCTAACTCTCTCACTACCTCCACAAGTCGCTCCCCTACCGCCTCCTTCTGCTCTTCTAGGCTTCTGCCTCCTACCTCTTCCCCACAAATTCTCGCATCCTCTCTCTCTCCACTTAACTCTTGCTCCTCCAATGAGTCTCCTTCTCTTTCTTCCTGTCCGTGTCTGTACACCTGTGGCAGGGACTCCTCATGATCCTTACTCGCGCTTGATTCCCTTCTCTCTTGGGTTTCTCCAAGACTCTCATCTCCTATCTTTTTTCCACTTTCTCTTGAATGCCTCATCTCTTCCCGCCCTGATGAGCCACTTTCTTTTCTAGTCTGTTTATTTCTATGGTATAACCGATACTCCTCATACTCCTTTTCCTCTCTCAAGTATTTCATCAGTTCAATCTCTTCTTTCATTTCTCTCTTTGCCTGTATCTCCTTCCATATCGCCGCTTTTTCCTTCTTGTATTGTCTTTTTTCCTCCTCATTATCCCAAACTTGTACTTCTCCCTGCATGTTTACTGTTCCCGTCAGCAGGGGACACTGCTTAGGGGTTCCTTCCTCATTATAGGGAGGGGGCTTTTCTGTTTCTTTCACATCCGGGTACGGAGCTGAAGCCAGCTTCTCACTGTACCTCCCTCTAACAGGCTGTTTCTCCAGCACCTTAGTGTCTTCCTCGCTTATAATCAATATTCTACCTGTCCTCCTCAGCCTTTCTTCCTCCGTTCTGAAGAGTTTTAGCACTTCCATTTCTCGTTCTCTTTTTTGCCCTCTTTTCTTAGATTTATCTTTTGGTTTGTAATTTTTAATTAGTGCCTCCATTTCTTCGCACAAGCTTACATTAAACGTTCCTTCTCTTGGCCATTTTGTGACCAGGTTTTTGGTTCTCTTTTCCCATTTTTCTGAAGTTTTTGTGATCTCATATTTATTTACCGGGATTTTTTTGCTCAGAATCTCTACTGCCGTTCCTTTACCTGTCATGTTGTTCTCTCTTTTTAAGGTATTTTAGAGATTCACAGTTCGTTTACTGGATAATATTATTTACTCTAATTCTATGCCTAGTCTATCATCTATCTACCAGTGCTTTAAACTATATATTGGACTGTCCTTGTTTCCTATTCTGTTCTGCCCGTACAGACCTCTATTCAGAGCGGTATCCACAGAACTTTCTCTTTGCACCTCGTCTATTCAGACCCTTATCTCTTAAGGCGGTATCCACGAGGATTTTCTCTATTTTCCTTTTCCTGCCCGTTCAGACTTGCGTTTCATACGAAGCGGTATCCACAGGGATTTTCTCTATGCACCTCGTCCATTCAGACCCTTATCTCTAAGGCGGTATCCACGAGGATTTTCTCTATTTTCCCTTTCCCTACCCGTTCAGACCTTCATTTTATACGGGGACTTACCAACACCACGTGGAATTTTTCTTCACTTAACTTATTAGCTTATTTGTACATACCCTCACTGCAGTGTTCTTGATCAATCCTCTGAGCCTCCTGTTAACCCCCAATTCTGCCAGATTCTTTGGACCGGAGAGACCCTTCGGCAGTGGTTCCACACTTCTGAGACTCCAAGACCTCCCCAAAACCAACAGAATTTTTAGTCCAAATTGTCGCAAAAAGCGCTTACCTTTTGTTTGGGTGCACCCTTAATTCTGTTAGCCTTGTGGGGGTCCCTGGAGGACTGGGAAGCATCCCCAATCTGCCGTTTCCTTTCCGCGGGTCTCTTTCCGGTCCTGCCGCGGTCGCCAATTTTGTCGTGGTTTCTCGTGCCCCACAAACGACCAGGAGACACAGAAGATTCTTCAAGAAGTATTAAACTTTAATTTGCAAATCAAAGCTGAGACAGTCGTTGAGCTAGTCGCTGATTGCCCACCGATCCTTGTACATAGCATTTTTTATAGCAATCTCCTGGTTTAGTTGCATTAGCATATCTCATCGGTCTACAGTTGCGTATCACAAGTACATCCGCCACTATTGTTTCTACCCATTGACTTAATCGTGTTCTAATGTACATCTCTTAGCTACCTCTCATTAACACACCATTATCTTCTACATTCTTAAGATTTCGTTCTCCTACTAAATTGGATACATGCATAGCAAATAGCAAACTCAAAGCTGACTACATAATCTACATCTCTTAGCTAGCCTCTCATTAACACTTGGCTGTGCCACCTTGCCTTATTGTATTGGTACAGTCATGTTGCATGTTATGAGTGATGGAAGTGAATGTCCCATAGCCTTTGTACCATGTAAAGAAAAATTACACATAGATTGGCAGAGGCCTTGAGTCTGTTTTGGGGTGTAAAAACATTTCAGCCAGTACTTGGATGGGAGAGAGTTTACCCTCATTATTTATCATCAGCCCACTCGTGTCTGTTTTCAGTCCACAAAAGTGACAGCAGCAGCACATGCGGAGGTGGGCTTTTTCTTGGAGGACACAATTACAATATTGAATACAAGAGGATAACTGTGGAATTGCTGATGGATTGTCCTGTAAACCATTGGGAAAACGGAACACCTGAAAAATTTAAAGAGAGACTCCTTGATATATTCTCCCTAATGCAAATTGTAAGTCTATTATAGCAGAGATGATCCAAAGGGAAATCTGAAAGTACCCCATAATGTTTTAGGTCTACACGGCAACAAAAAATGTGCAACCAAAATCCCAGCTTCCCCTATTTTTTGCTAGCATCAGGATGAACTTGGTGAAGTTTACCTTGTGGGGATTGAGGGTTGTTGTACCAACCAAGCTGGGAGCTAAAGTGTTGGAGGAGCCACATGCCAGTTATCTAGGCATGGTCAAAATGAAAATATTGACTCAAAGCTTTCTCTAGTGGCCTAGGATAGATCAGTAGATCGATCCACATGCCATGAATTGTTCAGGGTGCCAACACATCCAGAAGCTGCTATCAATGGGAATGGCCTGCATTGTCCCGAAGAGGATTCATGTGGATTTTGCCGGACCATTCATGGGCACAAGTTTCATTATAGTGGACGCAGCTACAAACTGGCCAGAAGTATTCCCAATAGCCCCACTACAGTCTAGTGCACTGTTCACGTGTTGAGAAGCCTCTTCAAAGACCAGTGTTCCAAAACATTTAGATACTGTCAATGGACCACAAGTTGTTGCTGAACAGTTTCAGTCATTTTTGAAAATGAATGGAATAAGACATATTACATCTGCACTACACCACCCAGCTGCAATGGCTTGGTGTAAAGGTTTGTCCTAAAGAATACACTGTGAGCGATGTCATCAGAGCACACTACACTGACACTGAATCAGAAGCTCACTAATTTCCACCTTGCACATTGCAATGCAGCACACTCCACAACCAACAACTCACGAGCTGTTCTGGTCCCGGATCATCCCTTGCATTCATGCTTGGATCTGCTCACACTCGGCCTCAGAAGGACTATGCTGGACAAACAGCTGAGTCGAATGGAGGGCTCCACGAACAAGGAGGTTTGATATTTCACTCCTGGACAAGCAGTCCTGGTGAGGGACTATGGAGATGATCAAAAGATGATTAAGGACAGAACTGGATCACTGTCCGATTTCTGGAGACAACCCATTGATCAGTTAAGGAGTGGAGTCGATTGTTAGCGAAGAGTCCAGAGCTGTCAGAACCACTTCCTGCAGTCCCAGAGTCAACTCCTACAACCATTGCGGAAGAGGACACAGAACCAGTGATCGTTTCACGGCCACAATCTCACCTGCCAAGCGTAGTGTCCCTCCCCCCCCCCCCCCCCCCCCCCCCAACTCCTGTCAGAAACACGTTATCCCATAAGAGCAAGAAATCCTCCACGGTGATTAAATCTTCAGGCCTGAATTTAAAAAATTAAAAGATTTACTATGCTGAGGATGTCTATATAGTAGTTGCATTATATAGTATACTGTAGCGGTGTGCTACACGCAGCGCTAAAATAACGACACGGAGTCGGTAAACTGCAATCAAAGATAATTTTATTCGAACTTCACAGCCTTGCTTTAAAGCCTCCCTCATCCCGCCCTCCCCGGGCGCGGATGCTCTAAGGGACACGTACTCACAAACCCCTGCAGGCTTTTGTCCCTTTGTTGCGGACATAGTAGTTGCATTATATAGTATACTATATATAAATGTGTTTGTGTATGTATATAAGTTGATGTGTATTCTATATTGAGTTGGAGTTTATAGCTAAGCGTGGAGGAGTGTTGTATATTTAATATTTAAGTATTATTTGAGTAATATTGCAAATATATTGCTGATTAAGCATTTTATTACATAGTTCATTATGGGGTATATGTAAAAGTAGGTGAATGGCATACATCATTATACCACCATGTTGTAGGTGTGTGCCTTGCTAAAGTAAGGAATGAAATAGACATGTTATTCCTGGCTCTATGCTTTTCTTTCAGTTAGCTTGATGTTTCAGAATTACAAAACGTAACTGTGGTTTCTAAATCAAGAAGAACCCAAACATTTACTGAGGAAGTGTCATTTTACATAAATTGCTGGAAATGAATGTGCACATACAGCAAGCAATTATTAAGAGAGTAATTGCACGTTCATCATTATTGCAGAAGGTTTTGATCGCTCCAGTTAAACAAAAGCCCTGGTGAGATCACATCTGGAATATTATGTTCAGTTCTGCCTAAGGTAAAATATACTTGTGATAATTGTCAATTGGTCATTGTAAATTGTCCCGTGATTAGGTTAGGGTTAAATCGGGCTCGACGAAGAGTCTCAACCCAAAACAACAACTATTTATTCCTCTCCATAGATGTCGCCTGACCTGCTGAGTTACGGCAGCATTTTGTGTGTGTTGCTCTGGGTTAGACGTTTGTAGTTTTTGTGAATGTAGCATGCTCAAAACCGTCTTTGGTTCGTCTTTGTTAAGTGTCAATGTTTCTACTCATAATACTACCAACCAGTATCCATCCATGTTTCAATTCCAATTTCTGTTTGTGTTGACATGAACAGTGATGAAATAAAATATTGCACAGGCTTCTTTAATTCACAAGAGCAGAAAATATTAAAAAGCCTTGGCAGACTAAGAGAGCAGAGGTAGCATTTGTCTTTCCAAAGACGTAGCCTGATTTTAAAAGGGTTTCCTGCACAGTCTGCTTTACTTTCGAGTTTATAGTGCCTTTGATACTTTTGGATTATTTACTGTACAGTTTGTAAAGCACAGTGAAACTGTGCAAGGTCACCAGTCAGGAGAATTAGCTTAATTGCCTATTGGAGGAAGAATGGTTCATCAGGTTGATTAGAGATGAGGGGGTTAGACTATGAGGAGAGATTGAGTCGCCTGGGACTGTACCTGCTGGAATCCAGAAGGATGAGAGGAGATCTTATAGAAACATATAAAATTATGAAAGGGGTGGGTAAGATAGAGGCAGGAAAGTTGTTTCCACTGGTAGGTGAGACTAGAACTAGGGGGCATAGCCTCAAGATTCGAGGGAGTAAATTTAGAATGGAGATGAGAAACTTCTTTTCCCAAAGATTGGTTAATCTGTGGAATTCTCTGCCCAATGAAGCAATGGAGGCTACCTTAGTAAATATATTTATGACGAGGTTGGATAGATTTTTGCATAGTCGGGGAATTAAGGGTTATGGGGGAAAGGCAGGTAGGTGGAGATGAGTCCGTGGTCAGATCAACCGTGATCTTATTGAATGGCAGAGCAGACTTGACGGCCCAGATGGTCTACTCCTGCTCCTGTTTCTTGTGTTTATATCATCTTATGAAATAGGATGGAACATTAGTTTAAGAATTCAACAGAATGAGGAATTCCCAGTGGAAATACTGAGTGTAGGCAGGGCTGAAGAACATTGAAAATACAAGATGGGTATATGTCCTTAAAGTGTTTTTAGAAACTAAAAGGAATTCTTTGATCTGTTTATCTATTACATTTTAATGTACGGGGTTCTTCTCAATCAGATTCCTACAGAATTTCCACAGATTCCCTTATGATAAAAATCACGAGAGCTCCCTGGGAAGGTAGCGTTTACTTCACAAGAAGACCAGATACCACCCATTCACAGAATATAAAAATGCAGTTTCCTTTATTTTGACACATGAATGAGCACTCAGGCCAGATAATACCATAGAACATGCGTATCAAGAGTATTTTGTTTGCTTTCTGGCCTTGACTACCGTAGCATGGCTTGCAGCTATGAGTCATTCCATTTCGATTGGATATCAGAAGAATGTGTAGATTAAGGATTGCCTTTACTTCCTTGAGGAAAAGGGATGTTAACTATCTCCCAGATGGGGAATTGAGCCTGCATTCCATTATTGGTGTAGCATGAGGGTTTTGAAGACGTACGTAGTGGCCACTTTATAAGATACCTCCTGTACCTAATACAGTGGATGTTTGGGGTGTTCTGCTAATGTAGCCCTATCACTTCAAGGTTTGACATGTTCTGTGTTCAGAGGTGCTCTTCTGCACACCGCTGTTCTAATGCCTGGTGGTTTCAATTGCTATTGCCTTCCTGTCAGCTTGAATCAGTTTAGCCACTCTACCCTGATCTCTCTCATTAACAAGGCATTTTCTCACTGGATGTTTTATTTTGGGGGGTGGGGGGGGGGTGTTGCACCATTTTCTGTAAACTCTAGAGACTGTTGTGGTTAAATCCCAGGAGATCAGTACCATCCCATCTGGCACCAACAATCATTCCACAGGCAAAGTTACTGAGATCATATTTCTTCCCCATTCTGATGTTTGGTCTGAACAACAAGTGAACCGTTGAATGAGTCTGCATGCTTTTTTGCATTGAGTTGCTGCTGCATGTTTGACTGATAAAATATTTGCATTAATAAGCACGTATACAAGACTATCCAATAAAGTGGCCACTGCGTGTATAGATGGTGTTCTTTTAATGTCTCTGATATTAAATGTTATGAGACATGGTTATTTCATAGAAAAAGATCTTGTATTGAGATTTTCTGTGCATTTGCGTTGTAGGAATGAAAGTGATGGAGAGGCTGACAATTCAGAAAAGAAGAAATTGCAGAATCAACTACAAGGTGACAAGGCTATTATGCCAAATTATTATTATTGTTTTACTTGCTGCCCGTTACACCACTGGTGTTTGGGGGTGGCAATGAAGCTCCTTCATCCCTGTTGGTGTTCAGGGCTTCCTTCATCACGTCAGTTGCTTCTCTGTTTTTTCTGATTGTCGTTTCTACAAGTTCTGGGTGGAGACTCACATACTCAGATGTAGAAGGATTCTTCATTGCTGTTTCCATAACAATTTTGTTTTATCACTTGGGGTTGCTGTCCTTGCTCCCCCAAACCTGGAGGACTCTAGTCTGTCCTCCACCCTTCGACCTGTTTGGCATGGGTGACCCTACCAAGAGCCAATGCACAAAGCCGTGACTGCAACCAGCGTAGCTCTCCGGACCAAGGCAGAGTTGTGGTCCTCTTGGAGGATTATTCCGTTCTCCTCAATTCAAATTGAGTATTAAATTATCAGCTATGATGTTTATTGACAAACCAGCCTTGGTTCTTCCGAGAAGATTAAAAATCATGAAAATATTCATTACCATAAAACATGCAGGTCTTGTTTTGATTTTTCAATTGCTATTATTAAAAGCCCCGTATATTAAATGTAAATTAGTCTGGTGTTTTAACCAAGTATTTTCTTAATCCTGTATATTCTATTCCTGGTTCTATTTCTTATAATTTGATGAAAATTTCATTGCCTCAGGTGGGGTTAAACAGTGGACAGAGGCTGTGTACAAGAAGGGCCAGAATCGCCACTGCTTCCTGAGGAGACGGAGGTCCTTTGGAGTATGCAGGCCTCTCCTTCACATGTTCTGCCAGTTTGTGGTGGTGTGCTGGGGCAGTGACATCAACATGAGTGATGCCAATGGGCTTAAAAGCTGGTTAGAGAAACTGGTTCTGTTATAGGAGTCAATCTGGACACACTGGAGGCTGCGGTAGACCAAAGGATCCTACGGAAAATCTTGGCAATTGTGGACAATATTTCTCACTCTCTGCATGCCACCTTGGCTGAACAGAGTAAGATTAATATAACTGTGCAGCTCCAAAGAGCACTATATGAGGTTATTCTTACCCTTGGCCATTAGGCTCTATAATGAGTCAACCTACAGCCAGGGAAGTGATGACCCCCTTCTGTTAGACTGTTTGAGATAACTTATTTTTTGTTATTTCATACTTCTCATAATTGTATATGTGTGCACTTGTAATGCTACTGTGACACTGTAATTTCCTTTGGGTTCAATATAATATCTATCTGGCTTATACAGAAGAGAAGTTTGGAAGTTAGTAATTTCGAACTTCCTTATTTTTCATTTTGTGTATAACTCAGAACTCAACTCCTTTGAACTTCCACATCTTGGGTTTTCACAAGTTCCTTTTTTTTAACTCTTTAGGTGCCATTGTAATGGAAAAACCAGATGTGGGTTGGAATGATGTTGCAGGTCTTGAAGGTGCCAAAGAAGCACTTAAAGAAGCAGTGATATTGCCCATAAAGTTTCCTCATCTCTTTACAGGTTGGTGATTTTTTTCCCCCTGATATGCCTAAATCTTATTGCATCTCGGGCGCACAGCGACGTACTGGTTAGCATGATGCTGTTGGAGTTCAGTGCGCCAGAGTTCAATTCTGGCAACCTCTGTGAGGAGTCTCTGTAGGTCCTCCCCAGGGAATGCGTGGGTTTTCTTCCAGTGCTCCGGTTTCCTCCCAAAGTCGTACTGGGTAGGTTAATTGGTCACTATAGATTGTCCGGTGATAATGTTAGGGTTAAATATATAAATAGAAAGCTTGCAGGAGGCATGTATTCCATCAGAATGTGACATGTGATTTTGTGAGAATTCTGGACTTAAAGTATCAACCCTTTTTTTTAAACTATCTGTAATTTGTTACATTACTAAATGAAATATGATTGCTGCTGATTTATTAGATTGAATAGAACATTATTCTCACTTCTAGTATCATTTCACCAGGAAGCATAGTGATGCAGCAACTGGTGGTGCTGTCTCAAGTCCTGAATTGAATTGACTTTATTTCTTATATCCTTCACATACATGAGTAAAAATCTTTACATTACATCTTCACCTAAATGTGCAATCATAGTAATTTATTATAATTTATAATAAATAGAATTGTCAATGTAATATAGAGTACACTCAAGTCAACATGATGGTCTGGTGGAAGAAGCTGTCCCGAAGCCTTTTGGTCCTGGCTTTTTTCGCTGCGGTACCGCTTCCCGGATGGTGGTAGCTGGAATAAATTGTGGTTGGGATGGTTTGGGTCCCCAGTGATCCTATTGGCCTTTTTTACACACCTGTCATTGTAAATGTCCTGAATCATGGGAAGTTCACAACTACAGATGCGCTGGGCTGTCCACACCACTCTCTGCAGAGTCCTGCGATTAAGAGAGGTACAGTTCCCATGCCAGGCAGTCATGCAGCCAGTTAGGATGCTCACAATTGTGCCCCTGTAGAAAGTTCTTAGGATTTGGGGGCCCACACCAAACTTCCTCAACTGTCTGAGGTGGAAGAGGCGCTGTTGTGCCTTTTTCGCCGCACAGCTGGTGTGTACAGACCACGTAAGGTCCTCGGTGATGAGGATGCTGAGGTACTTGAAGCTGTTTACCCTCTCAACCCCAGATCCATTGATGTCAATAGGGGTTAGCCTCTCTCCATTCCCCTGTAATCCACAACCAGCTCCTTTGTTTTTGCGACATTGAGGGAGAGGTTGTTTTCTTCACACCGCTGTGTCAGAAAGATGACTTCTTCCCTGTAGGCCACCTCGTTATTGTTTGAGATAAGGCCAATCAATGTAGTGTCATCTGCAAATTTGAGCCCGGGTTTGATTATGATCTCTGTACGAAGTTTGCACATTCTCTCTGTAATGATAATGGGGTTTTCCTTGGCGTACTGGTTTCCTTCCAAATCCCAGACACATGTTGACGTGTTAATCAACTCCTGCAATCACCTGGATGATATGTGTGATAGGGAATCAATTTGCAGGGACAGAGATAAATGTGGAAAGGACAAACAGGAGTATTGGGATTGCCCTCCAGGGGGCGGGCATGCACTTAATGGCACACCTCATGATCAGAAATTGGGTTTGCAGTCTTTGAGTAGTGCCTGATATAGCTTACATACATTTAGGTTTCCTCTTGCACAGAGTATCAGGGTTGTAGAATTAAAGTGTAAAACAATTTCTTTCCACAAACCCTCCCCTGTTGCTGTCTAGGTAAAAGAACTCCTTGGAGAGGGATCCTACTGTTTGGCCCTCCTGGAACTGGGAAGTCGTACCTGGCAAAGGCTGTGGCAAAAGAAGCAAATAACTCTACATTTTTCTCCATTTCCTCATCTGACCTCGTGTCTAAGTGGCTTGGAGAAAGTGAAAAGTGAGTTTCTATTGTGTTGAGTGGCCAACGACTTAATTGATTTGATAGCTGTTTGTAAACTGATCGGGTGTATTTAATACTCTCCTGCCTTATGGCAAGCATAGTTTGTAAAGATTTTGCCACAAAAATACCTTGTTTTTGGTGCTGTTTCATTCCAGATCAAAAGTATGAGTAAATTCAAAGTGAAATTAACATGTCAAAATTGCTTCCATTGAGGTCAATTGAATGCTATGTGGATCTTTGGAACGTAGCTTTTTATCATATAGTAAACTTCTAAGTCACTATCCAATTTTTCAGAAGTCCTGGTGATGCCACAATCCCTTCATCATGCAGTCCCTTGAAACTGGTCATGTTTAGTGCAAAATTTATTGTGCTGTGTTGCATTTAGAAATATATACTGTAAATTGGAGTGTTAATGGGAATAACATGCAGTAGTTCAGAAAAATCTGCCAATCCAGCACAGCCAGTGCCTTGAAAGTGCCAGATTAAGTTTTACAGTATTAATTGCAGTCAGCATTTTCTTGTTGAGTGGCTTAAATATACGCAGTTGACTAAACTCAGAGAATGTGATACGTTTATGTACATTCTCTTCCCAACCACTAACCTCAGTTTCATTTAATTGGATTTTGTTTTGATTAAATACTTGATGCCTTTGTCTTCACTTGCTTTGCAAAAGTTATAAAATTGCTCAAGATATACCCAACATGGGATTAAAATAGGATTAATGCAAATGGTTTGTTGATGCTTGACATGCACTCTTGTCGACCAAAAGGCCTGTTTTTGTGCTGTATCTCTCTGACTCCAATAAGATTCGTTTAATTCTTGGTAATATCTCCAAAAGGTGCTTTAGGATGGGAAAGAGATTTCAAAACGTAAGCCTACAGATCACCAGTGGCCAGAGTCATCAGCAACTTTGTACTGTTAGCACAATAAAATTGAGTGTGAAAGGGTTACTGTGGGTAAATCTTGACCAAAAAAATGTGAAAATGGTATGTAATATTTCTAAACAGGATGTGAATATGCAGAGATCTTGTTTTTGTGCAAATCTTCCATATTTCTGGAACTTTTTACAACAATTTTTGTAACTTCTAATTAGAATATTATATTATATTTCTTTAGGTTGGTAAAGAATTTATTTCAACTTGCCCGAGAACACAAGCCTTCAATTATCTTCATTGATGAGGTTGATTCTCTTTGTGGTTCGAGGAGTGAAAATGAAAGTGAAGCTGCAAGGCGCATTAAAACAGAGTTTTTGGTTCAGATGCAAGGTAAGCAAATCTGTGGGAATTTGTAAAAGTTGCAAATAAAATTTGAAAATTGAAGGAATGAAATTAAAAGCAGTTCATTCAGTCCATTGGTTTATTCTTACCGTCATTCCACTTTATTGTGGACGCCATCCAACCATTAAGCTTTTAAGAAATGCGATTAATCTGGAATGTTAACTCTGTAACTCACTCCACGGGTGCTGACTTACCTCTTGGGTATTTAAAATATTTTCTGCTTTTAATTCACATGTTCAGCATCTATAGTTCTTTGCTTTTCCATTTATGTATTTTAACCTGAAAAGGCTTTTTCGTGTTTAACTTAATAGCACAGTGGTTCTTGATGCCCAGATCATTATAATAACACAGTGTGCATAATCGGAAATGTTCTTAATTTTATCAACCACAGATTAATTCTGAGTTTTAAGTTGGGGGAAAATTGCAACAAATTCTGTACTCTTATTATTTCCTCATATTTTTATATAAAGTTATAGTCCAAATTAAGGACAATGTTTGCTCCCAGTTTTGTGAAGTATTTGATTATCAGATATTAAAATGGTGAGCTGAAATTTTAAATTGTGTTAATGTTTCTAATGAATAAATTAGATGCACCAAGAAACATTTATACAAACCAGTTAGTTTCCTAATTTTCCTTTACCTATTTAGCAAGCTGTACTCTCCAGGTATAACCAGTATTTCTAAAGCAGCACTTACCTTCCAAAAATTTAGTAACCTGTACATATTTGTCAAAGGGTCAAAAGCTAGAAAACATAGTTTTATTGCTGTGTGGTATTTTGAACTTTAATATAAATCTAACTTGTGTCTCAAGTTATTTAATTTAACTTTATATAGTTTCTGAGAAAGAATAATTTCCTTAACATTATTCAAATTTTTGCATAACTAATAATTCCTGCCACAATCTATTGTACACAAAGTACAGTACACATTAAAATTACTATGGTTTTTAACAGGTGTTGGAGTAGATAATGAAGGAATCTTGGTTCTCGGAGCAACTAATATCCCATGGGTTCTTGATTCTGCCATAAGGAGGAGGTAACATTGTGGAACTCTTTTTACATGTTTATACTTTACGTAGTTAATATTTAATTGACAAAGATCAACCGAACTAATAAGGTTCTCTGTATGAGTGGAACAAGGATGCCATTTTCTTTTCTATTTGATCATCCAGTTATTAAGACAACTGATAGCATTCCCTTGTGAAATGCTACACTTTTAAAAAAAAAAAGACCAGACTGGCATATCACTAAAACAATTTTCTCTTGACAACATTCAAAAATGTCTTTTGTATACGATTTGTGCTACTTGTAAAATAGCTGCATAAAATGGTGGACTTTTGGATATAAAATGGAGGGGACCCTTTTCATCCAGAGGGTGTTCTGCCTGATGATTTTATTGCAAGACTGTAAGTCCTCGGAGCAGAATTAGGCCATTAGGCCCATTGAATCTACTCTGCCATTCCATCACGGCTGATTTATTATCCCTCTCAATCCCATTCTCCTGCCTTCTCTCCATAACCCTTTGACACCCTTACAAATCAGGAACCTATCAACCTCTGCTTTAAATATACCCAATGACTTGACCTTCACAGCCACCCATGGCACTGAATTCCACATATTCACCACCCTATCGCTTAAAAAAAAAATTCCTCCTCATCTCTTTTAAATCCCTCTATTGTGAAGCTGTGCACTCTGATCCTAGACACTATCGGAAACATCCTCTCCACATCCACACTATCTAGGCCTTTCAATGTTCGATGGGTTTCAATGAGATCCTCCCTCTTCTAAACTCCAGTGAGTACAGGCCCAGAACCATCAAACACTTCCCCCTAAGTTAACCCTTTTATTTCAGGGATCATTCTCATGAATCTCCTCTGGACTCTCTCTGATGCCCGGACTTCCTTTCAAAGATAATGGGTCTAAAACTGCTCACAATACTCTAGGTGTGGTCTGACCAATGCCTTGTAAAGCCTTAACACGATTGATTATTAAAATTACATAATCACAATTGAAGTTGCTGCTATTCTTCTCCTTCATAACTGTTGGCCCAGATTTTTCTGAGAGGCTGCATCCCCAATAGTCAACAAAATTAACAGGTCCATGTAGCCAGTCTTGGTGGCCAAGGTTGGTGTGGAGCTGAGCAGAGGTCTCTTGTCACGTGCAGCCCTAAAACATTGAAATTGGCTTATCTGATTCAGCCCAAACATAGCTCTCTCACAAAACTCCTTTATGACAGATGACAAAACCATGCCTCAGCTTTGCCATCTGCATGGGCTCTCCCTGATGTTCTGGCTTCCTCCCACATAAAGTGTAAAGGAGAAGTGATACTGGATGCTGGACCTCTGGCAGACTGTGCAGGAGAGTTAGTAGTGGGGAACAATGAAATGGTGGATGAACTGAGTAAGTATTTTGTGTCAGTCTTCACTGTGGAAGACACTAGTAGTCATGGGTGTAGAGAGAATAGAGCAGTGGGCTGAGCACACATCCCTGAGGTGTGCCAATGTTGATTGTCAGCGAGGTGGGGATGTTATTACCAATCTGCACAGATTGTGTTCTTCCAGTTAGGGAGTTGAGGATCCAGTTGCAGAGGGGGTTAGACAGGCCCATGTTCTGTAGCTTTTTGATTAGGAATGTAGGGATGGTATGCATTAAAGTTTTTCACTGTACCTCAGGTCATATGACAATAATAAACCGATTTATCAATGTATAAAATGTAAGCATAATACACTGTTTACCAACATAGTCCAGACAAACTGAGTATGTTGCACTGATACGAAAATTACTGAATCTTCCTTCTACTGGAGCCTTTGGCATAAGAATTCCTTTTTGTATTATGTTTTCCAGATTTGAGAAACGTATCTACATCCCATTACCTGAGCAGTCTGCTCGTGGTGTGATGTTCAAATTGCATCTTGGAACGACACTAAACAGTTTGACTGAAGAAGATTACCGGAAGCTTGCGAAAAAAACAGAGGGGTATTCTGGGGCTGACATCAGTATCATAGTGCGAGACGCTCTGATGCAGCCAGTCAGAAAAGTTCAATCAGCTACTCACTTCAAGAGGGTAAGGCACCGTATGATTACTGGTAAATTTAGGGAAGGTGGAACTATTCCATTGACGGAATTGATAATTATAAAGAAATTATACTATCTAAGATTGTACTTTTTGACTTTTATTTCTCCATATCCTTTAGTTAAGTGCCATTTTGTTGTATTGTTTTGTGCCCTGGTCATTTTTCACTAAATATCAGCTACTAGAATTGGATCTCTATTTATTTTCTGATCCTTGGGAGTCAGGAATGATGAGCAGTTTTAATTCTAAGATGGTTTACTTTAGAGTACAAACAAACATACAAATACTAAGCAAACTATATAAAGAGCTGAGAAACTATGCTCAGAGGTAGAATGAATACAAAGACAAGGGAATAAAGATAGCACCTCTGAAAGCACATCACTTTGATCAAGGAAATTCCTTGGAGAATAAGCTAGTTCATAAGCTATATAATTAGAACAATTACATCACATGGGTAATAATAATAATAATAGGCATCCGTTAGTCTCGAGAGACCATGGATTTGCGCCCTGGAAAGTTTCCAGAGCACAGGCCTGGGCATCAGCCCATGCTGCAAGTCTCCCCTCTCCATGCCACTGATGTTGTCTAAGAGAAGGGCAAGGGCCGATACAGCTTGGCACCGGTGTTGTTGCAGAGCAATTTGTGGTTAATTGCCTTGCTCAAGGACACAACACACCGCCTTAGCTGAGGCTCAAACTAGCGACCTTCAGATCACTAGACCAACACCTTAACCACTTGGCCATGTGCCATGTAACATGCCAGTGAAAATTGAGAAAGATGATAAACTGTTAGTTTAACTGCTATACCACTTTCTGCCAGTGAGTGGGGATGACCCACCACATGCTGTGAAAAAATACAAGTTTGTTTAAAAAGTATAAATCTTATATTAAAAAAAACTGAGGTTTCCGATGGTGGTTTAAATGTTTCCCTTCAATTCATCACTATTATCCAATCTTCAGCAAAACTTTTGAGTTATTTCATTCATACCATTGAACAAGATGATTGTACCTCCTCTAAAGGTTTCTATTTCTTTAGGTTTTAAGACAGGCTAGTACCCTGTAGGTGGCAAGATAGCGTTGAGGTTGGCATAGCACTTGTACAGCGTCTGTGTTTGGGGTTTAATTCCCTCTGTTGTCTGTAAGGAGTTTGTATGCTCTCCCAGTGACTGTGGGTTTTCTCCTGCTGCTCAGGTTTCCTCTCGTGTTCCAAAGGCATATGGTTTAGTAAGTTGTGGGCATGTTATATTGGCACCGGAAGCATACCAACACTTCTGGGCTGCCCCCAGTAGACCCTCGGACTGTTGGTTGTTGATGCACATAACACATTTTACTATATGTTTCGATGTACATGTGACACAAAGCTAGTGCTATTTTCTTCATATTGCCTCTGCCACTGAATGTGTACTGCTGCTTAACTGTCAGATTGCTACCAGATATTAAGAGCTGACTGAATCAGTATTCTTCCAGCTTCCAAATGAGTACAATTGAAATTTATCCTTTTCAGCTTATGGCAACATCTGGACTGGTCTAGACATTTACAAAAATTACTCTGCCACCATGGGCTAACTATCTAGTCAGCTGTCTGTTCTGCTTTACTCCCGTTCCCTATCCCACTGGCCCAAATTTTTAAGAATCAAGAATCAATCCATTTAGCTCTGAATTTGCTAATTTTTCTATTTTTTTTGTTCCCTCCTCATGCCACTTTGTCCACGAGGCTCACCCTTGAGGGTATCATCACTAAACTCTGAATGCCTTCTCCTTGTCCCATTCCCTGCCCATACCACAGAGAAACACCACTTGGTCCTTCTGTCCAAATCCAACTTTACTTTCCCCAAGGGTCCTTGCAGTGATTTCCCCCCCAAATTTGTGGATGCCTTTCCCAGAATTCCTTGCAATTAAATTTCTGTGCTGCCTTTCTGCTTCATGACATATCCTATGTAACAAAACATCCTATGTGATGGTGAAAAAGAAATCAGTCTATTCTTTTTGACTATTCTACAGCTTTTAACCCAGCTAATCGCACCATCCTCCATTGCCGTGGGGGTATCTTGAATCAAGGGTCCACAGCCTGGTTCTTGTATTTCTGGTCTCACAAATCACCTGCAATAGCTTCACTACTGCTGTGTGATGACTACCCCCCCACCCCATAACCACCACTATTTCGGACTGCTAGTAATCTCCATCTAAAACTACAGCTGATTCTCTATTTGTATACCAAACTCTAGCTCTACCTAACTACTGTCATCCTTAACTGTCTCTGTCACCAGACTACTTATCTGACCTCCTGTATGAGATGAGCAGAAAAATAGAAATTTTGGAGATTAAAGCCATTGTTCTTAATCCCCAACTCAACTGAAGTCTCCTAATTCCGGTTCCATGTCTGAAATTAATCCGGCTTTAGAATCAGATTGACCCTTGAGTTTTGCACTGCACTACAACACCAACCACTGCAGTTGTTTGCTTCTACCTTCTTAACATATCATTCTACTGGACATCAACTAATAGGCTGCTGAAACTTCGTGTTTTTTTTAAATTTCCTCTAAACCTGACATTTATAATGCACTTCAACCTTTACTGCGCCCTCCATAAATTTCAGGTTATTCAGCACTTCTTGTCATATCCTAATATGCACTAACCTTTCTACCTGTCACTTGAGCAGTTGCTGATTTTCATCAGTTGTGAGTTAAAATATTAAAATTCTCATCCCTTTTCTTTGTCCCACCCCGTCTCTGTTATCTGCTCCAGACCAGCAGTTTCCTGAGATTATATGTGGTCTTCCACTGTTGGTCTCTTGATTATTCCTAATTGTTCCATCAGCCACCTCTGTCCTTTCAGCTACCTCTATGCTCTTGACTCCTTGCTAAGCCCCTCAACCCTTCTACGTAATTTTCATCCTTTACGACATCTCTTTGAAGCTACCTGAACAACCATATCCTGATTTCCTTTTGCAAGTCAATGTGTCACAATGGTGCTTGATAAATAAGGTTTTAACATCTTGAGTTGCTCTGTGGAAAAAGCAATTTAGTCAGAGTTTATCTATATCCCTCATAAATTTGTGTACCTCTTATCAAATCCCCCCTCCCTGCTCCTACACTCCAGGGAGTGAAGTCCTAACCTATTAAACCTTTTCCTATAAATCAGGCTCTCAAGTCCTGGCAACATCCTTGTAAGTTTTCTCTGAACTCTTTCAATTTTATTGATATCTTGTAGGTAGGTTTATTCAATTAGATTCACTAAAGCACAGCATGATAGGTGAAAGTAATCTGTTTTGTTCTAATTTTTAGGTCAAAGGTCCTTCAAATTCGGATCCATCTGTGATTGTAGATGACCTCCTAACTCCATGCTCACCAGGTGATCCCGATGCTTTGGAGATTACCTGGATAGATGTTCCAGGTGATAAGCTTCTGGAGCCTGTTGTCTCCATGGCAAGTTGTTTTAATTTTTCCAGATATTTTTAAAAGTCTTTAATTATTGGTCAAAGAATCTCTTGCTAAAAGTCACCCTGTATGTCTAACCAAAGGGAATTTGTTGAAACCTTACATTAGTTTTAAGTTATAAATACCGAGACAGCTGAGTCATCAATACCATGTAAATTGACTATCATTTACTAAATGTGAAACCTGATCTAGTCAAAATATTGACCGATTCAGCATCAATTTATTTAAATTACTTCTGTAAGATAATATGAGCTGTAACAAGGTGCATTATGTAAATGCCTATGTTTTGACATGTATTTCATGGTGCCAAACATCATTTCCTAATGAAAATAATCTCATACATCAATAAAGTGCAAAAAGTTCCATTATCTCCATTCAAACTCCAATTAATTGTGAGGCTACTGAGGTGTGAAAAGCCAAATCGTAGGGTGGCACCCATCTATGCTCCTGGTATTTCAATGTAGTCTTTCATAGATGTGCAAATCTAAATGTTTAATTTCCGAGATCAGAAGGGCGAAAGTCCAATACCAAAGGTCTTTTATTCAAATTCAAGTTTATTGTCATTCAACCACAGACATGTATACAGCTAAATGAAACATTGTTCCACCGGGGCCAGAGTGCAAAACACAGTACATGTAGTCATATACAGCGCATACTTGCAATCCGTCACACGGAGTCACAAAATAAGATTAGCGCAAGTCTTTGAATGGTATGGCCTCAAGATTGACAGGTTGCCATAAAGTGTGAAGTGAATGTTTATGGAAGACAGTATCTACTGGCACTATTTTACTGGTTTAAGAAAAATCACTTTCCTTTTCTACTTAGCCAATATTTTTTCCAGTGACTTCAGATTTGAGATCTCAATTTATCTCTCCCTGTTTTTTTTACTATGATTTTTCTTTACCTGAACCTATATTATGTGCCCTTAAGTTTTATACCAGTTTTAACTGCAATCTTGGGCAATGTTTGGGTTCTTAGATCTGTACATCACAGAGCACCAAACATTTGCCTTGCATCTGTAATCTGAACTATTTTAATCTTGATCTATCTTTTGAAACTTCCAATAGGCTTAGCCATAACAGCTCTGTTTTGAGGTGGAGGAATTCAACATCATGGTGAAAAAAGTGTTTTGTCTCACTCAGGAACAGCTTACCTCTGTAGATTTGAAAATAGGGTTTCTTCCTTTCCCCTACCAACCACATTGTACATTGTACAACTGTACATTCTATCCAACAAATTTAATCTTAAATGCTCAAGTAGATTGAGGGTTAATCATAAGACTATAAGATATAGGAACAGTATTTAATTTAGCCCATCAAGTCTGCTCCACCATTTCATCATGGCTGGTCCAATTTTCCTCTCAGCCTCAATCTCCTGCCTTCTCCCCATTTCCCTTCATGCTCTGACCAATCAAGAATCTATCAGCCTCTGCCTTAAATATACATAAAGACTTGGCCTCCACAGCTGCCTGTGACAAAGAATTCCACAGATTCACCACTCTCTGGCTAAAGAAATTCCTCCTCGCCTCCATTCTAAAAGGACGCCAATCTATTCTGAGGCTGTGTTCTCTGGTCTTAGACTCTCCCGCCATAGGGTACACCCTCTCCATACCCATGTGTTTGGAATCATGTTAATCATGTGTATTGAAACCCAATCTCTGCAATCTGTCCACAGTTCATCCTATTTTAGTCCTAGCATTATGGTAATATCCTCTAATATCAGCAGATTCTTTCTGATATGGGTGCTATAGAAAGAAGTACACTACTCTAAATGGGGTAAAATCCAAGTACTTTACTACTAAGACTTCGTAGTTTTAATGGTATTATTCTTGTCCTTTGGCTTCCAGTGATTTGTGATTCTATTATTGTTTTGCTCTCTCAACTAGTTATTTGTTGCAAATTTCCGCTCCCATACTCACATTTCTGAATTTGTTAGTCATTCCTTTTGCAGTTTTTTTTATAAGGATATTCCACATCATTTATCCACATTGGCCTGGGATATTAAAGGAAAATTAAAGGGTAGAAGCCTGTCTCCACAAGACAGTCAATGTTAAAACAATATAGTTATATGGGAGTAACATTTAATATTCATTTTTTTAATAACCATTTTAAATCCAGTGCAAGAGGATTTATCTTTGGTGTTAGATGAGTAAACATTTATTGATTGCAAACTTGATGGGCTGAATGACCTAATTCTGCTCCTATGTCTTATTTATATAAATGTGTAAACTAAGTTTGTTCACTAATGAAACAGAATATTTGGTTATGATTTTTTATAAAATTTGTATTGTAACAGTGAAAACAGTTTGTAGATACAAAGGTTTTAAAAAGAGCTGTGATGAATTCCAAAAGCTTAGAGGGTAAGGGAGGCAAGTAAAATATCTCCTTTTACTATAAACTGCAACATGAAGGAAGTCTTGTTTGGTTGGGATTATTTAAAGTTCTTACACCTTGACATTTTTGCTCCTTGTTTTTCCACAGCCTGACATGCTGCAGTCATTAGCGAACATAAAACCAACAGTTAACGATGAAGATCTGAAGAAATTGAAAAAATTCACAGAAGACTTTGGTCAGGAAGGCTAAATCATAGGAACATGATTTGCACTGCATTTATTTTCTTGTACCTCTTTTTTCTATTCACTTCAATCACGATTACATATACTAGTAAACATTATTTTACTTTTTTGATATTAATCTTGTTTCTTGTGTTTCAGGCCATGGGACTTTGTATAAAATTGGATCTAAGCCTACTTATTATCGGAATGTCTGCATGTGCCTATTATGAATCTATATCTCAGCATACAGAAAAAGTTTGAGGACAGTGCAGATTTCATTAAGGGTATAACATGATATTTATATATGACAAAAACACCTGAGTATTTTCAAATGCACCGTGTACGTACCAATTTGCTGGGCTTGCTATGGATTGTAAAATAATCTTGCTTGTTAGTGATACATTCCAAATAGTGAATAGTGCATTTAAACTGACTATTGCACATGGACTGTGATAATTGTACTGCCCTTGGGGCTGGGACCTTCTCATCGTACTTCAAGTACGCTCTAAGATTTTCTACTAATGATGTGCATAAAATATTAACCTTAAGCTTTGTACTGGAGAAATTTGGGCTACATGCATCTAGTTATTTGTATTCTCGGAAATATGTATGAGGTGAGCAAATCCCCTCATAGATTTTTTTAAATAATGTAAATGCTTAAAAGTCATGGAATCTTAAATCCTGTGTGAGTTTAATTTCTGTTTATTTGTAAATAAAATATGCATCTACTTAAATTGTCAGAGTTGGGTATAGCAATTAATTATTTTCTTCAGGTTGCCAAATAGAAGTTCTGAAGCCATGTTGTTAGCTGTCTGCACACAAGATGTGTTCACCTAGGATTTCATGATTAACAGCCTTCTGTTATGCATCTCGCTTTTGAGGCACTTCTGCTGTACCTTAGCAGTTTTTATTTTCTTGGGCTGCAGCCTGAGCATAGATGAATCACCAGATGAAATGTTTCCGTGCAAGGTGTTTTCAGCATACCTGGTGGATAGATGCAAGAGCTGGAATGCAGTTGGATAGACTGAAGTATGCTGATTCCCTCCAGATCCAAGCACTTGGAAGGAAAGTTTGCACAGTTGTAAGTGAAGATAATCAGCATTTGAGCAAGAACAAACCTCTGGAGGAACTGGGAGTCAAGCAGCATATGTTGGGAGTGGAGAGAATATGGGAGAAGGCAGGAGAGTGGGTTTGAGAGGGATAATAAATCAGCCATGATGGAATGGCAGTTGCAGACTTGATGAGTTGAATGGCCTAATTCTGCTTCTATGTCCTATAGAAAGAGGACTAAGAATGGAGAGGGAAAGTTGTCAATATGAAGAAGAGAGGCTTCCAAGAGGACCACATTTGGAGGCTTGTATGCCTCAATGACCAGAAGAGCTCTGATGGCTGGAATTGGCTTTATGCTTTCGCTCTTGGTAGGGCCAACCATGCAAACAGCAAAGGGTAAAGGCCAGGCGAAGAGCGGTCCACTGCTTCTCCAGGTTTGGAGATTCAGAGCTTACAACCCTGGCTGGTAAAACAAAATTGTTGACAAACACCAATGAAGATTTGGTCTACATCTGACTGCAATGGTATTCCTGAGTAGGTAATAGGTGGAAGCAGATTAGAAAAAATGCACATGGAGCCAGGTAGAATGAGGGAAGGGTGATCAGCAGGGATATAAAGGTTACAAATGCTGGAATCTGAAAAATAAGGAAGGAGATGATGGGAACTATTAAGGGAGAGATGAAAGGGCAGACAGGAGAAGATATGGTTGAGGTGCATGCATAGTAGGTGGGTAGAACTTGTTTTGTATTTTATTTAGAAATACAGTGCTGAATTGGCCCTTTGAGCAGGAAGAAACACACACATTCCACGGGAAGAATGTATAAGCTCCAGAATTGAACTCTGGAATAGCCTCATACTACACACTACACTACTGTGGCATAACTTGACGGGGAGAAGGATGAAAATGAATGGTGATTATGGAAAACTGTTGGATTGGACTGTATAATTGTTATTACGCTTGTAGATTAACTTTATTATTCTTGCTTATAATTTTTTATAATTACCAGCATACTTGTAATTGTTCAGTGTTTTTTAGTCATTGAAGTTGTGGCTATCACATTGCTTGAATGGTTATTCGTTAATTCAAGCAAATGAATTTGAATGGATTGTCTATGAAAATTCAATGGAATGCAACAAACTGGTGTAAGAAGAGCACACAACATTGGATTGTTCTTTTCCCTTCCAGTAGGGTCTTCTTCCTTCACTCTCTCCCCCTCTTGCTTCATCTTCTTTCTCTTTGTTTTGTTCTTGCAATGCTTAATAAACAACAATAAGCAACAAGTTTTATGCTTCATTCTTGACTTCCAAAGAACCTCATTGACAAAAGGGAGCAAGAACAGGATGACTGAAGGTGAATTGGAAGGAGGGACAAAGGGGAACACAGGCACCAAACGTTACTTGAAATTGTAAAATTCCTCGTTCATACCTTTGGTTGACGACTACCCAATCAAAATATGAATTGTGTTCTGCCTCATCCTTGCAGTGAGAAGGCCAAGGATGGATGGGTCAATGTGGGAACTGGAGAGGAAGTTTGTTTATTTATTTATTGAGATACAGCGTGGAATCGGCCCTTCGTGGCACACCACCCGGCTATCCCCCAATTTAATCCTAGCCTAATCACGGGTTAACTTACAGTGACCTGTTAACCTACCAATTGCTATGTCCAGAGCTTTATAACAGAAGGCTGTTAATCAGGCAATCCCAGATGAACACATCTTGTATGCAGACATTTAAACTCACACAGAGTTTACAGAGAATGGTGTGAAAAACAAAAATACTTAGAATGAGTGGCAGCTCTGTGGGTAAAGTGGATGTGCTACAGCAGCAGAAGACCGTGAACATATATTCACATATGAGTTTACATCTATGGTCTTCTGCTAAATACATCTCATTGGTGTGTGCTGTGAGATTATATACTCTATGTAATGAAATATTACATTAAAAACAATATTAGTAACCTTTATATTTTGTTTTCTTGTGTAAAATCAAATTCACATTTTTAATGTACTATCTTTTGCATGAAGAACAACTTCAATCATCGTTTTTATAACTTGTAAGCTTACAAGAATCAGATGAAGACATCTAGCATATCAGCACTGGGCATCCATTGGGCACGGCCACTGGCAACAGTAAAGCTGTTTCAAGTTTCAAAGTACATTCATTATCTAAGTATGGATACAGTTGAGAGTCGTCCTGCAGGAAGCCACAAAACAAACACCATGGAATTTGTTCAAGAAGACATCGAACACCCAACGCACAAAAAAAGAACAATTTTCGCGAACAGCAAAAAGCGAGCAAACAACATATAGAATATCAAACATCAAAATAAGAGTCCAGTAGTATTCATTTTAGTTCAGTTCAGCGCCATGCAGCTAGCCAAAGCGTGCAGGGCTATTCTTCGCCGAAGCGCCCAAGTCTGCATTGATTGTCTCAATCAACCAGCTCAAAAACAGCAAATAAAAGAGTGACCAGAATCCTGAAACACATGCAGTGCGAGATTTCCCTTCCCAATCTGTAATCTCATGCTGAAAAATACCATTCTAGTCTGAGAACCCATTTGGCCAGTATTGTTGCAGTTAGCGTAATGCTATTACAACGGCAACGACCTGGGTTCGATTTCACTGCTATCTGTAAGGGTTTGTACGTTTTCCCCATGGCCGTGTGGGTTTCCTCCCATATTCCAAAGACGTACAAGTTAGTAGGCTAATAGATCACATGGAGGTAATTGTGTAATGTGGGCTTTTTGGGTTTGATGGACCTGTTGCCCTACTCTATTTCTAAGTAAATAAAATTGAGAATAAGCTGCACCTTTGGAGAAAGTACTTAGTATGGCTATGGTACTGGTATCTCCAATGATGCGGAATGTGGCTGGTCCACATGGGGCTACAGTACTGGTACCTACAATGATGTGGAATGCCTGTGGTCTACATGGGGGATACAATATTGGTATCTACAGTGCTGTGGAATGTGTCTGGTCTACACTGGGTCTAATACCTCCTTTCAAGCATCAACAAAGTATTGAAATATGCATTTGATAGTACCATTAAGTAGTACTTACTTATCGCACACCTGACTTGCACCATGAAGCCAGAAGTACAGCATTCAATTCCATTCACAAAATTTTAGATGACAAAGCTGTCAATGCGCATCTACAGACTAGAGCACAAAGGTGGCGCATATGTTTCAGGCAATAACCATCTTCAACAAGACATTGAAACTAGCAGCAATTGGTGATATCACCATTATGATTTATCCCACTACAGTATAAATATTCCAGTAGTCCTCAATGAACTGCATTAACTTAGGGAATGGACTTACTGTCCGAGGCACGTCTATGCACTACAAGCCACAGGACAGCAGTGCGATAACACAGCAGTTCTAATAACATTCAAGATACCTAACATTAAGGACAAAGTTGCTTACTTGACAGGTATCCCATTCTGCACCAGACTATTTTAAACTGCAATTCATCCATGAACTGTCTCTTGCATTGAATTAGGGAGGGAGAAAATTGGCCAAGACCTGATACAAGTGCTTCCCTTTTGGTGCCATGAAATTAAGCAGTCCAGTTGGTTATGGTTTGAGGTTCCCCTTGTTGGTCCTTACACCTTCCTCCATTGCCTGGCTAAACTTCTCACATTGAACAACTCACTTAACTCCAGTCAATCACAAAGTATGTGAATTGGGAAGATTAGTGGAATGTCTGTCTTTATTGCAAAAGGTATGTAGCAGAAAACCAGAGAAGTTTTGATACAACCTGACAGGATACTGGTGAGATCACACAGAGTAATGGGTACAGTTCTTGATATATTTAGGAAATGGTGTACTGGTACAGGAAGTAATGGGGAGAAGGTGCTCTGCACTTCTGGGTTGAAGAGAAATTTTCAGCAGTTTGAGTCTGTACTGATTGTGTCAGAGAGGAAGGTCTGGCGATCTTATTGAAAAATACAGGATTCTGAGGGAGATTGACAGAGTGAGTGGTAAAAATATGTTCCCCCTTGTGGAGATGCGGCTCCTTAACATTGTCATAACGGGGGGTGGGGGGAGAGAGGCGATAAACGCCCACGATTTATTAAATGCTCCCAATGGCGTGCATTTCAAGTAGCCCTTGACACCCAAGTCCAGCTCCTTGCCTTCACTTGGGGTTCAGCCACTAAGCCTGGCAGAACCGTTTCTATTGAGAGGAGAATGGGCAAAGGTGGTCCCTTAAATGGGTCTTGTCAGCCATGGCTTGCAGCTCAAATAGAAGAAAAACTGATCTCAAACCTCCGCTGCCTTGTAGCTATACCCACTTATGGGGAAGGCTTCGGGAGCAAACCCCGGGGGGAAATCCAGAGCCGGAGTCCCTGAGGCAGTTCAAAGCCGAGTGGCAGCTCTGGCGACGCTGCTGGTACCAAACTGTATCCATCTCCGCTGTTCCTTTAGATTCACTAGAGTCGTGGAGAGGGGAAACCTACTGCCCGGGCAACAGCTCGCTCCTTCATATCGTTTTGCCCTGGCTTGTGTAGACAGCTAGGATCGCAGCACCCATGGTGGACCCTGACCAATGGTGGGCCTCGTGTGTGTGTGTGGGGGGGGGGGGGGGGTCATAGTTTTAAAATGCCACTTCGGATGTAAATGAGGAGAGACTTCAAAACGTCATCCATCAGCGTGCTGGAAATCCAAGGAGATTCACAGAAGTTTAAATTATTGTGGGGGTAGGGGGGCGGATGCCATCCAGTGGTAGAAAACGTAGAAACACAGAAAACTAACGGCGCAATACAGGCCCTTCGGCCCACAAAGCTGTGCCGAGCATGTCCCTACCTTAAACTACTTACCCCTGACATCTCCGTACCTCCTTCCAAGCACCTTAAAAAACTATGCTCTCTTGTGGGAGAGGGAAAGTGAGTAAATTGAAGTCATGGTTGCATGAATGATAAATCTTTATTAACTGGCCTTCTCTTGTTCCTTATTTTCTGTACACGCCAGTTCGACTTGACTTTCTTACCTTGTCGAGGACTTTTTTCTTACAGTATCGAATAAGTACTTTTCCTCTGATATTTTCCATATGTTTACTGTATTGATATAAGAACCTTTCCCATTTAAAAAAAAACTGCACTGAATTGGAAAAAAGTTGAATTTCCCCATGGGGATGAATAAAGTATCTATCTATCTATACCTTTCCTCTGGGAACACAGGTGTACCGTCCCGTTAGCAGGGCAGGTTTCCCTCTGCAACGAGCGACTCGGCTGCGCCCGTTCCTTTCCGCCTCGGCTCTGCCGTTGCGCATGTCGAGTCGCCTCCAGTTCGACTCTTTGATTGGTCGCACCGGGGCTGCGACGTCGGTTTGTGTTGTTTTCCGAGCCCCCTCTTCGGATCGCCGGCCTTCAGTCTTCCATTAACCGCGGCTCCTCGCGTCGCTGAGAAGGCTCGCCGTGCGTTATAAATGTTCTTCCTGGAGGAGGGGTCCACCCTGTGGAGCGAGGTATCGGGCTGGAGGCTCGTCATGCTGCTGGTGGTCGGGGCCTTTGTCGTAGCTTTCGTCCTGCTGCTGTACATGGTGTCGCCGCTGATCAGCCCCAAGCCGCTGAAATTGAGCGGCTCGCACGTTGTGGTGAGTGAGGAGCGGGGTAGAGGGCGGCTGCTGTGGAAAGCGGCACGGGGCGTCGGGGGGCGGCAGGAGCGCCGCCTTCGCTGAACGCTTCCCCGGAGAGGTGAAACTGTGCTGGGATCTCATGTCTTTACAGACACTGAGTAATGAGCCCCTCAGCTGGGAGTGTTTTGATGCTTCAAGAAACTCTATTAGATTGGTTATGAAACCCTTTGTTTTGCGCCACAAGTCATTTAATTGTTGCATCCAATTGATTAAGGTTTTAAAACTGCATACTATGTGACCAGTGACAATGTTGATTCCAAAAGCCGTCCCTATTTCCCATTAGTCTATCTCAGGTTATAGTATGTACTGATCGTGGCTCTGAAGGGGGAGTTTTTTTTTAGTGTTTGCTTCTGTGCACATTATTTTCCTTGCCCCTGTTTTGGAGGTTAGTTGGGCCTTTACACACAAGGCCAAGTTCAGCAAAGAGCCCACAATATGCAGATTTCAATCTACAAAGTTTGCACCTTTCAGGTACGTCTTTGCCTTGTTGGAGCCCGAGTTTGCCGTCAGCATTTGTTTTTTTTTATCTTCTGTTTTAGATCTGAACTAAAGTACATAGCTGGTGTTATTGTTCGACATGCCTCAGAGAGTGTCAGTTAGTGATTACCAGCTGTGCATGGACTTACTGGCACAATTTTGAATATACAGTAATATCTTCTGCATAGATGACAGGAATACAAAGGCCTGACGAGATCTTTGTTTTAATTACCAAGATAAATAGGGTCAGTTTATAAGGAGTGATTGGTATTCCTCATTTTTAGAAGTGATTGTTGTTTGTGAAGCCTAGAATTGGATTGTATGTAATTAAAATTTAAAAACTTGGTTTTTTGGAAGATGTTGCAAAATATTTGAACATGCACGGTGGTATTAGGAATTTGAAAATGCTCTCTGGTTTAGTTTATTTTTATCCCAGATGCTGGGCATTTGTTAGAACAGTAAATACTGAAAATTCTTAGCTGGTTGGGAGGCATCTTTGGGAACTAAAACACAACCATTAAGAGACTTGGGATAAAAGTGAATGTAGATTTAGGTTATAGTTCAGCCATGATCTGTTGGAAGGTCGCAGAATCTCGAAGTTATTTGGTGTGTCACGTGTACCGATATTATATCAACACATGCCAGGTGCAAGACTAGGATTCTCCCCCCCCCCCCAAAAAAAGCTTATCCAAAGGGAAGAAACTTCTATTGGGGGGGGGAGTGGTCTTTTTTTTGTCCCTCTATCATAACTTGAATATTCAGTGTTACATTGCAGAATGTGTGTTCGCACTCCGTCTCATTTTGAGTTGCATCATCTTTGCGATTGTACTAGCACTACCTGCACTCCTTGGGAGACAGTTCTGCCATCTGTTTGCAATTCCCGTTTCCAATTCTCATTCTTTCTGTGCGCACACCAGGGAGCCCTTCCTAGGTTTTTTAAAAATCCATTTCTCTTGGGAAAGCTGGCAGGGCTTGTTATTGTTCCCCCAGTATATGGAATGGCTACCCGTTTGCAAACATACTCCTCTCCTCAAACTTGAACTTGGCACCTGATCAGAATCGTGACAAGTGGAAGGTCTCTTTTCCCAATAGGATGCTGTCAAATCTTGTTTGTTTTGTAATTTACCATTAAATATTTTTCTCTTGAATTTATTTCCAATTATGTTCACCCCAACCTTTTCCCTCCTCTTTTGGCACCTCCTGTGGTCTTCATACTGAAAGCTTCTTCCCGTTGGCCTTCACCTGGCCTGTGAATCAGCAGTTTTGGCTTTCAGACTTAACCTGGCATGTGACTTCAGGAAAAAAAATCTTTTTCATTCCTCCTTTGACGTTTCTCACCATTTGGCTCTTGAAAGTTGAGTGTTCCCCCAGTCATGTTGCCAGTTTAAAAAGAAAATTCAAATCTTGACGGCTGGCAAGATGCACTCCTCCCTTCTCAGCTTGGCAGCTTCATTTGTGTCATTAAATATTCTGCTTGGAGAGTGGCATCTTTAACTCTCAATGGCCAATGTAGTCTTCGTTCCTTTTATCCACTAGTTGTCGCAGCTTTTTATTGGTCAACTCAAGGCAAGATCCTTGACAGTGCTGTTGACCAGAGCGGTCTTAGAGTCCCAGGTTCATAGCTCAATGAAAATGGTGAGACAGGTTGATAGGGTGGTGAAGAAGGCTTGCATTTATTAGTTGAGGCATTGAGTTCAAAAGTCTCAAAGTTATGTTGCAGCTTTATAAAACTCTAGTTAGGTTGCATCTGGAGTATTGAATACTGTTCCGGTCGCCCCATTATAGAAAGGATGTCAAGGCTTTGGAGGGGGTGTGGAAGAGGTTTACTAGGGTGCTACCTGGTATGCAGGAGCATGTGCTATAATGAGTGCTTGGACAAACTTTGGTTGTTTTTCCTTGAGTGGTGGAGGCAGAGGGAAGATCTGATGGAGGTTTTTAAGATTATGTGAGACATGGGTAGACAGCTAGTATCTTTTTCCCAGGGTCAAAATGTCTGATACCAGAGGACATGCATTGAAGGTAAGAGGGGGTAATTTTAAAGGAGATGTAAGAGGCAAGAATTTTTTTTAGTCAAAGTGGTGGATGCCTGGAATGCACTGCCTGGGCTGGTGGTTGGGGCAGATAAGTTAGGGACTTGTAAGGAATGTTTAGATAGACACCTGAATGGGAGGATAATAGAAGGATATGGACATTGTGCAGGCATAAGGGATTAGTTTAGTTGGTCATTTAATTACCAATTTATTTGGTTGGACACAACATTGTGGGCCAAGAGGTCTGTCCTGACCTTTTACTAGAGGATTTAACTCTAAATTAGAAGATTTAACTCATCCTTCTTTAGTGAGGTGCTGAGTTGTTTGCTTCCTGTTGCCAGTGCCACGTTTCAGGACTTGTCTGCAGACTAAATTGTACATATGTTATGGTTGACTCCTGAAGTTCAAGGACACAAAGATGTTTTTATTTGTAG
The DNA here is from genome assembly GCF_048418815.1 of Hemitrygon akajei. Lineage (NCBI taxonomy): Eukaryota > Metazoa > Chordata > Chondrichthyes > Myliobatiformes > Dasyatidae > Hemitrygon > Hemitrygon akajei. Next base: position 59,305,752 of record NC_133143.1, read on the forward strand.
TCAAGTATTTTTTTAACATAATCTTTAGTACAGTCTACACTGGCGGCCAAAGAAAAATCCCAAACTTTCAGATTCAGATTTATCTATAACATGTACATTGAGACATGCTGTGAACTGTGTCATTTGCAGTTCAACCAACACAAACTTTGCTTGTGAATCCAATAACTGGCTGCCAGATCATGCTCCTTATAGAGAAAATTTCTCCCTGTCCTTCACCTTCTCTCTCTCATCATCCATGCTTCTCTGTGCTGCAGTGGGTGAGTTCATTTTCGTGCTCTATTTCACTGTATCTTCAGTTTCCTTCCAACTCCTCTTTCCTTTCTATCTGTGCCGATAGTACTGACCTATTTCTCTTTACTTCAGCTTTGTTTTTCTTTATTTCAGAGCTGCTGTCATTATTTGAAGTCCAGAGAGTTTTAGCTAAAATCTTTTATTGGCAGGGTGGGAACTTGTACTTCTTCATCTTTTGGCTGTCATTGCTCTCAACTACGTGCTTATCATCGAGTCAGTCAGCAGAAAAATAGACCAGATCAGCGCTGACCATCAAAGTTCAAAATAAATTTATTATCCAAGTACATATACATCATCATATACAGTCGGCCCTCCTTATCTGCAGGGGATTGGTTCCAGGCCCCCTGCGGATACCAAAAAACGCAGATGCTCAAGTCCCTTATTTAACCTGTCTTGTTTAACCTGGACTTTAGGACCCAGGGGAGCTCCGGACCCGCCGTCCGCAACTGCTGCTGAATCCGCAATGTTTCTGTTCTGTTGACGGAAAACGATCACGATTGAAAATAAAGTGGAAATAATAAAGCGATCGGAAAAAGGTGAAATGTCATCAGTCATTGGAAAAGCGTTAGGCCACAGTCGGTCAACGATTGGAACAGTTTTAAAGGATAAAGTGAGAATAATGGAACACGTGAAAGGCCCTGCCCTGATGAAAGCTACAATTATTACTTAGCAATGCAATGGTTTAATTATTGAAATACATACATTTCTTAAGTGTTTTATATGCATAGAAAGGTAAAATATGTACTATATACTAAGTCAAACATTTGACTAACTGATGCTAAATAACACTTAAAGACGGACTCAGGAACGGAACTCATTCATAACCCGGGGGACTGCCTGTACTTGAAATCATCTCTAGATTACTTATAATACCTACATTAAAAAAAAGTCTGTACATGCTCAAACAATGAGTGCTGGAGAGAGAACTTCTGGGTTTTCCCAATCCGCGGTTGGTTGAATCCACGCATGCGGAACCCGCGGATAAGGAGGGCCAACTGTATCACCCTGAGATTAATTTTCTTGCAGGCATTCACAGTAGAACAAAAAATACAATAGAATCAATGAAAAACTACACACAAGCAAAAACTTACAAACAAGCAATGCGCAAAACAAGACAAACTGTGCAAATACGAAAAACATCCAGTTATAGATAGAGAGATAACTGGAACTTGAAAATCCAAGGAGAGACCATGCGGATATAGGAATCATCATCATGACGTGCATGCTGTATGACTTGGCATGATTAACTTATTATTAACTTATTTAATTATTTATGGTTTTGTGTTGCTATATTTCTACACTATTCTTGGTTGGTGCAGCTGTAACGAAACCCAATTTCCCTCGGGATCAATAAAGTATGTCTGTCTGTCTGTCAATCATGGTCTTCCATCTGTCTCTAATCTGAGAAGTTCTGATAAGCTCTTCAAAACTTTAGCCTGTCCATCCTTTGATGTAATTCATGAATGTCATGTGCTGTCGACTGTGACTTTTTCATCCCTCAGTTTTTCCCGTCACCACAAGATGTTCGAGCTTCTCTTTCCTCAGTACATGTCCCAGAAATTCTAGCTGCCATTTCCTGCTTCATGGTATCAGCTCTTATTCTGACTTTTCACAACACTTCTTCATTTGTTACTCAGTCCTTCCTTCCTTCATCTCATCTCTGCAGCTTCGAGTCTTCCCTCATTTTGCTCTGATATTGTCCATCATTCGCTTCCAGATGTTAGTGTGGAATGAATGTAGCACTGTGACACTCTGTGTTTCCTACCCTTAGAAATGGTGTTATTCTTCAGTATCTTGCTCAAATGCTTAAACATGCATTTAGCGATCCCAATCTTCCTCCTAATGTCGATGTCAGCTCTACCATCAGATGTTATGGTGCTCCCTAAATAAAGACAGGGAGATGGTAGAAAATTGCACACAGACAGCACAGTGTGGGGATTGAACCAGAGTCTTTAGAGCAACAAGGCAATGGCAGTTAATCACTGCACTATACTGCTTGCTTTCATGCTTCTTGTTGCTAATTCCACCTGAATTCCTCATGATTATGTAATAAAGAGAATTTGGACTCTCAAGTCAATAACAGTAAATCAGATAACAGCCTGTGATCTCACTCTGTCTGGCTATGACCCCACCTCCCCAACCCAATGTCTTTGACCCCTTTCCCATGTCTCTGTACTTCTGTCCTTTTCTTTCTGGCAAAAGCTTCCCTTGCACTGTTTTGATAGAGCCTGCACAATGAGTCTATTTAATTTCCCCCTTCCCTGCTCTTACCTCTTCCTCTCTCCCCTCCCAGGTCTACAGTTGTTTCTGCTTCTCCTTGTCTTCAGTGTCTGTTTTCCCCCATCCCCCCCCCCATCCTTTGGCACTCTTCAACACCATTTATTTATTTACTAATGGAGTAGGCCCTTCCAGACCTTTGAGCCATGCCACCCTGGCATCCCCCGACAAACGTAATCACAGGATAATTTAACATGACCGTTCTACCTACCCAGTACATCTTTGGACTGTGGGAGGAAACCAGAGTACCCGGGGGAAACCCAGGCATTCCACAGGGAGGACGTACAAGGTCCATACAGATGACACCGGAATTGGGCACTGAACGCCAGAACATCGGAGCTGTAACAGCGTCGCGCTCACCACTGCGGTACAGCGTCGCGCTCACCATTGCGGTACTGTGTCACCTATCGCTATGATCCCATCCTAAGCATTGAGACCCATCCCATGCTTTTGAATTCTGTTCCTACATCTTCTTGTCCTGTCCCATGTTCCTGATAAAGCAGAGATTAAATTCAAAGCGCTACACGTAATTTCTGCTTCATTAAGTAATCTAAATTTTAAATGCTGTGGGAAGCGTCCTTAATTTGCTGCTCTACATGAATTTTCTGCTGCATTGGGAAGATTGAATGTGGTTTGGTGGCTTTGCTTCGGCTCTTTAGTCAAGAGCATGATGCTGAGCTTCTATTGGATGTCCATTCAGTTCCCCATCCTACACTTGTGTGTTCACCATATGGTTTAATGAACAACTCCCAGCTGTCAATAGGCACTTCTTATTATGAATAAAGTTTATTTTGTGTTGGCGCGTGGCCTAGTGGGCAAGGCATCAGACTAGTAACCTGAAGGTCACTGGTTCGAGCCTCAGCTGAGTCAGTGTGTTTGTGTCATTGCTCTGCGACGTCACCTGTGCCAAGCTGCATGGGTCCTAGTGCCCTTCCCTTGGACAACATCGGTGGCGTGGAGAGGGGAAGGCCTGCAGCTTGGGCAACAGCCGGTCTCCCATACAACCCTGCCCAGGCCTGCGCCCTGGAAACTCCAGGCGCAGATCCATGGTCTCTCGAGACCGACGGATGCCACCACCACGGTTATCAGTATTTACAAAGATAAACCATATGAGAATGAGAGGAGATCTTATAGAAACATACAAAATTATGAACGAGCTAAATAAGATAGAGGCAGGAAAGTTGTTTCCACTGGTAGGTAAGACTAGAACTAGGGGATACCTCAGGATTCAGGGGAGTAGATTTAGGATGGAGATGAGGAGGAACTGCTTTTCCCAAAAGTGGTGAGTCTGTGGAATTCTCTACCCAATGAAGCAGTGGAAGCTACCTCAGTAAATATATTTAAGACAAGATTTTTACATAGTAAAGGAATTAAGGGTTATGGGGAAAAGGCAGGTAGGTGGAGATGAGTCCATGGCCAGATCAGCCATGATCTCATTGAATGCCGAAGCAGGCTCGATGGGCCAGATGGCCGACTCCTGCTCCTATTTCTTATGTTCTTGTGTATCATTCCTTTTTATTCTTTACACTCATAGTCAATGCTCTCAAGACTTTTCTATTACATTGCTACACATCAATAGCACTCATTTTATTTTTATTGAGACACTGTATTCTGGCCCTTCCAACCATGCCAAGGAGCAGCCGACCAACTTAACCCTAGCCTAATCATGGGCTAATTTATAATGACCAATTAACCTACCAACCGGTACGTCTTTGGACTGTAGGAGGAAAGCAGAACACCCAGAGGAGACTCGCAGGCACAACTCCTGTTAATGGCAACAGGCAACAGGTACGAACTCCTTACAGGCAACAGTGGGAATTGAACCCAGGTCAGCTGTACTGTAAAGCATTGTGCTAACCACCACACTTCCGCACTGCTCCATGCAGTGGTATACCACCACAATAATTGAGAAGCTTCCTCACAAAACCTAGTCTCTCCCTCTCCAGTAGCAGAAGAGCCCCTGAATGGTTCTACCCCACCAAGTTCTTGCAAGCGGCTGCACCAAACTTCATTGCGCCAATAGCCCCTTAGACCTGCAGTTAACAGTGGTTTGTAATCCTACTACTGCACTCTTTCATTTCTTGATTTGCCCCGGTATTAATCTCTTCACTTTGCACCGTCATTGCTTCCATCTTAATCTCTCTAGAAATCGTCTCTATCACAGCATTCCTTTCTGTTTGAGTTTCACTTCCTTCCCACCTTACCCCTGCCAATATTTCCTGCATCAATATTTCATCCTTTTCCATTTCTAACGCAAAGTTGCTGGTGTTCAGTCTCCATAAATGCCGTCTGACCTGATAATTAGTTCCAACATTTTGTGCTTTTGTTGTGGGATCCCTTTTGGGATTGGCATTGCCTTACGATGGTGTTTCTGATATCTCTACAGCCTCTAACTTCGCACAGTGCACCTCATTAGTAGCGCCATGGTCTGAATATATAAAAAATATTTAACTCTTCATTGGTGCTCTAACACTTCTGGTTCACAGATGTTGTCTACTCCACATGCAACTCGAACCCACTCTGTTTGCCAGTACATTTTCCAACAGTTTGAGCTGGGCTGTGGTTCGATTCTTCTGATTATAATCACTGGCATCTTCCTTTACCCCATTCCTAAGACCAAAATCAGGTGTTAGTTGAGGTAGCACTGGACCACTTCCAGCATCCGTTTTGCCATTTTTTATCTTGAATTTGATTCTTTTTTGTTTAATGTATTCTATCAATCATGCAGTGGTTGTTTTTGTTTTGGAATATGTGTATTGCAGGCAATTTCTTTCCCCCCCCCTTCTGTTCAGCTTCTCCCCACATAAAATAAGAAATCATTTCTAGATTGAATCTTTTGCATAAATATCTCTTCCAGTGCTTTTGGGTAACTCCTTTCTAATATCGTGCTTATACCTTAATTGTTTGGTGAGCTTGTATCAAATCTGCTGACTACAAAAGTAACACTCCTTCATGCTTTAGATGCCCCTCCTCCCTCTCCTTCTCCCATGGTTCTCTGGCCTCACATCAAATTCCTCCTTGAGCCCTTTACCTTTTCCAGCTATCACCTCCCAGCTCCTTCACCCCCCCCCCCCCTTCCCTGTCACCTGCCAACTTGTACTGCTTCCCCTGGATGAAGGGTCTCAGCCCAAAACATCAACTGTTTATTTCTCTCAAAAGTTGTAAGTAAATTTATTTTCAAAGTGCGTGTATGTCACCACGTACTACCTTGAGATTCATTTTCTTGCAGGCATTCAAAGTAGAACAAAGAAATACAGTAGAATCAATGAGAAACTGCACACAAGGACTGACAAACAACCAATGTGCAAAAGAAGGCAAACTGTGCCAACACAAATAATAAATAGATAATATGGAGACCATGAGTTGTAGAGAACTTGAAAGTGAGGGGGAAAAAAAGGTTGTGGAATCAGTTCAGAGTTGAACTGAGTGAAGTTATCCATATTTGATAGTTGAAGGGTACCAACTGTTCCCAAACCTTGTGATGTAGGACCTAAGGCTCTAGTACCTCCACAGATGCTGCCTGATCTGTTGAGTTCTTCCATCATTTTGTGTGTGAACCTCAAGATTCCAGCATCTGTATAATCTCTTGTGTTTATTCTAGAATATATTTTTGTTGTGTAAGTAAGAAATACACAAGCAAACACGAGGAAATCTGCAGATGCTGGAAGTTCAAGCAACACACACAAAATGCTGGTGGAACACAGCAGGCCAGGCAGCCAGGAGAAGCACTGTCGACGTTTCGGGCCGAGACCCTTCGTCAGGACTCACAATACACAAGTTTATTTTGCCAAAAAGGAATATGGTAGTGAAAGTGAAATGAAAGCAAATGCATGTAAAGTGTTGGTAACTAATTCCAATGTGTTAAACTTTTAGAAGTTCCGTCCTTCTCCTTTGGACTAGAATTTTAAAGACCATGAAAGATCACTTGGTGGTCGGAGAAAGATTTGCACTTGCACAAAACAAAATGCTGGAGGAACTTGGCAGGTTGGGCATCGGTGGAGGGGAATGAGTGCTCGATCTTCAGCACCTGCAGAATCTCTTGCCTGCCACTCACACTTGCGTTGTGTTCTCACATACTGAGGAAATGTGGCTGCAAGATCCTACAAGCAGCAAATGGAACTGACCAGATTTGTTGGAGAGATGTTCTAGCAAGAATGTAGAGTGACTACTCTGAAGCATAAAAGTAAAATAATTTTGTAACTTTTCTTATCTTTTTAAAGGTAACTGGAGGGTCAAGTGGTATTGGTAAAAGCATTGCCATTGAATGCTTCAAGCATGGCGCTTTTATAACTTTGGTGGCTCGGGATGAGGTATGTGATGGAACACAGTTAATAGCCGCGTGCCCAGTTGCTAAATTTTAATTGATCTTGTAGTATGATTTTAGTACAACATACTTGTGTTGAGTGAATCTGTGGAGGTTACTTGAAAACAAACCAAAACTGCTGAGAGATTGACTGAGGAGGTTGACACTACCAAAAATAACTAAATTCCAAGTCAAAAAAAGTACTTTCAATCCTTTATTACGAAGCCAATGACGAACAATATAACAGCTTTTTTTTTCCTTCTGAAACTAGATTAGCGATAGAGTGAAAGTAACAAAATAAGTGTCCCAAATGGGAAATAAGCGATAAATGTGTCACTCCCTGGTTGTCTCTAACTCTCTTTATTCTTTTAAAATTGGGTTTCTATTAAAGTGGGGTGAGTAGAAATTTTGCATGTTTGTATTTAGTAGAAGTCTTCCTATGTTATGGGTAAAATCTTTGAATGTGAACAGGTCATTTTGATTTTTGCTCCATTTCTTAAAATGTATTTACAGATGAGGATGAGGCATTTCTCTGTGCTTTCCCTTGTCTCTTTCCCCCTTTTCCCCACTGGGTTGCAACAATTTGGGGCTGGGTTCGCTGGGAGCACTGAGCAGAGTCGCTCTCCAGCTCAACAAGTCAGTGAGATGGGCTGCCATCACCCTCCTGCTTGGTGTTGTGTCACAGCTGTTTCGGTGATGCTCTCCCACACGCCCTTTGTTCTTTTCAGACCTGAGAGCAGGTCACAGAAATGGAATCCTGTCCTAATTTATGAGCTGACTGTACATTAATCCAATATATGTTACTGAAACTTTAAGGATAGCAAAAGGACAGCAGTACCCTGGACAGAGCAGTTGGACATTACACTACCATTACCAGAGTGGTGTGATGTCACAGGATGTCATGGATCCTTCTGTTTTGATAATGAATGTAGAGAAATTAACACGTCAAACTTCCGTTGTTTTGACACGGTAGTATAGCTGTTAGCACAATTGCTCTACAGTGCCAGGAATCACCAATCTGAGTTTGATTTCTGTCCAAGGAGTTTGTTTGTTCTGCTTGTGATCGTGTGGGCTTCCTTTAGGTACTCTGGTTTCCTCCCACGTTCCAAAGATGTGCATTGTGCAAAAGTCTTGGGCACATAATATGCATAAAACTCTACTGCTGCCACAATTTCATGACGTGAGTGATAATAAACCTGATTCTGATATGGGTCTCTATTGTGAACTGAGAGTGGGAAAGGGTCAGAGAGAGGGGAATCATGATTTGGGGGAAAAAGAGAAGAAAGAGGGGAGGGAGCAGGAAGTAAGTAAAAAGTGGAATAGTGAACAGTGTTCATAGACTGTTCAGAGATCTGATAGCAGAGGGGAAGAAGCTGTTCCTAAATACCGAGTGTGTCAACAGATCCCACCTTCTTGAGCACTGCCATTGGAAGATGCATTAATTTATACCATTTTTCATACCATTTTTAAGATCAGTCAAATTTTCTAATCAGTTAAATTTTAAGTAGTGCTAAACGAGAAAAAGAAAGCAGTGAGGTAGTGCTTATGGGTTCAAAGTCCATTCAGGACTTTGGCTAAGGGTAAGAAGCTGTTCCTGAATCATTGAGTGTGTGCCTTCAGGCTCCTGTACCTCCTCCCTGATGGTAGTAATGAGAAGAGGGCATGTTCTAGGTAGTGGGGGTCCTTAATGATAGATGCCACCCGTAGTAAAATTTTATTAATTTTATTTAGAGATAAAAAACTATAACAGTCCTTTCCCGCCTCAAGCCCATGGCACTCAATTGCACCCATGTGACCAATTAACCTACTAATCCATACGTCTTTTAAGCTTTTCATTTCCTTTTTTTCCCTAAGAAATTTCTGTAGTAGTTTAGCACCATTCCCACATTAAAAGTTGTATGTAAATTGAAAGCATTTTCAATGTGTTTTTAGTTCTATTGAAAGCATTTTCTTAGCCTGTGTTAATTGCTGGTTGTTGTTGAGATGGAGTGACTTGGATTTAAGAATTTGTGCAGTTGCAGGAGTAAAAATAATTTTTAAGAAATTAATTGGGGATAAAAATGGAAGAGCATTCATATGGTTATTCAGAGTTTCCAATTCCCCTTTACAAGTAGGGACGAGTTATCTGTTTGGAATGGTGTTTTTTTGGGAATAAAGATTAGCTTTATTTGTTACACGTATGTTGAAATGTACAGTGAAATGCATCATTTACATCAACAATCAACACAGTGCGATTATGTGCCAGGGACAGTTTCCATTGCCAGTGTAGTATGCCCACAACTTACTAACCCAAAGCATACTTTGTTGGAACGTGGGAGGAAACTGAAGCACCAGGAGGAAACACAGGTGCTAATGGGGAGAACATGCAAACTCCTTACAGCCGCGGGAATTGTACCCCGATCACTGGCGATGTAGAGCATTACACTAACCGCCAAGCTCCCATGCCACCCTCCTGCACTATCGGTAACTATTTTGTAAAAGAGGAGAACCCTTTCCTTTTAGGTATATCTGCATGTCCAAGTCTCCAAGTTGCTTAAGTCAGGGGCTTAAAATGATCCCCTTTGAGGTTGTTGACCAAAACAGTTCAGTTGGATCACCAGTGGCTTGGAATGCACTTAAACTTCGGGAACAGATTTGTACTTCTATTAGAACATATGATGTCACCAAAATTTACTAAGTGCCTGATAAAAAAATCCAGATGAAAAACACACACAGAATATGCTGGCGAAACTCAGCAGATAAGGCAGCATTTATAGAAAGGAATGAACTGTCAATGTTTCGGACCGAAAACTTCATCAGGTCAGGAAGGGAAGGGGGAAAATGCCAGTGTAAGGTGGGTGGATGGAAAGGAGGACAAGCTGGAAGATGATAGGTGAAGTCAGGTGAGTGGGAAAGGTCAAGGGCTGGAGAGGAAGGAATCTAATAGGAGAGGAGAAAGAACCATGGGAGAAAGGGAAGAAGGGGCACTAGGGGAGGTGATAGGCAGGTGAGGAAAAGAGGTAAAAGGCCGGAGTGGGGAGTAGAAGAGGGAAGAGGAGGGAAACAATTACTGGAAGGAGAAATCAATATTCATTCCATCAGGTTGGAGGCTTCTTAGTCGGAATATGATGTGTTACTCCTCTGTGCTCAATGGCCTCTTCGTGGCAATGGACCCTCATGTCAGAATGAAAATGGAGATGGGAATTAAAATGGTTGGCCACCAGAAATCTCGTCTTTTGGCGGATGGAGCCGAGTTCGACAAAATGGTCCCCCCCCCCCCCCCCAATTTACTTCAGTCTCAGCAATGTAGAGGGGACCACATCAGGAGCACCGGATACAACTGATGCCCCAACAGATTCGGAAGTGAAGCGTTGCCTCACCAGAAAGGACTGTTTGGGGTCCTGAATGGAGGTAAGGGAGTTGGCGAATGGGCAGGTGTAGCATTTCTGTCACCTGCAGGGATAGGTGCCAGGAGGGAGATTGGTGGGGAGGGATGACTGGACAAAGGGAATCAAGGAGAGAGTGATCCCTGCAGAAAGCAGAGAGTTGGATGGGGGTGGGGGGGGTAAAGACATGTTTGGTGGTAGGATCCTGTTGAAGATGGTGGAAGTTACAGAGAATAACATGCGAGATACAGAGGTCATGGGGTGTGATTTGAGGACAAGAGGAGCCCTATCACTGGTAAGGCGGGGGGGGGGGGGGAAGATGGGGTGAGTACAGTTCTAAAAATATAGTTAACATTGAAAACCCACAGCACAATAGAGGCCCTTCGGCCCACAATGCTATGCCGAACATGTACTTAGTTTAGAAATCACCTAGGGTTATCCATAGACCTCTATTTTGCTAAGCTCCATGTACCTATCCAAGAGTCTCTTAAAAGACCCTGTCGTATCTGCAAATAGTTGTGTGGTTTAACACCCAAAAACTGCTGGAGGAACTCAACAGATCAGGCAGGATTTATGGAGAGGAATAAAGAGCTGACCCTTAATCGGGGTCCTCGGCCCAAAAACCAGCTCTTTATTCTTGATCATAGATGCTGCCTGACCTCCAGCACGTTGTATGTGCTACTCTGGATTTCAAGCATCTGTAGAGTCTTTTGTGTTTATGTAGTTTTGTGGTTTGATCGTTTTTTATCTTACAGACCAAGCTGCTGCGAGCAAAGAAGGAAATTGAGAAATATTCAATTAATGATAAACAGGTGGGCGTAGAAGAGTTGTTAAGTTGTGTGCGTGCTTTTTACCAGAGCATTTTGTGTGTATGGGTGTAGAGCTATTGTGATTTAAATGTTACCCTTGTATTTCTAAGTAGCTTCTTTGTTCACTGACATTTTATTGAAAGAGAGCAGTTCACATGTGATTGGGGAATGAGAGAGCTTTTATTTTGGCAAGATAAATTGCATCGCTCTGCCAATATGAAAATAATTTGGTTTCTGGCAAAATAACTGTAAAGCTTAAAAAAATTGCTTTCTAAATGCTGGTTTTAAAACCTCATTAAATACTAACCATCCATAGCACAAGTATTTCTACCAGATTGGTTCTTAGTTTTTATTTCTGCAGGCTGTCACCATGTAATCGGCTGAGTGACTGGAAGTGGGGCATATTCACTTTAAATTTTCTGGGTATGCTGATGAGTTCTCTTTGGATATTCAGTCAGTATTGCACTTTCTTTCTTGTGCTTTTTTTTGGGGGGGGGGCGGGGGATGTGAAGATTTACATTTCTTCCCATACTTTGCCCAGAGATAGACGAGCTATCATTGAGCAAGAGTGGCTTTTCCTCTTCACCACCCCACCCCTGTCTCACTCTTGCATTTCTGTCTCGCTCTGCATTGTGTCCTGTAGCGTTTTATTTTCCCTTGCTTGTGATTATGTGCACGTCATTTCTTTGTCATACATCGTAGTCTCCTCCCTAGTGATCCCTGTGCCTGTTCCCAGTCTTTTTTTTAAACCCCTGCACTCACTTGCTGTCTCCTCGTCCGAAGAATCGATTTCATTGTGTAGTTCCAGTTTCCATTGTGCAGATCTTTAGGGAGGTACTTGTGCAGTTCTGTCCTCATTGATGCTTCGGCTGTGATGATCAATGCATGTTTGATGGTGAAGACTCTGATTTGTTTCACAGGTGGTTTTATGCATATCGGTTGATGTCTCAAAAGACTATGGACAAGTGCAGAGTGTGATAAAACAAGTACGTGTGTTGCTTTCTTTTCCCCTCGCTCAACGATACGAAGCACATCTGCGAGATTCCTTTTGTATCTTGTGTCCTCATTTGGTTTTGACCTGTTTTTGCGTCTCGCTCACTGTTGGTGTTTAGGGCAACAATGAAGGTCCTCCATACCTGCTGATGTTCAGGGCTTCCTTCATCACGTTGGTAGATTCTTCTCGGTTTTCACTGCTATCAGTCACGCAAGTCCTGGGTGAAGACTCCGGAATATTGTCGCACCCAGGTGTAGAATGATTCTTCGTTGCTGTTTCCGTAACAGTTTTGTTTTGCCAATCAGGGTTGTTAGCCCTGAGCTGAGCCCCTGAACTTGGAGGACCGGTGGACCACACTCAGTCTGGCCTCTACCCTTTGTCATGCTTGGCATGGGCAACCCTACCAAGAGCCAAAGCATAAGGCCCTGACTCCAGCCAACAGAGCTCTCCGGGTCATTGAGGCACGCAAGCCTCCAAACCCTATGGCAAGGCTGAGGCCCTCTTGGAAGTGTAAAGGCATCAACACTGTGAAAATGCAAATGATTTCTAGATGCACTGACAGCCTTCGTGGTTGCCTTTTGATTTTTTTAAAATTTGTTGAACACTCAGTTAAATTACTTATGTTGCAAAGTAAAGGTTTTTAAATTGAAAGATTTGTTGTTGTAATTTAGACCATGAGACATAGAAGCAGACTTAGGCCGATTGACTCATCATCTTTGCTCCGTCTCATCTATCATTCTGATTTGTAGGTTTTAGAATATACAGCACAGTGCAGGCCCTTCGGCCCATAATGTTGTGCCTACTCCAGCATCAATCTATCTAACCCCTCCATCCTACAAAGCCCTCCATTTTTTCTATCAAGCCTATGCCTATCCAAGAGTTTCTTAAATGTATCTCTAATATACCTGCCTCTACCGCCACCCCAGCAGGGTATTCCACACACTTACTACTCTGTGTATATTTTTAAAAATTCGTCTGTAACATTCTCTCCATCCCCTTAAAATCAAGCCCCCTTGTATTAGCTATTTCCGCCCTTGGAAAAAGTCTCTTCCACACAATCGACGCCTTTTATCATCTTGTACACCATTATCACCTTCATATCTCATTTTCTTTTGCTCCAAAGACAAAAGCTCTCGTTTGCTTAATCTGTCCTTATCACATGCAATTTTACAGACAAATGCATGGAGTTGTAAAATGCACTTTTAGAAAGAGTGAAAACATTCCAGAATGCGTAAAAAGATTCATATAACACGAGATGGGCCTTCAGCTCACCAGGTCTGTTCCAGCCGTAGAATGCTCATTTGCAATAAATTTTATGTTCACCCCATCAGCTCCATTCCTCTACCAGCCTTCAACTGCCTCAAATTTGTGAGCTGCACTTGGTGTTCACAGTGTGGTTAAACTAAAACACAGACTGGCTGCTATGTGATCGACCAGTGTACACTATACAGAAACAAGGCCGAGCTCCCCTGCTGCCCGCCATTTCGTATCTCCATCCCATTCCTACTCCACCTTATCTGCCTGTGGCCTATTGTAATGAAAGCCTGAGGAATGATGTTTTTTATTTAAGAATGACATAGCCTTCAGAACTCTGAATTCTATACCTTCAGGTATTTCTCATTCTCTGTATTAGAACTGACCAGTTCCCTGAGGTTGGCTCCTTGTTTCTGTCCTAATTGCCATAGCCTGGCATTCTGGGTATTTAACACAGCTCTCTATTTCTGCTTTTCTGTTCATCTGCTTATATTTTTTTTCCTCACTGTAACTTCTGATTTCACAGCATTTTTACTTGTATGCTTCTTGTTATTCCTCTATCCTCATTAACATCTGGACTAGATTCCCTCACCTTAAATCCATGGCAACCCTGGCTTCACTCCTTCAGAATGGTTCTTTTGTCCTATTTGACCGATTCAATTTTCCCTACCTTCTGTGCTATTTGTATTAGTTTTTTTTCTTACTTCTGACAAAGGGTGTTACAACTTTTGCAAATGGAATAACTGTAAGGAGCAGCATGGTAACACAACGCTTTACAGTCCCAGCGACCTGGGTTCAATTCCTGCCACTGTCTGTGAGGAGTTTGTACATTCTCCCCGTGAATGCGTGAGTTTCCTCTGGGCTCTGGTTTCCTCCCACAGTCCAAAGGCATACCAGTTAGTAGACTAATTGGTAATTGTAAATTGTTCCGTGATATAGCTAGGGTTAAATCGGGGGTTGCTGGGCGGCGTGACTAGAAGGGCCTACACTACGATGTATCTTAATAAATAAATAAACAAACAAACAAACAAACAAGACCATAAGGCATCAGAGCAGAAGTGGGCCATTTGGCACACCCAGTCTGTTCCGCCATTCCATCAAGGCTGATCTATTGTATCTGTCAACCCCATTCTCTTGCCTTCTCCCTGTAACCTTTGACACCCTTACTAATCAAAAACCCAGCAACCTCCACTTTTATTATATTCAGTGACTTGGCCTCCACAGCCGCCTGTGGCAATGATTTCCACAGATTCACCACTCACTGGCTACAGAGATTCCTTCTCTTTTTTTTCTAAAGGGGCATTCTTTGATTCAGAGGTTGTGTCCTCTGGACCTAGCCTCTTCCACTATAGGAAACGTCATCTCCACATCCACTCTGTCTCGGTCTTTCAATATTCGATAGTTTTCAATAAGAATTCCTCCTCGTGTACTTTGCTAGAAAAAGGCAAACTAATGTTTATCCATTTATAATGTCAATGACAAACTTGCGTAATATTATCATTGTACGTTGCCCGCAATGTCTAAGTTTTGTTTTGCCTGTTTTGTACATGTTTGAAACAGAGCTGTTCTAAGAATTGTGAAGTACATGTTGAAGAATGTACTTAGAAGCCAACTGGAGTCAATATAAAATTAGCTGTTCTGCCTCATTTTTCCATCCAAAAGAACAAATTTTAAAAGCTTTCTACTTTAAATATGGAATGCCGTAGTTTTGTGTTTTTAACTAAGTTACTGTGACATTTTTAAACTCCAGGTAGAGTACTTATCAACAATGTTTTGATGGAGATAGGAGAAACTGCAGATGTTGGAATCTGGAGAAAGCCTTGACCCTACGCAATTCTGCCAGTAGTTTTTTTTTTGTTAGTTTAGTTATGCCTTCCTATTTGAAAAGCTTCAACTAAGCTGTTCAGAGAAATTGTATATTTTTTCCAATTGAACTTTTGTTCTGCTCGGACATTAATATAATATTTAACTCTCAAGGCACAGGAGAAGCTGGGGCCAGTGGACATGCTGATAAACTGTGCTGGAACATCTGTTGCTG
This sequence comes from Hemitrygon akajei, assembly GCF_048418815.1. Classification (NCBI taxonomy): domain Eukaryota; kingdom Metazoa; phylum Chordata; class Chondrichthyes; order Myliobatiformes; family Dasyatidae; genus Hemitrygon; species Hemitrygon akajei. The sequence goes on from NC_133143.1 coordinate 59,321,083, forward strand.
CAAAGTTTGAAGATGTTGACATCGGCATTTTCAGAGTGAGTAATTTGCTTTAATAAACTTTGATTTTATTTTCATACAGTGGAAACATTTGTGGGAGCATGCAAAATATTGGTCTCCAACCCGTCGATCGCAATCGACTGGTCGATCTTTGAGACTTTCCCAGTAGATCCCGCAAAAAAAAAAAAAGAAAAATAAATACACAAATACTGTTGAGAGATTGTTTCCGGGTTGCGGGGTTTTAGTTCCGTTCTTTCTGCCTGGTGCACATGTGTGTAGCTCCCCCGCCACGCACTACGCTGTGTACTTCAGTGATCCCCAACCGCCGGGCCGTGAGGAAGCGATATGAATTAGCTTCACCTTTCCTCGTTCCCTGTCACGCCCACTGTTGAACTTGAACCCACATGAGGTCATCAGTCGCCTAAACACAGTGATACCTTTGCGCCAGGGATCACTGGTTGGCCTCGGGTAACCGTCCGCCTCCCTTGGCTGGCGGGAAGTGCCGTTGCTACTGGTCTGGAGCACGGACAGATGGGCGCTGCCGCTAAACCTGTTCAGCACACCAAATGTTCGCGGAGAACCCGATGCTAAAATATTTGCAGAGGACATAATTCGGGCTTAGGGATTTGTAAGTAGTAGAGCAGCTACCTCGCTGCGATCTACTGAAAGTCATCCCTCGAGCCAAACTTTTGTCGGCCGATAGATCCTACCTACCTATGGGGGGGGGGGGGGTGGGCTCGCGCTCCTCGCTTGGTCGGTCACTCTCTCCGGACTGCGACCGCTGCGGCCCCGGTATGGGGACCTCCGGCCCTTACCTTGTCCTTTCACCCCATCCACAACCAGCCGTACCTGGCCAAGGCGGCGGGTGGGAGGCTGGAGTTTGGGCCCGGAGGCTGTCTAATGAGGCAATGAAGCCCTCAAAACAGCTTCGGTACCCTGAGTCCAAGCACCCTGCATTTAAAGACAAATCTACTGTGGTTTTTCAGTGAATAAAAACATGAGCAAGTGTGACAGAAGCAAAGAGCAGATAGCCACGAAACCTAAATTGCAGAATAGACTAGACATGAGGAAACTGCTTCAAGTATCGCTGTATTCCGGTCGTCGTGTTTAACACCCCCCCCCCCCCCCCCCTGTTGGCCGGTCTGCAAGAATATTCCGGGTTGCGGGGTTTTACTTCTGGTCCTTTCTGCCTGGTGCGCATGCCTGTAACTAATCGATTTGGGGTCGATCTTGCCTTTCAGTAAGGCCGAGGTAGGGGAGCTTGGGCTCAAAAAGGTTGGTGACCACTAATGTAAAGAATAGCACCCACAAGATGCTGGAGGAGCTCAGCAGGTCAGAGAGGACTATTGAAGGGTCTGGGCTCAAGATATTGACTATTTATTCCTGTCCATAGATTGCTGCCTGACTTGCTGAGTTCCATCAGTGATTTGTGCTTGTGTTACTTTAGATTTCCGGCATCTGCAGAATTTTTTCTATTTAGTATGTAAACAAAATCAGGTTTTATTTTGGGCTACCTAGTTTCAACTAGTAACCATTCTTTACCTCTGTTTTAACCTTTCCATTTTCCAAATACATAGATGACTTTCTAGGACATTTTATTTAACAGTACAACCCTTCAGTCGGTTTAGTAATAATGAATCACTTCACATAAATGAATATTTTAAAAGAACTGCTTTTTTGGGTTTGAAGCATCTCTGTCAGTGCTAACATTTAATACCATCCTTAAGGAAGGCACAGTAGTAGAACAGATAGCATAACACTAGTACAGACCAGTGCCCTGGGTTCAATTCTGCCTGTAAAGAGTTTTTACGTTCTCCCTGTGACCACGTGGGTTTCCTCTGGTTTTCTCCCACATTCTCAAGGCATACAGATTGATTGGTTAATTGGTCACATGGTAAGCTTGCTGGACCAGAAGGCCTGTATCTCTAAATAATAATAACAATAATTATCTGAAGGAAGTCACCTCGAAAGTAATCCCACAGTGATTCCGAGAAGAGGTGATACTTTTCCAAATGATATTCCTGTTGGTATTGTTTCAATGCATTAGTTGCTCTTGTCCAGATTTTTTGGGGGGGGGAATTTTGTGATTCTTGTGATTTCAGGATGGAAATGGAGCATCACATGAAGCAGTAGTTTTATGGGAAAGGAAAATAAACTTGTAAATAATAACCAGTGAACCATCTCATGGGTCAGTGCTCTGTGCTATCCATAAATTCCAATTGTGATTCAGCTTGTTGTTCATTAACAGCATTAGCTCCGTTAAAGAGCAGTGTGTCTATGAAGTATTCCTCATAAATTGTTCAGTAGTTGACATTTTCAGCTTTTGCCAGAAATTAATACTGTTTTTGTTTTCTTTTGACAAGTTGAGCTACAATGTTTTGGAAAATGTTTTTCTTGGTTTGGATCTTAATCCAACAGAGATTGAAATCTGGTCACTGATCTGCCAGCTGTCTGAGGGAAGAAATGGCTGTTTTGCTGCTTTTCCTGTTCATGTAAACATTAATTATCAAGGCCTGCAGGATGCCACACAAACTGCTACCAACACCCCTTGTGGTTCTGAAGTGAATTGCTAAGAAGTTCGTCATTGCTTAGTCATAAACACAAATGGTTCTGGAAATCCGGAGTAACACAAAAATGCTGGCGGAGCTCAGCAGGGCAGGCAGCATCCATGAAAAGGAATAAAGAGTCGACATTTTGAGCCGAGACACTATCGGGACCATTGCTGTTCCACACCGGCCACATTAATGCATTTCTTCTCTGGCAACCAATAAATGTGCCGTGAGAAGCATTCCCAACTAGTTGCTTCGTCAACACAAAGTACACTGCAGATGCTGTGGTCAAATCAAGACGTACAAAAAAGCTGGATGAACTCAGCAGGTCAGGCAGCATCCTTTGAAAAGAAGCAGTCAACGTTTTGGGTCGAGACCCTTTGTCAGGACTAAAGAAGGAGGGGGCAGGGGCCCTATAAAGAAGGTGGGGGGAGGGTGGAAAACCAATCAGAGGAAAGATCAAGGGGTGGGGGAGGGGAAGCAGGGAGGGGATAGGCCGGAGAGGTGAAGAAGGAATGTAAGGGGAAAGCACTATGGGTAGTAGAAGAAGGCAGAATCATGATACAGGTGATAGGCAGCTAGAAGAGGAGGCAGAGTGAAAGTGGGATGGGGGAAGGGAGAGGGAGGGAATTACCGGAAGTTGGAGAATTCAATGTTCATACCAAGGGGCTGGAGACTACCCAGACGGTATATGAGATGTTGTTCCTCCAACCGGTTTGGCCTCATCATGGCAGTAGAGGAGGCCATGTATGGACTTTATAGGGCCCCTGCCCCCTCCTCCTTTAGTCCTGACGAAGGGTCTCGACCCGAAACGTTAACTGCTTCTTTCAACGGATACTGCCCGACCTGCTGAGTTCATCCAGCTTCTTTTGTACGTCATCGTCTGATATGGAGAGACCGCTGCACAGGATTGAGAAAAGTTGCTGAAGGTTGCAAACTCTCGTCAGCTCCATCATGGGCACTAGCTTCCTCTGCATTGAGGGCATCTTCAAAAGGCAATGTCTCAAAAAGGGCGGCATCCATTTGACCACCCAGGACATGCCCATGTCTTCTTATTACCATTAGGGAGGAGGTACAGGAGCCTGGCAATGCGCACTCAATGTCTTAGGAAGAACTTGTTCCCCTTGGCTATCAGATTTTTTGACCTGACAGTGAACCAACTATTGAACACTACCACAGTATTGTTGTTCTCTTGTGCATTAATTAATTTATTTTTAACATGTATTTCTTATCATTTATAATTTTTTTATGTATTGCACTGTAGTGCTGCTGCAAAACAATAAATTTCAGAACACAAGTCAGTGATATTAAACCTGATTCTAATTCTGAAATATTGGGTCATCAGCAGTGTCCTGACTGACTTGCAGTTATGCTGACTTTAAGAACTGCTGAAGATTGACTCACTATCTTTAAAGCTGCTGATAACAGTTTCAAGACGACTCCAAAAAAAAATAGTGCTCGAGCAGTAAATCACAAATGGTGCTGTCAGCATTCTTCAGGCAGTTCACAAAATCATTCCATGCTCTACCAGATCGACTTCTGAACTGCGATGACTGCAATCTGCAGCCTGTCATTTCACTTTAAGGAATGGACCTTTGAGCCATCTAAATGAACTAGTGATTTTACGATTGGTGACCTTGACTCTCGAGAATGCAGGTACGACAATCTCCAGTGGCAGATGCCGCGTCGAGGCCCGAGAATGGAAAACAATGGGTCAAATTTGATCCGTCTCCCTCTCTTCTGGCTACTACCGTTAGGGGAGTGGTTCAGGAGTCTCTGGTCCCGTGCTGCTGGGTTTGAGGGCAGTTGTCTCCTTGCAGCCATTGGGCTTCTAGGCCGGTTTCCTAGGCCTCAGGGTTGAGCTGACCCGGCAGCCGGGGTCTCGGCAGTTCACGTTCCATGTATTATTTGTTTACTTTTTTAAACTATTTGCTCAATTTGTCCTCTTTTGTACACTGGATGTTTGTCTCTGTTGTGTGTGGATTTTCATGGATTCTATAGTGTTTCCTTGTTTTGTGGGTACCTGCTAGAAGATGAATCTCAAGGTTGTACATGGAGTACATCCTTTGATGATAAACTTGAAATTTTGAACTTTTGGGTAATCCATTATGCCAATGTGTGTTGGCATTTAGTTTCTAGTGTAATGGCGTGTTATCATGATGTGTGAATTTGTCAAGTGAACTATTCATCTATTTCACTGAACTAAATGTGATTTTTAAGGCTGGTTTTTCAGTAGGCTTCATGTCAACTTCTAGGTGACAGAATTAACATGCCAATTTCCATGTAAATTAATTTGCAAAGTTGCTTTCTGTTAATTTTATTTTAACTGGCTTGAATATTGATCTTGATTAGTATTGTGTGTCATTCTCTCCAGAGGTTAATGGAGATCAATTATCTGGGTAGTGTTTATCCCACCCGAGCTGTCATTCACACCATGAAGGAAAGAAGAATGGGAAGGGTAGTCTTTGTGTCATCCCAGGCAGGACAAGTCGGGTTATTTGGATACACAGCCTATTCTCCATCCAAATTTGCTCTTCGTGGATTAGCTGAATCACTGCAAATGGAGGTACGCACATCAATTTTATAATTTGTATTATACCTACTTATGACAATTTCCATTCCCTCCCCCTTTTTTTTCCAGGCATTTTAACTATTGACTTCCCTATTCGATTACTTTGAGTTTTGTGTATGATATTGTTGTAGATTCAATTTTCCTAAGAAATAGAAAGGAGCATGTGAAGAAATATAACATGATTTTGTTCTGAGTTAGACATATAATTGTTATGTGTTATAATTCCAATAATAATGTACTCCCATAATAACATGCTATTTTAGTAACATCCTATCAGTGAGCAAGATTCTATATGCAGATACATGTGCTATATCCGTTATGCTCCATTGAAAGCCAAACATTTTGTGAGGAAGTATCACCTTTCTCTGGTTGTACATGGCACCATTCACAGGAAATTAGGGCAGGTGAGCCTGAGAATTTATAGCTTAAGCCCTTGGCATCAGGCATTTTTGATATTTCATATGTTTCAGGATGTAATTTTTCTCTCAATTTAATGTTACTCAAAAAGTGACTTTTCAATTAATGTTTTCATTATTGTACATTATTTCTCTTTCCCCAAATTATTTAAAGCAACAGTGTTTCCTTCCTTCAAATACCAAATTCATCACTGCCTTAACAAACAATTGTGTGCAGACATGGGTAATCATTATTGAAATTGGCCCTGGAAACACTGAATTTGCTTTTGTAATATTATAATGCTCCTTTTCATTGCCTTGATAATGCATCTTCCTATTGCAAGGCCTTTTATGGGTGGCCGAAATGAAGGTTTGCAGGAGATTCACTTTTTTAACCAATGCATTATAACAGTGAATAGTTTCAAAAATGCTTTTCATTAGTTGTTTTCCCCACATATCTTGAGCATTACTTATGAAAAATTAAATTTAATATAGGTAAGGGGAAGAAATTTCGGATTTGCTGATCTTGATGATTTTACATTCCCCTCCCTTTTTCTTCTGTTCAAAGTACCGTTGCCTGCTTTTGAATTTCAATCCAAAATAAGGTCCAATAAAAATCCATACTTGAATCTCCAATTAGGAGATCATGCCTATTACTCACCAAGCTGTTAATTACTGGAATGAAAAGAATGGACACTGTTTTAGTTTCTAATGATCCCATAGTACGGAAAGTTTCCCAATGAGTGTGGTTGCTCTCTGCTTTGCTAAATTTAATTTTAAGATGTACAGAACTTATTTTTTGATTTGCATTTGTTGGTGTTTATAGGTGAAGCCATATAATATCTACATCACAGTTGCGTACCCTCCTGACACAGACACACCTGGATTTCAGGAGGAGAATAAAGGCAAGGTAAAGGCTTTTTTAAAAACACATTTAGCTCAGACCTCTTTATATGCATACATCTGTATTTGATGAAGGGTCTTGTCCTCACTTCCTCCAATATTTTGTGTGTGTTGCTCAAGGTTTCCAGCATCTGCTGATATCTTGTATTTACATATGTATGCTCTTTTTTAAATCATTATTCCTGATAAATACTTAAGAAATCTGTAATCCCAAATGAGTTTTAGTACTACAGGGTTGCTAACACTGCTCTATTTTTCCTTTTTCCATTGTTCAAAAATTTACGATAATTTTTCGCTTTTCAAATCTTTCACATAAGAGTGTTAGCTGAATTGTCGAAACAATAATAAGGTTGAGCTTTTAAGATCAAAGCAAAATTAATGAGAATACAAAATTTTCTGGTGGTAAAGAAAATGACAGCTTGTTGAGATCTCAGAAACAAATAGACAATTTTCTATACAAAGCTAATTTTTAGTATGGGAAAACTTAGATTAAATATTTAAAAAATATTAGTAGAAAAGGCTTGTTTAAATTGAGTCTTTTTTTTAATCTTCAACCATGCTTGTCAATTGGGTGCAGGTCTCAAATAGTCTGTATGATGAGCAAAAAATGTCTAAGAGTTGTCAATAGGAGATCCAAAAATGAGGTACTTTAATTATTTGTATACCAAGTCAATTCTGGTTTAGGTGAGAGCATAGAACAGTAGAATATAGGAAGACGCCATTTGGACCATGATGTTGGTGCTAACCACAATGTTGGTCCTGCAAACATGTTCATAGCTAGGGTGCTCAAGACCTTTGTACAGTACTGTAGTAATTTCATGTATTGCACTGTACTGCCACACAAAAAAAACAAATTTCATTACGTGTGAGTGATGATAAATCTGATTCTGATATGGGTGTCTATTGTGGACTGAGAGTGGGAAGGCGGCAGGGAGTCAGAAACACCCGAGAGACGTTCTGTAATGATAAACAAAATGTTTGGATTCAAATCAGCTTGTCTGGTGTCTCAGGACAGGGTGTGTCTGCACCTGTGCCGCTCCTCCCGCCCTGGCTCTCCTCTGCCACTTGTCCCACAGCACTCCATCCTCACCATTCTTTCCTCCCACCAGATTTACAAACTCACTCTCCACTTCACGCTGATAAATACAGTACTGGGTAAAAGTCTTGTGCAGCCTAGCTATACGTATGTGCCTAACACTTTTGCACGGTGCTGTGCGTTCCATTGTACTGTTTGAGGATTTTCCTCATTATCCAGTTTCTGCCAATAGCAAACTTGCTAATTGACCCTCCATTTTTGACCAAAACATTTATATGTATCACAAACAAGAGGTCCAAGCACTGATCCCTGTAGAATGCCACTAGTTGTAGACCTCCTGTCAGAATAAGACCCTTCCACCACTACCCTCTATCTTATATGGCCAAGCACCATGGAGTCGGTGTGCCTTAATCTTCTGGTTTAACTTGCCATGAAGGACCTTGTTGAATCCTTAACTAAAGTGCACTTAAACAAGATTCACTATCCTACCCTCATCCATCACCTTATGATAAGACTCAGAAAGATCAGAAACTATTTTGCAGGTAATTGGAATATCCCATTATGATGGGTTTAATTTTATTTATATATATGTGACATGCAGTGCAGATTAGGCCCTTCCAGTGCTGCCTAGCAACCCCTGAGATAACCCTTGCTTAATTACACGAACAATTTACAATGAAATCTACATAGTCACAGGGAGAACGTACAAACTCCTTACAGGCTGTGACAGGAATTGAACCCCAGTTGCTGGTACCGTAAAGCTTTGTGCTAACCGCTACACTATCATACCACTTCATTGTTTATTGTACTTTCCAACAATATGTCAACTATTAATCTATTTTTTATGTACATTTTTATTTTAGCCTTTGGAGACACAAATGATTTCTGAGACATCGGGGCTATGTCAACCAGATCAAGTGGCAAAGATTATTGTAAAAGATGCTGTGGTAAGTGTGAATACATAGAAATTTTAATAAAGGACTTGTAAATTGTGGACACAGTTTCTCATGCGTAAATCCTCCTTTGGAAGACATTAACTTGTGGCTTCCCATTAACTCCTGAGACCAAGTTGGGGAAGATAAATGGCATGAACCTCCTGATGTCTTGTTTAAATATTGGATTGAAAGAATCCAAGGCTAAGGTCAATTCTGCAAATAAGTGACGTTGACCCTTGCCAACCCCCTACTCTTCTCCCCCACCCCCGCAGTTAACATCTGAGAGTTTGTATTTCAAAAACCCCAGTATGTTTTTTAATTTGTACTTGATAAGTTACTTGTCTAATAAGGTCATCTAAGTTCACATCCTGTTAGGGATAGCTCTACAATGCAATGTAAGTTTTGTCTTTGGTGTTGGCTTCAGAAACCATTAGCTTGAACTACGGAGACTAAAAAGCCCAAACTGGTTGAGATATTGGGGACTGAAATCATACTACCCTATTCTATGTGGTGTTTGTAGTGTGAATACAATAAATGTAATACTATGTCATTATGACAAAGGAGGCCATTGGACCCATCAAATCCATGATGCTATCCCTTTAACTTTAAATTTATTTTTAAGAGAAGTTTGGACAGGTACATGAATGATAGGACTATGGAGGGCGCTCTTGCAGATGACAGCCTTGCAGTTTAAATGGTTTCGGCATGGACTAGATAGGCTGAGTGGCCTGTTTCTGCTGTACTTTTCTATGACTCTATTTCTTTCAAGTTTACATCCTAATTTCTTTTCCAATTATTGATTACCTCCATTTACACCATTCCTGCAGGCAGCCACCTTGCTACTTCATTTTAAAGTTAAAACATCCTCATTGTGCATCTCTTCCCTCAGCCTTAAATCTGTGCACTTGAGGTCTTGTATCTCAACCCATACAAGCAGCTTTTATCTTGCTTATCTAACCTTGTTGTGGTCATGTAAACCTCAGTCAAAACTCCCCTGATGTTACTTTTGTTTCTAGGGGAAAATCCTGTATTTATAGCTAAAATCCCTTATCTCTGAACATGCCTTTCATAAGTGTGCTGACTAGAACTGGTCATAAAAGTGTAGCTTCACCAGAACTTCATAAAAGTTCAGCAAAACTCCCCTGCTTTTGTATTCAGTGTCTGCTAGCTATGAAGCTAAGATCCATTATCCCTTGCTATTTAATCTTTCAATATATTCTACTTCCTTCAGAGATCTTTGCACAGTCTGTTTATTCCTCTGTGCTCTGTGTCGGAGATTCCCAACCAGGAGTCCATGAACCCCTTGATTAATGGAATTGGTCCATGCTTAAAAAAGTTGAGAACCCCTGCTCTATGGATTTGTGTCATTAAGTCTCCATTGCCTCTCCTAACTTGCAAAAGCATCACCTTATACTTGTCTGTTAAACTTCATCTGCTGCTTGTTATGCCCAAGCATCTAATCTGACCATGATTAGATTATTTGCTGCTGGGTGGGAATGGGATATTGTAGTTTGCCTCGTTTCCACAGCCCCACAACCTTCCCACAAGCTGCAACATTCGGGGACCACCAGTCCAGCCAAGCAGAGCTGGAGCACTGTGTAGACACAATTGGCTGCTCACTCACTGAGTCTATGAGTCTCACTGGCAGCTGCTCTTCCTGCACCAGCTTGCTCTATGGACGACACAGCGCTAGATTGAACAAAACTAAGTATGGCTGGACGCTTTCAGTTTTGTGTTTTATATTGAGTTTATCCACTTGTTACTTTTTTTTTGCTGGTTGTGTGATTTTGTTTTGCATCAACCCCCCCGGCTGATGTTTTTCTTTGAATGGGTTCCATGACTTTCTTTGTTTTGTGGCTGTCTGTGGGAAGACGAATCTCAAGAGTTCTAAACTGCATACATACTTCGATTTTTTTTTTGATTTTTAAAAAAATATTTTAAATCTCATCACAGCTATTTCTATAAACATCTCCCACACTTATTTGTTAACTTCTGAGGTACAGTTTGCATTACAAACTGTTTTCAGGGACAGAAACCTGCCATAACCTGGGGGCCACCTGTATTCCTAAATCTTGGGTGTAATTCTGCAAAGATCAATATTGATACTTTATTATCGGTTGTATAAATAATTGCTGTGATTCTATTGGAAGCACTGATAAAGGGCGTGCAACAGAAAGATGGTAGGACAGAGGTATGAGGAGAAATGAGATTCACGTTCTCTGGAGTTTGGAGAAACAACAAGAGATCTCATGGAGACCTCTACTTCTAATTAGAATGAGCGGACTTGATTTAGGGATGTTCTCGATATCTGTTAGATCCTAAACCAGAGATTACAGCCTTGGGGATTGTCATAGAAGGATGAATAAGTCATATCTATATATCTCTAGGGTGCTTAAGACTTTTGCACAGTACTGTATTTGTCAATGTGGAGCAGAGAGTGAGTTTGTAAATGTTAGGAATGGCGAGGATGGAGCGTCACAGGAGGGGTGTGGGACAGGTGGCAGAGAAGGAGTGCTGGGGCGGGGTGTGGCACAGGCAAGGTCACTTGATTCCAAACAACTGGTTTATTGATCATTACAGAATATCACTCTGGTGCTTCCTGCTCTGTCCCCTCTCCCTTCCCCTTTTCCCCAACCATGATGCCCCTCTCCCTGCCCCCTTCCCACTCTCAGTCCACAATGGAGACCCATATCAGAATCCAGTTTATTGTCATGATTTGTTTTGTGGCAGCAGTACGGTATAATACACAAAATTGCAAGACACACACACACACGCACACACACACGCACACACACACGCACACACACACGCACACACACACACACACACACACATACACACACCCCTCCCCCCCCACCCCCACCCAAGACTTTTGCACTATGCTGTAGATACAACATTAAAGGGATAACAGTGGAACAGGGTATTGAAATAAATAATTAGCCAGAATTATTTTGAATGGTGGAGAGTACCGAATAGTTCACTCTAGTTTCTATGTTTCTCGGCTATCACAGAAAAGAAATCTGTTGCAACAATTGTAAATGTCTTTTTTCCCTTCTCTAATGAATAGCAAGGAAATTTTAACAGCTCAGTCGGTTCTGATGGATACATGTTGTCTTCTCTCACCTGTGGTATGTCTCCTGTCACCACTATTACAGAAGGTCTTCAGCAGGTATGTCATTACGTTTACATTTTTTTTTCTTATAAGTGAAGTGCGAACAAGAATTCATGCCTCTTAATTCCAGACTTTGTAGAACATTGTAAAAGATTATCTAGTAATTGGTATTTAATTTTTTTTCCCACTTTCTCTGAAACTTTGCTGTTTTTGGTCTCTGGTTCATTAGAGCTCTGCACAGAAATGAAGTTTGGTGTGCAGTGGTGCGTGTGCATATAGACATTGTCATCTCTTGAAGTGTAAAGGCTAGGTATCTCTTTCCATTTCACCTTTTGTCCTAATCATTTCAAATTTGTGTGCCACTAAATATTTACATGATTATTCTTGTGACATTCTCATCTTTCAGTACAAGAACGTCCCTTTAAAACAGATGAGGAAGAATTTCTTTAGCCAGAGGGTGGTGAATCTGCTAAATTTATGGCCACAGGCCGCTGTAGAGGCCTATTTATTGGGTATATTTAAAATGGAGGTTGATAGGTTCTGATTAGTAAGGGTGTGTCAAAGATTAGGAGAGAAGGCAGGAGAATGGGTTGAGAGGGATAATAAATCAGCCTTAGTGGATGGCAGAGCAAACTCAATGGGCCAAATGACCGAATTCTGTTCCTATGCCTTTTGGTCTTTTCCATGTTTTGCTGCTGCTGTTTAAATGTTTAAAAAATTCACATCGGAATCAGAATTGCTTTCTTGCCAGTTTGTGAAACATACCAGAATCGATTGTGATTTGGTGCCAGGCATAAAACCCGGGACAATACCTTAACAGAGAACACAATACCAACTAACATTTTACACGACAGTTGTGCAAACAGCCTTGAGGAATCAACAATCAGCAGAACGCCCAAGTGCAAACATCAATCATCATGGATAATCTCTTTTAATGATTTGTAGAGTTTTTAATTCAGGGGAAAGCTTACAGTGTCTATTCACTCACTTCCAACAAATGTCTTGACTTTCTTTTTGATGTTCAAAGCACTTCAGATGCTAGAAATCTGAAATAACTAAAGGAATTGGTGGAAATTTATCTGACCCCACTGAGGTTTTTTTTCCACAATAACTTTGTTTCCTTTTCAATACCGTATTAGCATATTTTGTTGGAAGAGTCCCAGATTAGTATATGGTTTGTCATCGTATAGTATGTATTTTCAAATCCATTAATACACTTGTAGTGTCTTACACGACCAAAGTAATCTTTATGAGGTTCCTTAACTTCAGAATAACCAGCTCCTACCCCAAGGCAACAACACACACAAAATGCTGGTAGAACACAGCAGGCCAGGCAGCACCTATAGGGAAAAGCGCTGTCGACATTTCAGGCCGAGACCCTTCGTCATGACTAACCGAAAGGAAAGATAGTAAGAGATTTGAAAGTAGTGGTGTGAGGGGGAAATGCGAAATGATAGGAGAAGACAGGAGGGGGTGGGATGAAGCTAAGAGCTGGAAAGGTGATTGGCGAAAGTGATACAGAGCTGGAGAAGGGAAAGGATCATGGGATGGGAGGCCTCAGGAGAAAGAAAGGAGGTGGGGGGAACACCAGAGAGAGATGGAGAACAGGCAAACGACTAAATATGTCAGGGATGGGGTTCCAGCATCTGCAGATTTCCTCGTGCCTACCCCAAGGCTCTAGGTTCTGATGTGGTTGACAAAGTGAGTAACCAAGACTGCAATATGTGAGGCAGGTGCTGCCTAATGGGACAGGCAGGTAGGCAGTGGTACCTATGCATATTAGAGTGGAACTCTGTATGTTCCCAACCAGGACTAAAGGTCATAAATACAAGAGATCCTGCAGATGCTGGTGTGGTGCATTTAACATTTCAGGAATATTGCAAATATATTGCTTAAGCATTCTTTGTTTACATAATTCATGATTGATTATATGAAAGAAGTGGGTGAATGGCATATGTCATTGCATCACCATGTCAAATGTGAACGCCTCGCTAAAGGAAACTATTTAACCAAAACATGTCCCACTTCCTGTGTTTTTCTTTCAATTAATTTCTGGAGTCACAAAACATAACAGCTGAAAATCTAGAAAATTCTGGAGGAATTCAACAAGTCAGGCAGCATCTATGGAGGGGAATAAACAGTTGGCGCTTTGGGCCAATTACCTCTGTCAGGACTGGAAAAGAAGGGGCAGAATCCAGACGAGGAAGATGGTGGTGGGGAGGGAGGATGATGGGGTACAAGCTGGCAGGTGATAGGTGAAACCAGGTTGGGGGGGGGGTTAGAAATAAAGTGAGAAGCTGGGAGGTGATAGGTGGAAGCGGTAAAGGGCTGAAGAAAATTGAAAGAGCAGTGGACCATGGGGGAAGAGGAAGGACATGGGGAACCAGAGGGAGTGATGGGCAGTAGAGAAGAGGGGAGAGGAGAGCCAAAATGCGGAATGGGAAAAGAGAATGAGGGAGGGGTAGAAATTACTGGGGGTGGGCAAAGGGAGAGAAAGGACTGTTAAGTTCTTAATTCTGTTCTGAATGCGGCATCATTTTGAGCAGACACGGTAGGTAGGTAGGTAGGTCCACAACTAAGTGGGATGTTGCATTTTTTTCAAGGTGGTTTTGGGAACACCCTTCATTTCTTCTTTCTGCCTTGTGATCTCACATCGCAACGGAGCTTGGAGTAGATTCCATACGGACTGGGGTGTCTGCTGTCAAGCATGCAAGTGTGGGAGCCCACAGTTTGAATATGGCAGAGTGAACTGAAGAGCCTCCACGCTCCTTAGCATACCAGTTAGTGATGGTATTACAGATCGGGGCATTGATGTTCAATTCTGATGCTGCCTGTAAGGATTTTGTATGGTCCCTCCCCATGAATGCATGGGTTTCCTCTGGGAGCTCCAGTTTCCTCCAGCACTCCAAAAACGAGCCGGATAGTAGGTCAGTTGGTCATTGTGAATTTCCTGTGATTAGGCGAGGGTTACAGGGCAGTATGGCTCATTAGGCTGGAAGGGCCTGTTCTGTGCTGTATCTTAAAATAAATGTTAAAAGGCTCCAACAGTATGGTGCTGCATCAGGTAATCAGTAAATCTGTTGTTTAGCCTTCTGAAAGGAAGTTTCACTACCTCATGCTTGAAGCCTATCTGCTTTCTAGAGTGGGTGTGGTACAGCATAGAAACAGCCTCTTTGACGCACTATTTCCATGCTGCCTGTTGTGCACACTGAAACTAATTCTATTTACCTGTGTCAGATCCTGGCTTTTGCATCTTAGCAATTCCAAAACTAGTCTAGATTATCCTTAAATATTGGGTCAGTATCTTCCTCAATCACCACCTTTATGGGGAACAAAATCCCATTCTGAACCACCGACTATTAGCATTAAACCTATGCCCACTTGTCTTTGACACACCCTCCCAGGGAGACAGCCTGCTTTTCTCGAGGGACTTCCTATTCTCTTACCCTGGTTTGTTAGATGCCCAATTAATTTAATTTCCCTTTGGAACCTGAAAAGAGATTTCTGATCTGCCTTGCAGTTTAGAGCTGTGTGCATTGACAAATCGCATTAATTGCTGCAATAAAGGAGTGTTTGTGATTGTTTTACACAACTAAGCAACATTTTTATGTTTCACGTTTGAAATCGAATCCATGGTTTCTGGATTCCAAAGTTCAGAGTAAATTTATTATCAAAGTACACATATATCATCATATACAACCCTGTGATTTACTTTCTTATGGGCATACTCAATAAATCCATAGAATAATAACCGCATCAGAATCAGTGAAAGACTGCACCAACTTGGGTGTTCAACAATGTGCAAAAGGCAACAAACTGTGCAAATACAAAAAGAAAGAAGTAACAATAATAAATAAATAAGCAATA
This sequence comes from Hemitrygon akajei, assembly GCF_048418815.1. Classification (NCBI taxonomy): domain Eukaryota; kingdom Metazoa; phylum Chordata; class Chondrichthyes; order Myliobatiformes; family Dasyatidae; genus Hemitrygon; species Hemitrygon akajei. Next base: position 59,336,449 of record NC_133143.1, read on the forward strand.
AATATGGAGAACATGAAATGAAGAGTCCTTGAAAGTGAGTCCATAGGTTGTGGGAACATTTCAGTGATGGGGCAAATGAAGTTATCCTCTCTGGTTCAAGAGCCTGATGGTTGAGGAGTAATAATTGTTCAAGAACCTCATGGTCTGGGGCTTGAGGCTCCAGTGTCAGCTTCCTTGTGGCAGCAGTGAGAAGAAGAGAGGATGTCCTGGGTGGTAGGGGTCCCCGATGATGGAAGCTTCTTTCCTCCGACAACATTTCATGTAGATGTGCTCAAAGGTGGGGAAGGCTTTACACGTGATGGACTGGGCCGTATCCGCTACTTTTTGTGGAATTTTCTGTTCAAGGGCATTGGAGTTTCCATACCAGGCTCTGATGCAGCCAGTCACATATCTAAAGAAGTTCATCAAAGTTTTAGATGTCATGTCAAATCTCCACAAACTTCTAAGGAAGTAGAGCTGCTGCCGTGCTTTCTTTGTAATTGCACTTGCGAGCTGGGCCGAGGACAGGTCCTCTGAAATAGTAACACCATGGAATTCAAAGTTGCTGAACCTCTCCACCTCTGATCCTCCAATGAGTGGAGGGTAAAACAGGCTCAGGCCTAAATGCTGTTTTGCCCTTTTGACCATGTTCTGCTTCTGTTCTACTTGAGTATCTGGTGCGACATTGGGCAAGTTCACCTGTTGAACTATCTGCTGCCATTGGATAGTCATGCTTCAACTGTCCACTGAAGCAGATTACTGCAACTGGTTTCACAAACCTTGAGGAGGAAGAAAGTGACCTAGGTTCCTAATTCTGCTTCCTCTCTGACTTAGGCCGCACTTGGAGTAATGTGAGCACTTTTGGGACCTTTATGTAAGCAAGGCATTGGACAGAGTCTAGATGAATTTTATGAGAATGATCCCAGGAATGAAAGGGTTAACATATGAGGAGTTGACGTATGGAGGTGGGGTGGGGGGAATCTCATTAAAACCTACTAAATATTGAAAAGCCTAGATGGGATGTGGAACCCCAGAATAGAAGGACATCCATTTAGAACAGAGATGAGGAAGAACTTATTTAGCCAGATGGTGGTGAATCTATGGAATTCATTGCCACAAATGGCAACGGAGGCCAAATCATTGGGTATATTTAAAGTGAAGGTCAATAGACACTTGATTAGTAAGAGTCAAAGGTTGCGGGGAGAATGAGGTTGAGAGGGAATGGTGGCGCAGACTCAATGGGCTCCTACATCTTATGGTCTTGGAATTAATGACGAGGAGGTGTACAGGATTATGTTAGACCCACTGGTTTCGTGGATTTTCTGCAACACACAACTTTGCACTCAACGGCAACAAGACCAAGGGGTTCATTATGGATTTCAGGAAAGGTAAATTGAGGGGACACATGCCAGTTCTCATCGAGGGATCAGAAGTGGATAAGGTGAGCAGTTTCATGTTCCTGGGTGTCAGCATCTCTGAGGATGTATCCCAAGCCCAGAATACAAAGAAGGCACGACAGCAGTGGTATTTTGTTAGGAGTTTGAGGAGAATTGGTATATCACCAAAGACCCTCACAAATTTCTGCAGGTATACCTTGGTACATCTGTAGAAATTCTAACTGGTTGTATCACCATTTGGTATGAAGGGGCCACTGCACAGGATCAGAAAAGGCTGCAGAAAATTGTAAACTCAGCCAGTTCCATCATAGGCACTGACCTCTCTAACATCCAGGACACCTTCAAAAAGTGATGACTCCAAAAGGCGACATCCATCCCCACGACCCCCAGACATGCTCTCTTTTCATTATAACCGCCAAGGAGGAGGCACAGGAGCCTGAAGGCACACACTCAACGTTTCAGGAACAGCTTCTACACCTCTGCCATCAGATTTCTGAATGGACAATGAACCCATGGATGCTAACTCATTGTTTTTCCTCTCTTTTTGCAGTATGTAATTTATTATAGGTTATAGTTTTAATTACTATGTATTGCCATGTACTGCTGTTGTAAAGCAACAAATTTCACAACATATGCCAGTGATAATAAACCCGATTCTGATTCTAAGGTGGAGCAGAAGTTGAGAAGCTGCTCCTCAAGATTTCAGTCTTGTTGCTCTTATAAATGAAGGTCACAGATGAGCATTTTTGTCCCTATCTAACTGGTGAGAAGCTTGATTCCAAGTCATTCAATTAAGCTGATTAAGTCATATTAAAACTTAAATTAAGACTTGCAGTAATCCTCAGACTCTGAACAAATGTAATTTCCCTACAAAGTTAGAAATCTTTTCCCAGCTTTAGGTTGGTATCTTTTATCTTTAGTCACCTCAAAAGTCACAGGGTTATTTGTGACCTTCAAGATGATACAGCCTGGTACAATTTTTAAAAAATTTTATATTTGTATTTCCATTTACCGTAATCCCATAGTTGAGATGTCATCTTCCTTTCAGCACTCAGTGTAGTTTTATAGGAAAAAAGTTAATCATTAAATTCATGAGAGATCAAAATTATCAGTAATATTTGCCAAGATTAAAACTAATTTGGGACTTATTTGTGAGTATAACAAGTCATTATAGGTTCGGGTATATTGGTCATAGGCACAAAATACTGTAGTGAAACTCTGATTATGTGGGGTATTAACAGGCATAGCATTGTGGCTCAGAAGATTTGCCTGGTCACACCAAAGGCTCAGGTGTGTGGGACGAACAGATACAAATCATGCTCTGTTCTTTGAAATCTCGAGAGGACAGTGAGTGATGTTTTCTTTTCACTGTTTCTTCCTCCCAGTCATGCTTGGTCTCTATGTAACCACTTTTTTTTTTCTCTTCAGTCCCTCCATAAGACATGGGAGCAGAATTGGGCTATTCAGCCCATTGAGTCCACTTCATGATTCTATCACGGCTGATTAATTTCAACCCCATTCTCTGTCTTCTCTTTTAACCATTCATCCCCTTACTAATTGAGAACCTATCAACCTCTGCTTAAAATTATCCCAGTGGCTTGGCCTTCGCAGATTCATCACCCACTGGCTAAAGTACTTCCTCCTCATCTCTGTTCTGAAGGGACATGCTGAGGCTGTCCCAGACTCTTCCACTAATGGAAACATCCTCTCTTGCATCCAACTTAGGCCTTTTGATATTTAGTAGGTTTCAGTGAGATCGCTCCCCTCATTCTTCTAAACTCTAGCGAGTATAGGCCCAGAGCCATCAAACACTCCTCATACAGTAACCCTTTCATTCCTGGGTAATTCTTATCAATTTCCTCGGGATCCTCTCCAATGCCAGCACATCTGTTCTGAGATAATAGACCCAAAGCTAGTCTTAAACACCAATTATCAATCTGCTGATAAACCCTACCCTTAGTTATTGCAGATTCAGATTTATTTATCACACATACATCAAAAGTACAGTGAAATGCTTTGTTTGCATTAACAACCGACACACCCAAGGATGTGCTGCGGGCAGCCTGCAGGTGTCACCACACGTTGTTGTGTGCCCACAAAGCCACACAACAGAAGCATCAACAACAACGACAACAGAACAAAGCAAACCCCTTTCCCGCCCCTCCCCCACCTCTCTCACTCACTCTGTCTTTCTCTCTCTCTCTCTCTCTCTCTCCCCCTCACTCTCCCTCTACCCCTCCCTCCCTCTCCCTCTCTCCCTCTCTCTCCCTCCCCCTCTCTCCCCCTCCCCCCCTCACTCTCCCTCTCCCCCTCCCTCCCTCTCCCTCTCTCTCTCTCTCGTGCTCTCTCCCTTTCCCTCTTGTGTGCTCCCTTACTCTCACACATACACATGCTCCAACCCCAGTATAGGTCACCTCTAGGCCTTCAGTCCTTGGCCCAGAACCCTTGGGCATTAGGCCTCCAACCTCCCTGCAGATTCAGCGGGCCTCTACCTCCGGATTCTCCAACTTCAGTCTTTGCCCTTTGGGTGTCTACCTCCAGAATCAACAACTTCAGTCTTTGCTCTTTGGGCCTCTACCTCCAGAATCAACAACCTCAGTCTTTGCTCTTTGGGCCTCTACCTCCGGATTCACCAACTTCAGTCTTTGCCCTTTGGGTGTCTACCTCCAGAATCAACAACTTCAGTCTTTGCCCTTTGGGTGTCTACCTCCAGAATCAACAACCTCAGTCTTTGCTCTTTGGGCCTCTACCTCCAGAATCAACAACCTCAGTCTTTGCTCTTTGGGCCTCTACCTCCGGATTCACCAACTTCAGTCTTTGCTCTTTGGGCCTCTACCTCCAGAATCACCAACTTCAGTCCTTGCCTTTCGGGCCTCTACCTCTGGAATCACCAAGCACTAGACTTTGACCTTCAGCTTTTGGCTTTGGGCTGATTTATTACTTTTTATCTTGCAGTTTGAGTAATTCTTTAACAATCTCATATATTGTGTTACAGACTGAGATGTGCCTCAAATGGGGCCCTCACTCATAGTCTAGCACTCCATCACATATGTTGACTGCTTGCTTCACTCTTATGAGTATGTAGACTTGTTGAGCTAAATAGCTGACAGATACTTCAAGCTAGAACAAAGTCCCTCATTCGTTCTCTATCTGTCAGTCAGTGCTGTACTCGTGATTAGCACACACAAAATGCTGGAGGAGCTCAGCAGGCCAGGCAGTAGCCACAGAAATGGATAAACAGAAGGCCGAAACCCTTCTTCCGGAATGGTAAGGAAGAGGGAAAATGCTAGAATGAAAAGGTGGGGGTGGGGGGAGGAGGATAGCTAGAAGGTGATAAGTGAAGCCAGGTGGGTAGGAAAGGTAATGATGAAGGAATCTGATAGGAGAAGAGAGTGGACCATAGGAGAAAGGGAAGTAAGGAGAGGACCCAGGGTGAGGTGATAGGCAGGTGAGAAGAGGTGAGAGGCCAGAGTGGGGAATAGAAGAGGGGAGGGTGAGGAAAGCTTTTTTTAACTGGAAGGAGGATTCAATATTCATGCCGTCAGTTGGAGGCTACCCAGTCAGAATATAAGGCATTGCTCCTCCACCCTGAGGGTGGCCTCATCGTGACACAAGAGGAGGCCATGGACTGACATCTTGGAACTGGAATGGGGATCAGAATTAAAATGCCCCCAGTTTATTCGTTTGAAGTACCAGACTGAGCAAGTTCCTGGTCGATTTGGTGCTGTCAGCGTGCTTTTGATATAATACCATGACCTAAATTAGTGCTCCAAACTTCATGTTTTCCAGGCTTTAAACAGTATTCAATTCTAGCATATTAATTTTCAATTAGCATATTTTTTGTAACTGAGTAATAATGATGATCGGGTTCCTGCCGTCAGGCTATTTTAAAACAGCTTTAATATACATTTGTATTTGCTCTAACAACTTAAACAATTCTTCCATTACAGTAACAATAATGCATTAAGGCACATTTATGTAAGCATACACATTTAAAATATACTTAAGCCACTCTTTGCACATTTGTTTCAGTAATTACATGAATTAATATTGTATGAGTGAATATATGGTTCCTGGGCTTGAAAAGAAATGTAAGCTTCACAGCAAACCAGCTTGAAGCAAGCGGGTGACTGCTGCATGACTGAAGAAAGTATATATTATTTTGATTGCTTATATAGCAAGGCTAAAAAGCAACTTAAAGGATGCCGTATATGAATTTATAGGAGCATATATTTGTGTGGATAGATTTGTGAGTATGTGTATATTGACTTCACTTATTCTTATTTCTGAGATGGTGCATGAATCGTATCACTGATGTTGTGAAGTTTCTCCTGCTGCAGCAATACAGTGCGATACACTAAAAAATACTAAGTTACAATAAGATATATTATTTTTAAAAAGTGTGTAAAAATGGAACAAAGTAGTGAGGTAGTGTTCGCGGGTTCAGGGGCCATTCAGATATCGGATGGCGGAGGGAGGCTGTTCCTAGAATATTGAGTCTTCAGGCTCCTGTACCTTCTCCCTGATGGTGGTAGTAATGAGAAGAGAATGTGTCCTGGGTGCTGGGGGTCCTCAGTGATTAATATGGCCTTCTTGAGGCATCGCCTTTTGAAGATGTCCTCAATGCTGGGGATTGTAGTGTCTGTGATGCGGCTGGCTGAGCCTCTCACCTTCTGCAGCTTTTTTCGATCCTGTGGTGTGTGAGTTTACCATGTGATAACCTTATTGTGAGAGAAGTTGATGGGGGAAGACCTGTGCTGCTGGGGCCATCTGGCAGGAGTTCATTAATGGCCTGTTTAATTTGGTGCTTAGGTTCAGATTTTGTTCAGTAGCGAAGTGTATTTTAATAACATCAGTCTAAGCCTTGTTTCACGTCTATACAAACAATACAGTTAGACATCTTTGCCATGTTTACCAGTTTGTCACATTTACAAACTGGCTCACACCAGAGGACATCCTTTTAAAGAGAGCAGAGGTAGATTTATGTACACAGTGTAAGTGTTGGAATACACTGTTTGGGGTATGTGGACACGTGGAGGTAAGAAAAATGAAGAGTTATGGGCTGTTTTGGAGGGAAGGGTTGGATAAGCACAACATCATGGGCCAAAGGGCCTGTACTGTGCTGTAGGTTAAAGGTTAGTTTTATTTGTCACATGTACATTGAAACATATAGTGAAATGCAGCGTTTGTGTCAAAAATCAACACAGAGAATGTGCTGGGGCAGTCCACAAGTGGCGTCTTGCATCTGGCACCAACATAGCATGCCCACAGCTTACTAACCTGTATGTCTTTTCAGTAATGGAGAGAACGCACAAACTCCTTACTGACGGCGTCAGGAATCGAAGTGGTGTTCGCTGGCGCTGTAACGCATCACACTGACCGCTATGCACCCGAGCCACATCTTGTTTTATTCTGTTTACTCGCATATGGAAAAGGAAAACATTGCTGGTGGAGCCGCCAAGTTATCGGGTAATGGAACTTGGAAATGCTATTTTCAAATTCTGCCCAAACCGACTCTTAGAACAAAATATGGACGCAGGTCCCTTTGTTCTGTGTCTCTCAATCCATTGTTAGGAAACCACTGACTACAGCTGTCGTCATATTGCACCCAATTAGCTTTGTCTGACTAATGATTTTCCTTTGGCACAGACTTGTAGATCTGCACTATTGCTTCCTTGGCTCTTCTTATCTCCAATAATACCTACTGTGTGATATTTCTCTTCTGTGCATCAAGGGTTTCCCTTCAGGCACCAACTTGTTCGGGCTTGTCCCTGAAGCTTCATGTCTCTCCACAACAATAGACTGTCACCAACATCATTTGCATTTCTTTAATTATCATAGTTACTGAAGTTTTATTCTGAGTTTCTCTCCCATCTCGCTCCCACTCGCCAACACCACCACTAGATGTCAACCATTTGAACGGGGTCTATAATTACCCCTTCATTTCTCTGTCACGGTAACGACAAACTCAGCAGCCACTTTATTAGATAACCTTCCTGTTCATCTGCTCGTAAATGCGAATATCTAATCAGCCCATCATGTGGCAGCAGTTCAATGCAGTAAAGCATGCAGACATGGTGGAGAAGTTCAGTTGTTCAGACCAAACGTCAGAATGGGGAAGAAATGTGATGCAAGTGATTTTATACTGTGGACTTATTGGTGACAAACTACTGGTCTTCTGGGACTTCCATGCTCAACAGTCTAGAATTTGTAGACAATGGTGCGGGAGGTGGGGAGGGGGGAAATGTGTTACAACAGCAGTGTGCAGAAGAGCTTCTTTGAACGTACAACATGTCGAAGCTTGAAGTGGTTGGGCTACAGCAGCAGAAGATCACGAATGTACACTCAGTGGCCACTTTATTAGATACAAGAAGTATCTATCAATTACTTTATTTCTCTGTCACAGTAACTATATTTACTATAAAGTTTTAAGTAGACTCCTTTCCCCTTGATGATGAAGGGAATGTGTCTTAAACCTAATTGACTGTTGAAGCTAATTGATTTCCCACTGGAGTAGACCATATGTCCCTTCAAACCCTCTGTTCCATTCATTAATTTGTTAACTGAACTACATTAATTTTGTTCTCCTACCTTATCATTGCAATCTTTTATGCTTCATAATCTAGCAGTCTTGGCATTGGATCAAATTTCTCTTAAACTTACCAGTATGTCTATTAGAGTCATCCTGTCTGGTTTGGATATGATATCACTTGTATATTCCCTGTATTAGATGCTGCCTGTTTGGTTTGTTTTCCCGAAGGGAATAGAACCTTTTTTTTGTTCAGGTGAAAAGAGTTTAAAGCCAAACTAAATCTTTTGTAATCTCACCAGAGCAGAATTTTGGACTTGCATAGTTGCAGTGTTAGTTTTACATTGGTTTAATCCTGGATTTTTTTTAACATTTGTTCTTCAGATCTTCACCATGGGTCTTTTCCGTACAATTGCTCTGTTTTATTTGGGAAGCTTCGACAGCATAGTACGCCGCTGTATGATGCAGCAAGGAAAGTGTGAAGCTCTGGAAAAGAAGGATGATTGACCTCCATTTGACATGGTGCCCAGTGATCAGACTTTTAAAAGTTGAACGATCGAAGGAGATGTTTCGGTGAAAAATAATTTTATTCCTCGTCTCAGTGGCATCAGGCATTGGTTGTGGATTGTGGCAGAAAATCCCATAAAATGGAAGCTAATGTAATAGTTATGTGGGTCTGATGCTTAAAATGGGGATTTCCATATAATTTATAACTCCGGTATGGACTGGCAGGAGTGCATGTGAAAGATTTACAAATCATCGAGTGTCTATTTTTTAATGTATTGTCCGACACACACTACTTTTGTAAGTAATCAACTTCCCTTGATTGGAGTATGTTAACATCTTTTTAAATTTCATTTCTACACTGTTTGCATTCAGTGTTTCACTGGAATCTGCAAAAATATATTTTTTCTGGTCTCACAACCTGTTCATCTGGCTTTAAACATCTGTGTCACACTTTAAAAATGAATCCCTTCTTTGTTTATAAATGCCTAAGTATGTAGTTTTGGAAATCGCGTTTCTTCAGGTGTCCAGACTGAGGCATTCATCTAACTACCGTCCCCTATTTGTATTTGGTCAAAAGCCTAATGCGGAAAAATCAATGCAAGTCTTAACCTCGTGATTTAGAAACTAAGATTCACTAAGCACTACTTTGTTATGTTAAAAAACTGAATAAAATACTTTCTATTGGAGCTTTGCTATCCTGTCGGGTAATGACATGTGATGCATCACACTAATTTGCGGAATAATTTATTTAGTTTTTAATATTGTTTACAGTCTTTAGTTCTCTAGTCACTTTGGGGGGAAAAAAATTAGAGATGAGATTTTTCCTCCCTGATCTAAATAATGCAATAGAATCTTCTGGAATACTATAGTGACATCTCTGGACTGGTATTTGAACCCATAACCGACTGGGGTGTGAAAGCTGCAGCTGAATAGAGGATGATACAAGATGGATCACCTTTTAAAGCATCCTATAGCAAATTCTGTAGCACCAAACTAGTTTTATTTAAAATTTAGTCAGTTCTAATAGATCAACTATCTAATCAGTAGTGTATTTTAATTGGAATTTTTTGTAACTTGACCAGCATAGTTATGGGATATTTATTGTATTAAGCCCATAAGATATAAGACCAGAATTAGGCTGTTCAGCCTATCGAGTCTGCTCCACCATTCCATCATGGCTGATTTATGGTCCCTCTCAACCCCAATCTCCCCACAACCTTTGATGCCCTTCCTAATCAAGAACGTATCAACCTCCATTTGAAATACAGTGGATTCTGGTTAATTGGGACACATCGGGGCCAGTACATTCTGGCCCAATTAAGTGGCTGCCCCAGTTAGTCGAAGCTTCATGAAAGTAGTTTTGAAAGGTATCAAAAAGGCAAACTGCCATTTAACTGAGTAACAAATTATGTATTTAAATGATAAACAACAAATTAGAACATTACCAATACTACTACAGTGCTATAAAACTTGTATTAGTTCCTAGTAGTTATTGACGGAAGCATTAAACTAATATAACCTGCTGAGTTCTTTTGATTGACTGTAAGTGAGTAAAATCAGTGTAGAGGCCTAGTATAGATAATGGACTACCTCACTATCATTTCGATGACTGCATCCTCTAAATCATTATTTACATTGAAGATAATTGTGGATAACTTTAAATTCTTCATAGTTCCTAACTTGTTGAGGTAGTAAAATCATTTCATTTTCACTCCCGGCTGTTTCTGGCATTTCCAAGCCTAATTGATTGAAACCACAATGAGCAAAACACTTCTCAATTGTCTTGCTTCTTATCACCAACCATCAGTGACAAAATTCACTGCTTTTTAAATACACAGACAAGTAACGCTATTTAAAAATCTTTCACTCAAAGCACTGTGTAGTGTCTAAGGCCGCACAAAGGCATGCAGCTGATGCTAGTTAGAAACTGTTCAGCAACAGTTTCTTGCCCCAATTAAGTGGCATAGTGTCCCAAATAAACAAAGGAAATCCCAGCTATTTTCTCAATTTTCATTCTTTAAGAACTGGTCCAAATAAGTGGTTGCCCCAATTTACCAATGATACGTTCTTGATTAGGAAGGGCATCAAAGGTTATGGGGAGAAGGCAGGAGAATGAGGTTGAGAGGGATAATAAATGGGCCATGATGGAATGGTGGAGCAGATGCAATGGGCTGAATGGCCTAATTCTGCTCCTGTGCCCACTGTACACCCAATGTCTTGGCCTGCACAGCCATCTGTGGCCATGATAGCCACAGATACACCACCCTCTGGCTAAGGAAATCATTGGTGAAGATCTAAATTTTTCAAAACCCTTATTAAATATAAAATGAAGCATTTCAATTTTATATAGTTTTGAAATCATGCGAACTCTTAAGTTATCAAAATTAGAAAGCCTGCATTGGTTCACAGACATTACTTTGTTTTAGAATTTTAAAGAATTCTGCAGTATTTTACTTCTAATACAGACGTCTCTCTGGGGCGTCTGTCACTGGCACAAGTTTCAAGACTAATGCTTCAAAACCAGGCTGTAACACTAACAGAACCCTGTTAGTTTTGTTTTAACTCATTGATTGGGAGTGTATGTTCTGTTGTACTGTTATCAGGAATGGGTTGGGGCTTCTTCAGCCTCATTTACAGTACCAGGAGTAAATCTTTTCATGATGTTTCTTCAGTGCTAGGTTAGATTCAGCTGTTGGAGCATTTGCTTAATTTTAGCAACATTTGAATTGTTTTAGTGAGATTTACAGGAAGTTGTTTCCTGCTTGGCAGAGCTTGCAGCCACACCTCCAACAGTGCAGCATCATCAGCCACGGGTTACCATTTCTCTCCCTTGGCCCTGCACATCTCCTGGTGGCAGAACAGTGGTAGGGATGTCTCCCTGCCACCCCCTGCAGATTCCATTGGGGTTAGTCCCCAAATGTCTGTCCTTCCTCCTCAGCCACAGCCGAAAGCTCCCTTCTTCTGCCTCTCCAGCCAACTCTCTGGCGGCCCTCCTGAGCTTCACTCAAGTCACTGCCATATCACTGAGTAGCCTTGTCAGCCATGCGCCGATGAAGCCCCAGAAACCTACCTCCACGGGGCAGATGATGGTCCTCCAGCCAGCTTCCTTACACTCAGCTGCCGGGTCTGAGTACTTCAGTTCTTCTGCTCGTGGGCAGCCTCCACTCCTTCCTCCCACGGGATGGTTAAACTCAATCATGAGGACTGTCTTGGTTGCCGTGGACCACAGTACTATGGGTGGAGAGATATGGTGATTTCCCTGGGGCACTGTAGCTGTCTGCAGAGATCTGCCCTCATGTTCCTCTCCTTGCCTGTGGAGAGGAGTCCTGAGGGAGATCTTGGGCAGGTGCATTCAGCACTCTTACCAGCCTAAACAAATGGGATGAGTTGTTGTGGAAAGGCTGCTCCTCGCATCTTGCCTGCAGGTGTCTAGGATCTCCTCCAGCTTCTTTAGGACCTGGTTGAGCTGCCATCTGTCGTGTCCTTGGGACAGCACAGTCTTGCATTTTGCCTGGGTGTGTTGGAGGTTGGTATTGGTGGTATCACACAAGGGGCAGTTATCCTCACTGCTGAACCACTGGTGGAGGGTTCGGGGGCAGGGCAAGGTGTCATGGGTTGATGAGGAGGCTGAGTCTGGTTTGTGGGATCTTCCACAGGTGAGAGGAGCTGTTAATGGTTCCCACCCATGTTGTCCATGGAGGCCCTGTGCTCCTGCTCTGTCCTTGTCACCTCCTCTATCCTCTATTTCTATGAGGCCTTGGACCAGAAACGTGCCGTCTTCCCTCAGCCAACTCTTGCATGTCCAGCCTGCTGATGGCCTGGTCGACTACAGTCTGAGCTTTCCAGTTATGTCCTGTGTGGATTGGGGCATTGTCACTCCTTCCCAGCGGGTCGATGGACTCTCTCAGCTGAACGACCAGTGGGGATTCCTCCTGCTTGCACCCAAACTGATGGACCTCTGTGGCAGCTGCAGCATAAGACCATAAGATACAGGAGCAGAAGTAGGCCATTCAGCCCATCGAGTCTGCTCCGCCATTCAGTCAGGGGTTGATCCAATTCTTCCAGTCATCCCCACTCCCCTGCCTTCACCCCATTCTCTTTGATGCCCTGGCTAATCAAGAACCTATCTATCTCTGCCTTAAATGCACCCAATGACTTCGCCTCCACAGCCGCTCAAGGCAGCAAATTCCACAGATATACCACCCTCTGACTAATTTCTCTGCAAATCTGTTCTAAATGGATGTCCTTTAATCCTGAAATTGTGCCCGCTTGTCCTGGACTCCCCTACCATGGGAAATAACTTTGCCATATCTAATCTGTTCAGGCCTTTTAAAATACGGAATATTTCTATGAGATTCCCCCTCATTCTCCTGAACTCCAGGGAATACAACCCAAGAACTGCCAGACATTCCTCATACGGTAGCCCTTTCATTCCTGGAGTCATTCACATGAATCTTCTCTGAACCTTCTCCAATGTCAGTGTATCCTTTCTAAAATAAGGAGCCCAAACTGCACACAATACTCCCAAGTGCGGTCTCACGAGTACCTTATAGAGCCTCAGTATCTCATCCCTGCTGTTATATTCTTAACCTCTAAAATGAATGCCAACATTGCATTTGCCTTCTTCACCACTGACTCAACCTGGAGGTTAACCTTTAGAGTATCCTGCATAAGGACTCCCAAGTCTCTTTGCATCTCTGTATTTTGAATTCTCTCCCCATCTAAATAATATTCTACCTGTTTATTTCTTCCACCAAAGTGCATGACCATACACTTTCCAACATTGTATTTCATTTGCCAATTCTTTGCCCGTTCCCCTAAACTATCAAAAGTCTCTCTGCAGGCTCTCTGTTTCCTCAACACTCCCCGTTCATCTACCTATCTTTGTATCATCAGCAAATTTAGCCACAAATCCATTAATACTGTAGTCTAAATCACTGACATACAGTGTAAAAAGCAGCGGTCCCAACACCGATCCCTGTGGAACTCCACTGGTAACCAGCAGCCAGCCAGAATAAGATCCCTTTATTCCCACTCTCTGTTTTCTGCTGATCAGCCAATGGTCCACCCATGCTATTAACTCCCCTGTGATTCCATGGGCTCTTATCTTGCTAAGCAGCCTCGTGTGCGGCACCTTGTCAAAGGCCTTCTGAAATTCCAAGTACACCATATCTACTACATCTCCTTTGTCTACCCTGCTTGTAATTTCCTCAAACAAATTGCAGTAGATTAGTCAGGCAGGATTTTCCTTTCAGGAAACCATGCTGGCTTTGGCCTATCTTGTCGTGTGCCTCCAGGTACTCTGTAATCTCAGCCCTAACAGTCCATTCCAACAATTTCCCAACCACTGATGTCAGGATAACAGGTCTATAGTTTACTTTCTGCTGCCTCCCACTCTTCTTAAATAGCAGAGTAACATCTGCAATTTTCTAATCATCCGGTTCAATGCCAGAATCTATCGATTCTTGAAGGATCATCGTTAATGCCTCCACAATCTTTCCAGCTACTTCCTTCAGAACCCAAGGATGCATTCCATCAGGTCCAGGAGATTTATCCACCCTCAGCCCATTAAGCTTCTTGAGCACCTTCTCAGTCCTTTTTTTTCCTGCACATACTTCACTTCCCTGACACTCTTGAATGTCCGGTAGACTGCAGATGTCTTCCATTGTGAAGACTGATGCAAAATATGCATTCAGTATTTTGTTCTTCTGTCTCTGTCTCGGATTCCGTCTGTCTCCTTCGCTTACAAATGCATTCTGCCCTTTGCAGCCTGGCCACTTCGTTTCAAACAGCTTCAAGCCCACCTTCTCCTCCTGTGTTGCTTTCTTCCAGTTCTTCCGCACCTTCGTACGAGCTGCTTTATGTCTGACTCACTTGACAGCAACTTCGCCAAATCTATCTCTACAGAGGAAGTCTCCAAGTGAGTTGATCTTGTCTTCCTCTTGGCTGTTTGAAGTGTGCTCTTGGATCGCACTGAGGTCAACGTCCGGCCTCTGCCACTCGGCCACTTTATCTCGTGCCTCCTTCCTGGTTTCTTCCTCTTGGCTTTGCGGTGTGGCTCCACAGCTTGGTGGGGGTGGGGGGGGGATGTCAGGTGTGTTTGTGTGCTCACATCTTAGGTGGGTGGGGGGGGGGGGTTACGCTCCATTGATGGGCTTTCCTCCCCTACCAGTAAATCACCTCCAGCAATGTTGGTCCTTCAGCTCTGTGGTTTTCTCTCTGGCTCTGGGTCCCTCTTGTCTGATGGACTGCAACAGTGTAAGGTTGCTGTTGGCCTTTCTCGCTGCATTTCATTCTCCCCTGATGGATTCGTAGCCCCCTGTGAGTCATCACATTCTCCCATCCACACCTGCACTTTCGAAGGGTCTAAATTTGTTGCGATCATTGTCATGTTAAGCCATCCTTTTGGGCCCATCTTTCATCCCACCTCTCGGAGGGCATCAAGCTGTCTTCACTTATACCTCTTCATAGTCATTGATAGGTTTCTCTGCTACAAGAGACTAGTGGGTTGGGTGTCTAACTCCTAATGAAGACTTTCCTTCACTCATCCAGTCTTCCCTGGACTCCAACTGCCCTTTCACATTAGTCACTGGATACCTGAAGTTTCAATAAGATTTACAGGAGGATGTTTCCTGCTTGGCATTGCTGCCTGCCACACCTCCAACAATGCCCTCAGGTCATCAGCCACAGATTACCATTCGTTGATGTTTCATTCCCTTAGCCCTGGTACATCTGCTGGTGGCAGAGCACAGGGGAAGGGGTGCCTCCCATCACCCCCTCCAGCTTTTTAATAGTCAAAGGGCAATTATAGTTTTTATTCTTCTGATTTCCCCTCTTTTTCACTACTATAAAACTGGAAGGTTGAGGGGTAGGAGATTTAAAAACTAAATTCTTTGCCTTCCTAAATGGCAAGGTTATCAGTTATTGCCCATTGATAATTAATCATGAGAATACGATGGTCACTCGCAACTTCAAATGATTGAAGATCATGTGGTAAAGCGCTCCTGCGGTGCTTCCTAGTTGTAGGTTCCAGGGATCTGTCCCAGTGAGCTATAGAATGTAACTACTGAATGCTGAACTTTCCAAGGAGCTCCAGATCAAACCGAGCTCGGTTTGCCATACGAATGGCAAAGTAATCTTATTACTTTGTAATCTGAAGGAAGGTCACTGAGGCAGCTGGAGATGGTGGGTTCTAGGACATTGCAAAGCAAGCCAAGCATTTGTGTTCTATCTAGAAGATAATTGGCCTCTGACGATGATAGCCCCCTTCCATTGTGTAAATATAATTCCATCCAGTGGAATTTACCCCAAATTCATTAACTGCAGCTTTCTGAGGCCTCTGTGATGCCACATTTGGTCACATCTCATCTGGAATTTGCCTCTTTGGTTTGCTTTTGGAATAGAGCTGGGGGTTGCCAAACTTTCAGGTGACTTGCTTACAGTTAAGGTGGTACAACATTGTGCTTTGCCATACGACGCAAAGGAATCATTTTTTTCTGACAGTTTGATAATCCCGTAACCCACATTTTCAATTACTTTGAAAGTAAGGAGAGAAAACACTAGCTAGATTAATAATCATAAAATCCTTGCAGAATCACTGTTGCATTCTTGTCTCATCACAGCTTTTCACAACAACTAGACTTCTAACAAATCTGCAGAAAATTCTGTAGTTCATACAACAAGCAAATGTTTTACATTGACAGATCAATATGTTCATAAACTTGTTAGCTGTATTTTGATCATCCTTGGTTTGGCCAACACTACTTAAACAATGTCCTTTTTACATGGGGAATGGCAGGGCTGGAATTATTAGATGGTGTCCTTTTCCACCTTGGGTCTTGAGCATTGTACATACCTTGCTGGAAGAACTGGGCAGGTCAAGCAGCATCTGTGGAGGCAAAGCAATGAGATGACATTTTAGGTTGAAACGCTGCATCAGTCCTAAATGACAGCTATCCTTTTGCCTCCACTAATGCCATTTGACCTGTCTGAGTTACTCCAGCAGCTTGTTTCATGTTCTGGTTTCATGAATCTACAGTTCCTTGTGACCCCATGTAATCTTGGACCTTGCCAGTTAGTAGCACAATAGTGAATATTTCCTTCTCCTGGAAGACTTTCAGTTGTTCTTGCCCATTGATAGTGCTCCACAACTACTGATAATGTCTTAGTATTTGTCTCCAGGGAAGACCAGAAGAGCATGAATCTATATGGCAAATCCATTGGAGATGAACCAGAACGTATACATCTCTCTCCATACCTCTCGACTAGGAGTTCCCAACCATTTTTTATTCCATGGACCCCTACCATTAACCAAAGGGTCCATGTCCCCAAGTTGGAAACTGCAGCTCTAGATAATTATAAAGCAGCAATTTAAGTTATTGTTTCCATTATCTTTTATTATGTCATAATCTTAAATTATCTTTTATTACAAAGTTATGGGTCTCTTTTAAGCAAATGGTACAATGTTATGTGCCATTGAGTCTTCTATTTGTGGCATTCCTTTTCCTGCCAATCTATCTTTAATCGAATTAACATTTCTATTTAAGGATTAAAATATGCTAAAGAAAAAAATTCCACACTTGGGACTAGATAATCTTACGATGAGAAAGCTGTGGTGATGAATAAATAGAAAGAATTTTAATTAATAAGATTCTTAAAGTTAATCTTATAAATTGTCTTCAGTATCAGGGAACTAAGGTTAGTGGCTGTTCTGTAGTCTTGAAACACAGGCACTTCTACTCCTCTTGTTGTCTTTACCTTTTTTTTTAAAAGGGGAATAATTTTAAGGCTGTCCTAAGAACACCTCTCTAGGAAAAGCATTTAGATTGTCCTCTTAAAGCATTCAAACACATTGACTTAATCCACGGTTCCATATGTATTAAGATACAGCAGTGGAACCCAGTGTGGTCTTCTGCTGCTGTGACCTATCCACTTCAACGTTTGATGTGTTGTATTATACACCTGTACACCTGCCCACTAAAGCAAATATCTGATCAGCCAATCATACGTAAGCAACTCATAAAAGCATGTAGATATGGTCAAGAGATTCAGTTGTTGTTGAGACCAAGAATCAGAATGAGGAAGAAACATGATCTAAGTAACTTTGACTGTGAAATGTTCCAGATGCAATGGTTTGAGTATCTCAGACACTGCTGATCTCCTGGGATTTTCATGCACAACAATCTCTAGAGTTTATATAAAATGGTGCG
Organism: Hemitrygon akajei; assembly: GCF_048418815.1. Classification (NCBI taxonomy): domain Eukaryota; kingdom Metazoa; phylum Chordata; class Chondrichthyes; order Myliobatiformes; family Dasyatidae; genus Hemitrygon; species Hemitrygon akajei. The sequence goes on from NC_133143.1 coordinate 59,354,070, forward strand.
AAAAGCAAAAAGCATCCAGTGAGTAGCAGTTCAGTGGGTGAAAACACATTATAATTGAGAGAGTTCAGAGGAGAATGGCCCAAGACTGGCTCAAGCTGATAGGGAGGCGACAATAGCTTAAATAACTACGCATTATAACAGTGGTGTGCAGAAGGGTATCTCTGACCTTGAAGTGGATGGGCTACAGCAGCAGAAGACTACATCAACTTCCACGCCAGTGTCTAATGAAGTGGCCACTAAGTGTATCTTCAATTAGAAGATTATGGAAGTGGGCACTTCTACTTTGCATACACTTGATAACTCATTCTGGCAAGAATTTTAATCTGAACACTATTCTACTTCTGTTAAATCATTAAGATGTAAAACAAATGTGCCATCAGTCATTTTTTCCATAGAATACTCATTTAAGAGCAGCTTCCCCTGAGGTTGCACAGCTTTGACTATTGGGAAATGCCACTCTGGATAAGATGCTAGATTGCTTTTTCTGTATGATGTGTCAAGTGTAAATGTAATGATGGCAAAGCAGCAACCTTTCAACAGTTCCTCATACAATAATTCTCAAATAACATTAGAAGTGTCTATATTTGCTGAACTATTCAATATTTAAAGTTAAGTTTCTTCCTTTCCCCATACTGTGAATTATTCAGCCTCTGAGAACAGGATCTTCAATTTTTTCTGTTATAAGTAATCCATAAATAGCGTTTTATACTTGGTTATTTTCAAGATACAAACATTTTTTTTGGGTAAGTCATGGATCTTGCTTATCATTGAGGCAGGTTATTACATGTAGTTTTAGAAATATGCTCAATTATTCCCTGTTGGACATGTTATCGAGCAATACATTTTCTTCAGACACCTAGTGACTTCCAAATGTAGATTTTCTACTGATGCCGCATTTGAGAGTACTGTATAACTCTTTCCCTTTGATGCACTGAATAGATTCTTCTGAGTCTTGGGGTTTTCAAAATAACTTGGCCAATCCATGGAGATGTATGTGGCAGACTTACTCATTTTCCCAGTGTGAAACAAAGGTGAATATATAAAATATATCTGTAGCAGAAATGACAATTTTTTAATTAAATCATACTGCTGCAAATGGAGTGTTCGTTTATTGTTATATAAAAATATGTTGTGCCTGGTGACACAAACCCAATACTGCAGAATTCCCATTGATTTCACAATGATCTCAAACCTAGGGACCCATTTTTTTTTTTATTATTCTAGGCCTGTCAAAACCTGTTATTTCCTCCTCGTTCCCTAGGTTACTGTGTCATGGCATGTGATTCGCTCCAAAGGCTCCCATGGTACACATTTACCAGCTCTGATAGTGCCCCACACTGAACTTTCCTTCCTCAGAGGCTCCGGCAGTGAACTTCCAAAGATGACCCGCCAGTGATTTGGGATATCACTAGAGGAAAAATGAAGAGGGAGGAATTGTACTTAAACCCCCTTTGCTCCATGATATTTGTGTACCAAAGTATAGTTTAAATCTATTTTGGCTCCCCATTTCCTTGTATATTTATAAAATATGTGTAGTGGTGTAAAATAGCAGTTCTGATGGTTAGTATTCCCAGAGAAAACCCAAGCAAAAAATCTTAGCTACTGTAGACCTCACTAGTAACTGACAGCTACCCTGAATATTTTTGTATTGTTATAAAAATAGATTTCATTTATGTTATTGCTGGTAACATTTTACTGCTAATGGTGTTCTTGCTGTTCAAATTAAAACTCTGGATGTTCACTATCTTGTGATAATTAAATTATTTAATCTTTGTCAATTTAGATTTTTAAGTCCTATTTTATTTTTACTATTCATGAATAAAGCTTGCTGTTTAGAAGCACAAGAAAGAGCCTTTAAGCCATACTCATAAAGGTATTAGTGGTTATTAAATTTTGATTCACCCATGACTGTTAGATTTTTAAAGTTTGTATTAAAGCATTACAATTGGAAGATTAATTGGTATCCTGTGTGTATTAGTTCTGTCTCTAAATCCTGCCTTCTAATTCTGTAATTGCTGTTTGTACTACGCACTGTTCTATAGTCTTTTAATGTTTTCACTTGTTCATGTTGAAACAGTCTAGCTTTGTCACTTAAAAGTCTTGAATTATGGTCCAATAAAATATTTATTCTTCCACTTAGCATTGGTGGCATGTCATTTCAGCTTTAGACTTGAATTTCATAAAGCAAGAAAATGAAGATAACTGGTTGCCAAGTGTTTAATGTTTACATCAGAACTACAGTACACATTTATGGTTTTCAGTGCTTTGATGTTTCAGAGTCATTTAACTGCTGTTTGTCCTGGACATTGGTCAAATAATTTTAACTCAGAACAATTTTGAGGAGATGTTTAAATCTGTAAACCATTAAATGCATTTTACAATTGTTGAGTATTTAACCCATCCATTCTTACAGCCATTTCATTGAAAGAGCTATCCAATCAGATAAATACATGGTCAATCTACTTCTACCACCTTTGTCCATTACAAATTGGTTTAATTCAGTTCATATTAATCTCTGGCTCTAACTAATTACTATAAAGTCCACACGTTCCGGAAACAGTTGTGCAAGTCCTTAAAGATTTGTGGAAAACTTGCTTCCACTCTGATTTTGTGGATTCAGACATGATGCAAATAGAACTTTATTGTCGTCGCTCAAGACAAGATTGCAGTGCTACTCCAGTCCGAGCAAAACAGATATTTACAGTGCATTCATTAGTCCCCTTACAGCAGTTATCTTCAAAGTTCAAAGTAAATTTATTACCAAAATACACACGTCACCATATACTAGCTTGAAATTCATTTTCTTCTGGGCATGCACAGTAAGTAGAAAGAAACACAGTAGAATCAATGAAACACACACGCAAGATGGAGAAATAACTTGTGTGCAAAAAGCAAATGTGTAAATATTAAAGAGAAAAAATAATGATCATAAATAAATAAGCAATAAATATTGAGACCAAGAGCTGCAGAGTCCTTGAATAGGTTGTCAAACCAGTTCAGTGTTGAGGTGAGTGCCAGTAATCCACACAGCTTCAGGAGGCTGATGGTTAAAGGTAATAACTGTTCATGGACCTGAGGCTCCTGTTCATTGCACAATTTGGACATTCATTGTTTGTGTGTAGTTTTTTTTATTGATTATGTTGTATTTTTTAGTTACTGTGAATGCCTGCAGGAAAATGAATAAAATACATGTTTGGGTTTTTAGGAGTTTTATCACCAGTTCCTGTGTCCCTTGTCTCTAAAATGACACTCTTCAAGCTGGAATTCTTGACATGATAACTTTGTCTTTTCTACTGGAACCATTTCATACCCAACTTGGGAAGGCCGTACTCTTTTTATTATATTTTCCACTAGCCTGAGGATTGAATCTTTTTATTAAATTGCTTATTTTTTCGTGCCGCATTGGATCCACAGTAACAGTCATTTTGTTCTCCTTTACGCTCGAATACTGAAGAATTACAGTAAACAATCTTGAAATATATTTTATTTCTAATTTATTGTAATTTTATGTCTCTTGTACTGCTGCTGCAAAACAAATTTCATGACGTCGGTGATAATCCAAATTCTGATCTGGAAAAGAAATCCTGTAACTGTTCAATACTGCATGTGATGGCTGTGCCAGACTCAGTACAGAGACCGAGTTTGGAACAACTTGTTCAAATTAAATTCCTTTCCATCGATGCTGCCAGACCTGCTGAATTCCTCCAGCATACACTGCGTGTGTTGTTTAAATCAACCTGTGTTTAGCCACTAGATGGCAACATATCTTCACTTCGCCATTTTCGAGTCCAAAGAGACGTCTTCGCTCCGTACGCCACATTTGCTAATGAACAAAGCCAAGTTCAGAAACTAAGTCTGAGGGAGTAGGAGGAGGTTTGTGTCCAGATGGAATGGCTAGTCAGGTAGTTCTGGAATGCTAGGTGTGAGATTAATGTTCACCGATACTCTTTTATGTCAACTGGGCATCAACTTCACACACATCTGCTTCCATTCAGGCCGCGCTCTCCTCTGTCCGCTGCCATCGGCAAGAAGGTACTGAAGCCTCGGGTCCCACACTACCAGGTTCAGGATCAGTTATTACGGCTCCTGAACCAGCATAGACAACCTCAACACTGAACTGACTCCACAACCTATGGACTCGCTTTCAAGGACTCTACAACTCAAATCACTTTTTATTGTCATTTCGACCATAACTGCTAGTACCGTACACAGTGAAAACGAGACGACGTTTTTTCAGGACCATGGTGTTACATGAAACAGTGCCAAAACTAGACTGAACTACGTAAAAAAAACAACACAAAAAAAACTACACTAGACTACAGACCTACCCAGGACTGCATAAAGTGCACAAAACAGTACAGGCAGTACAATAAATAATCAACAAGACAACTCATGTTCTCTATTATTTATTTATTACTATTTTTACTTGTTATTTGTTTTATTTGTGCATTTTGTCTTCTTTTGCACATTGGCTGTTTGTCAGTCTTTGTTCATAGTTTTTCATTGATTCTATTGTACAGTATTTCTTTGTTCGACTGTCAATGCCTGCAATAAAATGAATCTCCGGCTAGTACATAGCGACGTGTATGTACTTTGATAAGAAACTGACTTTGAAACCCAGTAAATGTACACTCAGCTGTTCACTGGCTTATCATATCAGCAAGGATACAATTTTCCAAGTGGGCAACGATACATAAACCCAGTCTGCACAGTGTTCTTCTAACAGATGCTCCCAGATTCACTGTAACTTCCATCTGGTGAACATTTAAGAATAAGGCAGCACATATGAGGAAAGGCTCAGTGTTTTATTTTGCCTCCTTGTATGGAAAGGTCCCATTTATCCGCCAGACCGCATTGCAAAGTTTGCATTCCAAAGTTCCTAAGGAGCTGCGAAATGTTCCCAAATCCAGCACGGTCAAAAACAGTGAAACAATTTCAAATGCCATCCTTCCTCAACTCCAACCCTGCATCCATCATCTGTTCAATGAAAATACAGACAAAATCACTTGTTAATAATCCGTCAGGACTTCGACCAGAAGTCAGATCTGCTGGAACCTCACACAGAAGCCTCACCCTTGCATCTTTCGGCCAGCTACTCAAACAGAGACCTGTGCAACGCCCACTACTGCAGGGGTTCCCAACCTTTATTATGCCATAGACCCCTACCATCCACTGAGGGGTCCGTAGACCCGGTGGGGGACCCCTGCACTAATGCATCCTCTTTTATCATAAAAAATTTGAAGGATACAGAATATAGAATGCTAAAGCACAGTACGGGCCCTTTAACCTACACTCAGGTCACTCCTGCAAAGCCCTCTATTTTTCTATCATCCACGTGTCCATTTAAGAATCTCTTAAATGTCCCTAATATATCTGCCTCCACTACCTGCCCTGGAAATGCACCTGGTACTGTGTGAAAACAGCTACCTCTGACACCCCTATACTTTCTCCATACACCTTAAAGTTAGGCCCTCTTCATATTAGCCAGTTCCATCCCAGGGAATAATATATCTGGGGCTGTCCACTCTATCTAAGCTGCCTACAGCTTATCTTGTACACCTCTGTCGTGTATTGAATAATTACAGACTGCAATAGCTAACCGTAAAAATACAAGCTCTGCTGCAACCCACCAAAGAAGAAACAGTACTTGGAATAATTGGGACAATGAGAAATGAGGTTTGCTAAGGTAGGTCCTTGTATTCAATCCACCTTCACCCCCCAACACAATTTTACCATAATATATCCTTTTGTTATGTGACGTGGATGATCATGGTCTTCCCATGACCGTGATTGTTCTCAGCAAATATTTCTACAGAAGTGATTTCCCTCTGCCTTCTTCTCGGCCATGTCTTTACAAGACGGGTGACCCCAGACATTATCAATCACCCTCAGAGACTGGCCTCCTGGCATCAGTGGTGGCAAAACCAGGACATGTGCTAACCACAATATACAGGAGCAGAATTAACCCCTTCATCCCATCATTTCTGCTCTGTCACGGCTGATTTATTATCCCTCCCAATCCCATTCTCCTGTCTTCTCCCCATGATCTTCAATGCCATGAATAATCAAAAGCCTATCAGCCTCTGCTTTAAATATACCCAGTGACTTGGCCTCCACAGCTGTCTATGGCAATCAGTTCCACAGATTCACCGCCCTCTGACTAAACAAATTCCTCCTCATCTCTGTTCTAAAGGGACGTCCTTGTATTCTGAGGCTGCACGCTCTGGTCCTAGACATCCCCCACTGTATGAAACTTTCTCTCTACATTCATTCTGTTTAGGCCATTCAATATCCAATTGGTTTCAAAGAGATCCTCCTTCATTCTTCTGAACCCCAGGGAGTACAGGCTGAGAGCCATCAAACCCTCCTCATACGTTAACCCTTTCGTCCCCAGGATCATTCTCTTGAATCTCCTCTGCATCGTCCCATTACCATTTCTCTTTCCAGTTAGCCGAGGAAGATGGTATAGCTTGGCAGTTGTACCACTGCCAAAATTCCCGTCCATCATGTGATAACATTGTGCCATTACGAGGTTATCAGATGGGATCTGCAAGTAGTGACTCACTGGAAAGTACCAGATAAAGTCAAGTCTTCAGGCAGTAGCAGTCTATAAGCAGTGAGGTACCGGTTCTGCACTGTAACTAAGCACATGCCAGTTAGAAGAGGTACGTGTTGCCCCCATGTTATGAATCACCAACTTAAAGCCACCCCAACATACAAACAAGCTCTCATAGTATTCAAAAGTCTAACCTGCATACATATGTCCCCCTGAATATGTCCCGCTGGGAAGAAGCATCCATCAAAGATCCTCCCCACCCAGGCGATGCTCTCTTCTCGCTGCTGCCATCAGGTAGATGGTGCCTCAGGTCTTACACCACCAAGTCAAAGAACAGTTACTACCCCTCAACCATCAGGCTCTTGAACATAAGGGGATAACTTCACTCACTAAAAGGACTCTTTTATCTTGCTATTTCATGCTCACTATTTATTGCTATTTGTTTATATTTGCATTTGCACAGTTTGTTGTTCATTGTTTACAGTTATTGTTCTATAGATTTGCTAGGTATGCCCGCAGAGAAAGCATCTCGGAGTTGTACGTGGTGACGTGTATGTACTCTGATAATAAATTTTACTTTGAACCTTGAATTCTGAATATCAGAACTAGTTTTCTATGTTTCCACTTTTAGTAATTATCATTTATTAGTCTTATGTGCTTTTAATACCATTTGTTAAAGCATGGAGATATGGTTATTGTATCAAGCAACTTTTTAAAAGTATATTTTCTGGCTTATGAGCAAAATCAACTTATTTGAAATGGGGATGGACTGTATTAGCTGCAGCATTGATCTCCATCCCAGGTTGGGGAGTTCCCAACGTGAGGTCCATAAACCCCCTGCTTAATGGTATTGGTCCATGGCATAAAAAAGACTGGGAACCCCTGATCTATCCAAAGGTATCATCAGATTACTTTGAATATTGATCTGCCCACTCCAAATAGATACAAACACTTTAGAAGAAAATGTTATACCTGCAAGAGAAGCTGAGATTTATGTCCAGTAAATTTTGCACCTCCTACTTCCCCAAGTCTTTCCATCATCAGTGAAACACTAGTTCTAATGGAAAACTACAGAGATGAAGTGCTGGAGGAACTCATCAAACCAGGCAACATCAATGGAGGGGAATTTACACTCAACGTTTCATGAGGGCTGAAAAGGAAGTGGGCTGAAGCCAGAATAAGAAGGTGAGGGCAAGAGTTGAAGCTGGCAGGCGACAGCTGAGCCCAGACGAAGGAGAAAATGGGTGAGTGAGGGACACGGTTCCCTCTAAGCTGTACAGGTGCACGGCCATGCAATAACTGAAATGCTCCCGCACACATAGCATTTGTTGCCTTGCGGCTGGAATAAAGACAGATGATAAAAAGTTTATGAATGGGAAAGATTTTCTTTGTTGTACTGTATTTTGCTATACCAATTAATAAAATCAGAAGTATGCAATTTTTCAATTTTCATTCTAAATATTTGGAGTACATATATTATAAAACATTTAAAGTGCCATGCAGTTTTCAAGCCGTGTAAAAATTTCCTGCTTAGAGAAATGGTTAGCCTGAGCAGCTGTTAAAAAATAAATAAATAGAGGGAACATTGGTGGGGAAAGGGAGATGAAGTGAGAAGCTGGGAGGAGATAGGTGGAAGTGGACCATTGAACAAGGAGAAGAAGGTGGGGAACCAAAGGGAGGTGATAGGTAGGTCATGAGGGCAGGGGAGAAGAGGCAAGGAGACTACCAGGTTGGTTATGGTGGAATATTCTCTGCTTGCCTAGATCACTGTAACTAATCTCAGCACCATCCAGAACAAAATAGGCCACTTTGGACCATTGTATCCCCTATCCTGAATATTCAGTCAGTAAGGTCGCAAGGCCATTGTGAAATCAAGAATTCATCTTATCCTACCAGGGGATTGTTCAACAGTGGGATAGAAGCTTTCCTGAAATCTGGTGGTGCATGCTTTCAGGTTATTGCATCTTCTACTAATTCCAATCTCAATGGCTAACGTACATCATGTCATTGAGCTCTCTACCCAAGTTGGCACATCTTGAAGTTGTGAAAGTTAGTCTGGCAAGTTTATTACCTTATGAATCTATGGCAATGGAAGTTTAAGTAGGCTGCAAATAACTCTTAATGCGACTTCTGATTATCTGTTCTGTTCTAAAATACAGTCATATGGGTATTGTGTTTTGTAACTCCAAAACATAAAACTAATTGAAAGGGAACAATGAGCCAGGGATGTGAGTCTAACTTAGTTTATTACAGTGCACAGTTATCACATGGTAGCATGATGACATAAGCAATTCACTTTTTTTTTTTAACATATAACCCATATTATTTAAAAGAACAAGAATGCTTAATCATACAATATATTTACAATATTACACAGATACTACTGAAATATTAAATGCACAACAATGGGGAGACTAGTGACTCTGTATTCACTCTCTTTCTTTCTTTATCCAACAGTAAGCCAGGTTTCTAGATGTTTAGGTTAAGGTCCTTACTCTGATCTCAGTGAGTTATTGACTCAGTCAATAACTTGTAACGTGGTCTCTGAACACAGGCATGCACAAGTGTTCTCTGCATACCACACCTCAGTTGTAGTGATCAAGGGTTCCAAGTACAGGTAACATAGATTAATAGTTGAACACAAGCAATTCTGCAAATGCTGGAAATCTTGACCCACGACGAAAGGTCTCAATTCAAAATGTTGACTGTTTATAGATGCTACCGGACCTGCTGAGTTCCTCTAGCATTTGGTGTTGGTTAGTAGCTTCTCATTGGTCTTGAAGATTAGCTTCATTGCAGTGAGAAGATGGCTGGGTATGATGTGAAGCACTGTGGTGAGAAAGGCCAAGTAAAATGGCACAGCTTTGCATTACACCAGTCTGTACTGAGATTGCACACCCTTTTGTGGCAGACACAAAATGGAGACAAATTTCTGTGGGCAATCAGATTTGAGAAGGGCGCACCACGGCTCCATGATGCCCACTGTACAACAGCACTGATTAAATATTAAAAACCCAAGTCAAGATGGTAGAAAACATGACCTACTGCTCTCATCTTGGGTGCCAGTTCTCAATGAAGACAAACACCAGCAATGGGATTCGTCATATTCTTCTATGAACCAGTGAAGCCTCTGGATGTCGGAGACAGAAAGTGTTGCAGGTTGAAAATGATGATTCCAAACATATGGTTACTTTGTCCACCGGGCAGCTGTGATCCCCATTTTTCCGCATGCATCTAAATCATAAACTACTTACAACAGGTTCCTGAAAGTGCTGGGTAGAGAGAACATAGATCAGAACAGGAATAGACCCTTTGATATACATACAGAAAGGTGCTGGAAAAGGGCCAGTAACATCATGAAGGATCCCACCCACCCATCAGGTGAATGGCATCCATGTCAGGACCAACAGACTCAAAAACAGCTCCTTTCCCCAAGCAGTCAAGCTGATCAACACCTCCGTCCATTAACTCACCCTTCCACACAACTCACCACCACTACTTTATCATTTCCAGTCAGAGTCACCTGGTTTACCGACACTCTTGTGTCTTTGAATGCATGCCCAATACATCTATGACTGTAATCCATCTACTGTATGTATTTATATGTATTGTGTTTTCGCGCTGTATCAGATCTGGAGTAGCAATTACTGTATTTCATACTCCTTTATACTTGTGTACTGGAAATGACATTAAACAATCTTCAGTCTTGAATCTCGACCCATCATGATACCATTTAACCTAATCACGTCTGCTTGCATGCAGTCTGCATCCACCCACTCCTGGCCTATTCATGTGTCTCTAAATACCTCTAAAATATCACTATCATATCTTGTTCTCCGTATATTAAAAAAAACTTCCCTCACGCAACTCCTTTAAACTTTTCTCCTCTCATCCTAAATCGATCGCCTCTAATATTTAACATCTCCACCCTGGGAAAAAGACGGACTGTCTACCCCATGTGTGAGTCTCACATATTTTTAATCAGGTTGACTCCACCACCCCCACCCCCCCAGCTTCTGAGGGTCCACAGGAAACAGTCCAACTATGTCAACTTCTCCTTGTAGCACATGTTCTCCAATCCACACAACATCCTAGTGGACCTCTTGCACTCTCTCCAAAGCCTCCACATCCTTCCTGTAATGTGATGAGGGAATGTGGTCTATCTAAAGTTTTATGCAGCTGCCACATGACTTCCCAGCTTTTCTGCTCAATGTGCTAACCAGTGAAGGCAAGCATACTATAAAATTTTCATTACCACCCTTCCATTGGTGTCGCCACAGTCATGGGGCAATGGACTTGCACCCCAAGATCCCTCTGTACAGTGAAATTCCCTAAGGATCCTGCCATTCATTGTTTACCTTCCACTTGCAATTAACCTCCCAGAGCAGTGAAGTTCTCCAAATACACCAACAGGATAAGCAGACCTGTGCCCACATCCTCTGTCAGGTCAGTGATGTGCCCACCAGTTTCTTGAAGCAAACATGCTGAGCTTTATCATGGCAAAAAGCCATCAGATTGACTAAGGGAATGATTCAAGAATATTACACACAAAATGCTAGAGGAGCTCACGATGAAGGTCCTGAAGAAGGGTCTTGGCCTCAAACGCTGACTCTATATTCCTTACCATGGGTGCTGCCTGATCTACTGAGCTCCCCCAGCATTTTGTGTGTTTTACTCTGGATAACCAGCGTCTGCAGTGTTTGTGATTCGAGAGCATGCTCAGTCTTGTAACATTCCCAATATCTGGTGGAAATTCCTGTCCATAATCACTCAAAATGACTATGTAAAACTCAGGGTGCATGCTGGACAGGAGCACATAGGAGCTCAATATAGACACCTGCCTCTCTTCTACCTGCTTCTCCAGCTAAAGAGATAGAAACATGCCCTTCAGCCCATCTAGTCCATGCTGAACAATTATTCTGCCTGCCCAGTCATCTTGTGATCCATCCCACTGGACCCTGACCCTTATCTGTCAAGGGCTGTGTGGTATAGCTGCGTATGCATTAGCCTCCCCACATTAAAGTCACACACAGGCATTCTCCATTTATGTGGACCCTAGACTAGCTGCGAAAGCCACCCGAAGACCTACCGATAGGCAACCCCTTATGAGAACATCATACGGGGCTTGATTGTTCGCACTACTATTACTCTGTCTAGTCCCATTGACCTGCACCTGGACTATAGCTCTCTATACGCCTCCCATCCATGTATTTATATTTAAAAAAATTCTCTTAAATGCTGAGATCAAACCCACAACCTGTAGAATAGTGTGCAAGCTCCATGCTGACCTCAACATCATAACCCATGGAACCCAAGTTCTCAATCCCAGGACACTGACTAAGGATAGCAATGTCCACCCCTTACCCTAAGACATATCACTCAGTGGCCACTTTATTAGATACGCCTGCACACCTTCTCATTAATGCATATATCTAGTCAACCAATCAGGTGGCAGCAACTCAAGGCATGCAGACATAATCAAGAGGTCCAGTTGTTGTTCAGACTGAACATCAGAATGGGGAAGAAATGTGATCTCAGTAACTCTGACAGTGGAATGACCACTGGTGCTAGACAGGGTGGCTCGATTATTTTAGAAACTGCTGATCTCCTGGGAGTTTCACATAGGTGTCTCTAGAGTTTACAGAGGAAAGTGCAAAATAAACACAAAACATTAAAAAAAAACACCCAGTGAGCAGTCTATGGGTGAAAACACTTTGTTAATTAGAGAGGCCAGAGGAGAATGGCCAGAGTGGACCGAGCTGACGGGACGACAGTAACTCAAGAAACCATGGGTTGCAACAGTGCTGTGCAGAAGAGTATCTATGAATGCACAGCATGTCAGAGTTGAAGTGGATGGGCTACAACAGCAGAAGCTCACACCAGATTTAGTTAAGTGGCCACGGAGTCTATATTAGATGCTGAATATGAAAATTAATTGCAAGTTCATAAATATTAGAAAGTATGATGCAAGTTTCATGTACAAATACACTACTGTACAAAAGTTTTATATATATATATATATATATATATTAGTTAGGGTGCCTATGCACAGGACTGTATTTCTCAACGTGAAGCAGAGAGCGAGTGTGTAAATCTGGTGGGAGCAAAGGATGTTGGGGATGTCGAGGATGGAGCGCCACGGGAGGGGTGTGGGACAGGTGGCAGGAAAGGAGTGCGAGGGGGCTGCGGCACTGCCGGAGATCCACCTGTCTCTGAGACACCAGGCGAGGTCATTTGCTTCCAAATTGATCATTACAGACTGTCTCTCTGGTGCTTTCCGCTCTCTCCCCTCTCCCTTCCCCAATCATCATGAATCTTTGAATATATGCCTGCAGGCTTCTGCATCCCCTTCCTGGCGGTAGAAACAAGAAGAGAGCACGTGCCGGGTGACGGGGTTCCTCCGTGACGGATGCTGCCTTTTTGAGGCATCTCTGAAGATATCCCTGACGCTGGGGCGGCTAGTGCCCCCGATGGAGTCGACTGCAGCCTGTCCCGATCCCGTACAGCGGCCCCGCCATACCGGATGGTGATGCAGCCAGTTAGAATGGCCTCCACTGTAGAAATTCGCGAGGCTCTTTGGCTTACTGTTATTGTCACAATGTACTGGAAGTAGAGCGAGAATTTTCTGCAACAGATTTGATTCACAGAGATAATTTCATCGCATCAGTGTATCGATGCTGGACACGGGAAAACAATAACAGAATGAAGAATAAACCCATTGCGGTTACAGGGATAGTGAAGCACAGACCGACAATAAGATGCGACGCATAACAAGGTAGACTGGGACGTCAAGATCCCAAGCTATCTCTAGGGAACCATTCAATAGTCATAACAGTGGGATCGAAGCTTTCCTTAAATCTGGTGGGGGGGGGGGGTACGCTTGCGGGCTTTTCTATCTTCTGCTAATGCCAATCTTAATTGCTAGCCTTTCGATTGTTAACTTACATCATATCATCGCGCTTTCTACGCTTTTTGCTAAATTCCTGCCCTCACGAAAATGTGTAATATTCTCACAAACCGGTGAGAAATCCTGTCCACGGAATGATCCTGGCGACCTCGGGATGCACATTCGACAGAAGCCCATGGGCGCTCCTGTCTACGTATGGCAGCTCCCCCCTCCCCCCGTTCCACCTGCGGAATACTAGCCCACAGGTCCCACACCGGGTTCAACATCGTAACCCGCAGGGACCCAAGTGGGAAGGAAGGCTTCTCAGTCCCAGGAGCCTGCCTGAAGAAGAGGAATCTCCATCCCCTACCCTAAAGCATACAACTTTAGGGTTTCGAGAGGGAACAAAATCAACAAAATGAGTTTCGAGGGGGAAGGAATGATCGGGGCAGGGATGCTGATAAAATTCAGTTATTTTTTTAAAAAACCCATGCATTCCGCTTTATATACGCTCGATTTTAACTTATTTTAGAAATCAATTGAAAAGGTAATTTCGGGAACAGTTGGGATCGGAATTGAGTTTAGGACGTTTAAGATTGGAGCACCTCGAGTCGACAGAGGAAGCAACTACACTTGCGTATTTTCATGGCAAACGCGGTTACCAAACATTTAAAATAGAAAATGGCAAGAATATCGCGACAAGAGAATCAAAGGTTTTGTCGACAGCATGGTGCATTTTTAAACAAGATACAGACTCGAAATAAAACTGTCAGCTACGTTCATGTCTTGTGTCCATTGCGCTTAATCGTTTTCTCCTTAAGTGCAGTCCACTTGCCAGACTGGAGATGGACAAAAACAATGTCAAAGGTCGTTCCTGGATTTACTTGGTTGCGGCATTTCCCTCTCCCGCTGATGAGCGAGTCTTGTGTGTGACATTATTCCTCTGAAATTCAGAAAACCATAAGACACTGGAGCGGAATTAGGCCATTCGGCCCATCGAGCGTCTGCTCCGCCACTCCTTCACCCCTCTCGGCCCTATCCCGCCCCAGTCTTCTCCCCGTCAACTTCGACGCACTCACTAGTCGAGAACCTATCAACCTCCGCTTTAAATACACCCAAAGTCCTGGTCTGCGGCAACGAATTCCAAAGATCTACCACGCTCCAAGCTAACGAAAATCCCCCCGAAAATAAAGAAATTATCCGGATCTTGTGCAAGAATGCTATGTCAAAATAAGAGGCTGATGACAGTTGTAGAATGAAACCCTCTGGGTTCAGATGACAGTCGGGGACCACACAATTCGTTAATATTAACGAAATCAGTTAATTTAATAAGGCAATTCTGTTCACGCCCACAGATAATAAACTTTAGGAACCGCATTACACTTCGGGCAATAACAACCGGTGAAACGGAGCTAAATCTTTACACATACAGATTGCTTTGAACATTTTGGTACTAATTCAGATAGCCTTACGACGTCTTGTTTCCAGGAGAAAAAGTCAACTTTTCTTTTCCTGAATTGAGAGAATTTACTGACAAATTTCATGCCTCCCACCCACCACCCCGGACATTTCCTTTTAGAACAGCGCCCTTGCATCGAATGTGCCTGGAATGAAGAGTTGTGTGTGAACTGCTTGTCCACATACTTCCTTAAACTCTGCTGCCCGCCGAATTAAGTGGAGGATTCGTAAGTGGCACACTCGTCTTCTACCATACTCGGCGGACCTCCACTACCGAGGGTCACAAGTTCCTCACTGGATTGGCCGGCCTCGAGCAATAGAGTCGCGGCGGCCATGCACTGGCGCCTCCCATTCTCTCATCAAGATTTTTACTGAATGAACAACGCGGTGACGTGCAGGAAATTGCGTGTCTTCTGGAGAAGTAAATGAGATGAAGAGGTAGGAAAATAAGAGAAAGTGGTGACTGGTGCTGAGCGGGGCGAAGCGATGGCGATCCAGCTTTGGAAGTGACTGCAGTCTGCAGGATCCCCCTTTCCTTTGCGCAGCGCCTAGCAACGCCTTGGAGGGCGGTGTGTCCGAGCGTTTGCACGGGGGTATCTAGGAAGCGGAAAACCAGGGGGGAGGGGAGAGGAGAGCCCGAGGTCCCCTTCTGTGGATTTGGCGGCATTTTGCAAACGGTAGCCCTGGTAATCACTTCGAGGGGACGAGAAGTGTGTGTGTGTGTGTGTGTTAACTCCGGCCCCCGCGCCCCAGCTGGCCGCTGCCTATTCTTCCCCAGCCCGGGGACTCTAGTCCACTGCAACCTTGCGAAGCAGTGCGGTTACAATCCGCCAGGAAAACCCCGGTTCAACGAGAGACGGAGAGAGAGGAAAAAGTTAATTCCTCTTTCCTTCAGCGGAAGGCGCAGAAATTCTCCACCGCCACTTCTGCCCAATCGGAAAACTTCAGGCTGTAATCGAAGTTAGGATCAGACACAGTTTGAGAAAGTTTAAAAAAATATAAAGAGCAACTCGCGGCGAGCCGAGGGCGGAACTTTCCCCTGGCGGTAAGGAGGGAGGCGGATTAAAACCAGCACTTTCAGGAGCAGTTGGAGCAACAGCGGAGTTTATTTGGAAAAAAACTGAAGAAACCCCCTTCGTTGATGAAGAGCATGCTTGGGGGAATACAAACACATTTAAATAAGGTCTGAGGAGGCGGAGAACAGCCGATTGATATCCCAGAGTCTGGGGAAAACACCTCTCTTTGCAGGAGAGGGGTCTGAAAGGTGTTTTCCGAGGATGTGCAGTGGTTGGTTCTGAATTCCGATTTTGTATATTGGATTTTGATCGGCAGCGGCGCCTCTCCACCCCGGACCCTTTTTCCCAGACCGAAAAATGTCATACAGCAGCCGAGACCTGGTGTGCCACTACCTGTACTACCGGCTATCCCGGCATGGCTACGTGTGGGAGGAACCGCCGGACACCGCCGACGGCAGCCAGACCGTGCGCAGCGGGTCCCTTCGCTCTCCCGCTCACGCTGCCGCCGCCGAGAAGGCGCACCGCGTCCTGCGGGAGGTGGGCGACAGCTTCGAGCGCCAGTACCAGCAGGAGTTCGCTGACATTGCGCTGCAGATGCGCTTCGAGCCCGACACCGCCCGCCGCCGCTTCGAGGCGGTGGCCGAGGAGCTATTCCGCGACGGGGTCAACTGGGGCCGAGTGGTGGCTTTCTTCGTGTTCGGGGGCACCTTGTGTGTGGAGAGCATCAAGAGGAGGGACATGGCGTCGCTGGTCGACAGCATAGCCGCCTGGATGACCGCTTACCTTGACGGCAGCCTCACCGATTGGATCCGCGCCAATGGAGACTGGGTAGGTGAGAGTGAGTGAGCGGGAACTCTTGTGTCTGCTAAACCGGACACCCACCTGTCTGCCACATTTCCCCTCCGGTGGTATCTGCTGGTCACCTCTGCCCACCTCTTCGCACTATCCACCTACCTATCTGCACAGTGACATATTCATTAGATTTCCCCCCCCCCCTCCTGCCCACTTATGTCCGCTGCACACCCACCTTCCACCCGTGCGTGCCCTTTTCATTCAGTGCCTGCCGGTCCCTTCAGGTTTTCTGTCCACCCACATGCAATACCTGTGCGGAGTGGGCGGGGGGCTGCGGAGGGCGAAGGGGTGGTAAGCGCTCTGTAAGTCGCATTACTGTTTTGATTCACATTCTTGCATATTATTGTGCTGCCAATTTTTTTTTCCGAGGATGGTAAATAAACTTATTTATAGAGCACTTTTCATACAGACGATAGAGTTCAAAGTGCGTTACAATGGGATAAAGTGCAACCATGAAAATAAAAATAAACATGAAGGTAAAAGACAAAAATATGTTAGTTAAAAGCAACGTTAATAGGTGTTGAGTAGTCTGTGGATCGGTACTTCTCTTTTTGATTCATTCTCTTCATTTTATTTCCTTGTAAAAATGCTTACAAGACATGGAATACGTTTCTATTTGAACAACGCTTCCTCTCCTATTTACATTAATAGATTTTGGGTGTGTATTTATAGATCTTTGTGTACCTCTGAAAGGCAACAGCAGTAGTAGATAACATCATTCTGTACTGCACAAACAGTTGCTGTGAT
The DNA here is from genome assembly GCF_048418815.1 of Hemitrygon akajei. Lineage (NCBI taxonomy): Eukaryota > Metazoa > Chordata > Chondrichthyes > Myliobatiformes > Dasyatidae > Hemitrygon > Hemitrygon akajei. The sequence goes on from NC_133143.1 coordinate 59,371,585, forward strand.
AGCTTCATTCATTAGTGATACAGCTCGGTCTTCTCTTGAATGTGGTCAGCTAGATGTGATGTAACAGAAATTGACAGCAATTTCAATCCAAGAATCTTTCTCGGATTTAAGCAATCACTACACGTAACACTTTTTTTTTGCTTCTCATGGTCAACTGCACTTTTGACAACATTGTTCTAATAAATTCTCTAGGTGATCTTTCTCTAATAAAAATGTGTCTTTAAAGTTTATCAGTTAAAAATTGTGAACTAACACAAGAGTTTCTCACATCAATTTAATTGCTTCTAATTACTGTTAAGCCGGCATCATGCCTGCTCACTGCGCTGTTCAACAACATCTGTCCTTTTGGGGATTATTATTTTTCCAACCCACCACCCACTATCTCTTGTATGGGTCTTTGGTTCCCGCCTCCTTGCATCAAGACGTCTGTCTACCATAGACCCTTCTATGTAAAATCTTGTTTATTTGTTATCCTCTAATATAGTGTGCTGCCCATTCAATGTAAAATCTCAATGAGTTAATCTGCCTTTGTTGTGGCACATCAGAATCGGATTTATTCTTATTGTCCTGAAATCTGTTGGACGTAGCATATATAATTTCAATTTAGAGCTAATTCTTAATTGAACAACTTCTGATTCAATTATGCAGCAAAACAGCTTGAAATACTGATCTAAATATTGATATGATTGTGAGCACCTTCAATATTTCATTATTATTGGGCTCCAGTTTGAGTGACTAATTGGATGTGTATATGGTAGATTAAAATCTGAAGGACTTGGATTTCATTTGCACCATTAATGGACATGGGTAGCTAAATTTCTCTTTATTGTAGTGATAACTGGAGCTGTGCCTTTCTTCTGAGAATTTTCCTTCCAAGCTAACAGTCCATTGGTATTCAAAGTTTCAAAGTAAATATATTATCAAAGTACATGTATGTCGCCACCTACAACCCCAAGATTTGTTTTCTTGCAGACATTCACAGTAAGTGCAAAGAAACACAATAGAATCAAAGAAAAAAGCTGCACACAAAGAGACAGTCAACCAATGTGTAAAAGACTTCAAACTGTGCAAATACAAAAAGAAAAGAAAAACAAAATAATAGATATCAAGAACATGAGATGGAAAGTCCTTGAAAGTATGCCCATACGCTGTGGGAACAGTTCAATGTTGGGGTGAGTGAAGTTATCCCTCTGGTTCAAGAGCCCGATGGTTGGGGGGTAATAACTGTTCCTGAATCTGGTGGTGTGCCTCCTGAGGTTTGTACCTTCTTTCTGACAGCAGCAGTGAGAAGAGAGCATGAACTGGGTGGTGGGGGATCCCTGACGATGGATGCTGCTTTCCTGAGACAGTGCTCCATGTAGATGTGCCCAGTGGTGGGGAGGGCTTTACTCATTACGTGCTGGGCTTTGTCCACTACTTATTGTAGGAATTTCCATTCAAGTGCATTGGTGTTTCCATACCAGGCTGTGATACAATCAGTCAATATACTCTGCACCACACTTCTATAGAAGTTTATCAAAGTTTTAGGTGACATCCCAAATTAGTTTATTATTGTCACATGTACAAAGATACAGTGAAAAGTGTGTCTTGCCTACTACTCATACAGTTCAAATGATTTGCATTGACCTAGAACAAGGTGAAACAGTAACAATGCAGAATTGCATGAAAAACCTCAGCAACACATGGTTGCAGGTAAACAATACAGTGCAAAATCTTGACGAGGTAGATTATGAGGCCAAGAATCAAATCATTATGCAGAACATTGAGCTCGACAAGAGGTTCCCAACCTTTCCTGTGCCATGGACCAATGCCATTAAGCAAGGGGCCTGTGGACCCCAGGTTGGGAACATCTGAGCTTGAATAAGGTAAAACAATAGAAAGAGCCACTTGGTATGCCAATTGCCATTTCCTCATTTCTCTTTTAGACATATGGGTTGAACACCTTTATTATTCTTGTAGTTTCTTTGTGTGTTGACCTGTATGATAATTATCTGAAGGAACCATGATGAAAGCATTCTCAGGTGCATGGCACAGACTCCATGTGAGGACAAAGGCTTTTACCATTCGTTTTGTTTCCAGTCAGCCAATGCTGTAACATTGTTTTGCATTGTGTGTATTCTGCCTTTTATTGAAATATATGCACAAAAGTGATCATTAAACTATATCCATAACATAAAGTTAAGCAGGCACCTATAAAATATGCACTCAGTAGCCACTTTATCAGGTGCATCCACCACCTGAGAGTGGCCACTGAGAGCACGTTAGTGGCCTTCTGATGCTGTAGCTTATCCACTTCAAGGTTTGCCTGGGAGTTGCTATCAGTTTGAACTAGTCTGGCCATTCTCCTCTGACCTGTCATTAACAAGCCAAGTTCTCCCACAGAACTGCTGCTCTCTGGATGTCTTTTGTTTCTGGCACCATTCTCTGCAAACTCTGCATGAAAATCCCAGGGGATCAGCAGTTTCTGAGATGGACAGACTATCCTGTCTGGCACCAATGATAATTCCACAGTCAAAATCACTTGGAGAACATTTCTTCCCCCTTTTTTGATGTTTGGTCTAAACGACAACCAAACCTCTTGACCATGTTGGCATGCTTTTGTGCATTGAGTTGCTGTCATATGATTGGCTGATTGGATGTGTGCATTAGTGAGCAAGTGTACAGGTGTATCTAGTAAAGTGACACTGAGTGTACAGTGACATTTTGTGGTAGGGTGGAAGGAAATGTTCTGGAGAGAGGAATATGGAAGGAAAATTGGTATAAACGTTTACAGACTGAACCTGCAGAGGTGAAGATGAATTTCTTTAGTCAGAAAATCTGTGGAACTCATTGGCACATAGGCCTGTGGAGGCCAACTCATGGGTATATTTAAAGGTTGATAGGTTTTTGATTAGTCAGGGTGTGAAAAAGTTACAGGGAGAGGGTAGAAAAATGGAATTATGAGGGGAAATAAATCAGCCATGATGGATGGCGGAGCAGACTCAATGAGCCAAATGGCTTAATTCTGCTACTATATCTTGTGGTCAGGATGAACCCTGTTGGAATCTTGGCTTTCCTTTTTAACTTGCCATGCTACCAACCCCTAACTCAGAGATACTGTAGGTGGCAAATCTTTATTGATTCAAGATTTAATCAGGACATTAAGGGTTATCTGCATTAATACTCTCTCCCTCTACGTGCCTTTTCAAATCTGACTGATGAGACAAGAAAATCTGGGTGAGTTAAATTTGCTTTCCCCTGGGAAAGAAAAGGGTGAATTTTGAATGAATGTTTTTAAAGTTTGGATTGAGAATAATGTTCCTTTTCATACATGGACCGACTACAGTGGTCTTAAGTTTAAAATCCATTTACAAAGGACTTGAGATAGCTTTTCCCTCAGTTCATGTCAGGATTAAAGTTCAAAGTAAATTTATTATCAAAGTGCATATATGCCACCATATACAACCCTGTGGTTTATTTTCTTGTGGGTATTCCAGCAAATCCAAAGACCATCATAGAATTGTTGAAAGACAGCACCCAACAGGGCAGACATACAACCAATGTGCAAAAGGTAATAAGCTGTGTAAGTACAAAGGAGAAAAAAAAAGGCAATAATAAATAAATAATAAATATCTAGAGCATGAGACGAAGAATCCTTGAAAATGAGTGCACGACTTGTGGGAACAGTTCAGTGATGGGGCTAGTGAAGTTGAATGAAGTTATCCCTGCTGGATCAAGAGTCTGTTGGTTGAAGTGTAATAACTGTTCCTGAGCCTGGTGATGTGAGTCCTGAGGCTCCTGTACCACCTTCCTGATGGCAGCAGCGAGAAGAGAGCATGACCCAGGTGGTGAGTGTCCCTGATGATGAATGCTGTTTAAAGGGTTAATGAATGAGAAGCTTTTGATGGCTCTGGACTTATTGTATGTTCTATATTCCATGTTTTTATTCTAGTCCTCTCTAAATGAATGTTACTTGCTGGAGTTTTGAAGAATATGGGATGAATCTCATTGAAACCTTTCAAATATTAAAAGGCCTAGATAGAGTGGACATGGAGAGGATGTTTCTTATAGTGGGGGAGTCTAGAACAATAGGGCACAGCCTCAGAATACACAGCCATTTCTTTAGAACAGAGATGAGGAGGAATTTCTTTAGCTGGAGAGTGAGGAGTCTGAAGATTTTTTGCTAGAGGCCAAGTCATTGGGTATCCTTAAGTGGTAGTTGATAGGTTCTTGATTAGTAAGGGAGTTAAAGGTTAGGTGGAGAGAACAGGAGAATGGGGTTGAGAGAGATAATAAATCAGACATTATGGGATGTCAGAGCACACTTGGTGGGCTAGATGGCCTAATTCTGCTTCTTTGTGTTATGGTCTTATGGATTTGGAGTGCTGTGTTGAGGATTCCATTAATAATTTTGAAATGTGGGTTGGGCATGTAATGGAAAATGACAAATTTGTAGGGCTATGATTAAAAAGTAGATTAAGTTGATTTACGTGCTCATCCTCTGGAGGAAAAATAGCGAGGACAGTCATCATGACAGGTCAAATGTCTTCCTTCTGTGTTGTTTCTAAGATTTCCACAATAGCTAGTATAATTCCATGTCACCATGGGGTTCCAAGTGTGGTGAGTTGGTACACAGATTTATAGCTTAAAGGGTTATCATAATTATGTACAGTAAAAAGGACTAATTAATTTGAGATTTTTGAATAATTAATTATTCTTTAAATATTCTTTTGATGTTTCCTTTAAATAGACTTTGAACGTATAACCTCAAATACTATTGAAAGAATGCAAATCTTCAGTCAATTTATCAATGAACTAGACTGAGTTAAATACACTTTGTTTATATGTCTACTTTTTTTCTTTGTATTTAATTCAAAAACATTACATCATTAAAAGCGAGGGATCAAAAAGCAATGCATCTGACAGAATAATAGAATTGATTTTTTGGCATGGGATAAAAGGAAAACATCTGCTAATGCCTCTTCCAATCCCAGCCAGCCATATAGGTACGTAATTACATGTAGTTTTCTTTAATTGACCAGATTAAATAACTCTTAGTCAACATAAAAAAAGAACAAGATGATGATTACAAATTCTTCTATTCAATTTGAATGCTTTTATGATCAAGTATTTAGCTAGGAAAATGCAGTTTGAGTTGTGCACAGGTACATATTTGTCTTGTAAACCATAGTGTTTAAGATCATTAGTGCTGGCACAATTGGTAAATTTAATTAAGCTTATAGCTTATTAATGGCCATTTCATAGCAGTTAATACTAAATCAAATATTAATGTTTCTATCAAAATTATTGTTATAGTTTTTAATATTTGGATAAAAGGTCAATAAAAGGACATTCATTTACAAACCTGTGGTTTGTAAATGTTGATATTTATTTGGTTATGCTCAAAATAGGATGTTAAAATATGAATTGACACTTGTGGTTTTTCCTTCAAAATAGTCAAAAACATAAGAAAAACAATAAATGGTTTACATTTTCTTAAAGATAATTCGAAGCCATTCGATACATCAAGGGCAAGAGGATAACTAGGGAGTGGGGATTGTCCTAAGTGACTGCTTTACATTGGTGTTGACCAAGGAGAAGAACGTGGAAGATGCTGAGATAGATTAGTATGGACTGTGCTAATATGCGAGGGCATTTTGAGATAAAGAACGAGGTACTGTTCGGTCTTTTAAATGTTAAAGTGGAGAGGTCCACAGGGGCCTGATGGGGTGGACCTCAGGTTATTAAGGAGGGCAATAGATGTGATTGCTGAGGTCTTGACCAAGACCTTTGTGTCCTCCAGCACAGGTGAAATCTGAGAGGACTGACCATAGCTAATGTTGTTACGTTGTTCAAAAAGAGGTGTAGAGATAATTCTGGACACTAGACCAGTGAGACTCGTGCCAGAAGCTTTTGGAGAGGAATCTTTGGGATGGGATTAATGAACATTTGGAAAACCATGGTCCTATTAAGGGCTGCCGGCATAACGTTGTGTGGGGAAGGTCATGTTTTATTCCAGGTGATGGAAGTTTATAGTAAGGCAAAGTCCCTCGTAGTTGGTTCATCTAGAAGTTTGAGATGAATGGGATCAAAGGTGACTTGGCTGTTTGGATTCAGAATTGGCCTGCCCATAGGAGATGGAGAATAGTGATTAGTGGGATTCATTTTGGCTGAAGTTCTGTGACTAGTTGTGTTCTACAGGGGTCTGCACTGTGACCTCTGCTGTTTGTTATATATAAAAATAACTTGAAGGAAATTGTGAATGGGTGGGTTATTAAGTTTGCAGATGATACAAAGATTGTTGCTGTTCTGGATAGTGTCAAAGTTTACTAAAGAATACAACAGGATATAGATCAGTTGCAGATATGGGCAGAGAAATGGCAGATGTTTATTTTTTACTTTCTAAGTATGAAGTGTTGTACTTGGGGAGATCAAATGTAAAGGGACAGTACACAGTTTATAACGGGAGCCTTAAGAGTATTCATGTACAGAGGGATCTTGGGGTCCAAGTCCATAACTCCCTGTAAGTGCCGACACAGGTTGATAGGGCGGTAAAGAAGGAATATGGCATGCTTGACTTTATTAGTTGAGGAATTGGTGAAGGGTCTCGAAATGTCAACAGCTTACTTCCCTCCAGTGATGTTTCCTGTCCTGCTGAGTTCTCCAGCATTTAGTGTGTGTTCCTCAAGATTTCCAGCAACTGCAGAATCCCTTGTGTCCAGCGCATCCAATCTCTCCTTGTAATTAAAGCCTTTTATTACAGGCATCATCCTGGTAACTCTCTTCTGCACTCCTTCCAGTATTTCTATAGTGTGATGGCCCGAACTACATACAGTATTTCAAGTGTGGCCTGACCAATATCTTGTACTTGGTGCTCTGGATGTTCCCTCTCCCCTTCTTTGTGTAACTAAGGTTAGAATTGTGCACAAGATGTTTTCTGGTATCCCAATCTAATTTTGAAATCAAGTCCACATAGATTGCTGCAGTTATTTACCAATACAGAGCAGTCAGCTGAATGCACATGTGAGAATGTGTAACTGAGACATCATGTTGCTATTATTTGGTCATACCCAATGGTTGGGTGATCACTGAAAAGGTAAACAGTATTGATTAATATAATGTAGCAATCTTCATTAAACAAGAACTTGTTTGCTTTCTTTGATATTTGCTAAGCACATATAATGAAAGGTTTTTGGTTTATTGGAGTGAGCTTTTGAATTAGAACATTTGAGGATGAAAAGCATTTTAGAAGAATTGGTGTGAAGAAATTTATCACTTTTATTTTCTTGGCTTGTGTTGATAACCATAATCTTTAATCAGCAACAAATACATTTGCAAAATGTGTGATCCCTGCTAAAATGTAGGCGGTACGTGAAATTTAAGCTCTTGTATGTTGCTTGGCTAAATGCGGATTCCAGGGCAGATTTCTGCATTCAAGGGCATGTTGAATGTGAGTGACGGGAAGGTAGAGTGAAAATTGTCTTTTTTCTGAGATTCTGCAGGAACTAACCATTGAACGTTACTGCATTTGCTTTGATCACATTATATCTGTGGCTTTGCCATAGCGCAAATATAGTAATGATCTTCATTGATGGCCTTGAGTTGGATACAACTCTTTAATGATTTGAAATTGTGGGAATGAAGATCCCTTGAGTCATTTTTATGTCTTTCAATTGTGTTTGGAGGACGAGTTGCCTTTGCGCCATGAAATGCATTTGTGTGTCACAACCTGGTTGGTGCCAGTGTTATTGAATGAACTTCATGCGGGCTTTTGCAACCCTAGATCAACGCCATTTTTACCTCCAACCTTGTTATGGTTCACTTTTTCTTTTAAGGTTGTGGTGTGTAACTCGTAGCCTTCTAATCCTTAAAGTCAAACAGCTGGCAGATGTTTAACTCTGAAACAATAATGCTAGAAATATCCACACGTTGCTTGACCTTTGGAATGAAAACAATAACTGCTTTTGACTGAGAACCCTTGATTGGTCCACTGGTTGACCGGTTGGGCGGTTGACCAGTTGGGTTATTACCTTGTTTATTTATTGAGGTACTGTGCAGAATTGGCACATTAACCCTTTGAGCCACGTCACCCAACAACCACTGATATAATCCTAGCCTAATCACAGGACAATATACAATGACCAATTAATCTTCCAAATGTAACGTCTTTGGACTGTGAGAGGAAACCAAAGTACCCAGAGGAAACCAATGTGGTTGCAGGGAGAACGTGCAAACTCCTTACATACAGCAGCAGGATCTTCACTCTGAAGCATGGACAATGTATTTTCTTTCCACAGATGCTGACTGACCTGCTGAGTGATTAGATATAGATTCAGATTATTTTATCACTTGTGTTTCTCCTACATTTTCTATTGTTAGTCCAGTTTCCTAATCTTGCATTTGATTTTTTTGATGATTGGATCTAGAAGCTAGTTTTAGTGAAAAACTTGATGCATTTTTTGCAGCTGCATAATTCCAAGATTTTAAGAAGCAAAATAATCTATGTTTAATACAGTATATTTAAACACAGTTTGCTAATTTAAGAGCCCATTTCATATTTTCTAACCAAGTAACTTGTGTTGGGGATGTTTTGATTTGATGCCAGATTAACCCAACTATTAAAACCTAGTACCATAGTCTGCACAGATTATTTTTTATTGTAGTTTGTAGAAAATTGTTGTGCCTGCACTGTACAACTGCCACAAAACAGCACATTTCATGAGGTTAAGTCAGTGACAATCTGATTATGATTCACCATGCTCAACAGAGATGGTTTGATGACAAAAAAAAGGTTCAGAGGAATTCTCAGATATGTTGTAACTGGTGGTCTTCTGATGTCTAACTCTCTTCAGCAGGCACATGGTCTAAACTAGGATGTTGATATTTTTAAAGATGCCCTATTTTTCAAAAAGAAAACTTAGCTACTTGGTTCTTAAAGATTCGAACAGACCAATTATCTGCATTGCGTTCCCATTGGACTTCTGCTATAAGTGTTAAATTCTTTGATTATACTTTATGAAATGTCTACATTCATTTACTTTATTTACAGTGAAAAGTCTATACGATGGGCTGCATAGTGATGTAGTGGTTAGCACAACGCTTTACAGTGCAGGTAACCCGGGTTCAAATCCCGCCGCTGCCCTTAAAGAGTTTGTATCTTCTCCCTGTGACCATGTGGGTTTCCTCTGGGTGCTCCTATTTCTTCCCATGGTCCAAAGACATGCCATTTGGTAGGTTGATTGGTCATTGTAAATTGTCCTGTGATCAGGCTAGGATAAAATTGTGGGTTTGCTGGGCTGTGCTGTATCTCAATAAATAATTAAATAGTTGGTGTCTTTATTGAACATACTTTAGTCTGTTGGTTTTTGATGTTCATTTATATTTAGAAATATATCCTCTTGGTTATAATTTCCACGTAATGGTGGAAATGGTCTTTCATCCATTAAGGTAATTTAATTTTGTTTTCCACAAGCATTAGATTCTGTCTCTGGCTGTTCATACCTAGCTGAAAAATAAACAAGTTGGCATGTAGTGGAACAAATAACTTTGTTATTGGGTGAAATGTCTTTTTTTTTTAAAAGAAGAAAAAGCGTCAGTGGTTTTGTGGAAAGGAGGAGTGAGGTGTGGAGGATGATATTAACTGTGCTGGTGGGAGGTTGCGCTTGTGGGGGTTGTGCCTGAGGGGGTTGATTCTGGTTTTGAGGGAGGATAAACAAAATGCTGTAGCTGTTGAAATGTACAGTTATTAGGAGTTCTAAAGCTATTGAAAATATCTTGGACCGTTCGTGCTGCTGTCACAGCCCTCTTCCTTGGTTCAACCGCCCACAAAACACCTCCATTTGATATGTGATTTTGTTTTTTTGCACTGTGAGGTCATATTTTTGGATGTGGTGCAGGGCACTGTGCCATGCGACCGTACTGACTAAAGTGTTTTTGTTTACTTTTTTTAATTACCGATTGCTGCTTTGATTGAGGCTGTTTTGGAGGTATTAGACAATAGCTAATGGATGCAAATAATTTTGCTGAAGAAACGCTATGTTTCAGAATGTGCTGGAAAAGTTGCAAAAGTCTGTTCAAAGAAAGCATTCAGAGAGAAAAAAAATCTGGAAGAAATCCAGAAGAGTTCACAGCTGCAGAATTACCGTAAAGTGTTTTGAATGCTGTGTTTTTCAGATGGAACTTTCCTAAGTTTCTGGTCAACATTACAGAATCTGACTTGACCTATCAATTTTTGGTCCCCTGGGGAATATTTTGGAGTGCCCTACACCGACCTTAGTTGCAGGTTGAGATGAGCAGTCAGGAGTCAAATGGACGAAGAGTAAAGTACAGCAACTTTAGACTTGCTGGCTTTGGGTTGAATCTCTCCATGAAACTTGTCAATTACCTAACAACCTCCTGAACTAATTAAGCAGTTGGCTCTAGTGAATGATTTATGCCTTGCACTTGTTGGGAGCACAGACAGCACCATGGTTACTCATGTCCAATGCTTTTCAATTCTTTATTCAGGATTTGTGGCCTTTCCGTTTTCCACTCTTGCGTCGAGTTTAGGTCCTAGCCTAAAGTTGAAATTTGGTCTGTGGAGCATAATTTCAAACATTTTTGGAAACTTGTATGCATTTTTATAATCAATTACAGCTTTTAAGTTTTATGTAGACTCTCGTTAATGGATTCATTCTATATGGCATACTTTTAAGACTTTTCTTGTGGGAAGCAATGTCGTAAACAAACTTGCAACAAATGAATTGAGATTTTTGCTAATTGAAAAAGGTTAGACTATTCTTTCCGTTGTAAAATTCTGCAGAGTATTAAAACTGAATTTAATGAAATTTGAACTGGAGACAACATGTCATGTTGATTTTTTTTTCCATATTGTGATTCATCAATCTTTGTGGTGTCACAAGTATAAACCTGTCACCAGATTTTCCTGAAGAAAATGCCTGTGCAATGCAGATCTGTTGTCTAGTGCACAGGCATTAGTAAAGTGGAAGAGATTACTTGTATGTCACCATTAGTTGCGTTACTGGAATGTTTCCATTGCTCTGAATCTGCAAGAAAATGGCAAACAAGATCCCCTTGTGATTTTCTCAGATGTGCTTTTGCACATTTCATTTTTCATTTAAATCTTTGACTGGACCATGTTTGGCAATAACAACTATCATAACTTTTAAACTATGCAACTGTTGTGGGCCAGTGATGGATCCTTGTTCAGTGATACTACTGTAGCTTCTCATTTTTTCTGACTACAAATTATTTAGGAGATTTTTAAAGGTAACCTTTCTGGTCAATGTAATTAATACACATAAAATTGTCTATTTAATCTTTCTTTTTCATTTCAGTCTTTTCCCCTCTTCTCAGCTCCTTCATTTTGTACCTAATTTTCCATTTAAATACAAGAGACGCAATTCAGTTCTAAGTATTTTAGCTGAATATAAAAGATGAAATTGTCAGGATGTGGTTGCCATAATCTTGGTCAGTGACCATTTAATAATTTGGCATTGGCTTGTGGTAGGTTTGTAAACTGTGAGGGCTTTGTATATATCTGTTACTAAATAGTCAACTGAGCATTTTTTTGTATGTTATGTTCTTGCTAATTTGGACGACAATAATTTTGGACGCAAGTGCTTACCAAATCAATGACAAGACTTTCTTTCTTTCACTGTTTCTCTTCATCCTTGCCCAAAGGGAGGTGGGTTTACAACAGAGTTCTCAATGCACTGCCTCCAGATTTGAACTACTGACTGGCTCAAAACCAGTTTTAAATCGTTAACTCTTCAATTCATTTTTATAACTTCTGGAGCTATTGATAATACAGGAAATGACTTGGGGGTTTTTCTTGAGCTGTGGAGTGTTTCTGTATTCTGTTGCAACAAATTTGAGGCTAATAATGGCTTTCCACTGATAGAGTCATAGAACTCTACAGCACAGAAACAGGCCCTTCAGCCCATCTAGTTTGTGCCAACTATTAATCTGCCTAGTCCCATTCATCTGCTCCCGGACCATAACTCTCCATATCTCTCCCTCCCATGTACTTATCTAAATTTCTCATGAATGTTGAAAGCAAACCTGCGTCCATCACTTCTGCTGGTAGATCATTTCACACTCTCACCACTCTGAGTGAAGAAGTTCCCCTTAAACATTTCACCTTTCACCCTTAACCCATGACCTCTATTTCTAGTCTCACTCAAACTCAGTGGAAAAAGCCTTCCAGCGTTTATCCTATCTATACCCCTCCTCCAAGGACATGATGATGTCACCCTTAAGTTGGAGGAGATGCACAAATATTACAATGAAGTATCAGAAATATGTCCCCCATCTTTTCTCGTATCCATACGTTCATGCCATAGTTTCCGCTTGCATTTGAGAGTGAATTTTGGTGAAAGACAGGCATAAGAGGAAGCCATCTGTATCTTGACTATTATTGCTTCATAGCCAGATCAGGATGCATCTGTTGCATGGAAGAAGGCTTGGGTATCTGCTTCCTCCTGTGATAATCTATGTGATAACTGTTATACCAGTTTGCAGCAAACACCTGCAATTTTATTTGAAATGTTGATACCACTAGAAGTGGAATTGATACAAAAATACCTGAGGATTTTCACTACATCTTGTCACTGATTAATTTTTGTAGTTTTAAATTAAGATTTATACTGTTCTTCAAATATTTGTCAAAGTCTTCCTGTTGGTCTGAGGCTAAGTGGCAACAAATTGCTGCTTATCCCTTTTTAAGCAATGCTCCAGTCTGCCAGTACTTTGCCTACAGCCAAGGAGGTTTTGAATGATTTTCTGAGTTCTTGCTCAGTAATACCCGGCACTTTTCACCTAAGGACCATGACTTAGCCATTTTAAGAGGCCTAGCTTCCTAATACTTCATTCAATCTCTTATTTTCCCTGTATCTTAAACACCTTATTAACTACAATGTATGTGTTGCCTCTCCTCATTTATCAATCAGGTGCCAAGGCCTCCACCTCTGGTGGGGGTTCAGGATTCACCTTCTCATCTCTGTTCTAACGGGCCTCCTCCTATCCTGAGGGTGTACCTCTGGTCCTGGAATTCCCCCAGTGTAGGTGTTCAGTGGCTTCCTCTCTGCTTTCGCTGCTGGCAGTCATGCAGATCCCAAGTGGAGACTCGGGAATGGCCGTCACACTCAGATGTAGGAGGACTCTTCACTTTCCATCACAGCTTTGTTTAACTAGTCCAGATTGTTAGCCCTGAGCTGGACAAAAGGATCTGGAGGAGCTCTTTGTCTGGCCTCTTCCCTTTGACTTATTTGCAACAGGTGACCCTACCAACCGCGAAAATGTAAAGCCCTGACTCCAGCCTCACCTCTGTGTCGTTTTGGCTCTGGAGAGGGTACAGAGGAGCTTCAGAAGTATGATCCTGGAATGAAAGCATTAGCCTATCAGCCTGTACTTGCTTGAGTTTAGAAGAATGAGAAAGATGTCATCGAAACATCAAATATTGAAAGGCTTGAATTGACTTGGTTTCCAAGTCATGTTTATGTCTTTTATATACAACACACACCTTGAAAGTTCATCCATAAACTGTGGATGATACTGTTTTCTTCATAAATTACAAAATAAATTGAGCTTATAATTGATAAATGCCTCATACCATCTTTATTTGATATGCCACTAATTGTGAACAAGTACATTTAGAGGTAAAGTACCGATATAACACTTGCAACAGAAACAGCAAAGACCAAAAGGTGATCAAGACTAATGAAGTTAGTCATGCAAGACAACATATTGAAGTGGGGCATTGTATGTATTTATTATGGCAAATATGTTATCTCAATAGAAATGTGTATACTGTCATACTTAAATCTTCTACATTACTATCACAGGGGACTGTTTCAAAGAAATAGTTTATCTATGAAAACTTGGAAGTTGAGAAACAGATTAACCAGGGGATCCATTCCAGATCAGATAGGGATTCTGCTCATTGGTTTTGAGATCTATTCCAGGTCATGTAGAAATTCTGTTCCTTGGCTTTGAGACCAGAGAGATAGGGTGTGCACCAACTATCGTGAAAGCAAGAACCTTGGATCACTTAAAGGAGCAGCTGAAGACAAAAGGAGTATGTTAGGGCCTTGTTTTGTAGTGGTGTTTCTAATCGGGTCACTGATTGTGTAAAGGGATTGTGTATACTCTTGGATTTTGTTACAGAACAAGATGCTCATTTATCATAATTCTGTATTTACATAATTTATCATAATTCTGTATTTACATATTTTGAAGAGTACATTCAGCTGCACAGCACCATTTGTTGGCAACAACTTGGTACCAATTTCTTTCCAAAGGCACGGATAGTAATTCCTTTATGGAGGGAAGGATTTTTATTTCTAGAAGTTGGGGTTTGTTGGTAATGCTCAGTGGGTTCATGTATTTGAGATATTGCAATAGTTAATAGATTAAATGTAGGGGTATCTGCTGTTCTGGAGAACCTGGAAAGTCATGTATATGTGTAATTAGCATTTTGGAATCGGTGGTGCCTCTTCCTGGTTTCCAGATGCAATTCTAGCAAAAATGTTATGTTCTTTATCAACATTAAAGCACAAATTTACTGGCCTTATAACACTGTAAATCATGCGTTTTAGAACTGACTCTGAGTTTGTGTTTTGTTTTTTTTTTGGTGTAGATCCTGATGTATTTGTAGAATGTCATGACAGTCTACTGATAACTTCATTTTTGTTTTGAACAGTGTTGAGAACTTTCCCCTCAGAAGCTGAAGTATCGTGGCAACTTTAGATTAAATTGGGGGACTTGGTCAGTGCAAGTATTCAGCTGCATTGATATGCTCTGCCAAGTTAACTATCTAATCCACTTCAGCTCAAATCAATCTGGATATTTTAACTTGCACGTGAGGATTCCACTGTAGCCATGTCTTCTGATGAACATTGCAATAGCTTGATAGGACCAAATCTTGCCCGAGTTTTGAGGTACAATTAACCTTGTGAGGCAAGGTTGTATCACAAAATCATTCAATGTCTGTAAATTATTCATGTGCAATGCTATTTGGGTCCAGGGTAATGTGTCTGCTCAATGTAAGCAACTGCCATTTTGTTAACTGTTCTCTAGCAACTTGGGAATTAGTCAATCTAGTTGGTTGGTGCCATTAAACAATACTATTGCTAAAATCATCTTATCCTTAATAAGATTTACTTTGCTTTTAATGCACCCTAACATTAGTTGCTATGGCAGCTGGTTAGAGTGGGAAGACTATCAAATACTTGATTATACTAATAATTGCTCTGAATGATATTGTAAACTGGGAGACGCTTCCTTAATTGACTGAATAGTGTGGCAAACAAATAATACAACTCATGTCCATGTATGTTAGTTTTGGATATTTTAGTTGCATAAATGGTCCAGTGATACTGTTTCACGTCATAAATGTAATATACACCAACTGTGTTTTTCTGCGGGTACTTAAGCACTTCATTTGGTTGCTTTTAAAGTAAAACTTTATTCTCTAAAACAGGGGTTCCCAACCTTTGTTTTTTTCAATGCCGTGGACCAATACCATTAAGCAAGGGGTCCTTGGACCCCAGGTTGGAGACCCCTGCTCTAAAATATTTTCTTGCAGTTCCAGTTAACTGGGTTCAGTCCTGACCTCTGGTCCCTTCTGTGTGGAGTTTGACCACATGGCTCTCCTTCTATTGCGCTGGTTTCCACCCACATTCCAAAGATGTGCAGGTTGCTGGAACGTTGTGTAGGTGAGCAGAAGCATCTTTGGAGGTGATGATGAGAAATTGGGGAGAATATAAAAGATTAGTTCAGTGTAGGATTAGTGTGGATGTTGGTCGTTAGTTGGCGTGAACTCTGTGGGTCAAAGGTTTTATTGCTATGTTACATACCTCCACGACTAATTCTCTAGAATAGAATAGAACTTGATTGTCATTGCTCAAGACAATAAGACTGCAGTGCTACTCCAGTCCATGCAAGTCAGATACTTACAAAGCATGTGGTACGGCAAGCTGGGTTGTAGCATTATTCTGCTGCACAACAGCCATTGGGAAGAAGCTGTTTTCTCAGTCTTCCTGTCTTAGCGAAGATGGACCACTGTGTAGGTGAGCAGAAGGATCTTGGAGGGTTGATGAGAAAAAGGGGAGAATATATAATATTAAATTAATGTAGGATGTTTCCAGAGGGCAGGAGATTGAACAGACAGTGTCCCGGATGGGATGGGTTTCTAATGATGTTACAATTCCCCCCTCCCTACTATCAAGGTTGTGTTGATGGACTAAGAGAGCTCCTCGGTGATTTTCATCCCCAAAAATTTGAAACTGGAGACCCTTTCCACTACCTCATTTATGAGTAGTGGGGCTTGTTCGGGACCACTTGCCTTTCTGAAGTCAATTAGAAATTATTTCGTTGTCTTGGTGCTGAGGATAGGTTCTCTGCCACTTGTGCTATGGCTACTGCAAGTCAGGGAGGAGACCTGGCACCTCTGTCTAATTAGGCAGTTTGTGCTTTGTAAATAATGACCAACAGTTCAGCTCCTTGAAACAATATTACTCCTGAATATAGTTGGATCCTTAAGTATTCATTGCGAAGCTGGAGTTGATGTTGGCAGCAATTACCATGTAGTTATATTATTGGCATACTAAATAAATTGCCTGGCATGGTAGCGACGTGGCTAATGTGACAAGCTTTCTTCTTCTTGGGGCTCTTGGCTCCTAATGGAGCATAGTCTCCATCGTCCAAAGTCGATGGTACGGTTGGAGTTCGTCAATGTTTCTCTAATCCATTGTATTCACTGTACAGGGGATTGGCCTATACAGCTCTACCAGAGCCCTTTTGGCTGGCCTTGTCCATTTCCCCTTCTCATAACGGTGACATAGGGTCGGACTTTGAGAGGCTACAACGCCAACAACCCGAGTTCGGTTCTGCTGCTTCTAGTAAGGGGTTTGTGTGTTTTCCCCATGACCGTGTGGGTTTCCTCCAGGTTCTCTGATTTCTTCACTTATTCCAAAGATATGCAGGTTAGTAGGTTAATTGGTCACAAGGGTGTAATTGGGCGGCAGAAGCTTGTTGGGCCAGAGGGCCTAGTGACTTTGTTGTATCTCTAAATAAAATTAAAAATATCACAGGGTTTTTTTTCCCAAAACTAATTTAGCATGAAATTCAGTGCTGAAAGACTTCAAAAACTAGTAATATTTGTTAACATTCATTTATAAAAATCACTATGAGTCTCCCTCAGTAATATAAGTACCTAAGGACAGCAGACATTTACTAGTACATATCTTCAGCAAGCAGCCTTTTAAAAGTAAAAACAAAGTATGGTAAAATATCTGATTGAAATTTATCTGCACAGCTCTGGAAAAATGGATGTTGTTACATTTAGATCCATGGATGAACAAAAAGACTAGAATAGGACTTCTGACAAAAGAGATGGCATGGGGAGCCATTATCACAAAACGGGCCCTGAAGGAGCAAAGCCTGGCTATCCTTCCACACCCTACACTTCCCCTCAGATCTGAGATTCTGGACAACCTCAAATGCGTGCTCATGGGTGACTGCACCACTCTAAAAATCAGAGTTCAGGTCCACCTCACTCGTAGAAACCTCAAGCTGTCTCTGCTGAGGTATGCCACATTTGACATTTTCCTCTTGCGTTGTTACACTTGCGCAGTGTAACAGAAATCGTCTCCTACCTTGGTGGGAAGTCTTTGGATGTGTTTGTTAGTGTGGGTGAAGTTCAAAGCTCAAAGTACATGTATGTACCCTGAGATTTATTTTCTCACAGGCATTCACAGTAGATATAATGAAACACTGTAGAATCAAGGAAAAGCAACAAATAGACATAATGATGGACAAAAAACAATATGCACAAGAAGACAAACTGTATAATTACAACAATCTAATAATAATAATAATAAAAAAAATAATATTAGGAACATAAATCATAGAGTCCTTGAAAGTGAGTCCATAGATTGTGTAATAGTTTAGTGTTAAGTGACTGCCAATATAAATGATGGTTGAGGAGCCTAAAGGTTGAATAATAATGACTGTTCCTGAACCTAGTCATGTGGTACCCAGGGCTCCTCTACCTTCTTCCGGATGGCAGCAATGAGAGCTTGGACTGGATAGTGGGGGTAGTATTCAGATCTGGCAGGGCATTCAGTTGTGTGTCAGGATTCCCTAAAGTTCAAGCATGACAGACATCTTCCTGGCAACATTGCACAAAGAGGATGCCCCTCTCCCACCCCCCTTACACACTGTTCTTCAGTATCAGGGATCCCTGTGTCTCCCTGGGTAGATTGTGCTGTACCACCCACCAGTCGTTGGAGCATGTATGAATTCACGTCTCAGTCCTTCTCAGGAGGTGGAAGATTGGTTCTTGTATTTTAAAGACCCCTGTGAAGGTGCTTCCTTCAGTCTTTTAGTAAATGCCTGCACTCTATTGCAGGTGGCGTTACTAAGGGAGCCTGAAAGTGAACTTTTCAAGTGGGTATCAACAAATATAGCAAGCTTTTTGGAGCTTTTCAGTGCATTATTAGGGAGATTGCTAACACCATTTTAATATTGATAAACTGGCACAGATAACTTTTATAGGCCCAGATATGATGCAGTAATACTTTTCAATTGCTTATTATTAAGGTGTTCTATTTCCTCAATACTCTTGGGCTACTATTATGGCTGTTGTTTCCTTTTTCTAACTATTCTCCACTGCAGATTTTTTTAACCAAAGAACATGCTCAGAATAGGTGACAGCTAAAGATCAGCTTGTATAAAATGCTTTCAACAGAATTTCTTCTTCAAAGCCCTCCATTTATTACCACAATGTATAGTTCTCATTAACCAGCTGCAGTAATCTTAGCTGCAAATATTCCCAGATCTTTCAACGTGTACAACATGAATTTTCCCATCTTGGAGGAGACAAGTATGCTGAAGTTCCAATGGACTATTTTAGCACATTAAATACAAAATAATCTTTTGTTGAATTAGGAACAGATCTTGCAACTGCATTTTTATGATTTATAGTTGTAGTTCATAATATACTTATTACAACATTTGGAGGTAATTCAGCAGTCCACTGATAAGTAATTCACATATACATTGAAGAAATAGGAGCCACAATGATCAAAGCATTTATTTTGCTCTTAATTAACTCTCACTTTAATATTTTGTGATTTATGAGTTGAGTCTTGAAAATCTTAAGTATGAAAACTAAACTAGATGTTTGTTAATTTGTGTGATGTTGGAGAATATAAATTTGAGTTTAGGGTCTGCCCTTCTTTTCAATCTGAAACAATGCACGGATTGTTATCCCTGATTCACACTGGCATGTCCTGTGATACTAATTGGCTTGACTGCTATCTGAATGTTTCATGACTTGACTTCACCTTTTTAAATTAATTGGCAAATTGTGTTTGAATTCTAGAACTCATAATTAAAATAGAAAACTGTCTCCAAATAGAAAACCTTGGAAATATTGTTTGAGATGACTATTCAACCCACAAGGGCCATGAAGCCATACAATGGAATATTTTTAGATATGAAGGTCTTATTTATATTAATAATATGATTTTTTTTGTGTTCTTTGGCAGAATGGAACTTTTCCATCAGCCAAGAACCTATTTTCTGAAACATTTTAAATAATTTACATCCTTTGATTCAGAATGTTCTTTTTAGAACAAGACAATGTAATATTCAATTATAATATTTAGCTTTATTGTATTAAAGTAGCTTTCTTTCGGAAAACTTCTGGAATCAATGGAGATTGTACTTTTCTTATCTGAGCTTAGTACTAATCACAATTTAATAATTATCTCAATAAGCAGAAGGAAAATTCCACTGAAAGACTTCACCATCACACTAAATATTTTAAAGCATAACCTGAAATGTTGTGAAATTTATCTTTCTTGTCAGAGTATTTGTAAGAATTAGATCAGTGTCAAAGTACTTTCTATCACAACTGGAAAATGTAGAAATTTAAGTCTGAACTCTACTACAGTTACTGGGCTGTTTTCTACAAATGAGTTTCAGACTCTTAAAAAGATTGGGCAATTCTTGTGATCTGTTCATAAACTTCTCAAAAGTTGCCATAGATGACTGTGGAAGCCAAATCATCGGGGATATTTAAAGTGGAGGTTGATAGGTTCTTAATTAGTCAGGGTGTTAAAGGTTATGGGGAGAATGGAGTTGAGAGGGCTAATAAATCAGCCATAATGGAATGGTAGAACAGATTCAATGGACTAAATGGTCTAATCCTGTTCCTTTGTCTTATGGTCTTATTTAAAAATGCATGAGCAATTTTGAACATTAAGTTGGTGTTGAATATATACATCTCTTTTAATTATTGGATACTATTAATTAATAAGAATGAGGTGGGGGTATCATTGAAACCTATCAAATATTGAAAAGCTTAGATAGAGTGGAGATCCACGGATGAACATATTTATGACATTTATAACATGAGTGGGTATATTTAAAATGAAGGTTTTTAAGTTCTTGATTAAGGTGTTAAAGGTTATGGGGAGATGACAGGAGAATGGGGTTGAGGGGGATAATAAATCAGCCCTGACTGAATGGCAGAGCAGACTCGATGGACCAAAGGGCCTAGTTCTCTTCCCATGTCTTATGATCTTATCTTCTGCAACAATATCACCCTGAGCTGAAGGGGTTCTAGCAGCAGAAGGCTACGAACATGCATGCAGTGGCCACTTTATTAGGTAGAGGAGGTACCCAATAAAGTGGCCACTGAATGAAGTGAATTGGATTTCAATGAGTTGGAAGGGCAAGTATTTCAGACTCCAGGCCAGTGGTGTATCTCCTCACTTGTTGCCTGAGGGTTGATAAATAGATCAAAGCAATAGCAACTGAAATTTTGTAAAGGTTTCTTTGCTTCATTGCTCAAATGACAGGATATTTTCCTTGCCATGAATTACGCAGAGTTCCATTTGTTCTAAGTCATTAACACTTGATGGCTTCTTTGCTTTATCAATTTATGGCATTTGTCTCCTATATTATAGCTGTATTAACAACTGATCCGGTGACATAAGGTCAGACGGTGTTGAAATGTTGTGGATAGAGCTAAAGAACTGCAAGGGTAAAAAGACCCTGATAGAAATTGTGTATAGACCCCCAAACTGTAGTAAGAATGTGGTCTACAAATTACAACGGGAGATAGAAAATGCATGCCAAAAGGGCAATGTTACAATAGTCATAGGGGATTTCAATATGCAGGTAGATTTGGGGAAAATCAGGTTGGTGGGGGGATTCCAAGAAGGGAAATTTCTAGAATGCCTATGAGATGGCTTTTCAGAGCAGCTTGTGGTTGAGCCCACAAGGGGATCAGCTGTTCTGGATTGGGTGCTGTGCAATGAACCAGAATTGATTTAGGGAGGTTAAGGTAAAAGAACACTTGGGGGAAGTGATCGTAATATGATCAAATTAACCCTGAAGTTGAGAAGGAGAAGCTAAAGTCAGATGTATCAGTGTTACAGTGGACTAAAGTGAATTACAGAGGCACCAGAGAGGAGTTGGCCAGAATTGTTTGGAAAAGTACACCTGAAGGGTGATGGCTGGAATTTCTGGAATCAATTCAGAAGGCACAGGATATATACATCCCAAAGAGGAAGAAGTATTCTAAAGGCAAGATGATATAACCATGCCAACAAGGGAAGTCAAAGCCAACATAAAAACCAAAGAGAAGGCATATAATAGAGCAAAGATTAGTGGGAAGTTAGAGGATTAGGAAGCTTTTAAATACTAACAAAAGTCATTAAGAAGGAAAGGATGGAATATGAAAGTAATCTAGCCAGTAATATTTAAGGGGATACCTAATGTTTCTTCAGATACATAACGTATAAAAGTGAGGTAAGAGTGGATATCGGACCACTAGAAAATGATGCTGGAGAGGTAGTAATGATGGACAAGGAAATTGTGGATGAACTGAATAAGTATTTTGCATCAATCTTCACTGTGGAAGACACTAGCATTATGGTGGAAGTTCCATGTGTCGGGATTATGAAGTCAGTGAAGTTATCATTACTAGAGAGAAGATTCTTGGGAAACTGAATTGTCTGATGGTAGCTAAGTCACCTGGACCAGATTTCTGAAAGAGGTGACTGAAGAGATTGTGGAAGCATTAGTAATGATCTTCCTCGAATCACTAGATTCTGGAATGGTTCCAGAAGACTCCACTCTTCCAGAAGGGAGAGAGGCAGAAGAAAGGAAACTATAGGCTAGTTAGTCTAACCTCAGTGGCTGGGAAGATGTTGGAGTCGATTGTTAAGGATGCGGTCTCAGGATCCTTGGAGGCACATGATAAAATAGGCCGTAGTCAGCATGGTTTCCTCAAGGGAAAATGTTGTCTGACAAATCCGCTGGAATTCTTTGAAGAAATAACAAGCAGGATAGACAAAAGAAAATAGGTTGATGTGTACTTGGATTTTCTGTAGGCCTTTGACAAGGTGCCAGTCATGAGTCTGCTTAACAAGTTAAGAGCTCATGGTATTACAGGAAAGATTCTAGCATGGATAAAACAGGGTCTGATTGGCAGGAGGCAAAGAGTAAGAATAAAGGTAGCCTTTTCTGGTTGACTGCCTGTGACTGGTGGTGTTCCACAGGGGTCTGTGTTGGGAATGATTCTTTTAATGCTATATGTCAATGATTTGGATGATGGAATTGATGGCTTTATTGCAAAGTTTGCAGATGATATGAAGATCTTTGGAGGGACAGGTAGTTTTGAGGAAGTAGTGAGTCTACAGAAGGACACAGTTTAGGAGAACAGGCAAATAAGGGACAGATGTAATAAAGAGTCGGGAAATGTATGGTCATGCACTTTTGTAGAAGAAATGAAAGAGTTGACTCTTTTCTAAATGGAGGAAAATACAAAAAGCTGAGACACAAAGGGACTTGGGAGTCCCTGTGCAGGATTCCCTAAAGGTTAACTTGCAGGTTGAGTCAGTGGTGAGGAAGGCAAATGCGATGTTAGCATTCATTTCAAGAGGATTAGAATATAAAAGCAAGAATGTAATGTTGAGACTTTATAAAGCACTGGTGAGGCCTTACGGAGTGTTGTGAACAGTGTTGGACCCTTAATCTTAGAAAGGATGTGCTGAAACTGGAGAGATTCCAAAGGAGGTTTACGAAAATATTCCTACATTGAATGGCTTGTCATATGAAGAATGTTTGTTGGCTCTGGGCCTGTATTCACTAGAATTTAGAAGAATGGAGGGGTGACCTCATTGAAACCTATCGAATTGTGAAAGGTCTTGATGGAGTGGATGTGGAGAGGATGTTTCCTATGATGGGAGAGTCTAAAACCAGAGGACACAACCTCAGAATAGAGGAGCATCCTTTTCGAACGGAGATGAGGAATTTCTTTCGTTGGAGCATGGTGAATCTTTGGAATTCTTTGCCACAGGCAACTGTGGAGGCCAAGTCCTTATGTATATTTAAGGCAGAGGTTGATAGATTCTTGATTGGTCAGAGCATGAAGGGATCCGGGGAGGAGGCAGGAGATCAGGGCTGAGAGGAAAATTGGATCAGGCATGGTGAAGTGGCTGAGTAGACTCGAATGGCCAAATGGCGTAATTCTGTTCCTATGTCTTATCATCTAATTAAGAAAGATGCTGAAAGGAACAAGTGAAATGTATGAGTACAATTAAGCCATTTGGCCTCCAATGGTGGTTGTCCATCTTGTCTGATGATGACAGGGAACCTGTGCAGGAGAATTTTTGAAGTGGAAAAGATGTTGTACTGGGGTAGTTCCACTCCCTCGACCTAAGAAGCTTTGGTCCAATGGTGTGAACAAGTGTCACAAACTGAGGTTTTCTTTGGTTGCAGTGGATGACCATACATCTTCTGTGTCTTGTCATGCCCTTTGCTCTCCACTGGACGTTGCAGAACTGTCTTCCTGCCCTTTGGATCTCACTGTAGCTCTCATCCACCCCGTCCGCCGAAGCTGACTTCGCATGCTAGGGTAAGCATGTCCCTATCTCACCAGGGTTTGAGGCTGCCAGCTACCCTCACCTGGTTTACTCGGTTTACCGGAGTGTGGCCACTGTCGCATGCAAACAGCTACTTGGAGCCAGAGGTGGAATCTGAGTGTTGAATGAGGACCAAATGTGAGCGAGCTTCCCCAGATTGGACAAGACAAACCCATTCACCAGAGGTGCTACCCCACCCTGGATACCCCACACACCCCCATGACTTCAATACAATCCCATTCTCTGATCTAATTCCACTCATATCTAATTGCCTCATTTTTATTGTATTTTGTTACTCAAAAGTACTAAAAGATATAACTCAGGTTTTCACATATTTGTACGCCTGTTTAATAGTGTCAGTAACATTATACTGTCTTACATAAACACGCACCTCACACTTTATGTCAACCTGCCAAGCTTTATGCCAAGCCACTCAGGGACTTGCTCCTCTTCACCCATCTGGGGCATGAGCCGCCAACAACAGCTCGAAAGAGTTCTGTCTCCTGGGCCAGTCTTTCAGTTTTTCCCCAGGGGTGAAGGTCCTTCATCTCCCAAGGATGAGGTCTTTGGGGGTTGTTTTGGTGTTTCTGAAGCCCGGGGTTTTTATGGGATGGGGTTGCAAGTCCCATGCCCAACTCTCCTGCTTGGCAGATTTACTTGGGGACTGTGCTAATATTATTTTGTGTCTGTGTTTGCTGGATCGCAACTATGTTCGTTTTGTGTGACTGTTCTGTGTTGTGCACCTTGACCCCAGAAGATTAATGTTTTGTTCAGCTGTACACATGTGTATGATCGAATAACAATGAACTTGAACTTGCTTACACCTAATGTTTGACCTAGCATGATAGTATTTTGCATGGAGTAATAAATTCCTAACATTCTCCGGAAAGTCAAGGATTTAATTTTATGATAAGCAACCCTGAACTCGCGAGCCAGTGGGAATAGCAGATAGGATAGTTTAAATTGGTCAGTATATATGTTGTGGACCAAAGACCCTGTGGCTGTTTTATTTCTGTGATGGCATGAAGATCAGAAGATGATCTGCTCTCTTCTCCCAAAGCCTGTTTTCTGAATCCAGATTGTAGATTAAATCCAGTGTGGAAACTTCACTGTAGTTTCACACAAAAAGACTTCAGCTCGTGATGCTTTGGCTGAAAATCATGTGGCTAACTTCTGTTTTTCATATTTGTGATTTTAATTTTTCTGTATGAATTGCAAATTAATGTCGGCATCACGGTGTCTTTGATTCATTCGACTGAACTTTGAAATTCACATGACAAATCAAATTATATAGAAAAGAAAATCAGACCCATTAGTCATTTGTGCCAGTAGTGTAATCATGGGTTAGTCTCATGAGTGTTTACAGTTTAACTCTTCCAAGCCTATCATTTAAGCATGAGATCCTCTCATTTGTTGAGAATTTAAAATCTAAGAAACTTGCATCATTATTCAGCCCATTGTATTCATTTGGCTGAAAAAATAACTCAGACCATAAGACATACCAGCAGAATAAGGCCGTTCAGCCCATCGTGTCTGCTCTGCCATTCCATCATGGCTGATCCTGGATTCCACTTAACCCCATACACCTGCCTTCTTGCTATATCCTTTGATGCCCTGACCGATCAGGGAACTATCAACCTTAAATATACCCATAGAATTGACCTCCACCACAGTCTGGCAGAGCATTCCATAAATTTACTACCCTCTGGCTAAAAAAAATCCTCCGTAGCTCTGTTCCAAAAGGTCACCCCTCAATTTTGGAGCTGTGCCCTCTAGTTCTGGATACCCCCACCATAGGAAACTTTCTCTCCACATCCACCCTATCGAGTCCATTCACCATTCAGTAGGTTTCAATGAGATCCCTCTGCATTCTTCTAAATTCCAGTGAGTACAGGCCCAAAGCTGCCAAACGCTCCTCATATGTTAACCTCTTCACTCCTGGAATCATACTCGTGAACCACCTCTAGACTCTCTCCAATGACAACACATCCTTTCTGAGTTATGGGACCCAAAACTGTAGCCAGTACTCCAAGTGCAGCCTGACTAGTGTCTTATGAAGGCTCAGCATTATCTCTTTGCTTTTATATTGTACTGCCCTAGAAATAAATTCCAACATTGCATTTGCCTTCTTTACCACAGAAACCTTATGGGAGTCTTGCATGAGGACTCCTAAGACCTCTGTACCTCTGATCTATGGACCTTCTCCCCATTTAGATAATAGTCTGCATTATTGTTCTTTTTACCAAAATGCATTATTGTACATTTTCCATTAGCTACATTTTTGCCCATTCTTCCAATTTGTCTAAGTCCTGCTGCAATCACATTGCTTCCTCAGCCCTACCTACCCCTCTAGCTATCTTCGTATATCATTTGCAAACTTTGCCACAGGGCCATCAATTCCATTATATAAATCATTGACAAACAATGTGAAAAGTAGCAGTCCCAATACGGACCCCTTGGGGAACACCACTAGTCACCGGCAGCCAACCAGAAAAGGCCCCCTTTCTTCCCACTCACTGCCTCCTGCCTGTCAGCCATTCCTCTATCCATGCCAGTATCTTTCCTGTAATGCCATAGGATTTTATCTTGTTAACCAGCCTCATGTATGGCACCTTATCAAATGCCTTCTGAAAATCCAAGTGAATGGCATCCACTGCCTCTCGTTTGTCCACCCTGCTTGTTACTTCCTTGAAGAACTCTAACAGATTTGTCAGGCAAAATTTCCCTTTAAAGAAACCATGCTGACTTTGACTTATTTTATCATTGGTCTCCAAGTATCCCAAAACCACGTCCTTAATAATAGACTCCAACCCTTTCCCAACAACTTCCTTTCTTTTGCCTTCCTCCCTTCTTAAAGAGTGGAGTGACATTTGCAATCTTGCAGTCCTCTGGGACCATGCCAGAATCAAGTGATTCTTGAAAGATCATGACCAATGCATCAGTTATCTCTTCAGCATCCTCACTCAGGACTCTGGGATGTAGTCAGTCTGAACCAGGTGACTTATCCACCTTAAGACCTTTCAGTTTGCCTAGCACTTTTACCTTTGTAAAAGCCATCGCACTCGCTCCTGCTCCCTGACAGTCATGGACCTCTGGCACACTGCTAGTGTCTTCCACAGTGAAGGCTGATGCAAAGTACACATTAAGTTCATCTGCCACATCTTTGTCCTCCATTACTATCTCACCAGCATCATTTTCCGGTGGTCCAATATCAACTCTCGGCACCCTTTTACTCTTTATATCACTGTATATTATTGGCTAGTTGGCCCTCGTATTTCATCTTTTCCCTTCTTATAGCTTTTTTAGTTGCCTTTTGTTGGATTTTAAAAGCTTCCCAATCATCCAATTTTCCACCCATTTTTGCTATGTTATGTGCCTTTTCCTTGGCTTTTATGCAGTCAACTTCCCTTGTCAGCCATGGTTGCTTGCCCTGCTATTTGAGAACTGCTTATGTGGGGCATGTCTATCCTGCACTTTGTGAACTATTCCCAGAAACTTCAGCCATTTTTTACTCTGCCATCATCCTTGTAAGTATCCTCCTCCAATCCACCTGGGCAAGCTCCTCTCTCGTGCCTCTGTAATTTCCTTTATTCCGTTGCGATACTGATACATGTGACTTGTGCTTCTATCTGTCAAATTGTAGTATGAATTCAATCATATTATGATCACTGTCTCCTAAGGGTTCCTTTACATTAAGCTCTCTAATAAGGTCTGGGTTATTACACAACATCCAATCTAAGATGGCCTTTTCCCTAGAAGGCTCGAGCACAAGCTTAAAAAGTCATCTCACAGGCATTTCAACAAATTCCCTCTCTTGTGATCCAACACCAACATGATTTCCCAATTTCATTGCATGTTGAAGTCCTCCATTGCAACTGTGACATTATTCTTATTATACGACTTTTCCAGCTCCCTTTGCAATCTCAACCCTACATCTTGTCTACTATTTGGAGCCTATATATGATTCCCATAATGTTTTTTGTTACCCTTGCAGTTTCTTAACTCCACCCACAAAGATTCAACATTCTCTGATCCTGTGTCACTACTGCCAGACGTCTCTGCTCCCGACCTGCTGTCCTCTCTGCTGAAGAGAATAGGAACTTACTGTTCACTCAGTCCAGGTCTCCTGTGTTCTTTTACAACTCAACTAAATCTCCCTCCAGACTCCATTCCCAGAATCAGAATCATGTTTAATATCACTGACACACACCATAAAACTTGTTTTGCAGCAGCAGTGCAGTGTAAGACATAAAAATTACAAAGTTACAAATGAAAACTGAAAAAGGCAAGCAACAAAGTTTATGGACTGTTCAGAAACCTGATGGCAGAGGGGAAGAAGCAGTTTTAAAACATTGAGAGTGGGTCTTCAGGATCCTGTATCTTCTCCTGATGGTTGTAGTGCATAGAGGACGTGCACAAGAAGATTAAGGTCTTTAATGGTGGATGCCGCCACCTTGAGGCACTGCCTCAATCCGGGATATCGGTGCCTTCCCATAATTATAATCCTCCCATCCTCAACAGCAGTGCAAATCTGTTTATCCTCACTGGTACCATCACATGTACTTAAAATGTGCTGCCACAACAAAACCCAATCTTCATGTGCAATAGTATTGTATACATAGAGGATGGAACATTACAGCACAGTCCAGGCTGACCGTTTGGCCTACTCCATGCACCCACCGCTCTCTTTTTTTAAAAAAAGTAACGCTTAACTCTTGACCTTTCCTCCAATCACCATGAAATTGTGCCCCGTTGTATTCATGACTGCCACCCAGGGGAAAAAGTGTCAGGTTGCTCACTAGACCTATGCCTCTTATCAACTTGTACACTTGCTCTTCCAGCCGGATTTCCCTGCTTTTATGTTAAGTGCAACATCTCATAAGGCAAGTATTCCACATAATAAAAGCTGAAACTGGTGGAAATGCTGGCAGTTGATGCAGTATCCGCAAAGGGAGGACAGAGATTCTGGCTGATGATCTCTCGTCAGAACTGGGACAAGTGGCAGTGAAGCAAGTTTTAAAAGAGTGCAGCAAAGCGGATGACAAATATTAGATCTGTTCGTTGTCCTTTAGATACAGCCATGATAAAAACATTAACAATTTCCAGGCAAATCACAATCAATGTTATTTTCCTCATGCGTGAAGATGATACAACAATCTCAATTATAGAACAGGTTGTGGTTGGTCTTTCAGATGAATTAGATCATCCCCAAATAACCCTGGATAAGTATTCCACAAAATCCTACAAAAAGTAGTAGGTATGGCCCAGTACATCGTGGATGAAGCCCTCCCCACCATTGAGCACATCTGCATGAAGTGTTGTCGCAGGAAAGCAACGTCCATCATCTGGGAACCCCACTGTTCAGGTCCTGCTCTCATCAGGAAGAAGGTACAGGAGCTTCAGGGTTCACGCCACCAGTTCAGGAACAGTTAATACCCCTCAATCATCAGGCTCTTGAACCAAGGGAATATCTACTTTTGCTTCATCATTGAAATGTACCCACAACCCATGAACTCACTTTCAAGGACTCTTGACTTTGTGTTCACAATATTTATTGTTTATTTATTTGTTATTATTTCTTTCATTTTTTTATTTGCACGGTTTGTTGTATTTTGCACATTGGTTGAACGCCCAAGTTGGTGTGGTCTTTCATTGACTGTATTGTGGTGGTTATTTTATTATAGATTTATTGAGAATGCCCACAAGGAAACAAATCCCGGGGTTGTATATGCTGATACATATGTACTTTGATAGTAAATTTATCTTGAACTTTGATCTAGTGTGTTGCCTAAACTACATTCCCTGCCTTTCTCCTTTCTACAGTAATCTATGGACAGGCATAGGAAAGCTCCATTGTAAGGTCCTGTGTATCTCAATATCCTTCCATATGTTGCAGTTTCCTCTGCCACCTTTGTTCATCTAACTAGGGCTGTTTATGTACCTCTGGCTTAAGTTTCTTTTCGCTACCTTTCCATTCACCCAACTGATTGGATGGCATTGAGTTTAAATGTTGCACTTATTTTAATCACAGGCCTTTTCTATGAATGAGCTGATAGACCAACTGGCCTCCATAATACCATAAGATGTAGGAGCAGAGTTAGGCCATTCAGCCCATCAAGTCAGCTCCTCCATTCCATCATGGCTGACTTACTTTCCTTCTCAACCCCATTCTCCTGCCTTCTCCTCATAACGGTTGACAACCTTACTAATTAAGAAACTATCAATCTCCACTTTAAATATACCCCAAAACTTGGCCTCCACAGTCACCTGTGGTAATGAATTCCACAGATTCATTACCCTCTGGCTGAAGAAATTACTCCTTATCTCTGTTCTAAAGTGATGCCTTTCTATTCTGAGGCTGTGCCCTCTGCTACTAGAATCCTCCACTAGAAGAAACATCCTCTCCACATCTACTCCATCTAGGCCTTTCAGTATTTGATAGGTTTCAATGAGTTTAAAGTATTTATTATCAAAGTACAAACTGTATGTCACCATATACAGCCCTGAGATTCAACCCTGAGGGAACAGTTCATTGTTGGGATGAGTGAAGTTAGAAACATAGAAAATAGGTGCAGGAGTAGGCCATTTGGCCCTTCGAGCCTGCACCGCCATTCAGTATGATCATGGCTGATCATCCAACTCAGAACCCTGTACCTGCTTTCTCTCCATACCCCCTGATCCCTTTAGCCACAAGGGCCATATCTAACTTCCTCTTAAATATAGCCAATGAACCGGCCTCAATTGTTTCCTGTGGCAGAGAATTCCACAGATTCACCACTCTCTGTGTGAAGAAGTTTTTCCTCATCTCGGTCCTAAAAGGCTTCCTCTTTATCCTTAAACTGTGACCCCTTGTTCTGGACTTCCCCAACATCGGAAACAATCTTCCTACATCTAGCCTGTCCAATTCCTTTAGAATTGTATACGTTTCAATAAGATCCCCCCTCAATCTTCTAAATTCCAGTGAGTATAAGCCTAGTCGATCCAGTCTATCTGCATATGTAAGTCCTGCCATCCCAGGAATCAATCTGGTGAACCTTCTCTGTACTCCCTCTATGGCAAGAATGTTTTTCCTCAGATTAGGGGACCAAAACTGCACACAATATTCTAGGTGCAGTCTCACCAAGGCCTTGTACAACTGCAGTAGAAACTCCCTGCTCCTGTATTCAAATCTTTTTGCTATGAATGCCAACATACCATTTGCCTTTTTCGCCGCCTGCTGAACCTGCATGCCCACCTTCAATGACTGGTGTACAATGACACCCAGGTCTCGTTGCATCTCCCCTTTTCCTAATTGGCCACCGTTCAGATAATAATCTGTTTTCCTGTTCTTGCAACCAAAGTGGATAACCTCACATTTATCCACATTAAATTGCATCTGCCATGAATTTGCCCACTGACCTAACCTATCAAAGTCACCCTGCATCCTCTTAGCATCCTCCTCACAGCTAACACCGCCGCCCAGCTTCGTGTCATCCGCAAACTTGGAGATGCTACATTTAATTCCCTCGTCTAAATCATTAATATATATTGTAAACAACTGGGGTCCCAGCACTGAGCCTTGCGGTACCCCACTGGTCACTGCCTGTCATTCTGAAAAGGTCCCGTTTACTCCCACTCTTTGCTTCCTGTCTGCCAACCAATTCTCTATCCACATCAATACCATACCCCCAATACTGTGTGCTTTAAGTTTGCACACTAATCTCCTGTGTGGGACCTTGTCAAAAGCCTTTTGAAAATCTAAATATACCACATCCACTGGCTCTCCCCATCCACTCTACTAGTTACATCTTCAAAAAATTCTATAAAATTCGTCAGACATATTTTCCTTTCACAAATCCATGCTGACTTTGTCCGATGATTTCACCTCTTTCCAAATGTGCTGTTATCACATCTTTGATAACCGACTCTAGCATTTTCCCCACCACCGATGTCAGACTAACCGGTCTATAATTCCCCAGTTTCTCCCTCCCTCCTTTTTTAAAAAGTGGGGTTACATTAGCTACCCTCTAATCCTCAGGAACTAATCCAGAATCTAAGGAGTTTTGTAAAATTATCACTAATGCATCCACTATTTCTTGGGCTACTTCCTTAAGCACTCTGGGATGCAGACCATCTGGCCCTGGGGATTTATCTGCCTTTAATTCCTTCAATTTACCTAACACCACTTCCCTACTAACATGTATTTCCCTCAGTTCCTCCATCTCTCTAGACCCTCGGTCCCTTACTATTTCCGGAAGATTATTTATGTCCTCCTTAGTGAAGACAGAACCAAAGTAGTTATTCAATTGGTCTGCCATGTCTTTGTTCCCTATGATCAATTCACCTGTTTCTGACTGTAAAGGACCTACATTTGTGTTGACCAATCTTTTTCTTTTCACGTATCTATAAAAGCTTTTACAGTCAGTTTTTATGTTCCCTGCCAGCTTTCTCTCATAATCTTTTTTCCCTTTCCTAATTAAGCCCTCTGTCCTCCCCTGCTGGTCTCTGAATTTCTCCAAGTCCTCAGGAGTGCCGCTTCTTTTTGCTAATTTATATGTTTCTTCTTTGGACTTGATACTATCCCTAATTTCCCTCGTCAGCCACGGGTGCACTACCTTCCCTGGTTTATTCTTTTGCCAAACTGGGATGAACAATTGTTGTAGTTCATCCATGCGATCTTTAAATGCTTGCCATTGCATATCCACCGTCAACCCTTTAAGTATCATTTGCCAGTCTATCTGAGCTACTTCACGTCTCATACCTTCAAAGTTACCCTTCTTTAAGTTCAGAACCTTTGTTTCTGAATTAACTATGTCACTCTCCATCTTAATGAAGAATTCCACCATATTATGGTCACTCTTACCCAAGGGGCCTCGCACGACAAGATTGCTAACTAACCCTTCCTCATTGCTGAATACCCAATCTAGAATAACTAAAGTTATCCCCTTTGGTTCGATGGCCTGATGGTTGAGGGGTAATAACTGTCACTGAGTCCTGAGGCTCCTATACCTTCCTCCTGATGGTAGCAGTGAAGAGAGAGCATGATCTGGGTGGTGGCAGTTTCTAATGATGGATGCTGCTTTCCTGCAACATTGCTTTGTGTAGATTTGCTCAGTGGTGAGGAGAATCTCCCCCCCCCCCCATTTTCTAAACACCATTGAGTACAGACTCAACTATCAAACACTCCTCACATGTAAATGTCTCAGATATTTCGCATATCCAATCTCAATTTAGTTGCTAATAACTGCAGTTGTGATGTGTCATCATCTCCACCAGCTCCACCGTTGAGGTATTCAACCTTTAGGCCATCTAGGCGTTTCAATATTCAATAGATTTCAATGAGATCTCCCCCATTCTTCTAAACTCCATTGAGTACAGGCTCAGAGTCATCAAACACACCCCAAACCTAACTGTCTCATACATCTTGCAATATCCAATCTCAGTTTAGATGCTAATAACTGACAATACCTTAGTAGAGATTTTATATTTTATATTTTATATAGTGTATTTACCACCTGTTTTTGGTGTGTAAAAGAAGTATCCTTGTATGAGTAATGAGGCAACTTTCCATTCTCTAACGGAGAAAATGCTCAGTCCATCCAAATGACTCATGTTGAAATTTAGCTGGATGCGAGCTGAAAGATATGTCCTCTTAACACTTAGCACAATTATCCCAATCATTGCAATTTAACTAATACTTTCCATAAACACAAGAGACTCTGCAGATGCTGGAAATCTTGAGCAACACACATAAAAGTGCTGGAGGAGCTTAGCAGGTTAGGAAGGATCTTGGCCCGAAGCATTGGCCGTTTATTCCCTTCCATAAGTGCTGCATGACTTGCTGAGTACCTCCAATACTTTCAATTATGTATTGCTATTTTGTCTATTCTGGGCCAAGTAGAGTCATGCCATAATCTTCGTTTAGCTGAGACACTTAGTGAGCAAAGGGACTAAAATTATGTACACCACCAAAATACTGAACTTACTAAGAAAATGGGAGCTGCATTTGAGGATTGTGTCAGTAACTGGGAAGGAAGCTTAATATGAAGGATGGAAGATATTTTATAAGACCATAAGACAAAGGAGCAGAATTAGGCCATTTGGCCCATCTAGTCTGCCCCACCATTCCACCATGGCTGATTTAATTTCCCTCACAACCCCATTCTCCTGTCTTCTCCCTGTAACCTTTGCCACCCTTACTAATCAAGAACCTATCAACCTTTGCTTTAAATGGCTTGCCCACAGCAGTTGTCTTGTGTGGCAATGAATTCCACAGGTTCACCACCCTCTGGCTAAAGAAATTCCTCTTAAGAGAGATCCTTCTATTCTCAGGCTGTGCCCTCTGGTCCAAGAGCCCCCCAAATATGGGAATCATCCTCTTCGTGACAACTGTATCTAGGCCTATCGGCATTCAATAGGTTTCAATGAGATCCCCACTCTTTCTTGTCACTTGTTAACCCTGCATTTAGCTTACCCACCCAGAATTCTGAAATCCTCTCTGTGAACCTCCCTGCACCTCTATCAGTTTATTCTTCTTTAAAAGTTTTTTGATTGCTTACATGCAAGCACAGTAAGCGGCTGCACGTGGATTTGCATCTTGCCTGAGTTAGCGGAAAGATGCTGGCAGGCAGTAAATGGTTGTAATTGAGACCAGGGAATTTTTCACATTTTTTTCTTGTAGAGAAAGGGAAAGTACACAAAGCTGAGTGAGCTATGAATTATCAGAATAGGCACTTTCAAGGCTGACCTTTGCTTTGCATATCCACACCCTGTAGTCTTTAGCCTTTCTTACATCTTAACTCTGATAAGATTGTCTGATCCTCCCCATGTTCAAGAAGGTCATGGGTGTAACCCTTCCTGACCATCCATCTTGCCAGCTAGGCTATTTTGAATGCTGGCATTGTTGCATTTCAGTAAAAATATTTTTGTCATTTACTTAAACATTATTTACCATCACAAGTTACCGTGAGCATTGTAGGTCCAGTGGTATATTTTGGTTATTAAAAACTGAACTACCAACATTTTTACACAAATGACTTTCTGTACTTGTGGCTTTTCATGGGTAGCATTTCAGTACGAGAGATGACTGATCTTTTAGTAGGTCATTGTTAACTCCTACATTGGTACCATCTATTTATGTTGTGCTTTTTAAAAATGTCACTGAACACTTGAGAGGGCAGTTCAGTGGGTCATCTTGTGGGATCTAGTTAAATGCAAGCAGGGAATAGAAAAACAGCAAATTTGTAGACAACGAGGAAATCTGCAGATTCAAGCAACACACACAAAATGCTGGTGGAACGCAGCAGGCCAGGCAGCATCTATAGGAAGAAGCACTGTCGATACTTCGGGCCGAGCCCCTTCGTCAGGACTAACTGAAAGAAAAGATAGTAAGAGATTTGAAAGTAGGAAGGGGAGGGGGAAATCTGAAATGATAGGAGAAGACAGGAGGGGATGGGGTAATAAGGGAAAGGATCAAGGGACAGGAGGCCTAGGGAGAAAGAAAGGGGGAGGGGAGCACCAGAGCGAGATGGAGAACAGGCGGAGTGATGGGCAGAGAGAGAGAAAAAAAGAGGAGGGGGGAAAAAACTAAATATATCAGGGATAGGGTAAGAAGGGGAGGAGGGGCATTAACGGAAGTTAGAGAAATCAATGTTCATGCCATCAGGTTGGAGGGTACCCAGACAGAATATATCCAACCGGAGTGTGGCTTCATCTTGACAGTAGAGGAGGCCATGGTTAGACATATCAGAATGGGAATGGGATGTGGAATGACATATCAGAATGGGAGTGAATTTGTAGACCAGCTATGCACTTGAGACATTACGCAGTTCTTACTGCAAACAAATATAAACACTCTGTCAATTCTGAGCCATTAAAGTGGAATTATACTTTAACCACTGGATTATGATTTGACCTAATGGGACATGAGAGGAAAATAATGAAAGCTGTTTAGCATCTTGATAGATGTAATAGTTCAAAGGAAATTTATTATTAAAGTACGTATGTGTTGATGTTGTGTGAATGAAGTCACTGGAGAGGAGTACTGGTAGATATGAGGTGGGTTCTTTATTCGACAAAATAAGGTACAGCAGACATTATATGGGGATGCTTTCAGTCAAAATGTCTGGCTGGTCTAACGTGGGGCTTGATGTTTTATGTCCTAAACATCAAAGGACAATTCCATATTTACAATGTATCTACAAAGCTTTCTTTGAAACTACACACAAACTTCACACTTCCCAGTTTGCATTCACACCACAGCCATCCAAATGAATTTCAATCAGCATTGTCTGGTCTGGAAATCACGGCTCTTAGGAACCCATTGTTCAAGCTGCACTCTAATTAAATCCACAATTTATACTCGGACCCAAAGGCAGATAGCCGAAGTCATTTGCTACATGTAGGTGTACTAAACCCAAAAATTTCTGTAACATCTGTGACCATATACTACCCTGAGATTAATTTTCTTGCAGGCATTCCCAGTAAAACAAAAACATACAATAGAATTGATGGAAAAACTGCACACAGAGACTGACAAATAAGCAAAGTGCAAAAGAAAACAAATCATAATAGTAAATAGATGGACTGAATTGAATAAATAAATCGACAAAGGCAGTTATTCCATGTTGCTTCACTGAAGACCCTGATTCAACAGCATCAAATGATTAATCACTATGATAGTGTTCTTAATAAATGTAAACATGTTGGCTGGTGGTGTAGTGGCATCAGAACTGGACTTCGAGACAAGTGGTTTCAGGTTCGAGTCTGGCCGGCTCTTTGCACGTGTTCCATCCGTGCTGGGTTGTGCATTGAACTAGCAACAGAGAAATGCTAAAGAAACGGCAAGGCTGCAGACTGATGTGCTATAAAGCGCGGAGAGAAATAAAGAAAAATGAGTGGAAATGAAACATTCTCTCAGTTAAATAGCAAGAACTGTGCAATTTTCCTTGTGGAACTTAGACCAAAGCTCTTTTCTTCATTTGACCTCTGACCTTTCACTTGAAAGACATGGATTATAATCAAGCAATATGTTTTGCAAATATATGTGGCATTTTTGCTTGTGAAATATCTTTAAAGTGCTGTTCTTTGAAAAAAGCTTTGCTGTTACAGACAGTATAATAGTTTTGCCTTATTAGGACTGAAAACTGTTTATCTGTACACATTTAATTTAATCATTAAATTTCCTCAAAACTGTTCTCAATAAAATGTTAAATACCAGTAATCAAGAAAAGCCCACTGATATTATATGATTCAATCTTAATCTTTCTTTTTGTGGATGTGGGTAGAAACGTTTTCCATTATTGATGCCACTTGATAATAAGTACTTTCTATTGGATCACATGTATACATACTTTGCTCTATTATTCCTTAACTTCCTTTTAATCTGTGGTGAATTGTTATTCTGCGTAGTCCGGGGGTAGCCCACCTTTTACATTCCTTGAGTCAATTTTTTCATGCACGAGTTTAGATGCGCCATACAACTCCTGTACCCCCATTCATTTCTTGTAAAAATGTGTTAATGTAGACATATTTAGCATTTTTACATGATATTTTGATTTAATATAAAAACATTACTTACCTTAATGAGACTTTTAACAAATATATTTTGTCTTCTTTTGATTTCCTTTCTCTTAATCACATATTCTTTCCGTAACTCAGACCCACGCACTAGCTTCAGTTTTCCTTCTATTTCAGTCTAATGTTGTGTTTTATAGTGTCTATTAAGATCATGTCTTCTATTATGTGAGAAAGTGTTTTTACAAACAATGCACAACAGTTTTCCTGATGGACCCGCTATAAATAAGAATTCATTTTCCCACTGTTCATTGAATTCACGCTTACTATCACTTTCTGATTTTCTTTTGCACTGTGATGGTTAACTGAATGTAAAAAAAACAAGCCTTAATTTTCAAAAAAGTACAAAACTGCAAATGTTCACAAAGGATGAACAAAGCACAACTCTGTAGTGCATGAGTGTCAATTGCATACTGGCAAAAACCTGCGACGTACCGCTGGTGCAGACGCCTGGCGCCTCAGGATCAAACAAGTATCAAACATGTATTGAACAGTTACGGAACGACTGCAGAGCAAAAGTCCTTCTTTCCTAGTTTGACTCATTGAACATCTTTTTAAAAATTGAAAACAGATTAATGTGAAAGAAGATAACATTTGCCAAAAGATGTGCACAAAATAATAAGATCGCTAAAAATAATTGCTAATTATTTAGATTTATTCTCAGTAAAACCCATTTCTAGCTCTAGATAGATAGATAGATAGATACTTTATTCATCCCCATGGGGAAATTCAACTTTTTTTTCCAATGTCCCATACACTTGTTGTAGCAAAACTAATTACATACAATACTTAACTCAGTAAAAAATATGATATACATCTAAATCACTATCTCAAAAAGCATTAATAATAGCTTTTAAAAAGTTCTTAAGTTCTGGCAGTAGAATTGTAAAGCCTAATGGCATTGGGGAGTATTGACCTCTTCATCCTGTCTGAGGAGCATTGCATCGATAGTAACCTGTCGCTGAAACTGCTTCTCTGTCTCTGGATGGTGCTATGTAGAGGATGTTCAGAGTTACCCATAATTGACCGTAGCCTACTCAGCGCCCTTCGCTCAGCTACCGATGTTAAACTCTCCAGTACTTTGCCCACGACAGAACCCGCCTTCCTTACCAGCTTATTAAGACGTGAGGCGTCCCTCTTCTTAATGCTTCCTCCCCAACACGCCACCACAAAGAAGAGGGCGCTCTCCACAACTGACCTATAGAACATCTTCAGCATCTCACTACAGACATTGAATGACGCCAACCTTCTAAGGAAGTACAGTCGACTCTGTGCCTTCCTGCACAAGGCATCTGTGTTGGCAGTCCAGTCTAGCTTCTCGTCTAACTGTACTCCCAGATACTTGTAGGTCTTAACCTGCTCCACACATTCTCCATTAATGATCACTGGCTCCATATGAGGCCTAGATCTAAGCTACTTAAATTCCTGTTATAGGTATTTTTATTCTACAAATCGGTTTTTGGTTAATACTTTTTGCATGAGTAGGCTTACTTTTTTATTATCATCACTGGGGTGCAATGCGCCACTTCTGGCGCATGTGCCATAGGTTGGCCAACCCTGGCCTAGTCCATCAACCTGCACTGAGACCATAGCCTGCTAACTCCCTCCCACCCATGTACTTATCTGAGCTTCGTCTGTGGCATTTGGCCTAAAATGATTAATTCTAAATGTTGGCATTTAAATGAAGGTGAGGATGATGTTCTTAGCTGAAAATGTATTAGAAATTAGCGCATTTTGGCATATATGGTGTATTGGGATATAGGCATATAATGAATATACAAAAGCTGACATCAACTTTCCTATTGTGGATGATCTTAAAGCAGATGGTAATTGATTTAAAAAGCCAATCACAACTTGGTCTATAATTGAGATTGTTTTATCATCTTCTGAGCATGCACTAGGAATATAGCATAGTTAATGGTATATCTTGATATGTTCATGATTTTATTATGGCTGTACTTAAAGAACAATTATGATTATGAGCAAATCTAGAAAACGCTTCTCAAATGTACACACCCAAAGACCTGGGCATATGAATTATGTGAAAATTGTTTTACATCAAACGCATTGTCTTTAAGAACAATGACCCATAAATTAAGTGTTTAAAGTTGCAGTGGGACCAAATACCGAATACAGAACTAAATTAGAATGCATTGTTGAAGAAGCAAGGGATATTCTCATATGATGAAAGAGAAGCAGGCCATTTTATTCACTTCCATTTGAAGTGAAAGTAATTTTGAAATCATAAATATATTTAAACATTTATAATTCTCACAAGTCTGAGCACATGTCAAATAAAAAAAGACTTGCTTGAGTTGTTCAGCTGTGTGGTGAAGTTGAGATTCACTAAATGATTTTATTTTTGATCTAAAATGTTTTCATTGCATTCAGGTCAAAAGTGAAACTGAATATTTTGACTGGTATCTTGCATATTTTCACACAGAGCTGGGTTCATAGATATTAACAATTCTTTTGGTTGTTATTGCTTATTAAGCATCTTTTCTAATGTGTTTGGTCCCTATCTGCCTTCCATGACGTCAGTCTATCACTGGACCTACTTCTGCCTTGCATGATGGCTAGCTCCTGTGTAGTCATTTGTCAACGCATGGTTTTGCAGTCATCAGGACATGTTGCGTTAATGCTTTAGACTTTATGCTGAGCAGCAGGCAATTGAGAATAATTCACGGTTGTACTATTAGAATGGACACGACGATGAAACTCAGCTAATAACAGTTTGGCCAAAGGGTCTGCTTTTGTGATGTAGTACTCTATGACCCTACAATTCATAAGAGCGGACTGCAAGGCAGGCCTCTTGTATGATACAAACCAGTTCACATAACTGATTGAGAACTGTGATCATAGTTAACGTTGTCAACTTTACAGCAATTGGTTAAACTAATTACAGTAACTTTCAAAATTTGTATTAAAACTGAAAGTAGCTTATTTGTAAATGTCTGCCAGATTTCCTGGCCTGGGTTTGACTGTCTTTACAATATTTCTGTTGTACAAGTGTCATATCTGCTGCTTCAAACACTTTTTTTTCCATTGTTGTTGCGTTTTATTTACTACGAGAGCTGTTTGAATCTTTCCATCTTAGAACCTGAGCTCAGAGCTTTCAAACTGTAAATCACAAGATGGATTCTAAAGAAAAAAGCTCATTCCAATCTTTCAGCCATTTGCGTTCTGAATGCCGTCACCATCGTCTAGTAGTCGGCTCTTTCAAGGAGTATCCACAGGGTATTCTTTTCATTTGGAGCACGTTTTCAGTTTGTTGTATGTATTTATTACACACTTAGCTAGCTGGGTCTTGGCCATTTATTTGGTGCTAGTTTCTATAACAACCTGGAATACGTACTCATTTACTTGGGCCCTTAGCCATCAATGACCTCCCATCTCCTCCTTCCTCTGAAGTTGATGGTACAATGGGAGTTCATCATCCCGTCTGCAATCTATTGCATCCACTGTACAAGGGATTAGCCTCTAAAGCTTCACCATAGCCCTGTTGACCAGCCTTACCCATTTCCACCTCTCACAACGGGGACTTAGGGTTGGACCTTGAGAGGCCTGAGATATGTAGGAAAGTAGTAAATCTGCTCAGAACATGTCGGTCATTTAAAGCTGAGCCATTGAGTTATTAATTCCTTTCAACTCCTAACAGTTCAGTACCTGAGCATCATTCTGTTAGAGTGGTTCTTCCTAAAGGTCATAGAGTCACAGAACACTACAGCGCAGAAACAGGCCCTTCGGTCCATCTAGTCCATTTGTTAATGTTCCTTTTTGCACCCTGTGGCGCATCGGGCGGCTTTTTTTTTGCTGTTTCCTTAGTGTTTGTTTTTCTGCGAGGCCGAGTTGCAACAGATTTTCAGTGGATGCAATAGATTGCTAGCTCAACGCCCAACCCAGCATGGATGGAAAGCATGCAAGGGGCCGGCTGGATTTGAACCACTCGTCTCAAAGGCCGGTGCTGATGCCTCTACACCACTGGCCAGCTGATGTAGTTCATGCAAACTATTAATCTCTCTAGTCCCTTTGACCTGCACCCACACCATTGTCCTTCATACCCCACAGCCATCCATGTACCTATTCAAAGTTTTCTTAGATGTTGAAATCAAACTCACATCCATCACTTCTGCTGCAGCTCGTTACACTGAGTGAAGAGGTTCCCCCTCATGTTCTCCTTAAACATTTTACCTTTCCTCCTTAACCCATGACTTCTAGTCTCACTCAACTTTAGTGGAAAAAGCCTACTTGCATTTACCCAATCAATACCCCTCATAATTTTGTATACACTATCAACATAGAAACATAGAAAACCTACAGCACAATACAGACCCTTCAGCCCACAATGCTCTGCTGAACATGCACTTACTTTAGAAGTTACCTAGGGTTACCCATAGCCCTCTGTTTTTCTAAGCTTGTTGTACCTATCCAAGAGTCTCTTAAAAGACCCTATTGTATCCGCCTCCACCACTGTTGCCAGCAGCCCATTCCACACTTTCACCACTCTGTGTTTTTTTAAAAAAAGCTTACCCCTGACATCTCCTCTATTCCTACTTCCAAGCACCTTAAAACTGTGCCCTCTCATGTTCACCATTTCAGCCCTGGGAAAAAGGGCACACATGATTAAATCTCCCCTCTTTCTCCTCTGCTCTGGAGAATAAAGTCCTAAACTACTCACCCTTTCCCTATAACTTGGGTCCTCAAACCCTGGCAAATCCTTGTAAATTTTCTCTGCACTGTTATAATCTTACTGAGATTTTTCCTGGCGGTAGGTGACTGAAGCTACACCCAGTTCTCCTAATTAAGCCTCACCAATGTCTTATACAACTTCAGCATAACATCCTAACTCCTGCACTCAGCATGTTGATTTATGAAGGCTAAAGAGTCCTGAAGAAGGGTCTTGGCCCCAAAGCATCGACTGTTCATTCACTTCCATAGATGCTGACTGACCTGCTGAGCTCTTGCAGCATTTGGTGTATGTTGCTTTGAATTTCCAGCAACTGCAGACTTTCTCGTGTTTATAATGTGCCAAAAGCTCTCTTTATAGCCCTATGTGATGCTTCAGTGTTAAGTATTAGTGAGAGGCTGTGCCTAACTTCAGCATTCCAGCAGTATCATTGTGGATTTTTTTTCTAGGGTAAGTCATGCTTAACCGGTCAAAGTGGTATTTAAACTTCATTGCGGGACGCCAATAGAAGGGATTAATACCATCATCTTATTTATG
Organism: Hemitrygon akajei; assembly: GCF_048418815.1. Lineage (NCBI taxonomy): Eukaryota > Metazoa > Chordata > Chondrichthyes > Myliobatiformes > Dasyatidae > Hemitrygon > Hemitrygon akajei. The sequence continues at coordinate 59,414,284 of NC_133143.1, forward strand.
GTGTATCCCTTACCTTCTCTCTGTAGTCTGAAAGTTCCATGAATGTTTCAAGCAAGGTCCAACTAAACAGGAACCATCATGTAACTCACACAAAATGCTGGAGGAACTCAGCAGGCCGGGCAGCATTGGGGGGGGTGGGGGGGAGAAAAGTACAGCTGACATTTTGGCCAAGACCCTTCGGCAGGAGCAATTATGTGCAGCTACTGCTGGTGGTTTACAATTTTCAAAAGCTGTAATGTTCTTTTCTCTCCGGTATCAACACATTACCTTCATAGGCGCCATCGCAGCAAAACAATGAACCCAATTAAGTAAATGGTCTCTTAAGGCTGTTGAATGATCACTAATCCAGCTAATGTGGCTAATCTAGCCTCCAATAGAAACAATAGTTTAGTTAGGGGGTGAAGTCGGATCTGTGTAGACAACCACGATGGTTATGTGTGGTTTTGACTTTGGCAAAGTTCAAATCTAATTTATGTCCATGCTTTTTCAATGTAATGTTAAAAAAAAGTATTACTCAAAACTTGGCAAGGTGACTGAGAGTTGTGAATGATGAAGAACCTATGGACCATTTGTTTGTGCTTCATAAATCTTCAATCATTTTACTATAATATTAAAAAACGTCGGACCTCCAGCTTCTGCTGGAAACATTTATTCAGAGCAGCCTACGCAAAATGCTGAAGCAACTTAGCAGGTCAGGCAGCATCCGTGGAGGAGAATGTACAGTCATTGTTTTGGTCCAAATCAGATTTGGAAAGGAAGGGCGGAAGAAGCCAGACTAAGAAGGTGAGGAGAGGGGATGGAGTCCGTGCTGGCAGGCGAGAGGGAAGGTGGATGGGTGGGAGAGGGGGGAATGAAGTGAGAAGCTGCTACTGATGGGTGGAAAAGGTTGGATAGGCTGAAGAAGTAGTAATCTGATAGGAGAGGAAAAATGTGACTCTATTTGACTGCTAATAACAGAATTCCCCCAATGGATTGCCTGCCAAGTTTATTCAAACTAATGACAGATTTGACAAGTGCCAAATCTTGAGAGAAACAAGTTCTTTGTAAATTGATACTCCGTGTAGGTTGGGATGCCCAAAAAACCAGATATTTCTTAGCATGTCATAGTATAGCCTAGAAGTATTGAAATTAACAGCAGGCTTCGATGGTCACACTCAATGGTTTGACACTGGACTCTGTTTACAGCAGACTCTTCCCTATCTGTTTCTCCTCATACCTTCCCGATGTTGGTATTCTTCTGAAATTTGGTTCACTAAAGAGAGATGACATAAGGTTTCTGAGGTGGCTCCTTTATCAGCTAACACGAGGAAATCTGCAGATGCTGGAAATTCAAACAACAACACACACAAAATGCTCGTGGAACACAGCAGGCCAGGCAGCATCTATAGGGAGAAGCACTGTCGACGTTTCGGGCCGAGACCCTTTATCAGCTTTTGGTTTACCAAGTGGAGGAACTTGAAATTCAGCAAATTTAACAAACTTAATCTCTCATTTCTTCAGGCATTCCTTAGGATCAAGGATGCTTTGCTTTCACTTCTGCTCTGTGGCCTTTGATGAAAGCAGTGAGGGCAGGAACTGTTTGACAAGGCAGCTGGATGTGAGGAGTTTACTTCTGCATTCTTCCCTGGGTTTCTGTGAACATAGATGCACGGGCTCAGGGTTCTTAATCCAGTCTTGAACGCTGCTGCAATCTTGGGCCGGTGAACCAAAGGAGTCGGGCAAGATGTCGCAACTTTTCAAGAAGGGTTTGAAAATATCTTTCAACATTTTACTCCATGTGAAATGGACAGGGGTAGAGATTGCCATTGGACTCCATTCAGCACAGAAGCAGAACTGTGAGCCCACCGTGGCTATGCCGATCATCTGTACTGTTTTGAGAACGTGCAGGAATGATTTGATTTGCTCACCGGAGTTTACTGAGTGTAGTTAATGTCTTGAATCGGTATCAGGTTCATTATCGCTGACTTGGGATGTGGAAGTTGTTTTGCAGCAGCAGTACAGTATAATACATAACATTTACAATAAATTATAATGAAATATGCAATACTGTGCAGAAGTCTTAGATAGATAGATTGATAGATAGATAGATACTTTATTCATCCCCATGGGGAAATTCAACTTTTTTCCAATGTCCCATACACTTGTTGTAGCAAAACTAGTTACATACAATACTTAACTCAGTAAAAAATATGATATGCATCTAAATCACTATCTCAAAAAGCATTAATAATAGCTTTTAAAAAGTTCTTAAGTCCTGGCGGTAGAATTGTAAAGCCTAATGGCATTGGGGAGTATTGACTTCTTCATCCTGTCTGAGGAGCATTGCATCGATAGTAACCTGTCGCTGAAACTGCTTCTCTGTCTCTGGATGGTGCTATGTCGAGGATGTTCAGAGTTTTCCATAATTGACCGTAGCCTACTCAGCGCCCTTCACTCAGCTACCGATGTTAAACTCTCCAGTACTTTGCCCACGACAGAGCCCGCCTTCCTTACCAGCTTATTAAGACGTGAGGCGTCCCTCTTCTTAATGCTTCCTCCCCAACACGCCACCACAAAGAAGAGGGCGCTCTCCACAACTGACCTATAGAACATCTTCAGCATCTCACTACAGACATTGAATGACGCCAACCTTCTTAGGAAGTACAGTCGACTCTGTGCCTTCCTGCACAAGGCATCTGTGTTGGCAGTCCAGTCTAGCTTCTCGTCTAACTGTACTCCCAGATACTTGTAGGTCTTAACCTGTTCCACACATTCTCCATTAATGATCACTGGCTCCATATGAGGCCTAGATCTCCTAAAGTCCACCACCATCTCCTTGGTCTTGGCACCCTAGATCTTTAATATGGTTTCCACAGAGCTCTGATTCAATGTCATTGAGGCTGGGATTACCTGGGGAGAGAGAGCGAGAGAGAGAGAAGCAAGTGAGACAGCCAAGTCTGCAGCAGAACTGTAGCAAGTTCTCCAAGATATTTGCAGCAATCTTATAAAACTGCACAACAATGTAGCTAACAGAATTGGCGCAGTTTTAAAGGCAAAGGTAGTCACACAAAATATTGATCTGATTTAATTTTTTTTCACTGTTTACTGAACATTATAGTAAATTTTAAATGGAAGGCAAAGGAGAACGGGGAGTGGAGACAGAAAATTAAAAAAAAACAAATACTAAATATTTAAGCTACATACAGATCAGAAAAAAATCCCATTATTTCCCCACCGTTCCCTCTTTGCCAACTTTCTACATGTTTGATTTTTATTTTACATGTTCTCAGTTGTGTTATAACATGTACTCAGTTTTCATTGTTCCTGACTTTAATCCTGCAGCATTTTGCATTTTTATGTTGGATTTCCAGCATCTGCTGCGGCCTGGTCTAGACGCCCGCTTCTCAGTCCACATCCTACTCCTGAAAGGAGATTAAACAATGAATGTTGGTGCAGTATTGAGTTCCTTTCATACTATCTATTGCTGATACCTCTGAGGCAAATGATTATAGTTTAAAGTCCTACTTCAGGGATTTGTCAAAAGCCTATCTTGATAATCTGTAGGATTTGTGAGGACACTGAGGTAGGTGTAAGAGTCACACCCATGGGGCACGGCATCAATCCAAAGGTCACATCTGCTCTCTCAGATGGATGTAAAACCCCCTTGACACTTTACAAAGAAGAGCTAAAGAGTTTTCCCTGGTTCCTGGCAATTGTTCAGCTGTCAGCTCCCATCACTAAGTTAGACCATCTGATTCACATTGCTAGTGGGTGCTTGCTGTGTGCAAATTTCAGAATGGCTACTATACGCCTTCTCATTAATGCTATCAGAGAGAAAGCACAAGAGTCTGAAGACACACATTCTACATTGTTGGAACAGGTTCTTCCCCTCTTCCATCAAATTTCTGTAAGGATAATGAACTACGGACAACACCTCACTATTTTTTGTTTTCTTTTTGCACTTATTTAGTTTTACATATAAGATGATAAATCTGATTCTGATATTTCTTATTTCTTTCATTCCTTTAGAATATTCTGTGTGGCATAATTAGCAATTTGGCTGTTCATTTGAAAGATCTCAATCCTTTTTAAGTGCAATATCAAATAGAACATAGAGCATTATAGCATAATACAGGCCCTTTGGCCCATAATGTTGTGTCAACCTTTTAACCTACTCTGAGATCAATCCAACCCTTCCTTTCTACAGTGCCCTCCATTTTTAATATCATTCATGTACCGCTCAAGGAATGCATTAAATGTCCACAATGTATCTGCCTCCACCATCACCTCTGGCAGTGTATTCCATGCACCCATCACACTCTGTGTTAAAATAAAATAAAATAACATAATAATCTCTAGCAAACCCCCCTCCATAGTTTCCTGCAATCCCATTCAAATTATTAGCCATTTTCATCCTGGGGGTAAAAATCTTATTTGTTATTTTATTTTATTTGGGATACAGCGCGGAGTTGGCCCTTCAAGCTGCATCGCCCTGACAATCCTGATTTAACCGTGACCTAAACAAGGGACAATTAAAATAAATGACCAGTTAACCTACCCAGTACATCTTTGGAGTGTGGGAGGAAGCTGGTGATCTGGAGGAAACGGGCATTCCATGGGGAGGACGTACAAAGACTCCTTACGGAAGGGCACCGGATTTGATCTCTGAACTCCAGTTGTCTACTTGACCAATGCCTTTTATCATCTTATGCACCTCTATCAAGTCAACTCTCGTCCTTCTTTGCTCCAAAAAGAAAAGCCTTAGCTTGCTCAACTTATCCTGATACGATAGCCTCTCCAGTCCAAGCAGAATCCTGGTAAATCTCCTCTGCACCCTCTCTAAAGCTGAGGAAATAGACACAATGCTTTAAATAATGCACACAGATGTTTCCAAGGTTGATTTTTTTAATACTTTCATACTTGTCGTTCACTCATTTACACCAGCATGTTATCTCAGTGAAATTATTCATTTGACATTCCTCTTCACTCCTCTGCGGATGCATGAAGGTGAATTGCTGATTTCTTTTGTTTGATAAAACATTTCCCAGTTTACTGCATGAGTCATTGAAAGGAAAAACACCCTTTTATATATCATGATCTTTTAAACATCGCCTTCAGATATTTAGTTCTGTGCTTATCAGAAATCTTTAATTATAAAAGGGGATTAACTTGAAAATGGGGATTGCCCAGAATAACAGTATCGCCATCTCTAAGCAAATAACACCTGCACGCCAACTTTCTTTTCCTTTTACATTTCTGCAAATTTTTGATTGAATACATATATAATTGTATGCTTATTTTCTGTAATATTTTGTATCACCATATTACTTTGGTGGTAATTATATTTGTAACATTCATAAAACATAGGGCACCTCATTAGCTGTCTGGGTAGCCTCCTATCTGATGGCATGAACGTCGACTTCTCTAACTTTGTTAATTTTTCCTCCTCCTCTTCACTCATCTTGCATTCCCCTCCCTGGCCTCTTACCTCTTCTCCTTACCTGCTTATCACCACCCCTCCTTCCCTTACACCCATGGTCCACTCTCCTCTCCTCTCTGATTCCTCCTTCCCTTACACCAGGGGTGTCAAACTCATTTTAGGTCACGGGCTGGATTGAGCAAAATGCAGCTTCATACGGGCCGGATCAGTCGGACGCGTGCGAACGCAGCTTTCGTTGCCTCCGTTTTTTCAGCCTGCTCTCATGTGTCTCAGTCTCTGCTATAACTACAAAGTGTTTCACTTTACAAGTTCGGTTTCTTATGAAGAAGACTGCCGAGCAAGACTGCCGAATAAACACTAAAAACCCTGAAAACCTGGTACCTGAATAAACTCAGCATTAGCCATATCATACGCCATAGGCGCTTCGATTACTGGGGCCAGCTTTAATAGTAATTAGATATTATCTCGCGGGCCAAAGATAATTCCACCGCGGGCCTTGAGTTTGACATATATGCCTTACACCCATGGTCCATTCTCCTCTTCTATCCGATCCCTCCTTCTTCCCTTACACCCATGGTCCATTCTCCTCTTCTATCTGATCCCTCCTTCTTCCCTTACACCCATGGTCCACTCTCCTCTCCTCTCCGATTCCTCCTCCTTCAGCCCTTTCCCTTTTCCACCTTTCGCCTCCCTGTTTATCCCCCTCCTCCACCCACCTCGCTTCACCTATCACCTTCAAGCTTGTGCTCCTAACCCTCCCCTACCTGCTTCTGCTGCCTGACCCACTGAGGTCCTCCAGCATTTGTATGTATTACACTGTGCGTAGAAAAGTATGGTACAGGCCCTTCGGCCCACGATGTTGTGCTGGCCTCTTAATGTACCGTTAAGACCAATCTTGCCCTTCCCTTCCACATCAGACTAACACTGAGGCCTTCCATTGGCTGGGGTCAACCATGGATGTTGTTCATGTTCCTGCTGTTTATGTGACGTGCAAGCCAGGGCAGAATAATAGGAAGAGCAAGCTGTTGCCCTCTCTGTGCAGTGGCTGAATCTAAAGGGACAGCAGAAACCGACACAGCTCAGTGCCAGCCACATCACAGGAGTTGCTAGTCAGCGTTGAATTCAACTCTGTGCCTTGGGGTCTGTGGTTCCAGATTATTCCTTGGGGTTTGCTCCCTGAGGTTTTCCCTGTGACTGGCTACAGCCGCAAGGCGGTGGAGGTTTGAGATCGAGCGTTTTCCTCCTCTGAGGTGAGCTGCCAACCACATCTGTGTGAAGCAACTGGTTTTAAGGTGCCATTGCCCATTCTCCTGTCAGTGGAAAGGGTTCCACTGGGCTTAGTCAGTAAGCCAGACATGAAGGCCAAAAGCTTGACTTGGTTGATAAAGGTTATTTGAGATGCACGCCATTGGGAGCATTTAATAGGCTGTGGGAACTTATCCCCACTACCAGCCCCGACTTGTAGCAACCTTAAGGAACCAGACTGTCAGGATATTCTCACAGCAGTTCCAACCGCCTATCCGTTTCCCTCAAATTGCACTTGGATGTGTATCGCCATTTCTTTGTTGTTATCACTAGTTCTTTGTGGTGATTGGGCCCATTCCTAGCACTGAGGGATTACCTTCACAGAAGGACTGTGGTTGTTTAGGATATGACCCATTACTGTCTTCCTGAGAATAATCAGGGATAGAAGTTAAATGCTGCCCTTGTCATCCAGTCTCGCATCCCGTGGAAGTACTCACGAGGAGATGCTTCCTCACACTTACTGAGTTGGATTAATAATAACAGTTGCCATGTGATGGCTTCCTGACAGACTGCTTGTTGCCTTGTTAGGAAGCCATGTGGGCAGCATGGTGGCATATAGGTTGGCACAATCACTTCACAATGTCGGTGATCACCAATCCAGGTTCAATTCCTGCTGCCGTCTCTCAGGAATTCTTCATGTGTCTGTGTGGATTCCCTCCGGTTTCCTCTCATTTTCCAAAGTTGTACAGGTTAGGGCTAGTAAGTTGTAGGGGACACTTGCCCTCAGCGTAAACCTCACTGATTTGATTTGACACAAGTGACGTATTTCACTGTATGCTATGATGTACAGGAGTTCCCCCCCCCCCCCCCCTTTACAAAGGTAGAGCGTTCCTATGAAACCTTTCTTAAGCCAAAATGGCGTAAAGCGAAGAACCATTAATTTATACGGGAAAAATTTTCGTAAAAGCGAAAATCCTCTTTGCAATGCGAAAACAGGTTACTGATGTAGGTCTTTTGTAAAAGTGAAGTGGCGTAAAGTGAACACTCCTAAAGCGGGGGGACACCTGTATAAATAAAGCTAATCTTTCTTTCTAACCCTTTCTAAAGGAAAGAAGGAAAAAATAAAGGGCATAAAGGAATAAAAACGACAGCATCGATTTCCTTGGGAAAATGAAGCCTCGCATTGTAAAATAAAATGTTCAGTACAGTCAGTCACATCCTCCACACCGAAGGTTTTATGACCTACGAGTGTTTTCTATTATGTAGACAGATGGTGCAGCCAATTTGTTGACAATGAATCAAATTAGATTTTAGTTTTGATGGAATAATTCCAGGTTTTGGAAATATTCTGATAATGCTTCTTAAGAAAAGACTGGAGGAGTCTCAGATGGAGCAACGACTTTAGTATGGCATCCTTTGTTGCCCTTGTTACAGCTATTCTGACATCCAGTGAAAGTTCTCAGGAGGAGATGCTTGCTCACGTTTATTGGATTAATATAACTGTTGCCACATGGTGGCTTCCTAACAAACAGTCAAATTTCTGCGGATGTACCATGGAGAGCATTCTAACTGGCTGCATCAGCATCTGGTATGGGAGAAGCTGGGGGTGGGGTTGCCACTGCACAGGCTCAAAGAAAACTGCAGACGGTTGTAAACTTAGTCAGTTCCATCATAAGCACTCGCCTCCGTAGTATCCAGGGCATCTTCAAGGAGCAATGCCTTAAAATGGCGGAGTCTATCATTAAGGGCCCCCATCAACCAGGGCATGCCCTCTTCTCTTTGCTACCATAAGGAAGGAGATGCAGGAGCCTGAAGGGACACACTCAATGATTCAGGATTAGCTTCTTCCCCTCTGCCATCCGATTTCTAAATGGACATTGAACCCATGAGCACTATCTCACTACTTTTTTATTTCTATCTTTGCACTAATTATTTCACTATTTTATCTAGCTATAAATATATATATATTTACTGTAATTCACTTTTTTCCCCTGTTATTATGTATTGCATTGTACTGCTGCCACAAAGTCAATAAATCTTGCAATACATGCTGGTGATATTGAAACTGATTCTGTTTCTCTATGTGTGAACTACCTGTAAAGCATACAGATAAGCTGACTTTTTAGATTTGACTATGTTCTGAAGAGTTGGTTCGAGATGAATGCACGACTTTATGTACAAGACCCAATGAAACTTTCATAATTACCTAAACTAGCAGATGATTGAGCCTGGTATTAAGGGAATGCAGAATTCTCTTCTCACAGCTCTGAATCAGATTCATTATCAGATTTATTTCATGACGTATGTCAGTAATAATAAATCTGATTCTGACTGACCTATGTCATATAATTTGTTGTATTGTGGCAGCAGTACAGTGCAATGCATGAAATATATTACATGTTACTGTAAGAAATCTAAAACAAAAGTGCAATATTGGGAAGTAGTGTTCATGGGTTCATGAATCATTCATGTCTTAATATGGAGGTTACGAAGTTGTTTCTAATGTTAAGTTTTTTCGGTTTCCTGCACCTCCCTGGTAGTTGTGACGAGGAGAGGGCATGTTTCAGATGGTGAAGGTCCTTACTGTTGATTGCTGCCTTCTTGAGGCACTGCCTTTGGAAGATGTCCTTGCTGGTGAGGAGGCTCGTGTCCATGATGAAGCTGGCTGAGTTTGCAACCTTCTGCAGCTTATCCTGACCGTGTGCATTGGCACCTCCAGACCAGCGTAGACTTTTCTTGTGGGCGTTTAGGTTGGGCAACTGAGCTTGGCTGTCTTGTTACAAGTGTTAGGTGTTGCTTCATGCATTGTCACAATTGCAAGTAAGTGGTCTGATTGTTTTGCATTATGGAATGACACAGCGCTTCACAATGTTGCATAACTGCAACATCAGTATTCTGTTGTGGTCTGAACTGGATCATTTTAAAAAACCCATCTTTTCATGCCTTTTCATGGCAGACTGAGAATACACTTGGTCAGATAAAGCACGAGCCAAAACATGATAATTTTAATTCATAAAAATATATACAGTACCCTCCAGCCTGATGGCGTGAATATTGATTTCTCCTTCTCGTGAACAGCCCCTGCCCCTTCCTCTATTACCCACTCTTGACCTTTTACATCGTCTCACCTGCCTATAACTTGCCCCGGGCCCAGCTCCTCTTTCCCTTTCTCCTACTGTCCACTCTCCCCTCTTATCAGATCTTTTCTTCTCCAGTCCTTGACTGTTCCCACCCACCTGGTTTCACCTATCACATCCCACCTAGGCTCTTACCCCTCCCCCTATGATCTAATTCAGGCATCTCACCCCTTCCCCCCCCCCAGTCCCGATGAAGAGGCTCGGCCTAAAACGTCAGCTGTTTACTCTTTTCCCACAGGTGCTGCCTGGCCAGCTGAGTTCCTCCAGCATGTAGTGCGCGTTGCATTATATACTGAACGTGGTTATACATTTAAATTTTCAATCAATAACCTTCCTCCAAACAATAATGGTTTCTGAAATCAGTCAGTGAGTCATACTGTTTGTCGACAACAAAATAATTCTAGACTAATTTACTTTGTTTACCATCTGCTAGAGGATTTTCTTGTTTTCTCATTTGTAGGAGGCATCCTGAAAGATTAGCTGTTCAGCGTTTAAATCAGCTGTCATCCATATGCCTTATTTTTTTTGTTGCGTGTTTTCCTTTCCATAAGGTCATTCTTCATCATAACAAGCTGGGTCGTAATCTGATAGAATGGTTAGAAATAAATCCACTTTGGCAGATGGTCACCCATTGCTCGGTGTGTATAGTTACCAATGCAATGCTGAGTGTGTACTGAATCTTACCGAGCCTGGATATTGTGCTGGGAGATGGCTGAGCTTCCACATCATTACTCTTACTTTGAACCAGATTTTTTTCTCATCTCTGCATTTCATCAACTGTTTCACAGACTTCATCAGGTCTCTGGCAGTAACAATCAGGGCGAGATGTTCCTTCCGAGCCGTTTGGCAGAAGAGATATTAATTAGGGCTTCAGATGAAGATTGGAAAAGATTAGCCTGGAATTATATAGTTTGATAAGATGCTTGGCGACTCTTGTTGGCTGACCTGGGGAAATTATAATATGTCTTTATTTTATGGGCCAGAATTTGTAACCCAGCATGGTCAAGGACCCTTTCCATTCATCCCACAATCTCTTTGACCTAGCATCAAGCAGAAGGTACCACAGCATCAGAACAAGGAGTGTTAGACTGGGTAAAAGTTTCTCCCCCTAAGCTGTGAGACTCCTGAACACCCTGCTACCACCCAGCACACTATTTATGTATTTTTTAAAAATTGAGATAGTGTGCGGAATAGGCCCTCTTGGCCCTGCGCCAGCCAGCCAGCCACCCCAATTTAATCTGAACATAGTCGCAGGACAATTTACATTGACCAGTTAACTTACCAACCTGTATGCCTTTGGTCTGTGGGTGGAAACCGGCGCTCCCAGCGGGAACCCATGCAGTCACGGCAGGAATGTACAAATCCTTACAGCTAGCGGTGGGAAATGAATCTGGGTTGCTGGTACCATGAGGCATTGTGTTAACAACTACGCTATTGTGCCACTGTGACAATGCCAGTGGCAGTATACTGCTGCATATTTAATTATATGTTGTGTATGCGTGCGCTTTATGTCAACTTGTACATCGACTGAATACTTTTTTAAAAATCTGTTAATATATTTGTGTTAATATCATTTTATGGGATGTCTGAGGTGTATGTACTGAGTTATGCACCTTGGTTGCTGAGGAACGTTATTTTGTTTAGCTGTATATATGTGTATGGTTGAATAAGCAGCAAGTTCAACCCTAACTTGAACTCTCTGTTGACATATGGCGAGAAAAAAAATATGGGTTAACCATCAATAATTCCTGCCCTACACCCACCATACCTCCAACCCAGCCTCTCGTGTAGGAATCCTGAGTTTTCTGAAGCATTCAGAGAGTAACTTTGAAATAACAGAAAATGGTTTTAATTTTTGGGAGAAGTTCTGTAGGAGGATAGTAAATTCTGCTGTTTTTCTTCATCAGAACAAGTTAGAACTTTATGTACTGGTTTCCTCCCATACAATAATCATGTTATTTTTATTTGTTTCCTTTCTAAAACCATCAACCATATTGTGAGACAACATCCTGTGATCATCTTAGTCAGGTCATCGTGGCCTTAAAAATGCTACTTTGGGGAAGTAGACTTCCCCCACGGTTTTCTTTATCTTGAGATCTCTATTTATATTCTGAAGCATGTTGTTTTGATCTGAAAGGGGATGCATGTACTACGTGGAGTTAATAGTAAACAAAATAATCTGTAAGTAAATGCATTAATTACTCTGCTGCATGTGGCTTTAATTGTTGATGTTACTCACAGAATATTTAAAATTTCATCAACTTCCCAATATAAAGAATTTTTCAGCAGTTAAGTATGAAGTAGAATTTTAGAAGTAACGCTTCCGAGAATAAAGATGTTAGGATGCTTACAATTACCGGCTTACTGTTTACCTGTGCTGTGCACTACATGCATTTTGAATTATATTTCATTAACTTATTTGTGGTTGTATTTTGTTTTATGTGCTGTGTGTGATATATGTATTGCCGGTGCACTGTGGTCTGGAAGAACGTTGTTCTGTTTATATATGTGTATAGTCAGATGAAATTGGTCAGTTGTGTTGAAAGGTTAATAATGAATTGGCTACCTAGTAGTGTAGGATGGCCAGTATTAAACTGGGTGCCTGTTACACAGTAGTGTAGATGTGCAATGTAGATTGGCAGTTGTTGTGTCTACTTGGAAATGTTGGATCGCATGTAACACAGTTGTGTAGGGTGCTCAGTGCTGGACTAAGTACTAGTTATTAGTTCTTCCTGTTTTCTCTCTACTGACATCAACTCCAAGAAAGATTGTGAGTTCCACATAAAAGGCAGTTAGAATATAGAGCATTACAGCTCAGCACAGGCCCTTTAGCCCATGGTGTTTTGCTGACCCTTTAAACTATCCAAAGGTCAATCTAACTCTCCCCTCCCACACAACCCTCTCTTTTTATTTTATCCATATGCCTATCTGAGAATCTCCTAAATATCCCTAATGTTTCTGCCTCTGCCATCACCCCTGGCAGTGCATTCCAAACACTTACTATCCTCCGTAAAATAAAAAAACACTTGTGTCTGACATCCACCCCCCCCCCCCCCCCCCCGCCACCCCATACATTCCTCCAAACATCTTGTATTAGTAATTTCTGCCCTGGGAAAAGTCTCTGGCTGTCCACTCAACTTATGCCTTTTATCATCTTGAACTCCTCTATCAAGTCGCCTCTCATCCTTCTCCTCTCTAAAGAGAAAAGCTTGAGCTCACTCAACCTATCCTCTTTAGGTATACTCTCTAATCCAGGCAGCAATCCTGGTAAATCTCCTCTGCACCCTCTCTAAAGCTTCCACAACCTTCCTATAATGGGGTGACCAGAACTGAACACAAGTGTGGTCAAACTAAAGAGTTTTATTGAGCTGCAACTTTACCTTGCTGCTCTTGAACTCAATCCCCCAACTAATGAAGGCCAACACACCTTACGCCTTCTTTACCACCCTATCATCTTGCGTAGCACTTTGATAGCTCTATGAACATGAGCCCCAAGACCCTCTGTTCCTTCCCACAGTTAATTGAACCCTGCCATTAACCTTGTATTCTGCCTTCGAGTGCAGCCTTCTTACCAACTTACCAAGCTGATTTGATAGCATGATTTATGGTTACCCTTGATTTCTTCGCTGTGATTTAAAGATGCTGATCTTGCAAGTACTGAGGCAGACTCAGTTGTCAATCCATTTTTCTGAGGGCATTTCTTTAACACAGGAATGGGCTGTCTTGCAGGTGAACATCGTAATACTCTCTGTGGAGTCTGGCAGTAATGCAAATGGAGAGATCAGTAAATAAACTTCAAAGTTCTTTATCACAGCTGTATAGCAATGCAGGCACCTTATAGACATTCAAGTTCAAGTTTAATTGTCATTAAACTACACATTTATACATCCAAATGAAACAGCGTTCCTCTGGGGCCAAGGTGGCAAAACACAGTACATATAGTTACGATAGCGTATACAGCAACAAAAAATGTGGCACACCTCCTTAAGGTGACACCCAGTCTCATACCAACCTCCACCCAAGGGGTAGCACAGTAGCGTAGTGGTTAGCACAACACTTTACAGTACAGATACAATTCCTGCCGCTGCCTGTAAGGAGTTCGTACGTTCTCCCCGTGACTGCTTGGGTCTCCTCCGGGTGCTCCGGTTTCCTCCTGTAGTCCAAGGAAGTGCCGGTTGGTAGGTTAGTTGGTCATTGTAAATTGTCCCGTGATTTGGCTGGGGTTGAATAGGGGGGATTACTGGGCAATGTGACTCGAAGGGCCTATTCCGTGCAGAGTCTCAGTACATAAAAGGAAATTAAAAAGAGAATCACAAACTAGAAGGCACAGGCTTAAAGTGAGAGAGAAAAATTTAAAGAGCCCTGAAGGGCAACTTCTTCACAGAGAGTAAGGGTGGTGTGTGTATAGAATGAGTTGCCAGAGGAAGTGGTTGAGCCAGGTACAGTAATCACTTTTAAAATACGTTTGTACAGGTACATGGATAGGAAAGGTTTGGAAGATATAGAGGCCAAACACTAGCAAGTGGGACTAGCTTAGAATGGCACCTTGGCTGGCACAGATTTGCTGGGCTGAAGGGCCTGTTTTCATTCTGTATGACTCGATGACTTGTTACGACAGGAAGAACATTTACACCGTAAGCTGGTGAATGTCATTAAAGTCAGTTTGAGAATGGACTTATTGGCACATGCTTTTTTAATATCCCTGTGACAAAGGATAAGGGATGATGGAAAAATAACAAAAATGCCGCTTTAAACAGGTCTGCTCTGCTGCCTCCCTTTTCTAAGTAAGAGCATATTTAAATTGTCCCTTACAAATTGTTATGATGGTTCTTGTTTACTTGTGTGAAAGGCAGAATAGTAACCGATTCCCCGGCAATAGTAGATTTTGGGGCTTGGCCTAATATTCATTGTCACTATCATTTAATTTCAAAGCCATAGATGGTGTGAGATAACAGAAGTGAAAGCTATAATAATGTTTGTGTTGCCTTAAGAACTGGCTCATCTACTGAACTCATTTACCACACGCACAATCATACCGATTTCCAATAATGTGAATTATACTCAGGTGATGTGTGTATTGAATTGAAGTATTAAAGGCCTATTAAAGGTCATTCTAAGCTTTAACTTGTGTGCTAACTGTCCAGCTGCTTTACTGAAACTTAGGTGAAATGCACCAAGTTTTAAAATGGTTTTTTAACTTTTAAAAGATGTAGGCCAGGTTATGTGGTATTTTAGATCTTTTTAACTACGTGTATATATATTGGGTGCAGTGGTGACTGTGGTTTTCTATGTCGTTGGTTTTATTAGGAATTTGCCGAGAAGCATGTGTTTTATTTTCTAAGAATACCCATTTCCTAGTAATTTAAACCCTACAGCCTATGTCACTATCGGCTTATCAAGTTGCAAATTCTGTCTGTTGAGTTCAACCAAAATGTTTCTTCAGAGCTGCAGCCTGTTTTAGCAGTTGTCACACTACCAGCAAGAAAGTGATTTACTTGAAGATATAACTGTTGAACACAAACCAATTATAGTGTAAGTTAGTGAGGTATATTTTCAAGAACACTTTGCAAGGAAAAACAAGTGGGGCAGATTTACTCTTTTAGTGTATTATTGATGCTTCCTGGGGTGAGGAGTCTAGGACCAGAGGGCACAGCCTCAAGATAGAAGAATTTCTCTTTTAGAACAGAGGTGAGGAGGAATTTCTTTAGCTAGAGAGCAGTGAATCCCTGGAATTCATTACTGCAAACGGCTGTGGATGCCCTGTCATTGGGTATATTTAAAGCAAAGGTCGATAGGTTCTTCTTATTTAATCATTTGCAGGATGTGGGCGTCACCAGCTAAGCCAACTTTTAATGCCCCTCCTTAGTTGCCCGTGAGAAGGTGGTGATGAGCTGCCTTCCTGAACCGCTACAGTCCCTGAGGTGCAGGTACACCCACAGTGCTGTTAGGGAGGGAATTCCATGAGTTTGACCCAGCAACAATGAAGGAACGGTGATATGTTTCCGAGTCAGGATGGTGAGTGATTTGGAGGGGGATTTCCAAGTGGTGGTGTTCCCAGGTATCTGCTATTCTTGTCCTTCCAGGTGGTAGTGATCGTGGGTCTAGAAGGTGCTGCTTTAGGAACTTTGGTGTGTTGTTGCACTGCATCTTGTAGATAGTACACACTGCTGCAACTGCTCATCGATAGTAGAGGGATTGGATGCTTGTGGAAGGGGTACCAATCAAGTGGGCTGCCTTGTACTGGATGGTGTCAAGCTTCTTGAGTGTTGATGGAGCTGCACTCATCCAGGTAAGTGGCGAGAACTCCTGACCTGAGCCTTGTAGATGGTGGACCGGCTTTGGGGAGTTTGAAGGTGAGTTACACGCCACAGGATTCCTAACCTTTGACTTGCTCTGGTAGCCAAGGTGTTTATCTGGCTAGACCAGTTTAGTTTCCTGTCAATGGTAACCCCCCAGGATGTTGATAGTAGGGGGATTCAGTGATGGTGATGCTACTCAGTATCAAGGGGTGACAGTTAGACCCTCTCTTGTCGGAAATGGTCATTGCCTGGCACTTGTGGCTCAAATGTTACTTGTCAGCCCAAGCCTGGATATTGTCCAGGTCCTGCTGCAGTTGGGTATGAACTGCTTCACTATCTGAGGAGTCATGAATGGTGTAGAGCGTTGTGCAGTCATCTGCAAACATCTCCACTTCAGACCTTATGATGGAAGGAAGGTCATTGATGAAGCTGCTGAAGATGTTTGATCCTAGGAAACTTCCCTGAGGAACTCCTGCGGTGATGTCCTAAGGATGAGGTGATTGATCTCCAACCATGACAACCATCTTCCGTTGTGTCAAGTATGATTGCAGAGGAGTTTCCCCCTAATTCCCATTGACTCCACTTTTTGCTATACTTGGTCAAGTGCTGCCTTGATGTTGAGGGTTATCACTCTCGCCTCACCTCTGGTATTTAGCTCTTTGGTCCATGTTTGGACCGAGGAGCTGATGAGGTCAGGAGCTGAGTGGCCTTGACAGGACCCAAACTGGACATACATAAGCAGGTTATTACCTAGCAGGTGCTGCGTGATAGCACTGTTGATGACCCCTTCCGTTACTTTGCTGATGATTGAGAGCAGGCTGATAGGGTGGTACTGTAATTTCTTGATTAATAAGGACATCAAAGGTAATGTAGACAAGGCAGCTGAATTGGGATTGAAAGGAATGATAAGTCAGCCATGATGGAATGGCGTACTCGGTAAGCCAAATGACCTCATTCTCCTCTCTTGTCTTATGGACTGAAAAAGTGAAGTTTATTAGGTCTACTGGAAAGTAACAATGCTCAACTGGCAATTGAAAATGAGTAACCAATAGAGAAAAATACCATCAGTCACTTGAGATTTGACATCCTCATAATAGTAAAGCCTGTCTTGTGATAGTATTTACTGCCCAGCAATGGGACCTGGGTTTTTGTTCTGCTGTTCTACTGTTGTTCTGCACCAGTTAGCTGCCTCATGATTAATTGTGCTCATTGTTAATATAGTAACATTTTCAAACTTTGCAAAAACTTGTTTGCGTAGTGGTTTTTAAATTGCTCATGGAATTAAAGCTTCAAAAGTTTCAAAGGTTCGTTTAATATCGAGGTATACAACTCTGAAATTCTTCTTCTCCGGGTAGCCATGAAACCAAGAAAGAAAAGCAAGGCAGCACGATCACCAACCCCCCACCCCCCCCAACTCCCCCTCCCTGCAGAATAAAAGAACAAAAACGGCACAGGCACATCAAAACCCAAACCCCTCCTCCTGCACAAACCCCCCCCCCAAAAAAAACGGAACAGGTACATCGATCCCCAACAGTGCAGGATGGCCCCTTTGGCCCATGATGTTATACTGACCTTTTAACTACTCCAAGATCAAATCTAGTTGATTAAACTAAATCGATCTGGTTGGTTAAGGCTGGGTTTCTGGCACCTTCCTTGAAAGGAGGCTGCTGGAGAGGGGCACCAATATAATGGCACAAGGTGACATAAGTATTCGGGTGATACACGTGCAAGGAGTCAGACTGTGTCTTGAGTCAAACGTTTCTGTTAAGCTCCGAGTCACGATTTTTCCTGCTGAGCTTCCAAATCTGCTTGAGGAGTGAAGGTCTGCCAAGGTCATAGTTGTGATGCAGCCACGCACATTTGAGGAAGTAAAATTTGGGTGGCGCAGTAGGGTAGCTGTTCGTAGAATGCTCTGCAGCAATCAGTGATCAGCAATTCCTGCCTCTGGCATGAAAGAGTTTGTATGTTCTCCATGTGACTACATGGGCTTCCCCCCCCCCCACCCCCCCAGCATTCCAAAGATGTACAGATTAGGGTTCATAAGTTATAGGCATGGTATGCTGGCTCTGGAAGCATGCTGGCTCTTGCCAGCTGCCCACAGCACATCCCCGGACTGTGTTGGTCGTTGACAGAATAGATGCTCTGTATGTTCCAATGTACACGTGACAAATAAAGCTTAGTCCAAATAGGTGAAATGGGTGAAATCAGTGATTCACAGAAATGTACTTCACCTGCAGAAGGCTAGCAGTTTAAAGCTAAAAGCAAATGTTATTATCAAAGTATATGTTTCGCCATATATAATCCTGAGATTCATTTTCCTGTGGGCATACTCAGCAAATCTATAGAATAGTAACTGTAACAGGATCAATGAAAGATCAACCAGAGTGCAGTAGACAACAAACTGTGCAAATACAAATATAAATAAATAACAATAATTAACAAGAACATGAGATAGAGTCCTTAAAGTGAGATCATTGGTTCTGAAAGCATTTCAATGATGGGGCAAGTGAGTGTAGTTATTCCTTTTATTTAAGTATTGTGCATTTCTATCATATTGCGTGATGAAATTGTAGCTGAAAATTAATTGTAAAATGCGATTGGTATATGGTGAAGTTTACCAACCTCATTTTATGATTTACTTTGAACTTTGTAAGCATGTTGTGGTTCAGGAGAGAACATTACGATCCTTCATGCGATTTTTCCATTATCTGGGAGCACCACTGTTTATGGTTAGGCCCATTAAACCCAAAGTAGTCACATAGTTTTTTTAATGCATTTTCTGGCCAATTTTTTTCCCTAAGATTACCACTGGAATCTTAAACCAAGTTCACAGCTTATTTGTGGTAATATTTTGTTTTATATGCTATGTGTGATATGTGCTTTGCAAGTGCACCGTGGTCTGGAGGAATGTTGTTTCATTTGGAGAGAGATGTATATATGTATATGTGTGTCAGTTGACAATGAACTTGTGTGGGCAGTTTTGAACCCCTTATCTAAGAACATGTGTGTTAGCATTGGAGGGGTTCCAGAGGAGGTGCTCAAGAATGATTCTGGGAAAGGAAGGGTTAATCTAAGTGGATCATTTGATGTCTCTGGGCCTGTACTCACTGGAGTTTAGAAGAATGAGAGGGGATCTTATTGATACCAATCGAAGATTGAAAGGCCTAGATAGATTGGTTGTGGAGAGGATGTTTCCGATAGTCTAGGATCAGGGGGCACAAAATAAAGGGACACCCATTCAGAACAGATGAGGGGGAATTTCTTTAAAGGTTCAAATGTTCATTTATCATCAAGGTATACAACTCTGAAATTCTACAATTCTTCAGGTAGCCATGGAAGAGAAAGGCAGCAGGATCATCAACCCCCAAATCCCACCTCTCCACCAAAAAAAAATGACCAGGAACAGAAGAGTCGCAGCAACCCCCAAATACTCTTGGGGCTCAGATTCAGCAGCAGACCTTTCCCTCTCCAGTACAGAGCAACCGATCATACCTCGATACTTGCTTCAATGCTTCAGTCTCCTTCGTTGCTTTAATTGGCTATCAATGGGAGCTTTAATCGACAAACATCGGCTTGCACCCCATCCTGTAGCCTGTCCGCTACGAGGTTCATGCCAGCGGCCTCTTGGAATCCACTCTTCAGCCAGAGGGTGGTGAATCTGTGGAATTCATTGCCACAGACAGCTGTGGAGGCCAAGTCATTGGGTGTATTTAAAGCAGAGGTTGATGAGCTCTTGATTAGTCAAGGTGTCAAAGGTTACAAGGAGAATGGGGTTGAGAGGGATAATAAATCAGCCATGATAGAATGGTGGAGCAGACTCTGTGGGCTATGTCTTATGGTCTAATAATAACAGCAGCACAACAACTGGAAAGATAAATAATTAATACATGAAGCTAGGAGCGAAGATAATGCAACAATAAACATGAGAAAATCTGCAGATGCTGGAAATTCAAGCAACACACTCAAAATGCTGGTGGAACGCAGCAGGCCAGGGAGCATCAGTGGAAAAGAGTACAGCTGATGTTTCAGGCCGAGACCCGTCGGCAGCACTAGAGGAAAAAAAGATGAGGACGTAGAGTCAGAATGTGGGAGGAGGGGAGGAGAAACACAGAGCGATAGGTAAAACCAGAAGGAGGTGGGGAAAGGGGTCAAATGAAGAGGTGGGAAGGAGATAAAGAGCTGGAGAAGGGGAATCTGATAGGAGAGGACTGAAGGCCATGGAAGAAAGAAAAGTGAGAGGAGCACCAGACGGGGTTGATTGGTAGGTAAGGAGATAAGTTGAGAGAGGGGAAGGGGCATTACCAGAAGTTTGAGAAATCGATTTCCATGCCGTCGAGTGCAGGTTGCAGGTGCCCAGACGGAATTTAAAGTTTTATACCTCCACCCTGAGTGTGGCCTCACCGTGACAGTATAGAGGAGGCCATGGACTGACATGTTGACATGGGAATGGGAAGTGGAATTAAAATAAGTGGCCTCTGGGGAAATACCACTTTCTATGGTGGTGCTCGGCGAAGTAGGTCAGGTCATCAGCTATCATCAGTAACTTTAATTCTCAGGTAGACTGGGCAAGTCTGATTCTCAAACAGAGTTTGGGAGCTACATTCATTGAATGTAATCAGGATTGCTTTCTGCGACAGGCCATCTTTGATCTTGAGTTATAAAGTAGAGCAATTAACAGTCTCACAGGGGGAAACCTCCAGCAGAAAATATTCACGAAATAGTAGTACTTGTGCATTTGCAGATTGCTAAATCATTGGGAAAAGTGAGTTTTGGAAACATAAAGCTAGTACATCTTGGTGTAAGTGGCACCTAGGTTAAGTAGTTTGAAAAATAAAAGTTAAAAGGTTTGTAAGTAGATAACTGTTGAGAAATAAGTCCACTAGAATTATGATCTCTGGCTAACCAAGTAGTTTAAAGATAATATTGGATTAAAAAGAGCACTTAACATATTAATAAAGTTTTTGTGTGTGTGTGTGTGTGTGTGTGTGTGTGTGTGTGTGTGTGTGTGTGTGTGTGTGTGTGTGTGTGTGTGTGTGTGTGTGTGTGTGTGTGTGTGTGTGTGTGTGTGTGTGTGTGTGTGGTGTGTGTGTGTGTGTGTGTACATACACTCTCTATCAATTTTGATATTTTGTCACTTGTTCTTCAAGCAATATCTGATTTACTGCTGTTATCTGCAATATGTTAAGTGCTCCTTTTAATCCGATATTATCTTTAAACTACTTAGTTAGCTAGAGATAATAATTTTATATATAACATATAGTAAGATAGCAAGATATAAATAAATTGAGGACTGTATAATTCTCAATGGTACAAAAATAACAAGAATACATTTAGGACAAAATAATAGGTGGGAGATCTGTAGGGAGGGATGTGTGGACCAGGCAGTCGCGGAGGGAATGATCCCTGCGAAAAGCAGAGAGGGGTAGAGAGGGACTTATCCCACCTGGTACTTATCCCTGTAAGCATAAGTGCTACACCTGTCCCTAAACCTCCTCTCTTACCACCATTCAGGGCCCCAAACAGTCCTTCACTTGTGAGTCTGTTCGGGTCATTTATTGCATCCGGTGCTCCCGGTGTGGCCTCCTCTACATCGGCAAGACCCAGCGCAGATTGGGGGACCGCTTCGTCAAGCACCTCTGCTCTGTCCGCCACAACAGACAGGATCTCCTGGTTGCCACCCACTTCAACTCTGCTTCACATTCCCATTGGGATATGTCCATACATGGCCTCCTCTACTGCCATGATGAGGCCAAACTCAGGTTGGAGGAGCAACACCTCATCTACCGTCCGGGTAGTCTCCAGCCCCTTGGTATGAACATTGAATTCTCCAACTTCCGGTAATTCCCTCCCTCTCCCTTCCCCCATCCCACTTTCACTCTGCCTCCTCTTCTAGCTGCCTATCACCTGTCTCATGATTCTGCCTTCTTCTACTACCCATAGTGCTTTCCCTTTACATTCCTTCTTCACCTCTCCGGCCTATCCCCTCCCTGCTTCCCCTCCCCCACCCCTTGATCTTTCCTCTGATTGGTTTTCCACTCTCCCCCCACCTTCTTTATAGGGCCCCTGCCCCCTCCTTCTTCAGTCCTGACGAAGGGTCTCAGCCCGAAACATTGACTGCTCGTTTCAATGGATGCTGCCTGACCTGCTGAGTTCCTCCAGCTTGTTTGTACATGTTGCAATGACCACAGCATCTGCAGTGTACTTTGTGTTTGAAATTGCAATATGATCTAGGTCATAATGAGGTGTAGGAGTAGAATTAAGCCATTCAGACCATCAAACCTCATCCGCCACGTGGATGTGGCTGATTTCTCATCCATTCTCATGCTTTCTCCTAATTTTCATCATTCGTTGGTAGAAAATAGGATGGGTTCGATTTCAAGTATCTGCTGAATAGGTTACGATTCCTAGAACATGTTGCGAGGATCTCAATATTCTGGACTATATGTAGTTAATGTGAACTGTGCTGCAAGTGTACTTGTCATTCAACCATACAGCTAAATGAAACATCACTCCTCCACGGTCAAAGTGCATAACACAGTCCCTACACTCACATTCTCACACAGTGCATATAGTAACAATATATAGTCCCTGACTGATAATGGCCTGAACACTGGTGGGGCATGGAGTGTTGTCCTGGAGCCACGTTCCTGTAAGAGCAAGCAGGCAGCAGTTCCTAATCTTACACTGGGTCAGCCGCAGATGAAGGCAATCAAGGGAGCAAACACGGGTGAGCAGCACCGAAGGGAGAGCCGGCCGCCAACCCAGCACGTGCCGTGCCTCTATTCTCCCCCACACCGTCTCCAGTGCCTCCTCCACTGGGTGGCTGCATCAGGCAATGCCACGACCCGAGGGCCTAGTCCGTGAATCACTATAGGTGGTTAACAGATCACACCCCCCACCACACCCAACCATTTAGATCAGTGCAGGATGCAGTGAAATTCATTGCTGCTGCTCATTTTAGCTTTCAGGCAAAATCCACTGTGGTTTTTAGTATAAAACTACAAAGCCAATCTTGTGAGAGGCAGGTAGCAGATCAAGCTATCACAATGCTTTGATTTGGAACGTTAATACTGCTCCTGTCTCCACAGATGATGTCTGACCTGAATTTTCACTTTCTGTGGCTATTCCAGTTAGTCAGTGCCAACTAATTTCACTCTGCCATTTTCCAAAGCGCAAAGCTTTGTGGTTAACAACAGTAACACACACAAAATGCTGGAGGAATTCAGCAGGTCAGTCAGCATCTACAACAGCAAAAAAATGGTCAACGTTTCAAGCCGAAACCCTTCACGGGTTTATCGTTTAGCGCAATGCCACTACAGCTGTGGCTTCAGAGTTCAGTTCCAGCATCCTCTGCAAGCATGTTTGTATGTTTCTTCTCTTGTGCACATGGGTTTCCTCCCACAGTCCAAAGGCCTGGTCACTGTAAATTGTCCTGTGATTAGGCTAGTGTTAAATTGGCGGGTTGCTGGGCGGTGTGGGTTGGTGTGCCTTAGGGGCCCGTCCGTGCTGTATCTCCTAACTAAATGAATAAATACTTAAATAATCAGGAAGGAAAGGAAGAGGAAAGGAGTAAGAATAAAAAGGTGGCGGGAAGGGAAGGAGTACGAGTAGTAGGAGATAGGTGAGGCCAGGTGGGTGGGTAGGGGAGGGGAGATGAGGAGAACCTGGGAGGTGATAGGTGGAAGAGATAAAGGGTTGAAGAAAAAGGAATCTGATTGGAGAGGAGGGTGAACATGGTAGAAAGGGAAGGATGAGGGGCACCAGAGGGAGGTTGTGGGCAGGTGAAGGAATGCTGGAGGATCTCAGCAGGTGAGGCAGCATCTATGGAGAGGAATAAAGAGACCCTTCATCAGGACTGGAAGGGAAGGAACCCTTACCCTCTGTTATCTCTTCTCCCCCACGCCTTCCTTTCCAGTTCTGATTACTGTTTTTAGCTGACTCTTAGCTGAATGCTGCACCGACAAATCTTGTGCATTGTTCGATTGCTCAGGTGGATGTTTCTTTCATGCCAGCTCAGACTGCTGCAAGCACCTTTCAGGTGTCAGCAGTCGTGATCTTATCTCTTATCGCGTGCCATCTGTCAGTTTGATCCCTGATTTGCAGTCACTCAGGCTAGGAAACCCTGCCTCCCTTCAGCACCACCCAGCCTTTAGCACTGAGCTATCATTTAGTCTGACACACAGTATTGTTATCTTTATTGTAGTTTAACTTTACTGTGCTTGCTCGTATTTTCATATGAGGCCCTCCATTGGTCAGGTGTGACCATGGGTGTTGTGATCCAGCCGTCTACATGATATGCAAGCCAGGGCAGTACGATATGGAGAGCAAACTGTTGCCCATGGAGCAAGCTCCCCCTCTCAACGCAGCCCATGAATCCAAAGGAACGGCAGAGACCGATACAATTTGGTGCCAGCGGCTTCGCAGGAGTTGCCAGTCAGCGTTGAACTCAACATGGGACTGCTTAGGGACTCCAGCTCTGGAATTTTATTCCGAAGCCTTCCCCATGAGTGGGTGTAGCCTCAAGGCAGCAGAGGGTTGAAATCAGAGTTTTGCTTCTCCCAGGTGAGCTGCCAACCATGGCTGACGAACCCCAGCCGCCCAGAGCAACTGGTTTCAAGGTGCCAGTAACCTGCCTTGGCCCCTTTTCCTGTCAGTGGAAACATTTCCACCCGGCCTCGTACTGAAGCCCCATGTGAAGATCAGAAACTGGACTGGGCTGTCAGAGGCTACTTGAGACATAGGCTAGTAGCAGCATGCAATAGGTAGTAGGAGTTTTTCCCACTGCTCCCACTGGATCGGACAATCTTAAGGAATCATTTTTCTATAACCACCTATATGCATGTAATTTTTCAGTGAATTTCCAAGTAATTACAGTACAGTTGCCTCTGTGTTTTTCTAGAAACTTCTTAGTTTCAATAGCATGTGTCATATTACTTGATTCTAGCTTTCTTACTGGTTAACTGTTGATCTCTAGTCTGGTATGAGAAGACCACATCTTTTTAGTCTTCTCTTGTCTTTGTTTCTCTTGCCACACTCCTTCTTTGCTGTTGTAACACTTAATAAAACAGCCAGAAGTAACAAAGTTCAAAGTAAATTTATTATCAAATCCATATTTCTCACCATATACAACCCTGAGATTCATTTTCTTGAGGGCATTTTCAAGAAATCTGTCATAAAATAATAACTAAAACAGAATCAATCAAAGGCTGCAACAATTTGGGCATTCAGCCAAAGAAGACAAACTGTTGAAATACAAAAAGAAAAAAAAAATAATAATAAATAAACAATAAATATTGAGAACATGATACGGGTCCATAGGTTATGAGAACATTTCAATAGTGGGACAAGTGAAATTGAGTGAAGTTTTATACCTTATTCTTGATGCCTAAAGAAACTTTGGATCATAGAAGCACCAGCATCCAACAGTACCTAGCACCAATCATCACAAATTGAAGACTTCCTCGCGGTTTGATGAGGTTTCCCGATAAGCACATTGCCCTGACAGCTACCTGAAGCTCAGCCAGATTGTTTGCAAAGCTTGGTGTCCTAGAGGACTCTCCTCACACGTATGTTATTAATAAAGTCACCACTGTAGCTTTGACTTTTCTCTTCATTCACCTTTTTACCAAGGCTGTCCTTACCTGAGTTGGTTAACTTGAGAGTCAAGTATTCCAGCCTGTGTTTCCTCTGGGTAGTCTGGTTTCCTTCCCATGTTCCAAGGACATACAGATAAGGGTTAGCAGATTGTGGCCGTGCTATGTTGCTGCAGGAAGCAGGGTGATGTTTACAGGCTACCCCCAGCACAGCCTCGAACTGTGTTGGTCATTGACACCAACAATGCACTTCACTGAATGTTTCAATAATTGACATACATGTAACAAAGACAGCCTCTAATCTGCTTTTAAGAATAGCTTCATCTTCGAATGTGCTAGTTGACAAGTTGGTCCAAGCTCCGAAAATCCCTCCCCATCATCTTGACAAGTGGGTTCCAGATTGGCGGAGGGGATTCAGTGATGTGCTCTGATATTGTAACTCCTATACAAGAGAAAACTGCAGATGCTGGAAATCCAAGCAACACACACAAAATGCCGGAGGAACTCATGTCCTGATGAAGGGTCTGTGCCCGAAATGTGGACCGTTTACTCTTTTCCATTGATACTCCCTGCCCTGCTAGGTTCCTCCAGCGTTTTGTGTGTGTTGCTTGTAATTTATATAATTCAGTGCATTTGTTTTTGTCATCAATTTCAGATGTTGCTTGCAAGGGCCTGGTCTTGAATGTGAGCCTTCTGTCTGTAAGTTGGAAGGTATAAGGTTTGTGTGGAGTGTGTACCGTGTATGTCATTTGAATGGTATTCCTTTTTCCACAATATTAATACCAGGAAGTTGAAAGGGGAGCCATCAAATGATATAAAAACTGACCTCATCCCCTTACATTGTGCATGAGCCCATTTCTGCACTTAGTTTTTAACTTCCTTTAATGTTGAAATGAAAAATGTAACAGCATCAAAGGGGAATGACAAACAGAGCCCCCCCCAAATGTGAATAACTCTGAATATTGCTTTCTATTGTGTTATGATCACATTTTCCAATATGATTTTAGAGTCGTAGAATACAGGAGCAGGCTCTTCGGCCCATCTCATCCATGCTGAACTGTAATTCTGCTTAGCTCCGTCAATTCACACCTGGACCATAGCCCCATACCCTTCCCATCCATGCACTTTTCCAAATTTCTTTTAAATGTTGACATCAAACCTGCATCCATCACTTGCGCTGGCAGCTCATTCCACATTCTGAATGAAGAAGTTCCCCCTCATGTTCCCCTTAAGCATTTCACCTTTAACCCTTAGCCCATGACCTCTAGTTCTAGTCTCCCTGGGGGAAAAATCCTGCTTGTATTTATTATATCTATATACCACTCATAACTTTGGCCAAATCTCTCCTCATTCTACTCTCAAAGGAATGAAGTCCTAATCTCTTCAGTTTAACGCAGGTCCTCAAGTCCCAGTAACATCTTAGTACATTTTCTCTGTTCTTGAACTGGCTGTTATCCTACCATCTTGCATCTACTGTACCTACGGAATGGGTTGATTTAGCATAGCCTCTCAAGTTGTTCCTGGATAATCCAGGATCTTGTAGCTGGAGCGTAATAGACTTCAAAGGCACATTTATAAAGTGTGTGGCCAAAGTAATGTATCAGGAGGGAGAATTCAGTGAATTTTATATCTGTTGAACGACACTGGTTTTAAGCTTGCTTTGAGTTTTAAACTAGTTTTAAATTTTGTTTGTCCCGCTCCCCTCAGGGAGGTGGCTACGGATCATCCACAACAGGACCACCAGTCTCAGAAATAGTTACTCCCCCAAGTCATCAGGCTGATCAACACCTTGACCCATTAACCCACCCCACCACAACTGTGTAACTCCTCACCTAGCATCACTTTATGTACATCCAATCAGTCTATGTACATATATAACAATTACTTGCACATTGTGTTTTATAGCACTGCTTTTATATTTATATTGATTTCATTTTTGTTTGTTTATTGTTTTCTTTATGCTGCATCGGATCCAAAGTAACAATCGTTTCATTCTCCTCTACATTTGTGTACTGAAGAATGACAATCTTGAATCTTGAATCTACCTGGAGTAGATGCATCTATAAATTGTCTGTATATTAGGTCCAGGTTAAAGTCAATGAGTGAAGTCTAAATCAGCTTGTCAAAGCAAAGACACAACAAGACACTCAATCAACAGAGCAGTTGGTAATAAACACTGACACTACATCTCCCACATAGTGTTAAACACAAACCAGGCATATCTACGTGAGCTAGGGCATAAAAAATACTTCAAGCCTATTTATAGATTTTCATTGCAAATATGTTTATTTTTGGCATGTGCTAAGTAGTCTGGGCTAAAAATCAAACTGAAACTGTAGTTGGGCTAGGGAGAATTATTTAGAGGCAAGGGACTTTTTACAAAAGCTGATTTTAAAGCTCTTCTGATTGGCTGACTTGTACCAGACCAGTGGTTTTTGGAGGCAGGGGGCACCCTCTTTTTGATACAGCTGAGATTTTCATGTTGCAGAACTGTGAATTCTGCTGTTGCCTCCATTTAAGTCCAGGTTATGCAAATAATTGAAGGCCAGGTGAGCTTGAACTTTGGACTTCCATTGGCTATAATTAGATGAAATGTTAGGCTGCGTTGCTTGAACTCTAAGAACGCCGGTAGTGGTAGCTATCTTTTCTAAGAAACTGGGTGATTTTGATGCTATAGAATAAATTATCACATCCTGAAGCTTCCTGCAGAACTCATATGAAGTTGTTGCATTTGTTTTAAGTGCCTTTATCTAGGTTGCACCTAACACAATATGGGAGATGTTACTTAAGTTTATTAGAACAATGCATTGTTACGTGAATTGTTTGCAGTGGATGTCCTTCAAGATTATTTATTGTCTTTTTTTTCTGTATACAGTTGTAAAGAAGAATGAAATTATTGTTACTGCAGATCCAGTGTATCTTAAAATAAACAAAATAAAGGTTCAAAAGGTTCATTTATTATCAACATATGTCTGTGGTATACAAATCTGAGATTCTTCTTCTCCAGATAGCCATGAAACAAAGAAAACCATGGAAGTCAGTTCAAAGAGAAACAGAAAACTTAGCCCCACTGCACATAAATAAAGATTGGCAACACGATCATTACACACCCTTAAACTCCCCTTCCCCACTCAAAAGTGCAACAAGAACATTGATTCCCAGATTCTCTTCCCCTGCACAGAAA
Organism: Hemitrygon akajei; assembly: GCF_048418815.1. Lineage (NCBI taxonomy): Eukaryota > Metazoa > Chordata > Chondrichthyes > Myliobatiformes > Dasyatidae > Hemitrygon > Hemitrygon akajei. Next base: position 59,443,161 of record NC_133143.1, read on the forward strand.
AAACAACTAGAAAGAAAAGGTGACAACACAGAATATAAAAACCATAGGAATGAAAAAGTCCATAGTCCAAAATTCATGAATACAGAACTTTGGTAACATCCTCAACATCTTCAGAAGAGAGGGAGAGATAATAAGCATAAAGAACACAGTTAATATAAAAACAATCCTATACAAAACAGTGTACAAGTCCCGATGAAGGGTCTTGGCCTGAAGGGTCAACTGTTTATTCCTTTCTATAGATGCTGCCTGAACCGCTGAATTCCTCCAGAATTGTGTGTGTTCCTCTGGATTTCCAGCATCCGCAGAATCTCTTGTGTTTGTGTACAAGTAACTGAGTATGGCCGTATATACATAAGATTAACTTGTATACATAAACTAACTGCATGTGCATAAACTGATGCTGGATGCAGAAGTACCTGTACATAAGGTAACTCTAACAGGAAATGAAAATGTGACAAAGTGACTTTTGGCAAGATAAATACTTCCAGGTAGCAGCGGGACTTTTGAAAACACAATAGGGCGGTGACTGTGTCAGTGTAGGTGTAAAGTGGCACTGCAGAGGGTGGGTTGAAGAGTGCTGAGGGGCTGTGGAGAGGAGTGCTGATGTGAATGTAGTGGTGGTGCGGTTCGTTAATGGGTGGAGGTGTTGATCAGCCTGACACATTGGAGGTTTGTGAGTCTACCTGTCCTGGTGTGGATGCTGCAGCCTCTTCCCTGATAAGCAGGCTGGATCTTTTTCCTGTTCGACAAGCAATTGCTAGTTTTACCCATTCACCAAGGTGTATTCTTGTTTAAAACTCATCATTGCCTCAACAGCAAGAGTATTGTACACAGTTCTGGTTGCCCCACTATAGGAAGGATGTTGAGCCTTTGGAGAGAGTGTAGAAGGTATGCTGCCTGGTTTAGAAAGCATGTGCTATCAAGAGAGGCTGGATAAACTTGGGTTGTTTTCTCTGGAGTGCCGGAGGCTGAGGGGAGATCTGATAGAGGTTTACAAAATTAGGAGAGGCATAGATAGAGTGGACAGAGAATATCTTGTTTCCCAGGGCTGAAATATCTAATACCAGAAGGCATGCATTGAAGGTGAGAGGGTTTAGGTTCAAGGGGGATGTGAGGGGTAAGTTTTTTGCTCAGAGAGTGATGGATGCCTGGAATGTGCTGCCTGGTATGGTGGTAGAGGCAAATACATTAGAGGCTTTTAAGAGATGTTTGGATAGGCACATGGATGTGAGGAGGATGGTGGGATATGGGTATGGTGTAGCTATAACGGCTTGGGTGTTTTTGAATTGCTTTTCAGCTAGTTTGGCACAACACTGTGGATTGACTGGTCTGTTCCTGTGTTCTAACTGTCCAAAATGAGACAAGATCCCTTTGGGCTTAAACTTCTGGTATCTCAACATAATTGTACCCCTTCAACAATGTTTACTTGGTAATAAATGAAAGACATTTGGCAGATGCTGGAAACCCAGAGAAACACATGCAATGCTGGAAGAGCTCAGCAGATCAGGCAGCATCTATGGAGAGGAATAAATAGTCGACATTTCAGGCCAACACTCTTCATCAGGGCTGGAAAGGAAGAGGAATAAGAAAGCGGAGAGAGGGGAAGGAGTACAAGTTAGAAGGTGACGGGTGATGCCAGGTAATAGGAAGGTGGGTAGGGGAGGGGGAATGAAACAAGAAACTGGGAGGGATAGGTGGAAGAGGTGAAGGTCTGAAGATGAAGGAATCTGATAGGTGAGGAGAATGGACATTGGAGAAAGGGAAGGAAGAGGAGCACCAGGGGCAGGTGAGAAGAGAAGGGGTAAGAGGAGAGCCAGAATGGGGAATGGAAAAAGAGAGAAGGGTGCATTTTGTGTGTGCCTGCTTGGTAATGTTTTATCACATAATAAACGTTTCAGTTCTTGGCTAGTTCCTTGCTAAATTATTTAAAGTGCTTTCCAAATAATTTATTTTTTCTAGTTGAGCGGCGTTTCCCCATTATTTCTGTCTAACTGAGCTGTCTGTCTACACAAGAAAGTAGTAAGTCATTGGATAGTTTCTGAATTTAGATTTTTTTTGACTTTCAGCATACTGATTAGTACTAGAGCGGCAATAACTAATGCACGTAATTCAAAACGAACTCTGGTCTTCGGAAGACAAAACAAGTCTGATTTGATTGAGGGTCCAATGGAACAAGGTGGCCGTGAAATTATACTTTGCCATCTGAGGCAGCAATTGAATTGCTCGGTGACTTAAAGACATTTGTTGCTATAGATTTTTTTTTCTAGTCTGAAAAATCAATGTTGCCTTTAAGGCCCACATAATATTCTGCCTAAAGCTTCCTACTATATTGAAAACTTTTTTTTTCATTTATTCTCAGTGTAACTTGTTCCAACAGTTGAACAATCTTGAGCAAATGTTCTCCCCATGACCACGTGGGTTTCCTCCGGGTGCTCTGGTTTCCTCCCACGTTCCAAATTGGGCAGCACGGACTCTTTGGATCGGAAAGACCCGTTACTGTGCTGTATCCCTAAATAAATATAATGGATCGAGTGACTGGATCTGTGAAAGCACATTGGATGGAAGTAATGAACAAGCATGTTTGTCTAGGCGTTGTTCAGTTTCTTCATTTTGAGATTAATTATTTCTTTAACTATATTTCTAAATATATTCCAAAAGGATTTCTGTATTTTCGTGAAGGAAATGCGGATAACGTTGAGTTTAGTAGTGCGGAGAGAGTAGATTTATTCTGAAGAATCTGCCCTGAAGAAGGGCCTCTGCACGAAATGTTGGCCGTTTGTTCATTTCCACAGGTGCTGCCTGACCTGCTGAGTCCTTCCAGCATTTTGTGTGTGTTGTTGTAGATTTATTCTGCTGTGTTGGAAATAAAAAGAGTGATTGAAGTCAAGTGTACCACCCACCAATGGAAATATTTAAATGCAGGACCACACCCTGATATTTTTGAGTTCCTCATGCTAAATAGTGTTCAGATTGATGACCTACCCAATGGGACGGAAATCACCAGTATTCAGCAGTCACACTGGCTGACTGTATTTGTTTACTTTGTTTGCCCATCTTGTGTGGTGGTTGGTTTAGCTCGCCACGCCTGAACTTCTGCTGATGTAGTGGGTCCGTTGTGGAAGTGGCTAAGGCTATTTATACCAGGTAAAGTATACTACTGGGACTTCTGTGGAGCTTGTAGATGACCTGAAATAATCCTCGTCTTGCAATCTGAAGAGCTGGAAATGGTTAGATGAGCTGCTTGTGCAGATGTGCTAAGTTTTGGCAACTCATGATTAAATTGAGTTAGAGTCAGAATTAGGTTTATTATCGCTGATGAATGGCCTGAAATTTCATGCTTTGCACTACATTACTGTAAAATACATATACTGTACTACAAATTACAGGAGGAAATATATTTATATACAGTGTGCAAAACTCTTAGGCACATATATACCATTCGAGTGCCTGAGACTTTTGTACAGAACTGTAGTAATTTTATGTATTGCGCTGTACTGCTGCTGCAAAGAAAAGTTTCATTATGTAACCCTGGTTCTGATATGAGTTTCTATTGTGGTCTGAGAGGGGAATCATGGTTAGGAAAAGGGGAGGGAGCTGGGAAGGACCAGAGAGACATTCTGTAACGATAAATAAACGAGTTGTTTGGAATCAAATGACCTTGCCTGGTGTCTCAGGGCTAGGTGTGTCTGCACCCAAACTTCCTCTGCCCCAACACTCCTCCTCTGCCACCTGTCTCACACCTCTCCTGCAGTTCTCCACCCTCACAATTCTCAACATCCTTTGCTCTCACCAGATTTACATACTCGCTCTCTCTGCTCCACGTCGACGAATATAGTACTGTGCAAAAAGTCTCGGGCACGTGTACAAAGCAGCGTGACTGAGACGTTTTTGCACAGCACTGTGAATCTAATAGAAATAAATGGGTAGGGCAAAAAGAGAGCAGGAACATTGAGGTAATGTCCATGGGCGCATGGATGGAATGAAGGGCTTCCATTTCACCAGGGCTTTACTTGACTGGTGTGGGTCATGCTTTTTTTTAAAGTGAAGCAAGTAATTAGGGTGGCACATCAGGCTTTAAACCAAGGGTTTCCAATCTTTTTTATGCCATCATCAGTACCTTAGTGCGCGTTGTTTATGTGACTCCGGATTTCCAGCATCTGCCGAATCTCTTGAGTTGACGTTCATTAGTTTCCCTCATTTGGTCTGCTAGTTGCAACCTCAAAACGAGAGAACAACTTTTTTTTTCAAAATATCCAAGTTGATTCTTTTCAAATCCTATTACTTCTGAATCCAGTCTGAATTATACCATGTACGAACATTCTGTCCTTCCCCACTTTCGTAATGCTTAGTTTTAAGCAGGGGTTCCCAACCTGGGGTCCATGCCCTCAGTTAATGGTGGAGACCCGTGGCATAAATAGGGTTGGGAACCCCTGCTTGAGTACAAGGCAGATGGAAATCAATGTAGAAAATGTGAAGGCATCCAGAAAATACAGCAGAGTGTTTTGTTCAGAAGAGATTTAAAAATGTTGTTAGAAGTAGCTGTGTGTCCTTGGGCATGTATCAGTTATGGTTAACACGCTAATAGAGCAAGCAATAATGAAATTAAATCCTTAGAAAGAGGCGACAGAGGGTCAAAAGGTGTTGAATCGTTGTGGATAGAGCTAAGGAACTGCAGCAATAAAAAAATCCTGATGGAAGTTGTGTACATACCCACAAACGGTAGCAAGGATGTGGTCTACAAGTTATAACAGAAGACAGAAAATGCATGCCAAATAACAATGTTACAATAGTCATGGGGGATTTCAATATGTAGGTAGATTGGGAAAATCAGGTTGGTATGGGATTCCAAGTGGGCGATTTCTAGGATGCCTGCGAGATGGCTTTTTAGAGAAACTCATGGTTGAGCCCACTAAGGGATCAGCTGTTCCGGACTGGGTGGTGTGTAATGAACTGGAGTTGATTAGTGAGCTTAAGGTAAAATAACCCTGAAGAGCAACTTACAATATGATCGAATTCATCCTGAAATTTGAGAAGGAGAAGCTAAAGTCAGATTTATCAGTATTACAGTGGAGTAAAAGGCCTGCAGGACGAGGTGGCCAGATTTGATTGGAAAAGAACACTGGCAGGGATGACGGCAGAAGCAACAGTGGCTGGAATTTATGCAGCAGTTCAGAAAGCACAGGATATTTACATTCCAAAGAGGAAGGAATACTCTAAAGACAAGATGACACAATCATGGCTAACAAGGGAAGTCAAAGCCAACATAAAAGCCAAAGAGAGGGCATATAATAGAGCAAGAATGAATGGGAAATTAAGACATTGGGAAGCTTTTAAAAACCAACCAAAGGCAACTAAAACATTCATTAAGAAGGTAAAGATGGAAGACAAAAGTAAGCTAGCCAATAACATTAAAGAGGATACCAAAAGTTTCTTCAGATACATAAAGCTTAAAAGAGAAGCAAGAGTGGATATCAGATTGCTGGAGAGGTAGTAATAGGGTTCAATGAAATGGTGGATGAACGGAATAAGTATTTTGCATCAGTCTTCAGTGTGGAAGACACTAACAATATGGTGGAAATTCCAGGTGTCAGGGGTCATGAAATGTGTGAAGTTACCATAACTAGAGAGAATGTTCTTGGGAAATGGAAAGGTCTGAAGGTAGATGAGTCACCTGGAGCAGATAATGCACACCTCAGTGTTCTGAAAGATGTGGCCGAAGAGATCATGGAGGCATTAGGAAGGATCTTCCAAGAATCACTAGAATCTGGAATAGTTCTGGAATACTGGAAAATTGCAAATATCAGTACATTATTCAAGAGAGAGAGGCAGAAGAAAGAAACCTACAGACCAGTTAGTCTGACCTCAGTGGTTGGGAAGATGTTGGAGTTGATTATTAAGGATGAGTTCTTGGGATACTTGAAGGCATGTGATAAAATAGGCCATAGTCAGTATGGTTTCTTCAAGGGACAATGTTTCATGACAAATCTGTTGGAATTCTTTGAAGAAATAACAAGCAGGATAGACAAAGAAGATTTGGTTAATGTCGTGCACTTGGATTATCAGATGGCCTTTGACAAGGTGCCACATATAAGGCTGCTTAACAAACTATGAACCCATGGTATCACAGAAAAGATTCTAGCATGGATAAAGCAGTGACTGATTGGCAGGAGGCAAAGAGTGGGAATAAAAGGATCTTTTTTTGGTTGGCTGCTGGTGACTAGTGGTGTTCCACAGGGGTCTGTGTTGGGAATGATTCTCTTTACATTATATGTCAATGATTTGGATGTGGCAGATGGAATGCAGTATCAGTCACACACTTTGGTAGAAATGAAAGGGTTGACTCTTTTCTAACTGGAGAGAACATGCAAAAAACTGAGGTGCAAAGGGACCTAGGAGTCATTGCGCAGAATTCCCTAAAGGTTAATTTGCAGGTTGAGTCTGTGGTGAGGAAGACAAATGTAATGTTAGCATTCGTTTCAAAAGGACTAGTATAGAAAAGCAAGGATGTAATGTTGAGACTTTATAAAGCAGTGGTAAGGCCTCATTTATGTGTAATTTATGTGTAGTTTGAGCACTTGTCTTAGAAAGGAAGTGCTGAAACTGGAGAGGGTTCAAAGGAGGTTTACAAAAATGATTCCAGGATTTAACGGCTAGTCATGTGAAGAGTGTTTGATGTCTCTGGTCCTGTATTCACTGGAATTTATAAGAATGAGGGGTGACCTAATTGAAACCTGTAGAATAGTGAAAGGACTTGATAGAGTGGATGTGGAGAGGACACAGCCTCAAAATAGAGGGGTGTTCTTTTAGAACAGAGATGAGGAGGAATTTCTTTAGCCAGAGAAATGGAATTAGTTGCCATGGGTAGCTGTGGAGGCCAAGTCTTTATGTATATTTAAGGCAGAGGTCATTAGATTCTTGATTGGTCAGGGCATGAAGGGATACAGTGGGGGGGAAGGGGAGGCAGAAGATTGGGGCTGAGGGGGAAATGGATCAGCCATGATGAAATGGCAGTGCGGACTCAATGGGCCAAATGGCCTAATTCTGCTCCTATATCTTATTTTTCAAAACCCGGGCTCTAACACCATCAACACGGGTTCCAATGACCATGGACACCTTCAAAGCGATTGTGCAGCCTCCAACTGCGAGTCCAGCCTTGAACTCCAGGCCGGGTCTTCACATGCTGTGATTGAGACTCCCGTCTCCCCTTACCCCCACCACCACTCTGCATCCCCTCTCCCTCAGATCCCACTGTCAACTCCTGGACCCTCAGAGGCTCCATCTTCCTCTCACCCCAACCCTCCCCTCTCCACCGACACCACCAGCCTCCACCTCCCCCCACTGATCCCATCTCTCATCCATGCCAGGTCTTTACCATTCCCTCCGACCTTTAACTCTCTGAGGCAGAGTGCTCTGTCCTCAGTAAGGGCCTCACCTTTGTCCCCCTTTGCCCACACCTCAGCGAGTTCCGCGTTCGCCATGACACTGAACTCTTCTTCCGCCGGCTCAGTCTTCGAGTCTACTTCTTCAGCAAGGACTCTCCCACCCCCACCGATGACCCCTTCTCCCGTCTTCAACCCTCCTCCTCTTCATGGACACCCTGCTCTGGTCTTCTGCCTGCTCTGGATCTCTTTATTGCTAACTGCTGATGGGACATCAACCGTCTCGACTTCGCCACACCTTGTTCCAATTCCAACCTCACTCCTTCCGAACACTCTGCTCTCCACTCCCTCTGCACCAATCCCAACTTCACTATAAAACCCACTGATAAGGGGGCGGGGGGGGGGGGTGCTGTTGTCGTCTGGCGTACTGCCCTCTCCTTGGCCGAGGCACAGTGACAACTTGCTGATACCTCCTCTTATTTACCCTTTGATCATGACCCCACTAAGGAGCACCAGGCCACTATCTCCCACACCATCACCAACCTTATCAGCTCTGGGGATCTCCCATCCACTGCCACCAACCTCATAGTTCCCACACCCCGCACTTCCCGTTTCTACCTCCTACCCAAGGTCCACAAACCTGCCTGTTCAGGTAGACCCATTGTCTCAGCTTGCTCCTGCCCCACTGAACTCATTTCTGCATACCTTGACACTGTCTTATCCCCACTTGTTCAATCTCTTCCCACCTATGTTCGTGACACTTCTCATGCTTTGAATTTTTTCAATGATTTTAAGTTCCCTGGCCCCCTCCGTCTTATTTTCACCATGGACGTCCAGTCCCTATATACCTCCATCCCCCACCAGGAAGTACTCAAAGCTTTCTGCTTCTTTTTGGATTCCAGACCTAACCAATTCCCCTCTACCACCACTGTCCTCCGTCTAGCGGAATTAGATCTTACTTTCAATAATTTCTCCTTTGGCTCCTCCCACTTCCGCCAAACCAAGGGTGTAGCCATGGGCACCCGCATGGGTCCCAGTTATGCCTGCCTTTTTGTTGGCTTTGTGGAACAGTCCATGTTCCAACTCTATACGGGTATCCGTCCCCCTCTTTTCCTTCGCTACATCGACGACTGCATTGGCGCTGCCTCCTGCACGCATGCTGAGCTCATTGACTTCATTAACTTTGCCTCCAACTTTCACCCTGTCCTCAAATTTACCTGGTCCATTTCCGACACCTCCCTACCCTTTCTCGATCTTTCTGTCTCCATCTCTGGAGATGGCTTATCTAGTGATATCTACTATAAGCCTACAGACTCTCACAGCTACTTGGACTATTCCTCTTCCCACCCTGTCTCTTGCAAAAATGCCATCCCCTGCTCACAATTCCTTTGTCTCCACCACATCTGCTCTCAAGATGAGACTTTTCATTCCAGGATAAAGGAGATGTCTTCCTTTTTTAAACAAAGGAAAACTTATAATTGTATAAGGGCTAAGAGTGTTCTAAAAACAAGCCTGAAGGCTTTATGTGTCAATGCGAGGAGCATTCATAACAAGGTGGATGAATTGAATGTGCAGATATTTATTAATGAATATGATATAGTTGGGATCACAGAGACATGGCTCCAGGGTGACCAAGGATGGGAGCTCAACATCCAGGGATATTCAATATTCAGGAGGGATAGACAGGAAAGAAAAGGAGGTGGGGTAGCATTGCTGGTTAGAGAGGAGATTAACGCAATAGAAAGGAAGGACATTAGCCTGGAGGATGTGGAATCGATATGGGTAGAGCTGCATAACACTAAGGGGCAGAAAACGCTGGTGGGAGTTGTGTACAGGCCACCTAACAGTAGTAGTGAGGTTGGAGATGGCATTAAACAGGAAATTAGAAATGCGTGCAATAAAGGAACAATAGTTATAATGGGTGACTTCAATCTACATATAGATTGGGTGAACCAAATTGGTAAGGGTGCTGAGGAAGAGGATTTCTTGGAATGCATGCGGGATGGTTTTCTGAACCAACATGTCGAGGAACCAACTAGAGAGCAGGCCATTCTAGACTGGGTATTAAGCAATGAGGAAGGGTTAGTTAGCAATCTTGTCGTGCGAGGCCCCTTGGGTAAGAGTGACCATAATATGGTAGGATTCTTCATTAAGATGGAGAGTGACATAGTTAATTCAGAAACAAAGGTTCTGAACTTAAAGAAGGGTAACTTTGAAGGTATGAGACGTGAATTAGCTAAGATAGACTGGCAAATGATACTTAAAGGGTTGATGGTGGATATGCAATGGCAAGCATTTAAAGATCGCATGGATGAACTACAATTGTTCATACCAGTTTGGCAAAAGAATAAACCAGGGAAGGTAGTGCACCCGTGGCTAACAGGGGAAATTAGGGATAGTATCAAGTCCAAAGAAGAAACATATAAATTAGCAAAAAAAAGCGGCACACCTGAGGACTTGGAGAAATTCAGAGACCAGCAGAGGAGGACAAAGGGCTTAATTAGGAAAGGGAAAAAAGATTATGTGAGAAAACTGGCAGGGAACTTAAAAACTGACTGTAAAAGCTTTTATAGATACGTGAAAAGAAAAAGATTGGTCAGGACAAATGTAAGTCCTTTACAGTCAGAAACAGGTGAATTGATCATAGGGAACAAAGACATGGCAGACCAATTGAATAACTACTTTGGTTCTGTCTTTACTAAGGAGGACATAAATAATCTTCTGGAAATAGTAAGGGACCGAGGGTCTAATGAGATGGAGGAACTGAGGGAAATACATATTAGTAGGGAAGTGGTGTTAGGTAAATTGAAGGGATTAAAGACAGATAAATCCCCAGGGCCAGATGGTCTGCATCCCAGAGTGCTTAAGGAAGTAGCCCAAGAAATAGTGGTTGCATTAGTGATTATTTTTCAAAACTCCTTAGATTCTGGATTAGTTCCTGAGGATTGGAGGGTGGCTAATGTAACCCCACTTTTTAAAAAAGGAGGGAGAGAGAAACTGGGGAATTATAGACCAGTTAGTCTGACATCAGTGGTGGGGAAAATGCTAGAGTCAGTTATCAAAGATGTGATAACAGCATGTTTGGAAAGAGGTGAAATCATCAGACAAAGTCAGCATGGATTTGTGAAAGGAAAATCATGTCTGATGAATCTTATAGAATTTTTTGAAGATGTACCTAGTAAAGTGGATGGGGAGAGCCAGTGGATGTGGTATATTTAGATTTTCAAAAGGCTTTTGACAAGGTCCCACACAGGAGATTAGTGTGCAAACTTAAAGCACACAGTATTGGGGGTATGGTATTGATGTGGATAGAGAATTGGTTGGCAGACAGGAAGCAAAGAGTGGGAGTAAACGGGACCTTTTCAGAATGACAGGCAGTGACCAGTGGGGTACCGCAAGGCTCAGTGCTGGGACCCCAGTTGTTTACAATATATATTAATGATTTAGACGAGGGAATTAAATGCAGCATCTCCAAGTTTGTGGATGACACGAAGCTGGGCGGCGGTGTTAGCTGTGAGGAGGATGCTAAGAGGATGCAGGGTGACTTGGATAGGTTAGGTCAGTGGGCAAATTCATGGCAGATGCAATTTAATGTGGATAAATGTGAGGTTATCCACTTTGGTTGCAAGAACAGGAAAACAGATTATTATCTGAACGGTGGCCGATTAGGAAAAGGAGGAGATGCAACGAGACCTGGGTGTCATTGTACACCAGTCATTGAAGGTGGGCATGCATGTACAGCAGGCAGTGAAAAAGGCAAATGGTATGTTGGCATTCATAGCAAAAGGATTTGAGTACAGGAGCAGGGAGGTTCTACTGCAGTTGTACAAGGCCTTGGTGAGACCGCACCTAGAATATTGTGTGCAGTTTTGGTCCCCTCATCTGAGGAAAGACATTCTTGCCATAGAGGGAGTACAGAGAAGGTTCACCAGATTGATTCCTGGGATGGTAGGACTTTCATATGAAGAAAGACTGGATCGACTAGGCTTATACTCACTGGAATTTAGAAGACTGAGGGGGGATCTTATTGAAACGTATAAAATTCTAAAGGGATTGGACAGGCTAGATGTAGGAAGATTGTTTCCGATGTTGGGGAAGTCCAGAACGAGGGGTCACAGTTTAAGGATAAAGGGGAAGCCTTTTAGGACTGAGATGAGGAAAAACTTCTTCACACAGAGAGTGGTGAATCTGTGGAATTCTCTGCCACAGGAAACAGTTGAGGCCGGTTCATTGACTATATTTAAGAGGAAGTTAGATATGGCCCTTGTGGCTAAAGGGATCAGGGGGTATGGAGAGAAAACATGTACAGGGTTCTGAGTTGGATGATCAGCCATGATCATACTGAATGGTGGTGCAGGCTCGAAGGGCCGAATGGCCTACTCCTGCACCTGTTTTCTATGTTTCTATGTTTCTAAAGGGGCTTCCCTTCTTCCACCATCAACTCTGCTCTCAAACGTATCTCTCCCATTTCCCGCACATCTGCCCTCACCCCACCCTCCCGCTACCCCACTCAGGATAGGGTTCCCCTTGTCCTCACCTATCACCCCACCAGCCTCCGGGTCCAACATATAATTCTCTGTAACTTTGCCACCTCCAACGGGATTCCACGACCAATCACATCTTTCCCTCCCCCCCTTTTCTGCTTTCCGCAGGGATCGCTCCCTATGCAACTCCCTTGTCCATTCAACCCCCCAACCCTTCCCACCGATCTCCCTCCTGGCACTTATCCTTATAGGCGGAACAAGTCCTACACCTGCCCTTACACTTCCTCCCTCACCACCATTCAGGACCCCAGACAGTCCTTCCAGGTGAGCTGACAATTCACCTGTGAGTCGGCTGGTGTGGTATACTGCGTCCGGTGCTCCCGGTGTGGCCTTTTATATATTGGTGAGACCCGACGCAGACTGGGAGACCATTTTGCTGAACACCTACACTTTGTCCTCCAGAGAAAGCAGGATCTCCCAGTGGCCGCACATTTTAATTCCACGTCCCATTCCCATTCCGATATGTCTATCCATGGCCTCCTCTACTGTCAAGATGAAGCCACACTCAGGTTGGAGGAACAACACCTTATATACCATCTGGGTAGCCTCCAACCTGATGGCATGAACACTGACTTCTCTAAATTCCGTTAATGCCCCTCTTCCCCTTCTTACCCCATCCCTGATTTATTTATTTTTCCCCCCTTCCCTTTTTGTTCTCTCTCTGCCCATCACTCTGCCTGTTCTTCATCACCCTCTGGTGCTCCCCCCCCCTTTCTTTCTACTAGGCCTCTCATCCCATGACCCTTTCCCTTCTCCAGCTCTGTATCCCTTTTGCCAATCACCTTTCCAGCTCTCAGCTTCACCTCATCCCCTCCAGTCTTCTCCTATCATTTCACATACGCCCCCCCCCCACTTTCAAATCTCTTACTATCTTTTCTTTCAGTTAGTCCTGATGAAGGGTCTCGGCCCGAAACGTCAACAGTGCTTCTTCCTATAGATGCTGCATGGCCTGCTGTGTTCCACCAGCAATTTGTGTGTGTTGCTTGAAGGAATAAGGTGTGCTGACATTTACTGCAAATGGATGTGGATGTGAACAAAGGCAACTTATTACACAGAGTCTTAGCGTGACCATTCTTGGAATATTGTGTACAGGCCAGGTTCATACCAAGGGGAGGTGTACAGTGTAATAGATGGGATACCACAATGTCTGACTGGATTGATACCCTACGTGAAGACACTAAACAGATTAGACCAATACTTTCTTGTGTTCAGAAGAATGAGACGTGATCTCATTGAAATGTACAAATTTCCCAGTGGTCTTGAAAAGGTTGATGTAGAGTTGATCACCTTCTAAATAATTCAGGACTGTGACTTGATAAGTTTCTTGATTCAAAGCATAGCAAATATTTAAATCTTTGAAATTCCCTACCCAAGGAAAAGGTAGAGTTGCTGAATGTATTTGAAAGATTGATGTTATTTTTGGATAAAGAGAATTAAGAGACTGGGTTGGGTGCCAGAAAGAGGTGACAAAGTCAAAGATTAGTCATAATCTTTGGAAGTTCGGAGGTAAGGGCTTGTCCTCCAGTTATATTTTCTAATCCCTATTCCTTCCTCACCCGTAGTCTTAAATGAACCATTTTGGACCGACTGTAAGAATGTGCACCGGTGGCCGATTGATCGACTGGGTTATTTTTGACTGACCGTTTCTGTATTACACTGCCTCCTGGGGAAAACAGTGTCAATAAGCCTGCTCTCCGAATCTCACAAAACAGCTCTATAGCACCAAGCTAAACCTACCAAAAATGACAATGGTTTCCACCAGCTCCCATTATTGACAGCCGGCAGATCATTTGCCCTGCTTTGTCCATCCCTATTCACGCTATATTTTCTGCTTATTTAAGCGTGAGTTGCGCCGTTACTCTTGCCCCATCACCGCGCAGACAAAGTGCTCAGCACTCTGCATGTACAGAGGGGGATTTCTCAGCTTAAAGGCTGCCCAATCTTTGTGGGCAGCTTTTCTAAAGGTCACTATCAAGCACTGTTACTATGCCACTGCCCGAAAATTCCTCAGGGCTTGTTTTCTTTGTTCTGATTTTACAGTGTTTCCTGGAATTGGCTGTTCAGACAGCATTTGTGCACTTTGTAGGTGTGTGAGTAGACAGACCATGCTGATATGTTGCCAGAAATGTACAGTGCAAATACAGCATTGGGCTCCACATGGCCACCTAAGCAATGTTTCACAGAACATTTGACTTTGTTAAGATCATAAGACATTGCAGCAGAATTAGGCTATTTGTCTCATCAAGTTTGTTCCTTCATTCCATCATGGCTGAATTATTATCCCTTTCAACCCCATTCTCCTGCCTTCTCCCTATATCCTTTAGCACCCTAATGAATCAAGAATCTATTGACCTCCACTTTAAATATACCCAATGACGTGGTCTCCATAGCCGCCCATGGCAATGAATCCCACAGATTTGCCACCTTTTGGCTAAAGAAATTCCTTCTCTTCTCTTTTCTAAAAGGAGCTCATAAAAGAATTAAAAGGCAAAATGAATGTAACTTGCTGTACACCCTTACCAGAGTTGTAAATTCCCATCATTGTTTCTTGTGATGAATAGATTGATACTGAAGGAAGTGATTTCATCCCTGGAAGGACCAAACAGGCTGGAGTTCTTTTGTCTAGATAACAGATCATTGAGAGATGACCTGGCAAAAGTCTTTTAAAAAATTTATGGTAGGTTTTTATCAGATTGATTAACATAGAACCCCAACCCCAAAGCTAACGTTTCCAACTATGAGAGTTCCAAGCGGAAATTCAGGGTAACATGCATTGTGGTTGCTATGGCATGGAATGTTCAGGAGATGGAACCATTTCCAGTGGGATTTTAGTACCACTCATTACTTTTTTCAACCACCACCCCCCTCACTGCCTTCAACATTCTGAAGGGATCCTTTTCTTTGTCTCACATCAACCTTTGTCTTCTGCTCCATTAACCAATCTTCAGGAAATGTAAACCCTGACCTTTTACCTCTTTTATCTCTATTCAGCGACTAAAACTTCAGGGTGAAGCAGCATTTCATTTCCCATTTACTATATTGTATTTGGTGCTCAGGAATTGGTCTCATGAATTGAATGACCAGATTGTAAGACCACCTCTGTTTAGTCTGCATCAGTGACTCTGATCTTCTGGTTGCCTATTATGTTAATTCTCCATCCAATTTGGTCTGTATATCGTTGTACTCTTATATTGTTCCAAAGTAAACACAACGGACAGTACCTCATCTTTTGTTTGGGTCTTAATATTGAATTTAAGAAAGCATCTTTTAAACTCTTCATAAATGTGGCTGTACTTCCCTGTCCAATTTTTTTCTGTTTCTTCCTGCTGGTATTACTTTGGTCATTGTGATTTGATTTGTTTATCAGGAATTCTTCTATTCTCTCTATCCCTCTTATCTCTGCAAAGCAGAACTCACTCGCTTTATCACATTTCTAGTTAAGATGAAGGGACTTTGAACTCGACTCTTTCTTCCCCCTCCACAGATGCTGACTAACCCACTGAGCTCTTCCAGGACTTTATGTTTTTGTTCTGGACTTTTTTGCAGTTATTTTCTATTTCATCACTTTTGAGCGTAGGTCTCTGTAAAAGTTGACATTTGATTTCAGAGTTTGTGAAGTAATTCACTGCTTTTAATTCAAATTTCAATGTTTTTGTGAATCTCTGTTGCCATGTTGTCACTTTCTTACTATTTGTGCTATCATAGTCATAGAGCACTATAGCACAGAAACAGGCCCTTCAGTCCATCTACACAGTGCAAACTCTTACGACCCTATCTACTCCATACTTCTCCAAGTGGCCCTCATTAGTAAAGCACTTGAGAGATGGTGCAGCAAATCATCAAATGCTAAGTTCACCTGATAGTAGCTATTGAGTAAATTATGAAAATTGTCTATAACACTAGAAGAACCTTCAGCATTTCTTGATGTGGTGTCAGTCTGCCTGAAGATACTTTTATCCAGTGGCTCAAATACCTTGAAGATGCTCTTCAAAAATTATCCTGATACAAAACTACCTTAATGTTATATCTTTTGCCTCACTGTCAGCATTTTACGCCAATGAGGCTCACCTAGTGCCTTGTAGTGCTCTTCTTTGTTAAGCGTATTGCTGTGTAAGTGCATGTCTTGGTATTGTTCTAGTGTATGACTGATAAAGATTTTGTCATGAATTATCAAACCCAGTGAACGTAAGCGGTGGAATTCAGAAACATGGAGCCAAGTGGCCCATAGAGTGCGCACCACAAGCATCCATGTCTTTGCCCAGTATTTCGATCAGGGGTGTGGATTACGGTTAATCAGTTGGATCCACCCGGGCAATGGGCCATCAAAGCATTAATTTTGTGTCTAAGGTCAGGCCTATCACTGGAAACTGAAAACCTCCACACACATTATTATATTCTAAAATCCAATAAAAATATTAATGTTTATAAACCAGTGAAAGCATTTCTGTACAATCTGATTTCCCTTGGGCACCAAATACAGCCTTTCGGAAAGTCAGGTAGGGGGCTTCTCGTTATAGTCTATGGGGGATTTCCCCATTTAGAGAATCTTGAAAATTGCTGGTGGGAGCGCTAATGTATTTGTTTTCTTATTTTAATCCACTCCTACTCAACAAGAAAGGACAGCCCCTGATCACAGCCTTCACACAGTAATGGGAGGGTGGAATTTCCATTTACAGGCAGGTTGACATGCATGAAGATCAACAGAAGTGAAACTAAAGAAAATGCTAAGTACAGCATCAAGCCTAAAAAAAACCAGTTCAGTATGGGACAGCATGCATTACATAAGAGAAATACATGCTGACTCTCACTTTTAACCTCTGACTTGATCCAAGATTGCACAGCGTCTGGTTTAGTAAATGTGATCTGTGCTCGGAAAATAAACCTCACATCGCACATAGATAGCACTTTTGTATAAAGGCATCTTGAGGCTAGTTATTGAAAACAGATAATACATTGTGATGAGTTGGCAAAAATACATTTTCAAATACAATACAGGTACTATGTTTAATGCAAAATAAAGCTAAAGCAATTAGCAAAGTCCCTTGGAAAAATGTTGTGTGTGAATACCTCATTTCCAGGAGTTTCCTGACAGCTTGTCTCTTGATAGATTTATGCAAGATGAGAAGAGGCGTAGATCAAGTGGATCTCACACACATTGCCCATTACACCGGTGGCATTTAGGGCAGCAATGAAGGTCATCTGTCTCTGGCTACACTCAGGGCTTTCTTCATCACGTCAGTAGCTTCCTACTGTCAGTCATGCAAGTCCCGGGTGGAGACTCAGGAATACAGTCAAACGCAGATGTAGAAGGATTCTTCATTGCTGTTTCCATAATAGTTATGTTTTATCAGTCCTGAGCTGAACCCCCGAACCTGGAGGACCATTCTTAGTCTGGCCCCTACCCTTTGGTCCATTTGGCATGGGTGGCCCTATCAGGAGCCAAAGTATAAAGCCCTGACTCCAGCCAATGGGTCATTGAGTCAGGCAAAGTTGTGGTTCTCTTGGAGGAGGTCGAAAGGATAGCCAAGATTTTTTTCCCCAGGGCAGAAATGGCTAATACAAGGGTCACATTTAATGAAGCATGGTGGGGGGGGGGGGGGGGATATCAGTAGATTTAACTCAGAGAATGGTAGATAGCTACCAAAGGTGGTGTTAGTGGCAAATACATAAGGAACATTTATGATACTCCTAGGCACATGGATGAAAGAATAATAGAGGGCTATATGGAAGGCAAGGCTAGATTGACCTTGGAGTTGGTTGAGAGTTTGGCAATACATTGTGGGCTGAAGGGCCTGTACTGTAGTGCACTGTACTGTTCTCCAATGGATCAAAATTTTACTGCATCCAATTAACTCAGAAATAATTTAATCATTTTTCTCTTTTGTATGCTTAAGGCGTTGCAGTCTGGCACATTTGAAGTTTCAAGTTTCCAAAAACCACTTTATTCAAGAGAAGTAGTTTAAAACACATCCTAGAAAAGGTGCTTGCTGAACTTAATGATTATTGTCTAAGTGCTACCAGTTAACATGCAAGTGTACTGATTGAATAAGTAGAGCATGTGTGGTATCCAGTACTCACATTGGGTTTTCCAAGAGAACATTTTTAGATCAGTTATGTTTTTATGATATTAGAGCCATTAACCTTCAATGTAGTAGTGACATTTAAATTGACAAAGACTGAGAAATAAGAAAGAGCTGCTAAATATGATCATCGCCAGTGTTGTTTCTATGACTCACTTTCAAAGCAAAACTTAACCAAAACAGCAACATATTTTGTTCAAAGTTACTTGGTGAGTCACTCAAGATTCAGACTAGAAATGTCAGATCATAAAATTCAAGTGGATTTGACACCATATGTAAATATTATGCATCAAACCTCACTGTTGCTTTTCCCTTAACTCCACTCATTTCCATTTGATCACCTTCCACTCATTTGCCTTTCCTCAAGCCTGGTCCTGTACAACCTGGACCATGCCAGCCAATAGACCACAAAATGGATCAACTAGTCAGACTGAGAATTCTAAATGAGGCCACTTGCTAGCCAAGAGGAACAGTCATGGCAAACCATGTTCCTACAGCATCATGAATCATCAAGATCATAAGATATAGGAGCAGAATTAGGCCACTTGGCACACTGAGTCTGCTCTGCCATTTCATCATGGCTGATCCAATTTTCCTCTCCTCAGCCCCAATATCCTGCCTTCATCCCATACTCCTTTATGCCTTGACCAATCAAGAATCTATCAACCTCTGCCTTAAGTATACGTAAAGACTTGGCCTCCACAGCTACCTGTTGTAAAGAATTCCAAAGATTCACTACTCTCTGGCTGAAGAAATTTCTCTCCACCTCCGTTCTAAAAAGACGCCCTTCTATTCTGAGGCTGCGCCCTCTGGTCTTAGGAAACATCCTCTCCACATCCACTCTATCAAGGTCTTTCACCATTCAATAGATTTCAATGAGGTCACCCCTCATTCTTCTGAATTCCAGTGAATACAAGCCCAGATTCATCAAATGCTCTTCATATGACAAGCCATTCAATTCTGGAATCATTTTCATGAACCTCCTTTGAACCCTCTCCATTTTCAGCACATCCTTTCCAAGACGAGGGGCCCAAGACCGCTCACAATACTCTCAAGTGAGGCCTCATCAGTGCTTTATAAAGTCTCAACGTTACATCCTTGCTTTTATATTCTAGTCCTCAGATAGCGTTTTGCAAACACCAAAGATGTGAACCTGAGTACGGCAGGAGACCTATTCAAACACATATTATCAGGAGGAATTAAAGATTGTTCAGTGAATCTGCACTGCATATCATTCGGTGTCCAAATGTCTTTTGACTAGAATTTCAAAGTTAAGGTAAATTTATTATCTACACCTGATGCTACCCTGGGATTCGTTTACTTGCAGGCATTCACACCAGAACAAAGAAATACAATAAAAATCAATCAATAAAAAGCTACACATGAAGATTGACAAACAATTGATGTACAAAAGAAGACAATCTGAGCAAATACTAATAATAAATAATGCAGGGAACATGAAAACTTGAAAGTGAATCTATAGTTTGTGGACTCAGTTCAATGTTGAGGTTCAGAAGCTTGTTGGCTGAAGGATAAGAACTGTTCCTGAACCTGGTGGTGTGGGACCTGAGGCTTCCGTACCTCCTTCCTGAAGGCAGTGGCTTGGATGTTTGGGGGGTGGGGGGTGGGGGGGGGGGAGAGTGATGGGTCATTAATGAAAGATGCTGCTTTCTTGTGGCAGTGCCCCATGTAGATTTAAATTTGCATGATCAGAAACTTTGCCTCATTTAAGCAGTTTCAGGAATGACAGTCCAGTTACATAATTTCTAATACTCTATTCATTTTCTGAAACGTTACTGATCCCTTCCTTCATGAGAAAGGACGAGATACACTTTCAGTGAAAACACACTTGGGCAGTGCTTAAATCAAAGTGGGTTCCCGCACATCTTTGCAAAACAGATGGAGTATTGAGTATAAGTGATAAAACACAAAGGGAGGTCTCTCATTAAAATGACATAATGCCCTTTTCACCCAATCTGTGTAAGAATCTTATTTAGCCACTAGCTTGTAAGATAACCGCATTGTAAACCAATGTTCTAGAAAATTCTCTCATTTTAGACACAACAGGAAGCACTGTCAAATATTTTAAAATTGCTGTAGTCTTGAGCCAAATCATGCACGGCCATTAATGCAGGCATTCAGTAGCTTGTGGGCAGCCAGCTGCAGGGACTCAATTACACCATGCACGTTCAGCACACTGAGGAATTCTCTCATTGGCCAGTGTCAACAAAGATGAGGGCTCTTATAAGCTGGACTCCCAACCTTGACGTCCTCCATCATCCATTTCACTCAAACTCTGAGCCAAAAAGTTCCTCAAACCAAAATAAATCAGTACAGTTTGCCAGATCAAAATCTCGCCCTTATTGACATGTTGCATCCTTGCTTATTGTATTTTAACCAAAGATTAAATTACTTCTGCAGCCTGACGTCTTCAATAGCAAAGCAGGGCTATAAAATGTGCAGCCTTAAAATGTCAAAAGTCTGGTGTATGAACCAACTCCGAATTTTGTCGAGCAGCTGGTAATGGTGGAGGAGGAAAGAAGAAGTTGCTGTGGATATGTTTAAGTGCTGAAATCAGTGTTGTGATGGTGGCTGAGCATGGAGCAATATCAACAGATGTACTCCCTGCTCATTCAGTGTGGCACAGAAACTAAGGATCTGTGGGGGAGAGAGGAAGAGAGTGCTGAGTTCCAATGGTCAGTCAATAAATCTGTAAGCATCCAGGCCTTGAAATCATTAATTGACTTGGTACTGACCTAATATCTGTGATGTAAAATATAAATTTGAATCCAGTGAGAATATCTTGTCAAGTGCAAGTGATTTGAACTGAGGCACGTGGAGTGTCTGTGGAAGGTGATAATCAAGCTGGTACTTAAACTGCGATTATTTTAAAGGCAGTTAAGCATACAAGAAGAGTGCCTAAAGTATTAAATATATGCTACCAATCACATTGCTTTTTTCTGAGCTGGCACTGGTTGATAACCACCATGGCACAGTAGCAAAGCAGCAGTTAGCTGTAAGTCAAGTCACTTTTTATTGTCATTTCGACCATTACTGCTGGTATAGTACATAGTATAAACGAGACAGTTTTTTTCAGGACCATGGTGTTACAAGACACAGTACAAAAACTAGACTGAATTACGTTAAAAAAAAACCAGAAAAAAAACTACAGAAGACTACAGACCTACCCAGGACTGCGTAAAGTGCACAAAACAATGCAGGCATTGCAATAAATAATAAACAGGACAATAGGCACAGTAGAGGGCAGTAAGGTGTCAGTCCAGGCTCCGGGCATTGAGGAGTCTGATAGCCTGGGGGAAGAAA
The DNA here is from genome assembly GCF_048418815.1 of Hemitrygon akajei. Classification (NCBI taxonomy): domain Eukaryota; kingdom Metazoa; phylum Chordata; class Chondrichthyes; order Myliobatiformes; family Dasyatidae; genus Hemitrygon; species Hemitrygon akajei. Next base: position 59,464,488 of record NC_133143.1, read on the forward strand.
CTGTTACATAGTCTGGTCGTGAGAGACCGAATGCTTCGGTGCCTTTTCCCAGACGGCAGGAGGGAGAAGAGTTTGTATGAGTGGTGTATGGGGTCCTTCATAATGCTGTTTGCTTTGCAGATGCAGCGTGTAGTGTAAATGTCTGTAATGGCGGGAAGAGAGACCCCGATGATCTTCTCAGCTGACCTCACTATATGTTACAGGGTCTTGTGATCCGAGATGGTGCAATTTCCGAACCAGGCAGTGATGCAGCTGCTCAGGATGCTCTCAGTACAACCCCTGTAGAATGTGATGAGGATGGGGGGGTGGGAGATGGACTTTCCTCAGCCTTCACAGAAAGTAGAGACGTTGCTGGGCTTGCTTTGCTATGGAGCTGGTGTTGAGAGACCAGGTGAGATTCTCCGCCAGGTGAACACCAAGGAATTTGGTGCTCTTTACGATCTCTACCCAGGAGCTGTCGATGTTCAGTGGGGAGTGGTCGCTCCGTGCCCTCCTGAAGTCAACAACCATTTCTTTTGTTTTGTTCACTCAGAGACAGGTTGTTGGCTCTGCACCAGTCCGTTAGTCACTGCACTTCCTCTCTGTAAGCTGACTCGTCTTTCTGATGAGACCTACCACGGTCGTGTCATCGGCGAACTTGATGATGTGGTTCGAGCTGTGTGTTGCAGCACAGTCGTGGGTCAGCAGAGTGAACAGCAGTGGACTGAGCACACAGCCCTGGGGAGCCCCGTGCTCAGTGTGATGGTGTTGGAGATGCTGCTCCCGATCCGGACTGACTGAGGTCTCCCAGTCAGGAAGTCTAGGATCCAGTTGCAGAGGGAGGTGTTCAGGCCCAGTAGGCTCAGCTTTCCAATCAGTTTCTGAGGGATGATTGTGTTGAATGCTGAACTGAAGTCTATGAACAGCATTCAAACAGTATGTGTCGTTTTTGTCCAGGTGGGTTAGGGCCAGGTGGAGGGTGGTGGCAATGGCGTCATCTGTTGTGCGGTTGGGACGGTACGCAAACTGCAGGGGGTCCAGTAAGGGGGGCAGCAGGGTCTTGATATGCCTCATGTCGAGCCTCTCGAAACACTTCATGATGATTGTGTAAGATTGGGGTTCGATTCCCATCACTGTCCGTAAGGAGTTTGTACATTTCCCTCGTGACTACGTGGGTGCTCTGCTTTCCTCCCACATTCCAAAAGGATGTACGGTTAGGGTTAGTCATTTGTGGACATGCTACATTGGCGCTGGAAGCCGTCAGCGCATCTCGGACTACGGTCAAACATCTTGGTCTGCAGTCAAACAGAAGGTATTACAAGAACCCCCCCACCATGAGTCTTCACAAGAAGGTCAGTTTATTGTACCTGGAAACAGCAACGTCAGACTTCAATGTTCTTGGACAATCTTTGGACTTTATTGGCTTGGCAAGCAGCTAAACTGAAGAACTTCCAGCTGGATTCTCGGGATGTACAAACAGTGTAACTTGTTTGTACATCCCGAGGACTAGTGCTCCTCCATTCATTCTGCATCATCAATGTGACATCCACTGTGTGACAGGAAAATACTTGTGGTACTTCAATTAAGAGTTCACCAGTCCGTAGATATTTATCACTAATTGTCCCACAACCTATGGGCTCACTTTCAAGGGCTCTTCCTCTCATGTTCTTGATATTTATTGCTTATCTGTCTATCTATTTATTTCATTTCATTTGTATTTACGTAATTAGTTCTCTTTTGCACACTGGTTGTTTCTCTGTTCTGTTGGGTGCAGACTTTCGTTGATTCGATGATGTTTCTTGGATTTTCAAGAAAATGCATCTTAGGGTTGTATATGTACTTTGCTAATAGATTTACTTTGAGCTTCGAGGCAGCTTCTTTTACTTGTGTAATAAATGAAAAAAGAATGACAGGTCTTTCAATAATATTTAAAAAGTTGTTATGAACAAAATAAAATTAAAGGTAGAAGGAATGTAGCGTGACACAAAATATATTTAGTGTAAGTCTATTGGGCTTTTAATGAAAATGGAAATTGGAAGGAATTGCTTAGAATTTAAAGCTTAAGAATGGCCAAACGATAGACCCATCTCTGTCTCCCTAATCATTCTTCCTGCTTCATTTCTAAGACACAGAGAACAGATTGCCGATGCATATTGAGCAATATATGGAAACACAAACAACAGAACATTGATGCAAGATGATGTCACTCATTGCAAGGTGCTCCCTGTAGATCTGCTCGTTACTTCTGCGATAATCATTCTACGCTGCAAAATGATTCGATCTGTGTGAGCAGAATGCAAGACAAGCTTTTTACTGTATCTTGGCAATAATATGCCAATACCAAAGCATAAAACTAGATACTAAACAGTACAAAATATAACATATTAAATTGTGTCGAGTTGTGTTATTAAGATGAACCAAGATTCCATTTGCCCTGTTATGGACATCCCACGATGCAATCCAGAGTGAAACAGGGAGCGTGCCTTGGTACACTGGTCAATATTTATGACTTAACCCAAAGAATATTTAGTTGTTATCCTGCTGCCTTGTCTTTAACACTGTGACTCCTTGAAGCCAATAGCAATACCAATTTATAAAAAAAAAATGCCTTCCATTTTAGACTAAGTGATGCACCATCAATAACTCTCGGAGACGGGAGGCGAACGATAGGCTTTTATTAGCAGCAAAATGGAGCACAGCATCTCGGAGACTGGGGGGGGAGCAGTGCCTCCAATCGCCTTTATACCGGGGTCTGTGGGAGGAGCCACAGGAGCAGTCAACAGAGGGGCGTGTCCAGACAGGTATACGTAGTTTACCACACCAAGTAAAACGTGTGAAAGAAAAGCTGTAATCTGCTGAACAGATTGAAAACTTCACAACACAGTGTTGGATTCGGGTGTAAAATTGCTATAATTCTTGTAGTTTATGCTTGTTTACTATAGTCTACTATGCTTGTTTGTAGTTTTATATAATCATCTGTGTACATACAATTGGTCAGAGTATTTTCCAGTTGTTAAAGTATAGTTACTTTGTTTCCAGTCGCAGGTGTCATTCACTTGAATCTGGTCATTTTATAGGCTAATTGATATTATCACTATCTGAGTGTGAGCCAAACTTGGCTGCTTTTTCCCCTTTTGTTTTTGTTCTCTCTTCTACATTTTTCGCTCTTGTAACACTTAGTAAAGTGGCAGTGAACTGTATCGAGACTGCGGCAGGTGCGCATGCGGCTGATCGATCACACGGTGAATCGATTGGGCCTCCTGTGCACAGAGCCAATCTCCCTTGGCGCGGGATTTAGAGTGTGCGCGTTTTCGTCTCAGTGAGCTCCCAGCACGCACCATTACTTTATCATACCACTCTGTTGTCGGTTTTTGCCCCATGCGTCGCTAACAGGCTGGAAGCAACAAGCTTTATGCCTTATTTTTTTTTTAACTTCTGAAGAACCTTTGGATCACGGAAGCATCAGGATACAACACGAGCAACTCCAATTCCTGAACCGAGGTCAGGCAACCCAGAACTGCCAAACTTCAGTGTGTCGATGTACAAGAAGCTGAGCTTCAACTCATCGTCGGCTCGGTACCCACCCACAGTGGTCCCTGTTCAATAAAAACAGAGTGGGTGCAGCACTAAGCAGATCAGGCAGCATGGAAGGAAGGACAGTTACATTTTCAGGGCAAGGACCCAAAACAAGTTGCTTGGAGGCTGGAGAAGAGATGGATAGGACAAAGGACGAGGTCAGTGACGGGCAGGTGAAAAGCTGAGGCCAGCGACTAATAAATAGCTGATAGGGTCCTGAATTTAGGTACAGAGATAACAAAAACACAGAAGTGTGTCAGGGCTCTGGGAAATACCCTGCACTTCAGAGCAAGACTGTAGAGAGAATGAAACAGCTAATAGTACAGACTGATTACTTAAAACAAAACTAGCCAGTTCTGATACAAATAGAGAATTTCATATTGAGTCCAAGAGACTGGTGTGATTAGATGAAAGGTGAGGGGCTCTTCCTCAAGTTTGCATTGGAGAACTGGAAAATTCACCGAATAATTGCATTATATGGGTAATTATATAAAAATAAAAACAGGCATAGGAAAGTTAAGCAGCAACAAGTACCATATATCAAAATTACACCCTGATCCAACACTGTATTGAAGTTCCCAATTTGTAACAAGTACCATATATCAAAATTACACCCTGATCCAACACTGTATTGAAGTTCCCAATTTGTTTCATAGGTGAGAGCCTTTCCTCCGCAAGTCTTACCTAGCCAAAAACAGGAGGCACTTTTGTTTTGTAATTGGTATTGGATTCGAGGAGTTACATCTGTAACGTTAAAAACCCAGAAGCAAGGTAACAAATATTCTGTGAGTTGAGACACATGTATTGACCTGTGCACACCCCCTGCTCCTCTTTGGAATGTATCATGGGACAGTTTGCTGAGAGGGAAACTTTGAATTGTGTTATAGAAAAGTGGCAGGAGGTCACAGGCAATCTGCTCACAGTGGGATGGGGAGTTAAAGTGACAGGCAACTGGATGCTCGGGGTTCACCTCTGTAAACTGTGGTTGGAGCTCCAAAATGTGGCCAACTCCACCCGATCCACAAAGCAGTGGAGAGCACATTGTGAGTCATGAATGCTCAACACATTGGATGGAAGAAGTGAATGGCTGCTTCAACTGAAAGGACTGTTGGAGTCATAAAGTGGTTTAGAAATTCATAGAGTGGTATAGTATGGAAAACAACTGTTCAAACCCTTATACAGATCAGGGTAGAAGGACGTCCCTTTAGAACAGAGATCAGGAGGAATTTCTTCAGCTAGTGGGTGATGAATCTGTGGAATTCATTGTCACAGAGCCATGTAGAGGCCAGGCCATTGGGTGTACTTAAAGTGGAGGTTGATAGGTTCTTGACTAGTAAGCATGTCAGAGGGTACCAGGGCGACGGCATGAGAATGGGATTGAGAGGGATAATAAATCAGCCATGATGGAATGGCAAAGAAGACTTGATGAGCTGAATGGCCTAATTCTGCTCCAATATCTTATGGTGTTATGGTATTATCGTTACTTAAGCTAATCCTATTTGCCTGCATTTGGCCCGTAAACCCACCTTATCCATGTAGTAGTCCAAATGTTTTTTTATTTTAATCAGTGTAACATAGTAATTTAAACATCGTCTGTCTGTGTGAAGGGACCGTGGGAGGGAGGGAAGAGGCTTATTTGTTTCTGTTGTTATTGGTGCTGCATGTGTTGTGTGTTGCTGTGTTGTGCTTAGCTTTCTCTGCATGCTGTGATGGTGCTGGTATGTGAGATGACTCTTGCGGGCTGCCCCCACCATGTTCTTGGGCGTGTTAGTTGTCAACAGAAGCAACACGTTTCATTGTTTGAATGTACGTATGTGTGATAAATAAATCTGAATCTAATTGCACCCACCTCCGTCACCTCCTCTAGCAGTTCATTCCGTACACCGACCATCCTGTGTGTGCGAAAATTCTCCCCTCAGACCCTCCTTAAACGCTTCCCCCTCTCACCCTGGATCTCTGTCTTCTTGTGGTGAAGGACATGGTGAAAGGGCAACTGTGTCTCTTGCAGTTGAACAGAAGGACGCTATGAGAAAGGGGGCAGTTAGTAGCGTGGTTGGGATGGAGCATAGAGGTCAGCGTAATGCTTTACAGCGCCTGCCGTTGTCTGAAAGGAGTTTGTGCATTCTCCCCATGTCAGCTTGCGGTTCCTAGGGCGTTCTGGTGTCCTCCTGCTTTCCAAAGACAGTTGTGGCATGCTATGTTGGTGCTGGAAGAATGGTGGCACATGCAGACTGCCCCCAGAACTTCCTAGGAGTGTGTGGTCGTTGAAGCAAATGGCACAATTCTCTTATATTTTGATGAACAGCGCTAGTGGAACTTCCCCTTTGGAAGTTTTTATGTTTTATTGTTATACAACATTGAATCACTGTGGATTTAATTTGCCTTTTTTGATACTGGTCAGCAGAAAAAGACTCTTTGGTGTCAAAGTGAAAATGGATCTCTTTAAAGTGATCTAAATTAATTAGAAATATAAAACTTAAAATAATTGATTCTCCCCCCCCGCCCCCCCCCCCTTTAGTATGACACGCCAAATCATCAGTGGTGCAGCCAATTGGTTTTAGAAGTCACACAATTGGAGATCTGTTTTTGGAGACCTACAAGGAACACTCCAAGCAACTGTGCGAAAAAGCACACGTAGGAGATGGACACAAGAACATTTCCAAGTCACTGACTATCCCTCGGAGTACAGTTACGTCAATCATGAAGAAACGGAAAGAATATGGCACAGCTGTAAATCTGCCTAGAGCAGGCCGCCCTCAAAAACTGAGTCACCATGCAAGAATGGAACTAGTGAGAGAGGCTACTGAGAGACCTATGACAACTCTGGAGAAGTTACAAGCTTCAGTGGCTGAGACGGGAGAGACTGCATATACGACAACTGTTGCCCGGGTGCTTCACCGGTCGCAGCTTTATGAGAAAGTGGCAAAGAGAAAACCACTCTTGGAAAAAAAACTCATGAAATCTCAGCTAGTTTGCCAGAAGGCATGTGGGAGACTCTGAAGTCAGCTGGAAGACAGTTCATGGTCTGATGAAACCAAAATTGAGCTTTTTGCCCATCAGACTAAATGCTATGTTTGATGTAAGCCGAGCACTGCACACTATCAAAAACACACCATCCCTACCATGAAACATGGTGGTGACTGCATCACGCTGTGGGGATGCTTCACTACAGCAGGCCCCGGAAGGCTTGTGAAGGTTGAGGGTAAAATGGATGCAGCAAAATACAGGGAAACCCTGATGCAGTCTGCAAGAGAACTGCGACTTGTGAGAAGATTTGTTTTCCAGCAGGAAAATAACCTCAAGCATAAAGCCAAAGTTACACAGGAATAGCTTAAAAACAACAAAGTTAATGTCCTGGAGTGGCGAAGTCCAGACCTCAATCCAATTGAGAATTTGTGACTGGACTTGAAAAGGGCTGTTCACTCACAATCCCCAAGCAATCTGACAGAGCTTGAGCAATTTTGTAAAGAAGAATGGGGGAAAATTGCAGTGTCCAGATGTGCAAAGCTGATAGAGACCTATCCACACGGACTCAAGGCTGTAATTGCTGCCAAAGGTGCATCTACTAAATACTGACTTGAAGGGGGTGAATACTTATGCAATCAATCATTTTGTGTTTTATATTTGTAATTAATTTACATGATTTCTCATTTTGAAAAAGTCTTTTTCTGTTAATCAATGTCATAAAAAGCCAAATTAAATCCAGTGGGAGTCAATGTTGTAAAACAATAAAACATGAAAACTTCCTGGGGGGGGAGGAGGTGAATATTTTTATAGGCACTGTATATGCAATAAATACTGCTCATCTTTATCTTTAGATGGAATGAGTGAGTTGCAAAGGAGTTGGTGGGAAGATGTGTCAGTGGTGGGATCTCATTTAAAGCTGAACAAATAGTGAAAAATGTCATCTCGAGAGGACCTAGCCTGGGCACAGTACATTGATGCAATCACAAAGAATGCATCAGCAGCATCTATTTCATGAGGAGATCTGGTAACCAAATATCCAAGCAAATTTCTGCAGTTGGAGAGCATTCTGACTGGTTGTACCACAGCCTGGTGCAGAGGCTGCAGCGCACGAGATCGAAAGAGACTGTTGAGGGTTGTAGACTCAGCTATGTACCTCCATTATGGACACAACCCTCCCCACGACTGAGCACATCTTGAATAGATGGTGCCTCACGAAGGCAACATATGACCCTCACCATCTCGGATACGACTGCTTCTCATTACTAACATCGGGGAGGAGATACAGGAGCCTGAAGACCCACATTCAGTGTTTTAGGAACAGCTCCTGCCCTTCCACCATCAGGTTTCTGAATGGCCTATGAACCCATGAACGCTCCCTATTTTTGAGCTATTTATCTATTTATTTTTGTGACTTATGAAATTTTTAAAATGTCTTGCTCTGTATTGATGCCACAAAACAAAAAAAAATACAACGTATGTCAGTGATAATAGACCGGATTCTAATTTGGATTCTGATCAGAGGCCAGTGGGGTGAAAAGTGTGTCGCTGGGGATTCTGTGCTTTGGATCAATGGGTCATGAGATTCCACCATGTGTCACATCATCTCATACATTCCTTTAATCATGGTTCATCCATTTTGCTCAGGAGGAGAAGGGCTGAGAGCAGAGTTGAGGGAAATAGATAAGAAGCGGTTAACTGCGCTGTCAGGTGTGGTCAAGGGAAAGGCAAATTTCAGGAAGAAGGAAGACTTCCTAGAGGCACCAGTTTGGAAAGCTCAGTCATCTAAACAGATATGATGGAAGCAGGCAAAAAGTTAAATGCTAGATATATATTTGGAATTGGAGGAAAAGTTGTTTAGTGTAAGAGCATGTTTACTCAAGCAAATGTGTGTACTGGTGGAAGGAAACTGTTTGGGTTGCTGCTCAAAGAAGAATCAAGGATGCTCAGGATATCCTCACATGGGGTGGAGTGTGGAAGGACTGTATGTCTCTAAAAATATATCTAACTTATTTAGCAATTTACTATATGCCCTATATCTGCCTGCTTCTTGAAGGAGGAATATAATGGTCCTTACTGCAGGCAGTGTGGGAGGAAGTATAATCAAGAAAACAGGATGTTTGTCACCAGCCTGCCCCCTGACCTGGAAACACAGATCCAGAATGTGAAGAGAGAATTTCAAGATGGACCATGTGCAGGGTAGAAATTATACCTGTTGCTTTCTGTGTCTGTACAGAACTAAAAAAAAATCATTATTTTGCTGCAGGTTATCAATGTAGCTGAAAATGAGGGAGAGGTCACAAGCTCTGTAGTGAATTAGTCATTCTAAACAAATTTCTCCGTCTTTGATGAGACTCTGGCGCCTGACACATCTTCCCACCATTTCCTTTTCAACCCACTGGCTTACGTACACTTCCATCAGCACCAACCACTCCCCTTCTCCTGGAGCTTTCACATCTGACTGCAGCACTTCAGTGATCAAAACAGGCCATTGCATTTCTACTTCAAGAAGCAGGCAGTTATGGGGGTGAGTTTCCCCCGCTTACCCCTCTGACTGAGAAAGAATTGATGGAAAAGTTTACCCAAGCAAATACACGTCTTGGTGGAAGGAAGCTGGGTCACTCCTCAAGGAAGAGTCAGAAAATCCTCTGGATATCTTGCATGGGATGGAGGACTGAAAGCCCATGAAAATATATTTCCTTTGCTGGGGGGGGGGGGTCTAGAAGAAGGGTCATATTCTCAGAACAAGGGGTAATCTATTTAGGATTGATGAGGTAAATTTTTGTCATGTGGTGTTGATGATAATGTGGAATTCCATACCTCAGACAGATGGTTATACTCATTTACTGAGTTCATTCAAAATAGGTCATCAGCTTTCTGGGTATTAAGGGAATCAAGGAATATGATGATAATGTGGGAATGTGGCATTAAGACAGAACACCTCAAAATATCTACAAGGATGTCTGAGGAGGCTTAAAGGTATTGGTTTATTATTTTCACAAGTACTATGACACAGTTTGTGACCAGGTGCTCCGGCTCCCTCTCATATTCCACAGATGAATGGGTCAGGGTAGTAAGTTATTGGCATGCTATGTTGGTACCAGAAGCATAGTTTCACTTGCAGCTGCCCCAAGTGCAAGTTCATGTTTAATTATCATTCAGCCATACATGAATAGAGCCAAATGAAGCAGCATTTTTCCAGGGCCAAATTGCAACATACATTACCAACAGCACTTAGTGCATAGCACATATGGTTACCATTTCAGAAAGATGTACAGTCGCAAAGAAAAATATATACAGTCCAAGTCCCTGAACGGCATGAATGCTCCACTGAGCGAACACTGGAGAGCAGCACCGAGCAAACAATGGAGGGCAGCAGTGACGGGAGGGGCCAGGTACCAACCTGGTATGGATTTCAATGTGGCCCTCAGAGGCTCTCCTACATCACCGTGGCATCTCCTCTCCTGGACTGCTGCAGCAGGCGAGCCCCTAGCTTTGGCCTGGTCCTCACCACAACTGAGGTGACACAGCTCCCCCTCACCAATAAACCAGTATCCCGGACTTGCAGTATTCTACATTACTAGTGTCCAACAGGGTCTTGCGATCCCAATAACATCCAAGACAATCACTCGCACTGTGCACTGTCACAGTACAACGTCCCACAACAAGTCCGGGCAACAACACTACAACGACACACAAGTCCAGCTCCACTGCTATTGAGCAACGCGCTGATGGGATGGTCCTGCAATACCTGATGTTGTTAGTGTCAGCTTGCGACTGTGGGGGAGAAAAAGGGCGTACAGGATGAACAAATAGCCTTTGATTGGCTGCCTCATCCAAATGTGCTGCCTCACTGATTTGATTTAATGCCAATAACGCTTTTCACTGTACATTTCAATATACATGTGACAAGAAACTAAATTTAAAAACCTATCTTGTAGTTCATGTCATTACTCAGTACATTAATTATACACGGTCTATTCTCCCCCATAGAGAATAGACCTCTTATCCTCTAATCCCCCCCCCCCCCCCATCTTTTTATTCTGGCATCTTCCCCCTTCCATTCCTGTCCTGAAGAAGGGTCTCAGCCTGAAACATCGACATTACTCACTTCCACAGATGCTGCCTGAGCTGCTGAGTGTCTCCAGTATTTTGTGTGTGTTTTTGATTTCTGACAATGCTATTTGGTCCTAATCTAAAATACCATTTGTACCCTGCCACCCAGCACTTGTATGTCACTTGCTGTTTGGCTCTATGACAAATATGTTATGTTCCATCCACACTGGATCATGAGCAATACAATAGGATATGGCTTTGAAAAGAGGAGTAATTGAAAATCAAAGTGCTCCAATGAATTGTACTTTGCTCTGGTACTTTAGATCAGCCAAATGGACAGGAATAATTACTTGTTAGACTTTCATACGTTACTAAATGATTTTGGTTGCTGAAGGAAGTAAAATTTAACAGTTTGATTCTGCCACAGTTGTTTGGGTGGGAGTGTGTGCAGATGGAGAAAGGGGAAAGGTGGCTTGGTTTTGTCTTGCTTTCTGTTCTGTTTAATTGCACGGTGGGGTTTCCCTCCTTCCTCCTTTCCCCTACACCCCACCACACCCCTTCCCCTGTCCCCACTTCTATGCAGCACCCCTCTTCATTCTCAGCGTTGTATTGCCTCTTGTAAGTAGCCAGCCAGCCTGCTCATCTGGGTAGACACTGTCATAATAAACAAAAGATCAGAATCAAAATTTCACTGGCATATGTCATGAAATTTGTTTTATGGCAGATTTAGAGTACATTACATAAAATAGACTATAAATTACAAGAAGAAGGTTAGAGTGTATGAACAGATAAGTAGTGCAAAAAGGAGAGCAAAAGTAATGAGGTGGTTCCTGGTCCATACAGAAATCTGATGCAGAGGGGTAGAAGATATTCCTAAAACATTGAGAGTGTGTTTTCAGGATCCTGTTCCTCCTCCCTGATGGTAGCAAAGAGAGGAGGGTATAAATTAATGGCCTCAATAATAAGCCATAATGAAGCGAGGATCATCTTGATCACGGATGGAGAATTCTCAGGAAGAAACTCTGGCAACAGTTGGAACTGACTTCTGGGAAAACAGGAGTGGCTTACCTTTGCTTAGGATGAAGTTCAAGTTCAATTGCCATTCCGCCTTACTAATGTATACACCGAAATGAAACTGTGCTTCTCCGGGGCCGGGGTGCAAAACACAGTGCCCGCAACTCACAGCACATACAGACACAAAATAATATTAGCACAAGTCCCTGAGCGGCACGGCCTGAAGGTTGATGGTGCATGGAATGTCATCCTGGAGACATGTTTCTGCAAAAGCAAGCGCACAGCAGTTCCTCACCTTGCCTTGGGTCAGCCTCAAACAAAGAGAATCTAGCTTGTCTTCTGGGGAGCAGCATCAATGGGAGAGCCTGCTTGCATAGGCCAGCTGCTAACCCGACATAGATTCTAGCACAGCCGCCACGCCTCTGCTCTCTCCCACACCACCTCCCCTCGGTGGCTGTAACTGGCGTGGGGGCCTAGTCCATGCAGCAACCAAGGAGATGGTGGTGGACTTTAGGAGATCTAGGCCTCATATGGAGCCAGTGATCATTAATGGAGAATGTGTGGAGCAGGTTAAGACCTACAAGTATCTGGGAGTACAGTTAGACGAGAAGCTAGACTGGACTGCCAACACAGATGCCTTGTGCAGGAAGGCACAGAGTCGACTGTACTTCCTAAGAAGGTTGGCGTCATTCAATGTCTGTAGTGAGATGCTGAAGATGTTCTATAGGTCAGTTGTGGAGAGCGCCCTCTTCTTTGTGGTGGCGTGTTGGGGAGGAAGCATTAAGAAGAGGGACGCCTCACGTCTTAATAAGCTGGTAAGGAAGGCGGGCTCTGTCGTGGGCAAAGTACTGGAGGGTTTAACATCGGTAGCTGAGCGAAGGGCGCTGAGTAGGCTACGGTCAATTATGGATAACTCTGAACATCCTCTACATAGCACCATCCAGAGACAGAGAAGCAGTTTCAGTGACAGGTTACTATCGATGCAATGCTCCTCAGACAGGATGAAGAGGTCAATACTCCCCAATGCCATTAGGCTTTACAATTCTACCGCCAGGACTTAAGAACTTTTTAAAAGCTATTATTAATGCTTTTTGAGATAGTGATTTAGATGCATATCATATTTTTTACTGAGTTAAGTATTGTATGTAATTAGTTTTGCTACAACAAGTGTATGGGACATTGGAAAAAAAGTTGAATTTCCCCATGGGGATGAATAAAGTATCTATCTATCTATCAACCAGTGCTATGCATCTTCCCCACCATCAGTCTCACCAATAAGCAGGACTTGCAGTATTTTGTATTACCAATGTCCATCAGGATTTTGTGATCAAGAGAAAAGTACTTAAGCCACCATTTGGTGAATCTGGTGCGGCCACTGCAACCAAGCGCGCCACCATCTTACCGGAAATTGGATGGCTTGATGAGAATGCTACAAGTTGAACGTCCTGTAATGTGCTTCTATTGAGTTGAAAGAAAAGAGCCCTAAAAATAAAGTCATTTAAATATTAGCTTTATTTGTCGATTATGATACAATCTTCCCTCATAATTCCCATGCTTAAATTTATTCAAGGATATCACAAAAAGTTCTATATTTAGACCATATTGTTTCCATTGAAATCCAAGGTCATGCACTCATTGCTAATTTAGGCTCAGCGCAGGGATTTCACCAAATGCAAATGGTAGTGAACAATGTATGACTCATAATATCCACGACTCGTTTTCAATTTGAGTTTGCTCAGTGACCTTCACAAATGGTTCAAATATTTTTACTGCATTGCGTGTAATTTTTAAAATTGTCTGGCTGTTCACAAAAATTCCATTATAATCTCTATTTAAAAAATAGAGTATTTGAAGAGCAGCTAGGGTTATGGGACCATGTTTTGATTCTAAGAAATCAGATTATCTCCATCAGAGGAACAGGAGATAAAATTATTTCTAGGAAACTTAAAATATTCCCCAATTATCTCCCTAAAGTGAGCACTGGAGTTATCATATGAAAACCTAATTTGAGCCCTCTGCTTCTCAAGGCTGCTCAATGGTTTACTGGTTCCCTTTGACATGAGAGAGTGTATACGGTGTACAACCTGATATTCTTACTCTTCATTGACATCCATGAAACAAAGAATGAACGACAGGAAAACATTAGAGCCTTAAAACCCGCCCCCCCCCCCCACTCCCTCTCACGCACAAGCAACAGCAAAGCATCAACTCTCCCCCAGCTTTCCCCAGCAGGAAGCATCAGTCCCCACCAGCCAACCGTAATCTAGGTTAATCAAAAACTACAGTCCATAACCCACTACTTCGATAAGCCACAGGCTCTCTCCCTTACTACTGCTCTGCTATTTAATAAATTTATGGCTAATCTGATTGTAACTCCACTGTTCAAGGTAACCCTTCTCTCTCTTCCCATCAAGAGTCCAAACATGATGCATGTTTTTATTTACAAATGCACAGCAATATATTAGAAACTTACTTTTGTGAATGAATCTAAAAAGGCTTCTACTCGACATCTCATACTGTCGATGCACTGGGATCAAGAGTATTTAATATTGGTCTGCAGAATGCCCTTCCACTGATTGACGACTCTGCATAGAGCATTTGGAGCTGTCAAACTTTTGAGGCTGGAATCTGCTGACACAAGAATGTTTTGAATATTATTGGGACACCTATTCAATTGAAAGGTTTCCTGTGGCTCTTGGGTGCTTCAAACTGAATTGTGTACTTATACTGGCTGCTAAATTGGGTTCCATAATCTACTCTGCTTCCTCTCCATTCCACCCCTCCACCCAACTCTCTCTCTAGGTTTTGTCTACTTTCTTTGAAGACATATGGGGAACATACACTCAGTGGTCACTTAATTAGGTACAGGAGTGGAACCTGATGTGGTCTATTGCTGCAGCAGCCCATCTACTTCAAGCTTCGATATGTTGTGCATTCAGAGTTGCTGTTCTGCGCACCACTGTGGTAACGTGTGATCAAGAAACTGTGTGTGAAGATCCCAGGAAATCCGCAGTTTCTGAGATACTCAATTAGCCCATTTGCTCATTGCACATTTACATGGAGACGTAATGTAAAGATTTTTACTCCTCGTGTATATGAAGGATGTGAGTAATAAAATCAATTCAATAAACTCTAGAGACTTGTGCGTGAAAACCCCAGGAGATCAGTAATTTCTGAGATACTCTAACCTCTCCATCTGGCACCAGCAATCATTCTGATGCCTGTTCTGAACAACTAAACCTCTTGACTATTCTGCATGCTTTTAGGCATTGAGTTGCAGCCACATGATTGGCTGACTACAATAGGTATTTGCATTATCGAACAGGTATACTGGTGTATCTAATAAAGTAGCCACTGAGTGTATGTTGTACCAACAAGACATGGTCTCTTCTCATTACTACCATCAGAGACAAGGCACAGGGACCTGGACACCACACTTAGTGATTTGGGAATAGCTTCTTCCCCTACGTCAGCTGATTTCTGAATTATCCATGAATACTAACTTGTTATTCCTCTTTTGATCTATCCATCTGTCATTCTATCGATTGAAAGTTATAGTAACTTTTGTCTTGCGCTGTACTACTGTCAGGAGACAACTAATTTCACGATGTACGGTACTGTGCAAAAATCTTAGGTGCATATAATTAGCTGGGGTACCTAAGACTTTTGCACAGTGCTGTAGTACTGTACTGCTGCCACAAAAAACAAATTTCATGACCTAAGCCTGATTCTGATATGGGTCTCTATTGTGGACTGAGAGTGGGAAGGGGTCAGAGAGAGGGGAATCATGATTGGGAAAAGGGGAAGGGAGAGGGGAGGGAGCAGGAAGAACCAGAGAGGTAATCTGAAATGATCAATAAACCAATTGTTTGGAATCAAATGACCATGCCTGGTGTCCCAAGGCTGGGTATGTCTGTACCCGTGCCAATCCCTACCCCTGGCACTCCTCTGCCAACTTTCCAACACCCCTGCTGTGCTGCTGCACCCTTGCCATTCCCAACATCCTTTGCTCCCGCTGGATTTACAAACTTGCTGTCCACTCCACATGGACAAATACAGAATTATGCAGAAGTCTGAGACTTTTCCATAGTACTGTTGATGATGGCTGGTTCTTCACTTGTGCAGATCAGGAGGGAAAACTCCATCGCTATAGGACTTTTCTTCCTGCCTGTGCTGCGTAGGTTGACAGTGAGGATCAGTGCGCGCGGACCAATTCCACTCTTTAGTCTGGGGGACGTTCCACAATGACACAGTGAGCTGCAACAACCACGGTGACCGCAAGGCTGTAGGTTGAGTATCGGAGTTCTCTCAGACAGATGCCAGACAGGGCTAATGAGTCCCATCTACCCAGGCTTGGTATCGGAGCTGTCCTTCTCCTAGGCTGGTGAGCCCAGCCTGCCCGCCTAGTTATACCGCTGGGCACTCGGTTGCGCCATGACCTAGCAAACGCAATAGGAACAGGGGCGCCACCTTAAGGCATTGCTATGGGCACAGAGTCCATATGCGAGCAACCTCCTGCACCTAACAATGGTCCTGCAGCGATCACTACACCTGGAAAGGAGAAGCTATGGGAGATGCTTCACCTTCCTTAAGATCTAACCCACACTCATCCGTCCCCTGAGTACTGTATGTCAGTAATAAAATCAATTCATTATCTCTGGTGACCATTTCTGGCATCTATAACCTGATTCTGATTACATAGCATCAGGCACTTGACTTGCACCTCCACACAGATTATATTCCAGTCTCTACAGTGAACGGTAATCCTCTTTTCCATTGTATATTTATATTAAGCATCTTTGGTTTCTCCTTGATGCCATATTTGCTAATAATGTTTATATATATCCAATTTCCTTTCTAATTTAAGGCCTGTGCTTTCATTAATCTAGGCACGAAGCATTGTCGAATTCACAATACGGTAGATTCTGGTTAATTAGGCCATTAGTTAATTGGAGCAGCTGCTTAGTTGGGACAACTCCTAAAGAACAGATAGCAATAGAGGAAAACAGTCGGGATTCCTTTCGTTTATGAGGGACACTATGCCGCTTAATTGGGGCAGGAGGCTTTTCGAACAAGTTCTCTCTACCGTCAGTCGCGTGCACCTAGACAGTACACCAGGCTTAAAGAGAACAGTTTTAAAATTGTGTCAGTCGAGTGCGTTTGTGTTCAAAAAACAGTGATTTTTGTCACTGATAATTGATAGTAAGCAGTAAGACAATTCTGAGCAATTTTGCTCACTGCAGTTTCAAATATTCAGGTTTATAGATGCCAGAAATAGTCAGGAGAGATAATGAATTGATTTTATTACTTCAGCAAGTTAGGGACTATGAAGAATTTGAAGATATTGACAGTCATCTTGAATATTACAATGGAAATGTGGATTTGGAGGGTGCATCGTTGAAAGTCACACGCACTTGTATACACGCGACTTTCAACAACGATATCCTCCAAATCTTTATTTGTTGGCAAAACAGTTATTACCCCTCAACCAACAGGCTCTTGAACCAGAGGGAATAACCTCACTCGACTTCCCTTGTCCCATCGTTGAAATGTTCCCACAACATTTTGCCTCATTTTCATGGACTCTAATCAATCAAAAGAACACTGAAGGAATTCCTCCATCGATAATTACTAGGGACTACTGCACAGTTTTATAGTATTGTAGTAGCACTGAGAATGTTCTCATTTGTTCTGTATTATTTAAAATCTTAGTTAAACAGGATTTTGTCTTTTTTTTAATATACCTTTTGAACTTTTTCCATGAAAGTGGCTAACTGGGGCAGCCACTTAATTGGGCCAAAATGTACTGGTCCCAATGTGTCCCAATTAACAGAAATCTACAGTATTTGTTATGTTCCCCCTTTGATGCAATTCCACTCTGTTTGTTTCTCAGTCTCTTCAGGGCTTTAATTTTGGAATTAAAATATCCTTTTATTGGGAATGCATGTGTTCTGTATCCTTAGTATCTCTTCTTGTATTATTCCTGATGCTTTGATTTGCCTACAAATAACTTTTTGCAGCCAAACTTCAATAGATCAGACAACAGCCAAATAAAATTGGCCTTACTCCATTTGGCTGCTAGTCTGCCTTTGTCCTTTTCTAAGAAACGTCTAAGTACTAAACATAATTGAATGAGGTTTTTCTTCCAAAATGCTCCCACATACCCAACTTAACTTTCTGAAAGTAAGTTGGAAGTCACTCTCTCTTTTTGGGTTTACTATATATTGAAACTTTTTGAAGACCTTCCTTAAAATTTGTTTCAGTTTTCATCATTTTACTATTTCTTGCTTCAGTCCAGTATCTGTACTTCGGATCAGTTTTCTGTTTTCGGCCATGAGAAGCCACGTGTAAATGTATCTTCTTCAAGGGACATATGCTCCGAGGTCACTTTATTATCTCATCAGCTAGTCACATGGCAGCAAGTCACTGCGTAAAAGCATGTAGACATGGTCAAGACATGGAACCATCACCTACACTCAGTGGCTGCTTTATTAGGTACCCCTGTACACCTGCTTGTTAATGCAAATATCCAATCAGCTAATGGTGGCAGCAACTCAATGCATAAAGGCGTGTAGACTTGGCCAAGAGATTCAGTCGTTGTGCAGACCGAACATCAGAATGGGGGAACAAAGTGTTATAAATTACTTTGATTCTGGAATGATTGTTGGTGTCGGACAGGGTGGTTTGAGTATCTCAGAAACTGCTGATCTCCTGGAGGTTTCACGCACATCATTCTCTAGAGTTTGCAGGGAATGGTGTGTGTAAAAACAAAAAAAACCCCCACACACACACACACACACACACACACACACACACAGTGAGCAGTAGTTCTGTGGGCAAGAATGGCCCAACTGGTTGAAGGTGACAGTAACTCAAATAACCACATGTTGCAACAGTGGGGTGCAGAAGAGCATCTCTGAACGCACAACACATCGAACCTTGAAGCAGATGTGGATGGGCTGGAGCAGCAGAAGACCAGGTATAGGAGGTACTTAATAAAGTGATCACTGACTGTACTTTGGCTCAAGATATCTTCATTGAAAAGCCCACCTACTTCTGATCTGTTTTTATGCATTTTTTGATTCAATAGTGTGTCAAAAATTTTATACCCACGGAGGGATATATCAAGATGGTATATCAATCAGGATGGTCATTTATCTAATTCCTCATACATACACTGTGAGCAGGTTAGTCGCTGGGCTGATTTTCAGAAAGAAACTTGATAGGAAACTCCCTGTGTGGAATTGGGAGGTTTTGGTGTTTTCATGCCTTGTTATTTCAAATTGTCGTGTTTCATTATTTATTGTTGAATCTGAAACTAGTAGGCATGAAAGTTGTGTTTTCTTTTTACCAATTTTTATGAAATTGATTCTGTAAATTTCCCTCGGCTGATTAATTTATGTAGAGGTTTGTGATTCAGCGTGACAGTCATACAGTGGTATTCAAATCAAAATGTTTTCTGCTTTGTTTGTTGCCAGTAAATAGGTTGTGTTGTATGCTCTATTTTCCTTACTTGTGCATGGAAGTTCATATGTTGCTGACTGTAAAATGTAGTTGGATACCTTTCTGTCAAAGGAAGACAAAAGGCCTGCTTATTTTTGAACTGTGAAATTGATTTGTGTTTGAAATTCTTGTCTTGTCATATCGGTTTCTCTCTGAATGTGAAGCACACTACATTAACTTAATTTTTTTTTAAAGTTAATGTGGCTCAGGATTTTAAATACTTTGCCTGCTGACTGCCCAGAGGTTGAAGGTTTCTGGTTGGGTGCTTGGTAAAGTGAGCTGTGTGTGGCAGAAACAAGGAAGGTCGATTGATTTTAGCAACTGAGTCGTGTTCAAGGCCGTAGGAAGTAGGAACACGAGTAGGCCATCAGCCTTGCATGCCTGCTTCAATGAGCATTAGGATCAGTGCTGATCCAACATTCCTCAAGTCTTTTTCTTGCCCTCTTCCCAAAATTATTTACTGATTGGAAATCTATCCTACCTCACAATTTTCATGACTTGCAGCCCTCTGAGAAGAGAAATTCATCCTCACTTTGATCTTCGAAGAGCACCCTCGACCTCTAAATCTGGCCCCTCCATGAGAGGAACACCCTCCCAGCATTAACACGAGGAAGTCTGCAAATGCTGGAAATCCAAAGCAACACACACACAAATTGCTGGGTGAACTCAGCAGGTCAGGCAGCACCTATGGAAATGAATAAACAGTCTGTGTTTTTGGCCGAGGCCCTCCCATTATTTATCCTCAACATTACCGCTCATACTTCTAAATTACAATGAGTAGCGAACTACTTATTTAATCTTTCCTTAGAGGAGGCCTCTCCATTATTAGAGATTATCCAGGTGAACCTTCCTTGAACCCCTCCAGTTTGCTCACTTTCCTGATCAGAACAAAGATTGGTAAACATTGACGATGGCAAACTTATGCAGACTAAGGCTATATCCAGCGACAGGGCTACAGCACAGTTTGCCACCTGTGAGGGAGTACAGAGGCAGAGCTAGTGTGCTTGACGAACCTCTGCTCTCTCCCGCACTGCCTCCTGTCCCTCCTCCCCCAGGTGCCTGTCTGAGGCATTTTGTGAGGGACTCAAAGATTAGCACTTCTTTCTCTTGACCATGAAGAAAAAATAATCCAGAAACTTGCTTTCCTGAGCTGTCTCTGTCCTTTTTATTAACGGTCTTGGTAAATGTAAAACAGAAGAGGAAGTGCCACAATTTGTGTTAATTAAAATCCTTTCAGCACTGGAGGCCAGGCTGGAAGAGTTACTGGACCTGTGAGCCTATAGCTGTAGCAGCTGCACCACAGTCATAACATTTACCTTCTCTGCGTGGTTTAATCTTTAAGCAAGCAGCTGATTTGTCTAATGAATCCCTAACACCCCCCAATGTTAATACTGCCTTACATTGACAAAACACAGTGGGATTAACATATTATCTGAAATGCACTCTAAAAATGAATGATTGAGGAACTGCTTCTTCCCCTTTGCCATCGGATTTCTGAATGGACATTGAACCCATGAACACTAGCTCCCTACACACACACACACATATATGTTTTCATTTTTGCATATACATATTTGCATTTTCATGAAAGGTAGATTCAAATATGCGTGAAATTCCTTCTAACTACTAGCGACTAAATGAAATGTACAAATGATATAAAATGGCCAACTTGGAGACGTGATATTAAGTAATCAACAGCAGCAGTGAGATCTAGTAATTAAAAATAAAACAACAAACCACACCAGGAAGGACATAACACACACACACACACACACAATCAATACATACTCACACACAGTTACTGTAATTTACAGTTTTTATTGTTACGTATTGCAATGTACTGTTCTACATATCAACAAAATTTCACGAGCACATGAAGTTCCTCCAGCATTTTGTGTGTGTTGCTTTGTATTTCCAGCACCTGCAGATTTTCTCATGCTTGTAACGAATTTCATGACCCCCACTGGTGATAATAAACCCGTTTCTGGTTCTGATTCTGAACTTCTGCTTGTTTCAAGTCAATGGCACCTCTTAATGAGTCACTTAGGACACGAGAACTTTGATCGCAACTTTAGACTCGAGTGAGTCAGGATAGTGTCAAATCAGTTGCATGGTGATGAAGCCAAAGAGAGCTCAGTCAAAATGATAAACACAAGAGGTGTTACCACTGGAAGAAATGTGGCAGCACTTGCAGGCAGCCCGGCACAATCCTCGCTGACTCGATTTCACATAAACAACACATTTCTCTGTATGTTACGATGAACGTGTGCCGACTAAAGATAATCTTCAAAGCACACACAAAATGCTGGAAGAACTCAGCAGACCAGACCTGATGATGGGTCTCGGCCTGAAGCGTCGACAGTTTATAGATGCTGCCTGACGTGCTGAGGTTTATTGTGAGGCAGAAAAGAGAAAGGCACTTGTCTGTATTATTTTGGACCTCATGAAAGTTTGTTACTGCTTTTGCAGATTGATTTTTAAGGTTATTCCAACTTCACTTAAAATTAAATGGTCTGGCCCTCTTGAGGTTCCCAGTAATTCACTTGTCAAGTGTGCGAGCTACCCTTGGATTTGAGCCCTTAATACCTGGCAAAGTGATTTTAGTTGTGGTGGTTGTAAGGTAAGGCCTAAAGTAAGCTCCCTGTTGCCTAACAAGCTGGAGAAACTGCATTGAAGAGTAGAAGGAGAAGGGGTAACCTTATTGAAGCAGTCAAAGTTCTGAGAGGGCATGAGAAGTTACACTGAAAGTTCAAAATTAATTTAATATCAAAGTATGTATATATCATTTTCTTGCAGGCATTCACCGTAGGACAACAAAATACAATAAAATCCATGAAAATCTATACACAAAGACCAATGTGCAAAAGAAGATAAACTGCAAATACAAAAAAAGTTAATTATAAATAAATTGATAGATAAATACATACATACATACATACTGAGAACATGGGTTGTAGATTTCTTGAAAGTGGGTTTAGAGGTTGTGGACTCAGTTCAGTGTTGAGGTGAGTGAAGTTATCCACAGAGGTTCAGGAGTCTGGTTGAAGGGTAATAACTGTTCCTGAACCTGGTGGTACCAATAATGGGAGAGTTTCAGATAGAAACAAATTTTTACAAGACAAGGGGTGGCCATTAAAGACTGAGGTGCATTAGATTTTCGAAACAGATTATGGTGAAAATCCTGGAATTCTCTGTCCTGGAGGGTTGTGAAAGGTATACCATTAGAGTAGTTAAAGAGGAGGTAGATAATTTCTTTAAAGGTTGTGGAATTAAGGAAAACCTGTAACTAGCATGGAAGAGGATTTGTGGCCTGGAATAGATCAAATTGCATTGATGGACGGAGCAGGCTTGAGGATCTGGGTCACTTATTCTTTCTGCGCGCGCGCGCACATACACGCACACACACACACACACACACACACACACACACACGCACACACACACACACACACACACACACACACACACACACACACACACACACACACACACACACACACACACACACACACACACACACTCACTCACTCACTCACTCACTCTATGGAAAGAGTAAGGAGTTGACGTATTGGACCAAAACCCTTCATCAGGACTGAAAGGAATGCAGAAGAAGTCAGAATAAGAAGATGGGGGAATGGAAGAAGTATAAGCTAGAAGGGGGTCAGTGAAACCAGGTGAGGGAGAAGGTGGGAGGATGAAGTGAGAAGCTGTGAGATGATCAGTGGAAACAGGAAAGGAATCTGATGAGAGAGGACCATGAGAAAGCGAAGGTGGAGGGGTATCAGGAGGAGGGAATTAGCAGGTGAGGAGAAGAGAAGAAGAGAGAGGGGAACCAGAATAGGGAATAGAAAGGGGGAGAAATTATTGGAAGTGAAATTGATGTTTATGCCATGGGTTGGAGGCTATCCAGATGGAATATGAGGTGTTTCTCCTGAATCCTAAGTGTGGCCTCATCATGGCAGTAGAGAAGGCCATGGACTGACTGACATGTCAGAATGGGAATGGGCAATGGAATCAAAATGGTTAGCCACTGTGAAATCGCTTGTTGTGGATGGAGCAAAAGTGCATAACCAAGTGGTCCCCCAATCTGCTCTCTTGTTTCATGCTTTTTTTTGTGTTCAAATGTTTGTGTGCAGTTGCTGGTTGAAGACAAGTGGTTGCATCATTATCCACACTATAAAAATTCACTATCTAAATCAATATCAGAAGAAGAAGAATTCATGAAAATTACTTTGGAATGTATCACAGCCTATTTTAACCCTTTTATCTTCCTTGGTGTTCATTTGAGAATAATCTTGAAGCATCAAAATTGAATTTAAGAAAGGAACTCCTATCCTCCCAAGATCATACATGAACACATCATTCTCAGCTGTCTTTTTAATGGCACTGCCTGTAGTAGTGGAAAACCTTTTCAATCAATTAGACAATATAATTGTTGTCAATATAATTTCTACTGGGAAGCTAATTTAGGTTGATCAAGTAGAGAAGATATGCTATTTAGCTAGCTGAACTACTTTATCAATTGTTGGTAAGTCCTTGACTTTAATTTCCCCATTACCCTATGGGTAGCTTACAGGTAAATAAATACTGTGAACCATAACTAAGAGTCTAAACAGGAGATGGATTCATGTATCAACTGGATTTGAAGCTTTCTTGAGCTTCTGTATAACATTCAATTCCCCTTTCCTCTCCAGTTCAAAAAGAACCTAACCTTTTATCTAAATTATGCTGTTGTTTGGTACAAATGTTGTTTGATTATGTAACAATATTAAAGTTTGTTTTACTAGCATTCCAGTGTTAAACTTGAGCAACCCTTTCAAAGATTAGGTTGTTGAAGAGAAGTTACACGCACGTCTGTGCAGCTGAGCACAGCTCACTCGCCATCTATAAATTTGCCGATGACCCAACTGTTATTGGCAGAACCTCAGATGGTGATGAGGAGGCATACAGCAGTGGGATAGATCAGCTGGTTGAGTGGTGTCACAACAGTAGCCTTGCACTCAATGCATCATTGTTTGGTATGGAGGGGCCAGTGGACAGAGTTATAATCTCAGCCAACTCCATCATGGGCACTAGCTTCCCACCATCAAGGACATCTTCAAAAGGCGATTCCTCATCCGCCATTAAGGACCCGGACATGCCCTCTTCTCATTATTGCCATCAGGGAGGAGGCATGGGAGCTTGAAGACACGCACTCAGCATTTTAGTAACAGCTTCTTGTCCTCTGCCATTAAATTTCAGAACAGTCCATGAAGACTGCCCCTCTATTTTACCCTCTTATTGCACTGCTTATTTTTTTTAATATTTCTTATTGTGACACAGTACTTTATTAATGCAGAGTATAGTACTGCTGCTGCAAGGCAACAAATTTCACAATATATGTCAGTGATAATAAACCTGATTCTGAATCTGAAGTTAGCTACTTAATTGAATGGATAGAACACTTCCTTTTTTGGGCACTTTCCCCGGAGCTTCTCTTTTGTCACTTTGCCATGTTTTAGTTGATAGTTCTTGCCTTGTTGGTGGCCACATTCCTCTCTATGCTTGCAATGTTGATAGTATCCATAGTATTCAACAACCAAATGTTGACAAGATGTTATTAAAGGGACCCAATCAAGATGTCCACCTGTCACACAGTTTCAAAAGAGGAATGCAAAGCTGATTTTCTTAACTATTTTCAATTGTTTTCCCTAATTATGTTCCATGGGTTTAAGAATGCTCTTCTATCAGCAAAAACTATGTTCTCTAAAATAAGGTCCTTGTGACTGCGATTTCTATTTTGTTCTAGTTATCTTTCAGCCCCCATTTGGGTAGGGCCCCCTATAAATTATTGTTAAGTGGTCTATAGCATGGTTCTTCTTACAGTAACCTCTACCCTAGTTATTCTGGAGCATTGACTGGCATCTAGCTCATTTGTTACACATATTCTCTCAGCTGGTTTTGGTAACTTGGCAACATCAGCAAGTGTGAACCTAACTGATAAATGCTCACTCAGTGTAGGGTTTTTTTTAGGTAGGAAGGACGTCGGCGAGTGTGTCATATGTCAATTAAGTTCTGTGCAACAATGCTGGAGGAACTTAGCAGGTCAAGCAGCATCTATGGAGAGGAAACTGTTGACATTTTGCTGTGAAGCCCATCATCAGGACTGGAAAGGAAGGGGGCTGAAACCAGAATAATATGGGGGTAGGGGAAGGAGTACAAGCTGGCAGTGACAGGTGAAGGGGGAGGGTGGGCGGATTGCGGGGGGGGGCGAGTTAAAGTGAGATGTTGGAAAGAAGTAATAGGTGAAAGAGATAAAAGGCTGAAAGGAGAGGAGAGCACATTGAGGGAGAAAGGGAAGGAGAAGGGACACAAGAAGAAGGCGATGGGTAGGTGAGGAGAAGGGAAAAAGAGAGAAGGAGAAGGTGGGCTGTTCACTCATTTAGAAAGTCCATGAGAAAATATCTACTACCTAATAATGTGTTCTGGTGATGTTATGTTGTGAGATTGCAGGCCATTAATTAGCACAAGGTTACCTTTTATCCCTGATGTGAAGCCGAGTTTTTGTTTTGTTTGCATAATTGAAACTGTTTGTTCTTAAACAATAGTATAACGGTAATAATGATGGTTTCATTGGAGGATTCATTCTTAGGACAAATCAGTGAGCCCAATGTAATTGATCTGTTAAGAGTATACAAGGAACATGTGTTCTTGTTTGTTTTTTTCTGGTTGAATGTACTATTATACGTAAAACACAAAATACTTGTTTGAAAATTTTTTGATAACTATTAACCCTCTCCATGTCCCATTTCTACATTGCATTCCTACACTCTCTAGGATTGCTAAGCTCCTCTATTTGAGCCTGGACATTCAGTGCTGAATTCCTGTAGAGCCTATCTCTAGATACATAATCTTCGGGTGTATAATTTAATGCCCAAACCACTTGGCCATGCTTCCTCTCCTTCTTTAAGATAATCCTTCAAACTTGCTCCAATCACTTTGCCTATTGTCCCTTTACGTGGCTGGATGTTCAATTTAATTTGACTATTGCTGCCATGCAAATTGATGTTGCTTAGAGACCAGACTGGTTTTGTTTCAGTGAGATGATGTCATTCAACACTCTGTCCTGTTACGGATTTTATTTTCAATGTCAAGTTTGCAATACCAGCTGTATTTTTAAATTTGTGCCATTGCAGAAGGTGGGAGATCCTATTTAAATATTAAAATAAATAATCTGAGCAGGAGGTGCTATCCCATTAAAATGGAGAGAAGTTGCAACAACGCAAGGTTAACCCTGGACTGGTAAGAAAATCCTCTGTTTGTCCAGTATCCTAATTGAGATTGAGAGAGAGAGAGAGAGATTTAACGCTCCATTCA
The DNA here is from genome assembly GCF_048418815.1 of Hemitrygon akajei. Taxonomy (NCBI): domain Eukaryota; kingdom Metazoa; phylum Chordata; class Chondrichthyes; order Myliobatiformes; family Dasyatidae; genus Hemitrygon; species Hemitrygon akajei. The sequence goes on from NC_133143.1 coordinate 59,490,936, forward strand.
ACCCTATGTGATAAGATATAATGAATACTCTAAGCAATGGTAGCATAACAGTTAAGCTTGAGATGTCATAGTTCTGAGTTCACTTCTTGAGTCCTGTATAACGAAGTTTGTATGTTCTTCCCATGTGTGTGTGGGTTTCTCCTGATGCTCCAGTTTCCTCCCACGGTCCAAAGACGTACTGGTAGCTAGGTCAATTGGTCACTGTGTTGTGACGTGAAGAAATTCACTGAATAGACACTGAAGCTAGTGGATATACAAGTGTTTTATTCAGCAAAAATGAGCAACTGGCATCATATTGAGACACTTTTAGAAGAAAAGCCCTGATGGACTCAATATTACATTACATTTTTATATGCTAAAGATCAAATGTAACAGTGGGACGATTCCAAAGTTACAATATATGTACAATGCTTCTTTTGAATTACATATAGTTTTCAAACACTTCCTTATTTGCACCCACACTCCAGACACCCAAAATGAACATTAATTTCCACTGACTCTGGGCCATTCGTGCTTATATGCAGGCTTCTGTGGCCATTGTTCAAAGTTGCGTTTTAAATTCAATCTGCAATCCATTTTCAGGTCTGAAGACTGGCTGCTGTTAAAATTAGTACAGGCAGTCCCCGGATTACGAACGAGTTCTGTTCCTGAGTCCATCTTTAAGTCGAATTTGTACATAAGTCAGAACAAGTACATCCGGTATTATTTAGCGTCAGTTAGTCAAACGTTTGTCTTAATATATAGTATATATTTTACCTTTCTATGCATATAAAACACTTAAGACACGTATGTATTCCAATAATTAAACCACTGTGTTGCTTAGTAATAATTGTAGCTTTCATCAGGGCAGGGCCTTTCACATGCTCCATTATTCTCACTTTATCCTTTAAAATTGTTCCGATCGTTGACTGACTGTAGCCTAACGCTTTTCCAATGACTGATGACATTTCACCTCTTTCCAAATGCTTTATTATTTCCACTTTATTTTGAATCATGATTGTTTCCCGTCAGTGGAACAGAAACACTGTGGGCGGCGGGTCCCGAGCTCAGCTGGGTCCTAAGGACCACTGCACTGAATTCCCTGGGTCCTAAAGTCCACCGTATTGAGACAGGTTAAATGGGACAAGTGGAGGCTGTGCTGGGTTTGGGTATTTGATCCTCCTCAATATTCCGCGTGGGAATTGAAACTGGAGGTGGTAGTGTTTTTTACGAGGTCGAGTTGCAAGCTCGACATCAACCCGGCGCACCCGGGAGCGGTCTGTCACTGGATCGAACTTAGGAACCTCCGTTCTCGAGCCCGGCGCTGATCTCACTGTGCCACCAGCCGACTGGAAAAGTGGGGGGAGGGTCAGGGTGAATCGTACTAAGAAAAATTTAAGCCAAATTACACAGTGTTACACACTCAACACCGTGTCAACGGCAACGATTTAAAATGGCAGACGGCATTCTCCTTCCTCAATTCGTAAGTACGAGTTGTTTGTAAGTTGGACGTTCGTAACTCCTGTATTTGCTATATTCCATAACTCTAGAATACACCCTAACATTTGTAAATTGTCCTGTGATTACGCTAGGGTTAAATAGGTGGTTTGCTGGGCAGCGTGGCTCATTGGGGCTGGAGGGTCTATTCTATCTTTAAGTAAAAATAAATGAATTAATAATGAATTAGTTTTACATGAATCTGACATGATTGAAGGTGATAATCCTGCATCCTCAAACACGTAGTTTCTAAAAGGTAGACTATCAATGTAAGATATGTCTGTGAGTCTTCCTGTCTACCATTAAACCTGTACAAATGTACCGTCTTGGTAGTTAAGTTTTCAGTATCTGAGAATCTGTTTAGCAGAAAATTGATAAACTGGAGGCACTAGAAAGCCTAACTGCACCTTATGTTAGTATATCACCTGAGCAGTTTTGAGTCCCTTATCTAAGGAAGGACGTGATGTCACTGGAGAAGGTTCACAAGGATGATCCCAGAATGAAAGGGTTAACATACAGTGCTGTGCAAAAATCTTAGGCTAGGGTGCCTTAGAACTTTGCACAGTACTGTTGTAATTTTATATATATTGTACTGTACTGCTGCTGCAAAAAACAAAAACAAATTTCATTTAAGTAACGATAAACATGATTCTGATATGGGTCTCTATTGTGGACTGAGAGTGGGAAGGGGGTAGGGAGAGGGGAATCATGGTTGGGAAAAGGGGAAGGGAGAGGGGAGGGAGCAGGGAGCACCAGAGAGACATTCTGTACTGATCAATAAACCAATTGTTTGGAATCAAATCTCCTTGCCTGGTGTGTCAGGACAGGTTGGGAAAATGGTTTAAAAAAAAACAAGGAAGGATGCTAGCTTTTATTCAGAGTTTGCATGTAAGGACAGCACTTTGTTAGAAAGGTAAATAGCAAATGGGACTCTATTGCTAAGGGATTGGGAATAGAGAGTTAGGTCCCTCCATGCCTGAGTTGCTGTGTTTCCCCAGAGTTTTGTGTGTTAAAGCAGAGGATTATGACTGGCAGAATTTGTCTTGACCACATCTAGCATGGAATTGACTTGCCAACAGGACTTGTGTGGTAATCTTTCTGTAAATCTGTTACAAGGCCTTGGTTCTTGACTTTGTAACTTCAGTTTCTATCATTATTATTGCACTTCCACCCTTACTGTATTTCATTGTAGTTAATGGTTTAAATTTGCATTAAAGGAAGTACATCCAATTTGAAGGATTCCCATAAGCAAACTTTGTCATTGTAATGAGCTCTTCAGGCTAGTGTCGGGTGCCAGACAGCATTGGGCTCTTGAGGTTTTTTTAGAGCACACGAACTAGTTAATTGTTGTTTAATGAGAGTCGTCAATTGTTCAGAGATGTGATTTTTCTCGAGCAATTTGACCTTTATAATCTGGTCTCCCGGTGCTTTTTGTTTAAACTTTTAAAGTTTATTTTGAGGGGCTCAGGGATTCATTGTTACCAGTATCATTTAAACAGACTCCTGATTAGCGCCAATTGGGCGTCCTAGCTTTGAGCATGTTGCATCGCTCAGTGTCCCTTGGCCGAGAAACCGATATTTTGTTGGAACTCTGGTTGCCATCTCTACATTGGAGTCTTGTTTTCCCTCTGTATTTGGGTTCCGATAGTGCCAGCACGCACCGTTGCAGTCACAATTCCTAAATCACCAACTCAATGGTTTTATTCTTAGTACATGTAGAGAATGGGAAATAAAGGCAATCTGAATGCTTTTAGGTGTGACTGCCTTGTATATACCTAAACAAGAAGTCTGTGACTGCATCATGTGATAATTGATTTAGAGAAATAATCCCTTCAGTAGGCTAATTCTGTATAATTTGTAACCCATGGCCATCAGCTGATGCAGAATAAGCTTGAACTGGTTGTATTGCATTTTCAGAGGTGCAATTTTCATGAATTTTACTGTTTGTTGTCAAGGGAGAGACTGTAATAATCCCTCTAAAAGCACTTGAAAAGCATTCAGATTGTTGACCCCTGAAGGACACTGCTGTGTTGGTAAATTCAAAGTCTTGCAATGCTCAATAGTTTGCTTTCTGGCTGAAATGAAAATTGTTAGATTGAAGCAGCACGCACAAAATGTTGGAGGAACTCAGCAGGTCAGGCGGTATTAATGGAAATGAATAAGCAGTTGACGTTTCGGGCCGAGACCCTTCTTCAGGATCACATCCAGTGGATCGTGAGTTACCCTGCTTGTTATGTAATATAGTACAGATGAAGGGTCACGGCCTGAAACACCAACTGTCTTTTCCTCAAAGTTCAAATTACAAACTTAATTTTATTATTAAAGTGCTTGTAGGTCACCAAATACTACCCTGAGATTTATCTTCTTGCAGGCATCCCCAGTAGAACAAAAATGTACAATAGATTCAATGCAAATCCACACACAAAGACTGACAAATTGAACAGAAAAGACAAAAAGAAGGGGTTTCCTTAAGGGAAAATCTTGCCTGAAAAATCTGTTGGAATTCGTTGAGGAGATAACAGGCAGGATAGACAGAAGAGAGTCAGTCAATGTTGTTTACTTGTTTTTAGAAGACAATTGACAAGGTGCCACATATGAGGCAGATTAACAAGATAAGAGCCTGTGATTTTACAAGAAAGGCACTGGCATAGATAAGAGATTGGCAGGAGGCAAAGAGTGAGACAAAGGGGGTGTATTCTGGTTGGCTGCCAGTGACTAATGGTGTTCCACAGGGGTTGGTGTTGGGATCACTTCTTTTCACATTATATGTCAAAGATTTGGATGACAAATTTGCAGCTGATATGAAGATAAGTGGAGGGGCAGGTAGTGCTGAGGAAGTAAAGAGTCCCTGCAGAAGGAAGAAGTGCAGATCGACACGTGTCTGAAGACATAGTGTAGGTGGTGGGGGGGGGGGGCTTCAGATTTATAGATAATTGGGCAGTTTTCCAGGGAAGGTGGGACCTGTTCCAGTGGGACGGTTTACATCTGAACTGGAGGGGGACAAATATTCCTGCAGGTAGGTTTGCTAGAGAGGCTTCAGTGGATTTAAACTAGATATGAGGGGGGAGGGGAACCAGAGTGTAGGAACAGATGTATGGGAGAAGGAAGAAAAAGAAGACAGTAAAGTTCTTTGTACTGTTAGAGATAAACAGAGAGGAAGAGCTGGAGAATTTCTTAAATGCATTTATTTTAATGCTAGGAGCATTGTAAGAAAGGTGGATGAGCTTAGAGCATGGATTGATACCTGGAAATATGATGTTGTAGCTATTAGTGAAACATGGTTGCAGGAGGGATGTGATTGGCAACTAAATATTCCTAGATTTCATTGCTTCAGGTGTGATGGAATAGGAGGGACAAGAGGGGGAGGTGTTGCATTGCTTGTCAGAGATAATATTACAGCAGTGCTCTGGCAGGATAGATCAGAGGGCTCGTCTAGGGAGACTATTTGGGTGGAATTGAGGAATAGGAAAGTAGGGGCTCTGACAGAAATATTCCAAATGTCATTAGAAACGGGGATGGTGCCGGAGGTTTGGCGTATTGCTCATGTGGTTCCATTGTTTAAAAAGGGTTCTAAGAGTAAATCTAGCAATTATAGGCCTGTCAGTTTGACGTCAGTGGTGGGTAAATTAATGGAAAGTATTCTTAGAGATGGTATATATAATTATCTGGATAGACAGGGTCTGATTAGGAACAGTCAGCATGGATTTGTGCGTGGAAGGTCATGTTTGACAAATCTTACTGAATTTTTTGAAGAGGTTATGAGGAAAGTTGACGAGGGTAAAGCAGTGGATGTTGTCTAAAATGGACTTCAGTAAGGCCTTTGACAATGTTCCGCACGGAAGGTTAGTTAGGAAGGTTCAATCGTTAGGTATTAATATTGAAGTAGTAAAATGGATTCAACAGTGGCTGGATGGGAGATGCCAGAGAGTAGTGGTGGATAACTGTTTGTCAGGTTGGAGGCCGGTGACTAGTGGTGTGCCTCAGGGATCTGTACTGGGTCCAATGTTGTTTGTCATTAATGGCCTGGATGATGGGGTGGTAAATTGGATTAGTAAGTTTGCAGATGATACTAAGTTAGGTGGCGTTGTGGATAATGAAGTAGGTTTTCAAAGCTTGCAGAGAGATTTAGGCCAGTTAGAAGAGTGGGCTGAACGATGGCAGATGGAGTTTAATGTTGATAAGTGTGAGGTGCTACATTTTGGTAGGAATAATCCAAATAGGACATACATGGTAAATGGTAGGGCATTGAATAATGCAGTAGAACAGAGTGATCTAGGAATAATGGTGCATAGTTCCCTGAAGGTGGAATTTCATGTGGATAGGGTGGTGAAGAAATATTGTAATTTGGTATGCTGGCCTTTGTAAATCAGAGCATTGAGTATAGGAGTTGGGATGTAATGTTAAAATTGTACAAGGCATTGGTAAGGCCGAATTTGGAGTATTGTGTACAGTTCTGGTCACTGAATTATAGCAAAGATGTCAACAAAATAGAGAGAGTACAGAGAAGATTTACTAGAATGTTACCTGGGTTTCAGCACCTAAGTTACAGGGAAAGGTTGAACAAGTTAGGTCTTTATTCTTTGGAGCATAGAAGGTTGAGGGAGGACTTGATGGAGGTATTTAAAATTATGAAGGGGATAGATAGCGTTGACGTGGATAGGCTTTTTCCATTGAGAGTAGGGGAGATTCAAACAAGAGGACATAAGTTGAGAGTTAGGGGGCAAAAGTTTAAGGGTAACATGAGGGGGAATTTCTTTACTCAGAGAGTGGTAGCTGCGTGGAACGAGCTTCCAGTAGAAGTGGTAGAGGCAGGTTTGGTATTGTCATTTAAAGTAAAATTGGATAGGTATATGGATAGGAAAGGAATGGAGGGCTATGGGCTGAGTGCGGACCAGTGGGACTAGGTGAGAGTAAGCGTTCAGCATGGACTAGAAGGGCCGAGATGGCCTGTTTCTGTGCTGTAATTGTTATATGGTTATATGATTTAGACAGATTGGGAGAATGGGCAAAAAAGTGGCTGATGGAATATATTGCAGGGAAGTGTATGGTCATGCATTTTTGTAGAAAGAATAAAGGCGTAGACAATTCTCTAAACGGGGAGAAAATTCATAGAACAGAGGTGCAAAGGGATTTGGGAATACTTGAGCAGGATTCCCTTAAGGTTAACTTGCAGGTTAATTTAGCAGTAAGAAAGACAAATGTAATCTTAGCATTCACTTCGAGAGGACTAGGATGTAGGAGCTAGGATATAATACAGAGGGTTTATAAAGCATTGGTCAGAATATTGAGAGCAGTTTTGGATCCCGTATCTAAGAAAAGTAGTGCTGGCATTGGAGAGGTTACAGAGGAGGTTCATGAATGTGATTCGGGTAGTGAAAGGATTATCATTTAAGGAGCATTTGATGGCTCTGAACCTGAACTCACTGGAGTTTAGAAGAATGAGGGGGGACATTATTGAAATATATTGAATATTTAAAGTCCTAGATAGAGTGGCTGTGGAGAGGATGCTTGCTGTAGTGGGAGAGTCTAGAACCAGAGGGCATAGCTTCAGAATAGTGGAATGTCCATTTAGAACAGAGATGAGGAGAAATCTCTTTAGACGGTGGTGAATCTGTGTAATTCATTGCCACAGATGGCTTTGGAGGTCAAGTCATTGGGTTTCGTTAAAATGGAGGTTGTAAGGGTGGCAAAGGTTATGGGGAGGTGGCAGGAGAACTGGGTGGAGAAGGATAATAAATCAGCATGATCGAATGCTGTGCAAACTGGATGGGCCAAATAGCTTAATGATGCTCCTATCTCTTATGGGTTTACTCTTGTCTGGTAGTAAGAAATCATCACACCCTTTCTTCTTGTACTCAAGTTTGGCCCCTGCCAATCTCAACCTGGATTCATCAGGAAAGGAGGTCACTCCTAAGGATTCACTATGGGGACTTAAAGTTCAAATACAAATATTACCCTTTCCAAATAGTGATTTAAAAAAAAAACTCCCTTAGGCACTTAAATACTCACCACCATATGCTACCCGACAATATCCTTCGCATACTTCAAATAGTTCTCTTTGCAATAAATATGCTATTTTTCTATTTTAACTAATTTTATGTAAATTACTCCCACTATTATTACAAAGCAGCTATGTGCTATCTGGGACATGCCCTCTTCTCAGTACTACCATCAGGGAGGAAGCACAGGAGGCTGAAGACTCACACTGAACCTTCTTTCCCTCTGCTATCAAATTTCTGAACAGTCCTTGAGTCCATGAACACTACCCCGTTTTCCCGTTCTCTTGCACTATTTATCTGCTGCCACTTGTAAGGAGTTTCTACCTGTGACTGTGTGGGTTTCCTCCTACAGTCCAAAGGTCTGTTGGTTGGTGGGGTAATTGGTCATTGTAAATTGTCCTGTGATTAGGCTAGGACTAAATGAGCGGACTGCTGGGTGGTGAAGCTCAAAGGGCCAGAAAAACCTGTTTGGTGGTGTATCTCTACAAACACATTATTGTAATTTGAGATGAGTTTGCACTATATTGCCTCTGCAAAGCAACAAATTTCACATCTTATGTCAGTAATATCAATTTTCTGATCCTGATCTGGAAGTTTAATCACTCACTGTTCTGCCATTTCTATAAATAATGGGTTAAACTGATCTACTTATTTGGACAGACAGTTAACTAGTTTATATTTTAAAAGATAATTTTAAATCTGGTGTGATTACAAGTCATTTGGAGAATGAGAAAAGATTCACTTTGTGCATCCACTCTGCTGTTCTCTAACATCAGGGAAAAGATGCAGAAGCCTGAATGCATGTACCAGCAGTCTCAAGGACAGCTTCTATCCCATTGTTATCAGACTATCGAACGATCTCTTGTACAATTAGGTGGTCCCTTGACCTCACAGTCCACCTTGTTATGATATTCCACTTTATCATCTACCTGCACTGCACTTCCTTTGTAAGTTTTGTACTTTATTCTGCACACAGTTATTGTTATACCTTGTTCTACCTCAAAGCACTGTGTTACGATCTGATTTGTATGAATGGTATGCAGGACAAGCATTTCACTGTATCTTGGTACACATGACAATAATAAGCCAACTCCAATGCCAAAACATAAAACTAGATACTGAACTGAACAAAGTAAACATATTAAAGAGAAGTGAGCTGTGTTATCACAATGAACTAAGTCTCCATTTGCCCCCCTATATGGTTGCAAGACATCCCAGAGTGAAATCCATGGGTGAGCAGGCAGTGTGCCCAGGTGCATTGGCCAACATTTGTGTCTAAACTCACAGAATATTAGTTGTTATCTTGGTGCTATGTTTTTATCATTACAGATGTGACTCCTTGGAGAGTCCTTCATTGCTTTTGGGTCAACAATGCTTTAACAGTTGACTAATGATTATCCACAGTGATAACACAGTGCCTCCAGCGGTAACCACCGTTAGTGATCACCACCACCAATACCTCATTGTCCAGAGCTGCCACCACTTCATCCAGCAGCCTGAAGACCAAACCTCTGGAGAGGTTCAACCAGGCCCCTCAATTCTTCCTCAAGACTGTGCTCTCGGTGAATCAGAATCAGAGCCCACTTTATGCCAGGGCCGTGAGCTGGCGATGCCTCCTACCCACTCAGGCCACTTTCCCCAGACTTTCACACTGGCAGGTTGCTGCTGGGAGGTGAGATTTAAAGACTGGCCATGTTCAGCAAAATACCGAAACATACAGTGAAATATATAGATGGTGTCAACGACCAATGTAGTCCAAGGATTGGGCTTAGTGCATCGTCAAGTGTCACCATATTTCCAGCAAGCACAGAACTTGTCCACGCTTACTCACTCTAACCCATACGTCTTTAGACTGTGAGAAGAAACCCAGGAGAGAAAGTACAGACTCCTTGCATATCGGCAGGAATTGAGCCTCGATTGGTGATGGTGGCACTGTTTATAGCATTATGCTAACCATGACACTATTGTGGCTTTGGCTGTAAGAACTCCCTTCTCATTAGGGCATTGGCTTCCAGGATCATTTGTTTTTGTGAAGAAAAACATATCACAGTTCCATGGAATGGATTTACGATACCAAGACTTGGTTAGCAAGCATCATATTGTTTCATAAAATACATATTTTTTAAATATATTTTTATTGAAGGAATGACAGAATACATAATGGATTACATTTTCCTCCATTTTGCTTTTTAAAATATACATTTTAATTAAACATTATGATGCTTACTAAAGTATGCTTTCTGACTATCCTACTGGTCATAATACTGTATTTGATCTGGCAGAGGTTTTAACTATAGCACATTTAAATTCAAGTGGCTGGGTGGAGATTTGTCACTACCAATCGAGGGGTAAGGTGCCCCCTCTCTCCACTAGCCTGCAGGTCACCCTTGGGCTAGGTGTAGCACCTGCTCCTCTACCACCCCCTCCCCCTCCCATCGATCAGGGTCACGTGCACCCGTGGGAGCAGGTGGTGGATAGTTGTATGAGCAGCTAGTGCATATCACAAGTAGTCCTGGTTATCTGACCACTGACACCAGGCAGACATCTCTGACGAGTATTGATAATGATTGGGGTCACCCGTCTTGTAAAGACACTGTTCCGAAGAAGGCAATGGCAAACCACTTATGTAGAAAAAATTTGACCAGAACAATCACAGTAAAGACCATGATCACCCACATTGTACGACATGGCACATTATGATAGCATTTAAAATGTAGGCAATTGATATTTGCCTTGCATGTAATGAATTGTACACCTTTCACACATTTACTTGTAAATGAGGACACAGCGACTTAATTTCCCTTCGATCTAATAAACTGTTGATGAACTTGAGACCAATTTGATATCCTCTCGGTACCTGGCTTGCTGTTTTAGAAATACAAAATGTCACACATCACCTTTAATTCTCTCTTTCCATGTTAATCCAATTTGACAGCAGACCAGTTTCTCTAAAGGTTTGGGAGCAGTGTATGGATCCAGAAATGCGGCATTGCCCAGTTGATACATTATGTGTACACTTTTTTTTTGAGAAGCAGTAGGGCAATCCCGTTCATTAAATGGAACCCTCGCTCTGCTTCATTCAGCTTGTGCAGTAAGGATATCCTGTTAAACCAACAGAGATAGCTGTGGGAATAAAGTCACTTCCTGACCAGCTGTTCAGCACTTAATTCATCAGGAAGCTCTCGCTTCCTTTTTTGTCTACATTGCTGATGGTGAGCTAATAATACAACCAAACGCCCAGCTGCTGAATGAAACCTCCTGAAATACTCATCAACTGCTGCCTGTTTATTTTTATCATCGTCATTTCATTCAGTTGTAAAGACGAACGTGAATGGCAGGGGACTCTGACCCTCGCAGTGACATTCGCCACTCACCCTCTCGCCCCACCAACCCCCTCCCCCTCACTATTGGCTTTCTGTAAAGTTGGGAACATTACGCTTCTCTACTTTGCATTTTGTGCATTGGGTGGATTAAAACATAATATTTGCTGTGGCCAGTGAATATTGGCGTGCTGTTTCCTAGTTGCAGTGGAGAGGAAAAGGGAGAGTAGCCACATTATCTTTTCTCAGTTCCCCTGGTGTTCCTCCCACAGATCTCTGTCACTGTCTCAGCACCATCTGCTAAAGAGACCTTGGGCTGAGCTTTTGGTCATTCTAGATTCAGCTATTCTCCTGCTCTCTAGCCTCCCTCTGTAAACTTGAGCTTTTTATGTATATTAACTTACACCAAAAGCCATTCACGTCACTGCTACGCTTGCTGATCATGACAGGTTTCTGGTCTGTTGTGTTTCTTTTCCAAGCATTTGCTTGCTCACAAATCCATCAAAAGCCCTTCCCTCCTTTCTCTGTAATGTCTATCAGACCCATAAACCTTGGAGAAATTTCTCGTCCAGTCATTTACCCCACTTTCCACCTAGATTAGGGTGGCACGGTAGCATAGTGGTTAGCACAACGCTTTACGGAACCAACGACCTGGGTTCAGTTCCCGCCGCTGTCCGTAAGGAGTTTGTACGTTCTCTCTGTGACCTCATGGGTTTCCTCCGGGCGCTCTGGTGTCCTCCCACGGTCCAAAGACACTCCAGTTGGTTGGTTAATTGGTCATTGTGAATTGTCCCATGATTAGGTTAGGGTTAAATTGGGGGATTGTTGGACTGTGCAATTTGAAGGACTGGAAGGGCCTATTCTGCACTGTATCTTGATAGACAGATAGATTGATAAATAAATAAATCGATCAATCCACACGTTGAACCCCACAGGGAAAGCTCGAATAGGTTAGGACTTTATTACCTGGAGTGTAGGAAAATGAAAGGAGATCTGATAGAGGTATACAAAATTATGAGGGGTATAGATCAGGTAAATGCAAGTAGAGGTCACGGGTTAAGGGTGAAAGGTAAAATGTTTAAGGGGAACTTCTTCACTCGAGTGATGCGAGTGTGGAACAAGTTGCCAGCGGAGGTGGTGGAAGCAGGTTCAATTTTAACATGAAAAATTTGGATGGGTACGTGGGTGGCTTTGGTCCAGGTGCAGATCAGCAGGATCTACGCCAAACATAGTGTTTAGTCTGATGACCAAAAAGCTCAATTTTGGTTTCATCAGACCATAGAAACTTCTGAATGCGGGAGACTTCAGCGTCTCCCACATTCCTTCTGGCAAAACCTAGCCGAGATGTCATGTGAGTTTTTTTTCCAATGGTGGCTTTCTCTTGGCCACTTTCCCATAAAACTATGACTGGTGAAGCTCCTGGGCAACAATTGTTGTATGTGCAGTCTCTCCATCTCAGCCACCGAAGCTTATAACTCCTCCAGAGTTGCTGTAGGTCTCTTGGTGGCCTCCTTCACTAGTCCCCTTCTTGAACGTTCACTCTGTCTTTGAGGACAGCCTGCTTTAGGCAGATTTACAGCTATGCCAATATTCTTTCCATTTCTTGATGATTGAATATCCCTTGGATTACATTTAGTAATTTGTAAATTTTCTTTTATCTTGTGCTTTTCAATAACTTTTTCAGAGTTGCTTGGTGTGTTCTTTTTTCTTCATGGTGTATTTTTTGCCAGGGTACTGACTCACCAACAGTTGTACCTTCCAGATACAAGTGTATTTTTACTACAGTCAATTGAAATACCTTGTCCCCAAAAACAGATCCCCATTTAACTAATCATGTGACTTCTAAAACCAATTGGCTGCACCAGTGATGATCTGGTGTGTCTTATTAAAGGAGTGAATACATATGCAATCAATTATTTTGTGTTTTATATTTGTAATTGAATTAGAACACTTTGTAGAGATCTGTTCTGACTTTGACATGAAAGAGTCTTTTTCTGGTGATCAGTGTCAAAAAAAAAGCCAAATTAAATCCACTGATTCAATGTTGTAAAACATTAAAGCATGAAAACTTCTGGCGGGGTGGGGGGGTGAATACGTGGAAGAGAATTAAAGAACTACTATTTGGATTGTTTAATGAGGTAAAATAAACCACTGGGGTGGATTTTTCCAACCTGACTCCAGCACCAATGTCAGGAGTTTGCCTGGTAATACACTAGGGTTCTTGTTTCCAACTGAAGTTGCTCCTGCATCGTTCTGCTCAGGGAATGCTCTGTAGTGCAGTCTCCACTACCTTTTCCCAGCTCTTGGTCCAGGAACCTGTGGAGGATTAAACCCTCCACAACCACATTTCCCTTTCTAATAGATTGGAGTTATCAGCTACTGATTTGTTGTTTGTCTGTTCAGAAATCTGATCGTGGAGGGGAAGCAGCTGTTCCTAAAATGTTAAGTGTATCTTCAGTACCACCTCCTTGATAGTAGCAGTGAGAAGAGGGGATGTTCAGGGTGATGGGGGCATCCTTAACTCATGTGTGTTCCTTTGAATTCCCATTTCTGAAGTTCACAGTCAGCTCCTTGTTCTTACTGATGTTGAGGGCAAGGTTGTTGTTGCACCACCACTCAACGAGCTGATCTATCTCACTCCTGTACTTCTTGTCACCACCTGAAATTCTACAAACAACTGCCGAGAATCAAACCCCTGAGATCTCCTTTAAAATTTCCCCCCTCTCCTGAAATCTGCACCTTCTTAAAATGCCTCTGCCCAATGAATTACACCATCTATGGCTTCCTTAATTTTATAAGCTCAAAGTTCAAAGTAAATTTATTATCAAAGTACATCTATGTTACCTTGTATCACCTTGAGATTCATTTTCTTGAAGCATTTACAGGGAAACATACAATAGAATTTTACGAAAAACTTACATAAACGAAGAGCAATATGTAATAGAAGACAATCTGCGCAAATTAAAGTAGTTCTAAGCTCATGAATTGTAAAGAGTCTTTTGAAGTGGGTCTGTAGGTTGTAGAATCAATTCAGAGCTGTGGTGTTTGAAGTTATCCATGGCAGTTTGGAGCCTAATAAATCGAGGGTAATAACTGTTCCTGAACCTGGTGGTGTGGGATCTAAGGTTTCTGTACTTTCTCCCCATTGGTAGCAGTGAGAAGAGGGCATGGCCTGGATGGTGGGGGGGCCCTTGATATGGATGCTGCTTTCCTGTGGCAGCGCTCCATGTAAATGTGGTCACTGCTGTTGATAAACCTATAAGGTTATCCCGCAGCCTCCTATGTTGAACAATGACAGATCTTATCAAACTGATTAATTTATGGGTCCACGAACCCTTGGACAGTACCTCACTATTCCTCTCCCACACTATTTATGTATTTATTTATTTTTGCGACTTTTAATATTTTTTAAAAGTCTTGCACTGTACTTCTGCTACAAAACAACACATCTCATGATCTATGTCAGTGATAATAAGCCGGATACTGAGATCTGTTGCAGAGCAAATCTGTCACTGTTCTGAAGCAAAAAACAAATCACAGTAGTAATGAATAAAGGATACAAAATGATACATCATCATCATTATGTGATATGTGTATGACATGGTTGATCATGGTCCCATAACCATGATTGTTCTTGACCAACTTTTCTACAGAAATGGTTTGCCATTGCCTTCTTCTGGACAGTGTTTTTGCAAGATGGGTGACCCCAGTCATTATCAATATTATTCAGAGACTGTCTGCCTGGTGTCTGTGGTCGCATAACCAGGACTTGTGATATGCACCAGCTGCTCATATGACCATCCACCACCTGCCCCCATGGCTTCACATGACCCTGATCAGGGGCTAAACAGGTGCTACACCTTGCCCAAGGGTGACCTGCAGCCTAGTAGAGGGAAGGAGTGCTTTACACCTCCTTTGGTAGTGACGTATCTCCACCCTGCCATCCAAATGGAGGGTGTAAATACAGTAAATGCAAGCAAGCTTTTCCCTCTGTGGTTGGCTGAGACTAGTTAAGGGCGAAAGTGAAACGTTTAAGGGGAACACGAAGGGGATCTTCTTCACTCAGAAGGTGGAGTGAGCGTTGAACGAGCTGCCAGCAGAATTGCTGGATGCAGGTTCGATTTCAGCATTTAAGGGAATTTTACATAGATCCAAGGATAGGAGGAGGGTGGAAGGCTATTGTCCTGCTGCAGGTCAATGCTGAACAATAGTATAGCACAGACCAGATGGGCTGAAGGATCTGTTTCTGTGCTGTAGTGCTCTTTGATTCTACTACTGTAAGAAAACTGCTTTCAGTCTGAAAATTTTTCTTGTATTTTTAAAGTGGACCTGCTGGCTTCAAGTTGAGGGTCATTGTTGGAAGGATGCCCAACTGCATTATCTTTTGCAATATGAAGTTACACAGTGATGGGGTGGAACGGTTTAATGGGACTGGAACTAAACAGTTTTACTGGAAAGGTGTAGAAATATTGTTCAAAGAAAGGCTGTGACACGTGGAAGAGGGTAATTTACCGGACAGAAGTCAAGGCAATTGTTGGTATTGGCTTAGTATAGTGAAAAACTTGACTTTCATACTGTTCATACAGATCAAATCATTACACAGTGCATTAACATAACAATGCGTAATGATTTAATCTGTCCAAAACAGTATGCATACAATAAGGTCAGACAATTAACAAAGCAGAATAAAGTGTAAAGGCTACTGAAAAAGTACAGTGCAGCTGATCAATAAAGTGCAAGATCATAATGAGGTAGATTGTGTCCACCTGTCATACAAGAGATCTAGTCAAGAGTCTGAACAGTTTTGAGGGGACAAGTGGGGGTTGGGATGGAGCTAGCTAGAATGGTTGATCAGGTTAACTACCTGGGGGAACAAACTTTTGGCGTGAAGTTTGAGACAAGAGGTGAGGAAAAATTATAAGTGAATTTGTCTTATCGTAATCATTGACATTGATCTGTTGACATTGTGCAATGTGTTTTGAGGCTATACAGCATGGGGGAGGGTGGTTAGGACCTGTCTTGACCACCGCAAGCATGGAAATAGTTTGTTAAAATGCAATTGGTTCAGGGATGGAACTGATTTTTGACTCAGTGATTTGAATGGTAAACCCTTGATTGTTGGTAATTTAATTTTAAAGATGTAGTTGGTTGAATGTTGAAACCCGCAGTTAAATGGTGCTTTTCACTCCTACAGGACTTGTAGATAGCTTCATAATTAATGAATTTGCCTTGAAGTGTAGTTAATTATTGACATTTCAGTTGGTGGCCATCCTCCTGGTGTTGTCCTCGGCCAGCATTACTGTGTATTTCACCAAGACCTTGGAACTGTGGATTCTTGCCTGGCTCAATCTTGCTTCTCATCCTTGAAATGTACATTTAGCACAACCTGATTAATGTTTAGCCTTGTTGGGACTGGTGCGCGTCCTTCACCTTTCTGCTTGCCCTTAGTATTAATAAAGAGTTTAATTTTGTTAGATCATTGTTTTCTCTCCAGTTTTTGTTAAATCCTAATGATTAAGGGCAAAGATAACAGGAAACTTGCTGGAAGGTTTTGATATAATTTGTATCATGAAATAAATACTAAATTTATAATTTGACCTGCATGTTGTTAGTATGAAACCATACTGCCCTCTGCTGGTCATAAAGTTTTCTTTCTCTGAGTTCTTCCAAGCTTAGACAGACCATAAGACATAGGAGCAGAATTAGGCCATTCAGCCCATCGAGTCTGCTTCACCATTCCATCATGGCTGATCCCAGATCCCACTCAACCCAATACACCAGCCTTCTCGCCACATCCTTTGATGCCCTGACTGATCAGGAAATTATCAACTTCCGCATTAAATATACGCACAGACATGACCTCCACCGCAGTCTGTGGCAGAGCATTCCACGGATTTACTACTCTCCAACAAACAAAATCCTCTCTACCTCTGTTTTTAAAGGGTCGCCCCTCAATTTTGAGGCTGTGCCCTCTAGTTCTGGATACCTCCACCATAGGAAGCATCCTCTCCACATCCACCCTATCCAGTCCTTTCAACATTTGGTAGGTTTCAATTAGATTCCCCCGAATTCTTCTAAATTTTAATGAGTACAGGCCCAAAGCTGCCAAACTCTGCTCATACATTAACGCCTTCATTCCCAGAATTGTTCTCATGAATCTCCTCTGGACCCTCTCCAGTGACAACACATCCTTTGTGAGATATGAGACCCAAAATTGTTGACAGTACTTTATGTGTGGCCTGACTAGTATCTTATAAAGGCTCGGCATATCTCTTTGCTTTTATATTCCATTCCCCTTGAAATAAATGCTGACATTGAATTTGACTTCTTCACCACAGGCACAACCTGTAAATTAACCTGGGAGTCTTTCACGAGGACTTCTAAGTCCCTCTGCACCTCTAATGTTTGAACCTTCTCCCCATATAGATAATAGTCCACACTATATTGTTCCTTTTACCAAATGCATTATCATACATTTCCCATCTGCCAATTCACTGCCCATTCTTCCAATTTGTCCAAGTCCTGCTGTAATTACATTGCATCCTCAGCACTACCTACCCCTCCACCCATCTTTGTATCTGCACTTTGCCTCAAATCCCTCTTGATGTTCAAAGTTTAACTTATTCCTGAGGCTTGGAAGGACTTTTCAGAGTTCTCTTTTTGCCTTGCTTATCTTCACTGGAATAGACAGACACAATCATGCATCGTTATGAATTAAATGTATGCAGTATTAATGCATTTTAACGAATATCTCCATTGTGGCATTACCCACCTGGCAAACTGCATTATCCAAAATCTTCCTTCTGGAAATGCTATTGGGCTGTTAAAACAAAAACTGGACTTCATTTTAAAATTTTCTTCCCCCAGGCAGTTAATCTGATCAACCATTGGATCTAGCCCCACTCCTAACCCTCTCTATGTATTACCCCAGTCACGGCACTGTACTGTAAACACTTTCTATAATTCTGTTTACTTAGCTGCTATTTATATACATTTTATTCATGTCATACTTTAACTTGATATTTTATGTATTTCTTTATCATGTTACTGTTTGTTGAATGTCGCACCAACACACACACCACAGCAGATTCCTAATACGGGTAAATGAATAAAATTGATCCTTGATCCTGTTCTGAATGATCTGTAGACATGGAATGCTGCTTAGCTATACTTAGTGTCTGTTCCTAGTTTTGTTTCAATTTCTAAAGCTGAGAAGCAACTTAGTCATTTTGGCATTAATTATGGGTTGGTCACATTTTATTGGTGGGTCAAATAAAAGTGTGATCAGGTTGGAATTAGATGGATATTGAGATTAGTATAGCAACTTCACTAATTTGCAAGTTAGCAAAATGCTGACTTCAATTCAGCAGTGATTCGTAATCTAACATACTGCCAGGGGGCTGTATAGGCATCTCCTAAATATGTACTCGACACTCAAGTGACCATGTTATATTGCCTCCTGTATCTAATACAGTGGTCACAGTGTACAGTGCCTATTAAAAAGTAATCACCCCCTCCCCCCGTAAGTTTTCATGGTTTATCGTTTTACAACATTGAGTCACAGTGGATTTAATTTGGCTTTTTTTTTGACACATAACCAGAGAAAGACTCTTTCATGTCAAAGTCAAAGCAGATCTCTACAAAGTGATTTTAATTAATTACAAATATAAAACACAAAATAATTGATTGCATAAGTATTCACCCCCTTTAATATGACACCCAAATCACTGATGCAGCCAGCTGGTTTTAGAAATCACATAATTAGTTAAATGGGGATCTGTTTTTGGAGACCTGTGTGCAGTCAAGGTGTTTCAATTGATCGTAGTAAAAATACACCTGTATCTGGAAGGTCCAATGCTGGTGAGTCAGTATCTTGGCAAAAACTACAACATGAAGACAAAAGAACACTCCAAGCAACTCCGCAAAAAGGTTATTGAAAAGCACAAGTTAAGAGATGGATACAAGAACATTTCCAAGTCACTGACTCTCTAGGAGTACAGTTAAGTTAATAATCAAGAAATGGAAAGAATATGACACAGCTGTAAATCTGCTTAGAGCAGGCTGCTCTCAGAATCTGAGAGACCGTAGAAGAAGGGGACAAGTGAGGGAGGCCACCAAATACCTATGACAGCTCTGGAGGAGTTATAAGCTTCAGTGGCTAAGTTGGAAGAGACTGTACATACAACTGTTGCCTGGGTGCTTCACCAGTTGCAGCTTTATGGGCAAGTGGCAAACAGAAAGCCAATGTTGAAAAAAACTGACATGAAATCTCGGCTAGAGTTTGCCAGAAGGAATGTGGGAGATGCTGAAGTCAGCTGGAAGAAGGTTCTAGGTCTGATGAAATCAAAATTCAGCTCTTTGGCCATCAGACTATAAACACTAAGTTTAGCGTAAGCCAAAATCCGTACATCATCAAAAACACACCATCCCTACCATGAAGCATGGTGGTGGCTGCATCATGCTGTGGGGATGCTTCACTACAGCAGGCCCTGGAAGGCTTGTGAAGGTAGAGGGTAAAATGAATGCGGCAAAATGCAGGGAAATCCTGGAGGAAAACCTGATGCAGTCTGCAAGAGAACTGCGACTTGTGAGAAGATTTGTTTTTCAGCAAGACAATGATCCCAATCATAAAGCCAAAGCTACACAGGAATGGCTTAAAAACAACAAAGTTAATGTCCAGGATTGGCCAAGTCAGTGTCCAGACCTCAATCCAATTGAGAATTTGTGGCTGGACTTGAAAGGGGCTGTTCACTGACAATTCCCATACAATCTGACAGAGCTTGAGCAGTTTGTAAACAAGAATGTGGAAAAATTGCAGTGTCCAAATGTGCAGAGCACACAGACTCAAGGCTGTAATTGCTGCCAAAGGTGCATCCACTAAATACTGACTTGAAGGGGGCGAATACTTATGCAATCAATTATTTTGTGTTTTATATTTGTAATTAGTTTAGATCACCTTGTAGAGATCTGTTTTCACTTTGACGCAAAGTCTTTTTCTGGTGATCAGTGTCAAAACATCCAAATTAAATCCACTGTGATGCAATAAAACATGAAAACTTCTGGGGGCAGGGGAATTCTTTTCATAGATACTGCTCTTCTGTTGCTGTACCTAAAGGTTCGATGTGCTGTGCGTTCAGAGATGCTCTTCTGCACACCACTGTTGTAATACATGGTTAGAGTTACTGTTGCTTTCCCGTCAGCTTGAACTAGTCTGACCCAACTCCTCTGACTTCTCTCATTCAAAAGGTATTTTCGCCCACAAAACTGATGCTCAATAGGTGTTTCTGTTTTGTTTTTTTTTGCACCATTCTCTGTAAACTCTAGAGACTGTTGTGCGTGAAAATCCCAAGGAGGCAGCAGTTTCTGAGATACTCAAATCACCCTGCTTGGCACCAAGAATCATTCCATGGATTCCCATTGAAGGATCTTGGTCTGAAACGTCCACTACTTATTCATTTCCATACATGCTACCTGACCAGCTGAATTCCTCCAGCATTTTGTGTGTTTTGCCTCGGATTTCCAGCATCTGCAGATTTTCTCGTGTTTGTGATTCTGTAGTCAAAATCACTTAGATCACATTTCTTCCCTGTTCTGATATTTAATCTGAACAACAACTGAATCTCTTGACCATGTCTGCATGCTCTTATGTACTGGGTTGCTGCCATATGATTGGCTAATTAGATTTTTGCATTAATGAGCAGATGGACAGGTGTATCTAATAAAGTAGCTACTGTTTTGTATAACATTTATTCATATTTCAGTTCTGTGAGCTAGATTAAAAGTCAGTGGAAGAATACACTTAAAATGAACTCTGCCGGCTAAAATTTTATCCATTTTACACATTCAGTTAACATCAAGAAATGGCGATAACATCCCACGGAGGCATTGATTTTAATCAACTGCATTATATTTTTAATATTTTGTGAAATGTTTCTTCACTGTGAAGGGAGATTTGATAGAGGTATATAAAATTGAGTCGTATATACAGGGTAAATGCAGGCAGGCTTTTTCCACTGATGTTGGGTGAGAATAGAAATCATGGGTTAAGGGTAAAAGGTGAAATGATCAAGGGGAATGTCTTCACTCAGAGGGTAGTTAGTGCAAGTGTGAAATGATCTGCCAGTGGTGGATGAGGGTTCCATTTTAAGAGACGTTTGGATATGTATGTGGACAGGAGTATGGAGGGCTAGTGTTTAATGCAGGGCGATGGGACTAGGCAGAATGATAGTTTGGCACATAGTAGATGGGCCAAAGGGCCTGTTTCTGTTTTGTAATGGTCTATGACTCTGACTAATTTTCTTTTATTTCTATTTTTTTCAGGACGCCTTTGTCGAACTTTATGGAAACAATGTGCAGCCTCTTTTCCACGTTCCATGGCCTTCGCTTAGGACTGTTTTGAGCATTGCTGCAGTGGGGGCTTGTGTAACCTTTGCTTACCTGGCCCATCAGTATTAGCCACAATTATTCAAGAGACTTTTATCAGAGCTGCTTGTAGGGGCGCTTTCATATTACAAACTTGTGGTTTTTATCTATCGGGATTCAATTATCACCCACAGTCTCCTTCTTGTATTTATAATCATTGAAGCTTTGATCTTGGTGGTGGTGTTTGGGAAAATGTTCGGAGGAAGCAAATGGTAGAAGTACGTTTAACCACGGGTTGGATTTCCTAAGGCTGGCCGGAATCTACATTTCATAAGGACTCTTGCTTGGTGTTTCACATCCAGGAAAACGAGAATCCTGATTTTGGTCATGTCTCGCAATGAGGCATTACAACTAATTATAAAGCAGTAACGGATAGATAAACATGGTGGACTTGTGATGGGTGGGCTCACAATAACCCACTGAGCTGGTGTTGACAATGGAGGCTTGGGCAGCTGTGTGAACCAAGTCTCCTAATGAAGGTGAAATTCATTGTATTGTTTAAGCAATCTGCATGCAAGTATCTAACAGCCTCCAGTAGAATCTCCTTGAATGCCTGCGAAGTAGTTCTGCTAGATATGGAAATGTAACTGAATGGTTTAGTAGCATGGTTACTACCGTAAATTAACCATGAGAATAAACAGCGAGTGGGTATTACATGAGTACTTCACCAACAGAATAGAAACATGATATTGAGCTTGCATTTAGAGCTGTTTGTGATGGAAATGCTCCTAATATATGAATTGAATAATTCAGGAATAAATGAGAAATGGGACAGGAAGGGGAGAAGAGGGTTTATCAGTTTTACAAAGTGAGGTTAATTGCTTATGTTGCCAATTACAAGCACTGTTCCTTTTCTAAAGTGAACTATAAAGCGTACAATTTTGTCCAGTATCTGATTTGGAATGTCAGTTTGTAAAGTTTTCTGTGATTCAATGTGAAAAACATATTTAATGAACTTTAGATACCAAGACAAAATTTTATATTATTATTTTTGCCATGGTTGCTATTGTATGAGATTAATTTTAAAACAAAGAAGTCCATTCCATTTCCTTTTAAACTTAACTTAAAAGTCATTTTTATTTAAAGTTTACAGTTATTATTAACAAGCTGCTAATAGGGAAGCTTCATCGAGTATTTCTATGTGGAATTAATACCAAAAGGTAATTCTGAAGCAGTTGTGTGAATTTAAGATACAGTTCACTTTGGAAATTGCAGCTAGTTTTGAACCGCTGGAGATTTGCAGAATTCTACTCGCCACTGAAATGTGGAATGTTCGGTCTTCAAAGAAGGAAGGTTGTGATTTTAGCTCATGGAAATGATTGCATGGGAAAACAAATCTTGGTTTGCTTTTTGAATGGAGTTTGACTTCAGCTTCTGTTGGGAAGCTCACTGTTCTTTACAGTGTGACCAACTACAAATGACGATTGCAGCTTGAAAAATCTGACAACTTACACTGTGTTTTGATGCTCTCCGACTGGAGACTTTACCACACCCGCTGAAAATTAAGTGAATTGAGGATTACCAGATACAATGGAAAAGCTAATCAGCTTGTAGGAGTGTTCCTATCTACTTACAGAAATCAACGTCAACCTACCAGCATTAAAAAAAGACAAAGTGAATGTAAAGGATTGAGTACATCTGAAAACATCCTACAGCTATAACAGTATTGTAAGTTCATGTGTGGAGTGACCATAAAGGGTTATCAGGAATATTAAGTACATTTTGGAATAATAAGCTTGTATGTGGGTGAAAACGATATTTCTGATCATTATACTTTCTGTAATTTGTGTATCTGCTGTGCACTCTCGTCTATCATTTCAGTAACAGGGTGGATGTGACCATGTCATTTTGGAAGCTGTGCATTTGTATAGGATGTAATATGTTCCATGACTTATTGTCACCACTGTTTGCATACTTATGTGTTATTGTACTCATACTCTCTACTATGTGCAATCTGTCACTCTGATGAGCTCTGATTTGGTAAAGTTTCAAACCTGGAAAAGAGCTTTTAGGTGAAATAACCAGAAAAGCACTTGGTTTTATTGAGGTCAGGTATACAAGTTATTGGCTTCTCAATCAAGAGCAAGTCCAACCCAGCCCAAAGTATTCATGTGCTTTTTTATTTTTTTTTGGGGGGGGGGGGGGAGAGAATTAAATTTATGTGGGATTTTTCTAACCCATCTTAGAAGCTCAGCAACAACCAACCAAAAGTATCTCCTTATCCTTAGTCTGAAATAGATCCCAGGTATAATCTTAATATTGATTCTTTATTTAAAAAGGGCAAAATAAGCGGCTGCTGAAACCCCATCACCTCACCAGCTACTCAATTGCATGTGCGCCGTTGTTCTAGAGTACGGGATGCAAGGCAATGTCTGAAATACTTGCAGAAATGAAAATCAATTACATATTTTTTCCAAATATCTCTCTCCACAGCATCTGGAATAAGTGAGGCTACCTTTATTGGACGGATTTGATTCTCTTTTCAAAATTTATTATGAATACGCAAATATTGTTTAGGCAATGATCCTAGGCAGACTTCACAATCTTTGTGACTATTATGCAAAGTGCTCAGAATGAGAATCATCAAACAGGAGGAAATCTGCAGATGCTGCCAGGCCTGCTGCGTTCCACCAGCATATAATGTGAAATTTGTTGTTTGGTCTTATTCTTGTAGCACATAGTAATTATTTACTTGGAGCAGTATTTTTTCAAAATCATGACCAAACGTAGATCGTATTTCTAAAGTTGCTGATAATAGTTCATGGATTTTGCATTTTGAATAATGTAGGTGAGGCCTCCTCTGAACAGGAATTAATTGTTTTTGAGAAGTTTTATCCCTACTCTAGAGCCTCTTTTTTATTTAGTATACACCATAAAATTCTTCCCTCCTCCCACTTCTCACCTGCTTGGTGCCCCTCCTCCTTCCCTTTCTCCCATGGTCCACTCTCTTCTCGTATCAGATTCCTTTTTCTCCAGCCCTTTACCTTTCCCACACACCTGACTTCACCCATCACCTCCAGGCTATCCTCTTTCCCCTCCCCCCACCTTTTTATTCTGGTGTCTTCCCTTTCTCTTTCCAGTCCTGAAGCGGGGCCTCGGCCCAAAACATCGACTGTTCATGCATGTCCGTAGATGCTGCCTGTCCTGCTGAGTTCTCCAGCATTTTGTGTGTGTTGCTTTAGTTAGCTGACTGCGATGAAACTCTGGTCTGTTGTCTGATTCGGCATCTGGCTCGCTGGGTGCTGGTTCCTAATCTCCCTATAGTTCCCCATGGCCGTAGTCCACGTGCACTTTCAGAACTTGCTGGGTTTGGAGGAAAATTTATTATACTGCTACACTGTATAATATCTTTAAACAAGTGAATTTAAAGAGTATTAATTAGAATAGCAAAGTTTGCTAGTCAGCACCACCAGAGTCCCATGTGTGCTGGATTAAAAACTTTACTGCATTTGTTAATATTTCTAATGCAATAGACTGTCAGGAAAATATACTTCTAACAGGTAATCTTGGAGTTGTACAGTACAGAAATGATTGCCAGCCCACCATTGCCCGTTGCCCTGATTCTCATTTACCCGCACTTAGGACTGCATCCTTCTATGTTATACTAAAGTTGTATAAGACATTGGTGAGGCCTAATTTGGAATATTGTGAGCAGTTCTGGTCACCTACCTACAGGAAAGATATCAGTAAGATTGAAAAAGTACAGGGGAAAATGTATAAGAATGTTGCTGGGACTTGAGGACCTGAGTTATGGGGAAAGGTTGAATCAGTTAGAAATTTATTCCCTGGAGTGTAGGAGAATGAGGGGAGATTTGAAAGGGGTATATAAAATTATGAGGGATATAGATAGGGTAAATCAAGGAGGCTTTTTCCACTGAAGTTGGGTGAGACTAGAACTCAAGATCATGGGTTAAATGAGCAGGACATGAGGGGGATCTTCTTCACTGAAAGGGTGGTGAGAGTTGATGGGACTAGGCAGTATAATACTGACATAGACTAGATGAGCCTGTTTCTGTGCTGTAGTGCTCTCTGTCTTATTTAATTGCCTGTCTAAATATCTCTTAAAGTAATAGTATCTGATTCCACCACCACTTTTTCTGGCATCACATTCCAGAAATCAGTCACTATCTCTCATTTCTTTTAAAGGTGTACTTTAACCCTAAACCTCAAAGCAAAATTCATTATCAAAGTCTGTATGTGTCACCATACACTACCTTGCGATTCATTTTCTTGCAGGCATTTATAGGAAAATAAAGAAATAAAGTAGAATTAACAAAAAGCTCTGGGTAAATAAAGACTGGCAATAACCAATGTGCAGTTCAGGAGTCCATGATGTCTGAACATAATAATTGTCCGTGAACTTGGTGGCATGGAACTCGATGCTTCTATATCTCCTGCTCGATGGCAGCAGTGCAAAGACAGCATGGCCTGGATGGGGATTGTGGGGGGCAAGGGGCATCCTTGATGGGTGTTGCTTTCTTTTAGCAGTTCTCCTTGTAGATGTCCTCGTTGGTGGGGAGGGCTTTGCCTGTGATGGATTGGGCTGTATCCACTGTTTTCTACAGACTTTTCCATCCTGAGTCTCCTTTCATCATTTAAATTACAGCCTCTTGTATTTGATGCCCATACCTCAGGAGAGAGGCTTTGACCATCTACACCCATTAGGTCACCCCTTAGCCTCCCTCATTCCAGGGAAAATGAATCGAGACGATTCCATTTCCTTTTCATAATGGAAGTTCTCCAAGCCACACAACATCCTGGTGAATCTCCTCTGTACTCTCCCCAGTACAGTCAAATCCTTCCTTGGGCATGGTGATGAGAGCTGCACACAATACTGTTTTGTGAATAACATCCCAGCTCTTCAATGCCCAGACCTATGCATCTCTATATGCCGCCTTCACCATCCTATCCACCTGATTTGCCACTTTCAGGGAACTGTTGGCCAGGTCTCCTAATCTCTGTTGTTCAAAGTTCCCATATACCTTACCGATTACCATGTCTATCCCAAAATGTACCACCACGGATTAAATTTCATGTACTATCGCTCTGTCCATCTTTCCGACAGATCTATATTCTACTGTAGCCTTAGATAATCCTCCGCACTACCCACAACACCAATTTTATTGTCAACAGCAAACTTTCAAATCATAACTCGAACATTCACATCCAAGTCATTCATGTATATGAAGTAGTCACAGACTTCCAGTCTGAAAAAAATCCTACCATCATTACCCTTTGCCTTCTATCAATAAAGCAATTCTGCATTCCATGTGCCTTAATGTACAGGAGCAGACCAAGGTGTACAACCTTGACAAATGCCCCCATATAGACAATTTCTACTGTACTAACATCTATCAATAATCTTGGTTACTTCCTTCAAAAAATTGATCACAGTAGTGAGATGGGATTTGCCCCTCAAAAGTCATGGCCGATTTTCCTTAACCAGTCCTTGCCTTTCAAAATGAATGTAACTCCAGAATTTTCTTCAGTAATTTCTCCACACCACTGTCATAAAGCTCACCAGCCCTTAGTAGAGAGATTTACCTGATGAGCTTTTTCGCTGTATACTCCCATCTTTGTTGGTCAATACTAAGGCAGCTCTAGCATCATTTGGAGGTGACAACATGATAAACAATTCTCATTGTCAGGATTTTATCCTTTAATATGAGTTCTGATAGAATGCACTTTCACGGG
Organism: Hemitrygon akajei; assembly: GCF_048418815.1. Classification (NCBI taxonomy): domain Eukaryota; kingdom Metazoa; phylum Chordata; class Chondrichthyes; order Myliobatiformes; family Dasyatidae; genus Hemitrygon; species Hemitrygon akajei. Next base: position 59,517,847 of record NC_133143.1, read on the forward strand.
TTTAGATTGGAAAAAGTGTATATTTTCTGGATTTTCATTTTCTAGAAAGACACAGGGATTAAGTATTTTTTAATATTTTTGTTTGGTGTGCTCTTCTTATTAATGAAGAATTTAGTGAAGTTGGCTAGACCAAGATTTCACCTAAGCTCATCACACATTTAACCTAAACTTTTGCTAGACGTTTTGTAATCTAAGTTGATTAATTTAAATATTGTCCTGATTGTTTGCATTTAGATAATTTGAGGTAGAAGAGTACTAGGAAGGATTACCAAATGCCACTATTTAATCCATTAGACCTATCATTAAAGGTACTATAAATATAATGCTTTGAGTGGCATTCCATAGGGTGATTGAAGTCATCTGATGAAGCAAAGGTTGATAAAGAAGTATAAATGGACCCTCAAAATGGAAATGTAGTCACATTATTGAGGATATCACAAGAATGGTAAAATCTATTGTTTGTGCCTGGAACATAGGTAGATATACACTCAGTGGCTACTTTATCTTGCACCTCCTGTGCCTAATAAAAGTCATCACTGATTCTATATTTGTGGTTTTTGCTGCTGTAGTCCATCCACTTCAAGGATCGACATATTGTGTATTCAGATAGGGCCTTCTGCACTCCACTGTTATTTGAGTTGCTGTTGCCTTCCTGACAGCTGGAACCACTCTGGCCATTCTTCTCTGACCACTCTCATTAACAAGGCATTAATGAGAACCCATCGAACTGCCACTGCCTGTATGTTTTTTGTTTCTCACACCATTCTCTGCAAACTAGAGACGGTTGTGTGTGAATATCCCAGGAGATCAGCAGTTTCTGAAATACTCAAGCACCAACCATCAATCCATGGTCAAAGTCGTTTGGGTCACATTTCTTACCAATTCTGCTGTTTGGTCTGAACAACAACTGAACCTCTTGACTACGTCTGCATGCTTTTTTATCAATTGAGTTGCTGCCACATGATTGGCTGATCAGATATTTGCATTAGCGAGCAGCTGTACAGGTGTACTGTATCTGGTAAAGTGGCCACTGAATGTAGATTATGGTTCCAGGTATGAAAAGGCAAAATCTGGTCAATGTCGATTTGTTATAGTTCAGTACTTCTAAACATCTTTATGCACAAGGCTGTTTCTTAACATTGCAAACTTTGATTTAATTTTTTTTGTAATGGAAATGAGGTCATCTAATTGTAAAATGTAAATTATTGAGGACAGATATTTTAGCATTGTTGTATGTCAGCTACATTAATAAGTGGGACAGCAAATGAGTGCTGTATCTGTGGAGGCCAAGTCTTTATGTATATTTAAAGCAGAGGTTGACAGATTCTTGATTGGTCAGGGCATGAAAGAAAACGGGGAGAAGGCAGAAGATTGGATCAGCCATGATGGAATGGTGGAGCTGACTCGATAGGCCAAATGGCCTAACTCTGCTCCTAAATTTTATGGCCTTATGGTCTAAGGAGGATTTGCATTTGCATATCAGATTTCAGCATGTTCTAAAGCACTTGCCAAAAATGAACATGTAAAATGCAATTAATGTTATAAGATATAAAGGGCTACAGCTAGTTTGCATACTGCAAATACCCAGAATCAACAGTAATTGAATGAGCGATAAACATTGATGATTATCACCCTTCCCTTATGCAAAGTTGTTCTATATAGTATCTGCATAGAGCCCTGATTTGATGTGTTATCCTGATGAAATTTCTTACAACAGAAACACTCCAGAGGTTTGAATATGAAAATTATTTAACTTTCTTGTGCAGTACCAAAGGAGATGACAAATATTCTCTCACATGAAATCTTAACTTAAGGTCTCATCTATTTTTCCAACTGTGCATAGATGATAATTTGGCAGTTTTAAAGTTCAAAATAAATTTGTTCTCAAAGTACATATATGTCACCATATACAACCCTGAGACACATTTTCTTGTGGGCATACTCAGTAAACCCACAGAATAATAACCATAGCAGAATTATTGAAAGATTGCACCAATTTGGTCATTCAACCAGTGTGCAAAAGACAACAAACTGCAAACATAAAAAGAAATAACAATAAATAAATAATAATTGAGAACATGAGATGAAGAGTCCTTGAAAGTGAGTCTGTAGGTTGTGAGAACATTTGAATAATGGGGCAAGTGAAGTAGAATGAAGTCACCTCCTTTGATTCAAGAGCCTGATGGTTGTGGGTAGTGACTGCTCCTGAACCTGGTGGTGTGAGTCTTGATGCTCTTGTACCTTCTTTCTGATGACAGAAGTGAGAAGAGAGCATGTCTTGGGTAGTGGAAGTCCCTGATGATGAATGCTGCTTTCCTATGGCATTTCATTAGAAGTGTTCAAAGATGGGGAGGGCTTCACCAGTGATGGACTGGGCTGTACCCACATTTCCCTTCAAGGGCATTGCTGTTTCCATACCAGGCTGTTTGCAGCCAGTCAATATATTCTCCACCACACATCTACAGAAGTTTTATCAAAGAGAGAACAGGGAGGGAATTATCTGCATTGTTCTTGCTAATTCTTATTTATATCTTACTAAAGCAGTATATCTGGTCATTGTCTGATTACTGTTTGTGGATGTTTGCACTTTGCAAATGGGCTCTTCCATTGCCTACATTGTAGCATTTACTGCACTTCTGAAGGGCTTCATTGCCTACAAAGTGCTTTATGACATCCTGGAGTATGAAATTCGAAGTAAATTTATTATCATTGAGTTTCATTTTCTTGTGGGCATTTGCAGTAGAATAAAGAAGTACAATAGAAACAATGAAAAACTACACAAAGAAGACTGAAAACAACCAATGTGCAAAATAAGACAAACTGTGCAAATGCAAAACAAAGAAATAATAATAATAAATGCGTAAATAAATAATTCTGAGAGCTTAAGTTGTAGAGTCCTTGTAAGGTGCTATTTAAATACAGATCAGGTATCCAACTTGCTTTTCGTCTCTTTTGTTCATTCCATACTAAGAATGTTTTTCATTAGTTTATTGCCCTAATATACAAGTTTTTGGTACTTAACAAATTACATTGCTGTAAATAGTTTGTATATAAATTGACTATTAATTCAACCAGTGTTTTCCACTCATTTTTAACCACAGGCAACATGTTTCAACTGATTTATACCGGTAATTTAACAAGTATCATATGCCGATGCACTTGTGAAACATTAAGTTCTACTTAATTTATAAGTTTTTTGGTTGTTGTGGGAGCCATTGCCGCTATCTAATATTGATTGCAGAGTAATTAAGGATTGTTGTCGTCCTCCTCCATCCAGTACCACAAAAGTATTAGGCACAATTAAGTAGAAAGAGACTCGGTTGCTGTTTTTAATTGAGTTCACAAAAAAAAACAAAATAGTCCAAGTTTCGCAGTCACCTGTAAACTGAGTAATTTTTCAATCAAAATCAACCATTTCTGAGGTGTGGCTTTCTACTGATGTCATTCTGATATTAGCTTGTGGGGAAGTTTCAGGTGTGTAGAAACAATCATCATACAGACCATGAAATCTACCACAAATCTCTCACATTTATTAAACTAGACTGTATGAACTAGAATTCACTCATTCCAGTTATACAGCACTAATCAAGTCAAACACATGGGATATATCTTTTTAATATAAAAACATTTTAATCTTGGAATGGAGAACTTGAGAGTCCATAATAATTCAAATAATTTTTCAAGATTGGTAATTATGATTTAATAAAAGCACTTTTTAAAAACACAGCTCCATCTTAATCATCTAGGTCTTTTTGTACAGCAATCTAAAGTTAACAGCAGTAATTTTACAACTTTTCCTTATTCAACTTAAAATAACCCTTTGTATTGTACTTAGTAGAATACTGACTTCATATAGCCCTTAGAAGAGGATATCATTGCCAGTAATTCTTGTACTGCAGTTTAATTTTGCGTGTGAAAACTCCTGAAATCTCTGCCAGTTGTACCGTGCAGTGACAGAGAACATTTCATTACAAAGGCAAAATATGGATATATTTTTTGTTTGAAAAGATAGCTGGATGTTTGTTCGAAATTTTAGATGTTAAGAGTTTATATTCATTTGAGAGCTGCTCATACTGATTAATGTGAGATTGATTAACGTTTTGATCAGATTTTTCCTGTGGTAATCTATGATTTCTTTAAATGATTTTCCTTTATGTTTTCCCTATGTATCTGAAATATATCAAACTGCTAAATGTCAGAATTAAGTGTGTTGGTGTTTCAAGCCTCTATGAATATAGGTAACCAAAAATAGAAAATATGCTGGCAAAAAAGGTTTTGTTCATGGAAAGAAAATCATCTCTCTTGTGTGTATGGTAGCTGGGGGAAAAATTCTGGAATGTACATTTGCAAGTTCAGTGCTTTTTCATTATTGATTTGATGTGTTGTTCAATATGTCCTGTTAAATATTGAAATTTTCAGAAGCCTGGAAATGCTGCAAACTTTGACAGTGGTGTTTCAAAGACATATTCGCTAGTAAATAGCCACCCAACACCTCACCCTGCATTTTATGGAAGAATGTCAAAGCCTTGTATATAATAGGGACTTTATATAAGCTACATATTACATATTCATTTTAATTAGTATGAGAAATGTCAAATATCCAGAGAAGTCCATTTTTTAAAAATCAAAATGTATGATTTTGGAGTAGTAAATGCTTACCCATACTGTTTGTAAACCAAAGTACTTAATTTTTTTAAAATATACTTAATTGTTTGTTATAGTTGTCAAAAAATGTTGTAGATATCTGCTTAAACATAGTTCACCTACTTCCTTAGTGTATAGATCATATTGCACAGAATTAAAAAAAAACAATTATTGTCTTTTGTTGCTTTTTATTGAAAACTATTTTATTTTGTTGTGTCATCAGTCTAACTGGGGGGGTGTGGTAGCAAAAACCTCAAGCCTTCAAAAGACGCAGTTTAGGAGTTAAATGCAAATTTGGAGAGCGCGGTCGATGGAGACAAGATCATGTTCTTTGTATTTTTGTGCGGGAGGAGGGAATTGGGGGTCGATGTGCTTGATCCATTTTGTTCGTTGTTTTTGTGCAGGAGGAGGGATTTGGGTGTCAATGTGCTTGATCTGTTTTGTTCCTTTTATGTGTTGAGGGATTTGGGGGTTGATGTGCCTATTCCGTTTTGCTTGGTTTTTGTGTGGGAGGAGGGAATTGGGGGTCAATGTGCCTGGTCCATTTTGCTTGTTTTTTTTGAGCAGGAGGAGGGATTTGGGGGTTGATGTGCCTGTTCTGTTTTGTTTTTGCGGGGAAGTAGATGATTGTGCTGCCTTTCTTTTCCTTCTTGGATTCCTGGCTACCCAGAGAATTGAAGAATTTCAGATAATAAAATGAACATTTGAAGAAAAGGCAACGCTTCTTAGTCAACAGAAAATCAAAGTTTCCTGGTAATAAATAAATACTGTTTCCTTGCTGTATTACCTATTTTGGGATTAATTTTACTTATTTTGAGAATGGTACCATGAATAATCCTTATTGGTCATTCCCAATGTGTCATAAATTTCTCTCCTGATGTATAAGGATCATCGGCATAATGGCACAAAAGGCCTCCTGTGGTGCTAATCTTATGACATTTATTATAAGCATTCAAAACCACACTACAGACACCTCATTTCCCCTTCTATATTCTTGCACCTTCACTGCCTTCTGCTCCCACTACCAACCATTCATCTCTGATATGATGTTCCAAAGCGAAGAGTTGTGAGAACACTCACTTACCAGACTTCTGTATTTCCTGCCCGATGGTAGTAGCAAGAAGTGAGCACCGCCTGGATAGTGGGTTTTTTTTGATGATGGATGCTGCTTTCTTGTGGCAGCGTTCCTTGTAAATGTGCTCAAGGTGGAGAAGCCTTTGCCTATGATGGACTGGGCTGTGCCTACACTTTCTGTGGCCTATTCTGTTCTGGGGCACTGGTGTTACCATACCAAGCTGTGAAGCAACCAGTTAAGATTCTCTCCACTGTGCATCTATCAAAGTTTTAGACTGAGTGATGGGCTTTTGGACACTAAGTGGATGTGGCGATTGGCCAGGTAAGCAGACAAGCACAGGAGCACCCATGATAATAGGTAGTGAAGTGGGCAGGAAGGGTTTAAAGAGACAGCTTCTCTTGATGGGTGACTCCACCACCCTGATCAATGTTGTTTTATCAAACCAAAATGCCTTTAATATTTTCCTACACTTTGTTTTCCACCTAAAATATCACCTCACAGAAAAAAAAATAGGAATTTCTGAACGTTATTACTGCAAGATACCTATGGGCAGGTAACATAAAGGTTTATTGAATTCTGATAGTGTCTCTAGTTATCTGAATATAGCATTTTGAAATAGCCTGTTCCCCAGTTATGCAACTCAATTAACTTATATTGATGTTATTTTACAAGAGAGATTTCAAAAAAGTGGCCTACAATTATTTTAAAAGGATAAATTATATGAGAATTGTCCTGAGGACAAATTACTTGGTGAATACTTGAATACTATCTGTTTTCCTTCTGAAGCTCCCTCCATAGATGACAACATCTAGGAAATTGAATAAGCATTCTGAAAGTGTAGTTATTGACTTCTATGAAGAATTAGCTAAATATGAAGTCACATTTATTGTATAGTTTTATCTTGATTGATGTAGGAGCCATGTACCTGTATATTGTCAGTCTGTATTGTATTTGTGTTGTATATCCTCACTGGGTCAAGGTAACACACATGGGTTTGGGTGGCACGCGCCATTGGGTGCCAGTTAAAATAAACAAATATACTCCCCAGGTGACCTCTTTGGCAGTATAGAGAGGGTGAGTAGGGAGAGCATATTTTTCATTAACAGCTCGTCCTTGTTTGAATTTGATCCAATTACACTTGTTTTTGTTTTACATGAATTACGGATGAATCAAATGATTTTAGTGTTGGTGTGTAATAAAGGATTAAACATTTTTTTTCAATTTGGAATTCCAATAGTTGGAAGCATGTCATACAGTGTGATACCCCCTCATTTAATCTGTCAGCAACTTTTAGTTTGCTCTTACAATGATGAAGTGTGGGGTTTCAGCATGTGAATTTCTCTCCAGCTCAACGTTCAAAACAAGCAGCAGCAATATAATTGCAAGCAAATCTTAAAACACTGCACTCAGAAGGTGAAGGGGTAGTGGGTAAGTCTTTTGATTGTTTAAATCTAAATACAGTTTTTAATTCGCATTAATGTTTGGAGAAAATATCTGAAGAAGCGCCAGTTATAGATTTAGGGGAATTTACTTAGTCTAATTGCTACCCTAAACGCCAGCGGCATAACAGGCAGCAAATAACTAATTAACTCTAATGTCCTTATAGAAAATAAACAGTTACAAATGAGAAAAAATGTCAGTTTGAGGATTTCTCTCCAGAGCTTTTGTTGCCTCCTAGTAATTGTGTGAATAGGCTGAGTATTCAACCAAGTGCCTAACAGGGTTAGTACAAAACTGGGTTCATCTATTCACAGCTCTCAGCCTTCATCCTGTAGCATATCTAATGATAAAATGACAAATTTGCAAATATGATTACACATGCAAAGCTATCTTACAATTGTTATTATTCAGAACATAACAACTAGGTGTAGCCCAATCAGTACTTGAGCCTACTCTGCCATTTGATAATATCCAATTTCGACCTCAACATTAGTTTTTATTTTAGAGACACAGCATGGTTCCAGGCCCTTCTGGCCCAATTACACCCGTGTGACTAACCTACCAATCCCATACGTCATTGGAATGTGTGAAGAAACTGATAGAAACCCACATGGTCTCAGGGAGAATGTACAAACTCTTCACTAACAGCAGTGGAATTGAACCCAGGTCACAGGCACTGTAATGACGTTACACTGTTATTGTGTTACTTTTAATCACATGGTAACAAGAAGAGAGAATGTCTTGGGTCCTTAACGATGGATGCTGCCTTCTTGGAAGCATTGTTTCTTGAAGGTGTCTTCGATAGTGAGTACGGTTGAGCAATTTTTAACTAAAGTCAATGTAGACAATGTCCACTGCCTTACCCTCATCGTTCACTTGGACTGCCTGAAAAAAAAATTTGCTGATCTCTAATCATCTGGAGCCTTGCCTGGTATACATGAGGACACAAAGATCTTTGACAAAACCCCAGCAGTTCCCAGTATTCTGGGATATTGGACATCAGGTTGTGAGGACTTATTCGTTAATACTTTTCAAAACACCCAGCACTACCTCTTCCTAACACATTAACAAGCCCCAATCTATTTTCACTACCTTCCAATTACTTCTCCTCAGTAAATGTCAACCCAAAATACTCATTTCAACCCTCAGCCACTTGCCCTGACTCCAAGCACAAATTCCCTCCTTTATCCTCGAGTCAACCTACCCTCTCCTTAGTTATCCTACTTTTCTTAATGTATCACATGCCTTGTGATTTTCCTTCTTCCTGTTCGCCAAAGACATTTTATGTCCTCTTTTGACCTTCCCAATTGTCTGCTTGAGCACTTTCCTGCTATCTTATATAGAAAATAGAATATTACAGCACAGTACAAGCACTTTGGCCCATATGTTGTCCCAACCTTTTCACCTATACTAAGATCAATCAATTTTTTAAATGTTTTTCTTTTTCCCTGATTAAATTTAGAACCTCTTGGGTCATCCAAAGTTCCCTTACCTTATCTCATTCCACTCCCCTTCATCTTGTCCTATCATCTTTCATTCTGCAGAACTTAAAATTTGCTTATGCACTCAGGTCAAGATCAAATTCCAGAAAAGAATTATGCTTCAATGTTGGCTGTACAACATCCAGCTACTTTGCATATGACAAATAAATTATCCCAATATTATTCATTTCTTAAAGCTGTCTGTTCTGCTGGGGCACCAATTGTGTAATGTTGATGGACAAAACCTTTTGAAATAAGTATATAAAATACAGGAAAAGGTGAATAAGTCACTCAATATCTGGGAATATACCCCGTATTTGCCTCTACAATGTTCCTGGTAGGGCATTCCGTGCACTCAGCACTGGCAGCATAATAACTACATGACATCCTCCTCTAAATAATGCCCCCTTGTATTACCCACTTCCATCCTGGGAAGAAGTCTCTGCCTATTCACCGTGTTATCTTATCATCTTGTCTACCTCTATCTGGTCACTGCTCATACTCCTCCTCTCCACAGAGAAAAGCCTTTCCTCATAAGACATGCTCTTTTATCCAGGTAGCATCCTGGCAGATCACCTTTCTAAAGCTTCCATATCCTTTCCTATGATGAGGCAACCAGAACCGAACACAATATTCCAAGTGTGGTCTAACCAGGGTTTTATAGAGCTGAAACATTACCTGCAGCTCTTGAACTCATTGCCCCAACTAATAAAGGCCAAAGGTATAAATTCAAGATGGCGGCGCGACGCAGTTTGCAGTGCCTCTTCGGAGTTGATATCTGTTCACGCACAATCCTAATCTGATGAAAAACAGACATGGGAGCACGGAGGAACATCTGGAAATCTCCAGGAAGGCCTTCTTCGTTGCTGCTGCTGTTGTAAGGTCCGGGTCTCTGCTGGGAAGAGCAGACCCCCAGTCCTTGGGGTCACGTTGCCGGGGGGCGTTGTAGTGCGCTCGGCAGAGGATGGTGCTCAGAGAGGCTGTGCCAGAGGGGATGGTCGGAGGCTCAGAAGTTCAATGGATGACGAGTCTATCGGAACCTTGAGGTCTTGTGGGAACTGTGTGGTGGTTTCTTTCGAACTTATAGTCTTTTAACATCTTTGGACTATTTTTACTGTGGTTTTTTAAAATCAATTATGGTATTGTTTGCACTGTTTAACTATATGTTGTAACTATGTGGTTTTGTGTAGGTCTTGTAGCTTTAATTTTTGGTTTTGTTGGGTGGTAGAGTTGGTCTCCTGACTTGGTGTGTCTGGGTACTCTTGTTTTGTCTGGTGGATTTGGAGCTCCTTTCCGGGAACACACTAAGATGGTAGCGTGATATTAATACGCAGCAGCCTCTCTGGACTCTGGATTTGGGGATTGCCAGACGTTATGTGGATTTTCTGGTGTAGTCTGTTTTGTCGTGTGATTTTGTTATATCATTCTGGAGGAACGTTGTTTCATTTTTTAAATGCATTGCAGTTGTGGTTTGTAAGTGACAATAAATCGAAATTCAATTCAATACACCAACCCTATCAACTTGTGGGGCAACAACTCTTTTATGTTTTAATTCTTACATGTTTTTTAGAGACTGACTTGGACAAGTCATTGTGCATTTCTTAGCCCATGGGTCATAGCGGGTGGTTTTGTCTGCTACGCAGCCTGTCTCACAGTTCACAGTGCAGAGTGTGGAGAACACTTACCCTTCCTTCTCGTTACTGAGGATTGGCTCACAAGTGTGGGAGACGCGACTTGAAGTTCTTGATCACCGTTGCAGACTGAATGGAGGTTTTCTGATCCTGTGTTTGTTTTCTTTCTTCCCCCCTCCCCCACCCAGCGTAGAGGAAATCGTGTAGTGAGCTCCAATTAGGGCATAGCGGCCCTTTTTTGTGGCTAAATCGACTTAAAATGCGCCAACTTACAGAATGAAGGCAAAGTTCAGGGTTATATATTAGTATAAAATTGCTCATTCACAAAAATCAACAGGACGCCTTTTACCCGAGAACCGATCCGCCATCATGGAACTCGGGACGCGACACCACGACGCATGCGCACGGTCTGCCTCAGCAGCAACATCACGACGCATGCGCACGGCCACCCTCAGCAGCGACACCAAGCGGAGCAAACAGGCAGGGCAGCCCTATTTCTAGCGGTCACATATCAGCATGGGACAGATTTAACTGCCAAGTCTTGATAAAATGATCCACACTAGACCGGATAATTTTGAAAATGTCGGTTTCGCATAAAAACGATAGGCGTCCACACCAGGCGGTTTTGAAAATACGTCCGTTCACATTTAAACCGGTATTTGGACGAATCTCCGACTTAAGAACTTTTTAAAGCTATTATTAATGCTTTTTGAGATGGTGATTTAGATGCATATCACATTTTTTTTACTGAGTTAAGTATTGTATGTAATTAGTTTTGCTACAACAAGTGTATGGGACATTGGAAAAAAGTTGAATTTCCCCATGGGGATGAATAAAGTATCTATCTATCTATCTATCTATCTACTGGGCATGCGCAGCACTCATCTGCAGAAAAAGGTAATTTTTTCCGTTTCCGCGGCGGCGTTGTGTTGTTTCCTTTGCTCAAACACTAGAGTATCTCCAACAACAGCGAAAGAAAGTCTTCGAGGAATACAAAGAAAACCTCCGCTGGAAAAAGCAGGCTGGACTTCTCCGTTTGGCCAGACGACGAAGTCGAGCTACTTCTGCGAGTTACAAACGACTAGAGTCAGCAAAGAAGCGGAGAACGTGGACCGGGAGTCGTGCCCAACCAAATACAACGACATCCTCGACCGCTACAGAGACCCGTACCTCGCGGCAGAGCGGTAAGGACTACCCGCACAAATTGGACGAAATAACTGAGACAATTATTGTAACCGAGCTTCAGGCGATTTGCCACAAGTACCGGCAGGCAGTGGACGCGGTAGAGAGGCGCCGCTGTACTTTGGAGTTGTGTGAGCAGCTCTGGGGGGGCTCACCAGTCACAACGGGAAGTCAACGCGGCATTGAAACGTGCGATCTGGAGGATCACAGCGACCGATGTGCAGCCTCTTCACCCGCTTCGACGATTACGTCCGACTCCGATGGTTTGGACCAGGCACCAGGTGATGGCTACGACGTGTTTCGTGTCGAATCTCGCCGTTCGTCCAGTTACAGACGAGAAAAACTTAAAAGGAAATTGCGCGCAGGAGGATTTAAAACTAAACAAACGAATACTGGAGCGTACGGAGGCAACCGACAGGGAATTCATGGACAATATGACCCGGCTGACGACGAACATTGAAACACTGACTAACTCTGTTGCAGAGGGATTTGCAATGATGAGGAATATGATGGCTCACCCCCAGTACTTTTCACCTCCACAATACCAGCCTCACAGCCACTACACATACCCGGGGTGGCCCCACCAACATCTTCCCCACTCCCACAGAGGGGTGACCCTGGAAACATTTCCTTCAGCCATAGTCTCTTCACCGATGAGCTACAACTAAATGCAATAAGGCTTGTTACTGGGCAAAAGTGAAATTTGCTGTTACCTCATTTGTTTGCCTTTACTTTTGCCATGTCTTTCTGTATTATTTTGCTGTATTTAATATGTGCAATAAAACGAGTTACTGGGCAAAAGTGATTTTATTTTTACCTGAGTAAAATTGAAACTTACAATTATCTTTTTTTGGCCTTAACATTTTCACGTCTATGCCAAACATAAGCTACTACTTAAAAATGACATTTTGGAAGTAGTGACAATTGCATCTATTGAATGTTTACACAAGCAATACATTAATAAAGCACCTTGTTAAATGTATAAAACATGTCTGCATCAGTGTTATCTTGTATTTCCATACAATGTTACACCAGGCTGTTACACATCTATTGTCAGAGAAGTACTTGCATAAATAGGTAAACCACGTTCATACGAGCAAGGACAGAAAACGGCAAAGTGAGTATACTTATTTATTCAGTAAGTTATGGGTCAAACTATTTGGTGAGTACATTTCTAAGTTCTAGCTTCAGTCTCATTGCCATCTGTTCTGAAATTGTTAGGTTGTGTGGGGGGTTGAAATTCTCTGTCATACTGCAAAGCTGCAGTAACCTTCTGCTTGTCTCCTTGTTTCTCTCACAGAAACTGCAGCACAAAGCATGCATAAGTAACAAAGGGAAGGTCCTCCATATTTATGTCCATTGCACTGCGCAGAGCACCAAATCTTGCCTTCAAACGTCCAAAAGAGCATTCAATTGCCATTCTTGACTTGCACAAGGATCTACCAAAGTACTGTTCCTGTGGGGTCACACCACTGTTAGTGTACTCTTTCATAACATAAGGCATTGGTGGGGGGGGGGGGGTATGCAGGGTCTCCCAGCAAAAAAACCAGGAATGGCATCCTCAGCCTCCACCACAACTCGTCTATAAGAGGGGATCCTCTCGTTTTTCAAGTAGTCATTAATTTTTGAATTTGCAAATGTACGAGCATCATGGACACAGACTGGCCATTTCACAACAACGTCCATAAAGCAGTATTTGTAATCACATGTGGCCTTAACGCTCAAAGAAAATCTGCCCTTTCTGTTCAGGTAATCTGTGGAGTTTGTTGTAGGCTGTTTTAACTTCAATGTATGTGCAGTCGACCGCCCCCCAACACTGTGGCATGCCGTGAGCATGGTGGAAGTTGGTTACAAGGTACTTCACCTCAGACTCTGTGTGTGGGATCTTGATATATGCAGAGCCCAGATGTACAGTTATAGCCTTGCATACTTCTCTAATTATCTTGGACACCACTTACCATGATAAACCAAATGCGGTAGCCGTTTTCCTGAGCCTTCCTTCGTCGCTTAGGTAGTACAAAGTGCAAGCGACCTTTTTAACCACATCCACCGGTGATTTCATTTGTGTTGTCTGGCCTTTGATGTGAGGACATAATAGTTCACTTAGAGGAAGCAAGGAGCTCCTGGACATTCTAAAGTTATCACACTGTTCTTCAGGAACCACAACTTCATTTACAAAATTGTTCCACCACACACTGGTTCGGGCAGGTTGTCTCCAAAACCACTGGTCTTTGTACGGTCTTAAGTACTTCTAAAGATGACCTGCCCCTCCACGTATCTTTGTATCTTCTACAAGCTTAGCTACAAAGCCATCAATACCAACAACCAGCCAAAAGAGACCCTGTTTATTCCCACTCTTTGCCTCATGCTAGTTAGCCATCTGTTATCCATCCTAGTATCTTTCCTGTAATACCATGGCCTCTCACCTTATTAAGCATGCTTTTGTGCGGCACCTTGTCAAGTGCCTTCTGAAAATCCAAGTAAACAACATACAGCGACTTTCTTTTGTTTATCCTGGCTGTTAATTCCTCAAAAAATTCGAACAGATTTGTCAAGCAAGATTTTCCCTTAATGAAACCATACTGGCTTTGGACTATTTTACCATGTGCCTCTAAGTATCCTGAAACTGAAACCGCATCCTTAATAACAGACTCCAGCATCTTAGAACACAGAACAGTACAGCACAGAAACAGGTGTTTTGGCCTACAATATGCTGAACCAGCTAAAAAACAAACACTAATCCCGCCTACCTATGCAAGGTCCATATCCCTCTATCTTCCTTACATATACGTCCCTATCTAAACATCTCTTAAAATCCGCTGATGTATTTGCCTCTACCACCATACCAGGTAGTGCATTCCAGGCCTCTGCAACTCTGAGTAAAAAAAAAACTTACCCCTCCAATCTCCTTTGAACCTACCCCATCGACATTAATGCATGCCCTCTGGTACTGGACATTTCAAGCCTGGAAAACAGATACCCCCTGTCTACTCTATCTATGCCTCCCATAATCCTCTATCAGATCTCCCCTCAGCTTTCGCTGCTCCAGAGAAAACAAACCAAGTTTATCCAGCCTCCCATGATAGCACATGCCCATGAAACTAGGCAGCATCCTGGTAAACCTCTTCTGCACCCTCTGCAAAGCCTCAATATCCTTCCTATAGTGGGGGGCGACCAGAACTGTACACAATACTCCAGATGTGGCCTAACCAGAGTCTTGTAAATTTGCAGTCTTATAAAGTCCTGACTCTTAACTCAAATCCTCAACTAATAAAAGCAAGCATTCCAAAAGTTTTTTTTAACCACCTTATCGACCCCTGTAGCCACTTTCAAGGGGTTATGAACCTGGATCCCAAGAACTCTCTGCTCAGCAACACTCTTAAGGACCTTTCCCTTAATAGTGTATTGTCTCCTTGTATTTGTCCTAGCGAGGTGCAACACCTGACATTTATCTAGGTTAATTTCCATCTGCCATTTCTCAGCCCATATCTGCAACTGATCTATATCATGCTATATTCTTTGCCAGTCTCCTACACTATCCTCTACTCCACCAATCTTGGTGTCGTCCTCAAATTTACTAACCCATCCATCTACATTTTCATCCAGATCATTTATACACATCAAACAGCAGAGGTCCCAGCACAGATCCCTACAGAACTCCACTAATCACAGACCTCCAGCTCAAAATTCCCTTCAACCACTACCCTCCGCCTTCTTATGTGCAATCCAATTCTGAATCCAAACAGCCAATTCACCATGGACGCCATGCATCTTATTCTTCTAGATAAGCCTCTCATGAGGGACTTTGTCAAGTGCCATACTAAAATCCATGTAGACAACATCCACTGCCCTACCCTCATCAATCTTTGTCGTCACCTTGTTAAAAAACTCAGTCAGGTTGGTAAGACACGGCCTGGCCTGCACAAAGCCTTGCTGGCTCTCCCTAATTAAGCCATGAAATTCCAAATGTTCCTATGTCATATCACTAAGAATTTTCTCCAGCAATTTCCCTATAACTGATGTGAGGCTCATCTGTCTATAGTTCCCAGGATATTCCCTTGTTCCCCTCTTAAATAGAGGTACAATGTTAGCCACTCATCAGTCCTCTGGGACCTCGCCTGTGCCTAGAGAGGACTTGAAGATACTGGTCAAGGGCCCAGCAATCTCAGCTTTTGCCTCCTTTAACAAATCCCACCAGGGCCTGGGGACTTTATCCACTTTAATGCTCATTAGGAGGCCCAACACTTCATCCTCCTTGACCTCCAAATGCCCCAAAATATTTATACATTCAGCACTGATCTCCTGGTCCTCCAAATCCTTCTCATTGGTAAATATAGAAGAAAAGTACTCAATAAGTACCTCACTCACATTCTCCGCATTCAAGCAGATGTTTTCCCCTTTATCCATGAGTGGTCCCACCCTCTTCCTAGTTATCCTCTTAATCTTGATGTATTTATAGAATGCCTTGGGATTCACATTAATCCTACTACCTCTCCAGCATTGTTTTCCATTGATCCGATATCCACTCTTGCCTCTCTCTTACACTGTATATATCTAAAGAAACTTTTAGTGTTTACCTTAATATTATTGGCTAGCTTACTTCCGTATTCCATCTTAATGACTTTAGTTGCTTTCTGGTGGTTTTTGAAAGCTTCCCAATCCTCTAACTTCCCACAGTTTTTTCTCTATTATATACCCTCTCTTTGGCTTTTATGTTGGCTTTGACTTCTCGTTAGCCATGGTTGTGTCATCATGCCTTTAGAATACTTCTTCCTCTTTGGGAAGTATATATCCTTTGCCTTCTGAATTGCTTCAGAAATTTCAGTCATTGCTGCTCTGCCATCATCACTGCCAGTGTTCTTTTCCAATCAATTTTGGCCAACTCCTCTACCTACCTTTCTGACATATACCTTCTGGTCCGATCCTTCCCTTACTGAACTGGTGCTCTGGTTCCCAGCCGCCTGCAAATTTAGTCTAAATTCTCCTGAGAGGCACTAGCAAAACTCCCAACCAGGATATTGGATATTGGTTCAGTCTTACCAACTACTGAAGTCAGGCTAACTGGCCTATAATTTCCTTTTTTCTTTAAGATTGGAGTGACATTTGCAATTTTCCAATCTTTCTAAGCCATTCCGGCATCTAGTGATCCTTAAACAATTACTACTAATGCCTCCAACTATCTCTTCGGCTACCTCTTTCAGAATCTCGGGGTGTAGTCCATCTAGTCCAGGTGACTTAACTACTTTCAGTTTTCCAAGCACCTTCTCCTCAGTAATAGCAACAACACTCACTTCTGCCTCCTGATACTCTTGAATTTCTGACATACTGCTTGTACCTTCCACAGTGAAGATTAATGATAAATACTGTTTAAGTTTGTCCTCCAGTAGTTTGCTCTGATTATGACCTCTCCAGCGTCAATTTTTAGTGGTCTGATATCCACTCTCAATTCTCTTTTACTTTTAAATAGCTGTAAAAATTTTGGTATCCTCTTTTATATTATTGGCTAGCTTACCTTCATACTCTCTCTACACCTATAATTGTGTGGCTAGGCACAGCTCAAATGCGTCTATAAATATGCTGATATGCTGGTTAAGGGGTTCAGTTGTTGATCAAACTAAATATAGGCAAGGGAAAGAATGAGACCTAATTGGCTTTGACAGTGGAATAATTGTTGGTGACAGATGGAGAGGTTTGAGTATCTCAGAAACTGCTGATCTCCTGGGATTTTCATGCACAGCAGTCTCAGAGTTTACAGAGAATGGTACAAAAAGCATCCAGTGTGTGGCAGTTCTATGGGGAAAAACGCCTTGTTAATGAGAGAGGTCAGAGGAGAATGGCCAGACTAGTTCAAGCTGACAGGAAGGTGACAGTAACTCAAATAACCACGTGTTAAAACAGCGGTGTGCAGAACAGCATCTCTGAATGCTCAACATATTAAACCTTGAAGAGGATGGTCTATTACAGCAGAAGACCACAAGCATACACTTGGTGGCCACTTTATTAGTTTCAGGAGGTATCTAATAAAATGGCCTCTGAGTGCATGTTTCTCCTTTACTGAGAATGCCCACCTGGAATGGAAAAAGAAATAAATCCAGCTGTTGTTGAACAGCAGCCTCAAAACCTTTGCTTAGGGATAATGAACATCAATAACATGTGCATCATTGGTCAAGCAGCATCTTCCCAAAATTATGTGCGAAACCCAATTTACTGTGATAATCTAAGGAGAAAAAGATGTCAAACTATATAGAAGCTGGATAATTAGAACCATAGAACATTACCATACAGAAACAGGCCTTTTGGCCCTTCTTGGCTGTGCCAAACCATTTTTCTGCCTAGTCCCACTGACCTGCACCTGGACCATTACACCTCTCATCCATGTTTTTCTTAAATATTAAGAGTGAGCCCACACTTACCACTTCATCTGGCAGCTCATTCCACACTCCCACCACGCTCTGTGTGAAGAAGCCCCCCACGTTACTTCAATTTGCTAGAAGAAAAAGACTACAGGGGAAAAAATTCTGGTTTTTCACGTAATTATTCTGCTTCTTCCATCTTGTTTTTGTACTTCCTTCAGACTAAACTTGGCTACTCAGTAATCTCTTAAAACAATTCAAAGACATAATGGTTAGTAGGTTAATTGGTCACATGGTGTAATTGGGTGGCACAGGCTCCCAATTGGGCTGTAAGGGACTGTTACTGCACCGTATCTCTAAATTAAAAAGTAAATTAATTCTGTCCTGCACTGTCCCATTGCCACTCCTACTGTATCACAATATTTTTTTGTCACCCTGTTGTACTCTGTATCTTTAAGCTTGCTTTATTTCTATTCCCAGTTTGGAAGAAAGGGCATCAATTTGAAATTCTACTTTTTAAAAATCTGTAGATGGTGTAAATCTGATTTTAAAAAAAGCTCAGAATATTCAACAAGAAAGATTGAGTACTTGCAGCATTTCTTGTTTCTAAGTTTAAATCTTAATTCTGTTTCTTTAAAAATGCAGCCTAACCTGCCAAGTGTCTACATTATATTCTGTTTTAGTTCAGATTTTCAACGTCTTTAGTTATTTTTTGTTGATTTTTTTTACTAATGCCCCTGGTTTGTGGCTTGATTCTAAGTAGGCTATAATATAATTGGATGTGTTTTAGTTAATCTGTTGGTGTTATTTCAGCCACAAGTGGGGAAAATTTACTTCCAAACACTGGCATAAATTTAGAAATCCATGCTCACCTATTTGTTTGGATCCAACACGGAGAAATGAATTATCCTGACAAAGTATTAATGTCCTATTTTTTCAAAAATAAACAGGCTAACTAGAAGAAATCATCAATTACTTTTAGAAATACTCTGACATACAATCAACAAACTTCCACTTCAAGAATAACGCTGTTCAAGGATTCTCTAATGTAATCAACTGGAATTAATTCATGATTTTTGTACGAAACACTATTGAAAATTCTGTCATCAGTAAATAAGGAAAAATTCAGTTCTAAGCCATAATTGTTATTCAGAAAATTTGCACTGGGACTCAGCTAGCAGAGCTGCTACTTCGCAGTGAAGGAGACTTCAGCTCGGTACTGACCTCAGGTGTTGAATGCGTGCAGTTTGCATATTCTCGCTACGGCGCACTGGTTTCCAACAAAGTCCCAAAGTGGCATCATTTGGTGGGTAAGTTGCCTCTTGTGTGCAAGTGCATGGTGGAATCTGGGGCAAGCTGATGGATTGGGAAGAATAAAAAAAGGGATTGATGTAGGATTAGTGTAAATGGGTGGGTGATGGTTGGTGCGGACACAGAGCCTAAATACAAGTTTCCACGTTGTCTCTCTATGATTCTAAGTGAAACCTGTCTTGCTATAAGTAAACTAACTTTAATTTATTCTGAGGTTAATTGACCTCTGTTAAATTGCCTTTGTGGTAGCTTAGCAGTTAGTTTAATGGTATTACAACTTAAGGCTGGGATTCAATTCCCACCACTGTCTTTAAAAAATTTGTACATTTTCCCCGGGACCCCAAGGGTTTTCTTTGGGTGTTCTGCCTTCCTCTCACATTCCAGACACTGTTGGTGTTAATTTTGCATGACCCAGTGACCATCACCAATTTTGACAGATATTTTGTGGCAACAGGCCCTTCTGGCCCTACAAGCCCTCGCCACCCAATTACAACCATGTGACCAATTAACCTACGTACTTACCCAGCTGTCTTTGGAATGTGGGAGAAAACCAGAACACCCAGAAGAAGCCCACATAGTTACAGCGAGAAGGTACAGACCCCATACAGGCAGCAGAAGTTGAACCTGGTCACTGATGCTGTAAAGAATTATGCTAACTTCTAGGCTACAATGCCACCCCAAAGATGCAGTATAGGAAGCATTGTATTCAGGTGCATCACAGCTTGGTATGGCAACTGCTCTACCGAGACCCACAAAAACCTGCAGAATTGTGGACACAGCTCAGCACAGAAACCAGCCTCCCCTCTATGACTCTGTCTGCACTCCTGTCTCAGCAAATCAGCCAACATACTCAAAACACTCCACCCAGCATCCCATCCTTTTCTTCCCTTCCATCAGGCAAAAGATACAAAAACCTGAAAGCGTGTACAACCAAGCTCAAGGACAGCTTCTATCCCATTGTTATAAGACTACTGAATGGCTCTCGATTATAATAAGATAGATTCTTGACCTCACAACCTACTTCATTAAGGCCCTGCACCTTATTATCTGCTTGTACAACATATTCTCTGCAAATATAATGCTTTATTCTGCACTTTTTGTTTATCTTGTACTACCTCAATGTACTGATTTGATCTAATGATCTGTATGAATGGCATGCAAAACTATTTTTTGACTGTACCTTGATACTTTTTTTTTGACTGTGCCAATAACAAATCAATTTACTAATTATCTGAAAATGGTGAATTTATTGTAAGTCTTGAGAGCTGCCATAATACTAGTGGCACTTTTAGTAATAGACTAAGTCAACTGTGCTGCTCCAGAGAGAGCTATTAGGCTCTATAATGAGTCAACCTATAGCTGGGGAAGTGACAACATATTTTTTATTCTTTCTTGCTTCTCTTCCAATATTTGTACATCTGTGAACTTGTAATGGTACTGTGACACTGTAATTTCCTTTGGGATCAATGCAGTATCTATCTATTCACTACAAAATTCAGACTAATGACTGTCTTTACTTATCGATGATAATTGAATTGGATTGATTGATTAACAGGCCCTTCTGGCACAACAGGCCCATCTCTCCCTATTACACCCAATTAACTTGCTAAGTCTCACCTTTTTTGAATGTGAATGGAAACTCACACGGCCACAGGGAGAAAGTAAAAACTCCTTACAGGCAGTGACAGAATTGAACTCGAATCTTTAAATGCGAGTTTAATTTTCTTGCCAGATTCAGTATATAGCCTAACACAGTGAAAAATGTAGGAAAATCAGACCCACACCTCAAAGTTCAAATTAAATTTATTATCTAAGTATGTATATGTTACCATATACTGCCTTGAGATTTATTTCTTGGAGTCTTTTATGCAAAATAATACAATAGAATTATATAAAAATTTTGTGTGGTATCTGTCGGTCTCAAGGGCGCAGGCCTGGGGTTGTATGGGAGACCGGCAGTTGCCCAAGCTGCAGGCCTTCCCCTCTCCATGCCACCGATGTTGTCCAAGGGAAGGGCACTAGGACCCATGCAGCTTGGCACCGGTGACGTCGCAGAGCAATGACACAAACACGCTGCCTCAGCTGAGGCTCGAGCCAGTGACCTTCAGGTTACTAGTCTGATGCCTTGCCCACTAGGCCACGCGCCAACTATATAAAAATACACAGGAGACAAAGACTGACATATGCCACTAAGCAAAAGAACACAAACTGTGCAAATAAAAATATGACTGAGAACAAGGGTTGTAAAGAGTCCTTGATAGTAAGTCTGTAGATCATAGAATCAGTTCAGAGAAGTGATGATTGAAGTTATCCACACCGGTTCAGGAGCCTGATGGCTGTCTGGTAATAACTGTTCCTGAACCTGGTAGTGTGGGACCAAAAGTTTCTGTAACTCCTGTCTGATGGTAGTAGTGAGAAGAGGGTGTGGCCTGGATAGTGGGGCTTTTTGATGTAGTATGATGCTTTCATGAGGCAACACTACATGTGAGAGTACTCAAAGGTGGGGAGGGCTTTACCTGTGGTGGTCTGGGGTGTGTCCATCATTTCCTGTAGCCTTTTCTGTTCCTAGGCATTGGTGTTGCCAAACCAGGCTATGATGCAACCAGTTAGAATACTCTCATTGCTCCTTATATATAACTCACCAAATAGTCCTATATCTCTTTTAATGAAGAAAACACTGGTTACATTCTTTGACTGATATTTGCACCCAGCTCCTTTTTATTCCCAACTGATACATTCAGCTCCCCAAGCAGTAGGATCTGAACAGAGAGGATCTGTCCTTGGACTAGCAAGTAAGAGCCATTACAAAGTAGGCACAAGCAGCACCTCTACTTTCTCACTTGTTTCTTTCTTAGAAGTTTGCACAGATTTGACATGTTGTTTATAACTTTGACTGACTTCTACAAATGCATGGTGGAGAATATCCTGACTGGTTGTTACACAGCCTGATATAGAAATGCTAATCCCAAGAATGGAAAAGAAAACAAAATTTAATGTATACAGCCCAGTCAATCAGAGGCAATCATTGAGCACATCTACGAGGAGCACTACCACAAGAAAGTAGTATCCATCATCAAGGTCCCTGACAATCCAGGCCATGCTCTCTTCTTGCTGCTGCCATCGGAAAAGCATAAGGCTACACCAAGTTCCATTCCTGTACCTAATAAAGTGTCTACTGGGGGTACTTCAGTTTACGTTGAATCGATAAGAGTTTTTCACTATATATCAGTACCTTTGACTATAATAAACCACTTAACAATGGATGAATATGGAAGAATAAAGATAACTTCCTTTCCTGCCCCAACAGAATGAGATTGGGTTTGTACAAGACACTGGGGGACCCTGCAGAGAATAATTTTCAAAGTAAGTGTATTATTTAACTGCATATATGTTACTATATAGAACTTTGAGATTCATTTTCTTATGGGCATACTCAATAAATCCAATAACCATAATATAATCAATGGAAGACTGCACCAAGAGGGCAGAGATCCAACATGCAAAAGACAACAAACTGTGCAAATACTAAAAGAAAGAAAGAATTAATAATAATTAAACAGGTAATAACAAGAACATGAAATGTAAAGTCCTTGAAAGTGAATTCATAGGTTGTGGGAACATTTCAGTGATGGGGCAAATAATATTGAGTGCTGGCCTTCATCTCATTCTCCGTATTTCTCTGTTCTACAACTCTGCCTCCGGTGTACCATTCCCCCTCAATAATCCAGGATTCATGGTAGAAATCTTCACTCCATAATCCAGAATTACTCTTCCACACCCCCTTGTTCTTGGTGAAGGGTCTCAGACCAAAACATCAACTGTTTATTTTCCACTACAGATGCTACCTGACTTGCTGAGTTCCTCCAGCATTTTGCATCTGTTACTCAGGAATTCCAGCAACCGCAAAATCTCTTGTGTTTATATTTTTTAATAGTTTCTTTTAAGTTATAACTAGCAAAATAGTACATAGGAACCAGTAATGTGGGCTTCCAGAAGACTTTAATAAAGTGTCACACAAGAAACTATTGGACAAGTTATAGTGCACGGTATCGGGCTAATATACTGGCAGGGATTGATTAATAATCAGGACCTGAAGAGATGGAATAAGCATTTCATTTTCAGGTTGAGAGGCTGTGTCAAGCTGTAAGTCACTGCAATCAGTACTGTGGCCACACAAGTTCACTATCCACAGACTTACATAAGGGCCTGAATGTATCTAAATTTGTGGCAGATATACACTGGGTGGCAGTGTTGGCTGTAAGGAGGGTGTAGTGTTCTCGCTCAGGTGTAAGAGAACTCTGAACTAAACACCGAGGTAAACCGTAGTCAATGAAGACAGGATCGCAGTAAGATTAACCGTTTACTGTTCACTCTTCCACATTAACGTATGGTGAAAACTGTTGATAAAACAATACAAAATGTATACAGTATTTGTTTCCTTCTTGATATCACATTTACATCGTAAATACTTGCAAAAGTAAAACTACAACCACTACATTACATTAAAGTGCAACATACAGTCAGAATCTACCTATGCCATTGACTGCTTTAAATACACTTCAACACAAACTATCCGCAACTCTTTAACTAACGAAAACATAAACCTTATCAACCGTCATTACTTTGAACAGAATCAGCATTAACATTTTTAATTCAACACATCGATTATCTCATGAACTTACGGCGTTGCTTCACTGATGTTTCTAGTGCGTAGAAAGAAAACTTTTCTTGCGCTGATCCTGCACATGTGAGCCCCCTCCTTCCCGTTTCTCCAAACCGGTATTTTCCCACAAGAAGCGGCGAAACCGGGTGTGATGTCATCGCATGCCGCGATATATCACAGACAACGAATTTACTTTAAACAATCTTAACTTTAACTAGAAAATGCTAACAAATGAATTACTAAAGCGAAAATATTATAAACTAAACAAATGCCATAAAGGCAACACAGAGGGAGACAGGCAGGCTAATGGAGAACGCAGAGTAAGTGAATAGACAAGAATGGGGCAAATGGAATTTAATATGCAAAAGTATGAATTCATCCACTTCAATAGAAAAAGAGGAACTCCGATTATTTTTAACTGATGAGATTGAAAGATGTTAATATTCAGAGAGATCTAAAAGTTGTAAAGAAATCAGCAATTTACAGACACTAGCAAATTTCCACAGGAGCGTGGTGGCAAGCATTCTGATTTGACTGCATCACCATCTGATATGGAGGCATTAATGCCCAGCATCGCATGAGGCTGAAGAGGGTTGTAGGCTTAGCCAGCCCCATCACAGGCACAACCCTCCCCATCACCAAGGACACCTTCGAAAGGTGATTCCTCAAGAAAGTGGCATCTATTGTGGACACTACCATGGCTGACAAGTGAAGTCAGAGCCAAAATAAAAGCAAAAGAGAGGGCATACAAGGAAGCCAAAGCTAGTGGGAAGATAGAGGATTGGGAAGCGAATAAAGGGATCCTATTCTGGCTGGCTGCCGGTTACCAGTGGAGTTCCACAGGGGTCAGTGTTGGGGCCGCTGCTTTTTACGATGTATGTCAATGATTTGGAGTATGGAATTAATGGATTTGTGGCTAAATTTGTCGATGATACAAAGATAGGCAGAGGAACGAGTAGTATTGAGGAAACAGAGAGCCTGCAGAGAAACTTAGTTTAGAAGAATAGGCAAAGAAGTGGCAAATGAAATACAATGTGGAAAGTGTATGGTCATGCACTTTAGTAGAAGAAATAAATGGGAAGACTATTATTAAGATGGGGAGAGAATTCAAAATGCAGAGATGCAAAGGTACTTGGGAGTCCTTATGTAAGATACCCTAAAGGTTAACCTCCAGATTGAGTCAGTTGTGAAGAAGGCGAATGCAATGTTGGCATTCATTTCTAGAGGTATAGAATATAAGAGCAGAAATATGATGTTGGGTTCTATAAGGCACTCATGAGACCACACTTGGGAGTATTGTGTGCAGCTTTGGGCTCCTTATTTTAGAAAGGATATACTGTATTGAGATTGGAGAGAGTTCACAGAAGATTCATGAGAATGAGTCCAGGAATGAAAGAGTTGCAGTATGAGGAACGTCTGGCAGCTCTTGGGCTGTAGTCCCTGGAGTTCAGGAAAATGAGGAGTGATCTCATGGAAACATTCTGAATGTTAAAAGGCCTGAACAGATTAGATATGGCAAAGTTATTTCCCATGGTAGGGGAGTCTAGGACAACAGGGCACGATTTCAGGATTGAAGGATGTCCATTTAGAAGAGATGCGGAGAAATTACTTTAGTCAGAGGGTGGGAAATCTGTGGAATTTGTTGCCATGAGTGGCTGTGGAGGCCAAGTCACTGGGTGTATTTAAGGCAGAGATAGATAGGTTCTTGATTAGCCAGGGCATCAAAGGGTATGGGGAGAAGGCAGGGGGTGTGGGGATGATTGGAAGAATTGGATCAGCCCATGATTGAATGATGGAGCAGACTCAATGGGCTGAATGGCCTATTTCTGCTCCTATAGCTTATGGTCTATCATGAAAGGCCCTCACCATCCAGGACATGCCTTCTTCTCATTACCATCAATGAGGATGTACAGGAGTCCGAAGATGCACACACAATATCTTGGAAAGAGTTTCTTACCCTCTGCCATCAGATTTCTGAATGGTTCATGAACCCCTGAACACTACTTCACTATTTTGCTCTCTTTTTGCACAATTTATTTATTTTTACAATGATTGTAATTCATAATAATTTTTATGTATTGCACTGGTGTGCCTTTTTCGTGATTGCATCAATATGTTGAGCCCAGGATAGATCTTCTGAGATATTGACTCCCAGGAACTTAAATATACTCACCCTTTCAAATGCTGACCCTTGGCCCTGGTTTCTGATGAAGCCTCTCTGATTTTGCAGTAGTCATATCTGATGATGCTGTCTTCACAGAATGGTTCTTCGCATTGCTGGGTCCTTAAGTGCAAAGTTTGGAGCAACTTTTAGAGTGCAGACACCTTATGTAATATGCAAAGGTTGTGTGTGGACATCACTGATGTAAGGTAATGAAGCACTTACTTGCTGAAAATCAGTTTGTAACTGTTACAAATTGGTAATTATATCAATGTGTTAAGACAATGAATGCCATTCTCTGTGACCGTGCCAATGGCAACAACAGGTGCAAGGGAATCATTGCTGTTCCAAAGTGAATGTGTTGTAAAATGATGACATTCACTATTATTTGCCAATGTAAACTACATTATTATTTGGAGTGTAAAAACAAATAATACAAGTTTTGAAAAGTACCATTGGCTTAACCATGTCCAGAAACCCAATTCCTTTTTTGCATCATTATACCGTGTTAGAAATGTAATGGACCATGGTTTGAGTTTTTAACAAAGTGCTGAACTAGCAAAGTTCAAAGTTTAAAATAAATTTATTATCAAAGTACATACTGTATATGTCACCATATACAACTTTGAGATTTATTTTCTGGTGGGTATTCACAATAATTACAAAGAAACACATTAGAATTGAAGAAAAGTCACACACAAGATAGACAAATAACCAATGTGCAAAAGACAATAAACTGTGCAAATACAAATAAATAAATAAGCAATAAATATCAAGAACATTTGATGAAGAGTCCTCTGAAGAGTGTGCATAGATTGTGGGTACAGTTCAGTTTCAGGGGTAGGTAAAGTTGAATGAAGCTCTCCCCTCTGGTTTAAGAGCCTGATGGCTGAGGGTTATAACTACTCCTGAATTTGGTGGTGTGGGTCCTGACGTTTCTGTACCTCCTTCCTGATGGCAACAGAAGAGAGCATGGCTTGCACGGTGGGGGTCCTTGATGATGGATGCTGCTTTCCTGTAACAGTGCTCCCTGTAGATGTGCAATGGTGGGGAGAGCCTTAACCGGAATGGATTGCACTGTATCCTCTACTTTTTGTAGGATTTTCCAATCAAGGACATTGGTGTTTAAATTCCAGGCCATGATGCAACAAGTCAATATACTCTCCACCACATAAGGTTTGTCAGTTTTAGATGATACCCTGAATCTTCATAAATTTCTAAGAAAGTTGAGTTGCTGTCGTCTTTTCTTTGTAATGGCACTTAATGCTGGACCCAGGACAGATCCTCCTAAATCATAATGCCAAGGAATTTAAAGTTGCGAAACCCTCTGCACCTCTGATCCCTTGCTGCGGACTGGCTCGTGGACTTCCAGTTTTTTTCCTCCTACAGTCAATAATCAGCTCCTTGATCTTGCTGACATTGAATGAGGGGTTACTGATTTTGGTTGTCAGCCAGATTTTCAATCTCCCTCCTATATGCCAATTCATCACCACCTTTGATTCAGCCAATGACACTGGTGTCACCAGCAAACTTAAATATGGCATTGGGGCTGTGCTTAACCTCAGTCATAAGTACAAAGTAAGTAGAGCAGGGGGTTAAGTGCACAGCTTTGTGGTGCACCTGTGTTAACAGTGATTGTGGAAGAGATTATGTTGCCAATCCAAACTAACTGAAGAAGTGAGGAAATCAAGGATTCAGTTGCACAAGAAAGTATTGAGGCCTAGGTCTTGAAGCTTATTGATTAGATTTGAGAGGATGAGAGTATTGAATGCAGAGCTGTAGTCAATGAGATACATCCTGATGTATGCATCCTTGCTATCCTGATGTTCCAGGATTGAGTGAAGAGCCAGTGACATGGCATCTTCTGTTGACCTGTTCTGTCAGACCTAGTCACTGAGGCAGGTTCTTCTTGGGCACTGGTATAATTGAAGCTCGCTTAAGGCAGGTGGATTACTCAAGCCTGCCGACATGTGAGGTTGAAGATATCAGTGAATACTGCAGCCAGTGTATCAGCACAGGTCTTCAGTGCTCGGCCAGGTACCATCTGTGTGTCATGTACCCCAGTATCAATTCTTGGAACAGTACGTGATGTACCGGAAATCTGTGACTTTGTTTCTTGTAGAGTCACGCGCTGACCTATCCCAACAGTATAAAAGCAGTCGTGCAGATTGCTCCAGGACACACTTTGAGAGAGACCCACTTTGGTGGAGAGTCGTTGTGTTTGGACAGCAGAATTGTTAGTGAGAGTGAAGAGTGCAAGCTTCGATCAAACCCAAAAAGCAGTGGGTAGTCAGTAACACTGTGCATTTCGGAGGTGACTGACATTTTGTGATCCAAACGTGGATTTTTGGCACCCACTTTGGTAACCCCTGCAAAGTCTCAGGTGTGTGGCGACCAGTCCTGGAAAAGGCACTTCTGTCAGTTATGTGGTGAACTTCTCACTTTTTGTGGACTCTTTGCAGACTTTGAAACAAACTGCATCGTGAACTTGCTTCCACTGTAAATGTCATGGTCCCTTCTGGCAATCGCCCACCTGGCTATTAATCCGCTTTGGTGGATTCCGTGCTGAGGGCAATCTGCTGGATGAGGAGGTAGCCACCCAGGCCGGAATACCTCGCGAGCTGCTAACCACCCCCCTGGAGTCCCTGGCCCTGGACGGAAAACTGCTTGCTCGGGTGACCTACTGTACGCCACCCCTGACCTTGATCCTATCTGGCAACCATCGGGAGGAGGTACGATTCAGTCTCATTCATTCACCTTAAGCCTCAGTAGCTCTAGGGTATCCATGGCTGACCCAACACAATTCCCGTATCAACTGGTCTACCGGGAGGATAGCCGAATGGAGCCCATCTTGCAATGCCAACTGTCTGCGGTAGGCCCCATCTCCCAGAGAAGCTACCGCGACCCCTCCTGTTTTGGAACCCCTCGACTTGTCCCGCATCCCCACGGAGTACCATGACTTGGGACAGGTGTTCAGTAAACAACGGGCCCTTTCCCTGCCTCCGCACTGCCCATATGATTGTGCCATCGACCTTCTCCCCGGGGCCCCACTACCCACCAGTCGCCTTTTTCACCTATCCTGACCGGAGAGAGGCCATAGAGAAATACATTAGCGAGTCCCTTGTGGCAGGCACTGTCAGGCCTTCATCCTCCCTGGTAGGCGCCGGTTTCTTTTTTGTGAAAGAGAAGAACGGGATGCTTTGCCCTTGTATCGACTACTGAGGCCTAAATAATATAACAGTTAAGAACAAGTACCCTCTACCCCTCATTAGTTCGGCATTTGAAACACTGCATGGACCCACCATCTTCTCAAAGCTGGACCTTCGCAATGCCTACCATTTAGTCAGGATGAGAGAGGGGGACGAATGGAAGATGGCCTTCAAACACCTCTGGGCCACTTTGAATATTTGGTCATGCCGTTTGGCCTCACCAATGCTCCTGCTGTTTTCCAAACCCTGATCAATGACGTACTGAGGGACTTTATCGTATTTGTTTACCTTGATGATATCCTGATATTTTCTAGCAGCCTCCAAGAACACGTACACCATGTCCGTCAAGTCCTCCAGAGACTGCGGGAAAGCCTGTTATTTGCAAAGGCAGAAAAATGCCAGTTCCACGTCCCTTCGGTCAGTTTCCTAGGCGATATCATTGAAAGCGGGCAGGTAGAAGCCGACCCTGAGAAGATCCGGGCAGTGGAGGAATGGCCTAGACCCACGACACGCAAACAACTTCAACGATTCCTGGGGTTTGCAAACTTCTACCGCAGATTCATCAGAGACTACAATCGAGTGGCGGCCCCCCCTTACCCGGCTTACCTCACCTACCACACCGTTTTGCTGGGACTCCGAAGCGGACTCGGCATTCACAGACCCGAAGAAGCGTTTCAACACCGCTCCCATCCTGATCCATCTGGACCCATCCTGTAAATTCATTGTTGAGGTGGACGCCTCTGACTCCGGGGTAGGAGCGGTCCTATCCCAACGGGCAAGTTCGGACGAAAAGCTTCACCCTTGCGCCTTCTACTCTCGCCGACTGTCCCCCGCCAAGCGGAATTAGGAACTGCTGGCGGTCAAACTAGCATTGGAAGAATGGAGGCACTGGTTGGAGGGGGCAGAACACCCATTTGTGGTATGGACTGATCATAAGAACCTGGGGTATATTCAGACCGCCAAACGATTGAACTCCCGCCAGGCCTGTTGGGCATTTTTTTTGGACGGTTCAAGTTTACCCTCATGTACAGTCCAGGATCCAAGAACACGAAGCCAGATGAACTATCCCGCCAGCATGACTCCAAGGATGACACCTCCAGTCCCGAGACTATCCTCCCACCATCCTGCGTGGTGGCCACCCTCATTTGGGAGATCGAGGCTAAAGTAAAGGAAGCCCAGCGAGATGACCCCAACCCTGGCAATGGACCCAGCGATCGCCTGTATGTGCCCGTCGCCGTCAGGTCTCAGGTTCTCCAGTGGGGGCACATATCCCAGTTCGCCTGCCAGGAATGATCGGACCCTGGCTCTCCTGAGGAAGCACTTTTGGTGGCTATCCATGGAGGGGGACACCCGTTCTTATGTCTCGGCTTGTTCCATCTGTGCCCGGGGAAAGGTCTCTCATCGACCACCTGCAGGTCTACTTCATCCTCTACCTGTCCGTGATTGTCCCTGGTCAATTCCCAATTTAACTGTCCATTAATGAGCAATTTCCCTGAATCACAAACGAGAAGATCTGCAGATGTTGGAAATCCAAGCAACACACACAATGCTGGAGGAATTCAGCTGGCCAGGCACCATCTGTGGGGATAAAAAGTACAGTCGACATTTCAGGCCGAAACCCTTCAGCAGTCCTGCCAAAGGGTTTCGACCTGAATTTCCCAGAATGCCCATTTTCCCTTAAAAATAGAGGTATGCCCTAATCTTAACCGGACATTTGTTGTATTTGTCATACTGTCAAGACATAGTCTTGACCAACTTGTTTCTTCAATTTTAATATTCAAATCAGTTTCCCATTTTTGTCTTGACTTATGAATTCCTTGTTTAATTGCCTGTTTTTGAATCAAACTATACATACAAGAAATAAATTTTTAAATTTTTCCTTTTTGAATTAAAGTTCCTATTTCATTAGGTTTCGGTAATAACATTGTTTGACCCAATTTATCTCTTAAATAAGCCCTTAGTTGGAAATAACAAAAAATATAGTGCAATATAATTTTTTACATCAATTATATATTACACCACAAAAATAAATAAATTAAACCCAAATTTATCTGATCAATGTTTCCGATGTAATCAAGAAATTGGTACTTTTTTACACTCTACTTGGTCTTGTTTTAAAATTCAACCTTTTTGGACAAATTTAAGGATTTTATTGGAACACAACTTCCACATAATCCACCATTATTTTTACATTATTTTTATTGAAGGGATAAAACCGAAATACAAACTGAATAAATATCAGACAGAATTCATAAAAATTGCATTCGCAGTAGCCAAAAAAGCTATTGCAGTTACTTGGAAATCGGATTCATACTTAAGTATAGATTGTTGGAAGAATGAAATTTTTAGCTGCATTCCACTTGAAAAAATTACTTATAATTTAAGAGATAAATATGAAATATTTCTGAAAATTTGGTGCCCTTATTTACAAAAGATAGGATTAAATATATAGGTGCTCTGAAGATAAAATTATTGGTTATCTGGGGAAAGAAATAAATATATACTAAAGCTATTATGAACTCCATGGAGCATGTGGGGATCTTCTGATATCCAGGCATTCTTTCTTTCTTTCTTTTATCTTCTCTCTTTTTATTTCTCTTTCTACAGGGATATGTTAGGGGGAGGGGGGAAGGGTTGATAATTTTTTTTAAATAATTTTTTTTCCTTCTGTAACCTATTTGAAAATTCAATTAAAAAAATAAAAAAAAGAAATAGAGGTATGCAAATTTCCATCTCAACCTAGATCACACATGGCTAGTGTGCAAATCAAGTTCCCCTAAAACCAATTCCACTGAAAACAAATAAAGAAACACAAGATGAACAGACAAAACCATAACACCATAGACAGAGGAGAATTAGGCCATTTAGCCCATTGAGTCCGCTCCACCAGTTTATCATGGCTAATCCTGAATCCCATTCAATCCCATACACCTGCCCTCTCACCATATACCATTGATGCCTTGACCAATCAGACAAAACACAAAAATCAATGCTTGCACTGTTCTTCCTTCAGAACCTTCTATAAGTGTCTGCAAAACTTCAAAAAAATAGTTAATTCCCACTATGAAAATCTTTTACACATTTTCCAAAGAATCAAGAAGGAAAAGATCTGCATGGTGGGAGCCCCTGACACAATAACACATTGATACAACTTCTTAAGAGCACCACCACTTAAAGCAGCCTTTGCAGTCTCTCAGATACATACTCTCAAGTGAACTCAAACGTGGCCACATTTTGCACAATTTAACCATACTCTTGTTCCTAAGGTTTAAACCGTTGCCAAAATACTCAGTTACAATCTGACAGAACTGAGGAAATGTGTTACTCTGAGACCTTAAAGCATAGAGATGCTGTATGTTATTCATCATGCACAAGTAAACAACATTCAACAAGTTTAAAGCAGGACACCGCCATATTAACCAAAGTTCCGATATTTTCAGACCTCTCTGTAACTTCCATCTCTAATCTGTGTTAGGATTCAGATTGAATGAACTGTATGCTGTACAGTTCTGGGCATAGTGTCCCACATTACCACAGCTGAAGCAGCAGATTTGAGTACAGTACTGGGATGGTTGTCCCCGACAACAGCCTCCCTGATTGGCTGAAAGGGCACTCCAGCACTGTTACTTCACTTCTACAATCTCTCTGCTGGCTTCCATCCTGACCTGCATTTCCCCACACAATATCCTGCGTATTTTCTCGAAGAGCGAACACTTTATCTGCCTCTATAGTATTCCTTAAGTTATAATCTAACTCTTGCACTTCCTTCTCCCATGTTCTAATCATTTTCCTAAGTACCCATACCTCAGTGTGTGTAGGGTCACTGGGATCAAACAATTCTAACACTCTTTTGCTCTCCTCAGTACTGTGTGATACCAAGGTCATGAGCCAGTTACAGATCTGTCATAGGGTCAAATTTCTCCTATCCAAAGCAGGACCATAAACATTCAGGAAAACCAGCCATAACCTGGTTACAAATGCAGAGGGGTGCTCCCCTTTCTGTTGTCTGCACTTATGCAAAGCCTCCACCGGGTCACCTCGATTAGCCCCTGCAGCTTCTAATATAGCCTCCTGTAAATCACCCAGTGTCCCCTGGTCTCGTGCCTGTCCCTTTGGCATGGCTGGGTGTAACACTGAAGTTAAACTCAAAAGAGTCAACTTCAGTTGCTCTGCTTCAACTAAACCATGAATACGCTGTGATGCACCATCAATAACTCTCGGAGATGTGAGTCGAGGTAGGCTTTTATTAACTGGAAGAAAAGCACTGTCAGCAGCAAGAGACCACCACACAACATCCTGGAGACTGAGGGGGGAGCAGTGCCTCCAATCGCCTTTATACAAGGGTCTGTGGGAGGAGCCACAGGAGCAGTCAGCAGGGGGGGGCGTGTCCAGACAGGTATATGTAGTTCACCACATTCACCCCCCCTTTGTTTTAAAAGAGAGTCCCCATGAAGCAAAGTTTCTTACAAGTATATTTACAGGTTAAGTCTATCAGGTGGTCGAATCTGTTGCTGCGATCTACGTAGCACCGGCGGTGATTGCACCGGTGCCAGTGGTGATTGCATCGGAGACGGTGGTTGTGCTGGTTCCGGCCTGACTTGAGGTATCAGCCCATTAGGCGTCAGTGATCCCTCATGTGTGTGTGAGGTGCCCGGTATGGGAGTGTCATGAGGAGTCTGTGTAGGGCTTGGTGTGCACAGTGTCAGGTGGGTATACACCTCGGTGGGTACAGGGTTCATAGTTACCGTGGAGTGTTCGGGGTAATGGTCTGCTGCTCCTGCGGGCGCCAAGTCGCGGACGGAGACCGTGTCCTCCCGCCCATCAGGTAAGACCACGTAGGCATACTGGGGGTTCGCATGTAGTAGGTGAACCCTCTCGACCAGCAGGGAGTATTTATTGCTCCTCGCATGTTTCTGGAGCAGCACTGGCCCTGGGGACGTCAGCCAAGCTGGTAGGGTGGTCCCAGTGGCAGACTTCCTGGGAAAAGAAAAGAGGCGCTCATGAGGGGTGGCATTGGTGGACGTACATAACAGGGGGCGGATGGAGTGCAGTGCCTCGGGGAGGACCTCCTGCCAGCGAGAGACCGGCAACCCCTTTGACTTAAGGGCTAAAAGTGTGGCCTTCCACACTGTGGCATTCTCCCTCTCCACCTGTCCATTTCCCCGGGGATTATAGCTCGTGGTCCTACTAGTAGCAATGCCCCTAGCCAGCAGGTACTGGCGCAGCTCGTCACTCATAACGGAGGACCCTCTATCACTGTGGTTATAGCAGGGATATCCGAAGAGTGAAGAGCTGGCGCAGGGCTTTTATGACAGACGTGGCAGTGGTGTCGGGGCAGGGGATGGCAAAGGGGAACCGCGAGTACTGGTCGATTATGTTGAGAAAGTAGACATTGCGGTCGGTGGAGGGAAGGGGGCCCTTAAAGTCAACACTCAGTCACTCAAAGGGGCGGGTGGGCTTGATAAGTTGCACCTTTTCAGGATGGTAGAAGTGCGGTTTGCACTCAGCGCAGACTTGGCAGTCCCTGGTCATCGTCCTGATGTCCTCGAGGGAGTAAGGCAGGTTCCGGGCTTTCACAAAATGGTAAAATCGGGTGACCCCCGGGTGGTAAAGATCTGCATGGAGGGTGTATAGCCGGTCGAGCTGTGCATTGGCACACGCTCCCCGGGATAGGGCATCTGGGGGATCATTGAGCCTTCCAGGCCGGTACAGGATTTCATAGTTATAGGTGGAGAGTTCCATTTTCCACTGCAAAATTTTATTATTTTTGATTTTGCCCCGCTGTTGGTTGCTGAACATGAATGCAACTGAGCGCTGGTCGGTCAGCAAGGTGAACCTTTTGCCGGCGAGATAGTGCCTCCAGTGCCTAATAGCTTCCACTATGGCCTGGGCTTCTTTCTCTACCACGGAGTGCCGAATTTCAGGGCCTTGGAGGGTACGAGAGAAGAATGCTACTGGCCTGCCTGCCTGATGCAGGGTAGCAGCCAGCGCGAAGTCGGAGGCGTCACTCTCTACTTGGAAGGGAATGGTCTCGTCCACCACATGCATCGTTGCTTTGGCAATGTCCCCTTTAATGCGGCTGAAGGCCGCGCAGGCCTCGGCTGAGAGGGGAAATGTGGTGGACTTGACCAGGGGGCGGGCCTTGTCTGCGTAATGAGGGACCCATTGGGCGTAATAGGAAAAGAACCCCAGGCACCGTCTGAGAGCTCTGAGGGTGGTGGGAAGAGGGAGTTCCAACAGGGGGCGCATACAGTCGGGATCAGGGCCAATGACCCTGTTCTCCATGACATACCCAAGGATAGCGAGTCGGGTGGTTCCGAACACACACTTGTCCCTGTTATAGGTAAGGTTCAGAGCTTTGGCCACTTGGAAAAATCGTTGGAGGTTGGTGTTGTGATCTGGCCAGTCGTGACTGCAGATGGTGATGTTATCCAGATATGGAAATGTGGCCTTCAGTTGGCACTGGTCCACCATCCGGTCCATTTCCCTCTGGAAGACAGAGACACCATTTGTGACACCAAAGGGGATGCGCAGGAAGTGATAGAGCCTGCCACCCGCCTTGAAGGCGATGTAGGGGCAGTCCTCCGGGCGGATGGGGAGCTGGTGGTAAGTGGATTTCAGATCTATGGTCGAGTACACCTTGTACTGAGCTATCTGGTTGACCATATCCGCGGTGCGGGGTAGGGGGTATGCGCCAAGCTGCGTGAACCTATTGATGTGTCTGGCTATAGTCCACGACCATCCTATTTTTCTGCCCGGCCCGAACAACAACCACCTGGGCCCTCCAAGGACTTGTGCTTGACTCAATGATCCCCTCCCTGAGCAGCTGCTGCACCTCCGACTGAATGAAGGCCCTGTCCCCCGCACTGTACCTCCTGCTTTTAGTTGCCACAGGTTTACAGTCGGGGGTCAGGTTGGCGAACAGCGGTGGGGGAGGGATCTTGAGGGTGGAGAGGCTGCAAGTGGTGTCAGTAGCGCGGCCGTTGGCATGGTGTTGGGTTGGATGTGCAGGTCGGTGTGTGTGTGTGGTCAATAGCGGGGTATATGACGAAGTTCCACAAAACTGAGGATTCCTGACAGTGAGTGGTGGGAGGGGCCCGTCATACTCCATAGTCACACTTTTCAGGTGGCTCTGGAAGTCCAGCCCCAATAGCACAGGCGCACACAGTTCAGGCATGACCAGTAGTGCAAAGTCCCGATATTCTGTGCCCTGCACCACCAATGTCACTACACAACCCACCCGGATGTCTGTGGAATGCGACCCAGAAGCCATGGTGACCCTCTGGCTTACCAGCCGTGTCATGAGTCCGCAGCGTTGCACCGTGTCCGGGTGAATAAAACTCTCAGTGCTGCCCATGTCAAACAGGCAGCTAGTCCTGTGCCCCTCCACCAGGATGTCCATCATTGACCTTGCAAGCTGGTGTGGGGCGCTTTGGTCGAGGGTTACGGAGGCCAGAGTTGAACCGCCATCTTGGTGCCCGGTAAGCACCTGTGGGTCGGAGGCTGGGCGAGGTGGCGCCAACAAAGATGGCTGCCCCATGCCTCGCACAAGGCGGGCAGGCAAGATGGCGGCCCCCATGCCTCGCACGCGGCGCTGCTCGACCCCGCTCGTGGTTCAGACTTACAGACCTTGGTGAAATGGCCCTTCTTTCCGCAGCTGGAGCAGGTAGCTTCTTGGGCTGGGCAGCGTTTTCGAGGGTGCTTTTCGAGTCTGCAGAACTAACACTGCGTGGACTTGCGACTGGCAGGAGCCGTGGTCGATTCGCTGGTGGGTGACGGGGTCTGCAGCGTCCACGGGACCGGCGGGAGATCGCGCGGCTGGACAGCGTCAGCGTTGTGCAGAGCAGCCTCCAGCGTGTCGGCCAGCTCGATCGCCAAGCGTAAGGTAAGATCGGCGTTTTCCAGCAGCCGCTGGCACACGTACACTGACCTGATCCCCGTAACGAAGGCGTCTCGTACCAGGAGCTCCGCATGCTGTTCCGCCGTCAGTCCCCTGCAGTCGCAGGCCCGCACGAGTGTCTGTAAGGCTCGGACAAACTCAGCACTCGACTCTCCGGCCCGCTGTCACCGCGTCGCTAAGCAATGTCTTGCGTAGATGGTGTTCACCGGCCGCAGGTACTGTCTTTTGAGGGCGTCCAGTGCCACTTGGTAGGTCGGCAGGTCCCTGATAAGGGAGTATACCTTCTGACTGACCTTGGAAAGGAGGATTTTGTGCATAATAGCAGGCTCAGTCACGGGAATCTCTTCCAGGTATGATTGGAAGCATGCAAGCCAGAGTTCAAAGGCAATAGCTGCTTCTGGAGCTTGAGGATCAATGTCCAATTTTTCCGGATGTAAAATACTTTCCATTCTTCCAGTTAATAAAATTGATGCACCATCAATAACTCTCGGAGATGTGAGTCGAGGTAGGCTTTTATTAACTGGAGGAAAAGCACTGTCAGCAGCAAGCGATCATCATACAACATCCTGGAGACTGAGGGAAGAGCAGTGCCTCCAATCGCCTTTATACAGGGGTCTGTGGGAGGAGCCACAGGAGCAGTCAGCGGGTGGGGGGGGGGGGGGCATGTCCAGACAGGTATATGTAGTTCACCACATGCTGGAAAAGCTCCCGAGGATCGTCTCCCAGCCTACTTTATTGAGGTACATCAAAAGGGGTAGAATATTGTGTCACAACTGGTGCTCCTAGCTGTGGTGTTTCCTGAACTCTATCTGTAACAAAGGGCGCCACTGGGGCAGTGGGTGTTGAAGTTTTCACTCCCTCCTGGAAAAATCCATGGGGAGGAAGGCCACTTCCTCAGTCATCCTACTATAGTGTGTCACCACATACACTAAATTATCCCAAGCTACATCACCATCATCATCACCCCTTGCACCAAATGCACATATCACTCCTCCCTGAGCGGAGAGCTGACATTGCAGCTTTTGGATTTATTTTAAGCACCTAGTGTGATCGGCACTGCCTTTGTTCTCAGCTGCCGATTTCTGCACAACGTTCATAGCTGTCCGTAAATCCTGACACTGACTTTTCCATTTCTCTACTTCGGTACTAGCCTTTTTACATTCCTCTTCCCGTTTCTCCATTTCTCTTGTTAAGCGTTCACACTGAGTCTGAAACTGTGTCATGCGGATCAAATTTGCCTGACACTGCTCCCTCAGAATTTCATTTTCTTTCCTCTCCCTCTCCAGCTCTTCCCTTCACTTACACAATTCCTCTGCCAGTTTCAGTTTTTGTCTTTTCACTTCAGTCAGATGTACTCTCAATCTTTCCTATTCACACCTCATAGTTGGGCCACTTACTAAAAATATAACCATGAAAGTATTCTCTCCAATCTTCTGAGCCGCCTAGGTACTTCTTGTTCCTTTCTTTTCCCATTTTAATATCCAAGCCTCATGGGTGGTTCAGCTCGAAACTAGGGTACCAGACATCAATTTTTTTCCCGAGCGCACCCCGGAACACTAAAATGTTGACCATTTGTCAATGGACCTAGGTTAGGGAGTTCTCCATGCAACTCGTAATTAATTGAAGCTTGCACTTTATTGTCTCTGCACAAACAACAACATAACTATGTTGACCCCGGACCAACAACTTAAAGCATGAACTCTACTATTCCCACTGTACCAATACTCACTCAGACAACTTGTCCAATTTACAACACTGAAACAGGGCATCTCATTGGCCAGAAGACTGATCCTCTCTTCTCCCAGCCCCTGGCATTGGGGTTCTTCCTCACAATGATGGGTTTCTGAGAGAATTATCACCGATAACACACTCAAAGAGTCCACTTTTATATTACTTCTTCACCAATTCGAATATTGCATTCCAGTGTCATTGGCTGTAGGTTATGTGTCTGACCTTTACCACCTTTATGTTGGCTTCTCTGCTCCAGGCCAGCATCCATTTATTGCCCTCTTTCCAGCAAGTGACAGTTAGTAATTTATGGCTCTTTGTTCTTTTCAGTAACCAGCTACAATCACTCCAGGCAGGCACCAACCCCAACATTCACAAATCTGCATGTTATATTATATCAAAGGACACCTCACAAGTAACTTCTTCCTGGAAATGATCTCTAGTCCAGCAGATTACCTGAAGCA
Organism: Hemitrygon akajei; assembly: GCF_048418815.1. Classification (NCBI taxonomy): domain Eukaryota; kingdom Metazoa; phylum Chordata; class Chondrichthyes; order Myliobatiformes; family Dasyatidae; genus Hemitrygon; species Hemitrygon akajei. The sequence goes on from NC_133143.1 coordinate 59,557,089, forward strand.
TCACTATGTTTACTTTAAAACACAGAAAGCCAAGCAACTTCATCTCACAAAATGGAGGACGTAAAACAGTTCCACAAAATGGCGACCTCCATTTCCAAGCACACGGCAGAAGCAAAGACAATTGATCTGTCTGCTTCCACTGTCATTGACCCATTCCAGTTTGACGTTTTCTTCTATATTTTAAATCTGTCATGGCCAACACATATATGTTATCATATACCACCTTGAGATTCATTTCATTTCAGTTACTTACAGGAAAAAATAAAATAGAAAAACTATACATGAATAGACAAAGACTGACAAATAACCAATGTACAAATGAACATGTTTTATTTCACCACACCCTTACTGAGAGCAATAAATTGAAATCCAAGAAATATGGTGATCCTTGCATTTCCTCTGGTTTTCCAGCATCTGCAGAATCTTTTGTGTTTATGATCCTTGCATAATGTCAGGTTACATAAAGTAACTTATTAAATAATGCTATGTTGGAAAGATTTGAGTTTCACAGCAAATACCCAAGACTGCAATACTTTCTTCAGACAACTGAATAAGTATATGAGCTATAAGCAATTGCAACATTATTGGAGCTGTAACATGCTAGGCAATTTTCATACCATTAAAGATTAAGAAACTGCTGTACCCATTAAAAAAAAAGCCTTAGTGATTAATCTGTCCAAAATAAGCTGGCTGCAAGCTATTCAGACAGGTTTAAACATTGGATAGAATAATGACTAACAAGTTGATGTATTTAGCCAAAGACTGGTTCTGACCGGGCACAAATAGGTGACATAGGTAAAATACTACAGATATTAGACAACAGAAATTAAACAAAGTGATAAAAATATTTAGGGAGTCAGTTAGCATATGTGAAGAGAGAAACAGAAATAAACGTTCAGCTCCCTTCAGACTCTGATGAAAGATTACCTGTAGAACTAAGTCTATTTTGTTCTCTACAAAGCTTCCTGACATGCCGAGTATTTCCACCATTTTCTGTCTCAGTTGGAACTTTGATGACTTGATGTGGTTGTTTGCGACATTAAAATCAGAAATCTTTTCAAAGTTTTCTGACTACAACCTGAACAGAAATAACTGGGTTAAATTGCAAATTCTGTTCTTTCACTGAAAATTTCTTCTAAGGTAATCCCTGCAGAAATTGTAGGATAAAACAATTGTGAGAATTGTATTATTAACTGACTAATATTTCAATTTCATGAACCTTTGTATCTATCCTCTTACCAGTTAGAACGCCGAAAAGGTGGAAGGCAGCTACTAATAGCTTTGATGTTTTGATGTGTTCTGTCTTAGAACCTGCCCATCTGAGCGGCTGCAGCCCAAAATCTGGAGCAGTCCCTTGACCTTTTCTGCTTGTGCTGAATCCAGATCCTGTAGGCCTGATAGATATGGATGCTCTGCTGCAGAAGCTCATCAAGCTGCAAGATACTGAATAAAGAAGAAACAAATAATTACTTTCCAAGCCAAGTTATATGGGAGGTACATTTGATGACTGACTGAAATGTGTGGGGGGCGCCGGTCACCATCAGTGCCATGTGATTTCACATCAACAACTACAATCTGTTCCAAGATTCAAGACTGTTTATTGATGTTCGCCATACATAAGTGTAATGGAGAATGAAGTGATCAGAGTCAAAAACTCATGCAAGTGTTGAATCTTATAGAATACATATATTGACGAGACAACATCAGTCACGCAGGTCATTTTTGTCACTGTCTCTTTCCAGATAGAAGCAAGAATCTGATATTGAGAGACTGTCACATGACCCATTTGATTCCAACAGTTCAGTCCTGTCACTTTTAATTCGAACTCTGAGAAGATCAAATTTACTGGTCGGTGGAACGTAATGACGCCTGCAGATGCATTAGCATTCCTGTTCCACAGAATCCATTCTAACAGAGTTCACTTTATTCATGTCAAAGGCCAAACAGGGGACTGTGCTCAGATTGGGTACACCATAACAACTGGATAAAGCAGGTGAACAACAGATTATGCTAGTAGGCAAATAAAACCAAACGCAAACAAATTATAGGTCGGTATAAGATTGAGATTAAAAAATAGACTATAAGTATTCAACAGGTCAGGTTGAGGTTTTCGCAGCATTTACTGTTTTTTTTTTAAATTTTAAATCTTAATTCTGTTTCTTCAAAGATGCTAACTTGCAGAGTTTTTCCAGCATTTTCTGTTTTAGTTTGGATTTGCAGTTGTTTGGGTGCATTTTAGTTGATGAATAGATGCGAGTTCTTCCAACATAAGCTGAAAAAGTTTACTTCCAAACACTGGAATGACATTTAGAAACAATGAATATCTAGCTCACTATTTGGTTTGATCATACAGAGAAATTAATTATGCTGACAGACAGAGTATTAATGCCTACCCATTTACAAAATGGACAGAATAATTAGGTAGAAGTTATTAATTATCTTTAGATAAACAACAATCAACAATTTTCCACTTCAAATGAAACCAGAATCAGGTTTGTCGTCACTGACATACAGTACTGTGCAAAAGTCTTAAGTAATTATATATAGCTTGGATGCTTAAGACTTTTGCATAGTACTGTATTTGTCAAGATGGAGTGGGGAGCAAGTTCGTAAATCTGGAGGAAAATATGATGGGAATGGTAAGGATGGGGTGTGGAACAGGTGGCAGAGAAGGAGTGCCAGGGGTGGTGGTTGGTGTAGGTGCAGATACACACTGTCCTAAAACACCAGGCAAAGTCATTTGATTCCAAATAACTGGTTTATTGGTCATGACAGAATACCTCTCAGGTGAGCAGGAACAGTGAGGTAATATTCATGGGTTGGTCATTGTCCATTCAGAAATCTGCTGGTGGAGGGGAAGAAGCTGTTCTTAAAATGATAAGTGTGCATCTTCACATCTTCAGGCTTCTGTATCCCCTCCCTATCGTAGTACTGTAATATGAAGAGGACATGTCCTGAATAGTGGGGTCCTTAATGATTTTATCAGGCAATGCCTTTTTTAGATGTCCTTGATGCTGTGGAGGCTACTGTTCATGCAAATTCAAAAGTAATTCTGCACAAGTATTCTCTAATATAAACAACAGAAGTTAAGGAACTAATTTGCAAGAAACACTATTGAAAATTCTGTCATCAGTATATAAGGTATAATTGCGTTCTAAGCCATAATTGTTATTCAGAAAATTTGCACTGGGACTCAGCTAGCAGAGCTGCTGCTTCACAGTGAAGGAGACCCCAGCTTGATCCTGACCTCAGGTGCTGAATGTATGCAGTTTGCATATTCTCCCTATGTTGCACTGGTTTCGAACTAAGTCCCAATGTGGTGTCATTTGGTGGGTAAGTTGCCTCTTGTGTGCAAGTGAATTGTAGAATCTGGGGCAACTTGTTGGAAAAATTGGGATAAAACATGGGATTGATATAGGATTAGTGTAAATGGGTGGGTGATGGTTAGCGCGGACACAGAGCCTAAAGGCCTGTTTCCATGTTGTCCCTCTGTGATTCTAAGTGAAAATTATCTTGCTATAAATAAAATATCTGACATTTATTTCCTAAGCTAATTATTCCAAGATCCCATTCTTGTTTAAAAAAGCTAATTCTGAATTTATGTTAAATATGTGCTTAACATATTTGAGCTTTCATATAATCTTGGGCATTTATTTTTATCTTGTGAACTATGTTAATATCAACTTAAAAACAGCACTTCTTACTTTATGCATACTTACTTTAAGAATTTTTAAATATTATTAGCTGCTCACACAACTTGATGTCATCACAAAAAAACAAAATACTTCAGGTGTTGGAAATATAAAATAAAACCAGAGAAAGCAGGAATTATTCAGTAGGTCAAGTGAAACAAAATGGAGTGAATGGTTTGGGACATTCACCTCAGCACATCATGGAAACCAACCTCCCCTCAATGGACTCTTTCTGCACTTCACGATGCCTCAGTAAAGCAGCCAGTATAGTCATAGACTCCACCCATCCCAGGTGTTTGCTCTGCTCTTCCCTCCCATCGGCTAGATGATATAAAAACCTCAAATCACGTACTGCTTGACTGAAGGACAGTTTCTATCCCGCTGTTGAAACGGCTCGCTAGTACGATAAAGAGGAATTGACCTCACAAACCCATCGTTTTGACCTTGCAGCTTATTGTCTACCTTCATTTCAATTTCTCTGTAAGTATTACATTTTATTCTGAATTATGTTGATGTTTTATCTCGTATTACCTTGATGTAATGAATTGATCTGCTTGAATGGTGTGCAAGACAGCTTTTCACTATACTTCAGTGTATGTGAGTTTTATTTTCTTTCTAGATTCATTGTATAGCTTGACACAACAAATATAGGAGTATCAGGCAGACACCTTACATTGAACTCATTGAATTTTCCTATATCTCTCTTAATGATGATCATCGATCGTATTCTTTGACTGTCATTTGCTCTCGGGGCCTTCCGGGACTTCAATCATTGCAAGCAGTCGCTTGTTTTGGTGGGGCAGCAGGATATTTTAAAAAAAAGCTCGGGGCCTTTCAGGATTTTTCAGTGGGCTTCAATCATTACGAACTACTAGGCAGTTGGCAAAAGCCAACAAAATGAAGTGAGGTTTAAGCGGAACCGCCAGTATTAGAGTAGTTAAGTTTTGGCTCAAGAGGCTTACGCAAGAAGAGATGAAGGCGCTAGCTAAAGTTTTGGTAAGTTTCTATCTTTCTTTGTGTATTAGTACATAGCTAGTGCAGTGAGAATAGGTCCAGGGCCAGTGGTATATTCTTAATGTGAAATGTGACCTCCTGTCTCCCTGATATCTACATCTGCACCAGAAGCAGCTTCTTACAAGCCATGTTAGGGAACTGGAGATCAGCTGGAAGACTGCCAGCTCATATGGAAGAATGAGGAAGTGATAGATAAGAATTATGTGGAGGTAGTCACCCCTAAGTTAAGGAAGGCAAGTAAATGGGTGACAGGACAGGGAAATGAAATTGGCCTATAGTGCAGACCAGGAGAAAGCCACAATGGCCACTGTCCTTGGTTACAGCAGGACATCGAAAGGACGCAGAACTGGGTGGAGAAGTGGCAGATGGAGTTCAACTCAGAGAAGTGTGAAGTGGTTCATTTTGGTAGGTCAAATTTGAAGACAGAGCATATTATTAATGCTAAGACTCTTGGCAGTGTGGAGGATCAGAGAGATCTTGGGGTCCATGTCCATAGGACACTCAAAGCTGCTGCATAGGTTGACCTTGTTGTTAAGAAGGTATATGGTGTGTTGGCATTCATCAACCATGGGATTGCATTCAAGAGCCATGAGGTAATGTTACAGCTACATAAGACTTTGGCCAAGTCCCACTTGGAATACTGTGTTCAGGTCTGGTCACCTCACTACAGGAAGGATATGGATACTATAGAAAAAGTGCAGAGGAGATTTACAAGGATGTTGCCTGGATTGGAGAACATGCCTTATGGCCTTTTCTCCTTGGAGCGACAGAGGATGAGAGGTGACCCGATAGAAGTGTATAAGAAGATGACATATATTGATTATGTGGGCAAACAGGGTCTTTTCCCCAGGGCCGAAATGGTTAACACGAAGGGGCATAGTTTTAAGGTGCTTGGAAGTAGGTACAGAGGGGATATCAAGTTAGGTTTTTCATACAGAGACTGGTGTGTGTGTGGAATGCTCTGTTTGGTGATGGTGGTGGAGGTGGATACAATTGGGTCTTTTAAGAGATGCTTAGGTAGGTACATGGAGCTTAGAAAAATAGAGGGCTATGCGGTAGAGTACTTCTAGGCAATTTCAAGAGGTTACATGATTGGCACAGCATTGTGGACCAAAGGGGGCCTGTAATGTGCTGTAGATTTCTATGTTTTATGTTCTATAACCCTATGGCTGGTTGAGATGGGCTCTGAGGCTCAGAAAGGCAAGGGGGAGAAGAAGAGTGCAGTAGTGATAGGGGATTCCATAATTAGAGGAGCAGACAGGAGATCTGTGGATATGAAAGAGACAGCTTGTGACCTCCCAGGTGCTGGGGTCAGGTCCACAGCATTCCAAAGGGGGAGGGTGAACAGCTAAAAGTTGTGGTAGATATTGATACTGACTACATTGGCAGGAAGAGAAAATATAGGGGATTAAGTAGAAAACTGAAAAGTAAGACCCTGAGCATTATAATCTAACTCCACTTGGGGTATGTGAGCAGGTTTTGCCTCTTATTTAAGAAAGGATGTGGTGGCATTGGAAAGGGTCCAGGGGAGGTTCATGAGAATGATCCCAGAAATGAAAGGGTTAATGTATGAGTAGTGTTTGATTGGTCCACGCTGTACTCACTGGAGTTTAGAAGAATGAGGTGGGGATCTAATTGAAACCCATCAAATACTAAAAGTCCTAGATGGAATGGACATGAGGAGGATGTTTCCTGTGGTGCAAGAGTCTAAGACCAGAGAGCGGTCTCAATATAGAAGGCGCACCTTTACAACAGAGATTAGGAATTTATTTAGCCAGCGGGTAGCCAAAGGCAATGGTGGATCCAAATCATTGGATATATTTAAAGAGGAGGTTGATAGGTTCTTGATTAATAAGGGCGTGGAAGATTATAGGGAGAATGCAGGAGAGTGGGGTTGAGAGGGAACAGACTTGATGGGCCAAGTGGCTAATTCTGCTTTTATATCTTATCCTCTCAGTTTTTTTTATTAAATTCTGAACTGAGACAACAACTCCATGAGCAGTAGTGATGGAATTGGGTATGGTATCATTTTCAAAACTCTCCAATTGGTTGCTGAACTATTGTTAAAGAATATCTTGTTGCAACTATCACATCTAATTAAACCTACCATGATAAAATGGAGATGATGTGAATATAATGGTGATACTGATGTCATTAAGAAAGTTCTCGGCCTGAAACATCGACTGTTTATTCATTTCCATCAATGCTGCCAGCTCTACTGAATTCATCCAGCATCTGCAGAATCTCCATGTTTATAATGTGAATAGAGTAGATCAAGGTTGTAACCCACAATCAATTCGCGTAGATGCTTCTTTACAAAACAATCAGGATTTACTGATTTTAAGTTACAACTGGAATCCATGACAACCCATCACTAAAGGGCAGTTTTAATTCTCCCTGATGGATGGCAAAGGAAGAGGAGAGCAACTAAAATGGATTGGCTTCAATTTCTGAGGATTTGTGCATTCAATAGTTTGGTTTCAGTTCTGGCGATCCAGAGAAGCTTTAGTAATATACACCTTCAGCCAGAGACACAATGGGAACCCAATGGAAATTGAACCAGCTGCAATAAAGATCATCCACAGTAAAAATCGTCCCATCAGTTAAACTAATTAGCAATATGTTAAAAACAAAAGATGTGTGCTCTTTTGGTTTGATAAGTACATTTTTTGTGATGAAAAACAAGTGTAACTATCTCATCTTGGGCAAAGTCTACAAATAGTCAACTGTTGTATCTGGTGCTCACAGTACAGCCTTCTCTACATTGATGAGAGGGGGACCACTTCACACCTTCACTCTGTCTGCTGCAAAAGGTGGGATTTCCCAGTAGCCACTACAGTACTGTGCTGTAATGTTCTATTTCAATTTGACTTCCCATTCTCATTCTGACATGTTGGTCCATTGCATCCCCCACTGCCATGGTGAGGCCTCACTCAGGTTAGAGGAGTAACACATTATATTTCATTTGGGTAGCCTCCAACCTGATGACACAACATCAAGTTTCAGTATCTTCTCCCTTGTTTTCATTCTGGATCCCCACTTCACCCATTGTCCACAGTCCTCTCCTATCAAGTTACTTCTTTATCCAACTATCACTTCCTAACTTCTTATTTCAACCCCCCCCCCCCCACTTGATTTCACTTTGTATTTCCTCCTCATCCCCTACCATCTTATTCTGGCTTCTGCCCCCTTTCTTTCCAGTCCTAATGAAGAGTCTCAGCTTGAACATTGATGGTTTATTCCCCTGCATAGATGCTGCCTGTTTTGTTGAGTTCCTCCAGCATTTTGTATGTGTTGCTCAAAATTCCCAGCATCTGCAGAATCTCCTGTGCACAGAACTCAGTCTTTTGTGATGTGCCAGCAACCAAAAAGACAGTATTATGGCGCCACAAAACAAGTATACTGCTTTGGATACTTTTGTGGGGGATGACCTCCCAGGAGAATGCCATGGCGACCAGGTTATAGGCACTGAGCATGAGACTGTGGTGCAGAAGGGAAAGAGAGAGAAGAAGGGAGCGGCAGTGATAGGGGACTTGATAGTGAGGGGAACAGACAGCAGATTCTATGAATGTGAACAGGACACCCAGATGATATGTTGCCTCCCAGGTGCCAGGGTCAGGGATGTCTCAGATCGCATCCACATTTTGGAGAGGGGGGAGCAGCCAGATGTCTTGGTACATATTGGTACCAATAGCATAGGAAGGAAAAGCAATGAGGTCTGAAAAGAGATTTAAAGAGAGCTAGGTAGAAAGCTGAGAAGCAGGACCTCTGAGGTAGTAATTTCTGGATTGCTACTTGTGCCACGCACCAGTAAGGGTAGAAACAGGATGATTTGGCAGATTAATGCGTGGCTGAGAAGCTGGTGCAGGGGACAACGCTTCAGGTTCTTGGATAATTGTGATCTTTTCTGGGAAGGTATGACCTGTTCAGAAGTGTGGGGTTGCACCTGAACCCAAGGGGGACCAATATTCTCACGGGCAGGTTTGTTAGAGCTATTGGGGTAGGTTTAAACCAACTTGGTAGTGGGGTGGGAACAGGAGTGAAGGAACTCAGGAAATGATGAATGGTAAAAAAGTAAAGATAATGTGCAGTCAGATTGTCAGGAAGGGCAGGCAGGTGATGGGACATAGTTGCAGCCAACGGGCTGAGTATCAAATCATTAGGGATGCAGAGTCAGAAAGAACAGCAAATACAGTATTCAAGGTGTTGTATCTAAATGCACACAGTATAAGAAGTAAGGTGGATGATCTTATTGGAATATTACAGATAGCCAGGTATGATGTGGCCATCACTGAATCGTGGCTGAAGGATGATTGTAGTTGGGAGCTGTATGTCCAAGGTTACACAATGTATCGGAAGGATCGGACGGTAGACAGAAGGGGTGGTGTGGCTCTACTGGTAAAGAATGGCATCATATCAGTATAAAGATGTGACATAGTATTGGATAATGTTGAAACCTTGTGGGTTGAGTTAAGAAACTGCAAGGGTGAAAGTACTTTGATGGCAGTTATACACAGGCCTATCATCAGTGGATGGGAGGTGGACCAAAGGTTACAGTAGGAAATAGAAAAGGAGAGTCAAAAGGGCAATTTATGGTAGTCATGGGAGATTTTAACATGCAGATCGATTGGGAAAATCAGGTTGGTAATGGATCTCAAGAGAGTCAGTTTGTTGAATGCCTAAGAGATAGCCTTTTAGAGCAGTTTGTAGTTGAGCCTACTAGGGGATCAGCTATACTGGATTCGGTGTGATGTAATGAACTGGAGATAATTAGGGAACTTAAAGTAAAAGAACCCTTAGGAACCAGTGATCACAATATTTGATAGAGAGAAAGTAAAGTCTGGTGTAGCAGTATTTCAGTAGAGTAAGGCAAACTACAGTGGTATGAGAGAGGAGTTGACCAAAGTAAATTGGAAGGAACCTGCTGGCAGGGATGTCAGCAGAGCAGCAAAGGCGTGCGTTTCTGGGAAAAATGAGGAAAGTGCAGGACAAGTGTATTCCAAAAATGAAGAAATACTCAAATGGTAAAATAGTACAACCGTGGCTGACAAGGGAAGTCAAAGCTGTTGTAAAAGCAAAAGAAAGAGAATACAACAAAGCAAAAATTAGTGGAAAGATAGAGGATTGGGAAATTTATAAAAACCTACAGAGAGCAACTAGAAAAAATCATTAAAAGGGAAAAGATGAAATATGAAAGCAATCTAACAAAAAATACCAAAGTGGATAGTAGAAGTTTTTTCAAGTATGTTAAAAATAAAAGAGAAAAGAGAGTGGATATAGGACCGCCAGAAGATGAGGCAGGAGAAATAATAATGGGGGACAAGGAGATGGCAGATGAACTAAATGAGTATTTTGCGTCAGTCTTCACTGTGGAAGACGCTAGCAGTATGCCTGATATTGTACTATATGAAAGCAGAGAAGTGGGTGCAGTTACTGTTCCAAGAGGGAAGGTGCTCAAAAACTTGAAAGACCTAAAGGTACATAAATCATCCGGACCAGATGAACTGCACCCTAGCGTTCTGAAAGAGGTAGCGTTAGAGACTGTGGTGGCATTAGAAATGATCTTTCAAAAATCAGTGGACTCTGGTATGATGCCAGAGGACTGGAAAATTGCAAATGTTACTCCACTCTTTAAGAAAGGAGGAAAGTAGCAGAAAGGAAATTATAGCCTGACTTTAGTGGTTGGGAAGATGTTAGAGTCAATTGTTAGGGATGAGGTGATGGAATACTTAGTGCCACTGGACAAGATAATACAAAGTCAGCATGGTTTCCTTCAGGGAAAATCCTGCCTGACAAATCTGTTGGAATCCTTTGCAGAGATTACAAATAGGACAGATAAAGGCGATGCAGTGAGTGTTGTATATTTGGACTTTCAGAAGGCCTTTGACAACGTGCCACACATGAGGCGGCTTACCAAATTAAGAGCCCATGGTATTACAGGGAAGTTACTAACATGGTTAGAGCATTGGCTGATTGGTAGGAGGCAGCAAGTGGGAATAAAAGGATCCTTTTCTGGTTGGCTGCCAGTGACTAGTGGGGTTCCACAGGGGTTGGTGCTGGGACCACTTCTTTTTATGCTGTTTATAAATGACTTAGATGATGGAATAGAAGGCTTTGTGGCCAAGTTTGCAGATGATACAAAGATTGGTGGAGGGGCAGGTAGTGTTGAGGAAACAGGTAGGATGCAGAAGGACTTAGACAGATTAGGATAATGGGCAAGAAAGTGACAAATGAAACACAACGTTGGAAAATACATGGTCATGCACTTTGGTAGTAAAAATAAATATCTGGATTATTTTCTAAATGGGGAGAAAATACAGGGATCTGAGTAACAGAAAGACTTGCGAGTCCTTGTGCAGAACACCCTAAAGGTTAACTTGCAGGTTGAGTTGGTGGTGAGGAAGGCAAATGCCATGTTCGCATTTATTTCAAGAGGTCTAGAATACAAGAGGAAGGATGTGATGCTGAGTCTCTATAAGGCACTGGTGAGGCCTTACCTTGAGTATTGTGAACAGTTTTGGGCCCCTCATCTTAGAAAAGATGTGCTGGCATTGGAGAGGGTCCAGAGGACATTCACAAGGATAATTCCATGCATGAAAGGGTTATCATACAAGGAATGTTTGATGGCTCTGGGTCTGTAATTGCTGGAATTCAGAAGGATGGGGAGGTGGGGGATCTCATTGAACCCCTTTGAATGCTGAAAGGCCTAAACAGAGTAGATGTGGAAAGGATGTTTCCAATGGTGGGAGAGTCCAGGACAAGAGGGCACAGCCTCAGGATAGAGGGGCACCCTTTCAAAACAGAGATGTGGAGAAATTTCTTTAGCCGAAGTGTGCTGAATTTGTGGAATTTGTTGCCATATGCAGCTGTGGAGGCCAGGTCATCGGGTGTATTTAAGGCAGAGATTGATAGGTTCTTGATTGGGCATGGCATCAAAGGTTATGCGGAGAAGGCTGGAATCTGGGGTTGAGGAGGAGATCGAAATAAGGATCAGCCATAAATGAATGGCGGAGCAGACTCAGTAGACCAGATGGCCAAATTCTGCACCTATGTCTTAAGGTCTATGTGCCTTTGGAAAATGGAACTTGTGGATGCTTGAAGGTTGGTGTGTTCAGTTTTGGTTCAAATCAAATTTTGCTGCTGAGGACAACAATCCAAACTTGAATCTCATGCAATAACAAAAATGTTATCTTTCATATTGTATTTTCACACAATTTTGTTAAAATTTCAGTTTTTTTGTTACCTGTTCCATTATAGTGGAAGTTCTCTTGGCTAATAATTACTTACGAATGTGTTGTTATGGATATATTCTGATGAAGAGCGGCTATTTCTATCTCTTGAATGACACTGTTAAAACATTCCAATATTTAACCTGAAAGTTTATGTAGAAAACAACACTTACATTACCCTCTGATAACCTTTATTGTGATACTTTTAATATTTTGGATTTTTATTTAAGACTAAATTAGTTCCATTGTTGAATTCCGGAATAGTGCCAAGCCTCCTGCAAACACTGAAAATGGAAGGCTGTGTTAATGAGACCAACTTTGTCATTTTGGAGGAAGGGGTCATGGCCATGGATGTCATTGGCCAGAAGATCAATGAGAAAAAGCTCACAGTGAGTATTGACATGATGTTATGCCGGTAGTAAATTTCAGATTACGCCATAATCAGAAGGTACATGTCATTCTTTTGCTTATTCAAGGATAACAAGTTCTGCCACTATTAATCTTGACAATATATTCAAAAAAAGAATTACATATCAAATGCCTGAAGTTACAATAATCCTCAAGGAATGCTAGTAACATAAAAGTAAATTATCTTCTGTGACAAAGTGACTGAGCTCATTAATATCAAATTAAATATTTCTGGCATTCACTGATACTATGATCCATTTATCAGAACATCAACATACAGTACTATACAAGAGTCTTAGGCTCCTATATATGGGTCTCTATTGTGGACAGAGAGTGGAAAGAGGGCAAGGAGAGGGGAATTATGGTTGGGAAAACAGGAAGGGAAGGGGGAGGGAGCAGGAAGCACCAGAGAGTAAACACCAGAGTAATGATCAATAAACCACTTGTTTGGAATCAAATGACCTTGCCTAGTGTCTCAGGGCTGGGCGTGTCGCACCTGCGTCACCACCGCCCCTAGCACTCCTTCTCTGCACCTCCACACATCTCTCACGGCACTCCACCCTCGTCACTCCCAACACTCTTTTCTCTCACCAGATTTACAAACTTGCTCTCCGCTCCACGTTGACAAAGAGAGTACTTTGCAAATGCCTTGCTATATGTACAGTAGGTGCCTAAGAGTTTTGCACAGTACTGTATCTGCAAATAAAACTATTACTTTGTATGAAGCAACACAGACAAAATGCTGGAAAAAGTCAGCAAATCAGGCAGCCTCTATTGAGGCAAATGAACAATCAACATTTCAAGCTGAGACCCTTCATCAGACTCCATAGATGTTGCCTGATCTGCTGAGTTCTCCCTGAATTTTGCATACATTGCTGCAGATTTCCAGCATCTACAGTCTCTCTTGTGTCACTTGTGTCAGTGATTTTAACTCCAGTAACTTGGTGATAATGGGAACATATCTGAACTGGAACCCAACTCTCCTCATTGCCTTCTTGGATTTTTTCCATGGGTCTGAATTTCAAAATGAGTAGCAAAGGCTTCCTGCAGGAACAGTTGGGAGCTATCTTGCTACATGCCAGTCAGGATCCTATGGAAGAGTAAGGCTCCAATGCTATTTCAATTGAGGATTGCATGTCAGTTTCTCTAATTAAGCATGCCCTCTACAAATGATTAGTGTATGGGCAATGCAGTGTTAAAACCTACACTTTCAATGGGCAGCAGGTGCACTTTTTTAATTGTTTAAATGTTCAATTTTTAATTGTTTTTAGGTTTGTAAGACTGGTTTTGAGGACAGATAGTGGAGTTAGGGGTCAGGTTACAGATTAGGACCAGGAATGTGTGGGTATCAGAGGTCAGGCTGGAGTCTAAGTCTCCACTCCACATTTGAAGACCAGTGCCACAGACGTGGGACAACTGTTGTCAGAAGCCATAGTGGCAGAAAATGGATGAAACCCCCCACCTGTCAGCAGCAAGTTATTGGCGGGTTCCGGAGTTGGAGTTCCTTGCGGGCAGGAACAATGAGTTCCAATGATCCACTTATTTTGCAAATTAGTGAGACCAGATTTCGAGGTCTAGTATTCAGGTCCTGTCATCAATGAGTCTGGAGCTTGATGCCTGGTGTTCGGCGATCAGCATGTCCTGGGATCAATGCCGAGCATCAAGCCTTGAGGCCCAAGAGTTTAATCAGAAGTCTAGAAATCAAGGCCTGTTGGCTGGAGACAAATCTGAATCTCTACAATGCTGCCTGAGAGGGTGAAGCCCAGTATCTGCAGACCAGAGTCTGTATCTGCTGGAGGTTAAAGGAATGTGTGTGTGCATGCCTTGTGCTTGTTGCTTCATAGCTAGTGTTCTGTGTTGTTCTGCAGATCATTGTGGGTATGCTATGCTGACGTCGAAATGTGTGCTGACACTTGTGGGCTGCCCTCAGCACATCCTGTGGTGATTTGATTGTTACCACAAGTGATACATTTCACTGTACGTTTCCATGTACACATGACAAATAAACTTGAATCCTGAATCAAAGTAATCAGAGTGAAGTGGTAAATGGAAGGGAAATAAATACAAATGTCTTTTAAGTACTGCTTAGAAAAATAGGTTCCTCTGTCTAGAACAGATGGAGAAAGCATCAAGAAGAACACCTCAGATCAATCTTTACCATTCAGGTATAAACTACAGCTTCAGTTAAAAATGTAATAGATCTTTCACAGAAAGCAAGTGGTAATTCAAGATGCTGATCATTACATCATTTGTCAGAACAGGAACCGGTCAATGAGAAATAAAAATTCATTAGTCCAAACTCGTGCAAACTGCCTGTTCAATTATGGATTTAGAGGGGGCACAAATAAAATGTTGGTTACAACATTTTTACATGCTTTGGGTTAGTTTCTACATTTATTTCCTCACAAATAAGTGTAGTTATCACCAATAAATTGAATCTTCCATTGGGAAAAATGACTGGCATCATATAAATGATGTCAAATGCCATCATCACTTCTGTTACCTTGAGCAACCAAACAACTTTATTCTGATATTTAATTATGGCATATTGAATGAATGGTGAAATCTAATGTGGTTTCTGTGTGAAAATCAGAGAGCATCACACAGCACAGAAATAGGCCCTTCAGCCCATCATATCTATGATATACCTTGTACCTACCCACAGTAAACCCAATAGAACATAGAACAGGATGGCACAGGAACAGGACAATGTTGTGCCGAACTAATTCTGTCAATAATTAAAAGCCCACTAAACTAGTCCTTCCTACCTACACAAATCCACATCTCTCCATTCTCTGTACATGCATGTGCCTCTCTGAGAGCTTCTTAAATACTCCCATCATATTTGTTTCCACAACCAAGCTTGGCAGCACTCTCTAAGTAACTCCCAGTTTGCGTTAAAAAAAATTTGCCCTGCTCCTCTCCTTTAAACTTGCTGCCTCTTACCTTTAATATATACCCTCTAAAATTAAACCTTTTGACCTTGGTGAATAGGATATAGGCTGTCTATCTACGCCCTTCATAATCTTATAACTTTCTATCAGGTCTCCCCTCAGCTTCTGCTATTCCAGTTTGCCAAATCCCTCTTCATAGCATAGGCAACGTCCTGATAAACCTCTCCAGAGTCTCCACATCCTTCCTGTAATGGACAACCAGAATTAAAGGCAGTATTTCAGATGCGGGCTAACCAGAGTTTTATAAAGATCCAACATAACTTCCTGACTCTTGAATTCAATGCCTCTGTTAACAAAGACTACATTGCCATATGATTTCTTTACTACCCTATCAATGACGATCAACTACGATTATTTTAAAATTACAAATTAGATCCACATGGCCTTGTGCTTACTACATAAATCTGGTTACTAGTTTTTGAAGTAAAGACCAACCGATCCACATCCCACAGCTCAGTGCTCACCTTATTGGCAGCTGTTACCTGTGCTATTATCACGTCAAAAACTTGACATTCCCACCCCACCCTCGCATTTAATTATAAAGGCAAATGTCTTGGCTGATTAAAATTATTCTCATTCTCAAACTGTACTGTAGTGTTTAGTGGTCACATTATTAATCAGTGTTCATCATTCTACACTAGTCATTATTGACTTCAGTGTCATAATTCCATCTGCTTATCCATGCTGTAAACTCATCTGCCTTACCTACAATACTCCGTGCATTGAAATAGACATAACTAAGAACATTATTGCCACCATGCTTTTGATTCCTGCCTTTGTACGTGGTCTTAATAACGTCTTTTCCCACAACTACCCCACGATCTGCCATGTCCTACAACTCTTGTTCAAACACCAACCCCCCCGGAGCAGCACTGACAAATCTTTCTATGTATTTTACGAAACACATGAACAGCACAGCATTCCAATGTTTTGCTCAATTTATTGAATTTAGCAGAGAAGGCTAATTGAAGGAATCTAATAATGTTAAATTAGTGGATAATGACAGTCAGTATGATCACCATGCCTTGTGTTGCAGGATAACACAGATGCTTTTTACGTTGCCGACTTGGGTGAAGTCATAAAGAAACACCATCAGTGGAAGATGACATTGCCTCGAGTGAAACCTTTCTACGCTGTGAAATGCAATGATAGCAAACCAATAGTTTGGACCCTTGCTCAATTAGGGATCAGCTTTGACTGTGCCAGTAAGGTAGGATTTGGAATAATGAGCTCACTGATGCTCTTCAAATATTAAAATGTGTTAATGTATGCAACAATGGAAAATCTCCCAAACTTTGCAGGAAATGGTACCACAGCATAAAAGTCAGGACCAACAGGCTATGGGACAGCTTCTTCCACCAGGCTAGCAGGCTGCTTAATTAATGCTGATGCAACTGTATTTGTTATATTGACTATCCTGTTGTACATAAAATTGATTATAAATTACTATAATTGCACGTTGCACATTTAAACGAAGACGTAATGTAAAGATTTTTACTCTTTATGTATATGAAGGATGTAAGTAATAAAGTCAATTCAACGCCTCACTATACACTCAGTGGCCATTTTATTAGATACACCTGCTCATTAATGCAAATATCTAATCAGAGAATCATGTGGCAGCAACTCAATTCATGAAAACATGCAGACCTGGTCAAGAGGTTCAGTTTTTTTTCAGACCAAACATCAGAATGGGAAGAAATGTGATTTAAATGACTTTGGCCGTGGAATGATTGTTGGTGCCGTTTCCTCTGTATTCCTATTACATGTCATGACCCATTTGCCAGATCTACTCAGTGTTGTCCTGCCGCCTCTGCACTTCTCCGTGCTTCTCATTGCCTCTGTTCCCCCACAGCTGGTTTGCTCTCGCTTCGTCCTTTCTTTTGAACCATTTCATAGCTCACCCTACATGACGGTGCTGTCCTCGTCTCCATGCATTCCTTCACATTTAACATTAAAGATTAGATTTATTAATCATATATACAGTATATTGCACATATATATATATAGTCAGTATGGTATCTGCCAATGTGGAGCAGAGAGCAAGTTTGTAAATCTGGCTGGAGCAAAGAATATTGGGAATGGCGAAGGTGGAGGTGCACGAACATGTGGCAGAGAAGACGTGCTGGGGACGAAGGTAGTGCGGGTGCAGACAGACTAGTCCTGAGACATCTGATTCTACGCAATTGGATTATTGATCATTACAGAATGTCTCTCCAGTGCTTCCCACACCCTCCCCTCTCCCTTCCCCTTCTCCTAACTATGATTCCACTCTCCCTGCCCCCTTCCCACTCTCAATCCACAATTGAAACCCATATCACAATCAGGATTATCATCACCCAAACGTCATGATTTTTAAAAAAATGGCAGCAGTACAGTGCAATACATAAAATTTCCACAGTACTGTGCAAAAGTCTTAGGCATCCTAGCTATATCTATGTGCCCAAGACATTTGCACAGTACTGTACTTCAAAACATACAGTGAACTGTGTTGTTTGCATTAACAACCAACAGCTTCAGGATGTGCTGGGCAGCCCACAAGTGTCACCATGCTTCCAGCAGCAATATAGCAGGCCCACATCTTATAACCCTAACCCATATGTCTTTGGAATGTGGGAGAAAACTGGAGTTCCTGGAGGAAACCCACATAGTCACAGGTAGAATGTATAAGCTCCTTATTGACATTGGCAGGAATTGAACGTTATGCTAACCACTACGCTACCATGCTATCCCATGTTTTGTGGCCCAGTGCCAAAATGATTTTGTTCTCCCTACTTTGCAGCTGATTCCTGTTCTGCCCTCATAGGTTAGTTGCCCCTTTGTTCTGCCTATCTCTGTCCCTGGTTCACCCTACGTAGTCCCCTGACCCACCACCCTTATATCCCACCAAGATGAGATGGACTCTAGACCTCACAATCTATTGCCTTGTACTTCACTGTCTACATGCATGTTACTGTCACTGTATTTTCTGTGTTTCTCTGCATTCTGTTGTTACCCTTCTAACACTTCAATGCATTGTCAGAATGAAATTAATGAATTATGGACAGTATGCAAGACAAAGTTTTCCACTGTACTTCAGTATATGTGACAAATTACCAATCAATGAACTCAGAAAAAAAAATATTAAAGGTAACTCTCCTTCTGTCCCAACAGAATGAAATTGCAATGGTACAAGATTTTGGGGTTCCCCCAGAGAGAATCATTTATGCACACCCCTGCAAGGAGAGCTCTCATATTACATTTGCTGCCAACAATGGGATTCAGATGATGACATTCGATAACAAAGATGAACTTTTCAAAGTTTCACGGATCCATCCCACTGCTAAGTAAATGACAATGATCTCTCTTTCGTCTGAATCAGCTGATAATTTCAACTGAAATGTAGACAATATGCATCTACTTTTGATATTCT
Organism: Hemitrygon akajei; assembly: GCF_048418815.1. NCBI lineage: Eukaryota > Metazoa > Chordata > Chondrichthyes > Myliobatiformes > Dasyatidae > Hemitrygon > Hemitrygon akajei. Next base: position 59,575,798 of record NC_133143.1, read on the forward strand.
CTGTAGACACCAGTCTGAATTGTTGTTCACTTTTCATATGTCCTTCCATAGTGCTGGCCTTCATCTAGTTCTACATATTTCTCTGTTCTACAACACTATCTCCTGTGTACGGATCCCACTAAAACTCCAGCATTCATGGTAGAAATATTCTGGCTTGTACCCCTTTTCTTTCCAGGACTGATGAAGGGTCTCGGCCCAAACAATCGACTATTTATTCCCCTCCATTGATGCAGCCTGACTTGTTGAGTTCCTCCAGCATTTTGAATGTTGCTCAAGATTTCTGGGATCTGCAGAATATCTTCTGATTCAAAAATCCTCACTCCATTAACCAAACTACCTTGCTATACTGCTTTTCATCAAACCCTGGTGAAACCTTTCATTTCAGTCTATGTCTGATTCCTTCCTTCCATATTTCCCTTCATAGATGCTGCCTCACTGAGTTCCAACATCATTTTGTGTGTTGCTCAAGATTTCTGAGATCTGCAGAATTTCTTGCCTCTCAAAAATCTTCACTCCATTATCTAGAATTTTTTTTACCACACCCCTTTGCTACACTGCTTTTCATCTGTCCTTTAATCCTTGGTGAAACCTGATAATTTCTGCAAATGATGATGTACATTTTTAATTAGTTGTTGTAGTGTGATGTTAGCTTTGTTAACAATACAATGTTATTTCACCTTCTGGTTGCTGTTGTAAATAGAAGAATTGTGGTATTTTTCTACTAGTTTCCTCACACCCTTTTTCTGAAAGATGGAACTAATGTTGTGTTCCCCAGATTATCATTTTGTCTTATGAATCATAATACATCACTGGCATATGTCATGAAACTTGTTGTTTTGTGGCAGCATGTCCTGGGTGATGGGCATTATTAAGATGGATGCCGCCTTTTTGAGGCACCGTGTTTTGAAGATGTCCTCAATGCAGGGGAGGCTAGTGCCCATGATGGAGCTGGCTGAATTTGCAACTTACTGCAGCTTTTTCCGATCCTTTCCAGTGGCCCCTCCATACGAAATGGTGATGCATCCAGTTAGAACAATCTCCACAGTACATCTGTAGAAATTTGAAAGTCTTTGTGGTGACATAACAAGTCTCCTCAAACTCCAAATGAAATATAGCCGCTGTCGTGCCTTCCTTGTAAATGCATCAATATGTTGGGCCCAGGGTAGATTCTCAGAGATGTTGACACCCAGGAACTTGAAACTGCTCACCCTTTCCACTGCTGATCCTTCCTTTTTAAAGTCTACATCAATTCTTTGATCTTACTGATGTTGAGTGCAAGATTGTTGTTGTGACACCGCTCCAGCTGATCTATCTCACTCCTGTATGTCCTCTCATCACATTCTAAAATTACATCAAGTTGTATCATCAGCAAATTTTCAGATGGTGTTTCAGTTGTATCTAACCAGTCATGAGTGTAGAGTGTGTAGAACAGTGAACTAAGCACCCATCCTTGAGCTTAACAGTGTGTTTTTTTTAGTGAGGGACATTAATTGTAACTCAAGAGCATTCACAGTGGATAGAGAATAGCAGAAAGTACTACAGTCCTTGGTTGTCTTTGTTAATACGGTTTTGTTAACCTTATTGCAGTGCTTGTATGTTGAGAAATCAAACCAGGTTAGGATTTTCAGTGAATGGTAGGGGGCTGAAAAGAATTGAGGAACATGGTGTTGAGCACCTTTTTTTAAAAAAAAAGTCCTACAACAAACAACAGAGTGGACCAATCAAAAGCACATTTATTTTACTTGCAACAAAGGAAGACCATCATCACCGCACAAGTGTCGGGTGATAGCCTCCAAAACAAGGACTGCATAGTCACATCTTCATACGCAAGTGCAGCTACCTACACCCCAGTTCAATAAAAGTGTGAATTCTGTCCTTCTGATTATTCAGAATAGGTGGTATCCTTCCAGTTATGCATCTGCTGGTCTGCAGTTCGTCAAGGACTCTGGTTCCATAGGCATAATGTTTTATGAACACTATTAACAAAGCACTCTGGTTGAATACAAATTCCATTTTGTTACAGATAAAAATGTCATTTTGCTACTGCAGGTAAAGTACATTTTTGCATTAGTGACTGAACACATAGTGGCCTGAAAGTGGTATCACAGGTAAACTTGTTGGTGAAGACAGCGTATAGAACACTGGCCTTCATCAGCCAGGGCACTGCATGTAGGAATTGTGATGTTGTGTTAGTGAGGCTGTTTCAGAGACTCTTAGATAGGCACATGGATGAAAGAAAAATGGAGGGAAGGATTAAATTGATAATAGAATAAGTTAAAAGGTTAGCACAACATCACCAGCCAAAGGGCCTGCATTGTGCAGTAATGTTTTGTGTTCTATTATAATTAATTGGACTAAAAGTTGATACATCCTGATAATTTTAAAGGAACCTGACTGTGGAAATAGTGGATGCACCGGGTGTCATGTTACAAAATAGACTAGATTGTAGATCAGTTTTCACAGGTCATGATGTAGCACATTAATTGCAGTTTAGAAAGGAAAAGAAAGGTGTTCAAGAAATGCAGACTAGTAGTTTGACTATAGGAGTGAAAATTCAGTAATCTCTTATTAAGAAAGTGAGTTGGACGTGGAAGTAGGTGAGTTAGCAAGTTTGTAGATAATATGAAGGTTGGAATTGTGGATAGTGTAAAGTTGTGAGAGGTTACAATGGGACATTAATAGGGTGCAGACCTGGGATGAGAAGTGGTAGATGGAGTTCAACCCAGAAAAGCATGAAGGTTTAACTTGAATGCAGAATACAGGGTTAATGGGAGGATTCTTAAGTGTGCAGAAACAGAAAGATCATGAGGGTTCATGTCCATCGATCCCCCAAAGGTGCAGCACAAATTGATAGGGTGGTTCAAAGCACATTTGGTGCGCTGGCCTTCATTAGTCAGAGGATTAAGTTCAAGAGCCACAAACTAATTGTTGCTTCTGTAATTGGATACTGGACAGAATTCTTAACAATAAGGTCACAGTTAGTCCACGTAGGCAGCATCATCTCTCAAACCATTACGCTGAGTATTGGCATTCCCCAAGGCTGTGTCCTCAGCCAGCTGCTGTTCACATTTTTGATGCCTGACTGTGTCGCAGGATCCAGCTCAAACCATGTCAAGTTTGTGGATGATAAAAACAGTGATTGGCCCTATCAAGAACAATGACAAGACGGAGCATAGAGAGGAAGTGAAGTGCCTGGTGGATTGGTGTGAGAAGAACAATCTAAGCCTGAACAAGGACAAGACAAAGGAAATCACTGTGGTCTTCAGGAAGGTGCAGACGAACCACCCCCCTCTGCAAACACATGGCTCCTCCAGAGAGAGAGTTAAGTGCACCAGGTTCCTGGGAGTTAACATCTTGGATGACCTCACCTGGTCCCTTAATATCACCTCCCTGAACCAGGCAGCACAGCAGCACCTCCACTTCCTAATATGATTGAGTCAGGCTAGGGAACAGGACCACCACTGAGTGTCCTGACAAGTTGCATCTCCATCTGGCATGGGAACAGTTACACATCAGACCAGAAATTTCTACGAAGGACTGTGAGAACAGCTGAAAGGATCATAGGAGTCTCCCTACTATCCATCTGGGACAGTTAACGAGAGTGCTGCATACACAGGGCCCTTCGTATTATTAAGGATCCCACCCATCCATCCAGCATCCTCTTTGACTTTCTACCATTAGACAGGAGACCATAATGCATAAAAACAAGAATGGTCAGGATAAAAAGCACTTTCTTCCGCCAGGTCATTAGGCTTCTGAACTCCCTGCTGCATCATATTTGAACTGTCATTGGTTAATCTGTTCTGTACCTTACAATATTTAATATTAATACACTTTAGTTTTTTCTGTGTGATTCATCTGTAAAGTTTATCCTTACTTTCATAAGTTATCGAGTGTTATGTGTACTATGAGCTTTACAGCCTGGTTCGAGAGAGAGAGAGAGAGAGAGAGAGAGAGAGAGAGATACACACACACACACATATATATCTATATATATATAATACGGTTATATACATATATAGTTAAATGACAATAAACTTGACTATAAAACTCTGAATACACCACACTAAGAGGAGGAAGCTTTAGAGAGGGTTCAGAGGAGATTTTTTAGGATGCTGCCTAGATGAGAAAACATGTCTAATAAAGATAGGTTAAGTGAGCTAAGGCATTTCTCGTTGAAGAGAAGGATGAGAAGAAACTTGATAAAGGTGTGCAAGATGAGAGGCATAGGTATACTGTATTAGACAGCCAGTCTTTTTCCCCATGAAGGTGGCATAACTTTAAGAAGTTTAAAGGAAAATGTAGGGATATGTTAGGAGTAGTTTTTTTTTAGAGAAAGCACTGGCAGGGATGTTGGTGGAGGCAGATACATTAAGACACTCAGATGGACGAAAGAAAATGGACAGCTAAGTGGGAGGGGTTAGATAGATCTTGGAACAACAACACACACAAAATGCTGGTGGAACACAGCAGGCCAGGCAGCATCTATAGGGAGAAGTGCTGTCAACGTTTCGGGCATTTTTATTTACCTATTTTTATTCATTGCTGTTTCAGGCATGTTTAATTTACCTATTTTGTTAAAAGAAGGCAAGTGATTTTTTAAAATTGTTTTTTGAATGTCAACAAAGCGAGTTAGAAGCCCGGTTTGCCTTGGGATAGGGTATGGGGAGTGGGTTGGGGGTGGCGAGCAGGACCTCAGTGGCTGCTAACTGTATTCTGCCACTGAATCTAGCCACTTTCCTTTGGAGGAGCTCAGGTATTGCAATAGGGTTTCTCAGTCGAAAACTGCACACTGGAGTAACAGAAACAACATGGTACAGTGTGCAAGCAACTGGCAATCCCAGAGCAGCAGAGTATCTGCACAGTTATTTCCAGAAGGATAATATTGGGAGAAGCCAAAAACAAAATCTGAGAAACAGAATCAACTTTATTATCACTGACATATATATGTAATTAAATATATGGTTTTGTTGCAGCAGTATGGTACAAGACATGAAAAAATATAAATTACAATATTAAATAAACAAACAAACAGATAACTGAAGAGTGTAAAAGAGCAACAGTGAGGTTGTGTTTATGGACCCTTCAGAAATCCGATAGCAGAGAAGCTATTCTTACAATATTCAGTGAGTCTTCAGGCTACAGTACCTCCTCCCTGATAGTAGTAATGAGAATAGAGCCTGTCCCAGATGGTGAGGGCCTTCAATCTTACACACCTTCTTAAGCCTCCACCTTTTGAAGATGCCTTTGATGATGGGGAATCTTGTACCGTGATGGAATTCGCTGAGTCTATAACTAACTGAACTCTTGCGAATCTGTGCATTGGAGACTCTATACCAGATGTTGATGCAACCAGTCATAATGCTCTCCAAAGTGCATTTGTCGGAGTTTGCCAGATTCTTTGGTGATGTGCCTTCTTCGTGATTGTATTAATATGTTTGGTCCCAGAGATCCTGAGATTTGAAACTGCTCACCCTTTCCATTGCTAGCTCCTCAACGCTAACTTCTAATTGTCTACTGAAAGAACTAAAATGGTATACTCCTTCTGACTTTGCAGCAGTCACACCTGTCTTCTTAATGTTGCTATCTTCACAGAATGGTTCTTCGCATTGCTGTAAATGATTCTGGGTCCTTCATTCCCTTAAGTGTGAAGTTTGGAGCAACTTTAAAAGAGTGCAGACAGCTGATGGAATGTGCAAAGGCTTTGTGTGTGGATATCATTGGTGTAAGGTAAAAAAAATTTTACTAACTGAAAAACAATTTGCGACTTTTATTCAATAGCTTATTTACAAACATGTCAAGGCAGTGTCACTATTTGTGACCATGGCAAAGGGAACAACACGTGCAAGGGAATCACGGCAGTTCCAAAGTGAACATGTTGTGTAATTAAAATTTTTTCAATGTAAATTACATTATTACTTGGAGTGTAAACACAAAAAATATAAATTTTGAAAAGTACTTTTAGCTGGCCTATGCCCAGAAATCCAAATCGTTTTTTGCATCATCATTCCCTGTATTAGAAATTTGATGAACAATGCTTTGAGTTTTGACAAAGTACTGAAGCAGTGGATAAAATAAATTAATATTCCTTAAATATTCTTAAAAATATCAGTTGAATTCTAATCTAATGACTCTTCTTTAACCAGCTTTCATGTTGGAAGTGGCTGTAGTGAACCAGAGGTATTTGCTGAAGCCATAGCAGATTCACGCATGGTTTTTGATATTGGGGTATGTTTCTTTTGAAGTTTTATATATTGCATAATAGAAATTTTCAGAAATGCAGCAGCCATAACAATGAAAGTTTCAAGTACGATGAGTTAATTACAGTATGAGTTACACAATCTCCTATTTGGGAATGAGAAAGGGCAGGTGACAGAAGTGTGTGTAGGGGAACACTTTTGATCTAGTAAACATAATTAGATTAGTTTCAAGATAGCTATACAGAAGGGTAGAACTGGTCCTCTGGTTGAGATTTGAAATTGGAGGAAGACCATTTTTGATGGTATCAAAAAGGAAAAACAGGCAGGTGTGGATTGAGAGATTATTTTTGCCAAAGGGATGTTTGGTAAAGCATTAGGATGGTTGGGAGGCCTTCCGAGATGAAATACTGAGAGTACAGAGTTTGTATGTTCCCATTAGAATAAAAGGCAATGATAACAGTTTCTTTTAGGCATATTGAGACAGCTAAGAACAAAACACGAAATTCTGCAGTAACTCAGCAGACTAGGCAGCATCTATGGATAAAAGTATGTTTGGGCCTATTTGAATCTGATTAATGGTGCAGTAGTGACAAACTAAAACCTAAAGTTTGGGATGTCCTTTGGTGTCAGTGATGCTTTTGTATGAATTGTCATGACAGTAACAGAAAGTGATAAGGTTTGCATGGAAAGTGCTTGCTGGTAATGAGACAACAAATATTGGATCTTTTACATATCTTCTCCAGATGAGCCTTGGATTTCATATGAACTTGCTCGATATTGGTGGTGGTTTTCCTGGCTCTGAGGATGACAAGATTACATTTGAGGAGGTAACATGTTATGCATTAAAGTAACATTTGAGGAACAATTGATATTCAAATAGGTATACCTACTGTATGCATTTTACATATAAAATATGGGCTTGAGAGTTTTCAGAGCTGAAAAAGCAGCAGACAGGTTTCTAATTACTTTTCAGGAGTAACAGTATCACTGTGTTAAATTATATGTTTGCTCTTTAAATCCTTTGATGTAATAAAGTGAATAAGTCAATGAAACTCAACTGTATGGTCTCATGTCCTAATTGTGGCACCCCATCCCAGGTAATATCCTGGTAAATATTATCCTCTCCAGTTCAGCTAAGTCTTCATATTGTGTGGCAACCAGAAGAGTAAAAAGCTGTACGATTTTATACCATAATTAATAAAAGAAAGTACTCTGTATTCCTTCTTCAACTGCCCCATTTACCTCCGCTACCACCTTAAGGGCTCCTTCCAGTTCTACACCAAGGTTCCCTGTTCCTCAAAACTTCCAAAGGCCCCACCGATCATTCTGAGAGTCCCAAAGCGCATCATCTTGCACTTAGCAGCATTAAATTCCATCTACCACTGGTCTGCCCATCTTAGTAACTGATGAACTTGTCACGTGAAGCAGGAGATATAAAAAGCAGAGCTCAAAGTAGTACTCTCTCAATTTCTGCCTGTGCTACTCTCTCAGTGAGGGTATGAATAGGACGACCTGGCAGTTAAATGTCTGGCTGAAGAATTGGTGTAAGGGGCAGGCTTTCACATTTGGGGATTATTGGGATCTCTTCTGTGGAAGGTGTGATCTGTTCAAAAGGGCAGGTTACACCTGAACTCTGACATCTGACAAACATCCTTGGGGACAGGTTTGTTAGAGATGTTGGGAAAGGAGTTCCCACTGGGTCGGTAGAGGCATGAGAGCCAAAGGATGGTGCTGTTGGTGGGCAGGTGGATGCTATGTGTAGAGAGATTGAGGAACAACTGGCAGAGGATAGGGCATAATTGCAGTCAGTTGCATGGGTTGAAAGGTGTCTACTTTAATGCAAGAATTATCAGGGTACAATCATTAAATGACAAAAGGTGAGATTCAAATTCAGTATGTCTGCTTTCTGTACAAATTCATTCGTAACTACAGTGGATTCCAGTTAATTGGGACACACCAGGACCAGTACATTTTGGCCTGGTTAAGCATCTGCTCCAATTAATCAAAGTTTCATGAAAGTGGTTTTTTTAAAAAAAGATAAACTACCGTTAACTGAGTATGTATTTAAATTAAATACAGAATAAATCAGAACATTAATTATAAAGAAAGTATATTTACTAATTTCAGCTTTATCACAGTTATACAAAGAAAGAAAAAGAAAAGGGCCCATTACAGTTAAACCAGTCTAAATCTGCATCTGACCATTGGAGTTCGCCTGTTCAATAAAAACAGGGCATAACCATTACTCATGGTGCTGAATGCTCATTACCAATCACCGGTAGAGCTTCACATCTTGGACTCCTTCATCTTGCAAAGCATTCCTTGCAATCACATCTTCCCCGATCTCTTTACCGCAAGTCCAAACCCCACCATTATCTATCACAAATCTCTCTCTAGAACCTCTCTCAATTCCACCATCCTGATTGGCTAACACAACATTCTTAAGTTGAACAATAGTCCCTTATCCTTAGCTGAAACCAAAACATTCTACCAGCAGGGGATACTGCTTTTACAGAATACTAAAATGAAATACCTCACACAATAACAGAAAAAATCTTAACCAGGGCATTACATTTCCTATGGCCACACAAGTACAAAAACTTCAGCAAATCTCCTGTTCCAGTTAAGCAGCATAGTATGCCAAATAAATGAAGGAAATCTCAGCTATCTTCTCGATTAGTTTTTATTCTTTAAAAATTGCCCCAAGTAAGCAGCTGCTCAATTAACTGGAATCCACTATATATAAAATGCTGGTTATCAGGTAATAATATCTAATTGATTTTCATGTTGTAGATTGCAGCAGTGATCAATCGTGCATTGGATCTTCACTTCCCTGAAGCAAGTGGAGTGAAAATAATTGCTGAACCTGGCCGTTATTACGTGATGTCTTCAGTCACAATGGCTGTGAATATCATTGGAAGAAGAATTACTATAGATTCAACTAACTCCAATGGTAAATTCTGCCACAAATCACCAACTAGCTACAATGATCGTCTGCACTCAATACTGCATGAGGGAAAGATGGGTGATATATTCCAGTGCTTTACCACCAGAAGGAGATGTGGCATGAGAAGTTTTGTGTTTCCCTTAGGCAAATGAAGGAAGAATTGTCACCTAGGATGTGAAGATTCATGAAGATGGCTGAAATTCCTGGTCAGCTTCTTAAGACCAAAAGTCACATGAGCAGAATTAGGCCATTTGGCCTTGAGTCTGCTCCACCATTCCATCATGGCTGATTTATTATCCCTCCCAACACCATTCTCCTGCCTTCTCACCACAACCTTTGACACCCTTACTAATCACGAACCTATGAACCTCTACTTAAAATCTACTCAATGACTTAGCATTTTTTAGTCATACATGGCATTGAATTGCAGATTTACACCACCCCCTATCTTAGGAAATCCTTCCCATCTTTGCTCTAAAGGAACATCTTTCTATTCTGACTCTGTCGCTCCTGGTCTTAGACTCCCACACTGCAGGAAATATCCTCTCTACATCCACTTTACCTAGGCCTTTCAATATTCAATTGGTTTCATTGAAGTCCCCCTCATTCTTCTAAACTCCAGCAAGTACAGGTCAGAGCCTTCAAACTCTCATCATACGTCAACCTTTTCATTCCCAGATCATTCTTGTGAACCCTCTTCAATGCCAACACACCTTACCTTAGATAAGGGGCCCAAAACTGCTGGCAATACCAACGAAACAATGCTGACTTTGACCTATTTTATCATGTGCCTCCAAGTACCCCGATACCTCATCCTTAATAATGAACTCCAATATCTTCCAAATGACCGAAGTCTGGCTACCAATTTTCTTCCTTCTGCCTCCCTCCCTTCAAGTCAAGTCACTTTTTATTGTCATTTCAACCATAACTGCTGGTACAGTACACAGTAAAAATGAGACAATGTTTTTCAGGACCATGGCGCTACATGAAACAGTACAAAAACTACACTGAACTACCTGAAAACAACACAGGAAAAAAAGTGGAGAGTGGAGTAACATTTGCAATTTTATATTCTTATGGAACCATGCCAGTGTAGCATCCGTGCCCCCCAATTTACCCCCGTTTGCCTAGGGTGAACTGCCATTGCCCTGCCAATAGTGCAATACTTCGGTGTAAATACGGTGTAATGCCCCCCCTCCCAGTACATGCTCGCAACACAAATATCAGACAATACACCAAAAGCGAGTAAATAATTGCAACTTTATAGTTATTTCTCAGTGATGGGTTAGTAGAAACAGATAACCTAAAGACATCAAATCAGTAAGTTTATCAATCTGTGCACATAATATTTTAATACGTTGGAGCTCACGCCTCCGGTTCTATCCACAACGACCTTCTGAGCCTTCGGCCACTGTCCGAACCACCAATGTCCAGTATCTTCTGCCCTGGAACCGCTGTCCATTCCTCACACATCCGTCCTCCTCACTCGCCTCCCGAAAAAGACTGCAAACTCCCACTCAGCTCACAGATACAAGATAGCATAACAATTCTCCATTGGTTAGTTCCCCCCTTATCTACAGTTATAACCCAAACATTCCAGATACAGCCCATTACAGCATTAGGTAACATTACAGAAAAGCTATTTCATTATAACAATACAGAGAAGCCATTTTGTTAGCCTGAACAGTTAACACCACAGTTACTGGTACTGAGAGCCCTACACCAGAATCTAGTTTTTCTTGAAAGATCATTACTAATACTTCCACAATCTCTTCAGCTACCTCTTTCAGAACCCTGGGAAATAGTCCATCTTGTTGAGGTGACTTACCGACCTTCTCCTTAGTAATAGCAACTACTCTCATTTCTGGCCTCCTGACACTCTCAAAACTCTGGCATACTGCTAGTGTCTTCCACAGTGAAGACTGATGCAAAATACTTATTAAATTTGTCTGCAATTTCTTCGTCCCCCATCACTACCTCCCCAGTGTTAATTTCCAGTGGTCCAACATTCACTCTCACCTCTCTTTTACTTTTATATATTTGAAAATTTCTTGCAATTTTTTTATATTATTGGCTAGCTTACTTTCATACCCTCTCTACACCTATGATTGTGTTGCCATGCAGAGCTCAAATGCTAAAATTGCTGACAATACAGTTATCATTGGCAGAATTTCAGATTGTGACAAGGATGCATAGCGAGATAGATCAGCTGATTGAGTGGTGGCACAGAAACAACCTTGGACTCAATGTTAGTAAGACAAAGGAATTGATTATGGACTTCAGGAAGGGGAAGTTGAGGGAATACAAAACAGCCCTTATCAAGGGATCAGAAGTGGAAAGGGTGAGCAGTTTCAAGTGGGTCTCTACTGGCTATCAATAGCTCTGAGGATCTATCCTGGATCCAACATGTTGATGCATTACAAAGAAGCTATATTTCATTAGTTTGAGAAGAATTGGTCCATCATCAAAGACACTCACAAATTTCTACAGATGTACCATGGAGAGAATTCTAACTGGTTGCATCATTGTCTGGTATGGAGGGGCTACTGAACAGGATCAGAAAAAAGGTGCAGAAAGTCAGCTCCATCATGGGCACCAGCTCCCTCTACCCCAAATTCAAGGTCACCTTCAAAGGGCAATGCCTCAAAAAGGTGACATCCATCATTAAAGGCCCCTATTACCTTAGACTTGCTTTCATCTCATTGCTATTATCAAGGAGGTAATACAGGACCCTGAAGACACACACTCAACATTTCAGGAATAACTTCTTCTCATCCACCACCTGATTTCTAAATGGACAATGAACCCATGAGACCTATCTCGGTACATTTTTCCCTCTCTATTTGCACTACTCATTTATTTACATTTACGAAGAGGGCAAGCCAGCGGTTATATTTTATTGCGAGTTTGATAAGATATGTCACCAAAGACTCTAGCAAATTTCTACAGATGTACCATGGACAGCACTCTGAATGATTACATCACCATCTAGTATGGAGGCACCAATGCACAGGATTGGAAAAAGCTGGTTGCAAACTCAGCCAGCTCCATCATTGGTATTAAGAATTCCCACCACCCAGAACATGATATCTTCTCATTACTACCATTAGAGAGGAGGAACAGGAGCCTGAAGACTCAATGTTTTAGGACCAGCTTCCTCCCCTCCACCAGATTTCTGAATAAGTACTACCTCAATATTTCTGCTCCTTTTGCAGTATCGCATTGTTTTGCTGCCACAAAACAACAAATTTTGCAACATATATCAGTAATAATAAACATGATACTGACTGTTAATACCCCTTTCTACAAGAATATTGGGCATCATGGTAGCGTAGCAATCAGCACGACGCTGATACAGCTCGGGGTGCTGAATTCAATCTTCCAGAAGGAGTTTCTGTACATCCACCCATGGACTGCATGGGTTTTCTCTGGGTTCTTGAGTTTCCTCCCACAGTCCAAAGATGTACCAGGTAAGTGGTCATTGTAAATTATCCCGTAATTAGGTTAAAATCAGGGTAGTGAGCAGTTGCTGGGATTTAAATAAATACTGAATCTCCCTCCACTATTGTTTCAGATGATGGATTGAAGTACATTTGTGAATTCCACTCACCAAGGTCGGAAAATAAGCGATGGAAGCCACAGACCTTGTAACAAAAAAAGCAGTGGACATACAAATGCTATCCAGTTGCAGCCTTTCACCATTCTTCTGGCTGACAGCCCATACTGGGAATTGTGTGACCAGGAAAATTGTGTCAGCTGTTTTTTCCTAACATATGAGATTATCTCCAAAGAGTTAGCAACCACACATAGCAATATTTTCTGTACTTATGATATAAACGCATAAAAAGCTGGTTCCACTGCATACTTTCTCTACTCATGGTTCAGGATAGCCATGCTTTAAAAAATAGCACAAGCCCTTTACTTTCCTTCTTAAACATTAATGTTACAAAGCTAATCTCTGAAATTCAGCACATGGATCTTATGTGTTAATTCTCTTTTCTAGATGATGAGACTGAGACTAAGAAAACCATAATGTACTATATAAATGATGGTCGGCATGGGTCTTTAAAAGCTGAATACACTCCAATAATACCAATAGCATTTAAGGTAAGGATTCACAAACATAATGTAAGAAAAATGCTGTTAAGTCTTTTTGTAAGCACACCTATCATCTAGGCAGGCCAAATCTACTCCAGCAAACTACCAGCCCATTGGTTTACTTTCATTCATTATCAAGACACATATTGTTGAAGTTATCAAGCAGTCTTAACTCACCAATGGTCTGTCAAATAATGGCCAGAATGGGTCTCAGAGGGATTATTTGGCCCCTTATGTTATTACAGCCTAGGTCCAAACCTGGATCAAAGTTTAATTCCAGAGGTGAGAGAGATTGGCTGAATGGGTCTTCAGTGGCCTGGAGACACAGAAGGCAATGGCATCAAGGCAGGAACATTACAGCCTCAAAACATTATCCAGGGTAAACCTAACTGTTGATTTCCCTTCCATTTTAAGATCAGAACTGGGAATGTTTGTTGATGATAGCACATGAAGTTATTCATGCATGTATAATGGAAAATGTTTCACAACAATCTGTCTTAGAAACAAAGCTTTTGAGTTATCCAGCAAGTCTGACAATTATGGAGAGTAAAATAAAGTTAATATTTCAGGGCAATAATTCTTTATCTGGGTACTACCGTCATGTGTAGTGGGCACACCTAAAACCTAGAGTGGCAGAGCCTTCCTTTAAATATCAGAATCAGGTTTATTATCACTGACATGTCATGAAATTTGTAAACTTTGCAGCAGTTCAATGCAATACATAATAGAGGGAAAAATAATAATAATAAAAATAACTAAGTAAACCAATTACAGTATATGTGCATTGAATAGATTAAAAATTGTGCAAAAAACAGAAATAATATATATTTAAAAAGTGAAATAGTGTTCAAGGGTTCAATGTCTATTTAGGAATCGGATGGCAGAGGGAAAGAAGCTGTTCCTGAATCACTGAGTGGGTGTCTTCAGGTGTCTGTACCCCCTACCTGATGGTAACAGTGAAGGAAGGGCATGCCCTAGGTACTGGAGGTCCTTAATACAGGTTTTCCCCCACAATCCGAAGGTAGAGCGTTCCTATGAAACCGTTTGTAATCCGAAATGTCAAAAAACGAAGAAGCAATGACCATTAATTTATAAGGGAAAAATTTTTGAGCGTTCCCAGACCCAAAAAATTAACCTACCAAATCAAAGCAAATAACACATAAAAACTAAAATAACATTAACATACAGTAAAAGCAGGAACGATATGATAAATATACACCCTATATAAAGTAGAAATAATGTAGGTACGGTGTAGTTTCACTTATCAAACTCCGGAAGGCAGCGAGCCACAATCGATTTGGAGAAAAAAAAATTGGCACATACACACATACGTATGCACATGTGTGCGCATGTACACGCATGCACAAACAACTGCCTGCACAAGGCTTCACGGTCATTGTAGTCTTTCTCGGGGTAATCACACGTATAAAGCGGGCATCTTTTTCTCGTAAAAGCGAAAATCCTCTTTGGTTAGCGAAAACAGGTACTAATATAAGTCTGTTATATTAGTAACAGCGAGTTGTCGTAAAGCAAACATTTGAAAAGCGGGGGCCACCTGTAATGGAAGCTGCCTTTCTGAGACATCACTCTTTGAAGATGCCCTGGGCACTTTGTAGGCTAGTACCCAAGATGGAGCCGACTAAATTTACAAATATGGAATTCAGTACTACTTATTCCATGTCTAACTTGCTCTTTAAAAACATTCATGTTAAGTCCGTGGATGGGGTGGATTGTGTGGGTTGAGGGGAATTGTGAAAATCCCAAGTGCAAGCTACAATGTAGGTTTGCATCTAGCAATGGCAAGTCCAGTGTGCTAGATGCCATCTTCTGTAGTTTCTCAGTTCCTGGTGTGGAAAGTGTCTACAAAACTTGTACCAAGTTAAATCTCCTGCATTTGGCATTTGCAATAAACTTTATTCTGAAAATTATTTTTACATGGATATATGGTGTTACTACACTTGTAATTTTTAACAGGTAATGAATGCTTGCGACTATCAATTTTAAGACAGCCTGCAAACTGTCAAAACCATTGAGTACAGTGGTTGTTTCAGTTGCATTTCAATTCCATGAGTGTTCGAGGTTTCCCCAAAAAAAAGATCATGCCCAGGACCTTACCAATACAAACATGGTGAAGGGCAGGCAATCTTTAATTACTGTGTAGAGGGTGATCTGCCTCAGTACTTCCAATATGTAACAGGTGGTAGACAAGAGGCTATAGGTACAAAGTAGTGAAAGTCCAGGATTGGAACCCATAAGCAATTCTTTAAGAGAATGATTAAAATGGTCCTCTTCTACATCACTACCACTGATGAGTTATTTTTGGAACATTAGGACAGCAGAATATTTTTTTTTAAAAACAGGTGCTGAAACTTGTTGATAGCAATAAAGGATAAAAGTAACATTGGGATAACATTTGTACGCTGCTCAACAATACAAGGTTTAATGAAGTCCAAATGAACAAAACTGACCCGATACTTACTTCCTGCAGAAAATCAACCTTGACCAACAACTGTTTAACACAAAACTCTGGGGACCAACCTGTGATTCCTTTGACTACGTTATTGATCACTGCGAGCTGCCCGAGCTGGAAATTGGAGATTGGCTGCTCTTTCAAAACAGAGGAGCATATTCGGTCTCTCTCTCAAACAAGTTCAATGGCTTTCAAGGTGCCATTGCAAACTACGTAGTTTCCAAAGAAGCCTGGTAGGAACAAATTAATTTCCTTCCCATTAGAATTGAGAACGTGGTACATTTTAACCCACATTTTACACATCTTTCTCTGCACGCAGCTGTTCAACTGTACATGACAATTAACTTGTCACTTTGTTCCCAAACAAAGGGAAATTTTCCAGAAGATAAAGAAGGAAAATGAGCATCCAACAGAACAGCAGGTCCAAGGAGAGCTTTAGTTGCTAAGAGAAGCTGAGGATAATTTTCATCAATCACCACCAACATTTAAATGGTGAACTATTCAAGTTAATTTTAAACTGCTCTGTCACATTTTTATTATGTTAGAAATTAATAAGCTTTTAGTGTTTAGTTTATCAGAAGTTGTTCATTAAATTTCCAATACAATGACAGATTTCCAATACATAACAGATCTGCCTCCTCCTTTCCTTCTTAAAGATTAGTGTGTCTTTTGCAATTTTCCAATCTTCTGGAACCATTCCATGATCTAGTGATTCCGGAAAGATCATTACTAATGCCTTCACAGTCTCTTCAGCCTGGGTTGTAGTCTCTTTTCACCCTTGTCAGTTCTTAACCCTACCCACAAGGATTCTACATCTTCCAATCCTGTCACCTCTTTCTAAAGATTTCATTTCATTTTTACCAACAAAGACACCCTTCCACTACATGCCTGTCCTTTCAATACAACATATATCCGTTGACGTTAGCTATTATCTTCTTTCAGCCACAAGTCAGTGATGCTCATAACATTATACCTGCCAATCTCTCTGTGCTGCAACATCATCTCCCTTATTACATATACTGTGTTCAAATATAACACCTTCAGTTCTGTGTTCATCATGCTTTTCAATTTTGCCCCCATGATACATTTCACCTCAATCTACTGACTACGATTTTGCCCTATGATCTGTTTATCTTTCCTCACAGTCTCATGTCACACAATGACTTGTATACCAACTGCCCCATCCTCAGCCCTATCACTCCAGTTCCCATTCCCCTTGCCAACTTCGTTTAAACCCTCCCCAACATCTCTAGCAAACCCACCCACAAGTCTCCCTAGCGTTCAAAGGTAACCTGTCATTTTTGTACAGGTCATATCTTCCCCAGAAGTCCCAATGATACAGAACTCTGAAAACCTGCCCCCAGCTGCATTTCCTCAGCTACTCAGTCACTGTACTATCTTCCTTCTCCTGCCCTGACTAGCATGTGCTACTAGGAATAATCCAAAGACTACTACCTTGGAGATCCTGCTCTTCAGCCTCTTCACTAACTCCCTATACTTACTGCACAGGACCTTCTCCCGCATTCTCCCTATGTCATTCCCGCCAATGTGTACCGCAACCTCTGGATGCCTACCCTCCCTCTTGAGAATCTTCTATCATGGAAACTATAGAAAGGGTGTGGAGGAGATTTACAAGGATGTTGCCCGGATTGGGGGGTATGCCTTATGAGAATAGGTTGAGTGAACTTGGCTTTTCTCCTTGAAGCGACAGAGGATGAGAGGTGACCTGATAGAGGTGTATAAGATGATGAGAGGCATTGATCGTGAGGATAGTCAGAGGCTTTCTCCCAGGGCTGAATTGGTTAACACGAGATGGTACAGTATCAAGCTGCTTGGAAGTAGGTACAGAGGAGATGTCAGGGGTAAGATTTTTTTTTTAATAAACGCAGAGGGTGGTGAGTGCGTGGAATAGGCTACCGGTGGCGGCGGATATGATTGGGTCTTTTAAAAGCCTCCTGGACAGGTACATGGAGCTTAGAAAAATAGAGGGCTCTGGGTAACCCTGGGTAATTTCTAAAATAAGTACATATTCGGCACAGCATTGCAGGCTGATGGGCCTGTATTGTGTCGTAGGTTTTCTATGAAACAAGCACTGAGACATCCTAGACCTTAGCACCTGGGTGACAGCACACCATCCTGGCTTCTCTTTTCAGGCCACAGAATTTGCTGTCCATCCCCCTAACTATCTAGTATCCTATCACTGTCGTTCTGCCACAGAGCTGGCCACAGTGTCACTGGCTTAGGTGCTGCTGTTGTGCTATGATAGGTCATGCCGCTGCCCCCCACAGCAGTATCCAAAGGGGTATATTTGTTACTGAGCGGAATGGCCACAGAGGAACCCTTTCTTCCATTAGTTTTACTGGTGGTCACCCATCTACTATCTGAAGCCTGTTCTCTGGGTGTGACAACCTCAGTAAAAGATTCATCTATGAGTGCATCCTTCTCCAGCTTTTTAAAACTAGCGGGCAAAGTTCACAAGGAATTGTCTCCAGCTTATTCCGCCATCTACCGTTCCGCAGTCACTTCCCGACCGGCCCGTGAGGTGCCATACCTTCTAACAGATCCAACAGACTGTCTTTTGGACCTTTGGGCATAACTTTCCCACAGTGATGGCATTTCTGTGGAGGCTTCCGTGATCTCTGTGAAGACTATCGGCAGCGGGCCGGCATCCTCTGGCAAACGTAGACGTTTTCGGAAGGGGGCTTTTTGTGTAAGGCCTCTCTTGATTGCTTCTCAGTGGGAGATGTGGAGCATGCCTTGTCCCGGGACAAATCGTGCTTTTCAGACAGGAGTAGTCCCATCTTGGACCCCACCAATCAATGCTTGCATAAGCATCGCTTCGAATTCGCTCTGTGTTTGAGTTCCTGCTGCAGCTAGAGTCAGTCTTGTGAGGAAATCATCTGCGTCCTTGTCAGGCGTCTGCTGTAACTGTGAAAACCTGAAGCGTGCCGTAAAGACATCGTGCTGCGTTCTCCAAAGGTTGTCTGAAGCCTCAAACGTGCCCTGTCAGTTCCGAAATCATTCTGTAGGCCCAGAGCATCGAAGTACTTCTGCCCAGGCTCTCCCCGAGTGCTCGCGGAGCAGTTTGAGTTTCGTTGCTTCTTCCAGCTTTACCTGCCAGTTTTAAGATGCGCAGGAGTTTGATGTAGTTAAATTTCTCACCATGCTGACAGGGTCCACGGGTCGGTTTTGCCATAGGTGTTCGGAGCAGAGCGGCTATTCTTGTCTTGATCCTCCGTTGCCAAAACGTTACGTGTGCGCGGAGCGGGAGCTACAATACTGAGTCATGTCAGTAACAGGACCTACTAGGCAACTTATAGTGCAGTAAATACGAACGGAGCCCGCCCGGTCGAAAAGAGGCGAATTCGAAAGCCCGCGCAAAGAGCGAGAGCGCCCAACGCACTTAGGAGGCCCAGTCGAGCAACCGCACAATCGATCGGCCGCATGCGCATTCGAAAGCCCGCGCAAAGCGAGTGGCTACCACACTTAGGAGGTCCGATCGATTAACCGCGCGATCGATCGGCCGCATGCGTACTCACCACATTACGTAATCAATCTCATATGGTACGGAAAGGATTTAATACTATACCCCACAACTTTGTAGTTATCATCTGTTGTTTAATAAAATATTTTAGAATTCAGAAACAGGTTGAAAATTTCAAGTCTGACATTCTATGGTCTGGCACGCTTTGAAAGTGTAGATTCCTTCCTAGTGCAGGAAGGCACAGAGTCGACTGTACTTCCTAAGAAGGTTGGCGTCATTCAATGTCTGTAGTGAGATGCTGAAGATGTTCTATAGGTCAGTTGTGGAGAGCGCCCTCTTCTTTGTGGTGGCGTGTTGGGGAGGAAGCATTAAGAAGAGGGACGCCTCACGTCTTAATAAGCTGGTAAGGAAGGCGGGCTCTGTCGTGGGCAAAGTACTGGAGGGTTTAACATCGGTAGCTGAGCGAAGGGCGCTGAGTAGGCTACGGTCAATTATGGATAACTCTGAACATCCTCTACATAGCACCATCCAGAGACAGAGAAGCAGTTTCAGCGACAGGTTACTATCGATGCAATGCTCCTCAGACAGGATGAAGAGGTCAATACTCCCCAATGCCATTAGGCTTTACAATTCTACCGCCAGGACTTAAGAACTTTTTAAAAGCTATTATTAATGCTTTTTGAGATAGTGATTTAGATGCATATCATATTTTTTACTGAGTTAAGTATTGTATGTAATTAGTTTTGCTACAACAAGTGTATGGGACATTGGGAAAAAAAAGTTGAATTTCCCCATGGGGATGAATAAAGTATCTATCTATCTATCTATCTATTAGATCTACAACTAAGTTTTATACTAACTTGTAGATCATTAGCCTACCAGTTCAACTTTTGCCATCACAGCCACCAGTGTTTCTGACGTTGGGAAGTGTTGCTGACCACTGTCACTGGAAGCTTTATGTGACACGGGATCTATCCTTAAAAAGAACAATTCTGCTCAGAAGAAGACGCATCAGAGGCTAGTTTCTATAGTTCAGCACCAATATCTCAAATAACAATGAGTTTTGAGTACAGGAAGGAGATAGTGATTTTAGCAACATGGTGCCAAAATAACCTTTCCCTCAATGTCAAGTAAACAAAAAGTGCTGGCAATTGATCTCAGGAAATGTCAGACATCCCACCCTGCAAAAACTCATTTCAGGGAGGTAGCACCGGAACCCCATTTCCTCCCCCACCCCCCAGTTGACCTCCAAGGGTGTATGTATACAGGATATTTGATTATGAAAGAACAGAACAATTTATTTGATCGCATATTGAAACTATTTACACACACATTTATATATATATATATTCCTTGTCAAGTATTTTGTTGGCAGTCTCAATGCTAATGCAAATAGCTTTTCTATTTCTTTTTCAAATTTTCCTTGTACTGTGATGTGGCTTGCTTGGCAGATTGGAGCATTTTGAGCAGCCAACCAACCAGTTTAAATCATCAGCTATGCTAATGAACAAATGGCATCTGTTAAACTCACCTCAACATGTCTTTTACAGTCATTTAACCCACCATAGGCAATAGAAAAGACACAGTTGCAATCAGTGCAGCGAGCAACACTGTCATTACTTTTGACCCGTTAGGCAGGAGTACGCTTTAGTGTAGTCTGGGATGAAGTACATTTTATATTTTTTTTGGAACACTCTGCCATGGTGCTGCAGGACACTAAATTGAACTGATGGACAATGAAAGAGAGAGAGAGAGAGGTCGACTGTAAAGCCCGCCCACAGAGAAAACTGATAGGTCTACTTAGCACGAAGAGAGACCAATCAGGATGCTCTCTCCGTCATTCTCATTCTCTCTCTTTCCCCCTCCTCCCTCTCCCCCCCCCCCCCCGCTCTCAAAAAAATCGATTTCCGGGATATTGTATATAAATTGCGGGCGTCAGGGAGCCGCTATCAATATGCAGGAGACTCCTGGAACTTCCGGGAGAGGTTGAATATCTGAAAGGGGCTTCTTTCCACATGCTCTAGTCTATGTCAATGGTGTTGAGGTTGAGAGCTTCAGGTTTCTAGGAGTGAACATCAATAGCCCGTCCTTGTCCCACCACATAAACCAAGAAAGCTCACAAACTGCTCAACATCCTCAGGGTCTGAAGAAATTTCACATGACCCATTCACCCTTCCCAGTGTTTATTAATGCACCACAGAAGTTCAAAGTAAATTTATTAGCAAAATCACCTCATTCTACCTTGAGGTTTATTGTCTTGCAAGCATTCAAAGCCAAACAAAAAAAAATACAAAAGTCATTGAAAAACTAGACGCAAAGACTGATAAACAATATGCAAAAGAAAATGAACTGAGCTATTAAAAATAAAAATAAGTAAATAAATAACACTGAGAACATGAGTTTAAGGCAAAGGGGCCAGTGATCATTCACCCTGCAATTTGAGAAGGAGAAGCTAAAGTCACATGTATCATAATTACAGTGGAGTAAAGGGAATTACAGAGGCTTAAGAGAGGATCTGGCCAAAATTGATTGGAAGGAAATGCCAGCAGGCATTGAGAGCCCATTATCTAAGAAAAGATGTGCTGGCATTGCAGAGGATCCAGAGGAGGTTCATGAGAATGATTATGGAAATAAAATGTTTAACGTATGAGCAGCGTTTGATGGCTCTGGGTCTGTACTCACTAGAGTTTAGAAGAATGATGGGGGATCTCATTGAATCCAATTGAATGTTGAAAGGCCTCGACAGAGTGGATGTGAAGAGGATGTTTCCTATGGTGGGGGCGTCTTAAGACCAGCGGACACAGCCTCAGAATAGACTGACATCCTTTTAGAACAGAGGTAAGGAGGAATTTCTTTAGCCAGAGTGGTGAACCTGTGGAATTCATTGCTACAGGCAGCTGTGGAGGCCAAGTCATTGGGTATACTTAAGAAAGAGGTTGATAGATTCTAGATTAGTCAGGGCATGAAGGGATATGGGAAGAAGGCAAGAGACTGGAGCGATTGGGAACTGGTGAAATGGCGGAGCAGACTCGATGGGCCAAATGCCTAAATATGCTCCTATATCTTATGGCCTTATGAGTTGTAGTGTCACTTTTGAGTCCATAGGTTGTGTTCAGTGATCAGTTCAATGCTGAGGTGAGTGAAGTTATCCACGCTGGTTCAAGAGTCTGATGCTTGAAGAGCAATAACTGTTCCTGAACTTGGTGGTGTGTGACCTAACATTCCTGTTTCTCCTATTTGGATGCATAATTGATTGTCTAACACCTGCTCTGTATGTGACTGCAAGAAACTGCAGAGAGCTCTAAACACTGCTCAGTGCATCAAAGTAACAGCCATCCCTCAATGGAGTCTGTCCATACATTTCTCTGCCTCATTAAAGCAGCCAGCATAATCATAAACCTCATCCACCCTGGACATCCTCTCTTCTTCCTGCTTCCATCAGACAGAAGATACAAAAGTCTGAAAGCACATCATAGGCTCAAGGACAATTTCTACCCCGCTGTTATAAGACTATTAAATAGTTTTCTAGTACAGAAAGTTGAACTCCTAACCTCACAATCCACCCCATTATGATCTTGCAACTTACTGTCTACCTGTACTTTCTCTGAAGATGTTACACTTTTTTCTGCATTGCTATTGTTGTACCCTGTTTTACACCAATATAATGAATTGATTGTATGAATAGTATGCAAGACAAGTTTTTCCATTGTATCTCAGTACGTATGACAATAATAAACTAATTCTAGTTCCAAAGGTTGGCAGGCTAGAGAATTTGAACCTGTTTTTATAAATGCAAAATTAAAGTTTGCTTTAGATATTTGAAAGTAATGATATCACTGACATACCGGTACTTACTGTTTAGCTGTTCTCTGCTATGTGACTTGTTTAAACCAAAATTTTCTGGTTGGGAAAACGAATGACATTGAAGATATCAAGAACTTTGTGTATTGCTTCATATATCCAATGCTGAGCATGTTTCTTGGAAGCCTGTTCAGTTATAAAATTAAAACCCAACTCAGTTAGTCAATCGAAACAGAACATCTGATAATGGTTTTGATATCCGACTTAGCCAAATTCCATATAAAGTCAGACCCAGTTGGGCTCTGGTAAGAAGGCTAGGGCTACTACCTCTGTGTTTTATTATATTTGAAAAAATTGTAACAGGAGTTGTCTGTTCAAAATACTCACAACAAACAAGCATGTTAATTAGAAAGACTTAAGGTTTTGACTCTTGGTGTCCCTGAGGCCTTGAAGCATGCAGATGTAAGGCATTAAGGTATGTGGTAACTTGATTCTTGGAAATTAGCAAAACCATTTCATTTGCATAGTAATCATGACTAATAAGTTTTTTTTGTTTCAGAAACAAGTGAGGATAGTTGATAGTGTAAACTCCTCCCAATAAAAATGCCTTTACAAAATAATTAGTTTTAGAATTGTGCCTGACTGCTATGCACAGATCAGACAAGAAGCGTGGGCTTTCCTGATTATGTATATAAATGGAGCTGTAAGCAAGCCCATGGAACTTCTGTCCTCAGACCTGAATCACAGTCGGTACCAAGCACCTCGAAGAGTCTCCAGGCTCTTCGTTGTAAATTGGAATCGACAATGAGCAGAAAGCCCTGAGAATTGTTACTGTATTAATTATTTTGTACTCTGTATTAGACTTGTTGTTTAGTTAATCCTTTGCATCACTTAGTAGTAAGCAGTGGGACTTGGTTCTTTTATCAATGATTTTACACATTGTTTTAGACTTAATATTTTGTATATCCTCTTAAGTTTTTCTTATCACTTATTATACTCTAATAAAATACCCAGCAGCAATTTCGGAGTGTTCCTTTTCCTTCATTGATCCTAGAAAGCTGTTTATCTTGCCCTTACTGGACACTGGATCCTGACTAGATACTAAGCTACCGTAGATTCCGGACTACAGAGCGCACCTGATTTTAAGCCGCTGGCTCTAATTTTAGAAATAAAATCATTTTTTTAAATGTAAAGGCCGCACCGGATTTTAGGCCGCACCGGATTTTCGGCCGCAGGTGTCCCACGTTGTAATATGAGATATTTACACAGAAAGATATTACACGTGAGGATTTTTTTAACTTTTAATTAAATCCATATGGTAACAAAAACAAATACATATTGCAAATGCTTTTTTTCGAACCGTGCCCGTACGCGGCTACTTTTAAATATACGTTGCGTATACTTCTTTACTGAACAACATTCCAATATCTCCTAACGACTGGTAAAAAATATATATACTGCAGCCTACCAGGAAAAGTTATTGATACCTTTAACTTAAAAGCAGAGTTCGCTCGGATCCAAAGCCGCTCGCGTAATGCGCTCCTCCCTCCTTTCCGT
The DNA here is from genome assembly GCF_048418815.1 of Hemitrygon akajei. Classification (NCBI taxonomy): domain Eukaryota; kingdom Metazoa; phylum Chordata; class Chondrichthyes; order Myliobatiformes; family Dasyatidae; genus Hemitrygon; species Hemitrygon akajei. The sequence continues at coordinate 59,600,355 of NC_133143.1, forward strand.
TTCATCGCAAACGGCATTTAAAAGCAGATTTCGCTCGGATCCAAAGCCGCTCGCGTAATGCGCTCCTCCCTCCTTTCCGTTTCATCGCAAACGGCATTTAAAAGCAGATTTCGCTCGGATCCAAAGCCGCTCGCGTAATGCGCTCCTCCCTCCTTTCCGTTTTATCGCAAACCAGCATTTTCCCACAAGACACCGCGAAACCGGGTGTGTCGTCATAGCATCCCGCGATGTAGTACAGAAAACAAATATAGTTTAAACTAAGTAGGGTAGGTAGCACAATGCTTCGAGTGTTTTCCATGTTGATGAGGGTGAGTACAAATGACTGATTTACAATAATTTAATTGTGAAAGTGCGCTTGATTTATCGTACAATTTCATTGGACCTCTGTGAACTACTCATCAATTTTATTGGTCTACTGTTACGAGGCAAAATGTTTACGAGGCGGCATGAAAAAAACCTTGTATTAGCCGCTTCGGATTATTGGCCGCAAAGTTCAAAGCTGTTCAAAATGTGGGAAAAAAGTAGCGGCTTAAAATCCGGAATCTACGGTAATTTCAGTACACCAAAAACACCTCCTATAACCTCGCTGAACTCGCCAAGTCCACAAAGATTCATCACACCTTTCCAAATTGGTTGCAGGGACTCAGGAATTCACCAAACACTTCTCTGCAAACCTGGAATCTGTCAGCCCACATTCAATTGGTAACTCTGGCAAGATTTGACAGAAAGAGAGATTTTGTCACAATTGATTCAACAAGCCAATAAAACTGTTTATTTAATGGAGATATTAAATAACAGGTACCTTGGGTGCCAAATCTAATAAGCAAATGAAAAAATTGTATTTATCTGCAAACACAAATATTACAGATAAGCCAAAGTGTTAGTAATAGAATCAACAATACCAGCTGGTTTAAAATCAGGTTTTAAGATATTAATTGCTTTAAAGTAAGTTAGTTTTCAGCCTCTGTGTGAAAAATTGGACTTCCACAAACAGAAAACATTGAAAATGTCTTCTGAAACTATCACTTTCATTGTCATAATTACTAAACTAATACAAGGTTGAAAACTACACAAAGTATAGTAACTATTGCTCATGTGACATTTCAAAGTTAGTGTTTTAACCAAATTATCTGTAATTGATTTTAGAGCATAAAGGATATTTTAAGCAATATGCTGAGTGTCTCTAAGATGTTTTAAATTGCTATTCAGAATACATCCACAGTTCGAAGAATCACATTTCATTTAAATATTAGTCAAAAATATAATTAAGATTTGTTTTATATTCATATAATTAATCATTAGTATTTCCGACTAAAGATCATAGTAGTTCAAGCTAAGATTTCTTGGAAATGTGTGAGACAGACAAATGCTTCAGATTTTTAAACTTAGAGCAAACCACAAATGGAAATTAATACTACACTATTATAAACTCATTTCATAATCCAGGACAAAAACAATGGCTTTCTATTCATGACATTTGTTCTGCTTATGTTACTCCAACTTTTGCTGTATAAAATTAACAATGACATTGTCTATGGAGAAATTTCAATCAATCCTTATGGACTGTTCCACAACACACATTCACAATCCTCAGTTGTTACACTTGAGACATAACATTGCTCTTCCATAATTTTCTGCAGGATGGAAAATATTATGAATCTTACATAAGTTACATCTCAGTTATAATCAGGGCCACTATGATTTTTTCATTTACCCCATTAATCATATCCCAGTTAGCTTCAGAATACCTCAAATATATTGAATGTTCCTGATTTAAGTGTGATGGGGCTCTTTTTAAATGCCCTTCAAGTCTGCATAGTTGGATTGCTAATCCCATTTAGGATGGCAAATCCTTGCAGAACTATGCAGAGAAGCACAGGAGCCATAGCAGGCTCCTCATCTGTTATAACTTTCATTGCCGATTCTTCCACTTCGAGGCAAACATTTGATAATGCGAACAGCCGGTGAGCTATGCAGAAGTTCTCCTCTTCTTTCAAGGGCAGGAGGTCTGGATTATCAACAGGAACCACCCCATCATCAGAGACATTATTAATCTGAAAATAGAAAACAATCCGTTCAAAGTAAGTTCATTATCAAAGTGCATATGTGTTACCTGTCATCGTCGTTGAATTGGAATGTGATATTTTGCATGCATTCCAGGTGCAGATTGATGGGAGTGGACAGTTTAAATGTTTCAACATGGACTAGATGGGCTGAAGGGCCTGTTTCTGTGCTGTAATTTTCTATGACTCTAATCACACTCTATTTACTTATGCAACAAGGAGAACAGCATAACCCCCATCACCACACTGTTCTGAAGTTTGAACAAAGAAATGCCGCTTCATACAAAAATTGACAAGTTGTGTACAAATACTAATCCAAAACAAACATTGTGCACTTCTGAATCCCATCATTTGCATATTTAAGCACTAGTCATAATACAGATTTCAAGAGTTAATAAATAATTAAATCCATGTGTTCAAGACTAACAATACTTGAGAATTAGTAAAATAATGGTCCAATAGTTAAGAGTTGCCCTGGAATCCTCCATTTGCATCTCCATCTTCTCTTGCATGCTCATTGACCTTGGTTCCCAGGCTCAAACAGAAAGGTTATACAAGGGTGTGGCTTTCAAGGACGTGTTCAGCCTCGGTGACTGTGAGAATGTGAAGAGGGTAAGGGGTACATGTAGAGGGGGTGGGCGAGAGGTAAGTGTAGAAAAATATGTAGAGAGGACCAGGGAGAGGTACGTCATTGGGGAAGTATAAGGAGAGGTAGCTAAAATAAGGTGCCAGGCAAGACGTGGAAACCACAAGGAAAAGGGAACCTGCGACCACAAGACAATGTGTTTGACAAAGTATTTTGAGCTATACCTATTTCCAGTGTTTTGAGTACATCTGTACTTAATTCCTAGTATTAAGTCTTTGCTTTTCTGAGTATTCCGCGTGCTTAGCTATGCAATAGCCAATCAATTGATGAGCTTGAATCGGTAACCATATTTGCGAATGTAGTACCCTGCTTTTGGGTATAAGTATGACCTTTGTAAACCGACAAATTGGGAGTTGGCTTCCTTACGCCTGAAGTGCGTGGGGGCTGCGAACTCCTCTCTGAATAAAAACCATTTCAGAGGTAATTTCGTGTCTCTGGTGTTTTTCCTCAACTGAGCAGGTTAACAGTTACAGGTTGACAACTGCACTATGCCTGCACACTGTCTCTGTCAGTTTATCATCTTGAAATATTGCGTTCGTGAGCTTGCACACAGAGAAAGGCTGTACAAAGAGCCAGTGTTCTGTTTGGTTAGCACACATTTAATACTTTCTTTGCTGCAGTTTCCACAGCCATATACTGCCTTGAGATTCATTTCTTGCAGGCATTTACAGGAAAAAATACAACAGAATTTCTTGAAAATCTATACATAAGTAGACAAAGACCTACAAACAACCAATATGCATAAGAAGATGTTTTATTTCACAGAACAATATAATGAAAATCCAAGTAATGTATAGTGGATTTTGGTTAATTGGGTTATTAGTTAATCAGGGAAGCTCCTTGCTTGCAACAACTCTTAAAGAACAAAAACTAATTGAGAAAATAGGCAAGATTCCATTCAGTTATTTGGGACACGATGCCTCGTAATTGGGATAGACGACTATTGCCAATGTCGTATAGACTTGTTTGGCCATTAAACACCACACAGTGCTTAGAGTGAACAGTTTTAAAATATCATCAGATGTATGTGCTTGTTCAAAAAGCAGTGATTTTTGTCACTGATAGTTGGAGAGAAATAAGCAGTAAGACAATTCAGAGCTGTTTTGCTCACTGCCGTTTCAAATGACTGGGTGTGAAAATGGAACAATCTCAATATTTCTACAAGTTAGGGACTTCAAAGAATTTGAAAGTATCAACAATCATCATTAATGTTTACAATGAAAATGAAGATTTAGAGGATGTATTTTACAAAAACAGTCCACTACCTGCACCAGGTGTCCGCACTGATTTTGGTTATTTAGAGTCCATCAAAGAATGTGGCAGCATACACTGGATTAATGCTTTCTTTGATAACAATTAGGAGCTAGCATATAGTACTATAGTACTGTAGTGACATTGGTAGTGTTCTAATTTGTTCTGTATTTCATTTAAATACATAATTTGTTACTCAGTTAAATTGTATTTTTTTTAATACTTTTGTAGCTATTTCCATGAAACTTTGGCTATTTGAGGAAGCTACTCAATTGAGCCAAAATATACTGGTCCTGATATGTCTCAATTAAATGGAATCCACTGTACTGATTCTTATTTAATGTCACATTGCATAGAGTAACTTACCAAATAATGCAAACTTGGAAGAATATGAGTTTCACAACAAATACCCAAGACCGCAAGAGTTTCTTCAGACATTCCTAAACAAATTAAAAAATACTGTATAAATACCATAATTTAGCTCTAAGCAATTGAAACACTCTTGGAGCTGTAATTTTAAAGTAAAATTGCTGGGCAATTTTCATAGGCAATTGCTAGACAATTTGATAACATTAAAGATTAAGAAAATGCCATACCCATTTAAAATAATGCTTTAGTGATTAATCTGTCCAAAATAAGCTGGCTGCAAGCTATTCAGACAGGTTTAAACATTGGAAAGAATACCAGTAATTATTAAGAAGTTGATGTATTTATCCAAAGTATTGCTGGATCTGACTGGGCACAAATGCTAAATTGTGACAATGGTAAAATACCACAGATACTGGACAATAGAAATTAAACAAAGTGATAAAAATACTCAGAGGGTCAGGTAGCCTTTGTGATGAGAGAAACAAAAATATTCTTTCAACTCCCTTCAGATTCCAATGAAAGATCACCTGCAGAATTAACTTTATTTTGTTCTCTGCAAAACTGCCTGACATAGCACATATTTCAATCGTCTTTTGTCTCAGTTGGAACTTTGATGACTTGATGCGGTTGACGTGGAAGTGTACGTTACTTGTTGTAACAAAATGGAACCTGTATTGCTTTGTTAATAGTGTTTGTGTAACATTATGCTGACGGACCTTGAGTATACCTATGACAAACTGCAGAAAGACAAGTGGATTACGTCACTGGAAGAATGAACGTACACTAATAAAGCAGATTAACAAATTGCGCCCTGTCCCTGAACTGGCGTGGATAGATAACATTTCTGTATAAAGCAGTGATCCTGTTTGTTTTTAGCAAGTAAAAATAAGTGCTCTTATGATTGATCCACTCTGAGTTAATTGTTGCTCGTTTTATAAGTCGTAGGAAAAAAGTGCTTGACAAGTATTTCAATCGTTTTCTGTCTCAGTTGGAACTTTGATGACTTGGTGTGGTTGTTGTTCATGGTATTAAAATCCAATTTTTTTTTTTTTTTAAAGAGTTTTCTTACTACAACCTGAAAGAACTGGGGTAAGTGGACAATTTTGTTCTTAAGCTGAAAATTCAGCTGATTTCTTACCAAGTACTCCCTGAAGAAACAATTGTGAAAATGGTATTATTCACTAATGTTCCAAATTCGTGTGCAACCGCTTACCAGTTAGAGTAGTAAAAAGGTGGAACCCAGCTGCTAATAGTTCTGGAGTCTTGATGTCTTTGGTCGAACAACCCTCCCCATTTGAGCAGCTAAAGCCTAAAATTTGGAGTAGCTCCTTGACCTTTTCTGCTTGTGCTGAATCCAGATCCTGTAGGCCTGACAGATTTGGTTGCTCTGCTGCAGAAAGCTCATCAAGCTGCAAGATATTGAACAAAGAAGAAGAAAAAAATACTTTATAAGCCAAATTATACAGGATGTACATCTGATTATCTACTGAACTGTAGAGGCAGGTCTCCATCAGTGTCATTTGGTTTCACATCAACAGACACAATCTGTTCCATGTTTGTTGTTGTCATTTGCCAGTACACAAGTGTAAAGGAGAATGAAACGATTCTTACTCCAGATCCGATGCAGCATTAAAAAAAACACCACGAGCATACAGAACACAATAAATATAAGAATGTAAGATTAGCTTATATACTTACACTGATTCTACTATATAAAGTGACTCTGGGCACAGGTGTATCTGTACATAAGGTGACTCTCGGAGGAGATGATAACGTAGAGGTGGTGGGTGGTGTAGTTTGGTGGGTTAATGGGTGGAGGATTTGATCAGTCTGATGGCTTGCAGGGGAGTAACTGGTTTTGAGCCTGGTGGTCCTGGCATCGATGCTGCATAGCCTCCTCCTTGCTAGCAGCAGGACAAACAGTCCATGAGCAGGGTGGGTGGGATCCTTCCTGATACCACTGGCCTTTTCCGAGCACTTTCCCCTTGATGGCAGGTAGGCGGGTTTCATGGCTAAACTGGTAGCCACAGTTTACTGTGTGAGGGCTATGTCATTACACAAACTGCCACTGTCTGAGCACAGCAACTTAACTAAATACTATTAGCCAAATGCAGAGAAGATAAGAGGAGGGCCTTTGCAGCATCTAACATTACAGGTTGACTTGAGCTGACCAGAAGATTGACCATGCTCATTGTCTGGAAGTGGTTCGGCCTCAATATCTTTCCGCCTGCATGGGCAACCTGAGGGCCCGGACCAAATGAGCACTCCACAACTCTCCTCATTCATGAGTTAGAGCTTTAGAGGCGGAAAGTAATAACCAAATTCATCAATGCCCCCAATCTGCCTTTCATTCAATTTTCACTAATGTACCAAAAGAAATCTAGTTTCTATCCTCCCTCCAATTAACATGCCAACTGGTATAGGTGCTCTTTGGAACCCACTACATGCCTGGTTGTATTCCATGACAGCCTCTTGTCCGACCAAATTTCAACCCATGGACTTCACAATGAATGCAGAAACAGCAGAAATGCATCAAGAAGAACACATACAGTACTGTGCAAAAGTCATAGGCACATATATATATAGCTAGCACGAGGAAATCTGCAGATGCTGGAAATTCAAGCAACACACACAAAATGCTGGTGGAACGCTGCAGGCCAGGCAGCATCTATAAGGAGAAGCACTGTCGACATTTCGGGCCGAGACCCTTCATCAGGACTAACTTCGTTCCACCAGCATTTTGTGTGTGTTGCATATATATAGCTAGGGTGCCTAAGACTTTTACTCAGTACTGTAGTAACCTTATGTATTGCACTGTCCTGCTGTTGCAAAAAAACCCCACAAATTTCATGACATGTGTGAATGATCATAAACCTGATTCTGATATGGGCCTCTATTGTGGACTGAGAACGTGAAGGGGGTAAGGAGAGCGGAATCATATTTGGGGAAAAAGCGGAGAGAGCAGGAAGCACCAGAGAGACATTCTGTAATGATCGATAAACTGATTGCTTGGAATCAAATGACCTTGCCTGGTGCCTCAGGAATGGGTGTGTCTGCACCTGTGGCAACACCCATCCCTGGCACTCCTTGTCTGCCACCTTTGATTCCGCCAGATTGACAAAATTGCTCTCCGCCCCATGTTGACAAATACAGCACAGTGCAGATACTAGCTGTATACTGTATATGTGCCTAAGACTTTTGCACAGTATGGTATCATTTACTATGGACAACCTTTCCAAGCACAGCTGAAAATCCACCTCTCATTTACAGCTCAAGATAAAATTTCTAACCTCCGAAGATTAACATTCTTTAAGAAGGTAAAGGAGCCTTAAACCCCACACTACCAGGTTCAGGAACAGTTATTACCCTACAACCATCAGGTTATTGAACCAGCGTGGATAACTTCACTGACCCCAACTCTGAACGGATTCCACAACTATGGGACTCACTTTCAAGGACTCTACCACGCATGTTCTCAGTATTATTACTTTTTTTTTTGCAAATTATTTGCACAATTTGTCTTCTTTCCCACATTGGTTATACAAAGTTATGAGGGGTATAGATAGGGTAAATGCAAGCAGGCTTTTTCCGCTGAGGTTGGGTGAGACTAGAACTAGATAGAGGTCATGGGTTAAGGGTGAAAAGTGAAATGTTTAAGGGACATCTGGGGGTGAACTTCTTCACTCAGAGGGTGGTGAGAGAGTGTGGAATGAGTTGCCAGTGGAATTGGTGGACGCCAGTTTGATTTCAACACTTAAGGTACATGGATGGGAGCGGTATAGAAGGCTATGGTCTGGGTACAGGTCAATGGGACGAGGCAGCATAATACTATAGCGCTCTATGACTATGACTCTACGAATGGGTTGGGATACAGTGGCAAAATCACTTCATTAGTGTCAATGGAAAGCAGCTGCCAAAATTATTAAATGCTCACTTGCTCATGGTCCAGTTATGTAGAGGTACATTCTCCTGTATCAAGCCCATTTCAGACATCACATAATATGACAACTTTACAATAAAGAAACTTTAAACAAAGTCTACTTACAGTGTTTTCAAGAAAATAAATCACCTCTTCGTGATACAAGAATTCACAGCAAAGTCTGAACAGCTGTTGTCGGTTTTCCTCGGCAAGTTCAAGGAATGGCTGGAACTGTTGATTTGCCTCTTCAATTGCTGTGAAGTATTGAAAGGTATGAATGTTGACTGTTACTCTGTCTTTGTTAACCCAGCTTGCAGTTACAACATGCACTTAATTCACAAATGCTTTTCAATCAGAATTGCAATGAGCTTGCAATATCATTTTTAAAGGCATGGTATTGAATCAAAATCAGAATCAGGTTTAATATCAAATATTATGAAATTTGTGAAAAACAACAAATCTCATGGCATATGTCAGTGATACTAGATCTGATTCTGATTCAATAAGATGCACTTAAGATGGTTTAGCAAGTTCATTGCAACCCAGACAGAAGTATTATACTTGTCTGTGCAGTCACAGTACTGACTACAATTTAAGGGGCCAGCTGCTGTTTGAAGAACTATAAAGTTGTATAATGTTATCAACACCATGACTCTGACCTCCTCCACATTTCAATGTACTGGCAAAGGGGTCAGAGACACAGAGATGATAATGTTATAAAACTTTCAAATTTACTTTGAACTTTGAGATGTTGGCATGTCTGACTTCCCACTCTGCTACTGGACTCAGCTGCAAACACAGTGGCAGAACACTGATGTAACTAAAGAAATGGGTACAGTTGTCAAAAGATCACTGGACGTCCCAAGGCTAGAGCTTCAAGATACATCAGCCAAAGCTTGGAGACAGAGGGGCACATCTCTAGCTCCTCCTCTTCAGGATCAAGGGAGTGGATGTTGGTGGCAGCGGTGGACAGTGTGCTCTGGCTATAGCCTTCAAGTGGTGTCACCCCAGCCATCTACACAGCAGACAGAGAACCTTCTCATTGCTCACTTTCAAACTGCTGAACACTTCATACAAAGAAGCAAGTGGTTTGAAAACTAGCAGAAAATGCAATGCAGAACAAAACTTGTTTTCATAAAACAAGCTTGACCTCTAGTAATTTGAGATAATAGAACACACTATTGTATCAATTGAAAAAAAAAATGATAGGCGTCTTCTTTAAAATGACTAATGCTTGATACTAATCAATGGGCAGTTTAAGAATATAATGTTACTGAACTCCTTCCAGCCTATCCAGCTTTTCCTCAATTAATGTTGTAGAAAGTTCAAAGTAAATTTAATATCAAAGTTTTTATATGTCGTCATTTTTTAATTTTTTAGTTGGCATTCATAGTAAATATAAAGAAACACAATAGAATTGATGAAAAGCAACACACAAAGACAAAGAACCAATGAGCAAAAGACAAAAAATTGTGCAAATACTAAAAGAAAAACAAAATCATAATAATAGATAAATAAGTAATAAATAATACTGGGACTGTGAGTTGTAGAGAACTTGAAAAAGCAATACTGTACTTGATTCAGCATTTATTTTATCTGTTTTAAAACCAATTTAAGACTCACTATTTTGCAGCCCATTAGTTTACTGACTGAATTAAAAGATCATTAGACTGTAAGACATAGGAGCCGAATTAGGCCATTCAGCCCATCGAGTCTGCTCCACATTCCATCATGGCTGACTTATTATCTCTCTCAACCCCATTATCCTGTCTTCTCCCCATAACCTTTGACACCCCAACAAATCAATAACCTATTAGCCTCCACATTAAATATACTCAACGACTTGGCCACCATGGCTACCCTTGGCAATGAATTCCAGATTCAGTACCCCCGGCTAAATAAATTCCTCCTCATCTCTGTTCTAAATGGCGTCCCTCTAGTCTGAGGCTGTGCCCTCTGGTCCTAGACTCTCCAACTATAGGAAATATCTTCCCCACATCCACTCTAACCAGAACTTTCAATATCTGATAGGTATCAATGAGCTATCTCCTCATTCTTCTAAACTCCAGCAAGTACAGACCCAGAGCCACAATCAACTCCTCATACTTTCATTTCCAGAATCGTTCTTGTGAACATCCTCAGGACCCTCTCCAATGCCAGCACATCCTTTCTAAGGTAAGGGGTCCAAAACTGTTCACAATATTTTGCTAAGGTCTGACCAATGACTAATAAAGCCTTAACATTTTATCCTTGCTTTTATATTCTAGTCATCTTAAAATGAATTGCATTTGCCTTCCTTACCACTGACTCAACCTGCAAGTTAACTTTTAGGGAATTCTGCACAAGGACTCCCAAGACCCTTTGCACCTCTGATTCTTGAATTTTCTCTCAGCTTGGAAAATAGTCTACTCCTTATTCCTTCTACCAAAGTGCATGACCATACACTTCCCTAGACTACATTCCATCTGTGCCCAATCTCCAAGTATGTCCATGTCCATCTGCAGACTCCCTGCTTCCTCAACACCACCTGCTCTCGCACCTATCTTTGTATCGTCTGCAAACCTGGCCACAAGCCACCAATTCCACCATCCAAATCACATTGACATATAACGTGAAAAGAAGCGATCCCAACACCCACCCCTGCAGAAAACCACTAGTCACTGGCAGCCAACCAGAAACGGCCCCATTTATTCCTGCTCTTTGCCTCCTGCCAGTCAGCTGATCTTCTATTCATGCCTTTCCTATAATACCATGGGGTTTTATCGTGTTAAGCAGTCTCATTTGCAGTACCTTGTTAAAGTCCTTCTGAAAATCCAAGTGAACAACATCCACTGACCCTCCTTTGTCTATCTTTCCCATTATTTCCTTAAATATTCCCTTTAGGGGAATCCACAATCTCTTCAGCTATTTCCTTCAGAGAAGTATATCTCTGTTGTTGCTTCTCACTTTGGTAGTGTGCTTAATAACCTCTTTTTGAGATAATTGGGTCAGGCCAACCGATAAGGCTTAACTTCTGTCAAAAATATTGAAGCTAGTATGTTAATGGCATGGTACAGAATTCCCCAGTTATCCAGAATCTTATATTTTTGAAACATCAGGTACATTCATTTGAACTGGGGGAGGATTAGTGTTCAAATGGCAGCAAGAACAATAAATCAAAATTTATAGATCGGCAGCAGAGGATAGTGCAAATGTGAATGGGGGGACATAGAAGCAAGTGTGCAGCAGAGATCAGAACTGCATAAGTAACAATTGTATAAATTTAATATAAATTATTGATATACATGGTTCCTCAAGGTTGTTACAGCTGGGGCAGTAGTGGGGATAAGGTTCCCACTACCTATTAAATGCTCCCAATGGCATAAGTCTCAAATAGCCTCTGACAACCAAGTCCAACTCCTGGCCTTCATGTGGCTTAGCTACTAAGCCCAGCGGAACCATTACTACTGACAGGAGAAGGGGAAAAGGTGGGTTACTGGTGCCTTAAAACCAGTCACTTCATCAGCCCCATGCTCAGTAGCTCATCTGGGAAAACCCTGATCTCAAAACTCCACTGCCTTGCACATGGGAAAGGCTTCGGGAGTAATCCCCGAGGGAAAATCCAGAGCCAAAGTCCCTAAGGAAGTCCTACACTGACTTCAACACTAACCGGCAACTCCTGCGATGCTGTTGGTGCCAAATTGTATTGGTCTCTGCCATTCCTTTGGATTCATCATATGCATGGAGGTGGGGAGCTTGCTACGTGGGAAACAGCTTGCTCTCTATATTGCACTGCCCAGGCTTGTGTATCTAGACAGCTAGGACGCAACATCCATGGTCGACCCTGACTGTTGGAGGCCTCACCTCACAATTAATATAAAGGGCCAGCATGGTAGCCTACCAGTTTGTAACACTATTAATGTGCCAGTGACCACCGACTGGGGTGCAATTCTGTTCCCCTTGATACAAATGCCAACATTGCATTTGCCTTCTTTACCATTGACTCAGCGTGCAAATTAACCTTCTGGGAGTTTTGCATGGGGACTCCTGTCTCCCTCTGCACCTCTGATATTTGAACCTTCTCTCCATTTTGATAAGAAGTCTGCACTATTGTTCCTTTTACCAAAATGTACTATCACACATTTCCCAAAACTGTATTCCATCCGCCACTTTTTTGCCCATTCTTCCAATTTGTCTAAGTCCTGCAGCAATCACATCGCTTCCTCAGCACTACCTACTCCTCCACTTATCTTTGTATCATCCACAAGCTTTGCCTCAAAGCCATCAATTCCATTATCCAACAGTAGCAGTCCCAATACTGACCCCTGAGGACCACCACTGGTCACTGGCAGCCAACCAGAAAAGGCCCCCTTTATTCCCACTCACTGCCTCCTGCCTGTCAGCCATTCCTCTATCCATGTCAGAATCTTTCCTGTAATGCCGTAGGATTTTATCTTGTTAAGCAGCCTTATGAGTGGCACCTTATCAAATGCCTTCTAAGAAATCCAAGTAAATGACATCCACTGCTTCGCTTTCATCCACCCTGCTTGTTACTTCCTCGAAGAACTCTTAACAGATTTGTCAGGCAAGATTTCCCTTTAAAGAGACCATGCTGACTTTGACATAGTTTATCATAAGTCTCCAAGTACCCCGAAACCTTTTCTTTAAAAATAGACTCCAACACTTTCCCAACCACTGAGGATAGGCTAACTGGCCTATAATTTCCTTTCATTTGCCTTCCTTTCTTCTTAAAGAGTGGAGTGATATTTGCAATCTTCCAGTCCTCCAGGACCATGCCAGAATCAAGTGATTCTTGAAAGATCATGACCAATGCATCTGTTATCTCTTCAGCAACCTCTCTCAGGACTCTGGGATGGAGTCCATCTGGTCCAGATGACTTAGTCACACTAAGATCTTTCAGTTTGCCCAGCACTTTTTCCTTTATAACAGCAATGGCACTCACTCCTGCTCACTCACGGACCTCGGCACACTGCTAGTGTCTTCCACAGTGAAAACAAATGAAAAGTACCCACTAAGTTCATCTGCCATTTCTTTGTCCCTATTACTAGTTCACCAGCATCATTTTCCAGTGGTAAAATATCAACTCTTACCTCCCTTTTACTCTTCATATAACTGAAAATACTTCTGATATTATTGGCTAGTTTGCCCTCATATTTTATTTTTTCCCTTCTTATAGCTTTTTTAGTTGCCTATTGTTAGATTTTAAATACTTTCCAATCATCCAACTTCCCACTCTCTTTTGCTATGTTACATGCCCTTTCCTTGGCTTTTATGCAGCCCTTAACTTCACTTGTCAGCCACGGTTGCCTACCCCTGCCATTTGAGAACTACTTCCTCTGTGGGACACATCTATCCTGCACAGTCCCAGAAACTTCAGCCATCTCTGCTCTGTCGCCATCCCCAGATCAACCTTCATGGTGGAGGGCACTGCAAAGATGGACTACTTTCAAATAGGAGAGTAAAACTTGTAAGCATCCCTTTTTTGATGGACACAACATTATAAAAACTCATCAATCACCAGGACACAGTGACTTGTATCCAAGAGTTTTAAAGGAAAGCCGCAGAGGACAGTAGAAGTTTTTTGAAACTCACCAAGTTCTGAGAGAGCCCTACTCTTCCTTCCCACGTTGATATGCACTCTGTCTTTTGCATTATGCTCCATCAGCCAAGTCCTTCCCATTAACTGGACCCTCTTGCAGGTACTTTGTGTTTCCTCATATCTTTTTAATCTATCTTTATATTATTGAATTTGGCCACAGTACTCTCACTTCTCCATCCAACTCACCAATACAGATTATAAATTACAGTTTCATTGGAGATCATTGCAGCCTCCCACTAGACACACGAGCCACTCTCAGTATGACCCATTTATCCTGACTCTCACAGGTATTGGCCTCATTTCAAAACTGTGTCAATAACTCTTGATTTTCTTTTTAAATATGTAACTCAAGCCAGAGCTTCTTTTAATTGCCTTTACAAAAAATCTACAAATATTTTATCATTTAGATAATCCTATAAATACGTGATCTATTCTTCAGAAGTATAGTATCTTATGTAATTTTACAGTATGGTTAATCTAAATAAAGAATAATTAAAATTTAAATTAACCTATTTAATTTATATTTAACAATAAATTAATTTAAATAATGATATTTTCAGAATGGTTAATTTAAATGAAGTATAAAAGGCTAGATTTGGGATCAAATTGTTATAGTTTCATACCAGATTTCAGCTTCATCTTGTGTGCTAAGTCAAAACAATATGATTAAAATGCCACAACAGGAAGCCCTAGAAGATTTTTACTACACTGTGAGTTGCCAAAATAATGTTACATATTGTCATAACCATTAGGGCAGAGACAGTACAACTTCAGTAAGTATAACCCACAGTAAGTTACGTTCAAGGACTCTTCATCTCATGTTCTCGATACTTATTGATTATTTATTTATTATTATTATTATTATTCCTTTTGTTATTTGCACAGTTTGTTGTCCTTTGCAGATTGGCTATTGTCTGCCCTGTTGGTGCAGTCTTTCACTGACTCTATTATGGTTATTGGATTTACTGAGTATATCCACAAGAAAAGAATCTCAGGGGTGTATATGGTGACATATACATATGTACTTTGATAATAAATTTATGAATTTTGAGTGAGGTATATTAAAATTAGAAAAGGGAGTTGAAAATAAAAGGTATAGATTTTATCTGAATTATACATAAGTGAACTGTCAACAAAGACCTTAGAGATTGCTTTTATATTTAATGAAGTGATTCCATACCTAAATGCACACTTAACTAATGTTATTTATTGCTTGCTGTTTTGCCTACTTTATTTTTGAAAACGTTTATCTCTGTCACAGGACTTGTGTGTGGATTTCACCTTCTGTGTCCTTGCTGCTGGCAATTTGTCTTCAAATTCTATGCAGTATTTTCAAATTATGTGCTGGATTCTTGCAGACTAAAGATCAAATACTATTTGTATAAACAGCAAAGGTGGAGTGTCCAAGTGAAATGCCGACAGGGAAATAGGCCAAATATAAGCATGATGTAAAACAGGAACTGCTTTCCTTTTGCATGTTTGCCAACACTAAAAGAATGACGAGACAAAATGTTGTGGGGGCAAAAAATGAACGGTTACTGAGGCCAAGTATTGAGAATGACAATGTGTAGATTGACAAAGAAGGAGAATGAATTGGCCACTAGGAATGTAATGATTTTCAGCACCAGTGACCAGGGTTCAATTCCTGCCAACATCAGCCAGGAATTTGTATGTTCTCCCGTGACTGGCTGGGTTTCCTCTGGGTGCTCCAGTTTCCTTCCACATTCCAAAGTCATATTAGGGTTAGTAAGTTGTGGGCATGCTATACTGGCGCAAGAAGCTCAGTCCTCAGACTGGACAATGCAGAACAGCAAAGCAGAGACGCAGCCATAACTTACCATGACTTATGCCACAGAAAATTTATCAACACATTAAGGGCAAGAAGAATTTTGCAAATGTTACCGTTGACAGTACGGCCTATTCAGTTACCTGGTTTTAAAACTATTAGTGAAGTTTCAGCAGGGACGTCCATGGTAAGTGCAGACTGTTTGCTTTTCTGGGCTCCATCAACGCAGCTTAAAGGGGTGGACACTGGGTTTGCACCATCTCCTTTATTTCTATCCAGAAGGGCCTTATCAAATCCTCCATGTCTATCTGAGAGCAGGCACAACTCTGGCATGAAAACAGAATGTAAAAAATGGTAACAGTTAAATCAGCAGCATGTTACAATATTAGTTTTACGACAACCAATTTTAAATAACAGCATTGTACAGGCCCTTTAGCACAGGATGTTGTGCCAATGTTTTAATCTACTTTAAGATCAATTAGGGCACTGATTGTGGTAGTGGACTCAGCCCAGTACATCACGGGCAAAGTCCTTCCCACCATTGAGTCCATCTACATGAAACTCTGTTGTAGGAAAGCAGCATCCATCATCAGAGATCCTTGGAACATGGAATATGTAACATCAGAGAAAGGAAATAACTACACTGTTGGCCCATCATTGAAATGTTCCCACAACCAATGATCTCACTTTAAGGGCACTTTATCCCATGTTCTCATTATTTATTGCTATTTATTTACATTTGCATTTGCACAGTTTGTTGTCTTCTGCACTCTGGTTGATCTTTCACTGATCCTGTTATAGTTACTATTCTATAGATTTGCAGAGTGTGCCCAAAAGAAAATGAATCTCCTGATTCTGACAATTCCTGAAGGGTCCTGGCCTGAACAGTCGACTGTTCACTCTTTTCCATAGATGCTGCCTGACCTGCTGAGTTCCTCCAGCATTTTGTGTGTGTTGCTCTGACACTCCCAGTGTATATTCCTCCAAACACCTTAAAGTTAGGACCCCTCATCTTAGTCATTTCTGCACTGAGAAAATAAATCTGTTTGTCTACTCTATCTATTCCTCTTATCATCTTGTATATCATATTACAGTATAAACTGAATGTAAACAGCTAAAGTATTGCATTTTTATGAATAACCCTCCAAATCCTTTGTTTATTTTTTGTTGAGAATCAGGGCGGAACCGAACCTTCACCCAGCAACCCCCAATTTAACTGTAGCTTAACCACTAGGCAATGTACAATGAACAATTACCCCACCAACCGGTATGTTTTTGGACTGTGGGAGGAAACCGGAGCACCCGGAGAAAACCCATGTGTTTTTGAGGAGAGTGTACAAACAGACAGCTCTGCACTGAAATACAGTCAAAGATAAAAATGTAATGGGCTGTCAACTCATCCTCGATGTTGTTATACGTTCCAATTTATCTGTTAATCTGCTGATGTAGGGGCAATAAATTGCAATTTATTGCATATAAGTTTAATAAAATACATTTTGGGTGGTGGAGCGGAGATACGGATGGAGGTGTAAGGCATTCCTTTCATCTACTAGCCTGCAGGTCACCCTTGGGTTAGGCGTAGCACCTGCTTAGCACCACCCCCCACCCCGATCAGGATCATGTGACGCCATGGGAGCAGGTGATGGATGGTCGTACAAACAGCAGGTGCTGGTTATGCGACCACTGACGCCAGGAGGAGTATTGATAATGGCTGGGGTCACCCGTCTCGTAAAGACACGGCCCAGAAGAAAGCAATGGCAAACCACTTCTGTAGAAAAGATGGCCAAGAACAATCATGGTCATGGATAGAGAGGGGGAGATCACAAGCACCCACGTCATACTACACCACACCAGTTGTGTCTTTATAAAAGTTATTTCTAACTATAAAATCCTGTGTCATGTAAATTAGCTGGAACCATGCTCAGCCATTCACCGATCCCATTATTGTCCTGTGTTCAGTACTTATACACTAGGTTTTTAAACTTTCTCCTGCAACTACAGACTTTGGATGAGGAGATTTCCAAAGATTCACTGCCCTCAAGTGGTCAACGCTTTGAAATGATTTAAATGGCTTTGCCAATTGCTTTCAAATGAGAATTAAATATTCTAACCGCGCTATGTTTAATTCCATGCCTGATTTCTATTCTCTCACTATAATGTCAGTTGATTAATGCTAACATCATTCTTATATTTTATAACAAAAGTAAAAAAGCACAATCGATTTCTTGACTTCGAGACCTACTGAGTAAGCAGCGGAGCACCCTTTCGAACAGATTCATTCAGCTCTGCTGTCACAAGGATCTTTACAGAAAATCTTCCCTACCAAATGCAATTAGCATATACAGCAGTTCATTTCTGTGCGACAGGAGAACACACATAATAGTCTCTGTTTTATTATTTTGTACATTATTGCAAATGATCGCACATTGGTAAATTATTGTGTACCTTATCATTACCTATTTTATTATTAGTTAAGTCTGCACACTGCTAAGTGTTTTTTTAAACGTTGCTGCCGTAGCAAAAGAATTTCCCACTTGGGATCAATAAAGTATTTATTATTATTAAACTAAAGTACCAGCTTAAACCTTCTCTCAAGGTTAATGGGAGAATTCTTAGCAGTGTGGAGGAACAGAGGGACTCTGGGGTCCACATCCATAGATCCCTCAAAGTTGCGGTGTAAGTTTGTAGGGTTAAGAAAGCGTGTTGGCCTTCAATAATTATAAAGCACTGAATTCAAGAGCCGCGAGGTAATGTTGCAGCTGTATAAAACCCTGGTTAGACCACAGTTGGACTATTGTGTTCCCTTCTGGTTGCCTCATTTAAAGGATGTGGAAGCTTTAGAGAGGGTGCAGAGGAGATTTACCAGGATAAATGCTGCCTGGGTTAAAGAGCTTGCCTTATGAGGGAAGGTTGAGTGAGTTGGGGCTTTTCTCTTTGGACCAAAGGAGGATGAGAGGTGACCTAATAGAGGTGTATAAGATGAAAACAGGCGTAGATAGAGTGGACAGCCAGCACCTTTTCCCCAAGGTGGCAACGGCTAATCCAGGAGAGCATACTTTTATGGTAATTGGACAAAATTATAAGGGAATGACAGAGGAAGGTTTCATTTTTACAGAGAGCGGTGAGTGCCGGGGATGGTGGGAAAGGTAGATACATCAGGGACATTTAACAGACTTTTAAAGAGGCATATAGATGAGCAAAAAATGGAGTTGCTTTGTGGGAGGGAAGGGTTAGATTGATCTTGGACAACTATCACACCAGTGCCCAGCTGAAGCAGGGTGAGCTGCCCTAACAACTATTACCCAGTGACTACAGTGACGAAGTGCTTTGAGAGGTTGGTCATGGCTAGAACTCCTGCCTAAGCAAGGAACTGGACCCATTGCAATTTGCTCGTCACCACAATAGGTCTACTGTGTATACGATCTCATTGGCTCTTTACACGGCCCTGGATCACGTGGACAACACTGTTACTTGCATCAGGCTACTGATTATTGACTACAACTCAGTGTTTAACACAATCTTTCCAACAACTCTGATCAAAAAACTCCAAGAGCTGAGCTTCTGTGCGTCCGTCTGCAACTACATTCTCAGCTTCCTCACTGGAAGACCACACTCCTTTGTGGATCAGAAATAACATCTCCTCCTCACTGGCACTCAACACCGGGGCACCTCAACGATGTGTGCTTAGTCCACTGCTCTACTCCCTCTATATCCATGACTGCGTGGCATGGCACTGCTCAAATACCGTCTATAAGTTTGCTGATGATACAGCTGTTGCTGGCAGGATCTCAGATCAGGAGTCTGAGCAAATTTGGTACATCACCAAAGACGCTCGCAAATTTCTACAGATGTGCCATGGAGGGCATTCTAACTGGCTGCATCACCTTCTAGTATGGGACGAGGCTGGGAGGGGGACACTGCACAGAGTCGAAATAAGCTGCGGAAAGTCGTGAACTCAGTCAGCTCCACTGTGAGACTAGCCTCCATAGTATCCAGGACATCTTCAAGGTGCGATGCCTCAAAAAGATGGCAACCATCACTAAGGAAATCCCACCACCCAGGACATGCTCTCCTCATTGCTACCTTCAGGAAAGAAGTATTGCAGCCTGAAGGCACACACTCAACGATTCAGGAATAGCTAGTTCCCCTCCGCCATCAGATTTCTGAATGGTCATTGGGCCCATGAACACTACCACATTACTTTTTCTTTTTTCCTTCTTTTTTTGCACTACTTATTTAACTTTAAATATTATATAGATACACACACACGCACGCACGCACACACACACACACTTCTTACTGTAATTGTTCTGATTCTGATCTTGCAGCAGGTTAAAGGGTCAGCATGGCCCGTAGTGCCTGTAACGTTCTATGTTCTAAAGGCCTTTCAGAAGGCCTTTGACAATGTGCCACACGAGGCTGCTTACTGGCATGGTTAGAGCATTGGCTGATTAGTAGGAGGCAGCAAGTGGGAATAAAAGGATTCTTTACTGGTTGGCTGCCAGGGACTCGTGCTTTTCCACAGGAGCTGGGACCGCTTCTTTTATATCAATGTATGTCAATGATTTAGATGATAGAATAGAAGGCTTTGTTGCCAAGTGTGCAGATATATGAAGATTGGTGGAGGGGCTGGTAGTGTTGAGAAAACGCTGCAGAAGGACTTAGGCAGATTAGGAGAATGGGCAAGAAAGTTGCAAAAGAAATACAACGTTGGAAAATGTATGGTCATGCTAAAGAATGACCATTTCTTCTATGTATGGTGGAAGAAATAAAAGTGCAGACTATTTTCTAAACAGGGAGAAAATCCAAAAATCTGAGATTAAATGGACTTGGGAATCCTTGTGCAGAACATCCCAATGTTAGTATTCATTTCAAGAGGTCTGGAATACAAGAGCAGGGATGTGACGCTGAGGCTTTATAAGGCACTGGCGAGACCTCATCTTGAGTATTGTGAACAGTTTTGGGCCCCTCATCTAAGAAAAGATGTGCTGGCATTGGAGAGGATTCAGAGGAGTTTCATAAGGATAATTCCGGGAAAGAAAGAGTTATTATATGAGGAACTTTTGATGGCTCTGGGTCTGTACTTGCTGGAATTTAGAAGGATGAGGTGGGATCTCATTGAAACCTTTTGAATATTGAAAGGCCTAGACAGAGTGGATGTGAAAAGGATGTTTCCCACAGTAGGGGAGTCTAGGACAAGAGGGCACAGCCGCAGGATCGAGGGGCGTCCATTTAAAACAAACGCGGAGAAATTTCTTTAGCCAGAGGGTGGTGAATTTATGGAATTTGTTACCACAGGCAGCTGTAGAGGCCTGGTCATTGGGTGTATTTAAAGCAGAGTTCAATAGGTTCTTAACTGGTCATGACATTAACATTAAAGGGGAGTGGGGCTGAGGAGGGAAAGATGGATCAGCCATGATTGAAATGGCCTAATTCTGCTCCTATGTCTTATGGCAAAAAATCCTGCAGGTGCTGAAAGCCTGAAACAAAGATGGAAAATTCTGGTGATACTGAGCAGGTCAGGAAGTATTTGTAGAGTGAGAAATAGAATTAGTATTTCAGGTCAATTACAATCTACCATAAGAACAGCAGTGAAAAAATGTGATAAGTTGCAGAAAAGAGGGAGGAGTGGAGAGATCAAAAGCAATGTCTATAACAGTAACACCTTCTCCTGACAGAGCAATCCTGATCAACAAGTCTTCAGCTCCCTCTCTCAGGTAATGGCAAAAGTGTCGCCTGGTTCTTCAGTCTTCACTCTTTCACAGACATTTACTTCCCCACCCTTCCCTTGCCGACCCCTGAAAAGTTCACTTTATTTCTCTCCTTAACCCGATCTGCAGAATGTTTCTGGCATTTCCTATCCTTTATTATACCATTCGGTAAAATCTCAAGGCTGGTGCTGCATACCAAAGTGCCCGTTGTGGTTTATGAAGAGCTCTGTAACGGTGTACGCAATAACAGTGCGAGCTGGGATCTCCAATGCAACACCAATGTCCTTCGTTACAGCACCGTCATCGTCTACCGAAACCTACAAAACAAAACAGGATGAAAGGTGTTGCAAGATCAGAATATAAGATCATGAAAAGCACTGGACGTGAAGCACTTCCAGCAGTTGTGCAGGTATATACAAACACTCCCCCTTTGATCTACTCTGTGGATCTACTAGTCAGCATTTAACAGAACATGGAATCAGTTTATGGCAACACTATTTATTAAGATATTGCACGGAACAGACCCTTCTGGCCCTCTGAGCTGTGCCGCCCAACAATCCCATGATTTAATCCTGGCCTAATCACGGGACAATCTACAATTACCAATGAACCTCCGACTGGTGCATATTTGGAATGCGGGAGGAAACCCACGCGATCACGGGGAGAACGTACGTACTCTTTACAGACTGCAGCAGGACACCGAGCCCCGAACGCTGGTGCTGTAAAGTGCTACTCCATGTTGCTATGCAACTGTGCCTCCCCTCCGCCCCAGGAATGGTAAGATAAGGAAACAGAGGCAAAGTGCCCCTCAGTTCCCCATTACCAAACTCTGACACTGGATTCACATCCAATGGAAAAGCTGGGGATCAAATGCAATGGCACCCGACTGCAACTTAATGCATGACTTTAGCACTCCAAAGTGGAAGCATGGAGATCAGAAGCCGGCCTGCCTCTGTGATATAGGGAAAGAATGGTGATGGCTAATAACTAGTCAACACTGATGTCTATTGTGCTAACGTGATAACAGGGAAACACAGACAAATCCAAGTAGTAGATACGTGGATTCTCTGCTGCTGGAGAAGGAGCTTGTGTAGCCTATCACTGAGCCCAGAGGGTAGGCCTCTGTGGTCGAGCAGTATGATGTCGGAAGATGTTACTGAGGTTCTGCGTTAATGGATTTGGACAATGGACTACGGACTTTTTCAGGCTTATGGTTTCCATATTCTGTGTTCTTGCCTGTTCTTTTTTGTTGTTTTGTGTGGAGGAGGGGGTTTGGGGGGGGGGTCAATGTTCTTATTGCACATTTGTGCACGGGGGGGGTGGTTTAAAGGGGGTTAGTGTTCCCGTTGCGTTCCATGTGGGGGAGGGAGTTTTGGGGTTAATGTTCCTGGTGTGTTTTTATTTGTTTATTTGTGTGGGATGTGGGATTTGGACATCAATATTCTTGCGCATTTTTGTTAGTATTTTGTGGGGGGGGAGGGGGATTTGGGGGCCGATGTTCTTGTGTTTTGTGCGGGAAGAGGGGAGCTTGGGGGAGGGGGTTGATGATTGTATTGCTGCTCTTTCTTGTGTGGGAAGGGGGTGGGTTTGTTGTTTCTCTTCGAACTGACTTCCATGGTTTTCTTTGTTTCGTGGCTATCTGGAGAAGACGAATCTCAGAGTTGTATACTGCATTCATACTTTGAAAATAAAGTGAACCTATGAACCTTTGGAATGCAACAGTGACGACGTCCAAGTTCCAGGAACTTCATTACTTACGTTATAACATGCATCATAATAGAAAATTGGACTTACTGTTAGATCTGTGGATATAATCATTTTACTCTGTAATCAGGTCCTGATCTGTTAATTAATTACAGTATTTCTTTCTGAAAACCACCATTCTGTTATCAAAATGTGATTTTAGTGGTAACCTCATTAACCAAGAGTGTAAAAGTAGCACCAATTTCATGCTCAGGTAGATCAGTTTTTGTTGGTCTCCCGATGTGCAGTTTTTAAATAAATCACCTATTATTTGAACGCCAACTCCATGTGATATTTCAGTTTGTTATGACATGCTGTATCCATGAACGGATCTCTCCAGCAAAGCTGACAAATAGACATACAATCCAGTCCAACAGATGATTTTAGCAATATCAAAGATAAGTAAGCACACTTCAACTTACCTTTAATATTTTGGTTTTGAGTCCCATTGAGCTGCCACACTTTTCTTCAATCTGAGTGTGTTCGGAAATAGAGCACTTCTGCAACGTGATAACCTTTTCACTTACTATGCACAATATTTTGTTTCTTTTCTCACAAACTTGTTGGACAAAGGGGTGGTTCAACTGTATAGTGCTGGAATAGTAACCAAGAAGATAGATTAAACGTGTCAATGTCACATATCTGGCTCGAGAGGTTTGATAACCAGGGTCAGGATATTCTAGAAAATGGTTACTTAAATATTGAAAATGGCCTTAGATATTCTAGAAAATATTCTAGTAACTGCCCTTGAAAATGGCATTTAAGGGTCTAGAAATATCCCAGAAATTGCCTTTGATAAACCTAGAAAAGTTCTAAAAAATTGCCCTTGAAAATAGGCTTTGCTGTTCTAAAAAATATTCCAGAAATTGTCTTTGGAAATGGCCTCTGATAGTCTAGAAAATGGTTATTTATTGCTTCGGAAGATTGTGATCCTACCCAACTCAGTAGTGACCTGTGGACACCACTCCTGGCCAAGTCAGAAGCTGTTGGCTATAGGCTTGTTCTGGATTCTGACATGCAGTGCAGAGTAATGAGGTGCTGCACTGTCAGAGGTGCCGATCTCCAGTGAAATGCTAATTAAGACACTGACCTCCCCAGCTTCATCAAGGCACAATTCACCCCCCTGTCGAGGACATCTTCAACAGATGGTGTCTCAGAAGGCAACATCCATTGTTAAGGCCACAAGACATAGCGTCGGATTAGGCCATTTAACCTATCGAGTCTCCTCTGCCATTCCGTTATGGGAGATTCATTGATTCCCCCCCACCCCAACCCCTCAACCACATTTACCTGCCTTTGCCCCATAACCTTTGACAGCCCTACTAATCAAGAATCTATCAACCTGATTTAAATATACCCAATGACTTGGCCTCCATAGCAGTTGTGGCAATGAATTCCACAGATTCAGCACCCTCTGGTAAAAGGTATCCCTCTTTATCTCTGTTCCAATGGGATGTGCTTCTATTCTGAGGCAAGCACTCTCGCCATCTGGGACAAGCCTTCTTCTCAATATTCCCATCAAAGAAGTGGGACAAGAGCCTTCAGACCCACACTCAATATTTTAGGAATGGCTTCTTCCCCCTCCACCATCAGATTTCTCAGTGTCCATGGGCGCTTTTCCATTGCTGGAGGTGTAGACGATGATAAGAGGCACGGATCGAATGGACAGACAGAGACTTTCTATGAGGGCAGAAATGACTAATACAGGGGTGTATAATTTTAAAGTAATTGGAGGGAAGTATGGGGGAATGTCAGAATTAGTTATTTTTACACAGAGTTTGGGGGGGGGGGGGGGGAGGGGTACATGGTGGTAGAGCCAGGTACATTAGGGACATTTAGGATACCCTTAGATAGGCATATGGATGATAGAAAAATGGAGGGTTATGAGGAAGGGAAGGGTTAGATTGATCTTGGAGAAAGCTCAAAGATCAGCACGGCATCATGGGCCAAACAGCCTGTAACGTGTCGTAGTGTTCTATGTTCTAAACCTCACTATTCCTTTTGTAACTCATCATAAGTTTTATGTTTTGCACTGTTCTGCTGCCACAAAACGAATTCAAGACATCAGCACTGTCTGCAAAAGTCTTAGGCACATATATATATAGCTAGGGTGTCTAAGACTTCTGCACAGTACAGTATTTGTCACTGTGGAATGCAGAACACATTTGTAAATCTGGTGGGAGAAAGGGATGTTGGGAATCAAGGTTGGAACGCTGCAGGAGGGGTGTGGGACAGGGGGGCAGAGAAAGAGTGCCGGGGGGGTGGGAGTGGCATGGGTGCAGACACAGCCAGCCCTGAGTCACCGGGCAAGTAACTTGATTCCAAACAATTGGTTTATTGATCATTACAGAATGTCTCTCTGGTGCTTCTCAGTCCAGCCCCTCTCCTTTCCCCTTTTCCCAAACATGATTCCCCCTCGCTTTGTCCCCTTCTCACTGTCGGTCCACAATAGAGACCCATATGAGTATCAGGTTTATCATCATTTGGGTCATGACATTTGTTTTCTCTTGCTACAGTACAGCGCAATACATAAAATTACTACAGTACTGTGCAAAAGTCGTAGTCATCCTAGCTGTATATGTGCCTAAGAGTTTTGCACAGTACTGTATATTCAGTGGCCACTTTTTTTGATATATCCAGTCAGTTTTCTCCTGTTGTAGCCCATCCACTTCAAGGTTCAATGGTATTCAGAGATGCGCTGCCCCACACAGATATTGTAACACATGGTTATTTGAGTTACTGTCGCCTTCCCGTCAGCTTGTACCTGTTTGGGCATTTTTCTGTGACCTCTTTCGTTAACAAGGTGTTTTCACCGAGAGAACTGCTGCTCACTTTTATTTTTCACACTATTCTCTGTGAACTCTAGAGACTGTTGTGGGTGAAGATCCCAGGAGATCGCAGTTTCTGAGATACTCCAACCTCCCCGTCTGGCACCAACAACCATTTCACAGTCACATTTCTTCCCCATTCTGATGTTTGACCTGACGAACAACTGAACCTCTTGACAAGGTCTGCATGCTTTCAGGCATTGAGATGCTGCCACATGATTGGCTGACGACTGCAGATTTTTGTCTTAATGAGCTGGTGTACCAGGTGTAGCTAATAAAGTGACAGCTGAGTGTATGTCAGTGATGATAAACCTGATTGTCAGTTTGTTTCCCCACATAAACACAAACAAAGATAGAGGTTTTAAAAAAAGCTTTACCTTTTCTCAACTATTTTCAAGAACTGTTGTAAGTCTATTTCTTGTTTCTGTAAGTCCCCAAACGAAGATTTTAGCTCCACAGCATCCTGGCCTTCTAGATCGAAGCTTAAATTTGCAAATTTTGTGTCTGCGCTCGCCTCCACCTTTTCTCCAAATGTTCCTTCATACTTGAGAAATGTGGATTCTGTGACAACTGCAAAAACAAAATCCTTTTCAGTTCAACAACTGAATGCACAATGTGAGCATTTAACTATTGACAACATGAGCTTGGTTCCCAGCATGCTTTACGATAAACAGTTCTTAAGGCAATTGTTCTAGTGACATCTGATAAACATCAGAAAGATTTATGCTTCTGATGAATTTAGGTTTATAAAATACAATCAAAATTACAAAATTCTGAACGCAGAAAATCTAATTTCATTTGTAATACAGGGCATAATGAGTAGACTGGTGAACAGGATAGAAATAACAATTTTCTAGGCTAGTGCACTGCATCCATTTCTGCTCTTCGACTTTTAGGGGGAACTTGGAGGTCCCAGAGGAAGTGAAGACATGAAGAAAAGATTGTCTGAAATAATTTCAGAGATGAGCAATTCAGCTACAAGATTACATTGGAAAAGATTGCTGCTGCAGCCTAACCACTTCATGGGTCGACATGTTGTGTGTCAGTGACGCTCTTCCCACACACCACTGTTGTAACGCGTGGTTAAATGAGTTATTGTTACCTTCCCCTCAGCTTGAACCAGTTGGGTCATCCTCATGTGACCTCTCTCATTAACAAGGCATTTTCAACCACAGAACTGCCACTCAGTGGTTTTTAAAAATTTTTTTGCACCAGTCTCTGTAAACTCTAGAGCAGGGGTTCCCAATCTGGTGTCCATGGACTCCTTGCTTAATTGTATTGGTCCATGGTATAAAAAAGGTTGGGAGCCCCTACTCTAGAGACTGTTGTGCGTGAAGGTCACAGGAGATCAGCAGTTTCTGAGGTATTCAACCCACTGCAAATGGCACCAACAACCGTTTTACCGTCAAAGTCACTTAGATCACAGTTTGTCCCTATTTCGATGTTTGGTCTGAACAACGACTGAACCTCTTGACTACGTCTGCATGCTTTTATGCATTGAGCCGCTGTCACACAATTAGCTGATCAGATATTTGCTTTAATGAACAGGTGTACAGGTGTACCTAATTAAGTGGCCACTGAGTGTACGTGCTTATTGGTCTGTTGAGGTACATGTGCTAACTTCAAACTGAATTCTCATTTTCTTGATTTCAGCGTTCACTTTATGCAGGTCAACACGAGGAAATCGGCAGGTGCTGGAAATTCAAACAACAACACACACAAAATGCTGGTGGAACGCAGCAGGCCAGGCAGCATCTATAGGGAGAAGCGCTGTCGACGTTTCGGGCCGAGACCCTTCGTCAGGACTAACTGAAAGGAAAGACAGTAAGAGATTTGAAAGTAGGAAGGGGAGGGGAAAATGCGAAATGATAGGAGAAGACCAGAGGGGGTGGGGTGAAGCTGAGAGCCAGACAGGTGATTGGCAAAAGGGATACAGAGCTAGAGAAGGGAAAGGATCATGGGATGGGAGGCAGGTGATTGTTTTAAGCACATTACCTTGAAGACCAAAACTTGTGAGTGGTTAATACTAATGCTAACTAATTAGTGCAGTTAAAAGCTTGCCTGGACCTCTTACAGGGAAGGCTCTTTTGTTGAGATAAAACTTGGTGCAGTCATGGCTGAATATGTTTTTAGCACCACTGGTACAGGAGGAGAGAAAGGGAGGTCTGTTCCATGGTCTTGCTGACATTGAGTGTGAGGTTGTTGTTAAAACAGCACTCAACCAGCCGATCTACCTCACTCCTATATACCCTTCATTGCCAGATGAGCAAACTGTTGGAAGCATCATTACAGGTTGTGTCCTGGTCCGTTTGAATGCGCAAAGTTCAAAGTAAATTTATCATCATAGTACATATGTCATCTGAGGGAAGGGGCTGAGGAGGTGCCAGAGGGCGATTTCTTCACATTCATCTTCAAAACAGCTTAAACTCCTCTTTAATGTTTCTTCTTTCCTTTCTCAAGGTGGCTGGGATTCTGTTGGAGTCCGTGATCTATAGCTGCACTCAAACTCTGGTTCTCCACGGCAGTGGGTGCCCGCTCTTGGAGCTCGCCCAGCGGCCTAGCGTTTTTGATAGCTCCAGGAGCAGCCTGGAAGACGCGTGCCTTCAGGGCCCGATTCTTCACCAGCCTCACCAACTGAAGCGCCGCAGGAGACTAGAACATCAAATCAGCGGCTGCAGCTGTCGGAGGCCTCTGCACTCGAGTGATTGCTCTCTCTCTCTCTCTCTCTGGTGAGAGGAGAGTTTGCTGCCAATTCTTGAGTCGGAGAAATAAAGCGATGCTGCAGACTGTAACATTGAAAAAGCGAGCTGTTGGTCTCCCCTTTCGCCGTGGAAGGAGTGACAACAGAGAGAGAGAGGAAAGAGAGGGGGGAGAGAGAGAGAGAGACAGAGAGACAGAGACTGTTACACATCAAAGTGCTGGTTATGGACTGGAGTTTTTTAATTAACTCTAGATCATACTCTCTCTGGGGGCTTTGCTATTGCTTGCATGGTGGACGGTGGGGAGGGGTGATGCTTCCTGCTTGAACAAGTGGGAGGAGAGGGAGGTTTGATGCTTTGCTGTTGCTTGTGTGGGAGGGTGTGCTTTGGGGTTCTAACATCTTTCTGTCATTCATTCTTTGGGGGGTTTTCTTGTTTCGTGGATGTCTGTGAAGAGTAAGAACTTCAGATTGTACACTGTATACATTCTCTGATATTCAATGCAACCTCCAAACCACTGAATTTCTTTAAGGCATTCACAGTAAATACAAAGAAACACAACAGAACCAATGTAAAAACCGCACACAACAAGACAGGCAAACAACCAGTGTGCAAAAGACTACAAACTGTACATAAATAAAAAAAATCAGGAATGCAAAAAGCTGACATGGGCAGTGGGTCCCTCCCCATCCTTGGTGCTGTTTCAAAAAAGCAGCATTCATCATCGAAGGTCCCACCATCTGGCTGTGCCATCTTCCCATAGCTACGGTCAGCCACAATGTTCAGAAGCCTGAAGTCTTCTTCCTTTCAACCAGTCGCATCTTGAACCAACCTGCACAACCTCCTTCACCACCTTACTCTTGCAACACTATGACCACTTTGCTCTACAAGTGAACTTTGTTATTTTCTGTTTGGTTCTAATTGTGTTCTTTCTTGTATATTAGGCACCTACTGAATATTGAAAGTCCTACAACACGAGAAATTCTGCAAATGCTGGAAATCCAAGCAACACACACAAAATGCTGGAGGAACTCAGCAGGCCAGGCAGCATCGAAGGAAAAGAGCAAACACGGTGAAGGGTCTTGGCCTGAAATATCAATTGAAAGGCCTAGATAGAGTGGATGTTTCCAATAGTGGGAGAGTCAAGGTACAAAGAGCACAGTCTCATAGAAGGACGTCCCTTTAGAACAGATAAGGGGAGGAATTTGTTTAGCAGGGGATGGTGAATCTGTGGAATTCATTGCCATAGACAGCTGTGGAGGCCAAGTCATTGGGTATATTTAAAGCAGAGTTTGATAGATTCTCCATTAGTAAGGGTGTCAAAGGATACCGGGAGAAGGCATTTGAAAATTAAGTTGAGAGGGACAACAAATCAGTTATAATCGAAGAGTGGAGCAGACTCGATGAGCCAGATGGTCTAACACTGATCCTATGTCTTATGGTCTAAGATGCTATTGTTCTCCTTTGAGCAGAGAGGAAATTTAATGGAGTTTATATAGAACTGATAGAGGGAAGCTGATGTCTTAAGGACTTGGGAACATGGATATAAAATTCCGGTCATCCAGGACATGCACTCCTCATTAGTAACATCAATGAGGAGCTACCATAGCTTGAAGACCCACACTCAGCGTTTTAGGAACAGCGTCTTTTCTTCCACCGTCAGATTTCTGAACAGTGCATGAACACTACCGTAGTCTTTTGTTCTCTTTTTGCATTACATATTTTCTATATGTTCTTATTGTAACTTATAGCATTTTTATGCATCGCACTGTACTGCTGCTGCAAAACAACAAATTTCTCAACATATGTCAGTGAACCTGATTCTGATTCTGAAATTTGGGGCAAAAGAGGAAAGGGGGCTGTGAGGATTTTCATATTTATTTATGCACGAAGAACAATTATCCTGTGGAATTCAATTGCGTATAGTGTTGACAGAAGCACAATCATACAAGGCTTTCGAAAACAAGACAATTCTCTAATCCAAATGCCACCTTCTGGTCTCCAGGTGGAATGCAAGAGCTGTTCATAATGCCAGGACATCAACAGTTTCCAAGGTAATCAAACCACCTCATCTGGCACCAACAATCATTCCATGGTCAAAGTCACTTAGATCACAGACTACTTTTCCCGCTCAGCCCTAAAATCTACAACAAATCTCTCAGCAGTGAGACATATATTGGCATTTTGTTCAAGGCACAGCTTTAGACAGTAGTCCCTCTGTACAGGGTATTGCAATGGACCTTTGTGCTCTGTATCAGTTTTCTGTTTAATGACTGACAACTCAGTCAATGTGAATACACAGGGAGCTATTCTTCTCAAAGCCATCATTTGTTCAGATGAGATATCTGTCTAATAGCATTCAAATGTGTGCCGAAGTGGAAAAAAGGCATTGAAACGTGTTGGAATAAAAGTTAAGAGATTCTTTGCCACCACCACCACTGAGGATATCTTCAAGAGATGGCATCTCAAGAAAGGAACAACCATCATCAAGGACCCTCACCATCCAGGACAGGACTCCTTGTCACTACACGATTAGGGGTGGCACGGTTCTGCATGGTTACCGTAACGCTATTACAGCACCAGTTCAATTCCGCCACTGCCTGTAAGAAGTTTGTACATTCTCACCAGGCCCAAAAGCTCAAAGTACATTTACTATTAAAGTATGCCTACATTAGACAACCTTGAGATTCATCTCCTTACAGGCAGCCACAAAACAAGAAGCCCAAAAGAACCCATATAAAAATCCATGTGGGTTTCTTCCAGGTACTCTGGTTTGCTCCCGCGTTCCAAAGACGTGGCAGGTTAGTAGGTTAATTGGTCACGTCGATGTGATTGGGCAGCACACACTCGCTGGGCCAGAAGGGCTGTTACTGTGTTGTATTTCTCAATAAAACTGAGATTAGCTTGCCAGTGTGGTACTGAGGCAGCAAAATACAATCTTTGGAGATGCTGACTTCTGGACAAGACGTTAACTTAGATCACAGATCAGAATCAGGTTTAATATTACTGGTGTATGTTGTGAAATTTGTTGCTTTGTGGCAGCAGTATATTAAATGCATTATAATAAAAGCTATAAATTATAATCAGTATCTGTACAGTATAAACAATTAATGCAAAAACAGAGGGGAAAATATCAAGCGAACACGAGGAAATCTGCAGATGCTGGAAATTCAAACAACACACGTCCAGTCCCTATATACCTCCATCCCCCACCAGGACGGTCTCAAAGCTCTTCGCTTCTTTTTGGATTCCAGACCTAACCAATTCCCCTCTACCACCACTCTCCTCCGTCTAGTGGAATTAGTTCTTACTCTCAATAATTTCTCCTTTGGCTCCTCCCACTTCCTCCAAACCAAGGGTGTAGCCATGGGCACCCGTATGGGTCCCGGTTATGCCTGCCTTTTTGTTGGCTTTGTGGAACAGTCCATGTTCCAAGGCTATACCGGTATCCATCCCCCTCTTTTCCTTCGCTACATCGACGACTGCATTGGCGCTGCCTCCTGCATGCATCCTGAGCTCGTTGACTTCATTAACTTTGCCTCCAACTTTCACCCTGCCCTCAAATTTACCTGATCCATTTCTGACACCTCCCTCTGCTTTCTTGATCTTTCTGTCTCCATCTCTGGAGACAGCTTATCTACTGATATCTACTATAAGCCTACAGACTCTCACAGCTACCTGGACTATTCCTCTTCCCACCCTGTCTCTTGCAAAAATGCTATCCCCTTCTCACAATGCCTCCGTCTCCACCGCATCTGCTCTCAGGATGAGGCTTTTCATTCCAGGACGAAGGAGATGTCGTCCTTTTTTAAACAAAGGGGCTTCCCTTCTTCCATCATCAACTCTGCTCTCAAACGCATCTCTCCCATTTCCCACACATCTGCCCTCACCCCATCCGCCCGCCACCCCACTCGGGATAGGGTTCCCCTTGTCCTCACCTACCACCCCACCAGCCTCCAGGTCCAACGTATAATTCTCCGTAACTTCCACCACCTCCAACGGGATCCCACTACCAAGCACATCTTTCCCTCCCCCCACTTTCATGCTTTCTGCAAGGATCGCTCCCTACGCGATTCCCTTGTCCATTCCCTCCCCCCCCCCCCCCCCGCTTTCCGCAGGGATCGCTCCCTACGCAACTCCCTTGTCCACTCGTCCCCCCCATCCCTTCCCACCGATCTCCCTCCTGGCACTTATCCTTGTAAGCTGAACAAGTGCTACACCTGCCCTTACACTTCCTCCCTCACCACCATTCAGGGCCCCAGACAGTCCTTCCAGGTGAGGCGACACTTCACCTGTGAGTCGGCTGGTGTGGTATATTGCGTCCGGTGCTCCCGGTGTGGCCTTTTATATATTGGTGAGACCCGACGCAGACTGGGAGACCGTTTTGCTGAACACCTACGCTCGGTCTGCCAGAGAAAGCAGGATCTCCCAGTGGCCACACATTTTAATTCCACGTCTCATTCCCATTCTGATATGTCTATCCATGGCCTCCTCTACTGTCAAGATGAATCCAAACTCAGGTTAGAGGAACAACACCTTATATACCGGCTGGGTAGCCTCCAACCTGATGGCATGAACATTGACTTCTCTACCTTCCGTTAATGCCCCTCCTCCCCTTCTTATCCCATCCCTGATATATTTAGTTGTTTGTTTTTTTCTCTCTCTCTGCCCATCACTCTGCCTGTTCTCCATCTCCCTCTGGTGCTCCCCCCTCCCCCTTTCTTTCTCCCGAGGCCTCCCGTCCCATGATCCTTTCCCTTCTCCAGTTCTGTATCACTTTCGCCAATTACCTTTCCAGCTCTTAGCTTCATCCCACCCCCTCCGGTCTTCTCCCATCATTTCATATTTCCCCCTCCCCCCACTACTTTCAAATCTCTTAGTATCTCTCCTTTCGGTTAGTTCTGACGAAGGGTCTCGGCCCGAAACGTCGACAGCGCTTCTCCCTATAGATGCTGCCTGGCCTGCTGTGTTCCACCAGCATTTTGTGTGGAAAATACCAAGGAAGTGCTCATGGGTTCA
Source organism: Hemitrygon akajei (assembly GCF_048418815.1). Classification (NCBI taxonomy): domain Eukaryota; kingdom Metazoa; phylum Chordata; class Chondrichthyes; order Myliobatiformes; family Dasyatidae; genus Hemitrygon; species Hemitrygon akajei. The sequence goes on from NC_133143.1 coordinate 59,633,988, forward strand.
TTGTCCATTCTGAAATACGATGACAGGGGAGGAAGCTGTTCCTGAAACGTTGAGTATGCGTCTTTAGGTTCCTACATTATACCTCTTTCTTGATGGTAGCAGTGAGAAGAGACGACGATCGGGATGATGGGAGTCCTAAAAAATGGATGTCGCCTTTCTGAGGCATCACCTTTTGAAGGTGCCCTTGATGCTGGAGAGGCGAGTGCCCATGGTGGAGCCGGCTGGGTTTACTTCCTTCTGCAGCTTTTTTCCAATCTTGCGTAGTAGTCCCTCCGTACCAGACGGTGATGCATCCAATTGGAATGTTCTCCATGACACATCTGTAGAAATTTGCTAGTGTCTAAGGCGACATACCTAAGCCTCCTCAAACTCCTAATAAAATGTAGCTGTTGTCACGCCTTCTTCGTAATTGCATCAATATGTTGGGGCCAGGATAGATCCTCAGAGACGTTGACACCCAGGAACTTGAAACTGCTCACCCTTTCCACTTCTGATCCCTCAGTGAGGACTGGTGTGTTCCTTCGACCTGCCCTTCCTGAAGTCCACAATCAATTCTTTGGTCTTTAATGATGTCGAGTGCAAGGTTGTTGCTGCGGCACCACTTAACCAGCTGATCTACCTCACTCTTGTACACCTCCTCGTCACCATCTGAAAATCTGCCCTCAACAGTTATGCTGTCCGCAAATTTATAGATGGTTATCGAGCAGTGCCTAGACACACAATCATGGGTGTAGAGAGAGTAGAGCAGTGAACTGAGCTTGCGTCCTTGAGGTATGCTGGCGTTAATTCAGAAAGTATGGAAACAGGTTATTCAGATCAACTAGTCCATGCAAGTGAGTGGGCACCCTTCTATTAATTGTCCAGAGCCCTCTTCACTGAAGCAATTCAAGAGCTCATCAAGACTTTTCTGAGCTGTGCTGGTAAACCTGTTTCAATTACTCTCTCAAGCAGTGCATTCCAAGTAGTTATCATTCTCTACATGAAGTTGGCTCCCCTCAATCCTCTCTATTTTTAAAAAAAATCTTAAATCTACGTATGCCCTCAAGTTTTATTTACTTCTGAAAATGTGAACAGTTTTCTGCAGTCTACCCTATCTTTAACCCTGATAATTTCAAAGTAAATTTATTATAAAAGTACATCCAGTATAAAGTACTGTGCAAAAGCCTTGCTTATATGGTTTCAGATGGAATGGCCTCCGCTGAGACCTGATCTCAACAACACCGAAGCCGGCTGCGAATACCTGGAGAGACAGAGCAAGCAAGACAGCCAAGGTCTGTACAAGAACTATGGCAAGTTCGCAAGATGCTTGGAACAACTGACCAGTTGTTATTTTCTTATAAAACTGCACGACAGTGTATTAAGAGAACTGATGCAGTTTGAAAGGCAAAGGCTGGTCGCGCCAAATATTGATTTGATTTAGTTTTTTTTCACTGCTTGTTATAGTGCATTTTTTGGTAATTAGAAACTTTGCATTTCATTATTTCTGAAAGCATCTTCGTTTTACAGAATTTACACGTGCCCAAGACTTTTGCACAGTTGTGTACATCACCATGTACTACCCTGAGATTCCTTTTCTTGCAGGCATTCACAGGAAAACAACAGACTCAATGAAAAACTACACACAAAGACTAACAACCAGTGTACAACAGATGATGAACTATGCATATAAAAATGAACAAGTAATACTGAGAACGTGAGTTGTAGAGTTCTTCAAACCGAGTCCACAGATTGTGGAATCAGTTTAGAGGTCAGGTGAGTGAGGTTATCTATGCTGGTTTAGGAGCCTGATGATTCATTGTACAGGGATTTGATTACATTTAGTACAGAGATTTTAATCATATGTATGAAACAAAAAGCACATCAAATTGCCATAACTCCTCCTTTGTGACAATGGACAGAAAGAGACAATGTAAGTGATAATGCTGTATCTTAAGTCAGCACGGGGTGCTGGCACAGCAAGGAACAGCACAAATGAATCATGGCACATGGGGTTACTGAACAAGCTGTATCAACATGCTGAAGGGGGAGGGATGAAAATGATTTGTTCAGTGGTTGCATGATACTGCAGATGCAGGGAGTGAGACAGAAGGATCTACTCTATTGATATGGAGGTTGGTGGAATGGAAGGTTAACATAAAGACAAATGTTAGCTTTATTTGTACATCGAAACATACAGTGAAATGTATCATTTTGCGTTGACGACCAACACAGTCCGAGGATTGTGCTGGGGGCAGCCTGCAAGCGTCTCTATGCTTCTGGCGCCAACATAGCACGTCCACAACTTGCTAATCCTAACCTGTGCCTCTTTGGAACGTAGGACGGAACAAGGGCACCGGGAGGAAACCCACTTGGTCACGGGGAGAAGGTCAAAACTCCTTACAGATAGTGGGGGGGGGGGGGGAGATTGAATCCTGTTCGGTGATCACTGGTGCTGTTAAGTGATTGTGCTACTTTACTGTACCATGATACTAAATCAAAGGAAACTTTGTTATAATGATCAGCTTAAAAATCATCCCAAGTTCCTATACCCGATGCCCCGTTTCAACTTCATTCCATTCCTTCTGCTGCCCTAGAGTAATCTTGTTCATGTTTAGCTGCCATAGCTTTCCATCATCTTCCCTGACATTAATTCAGCAGGTCAGTCAGCATCTATGGTGAGGAATGAACAGTTGATGATACGGCCCGAGACCTTTCACTGGGACATTTCTTTTTACCACTGAAGCAGCAGCTTGGTCAGCAATCCAGATGAGACTTCAAATGGACACCAAGCAAGTCAACACCCACCAAGTTATTAGACTAGAGCTGGCCTTGATTCCTGGCAAGGTAGGTTACTAATTTTGACGTTTTATTTTCACATTGTCACAATCGACAGTGAGAGAAACTTGCTGATAAAAATGACAATTGCATTTCTTGCCATATATGAATCACTTGCTAAATTCTTTTGAATGTAATTTGAGTGTAATTATATACGTCCAACCAGGTTTTTACTCTTACCTCATTTGGAGTGTTTGAGCAGCAGCAGAAGATCAAATCAGCATTTTATCCGCCTCTCTGCCACCTCGGAACAGTATTCAAAATATCAAGTTCTTTAGAACAATCGTTCTAATTTTTGGGCTCACCTCACAACTCTTTAGTTCATACTGTAAAACCTATTTCTACGGAAACATCACATGGCACTAATGCTGTACATCTCACGAAGTGAAAAACTGGGAGGTGATTTGTGGAAAAGGTAAAGGGCTGAAGATGAAGGGATCTGATAGGAGCAAAGTGATTGGGGGCTGACCCCCCCCCCCCATTGGTGCTGCCCTCTGGTGTTCACTCGGAGAAAGACAAGCTCGATTGCGTAGGTCTACGGCTGCACTAATGTGTGATGAGGACTGCTGTGGCTTGTTCTTGCAGAAACATGGCTCCAGGACACTATCCCATTCACCACTGATCTACAGCTTAGTTACCTGGGACTGGGGCTGCATCATTTTTTCTGACTATATATATTTTTTCTGCTATTGTAACTTTATGTGCCATGTGCTGAGTATGACTGTTGGTACTGAGTTTTGCACCTTGGCCCTGGAGCAACACTGCTCTGTTTGGCTGTATTCATGCATATGGTTGAATGACAATCAAACGTGAACTTCAGAGAAAGGTAAGGAGGGGCACCAGCGCAAAGTGATGGGCAGATAAATGAAAGGGAAGGGGTAAGAGGGGAGCCAGAATAGCGAATCACTTCATTCCCTCCTCCCCCACTTATCCACCTTCCCTCTCACCTGGTCTCACCTATCACCTACCAACTTGTCCTCCTTCCTGTCCCCCACCCTTTTATTTTGGCTTCTTCCCCCCCCCCCTTCTTTTCCAGTCCTGATGAAGGGTCTCGGCCCGAAAAGCCAACTGTTTATTCCCCTCCACAGTTGCCGAGTTCCTCCACCATTTTGCGTGTTGCTCTGGATTTCCAGCATCTGCAGAACATTTCACAAAGTTCCTATAATCAGCAGTTGTATGTTAGCAAAACTCCATACCAGGTTTGATGGGTGCATTGCCAGTCAATATTTCGTGAAGGGTAAATGAAGAGGGGTGATATTTGGGCTTCTGCCAGAACCATCCTGCTTTCTTCTTGGTTACCAAGCTCAAGAGCTGCAGCTTATCGGAATCATTCAGGCTGTTGACCGGAATCAGTTCGCCGCTGCTTTCGATCTGCTTTACAAAACTACTCGCTGCCTTTGCAAACATTTTGAAATATTATTCATGAACCTACAAAATAAACATAAACAGTGACAAAAGATTGATTAAACAAAAACACCAGTACATTTGGAGAGATTATACAGAGAAAAAATTATGTTCAAGTTTAATTATCATTCAACCATACATGAATACCCACGAATACAGTCAAATGAAACACTGTTATTCCATGGCTCAGGTGCAAAACACAGTACCAACATTCATACACAGCACAAGGCACTTACAGTGCATATAAAATAGCAGAAAATACAATCATACAAAAAAAAAATCCAAGTCCCGGACTCCATGAATGATGCAGCAGTCTGCAGTCAATCAGTATACAACTTGTCTTCTGCTGAGTGACCACTAGAGGACAGCACCGACTCCAGCATGCACGCCACACCACACCACCTCCTGCGCTCTGGGGGAGTGCTCTGACTGAAATGACTTGTACTGTCCAGACAGGCAAACTTTGCAACAATCTACAAGCGGCAAACGAAATCAGCAAGCTCCAATCCTGGTCTGGACCTTGTCTGGTGTCTCAGGGCTGGGTGAGTCTGCACCCGTGCCACCCTCACCCCTGGCACCTCTTCTCTGCCACCTGTCCCACACCCCTCCCGTGGTGCTCCAACCTCGCGGTTCCCGACATCCTTTGCTCCCGCCAGATGTACAATCTCGCTCCCTGTTTCACATTGACAAATATGGTGCTGTGCAAAAGTCTGAGGCCCTTTGACTCTGAGGCAGCACTGATAATACGATGACCTCTCTCCTACAGAAGAGATCAATTGATAGAGATCTGTCTTGAAACCAGAAAGGAATTTTGAGAATGCTTTCTTTTATTCCACAACAGAGGGAATCAGGACTTTTACCCTAATTTTTGTTGCAAAGTAAGATTGCATTGGTGAGTGTTAATGCAAAATCCATCAATATGTAGACATTTTACAGAACCCTTTCAATAGTATTTTCAAAGACGATGATAAAAGGTTGCTTTGAAAAATCTACGGCTTTACAATGTTTACAAATACTACTCTATTTTAATTAAAATGATGGAAATACTCAGCTGGTCAGGCAGCATCTGTGAAGAGAGCAACTGAATTAATGTTTCAAATCAGTCACTCTTTAATTAATAGTAAATGTTATTTATTATTTATTGAGCTACTTAGTGCTGCACCACCCAGCAACCCCTGATTTAATCTTAGCACAAACATGGGACAATTTACAATGACCAATTAACCTAGCAACCGGTATGTCTTTGGACAACACGGATGGAAAGCGTGCAAGGGAGCCGGCTGGATTCGAACTCAGGACCTTCCGCCCCAAAGTCCAGCGCTGATGCAACTACGCCAGCTATATTTTATATATATTATAATATATATACACACAAATCTTTAGGGAGCGGTGTCTCAGAAAAGCAGCGTCCATTATCAAGGACACCCAGCACACAGGGCCTGTCCTTTTCTCACTGTTACCATCAGGTAGGAGATACAGAAGCCTGAAGGCACACACTTAGTGATTCAGGAACAGCTTCTTCCCCTCTGCCATCCGATTCCTAAATGGACATTGAAGCTGTGGACATTACCTCACCTTTTTTTAAATATACAGTATTTCTGTTTTTTGCACATTTAAAAAAATCTATTCAATGCACATAATTGACTTGTTTATTTATTGTTTTATTTTATTTATTATTATTTTTCTCTCTCTCTCTGCTAGATTATGTATTGCATTGAACTGCTGCTGCTAAGTTAACAAATTTCACATCACATGCCGGTGATAATAAACCTGATTCTGAAATAGGCTCGTGCACAAGAATTCAAATTCTAATTGACTTTATTTCTTACTTCCTTCACATACGAGGGGTGATTGATAAGTTTGTGGCCTAAGGTAGAAGGATTCAATTCTAGAAAACCTAACACATTTATTTTTCAGCATAGTCCCCTCCTACATGTACACACTTAGTCCAGCGGCCGTGGAGCATACGGATCCCTTCTTTGTAGAAGTCGGCATCTTGGATCTCCAGAAGGGGTCCACAGCATGGGGTGATTGATAAGTTCATGGCCTAAGGTAGAAGGAGATGAGTTTTTATCTTCAAACTTTCTGTATTTTTCACTCAAAGAGTTGAACTGCACGTGCATGTAACGAGAGCTGTATAACTCATCTCCTTCTGCCACAAACTTATCAATCACCCCTGCTGTGGACCATTTCTACACAGAAGGGATCCGTATGCTCCACGACCGCTGGACTAAGTGTGTAAATGTAGGAGGGGACTATGTTGAAAAATAAATGTGCTAGGTTTTCTAAAATTGACTCCTTCTACCTTAGGCCTCAAACTTATCAATCACCCCTCGTACATGAGTAAAAACCTTTACGTTAGGTCTCTGTCTGAATACGCAATGGGCAAATTATAGTAATTTGTAATAAATAGTATGTACAGTAAGGTATATAACAGAACAGTCAATATAGACACAATTATGTCAGTGTGAATTAATCAGTCTGATGGCCTGGTGGAAGAAGCTGTCCCGGAGCCTGTTGGTCCTGGCTTTAATGCTGCGGTACCGTTTCCCGGATGGTAGCAGGGCTGGAACAGTTTGTGGTTCCAGTGACTCGGGTCCCCAATGATCCTTCAGGCTGTTTTTATGCACCTGTTGCTGTAAGTGTCCTGAATAGTAGGAAGTTCACATCTACAGAAGCACTGGGCTGTCCGCACCACTCTCTGCAGAGCCCTGTGATTGAGGGAAGTACAGTTCCCATACCAGGCAGTGATGCAGCCAGTCAGGATGCTCTCAATTGTGCCCCTGTAGAAAGTCCTTAGGATTTGGGGACTCATGCCAAATTTCTTCAACCGTCTGAGGTGAAACAGGCGCTGCTGTGCTTTTTTCACCACACAGTATGTACAGACCACGAGGTCCTCAAAGATGACTGAAATATTAAATACACAACCATCCTCAGCTCTTCCAGGTGATCCACAAAGTACTTCATCCCAGGAACAACTTTCAAAGAAAGGTTGAGCGAGCTTGGGCTTTTCACTTCGGTACAAAGGAGGATGAGAGGCAACTTGTTAGAGGTGTATCAGTTTATGAGAAGCATAGATGGAGTAGACAGGGCAAAAGTGGTCAATACCACTAGACATCTGTCTGAGGTGAGCGGAGGAAGGTTTAGGGAAGGTGTCAGAATGTCACATGTAGTTTGTTTTTTTACACAGAGTTGTGTGAGTAACTGGAACTCACTCCTGTGGTTGGTGGTAGAGACTGATGCAATATGGACATTTAAGAAACTCATAGATAGGCACATGGATGTAAGGAAAATGGAGGTTTATGGGTTGTGTAGAAAGGAAGGTTAGATTGATCATGCGGTAGGTTTATATCTCCTTTTAAGCCCATGACCCCTGCTGGGGCATAGACTGCAGTCAGCAGCTCGACAGAGTCCTCTGTCACCGGCCGGTCTTTCAAGTTCCCAGGTGTAGCCCAACTTCAAGATCCTTCCTCTCCAGGAATGAGGTCATTGGAGCTTCTATCAGGGTCTCTGATGCTCTGGGCTTTTACAGGATGTGGTTGCTAGCCCCGTGCCCAACCCTCCTGCTTTTGCAGCTGGACCTGGGACTATCCACGGCAAAGCTCAGGTTTCTATGTTAGCACAACATTGTGGGTTGAAAGGCCTCTATTGCTGTTTGTCCTAAGATCTCTCCTGCACCCTATAAATCAAGCGTTCCCAACCTTTTCTATGCCATGGAGCCTTGCCATTAACCGAGGAGACCACGGACCCTAGTTTGGGTACCTCTGCTCTAAATCCTTTGTGTAATTCCAAAACCATGTATTATCGAGGTTCACTGTGGCTACCTTGCTCCTGCACTCTATTTGTAAATGAAACAATTTTTTAAACACCTGTCCAGCTATTTTCAATTATTTACACAAACATACACTTTATCCTTTATAAAACTGTGCCCTTCGTTTACAATGTGACCTTCCATTCTTCCTATAAAGATGTCACATTCATATTTCTCAGCAGAAAAATGCTACTACCACTGCTCACTCCAGCAGCCTACCTCCATCTCCTCGCACACTATCTTTGCTCTCCTCACGGTCCACCACGCCTCTAAGCTCAGTGCTGTTGAAAACTTGGAAAATTGTGCACCCAAGTTATTAACTGGCATGAAGGAGAGCAATGTTCCTGTTGTAACTTCTCCAATCCAACAACCAACCATTCTCTACTGCTCTCACTTTCCTGTCCATTAGCCAACTTCCTCTCCAACAGCTTCAGTTATTCCCAGGTTTTTATTCCTGGTGACCAGCCTATAATGGGCACCCTATCAAGCTTGGCAATTCTAATTTTAAATCATGAATTTTGTTTCTTCAAACAGTTCCGTGAAACTTTAAATATCTTTTCATTTGGATTGGACCTCAATTTTAAATTAGAGTACTCTAGTTACAAACTAGATCTTCACTATTTCACAAACAATAGACCGAAAAACCTAACCCAGCCAATGTTCTGTTTGACTTATTCAACATTCACGAATTTTGACTTCAAAATTTCACAAGATATTATATCTGATTCTGATTTTCTTTCTCTTTGTTACATGTTAATTAACTAGTTTCATATATTTACAATAATATTTTATTTACTGCTGTTGAAAAGAACATGATGCAGGTCACAGAATATTATTTGAACCATTCTAAGTTGTAAATACTTACAAAAGTAGACCAGGTCTTGTGAGAAGCTAGACAGTATAATTTAAAACCTTAAGTTTTGGACCAATCACATTTCTCTCTCATTCAACGAACACCCAATGTTATTGATTAATTGAATGTCAGCTCTGGCAGGATTGCAGGCCATTATTTCCTACAGTGCAAAACCTAACATCATGAATGGCTGTGATGATTCCCTCCCAGATGAGCTCAACACCATTCACGCTTTGAAAGCAAGAATAAAACTTAATTTTGGTGAAGCAGCAGCCTTAGTAATATAACAAATGTTAATTAGATATACTCTCTCCCAATTGAGTTTGAGAGGAATTTTGAGTGGAATGACAGATTATTCTAGTTAAGAAACCTTCTTGTGCAATTTAGAAATCAAATTTCTAATCACCCGAGTAATTTGCTTCTTTTACTTAATGTAAAATGTTAATACTTTGACATTTTTCAAAGTAACTGTTCATCTAAGTACAAGGATTGTTAAATTTGTCCTCACCAACAAGAGTGGAGAGAAACCATACTTGATTATGTTCATTACTTACCCCTTTCTAATCTGGGTATCAGATTACCAACGAATTATCAGAAAAGGATGGTGCTGTCAATGCCTAGTCTGGGTTTTGTTAAGGTTACTTAGCTCCTCAATTCTGGAGTTGGAACTGTCTGTCCTTGATCTGAAGGCAGCCTTTGATCAAGCGTGGCCGCAATGCAGCCCAATAAGCTAATCACTGGGGAAAGGGGAAGTCTTCAATGGGTGATCTTCGGTGGAAGATGCAGTTTATCAGAAGTCAATCATCCCAGCCCCAAGAAATCACAGGATTTCCTCACAGACAATCCTCTTTAATTGGTAACAAGATGAAGACACCGCTCCATCATGGACTGATGAGTGGCAAATAACATGGGGGAGCACAGTGGTTACCGTAATGCCATTTTAGCGCCAGCAACCCGGGTTCGTTTCCATCGCCGTCTGTAAAGAGTTTGTACATTCTCCCCGTGACCACGTGAGTTTCCTCCAGGTGCTCTGGGTTCTTCCCACATTCCAAAGATGTATGGGCTGTGTAGGTTAATTGGTCACATGAGTATAACTGGGCAGCGCAGACCTGATGTTACTGTGCTGTCAATATCATCGTCGTTGTTACATGTCGCGTCATACAGTGTAGGCGATCATGGACCCATGACCATGATTGTTCTTGGCAAATTTTTCTACAGAAGTGGTTTGCCATTGTCTTCTTCTGGGCAGTGTCTTTACGAGACAGGTGACTTCCCTCCCCTCTCCACCCCAGCTATTATTAATACTCTTCAGAGATTGCCTGCCTAGTGTCAGTGGTTGCACAATCAGGACTTGTGATGTGCACCGGCTGCTCATACGACCATCCACCGCCTGCTCCCATGGGTTCACGTGACCCTGTTTGGGGGGACTAAGCAGGTGCTACACATTGCCCAAGGGTGACCTGCAGGCTAGCAGAGGGAAGGAGGCGGAGCAGACTCGATGGGCCAAATGGCCTAATTCTGCTACATCTTATGCTCTTACACCTCCTCTGGTAGAGATGTATCGCCAGCCTGCCACGCAAACTATGCTGCATCTTTAAATAAAATAAAACAAATAAACACATGTGGCACACAGACACCAGTCAAAGGCCAATAAAAGTCTAACACCTCCTTTTGGTGTTAAGGGGCATCACTGTTTCCCAGACCCCCTCCCCCATCATTAATATCAAGATCAACCGGAAACCCCAGTTGCTGCATGAATACTCTGGCAAAGCAAACAGCATTGTCACAACACAATGGCAGCAGACATAGGGGAAACCACCAGCACAGTTATCCTGACGGAGAGTCTTCTTCCGGATTGACGGTGACATGTTTTGGGTTCTGAAGTGACTAATGGGGGTCAATGTGAGGACTGCAGATGGGATAGGAAGTGCCTGACAGGGGAGGTGAATAGCTGGGTGAATAGTCTACCCAGCACAGCACAAGATAGGCCATTCGGCCCACAATCCTGTTGCAAGATCAATCTAACCCTTCCCTCCCACATAGGCCTCCATTCTTTTTCCATCCATATGCCTGCCGATTTTAAATATCCCTTACCAGCACATGCACTTACTACTCTCTATGTAAAATAAAAATTGCCCCTGACATCCCCTCTATAGTTTTCTCCTTACTTAAACCCATTACACCTGTTGGGCCATAGGCACTGGCAGCAGTCCACCAGAGTCCTTTACCCCCGCAAAGATCTTTTCTCTTCCAGGGGTGACGTCTTTGGATTTCTGTAGCACTGGGTTTTTTATGGGATGGGTTGCTAGCCTCATGCCCAACCCTCCTCCTTTCACGACAAGGCTTGGGACCGCCCATGACAGCGTTGTGCCCTTAAAAATTATAATCCTGTTGTATTAGCCATAACCACCCTGGGGGAAGAAGGCCTCTGGTTGTCCACTCTAGCTCTGCCTGTTATCATCTTATACACCTCTATCAAGTCACCTCTCTTCCCCTTTTCTCCAAAGGACAAACCCCCATCTCACTCAAACATTCCTCATAGGACACGCTGTCCAATCCAGGCAGCATCCTGGTGAATCTCCTCCGCGCCCTCCCTGAACACTTCACATCCTATAACGGGGCGACCAAAACTGAACACAATATTCCAGGTGTGGTCCAACCAGTGACCTTGCCTACAAAATTAATTTAATTTAAAAAGAGATGGCTGCAAGGACCCATTAACGTTATTCCAAGTGTAAAGTTATTTCAGATTCATAGCGATACTGACACTGGATTAAAATCAATCAGTTCAAAATTGTCAACCAAAGTGGCTTTTCAGTTCACTCTAATGCTAAGAGAGTCTCTCTCTCTCTCGACAGAAGGCAATCCCGCATTCCAACCTGCCATCTGTCAGCGTTACCACAACATGTGACGATATCATTACCCCCGCTGAATCACAAGTGCATTTAATAACATGTTAGCGAAATATCTCACTGCTTTTTTTTTTAAACCTCCCCATTAGAGCGGGTGAAATGCGCTTTCAAACGGTGACTCCTTCCCAATGGCAGGCCGCGCGTTTTCGAACCCCGAGATTCACAAGATGCACCCAAGACTCTTGCGTTCAAGCGTCTCACTTTCGGCAGGACTAAAGATTAAAAAAATAAAAAATAAATAAAATCGAAGCCCCGCAGCAGCGCAGCAGGGAGATGAGCTGCGAGAGTATGTCCACGCCACCCGGTCCCTTATCTCGACTCACCCTCCCCACACCTCGCCAGACGCACAGATCACACCGAGATTGGGAGACAGAGGTCGGCGGAGCAACAGCGTGCCGGCGAAATAACCCGAGGGAAGGAGAGAGAGAGAGAGAGAGCACACCTCAGGCACAGAGCGCCGCAGACAACCAGACCCGAAGCGAAGGAGCGCCGCAGACAACCAGATCCGAAGCGAAGGAGCGCCGCAGACAACCAGACCCGAAGCGAGGGAGCGCCGCAGAAACACTCGGCGAGGTCTCCGCAGCGGCCGCTTATGGGCGTCTCCCGGGATGGGGCGAGCGGGCAGAGATGGGACAGGACGCTACCGCCCCGGGCACTCCGCCCACTAACCAGATGTGCTTTCGAGTCAGGAGGTGACAACAATAGGGTCTTGTTCCCCGGCGCAGGGCTGTCGGTTGTGAGAGAGCGCCAACCACGGCATCATGTGGCCAACACACAGCAGCGCGGCATTTCCTCGACTTCCTCCTCCACGACTCAGCCGGGGGTTTGTAATCTAAATTAGAATTTTATTTTCCCATACAATGGAACAGGACAAATCATGTTGCCGTGCAGGTCTGGGTAGGACCTCCCCACCCCCGGCCGGCCGTCCGTCCGTCATCAGATTTCTGAACAGCCCAATTCTCTTCATTATGAAGAGAAGATATTCTGCAAATGCTGGAAATCCGGAGTCGGCATTGGTCCCGTTCAAGGGCCCGGGTCAGAACTGCTCCCTGTTTATTACCCCCCATAGCAAGGCCTGCAGAGTTCCCCCTGCATTGTCTTTGTGTATATTACTCCGGGTTTCCAGCATCTTGTGTATGTTACTGCCTCACTAATCCTTTCATCTCGCACCGCCAACTTATTTTTGTAATCGATACTGTTTTTATGTCTTTGCAATGTGCTGCTGCCTCATAACATCAAATCTAAAACAGTGAAAATAAATCTGATTCTTGACACGTGATCACAAGAGATAGCGGCAAATGTTTGCTACACTTACCCTATAACGGCCGAGAATATCGGAGCTTGCATCTGGGGTTGACTGTAAAAGCACGGGGAAGCAAATAGCAGAAGCAATTGGCCAAGAAAGAAAGCGGAATGAGTTCGCCTCCGAAACACTATCATAGGCTGATCTCCTCATTTAAAGTCATAGCGGTAACACTGCACTTCCGACTAACTGGAAGCGGTAGGAATGAAAATACCACTTAGAACTACCTATAGCGAGCACTATTTGTTTTATTGTGACTTTATTATGCTTGAATTTACTCTGTATCTGTTTGTGTCTATTGTTTATTTTGGCGCTGCTTTGGATCCGGAGTAACAATTATTTCATTCGCCTTTACACTTGTGCACTGGAAATGACATTAAACAGTATTGAACTTGGAGCTGTATTGCTGCCATAAAACAACAAATGCCACCACTCGGCAAACACTGATGTCAATTGACAATAAACCTGATTCTTATTCTTTAATGCAGCCAGAGCCCAACAGGCAGAGTTAGAGCTGCTTCACAGACAACACCTTTAAACGTTTTAAACGCCTCTTAATCATTTCTATCTGAATGGTCAGGTGTTTTCCCTGTCTGCCCACTTCCTCCTTTGGCAAACAAAAAAGTGTTCCTTACCGCGCCTCGCGGCGCATCGGGTGACAACCTTGCCGGTTTTTAAAGCATTTTTCTGAGTGAGTGAGTGTGTGTGTGTGTGTCTGTCTGTGTGGGGACGGTTTCGAGTTGCGAGCTCAGACCAGCACAGATGGCAAGCGGATATGAACCTGGGACCACTCGCCTCCCTCGAAGTCCGGAGCGAATGCCGTGACGCCACCAGCAGAATATACAGTACAAGAAAATGTGCAGGGTTTCGTATTGCTACATTGACCTGGCCAGCTGTACTCCTTTCAAAGCGAGTAGATTGGGTAATGATTTTAATGTCCCTGTACAAAAACATTGAAAGCTCCAATGGATTGACACGGTAACATAGCGCTTAGTGCCGTGCTTTACAGCGGCGGTGATCAGCAACTGGGGTTCAATTCCCGCCGCTGTCTCTAGTGTGTATGTTTTGCCAAGACCGTGTGGGTTTCCTCCCACATTTCAAAAGACGTACGGGTCAGGGTTAGAAAGTTGCGGGCATTCTATGTTAACGCCGTAAGCGCGGCAATGCTTGCAGCCCCCTCCCCCCAACACATTGTGTTGGACATTGATTCAAATTACGCAATTCACTGATGTTTGGATGCACTGTGACAAATAAAGCCAATCTTTATCTTTACAGGTAGGTGAAGCAAGCAATTAAGAAGGCAAACATTCCAAAAGGACCAGTATCAAAGATGCCTTTCTGCAATTGTTTTGGGCCTTGGAAACCGCACTTGGAACGTGGGCTATAGTTTTGGATTCTCTAATTAAGGTAATATTTGGGGCACAGGATATGTAGTGAATATGCATAATTGTCTGGAATTTGAGAGAAATGAAAAATCTCATTGAAACTCAGAAGGCTGAATGCATGGAAGAGGCTGTCCCCGGTGTCAGAGTCCAGAATAAATGGTTACTGTCTCAAAATAAAGGACAGGCCATTGAGGAATGAGACCAGGACAAATTTGACGTGCAGGGGACTGGTGAATCTTTAGAATTTTCTTCCCCAGAGGCCGGTAACCTTAAAAAGAATAGGTTTTTAAAGAACCTATGGTTCTTAAAAGTGAGTCCATAGGTTGTGGAATCATTTTAGGGTTGAGGTAAGTGAACCTTTCACAGTTCATTAGACTATTATTTTTGTGCTATCTAAATTTATCCAAATCAATCATCTATATTAAGGAGATTAAAAGTTCTTGAATCAACCCTTGGGAGCTGACTATGAATCTCCCTCCAGTTTATTCACTACTATTCAATTTCCATTGATTTCTATTCATGTTGATGCTGAACCTGTTATACTATGAACCTCATCCTTAATTATGCCACACATTTTAAACTCTGAAAAATCATTCTCAGCACAACAATTTTACTTCCTCCATCAGCATTCTCCATTATCTTTTTTTTAAAAGTCTTTCTTGTTAGTTATATGTGATTCGCCTTCAACAAATCCATGTTGGCTCTCCCAGCTCACTTTACACTTAATAGCTCCTAATTCTGTCTCTGATTATCATTCCTATGAGCTTCTTCATGACTGAGGTCAGATTAACCAGCCTGTGTTTGCTGCATCTTTTCCTTACAGCCTTTTTTCTGCACAAGGGTTTACCACTTGTAGTTCTGCAGTCCTCAGATATTCCAAGTGTACCTGTATCTGCCTCTACAAAATATGGCAGGGTGGATATATGTCTCTACCGAGGGAGGTGTAAGGTGCTCCTTCCCTCCGCAAGCCTCCAGGTAACCCTTGGTCAAGGTGTAGCCACCTGCTTAGTCCCGTAATCAGGGTCATGTGAAGCCATAGGAGCAGGTGGTGGATGGTCGTATGAACAGCCGGTGCAGTACACAAGTCCTGGTTATGGGACCTCTGATGCCAGGCAGACAGTCTCTGAAGAGTATTGATAGTGGCCGGGGTCACCTGTCTGGCAAACGACTTCTGTAGAAAAAGTTGCCGAGAACAGTCACGGTCGTGGAAAGGGCACGATCATCCACGTCATACGACATGGCACGTAACGAGCAAATGAACAAGATGCATTTCCACATTTGGTAGATCATGGTCAATGTCTTCACAGTTCCCGCCTCCCCCCCCCCCCCCGCTGCATCAACAACTTGGATGCAATCCAGAGTAACACACACAAAATGCTGGAGGGACACGGCAGGCCAGGCAGCATCTGTGGATAGGAATAAAGAGCCAATGTTTCAGGGCAAGTCCCTTCACCAGGCAGTCCAACAGGACTGGGTTCTTTATGCACAGCTGACCTTCCCAGCAACTTCTTTCAGTACAATTTTAACCCATTCGATACGTCAGCGATACCTTGCTTTTGGTACTCCAAGCGAATTGACTGGTTCGTCACTGTTATTATTATCATTATTCGTTGATTCTATTCTATTCCTTGGATTTACTGAGGATGCCCACAAGAATCTCAGGGTTGTATATTGTGAGATATACGTACTTTGATAATAAATTTACTTCGAACAAAGTCCGCCTGGTAAATGTAGATGTGAAGCACTCATTTACTAATCCCCCATGCATTTGTCTTCATGAATAGTTCTCCTTTCCAATCCCTGGTTAGCTCACCTCTTCTTTTATTATTTGCATTCTGTTTGCACATATTACAGAAGTTTGTGTTAAAGAGTTCCCTTTGGTTTCCTGCCAATATTTTTATCTTGTTCCTTATTTCTTTTCAATCTCCCTCTGAACCGCCCATAATCAGCCTAGTTCCCAAAGGTGTTATCAATGTGGCATCAGTCCCTATGCCCTGTTTACCATCTTTATTGTATTCTCTCCTTACTGCTCCTCTCCTGACCCCCACTTTCTCCTCTGTTATCACTTTAATTGCTTTCCCTTCCACTCCCTTGGAAATGTCAGAAACAGGATCAAAATCAGGTTTCTCATCACTGCCATACAGTACCATGCAAAAGTCTTAGGCACATATACAGTATTTAGCTAGGGCGCCTGAGACTTCTGCACAGTGTTGTATTTGTAAATGTGGAGCGGAGAGTGAGTTTGTAAATCTGGCAGGAGCGAAGGATGTTGAGAATGTTGCAGGTGGAGGCCTGGAGAGAGGTGAGGGACAGGTGGCAGAGGAGTGCCAGGCGCTGGTGCAGACACAGCTAGCCCTGAGACACCAGGCAAGGTAACTTAAATCCAAATAATTGATCTATTGATCAATACCGAACATCTATCTGGTGCTCCCTGCTCCCTCCCCTTTTCCCAACCATGATTAGCCTCTTCCTGTCCTCTTCATACTCTCAGTCCACAAAAGGGACCCATATCAGAGTCGGATTTATCATACTGTATGTCATGAAATGTGTTATTTTGCAGTGGCAGAACACATAAAAGTAAATGATGATTAAATAAATAGTGAGAAAAGGAAATAATGATGTTGTGTTCATGGACAGTTCAGTAATCTGATGGCAGAGGGGAAGAAGTTGTTCCTAAAACATTGTGTCGCTCTCCTGTACCTCCTAACCTGCTGGTTGATCTTACCGGAACCATTTCTTTCATGTAGATGCATCCATTGCTCGTTTACATGTGTGCCTGCCGTTCCTTAATTCAAATCTACCTGGGCCAAATCAGTTCTCACCTCAGTTGAGTGATTGGAAGAACATACAACAGTTCTCATCAGGGGGTCAGCAGTAGAAATGGTGAGCAGCTTCAAGTTCCTGATTGTCAACGTCACTGAGCCCACCATATTGATGCAATTACGATGAAGGCACAGCAGAGGTTATATTTCATTAGGAGTTTGAGAAGATTTGGTGCCTCACCAAAGATGAGCAAATTCTTATAGATGTACTGTGGAGAGCATTTTGACTGGTTACGTCACTGTCTAGTGTTGAGGTGCCAATGCACAGGATCAGGAGAATCTGCGGAACGCAGTATCCATCATGAATGACCCTCACCATCCAGAACATGCCATCTTCTTATCTTCAATGAGGAGCTACCGGAGCCTTCAGACGCACACTCAATGTTTTAGGAATGGTTTCTTCCCCTCCGCCAATCGATGTCTGAACAGTCCACAACCCCATGAATACCACCTAAGTATTTTGCTCTCTTTTGCAATATTTAATATTTATTTAATTTTTTAAAAATTGAGATACAGCACTAAAATAGGCCTGTCTGTCTCTTTGAGCCATGCTGCACAGCAATCCCTGGGTGTAATCCAAAACTAATCCCGGGACAATTTACAATGACCAATTAGCCTACCAACCAGTACATCTTTGGACCGCGGGAGGAGAGTGGAGCACCCAGAGCCTACAGGCAAGAGTGGGAATTGAACCTGGGTCTCCTGTACTGTAAACCTTTGTGCTAACCATTACACTACTACCCATTATTCTTATTGTTATATATATTCTTATTGTGATATATAGTAGTTTGTATTTATGCTGTACTGCTGCTGCAAAAACAAAAAGTTCAGCGATAATAAACCTGATTCTGAATTTACCCCCTTTTCCTATCAACTAATTTTACTGCAAGGTGCCACATATTATTTTCTATATGGCCATGATGAGCATTGGAACTATATAATCTGCTACCACGACCTTTTCAGTTAATATATTCCACCACACATTTATGTAGGAAGACTTTCTCAGTTCCTCTCTGGTTCTTGTGCTATTGTTTCAAGGATGCTATCTTTGATTTGGAAGATTTTCCACTGCTAATCTTCTAAACCTTGTTTTTCCCAGAATTAGAATCAGAATCAGGATTAATTTCTCTGATATTTATCAATATTTATTTATATTATTGTTTCTTTTGCATTTGCACAGTTAGTTGTCTTCTGCACTCTGGTTGAAAGCACTAGTTTGGTGGTCGTTCATTGATTCTGATATGGTTTCCATTCTATAGATTTCTATAGTTCATTTGAAGGGTCTCTGCCCAAAAAGTTGACTGTTAACTCTTTTCCATAGCGGCTGCCTGGCCTGCTGAGATTCTCCAGCATTTTGTGTGTATTGCTTTGATTTCCAACATCCACAGATTTTCTCATGTTTGCAATTCAATAGATTGTTGGGTATGCACATAAGAAAATGAATCTCGAGGATGTAATTGATGAAATATATATCTGCAGTGGATTTAATGGACTATTGGTGTCTCAGTGTGGGAATTTGATGAAATTTATGGGGAGGTTAAGTGCAAATTGCTGTTTTTTTACAAAATTTATGGAAAACTGACTCACATCACGTAGTATCTTGTGGCAATTATAAATTCCCCATCACCAGATTTAAAATTTGTAAATCAATAAATGTGCAGCATTAAAACTGCATCACTGGGTTAGGGTTAGCAAACTCTGGACATGCTTTGTTGCTACTGGAAGCTAATGACACTTGTGTGCTGCCCAGCACAATCCTCAGACTATGTTGGTGTCGACACAAACCAGTGCATCTCACTGTTTGCATCGATGTTGCAGTTATTCCTCTCTGTGCTTTGTGGTGCATCAGGCGGCAACCTTGCCGTTTCTTCAGCATTTTGTCTGTTTCCTTACAAGGCCGAGTTGCTAGCTCGATGCTCAGACCAGCAGGGATGGAAAGCATGCAAGGCACCAGCCAGGACCAAACCAGGGACCACACACCTCAAAGTCCAGTGCACTACCATTATGCATTGATGTAAAGTGACATAAAGCTCATCTTTATTTTTCCTCTGAATAGAGTATTATTTTTATTTAATCAGAGGTACAGCGTGGAATAGGCCCTCCCTGTTCTTTGAGCCGTGCTGCTCTAGCAACCTCTGACTTAACCTTAGCCTAATCACAGGACAAATGTAATGACCAATTAGCCCACTAACCCGTACACCTTTGGACTGTGGGAGGAAACTGGAGCACCCAGAGAAAACCAACGGGGAGCCCGTATAAACTCCTTACAGAGGATGCCAGGACTGAACTCTGAACTCCTACGTCCCGAGTGACTCGCTAACTGCTACGCTGCCCTCTGCTACCTGAAAGTATTGACTGGATTGAGTATTTAACACATATGAGTATTTAAATCACCTCTGTCTAATTTCTGCTCCTTCTTCAGCAATTCCGATTCCATGCCTCCAGACTCCACTTACATTCTCCTTTAACCTTTTCTAAAATCGGAAGCATTCAGCAATGTTGTAAAGTTGGATAGAAATACCAATGCCCGTGAACAGAAAATCCTACAATAGGTAGCAGATACAGCCAGGTACATCACAGGTAAAGCCTCCCCACCATTGAGCGCTGCCACAACGAGCGCTGCCACAAAAAAGGTAGCATCCATCAACAAGGACCCCTACCATCCAGGCCTTGATCTCTTCTCACTGCTTCCATTGGGAAGGAGGTACAGGAGCCCTAAGTCCCACACCCCACCAGGTTCAGGAACAGTTATTACCCTTCAACCATCAGGCTCCTGATCCAGCGTGGATAACTTCACTCTCCTCAATAACACTGAACTGGTTCCACAACCTCTGGAATAGGTTGAGTTCCTCCAACATTTTGTGTGTGCGCTTGGATTTCCAGCATCTGTAGATTTTCTCTCGTTTGTGACTGGACCACAACCTATGGACTCACTTCCAAGGACTCTAAGACTCGTGTTCTCACTATCAAAGTTCAATGTAAATTTATTATTAAAGTACATATATGTCACCATATGCAACCAGGAAATTCATTTTCTTGCAGGCATATTCAATAAATCAAATAATCATAATAGAATCAATGAAAGACCACACCAACAGGCAGACAACCAGTGTGCAGAAGACAACAAACTTTGCAAATACAAAAAGAATAAATAAATAAATAAGCAAACAATAAAAATTGAGAACGGGAGATGAAAGATCAGTTCAGAGCTATTGAGGTGAGTGAAGTTATCCTCGCTCATTTAGGAGCCTGATGGTTGAAGAGTAGTAATTGTTCCTGAAGCTGGTGGTGGTGGTCCTGAGACTCCCCTATCTCCTTCCCAGTGAGAGTAGTGAGAAGAGAGCATGACCTGAATGATGGTGGGGGTCTTTGATGCTGCTTTCCTGTGGCAGCGCTCCATGTAGATGTGCCCATCGGTGGGAAGGGCTTTCCCTGTGATGAACTTGCACCAACAGAAACAGTTCCTCCCCATCTACTGTCTGGACCCTTCATCTTAGATACTTCAAACACGCCTCCTCTACCTCCTCCACTCCATTCTGCCCTCATAAGTAAATTTCTCGTCCTTGTAAAAATTCCAACAGATTTACTGCACCCTCTCTCAGATCTTCATATCTTTTCTCAAACGTAATGTTCAGAACTGGACACTATATTCTAGCTGTGGCCAAAACAGTATTCTGTAAAGATTCATCATGAGTCCTTGACCTTGTTCTGTAATTTCATTTATAAATGCCAAAGGTCCTAAATGCTATTTTAGGTGTTTGATGGCTCTGGGCTTGCAATTACTGGAGTTTAGAAGAACGAGGGAGTATTTCATTGAAACCTATTGAATATTGAAAGGCCTAAATAGTGTAGAGGATGTTTCCTGTAGTGGTGGAGTCTCAGAGCAGGGGAGTGATTTCTTTAGCCACACAGTGGTGAATCTGTGAAATTCATCCCCGCAGCTGGCAGTGGAGGCCAAGTCACTGAGTACATTTAAAGCGGAAGTTGATAGTATGGGCATCAAGGTTTATGGGTAGAAGCCAAGAGAATGTGGTTGAGAGGGATACTAGATCAGCATGATGAAATGGCCTAATTCTGCTCCCGTGTCTTATAGTTTTGCATGGTAATGTGTTGTTCCTCTTTGCACCTTGTGATGCACCCTTGCCATTTGTTTAGCTTTTGTCTTTTTTTTCCTCCCCAGAGGCTGAGTTGCTAGCTCGACGCTCAACCCAGCACAGATGGAAGCGTGCAAGGAGCTGGCTGGATTTGAACCCAGAACCACTCACCTCGAAGTCCAGTGCAGATGCCACTACACCACCAGCCGGCCACATTACATACAACTACCGGTACTTATTTGCAAATATTTTCTCAGTCTGCCATGTGTCATTTCTGATGAAGGTTAACAAAGTTCAAAGTATGTATCTTATTATTTGCTACATTAGGGTTTATTTCACACACACACACACACGGTCCTCCCAATCACACATACACAGATGGTTCGTACACACGTACACACACACACACACACACACACACACACACACACACACACACACACACACACACACACACACACACACACTCACTCACTCACTCACTCACTCACTCACTCACTCACTCACTCACTCCTCCCATTCGCACCACCAAGGCCTGGAGTTCATGGCTCATCTTTAAAGTTGTAATGAATGGTCAAAATAGCAAGCAATATCATCCTAAACGGCACATAAAGCTCTTCTGAAAATGTCTGTGGCAACATGGCATGCTATATTTTTTTTTAAAGCACCAAAAGCAAGAATATTTGTTAAAACAGAACACATTGATCTCAGTCAAACCAATTTATTATTTGTGTGATAGAGTATACAGTGAATTGCAGCAATCTCTGACAAACACATGATGCAATCATAAAAATACATTAGGTTCTAGACTTCAATTCCTTGAAATGGAATTGCACCCATCCCTTACAAAGTTAAAGGTGCAAACGTGTCATCATGATGCTCAGAGTGAATGAGTAACAAAGGCTGAAATTTGAACTGTGGAATTGTACAAATCCCCACTTTATGCAAATAAAATCAATTATACAGCATTAAAATAGAGTTTATAATATCCTCATGTACACTGAGATTTAAATATCACAGTGTATTTAAAACAGCCAATATAATGCATATGACATTATTAATCACTTGGAAACTTGATTTCCTTTTACAAATGCTAAAACCAAATGCACTCAGGAAATAATGAAATGCAACACCTGATTAACTTATTCCAAATCATTGCACTGAAACCTGATTGAAAGCATGTCTGTAATTCAGATGGGATCATATACCTTAACTAACTTTGACTGTAATCACCACAAAATATTAAATAGCTTCACAGGAGTCAGCCAGTTAAATTTAGAAAGTGCTTTGTTCCATAATAAACAACAGTAAAAATAACTGTCAAGTATTCACCAGATTTAACTCTAAAGTGCTGAGTTTATTTGAATGCAAATTTTATAAATTGTTGGTACTAATATTGTGTTACAAAGTTAACTTTTGTTTTGGGAATACATTCTCTACACACTGGACAAGTGACACTAACCCAAGAACAATAACCAGAATTTTAAATGATTTTTTAAAAAGATGCTTAATGGTTAGAAAATTGTAAAAGATCTTGTTCAGCTATTCAGCCTTAGCATGAATAAAATTTCAACAGATATTGAATCATTAATTAAAACCTATTTATTGTTTTATCTGATGAAGGGTCTCTGCCCCAGTTCCCTTCTGTTGATATTGATTGACCTGCTGAGTTCCTCCAGCATTTTGTGCATGTAATGTATTTTTAATTTAAACTGTTGTCTTAATTGTTATTTTGTTACATTGTAACTGTGGCATAAGTATAGAATGAACTTTCCAATTGCTTTATTCTTCAGTCACAAAATATTCTACTGGACCCCATGTACAATCCCTCCTGGTTAGTGCATGGATGGAGGGAGCACAGAAACTCAGTGATTCTAAACGTATCAATTTGCAGGATTCATAGGGAACAAACAATTCACAAATCAGTAGCCACAAGATGAATTTAGTTATGGACTTGACCTAAACATTAAACAAGGTCAAACTATTTTTGTCTAATTTCCAAGAAAATGCACTTTTACCTACACTACCTACGCTTTATTAGGTACATCTGAACATCAGCTCGTTAAGACAAATATCTAAGCAACCAATCATGTGGCAACAATTCAATGCATAAAAGCATGCAGACACAGTCAAGAAGTTCAGTTGTTCAGACCGAGCATCAGAATGGGGAAGAGATGTGATTTAGGTGACTTTGACTGTGGAATCACTATTGGCGCCAGGCAGGGTGGTTTGAGTATCTCAGAAACTGCTGATCTCCTAGGATTTTCATGCACAACAGTCTCTAGACTTCACAGAGAATGGTGCAAAAGACAAAAAAAAACATCCAGTGAGTGGAAATTCTGTGGGCAAAAATGCCGTATTAATGAGAGGTCAAAGGAGAATGGCCAGACTGGTTCAAGCTGACGGTAACTCAAATGACCATGCAGTGACCAGTGTTGTGCAGAAGAGCTTCCCAGAAAGCAAATGTTAAAGTTTGAAGTGGGTGGGCTACTGCAGAAGAACACCACACCAGGTTCCATTCCTGTACCTAATGAGGTGGCTACTGAGTGTACATTGCCAATGGTAAAACTAACTTTCGGCTTATAAACTTACTACTGCAACGTGGAAAATCTGGCTTAGTTTCATTTAAGTGTGGGAAGAGTCTTAGTAAATATGTGATGACTCAGAACATGGAGACTCTATAGCAAAAGGAAGGCCGGCTTTGACCAATCAGGAAAGAGGCTGATACCTTCCCAATGAAAAACAACAAGCATTCTGTTCTAACCATTAGAGATTCTGCAGATGCTGGAAACCCAGAGAAACATGCTGGGGATGGGTGGCCCTAAACTCCTTCTCCATTCCCTATTCTAGCTCCCCTCTTAGCCCTTCTCTTCTCATCTGCCCATCACCTCCTTCTGGGTCCTCTCCTCCCTTCTCCCATGGTCCATTCTGCTCTCCTATCAGATTCCTCCTTCTTCTTGTACCTGCTCTGGGTGATCTCATTGAAGCTTATCAAACATTTAAAGTCCTGGATAGAATGGACATGGAGAAGATGTTTCCTATAGTGGGGGAGCCTAGGACCAGAGGGCACAGCCTCAGAATAGATGGGCGTCCCTTTAGAACAAAGATGAGGAGGATTTCTTTAGCTGGGGGAGGTGAATCTGTGGAATTGCCACAGATAACTGTGGAGGCCAAGTCTTTAGATATACTTAAAGCTGAAGCTGATAGCTTCTTGATTAGTAAGAGCCTCAAAAGTTATGGGGAGAAGGCAGGAGAATGGAATTGAGATGGATAATAAATCAGCCATGATGGAATGGCAGAGCAGACTCAATCGGCTGAATGGCCTAAATTTGCTCCTATGTCTCATGATCTTAATGTCTTCTTAAGCCCTTGACCTTTCACTTGGCCCTTGCCAGCTTGAAGTCCTTCTTCTCCCCCTCCCCACCTTCTTATTCTGGCATCTTCCCCCTTCCTTTCCGGTCTTGTTGAAGGGTCTTGGCTCGAAACACTGACTGTGTATTCCTCTCCGAAGATGCTGCCTGACTTTCTGAGTTCCTCCAGCATTTTGGACCTTTCTGTTCTGAATTACAATGACCTGGAGAAGTTGGGATTCTGCTCAATGGCAGCTATGAAAATCAAACTGCTTTTCAGCAGTATCCTAGAGCCTGGAAAACTGAGCATCAAGGTGCAGCAGACTCTGCCCGCACTCTAGAGGTTGGAAGAATGAGGTGATTCTATTGAAATGTGACAAGTCCCTATGGGTTTAACAGGGTAGGTGCATGAATGAGGTGCTTAAAAGAAAAAGGGGGTGAATATTTGGAATTCTTTGGCAAAGACAACCGTGGAAGCTCGGTCTCTGAGCAAAATCCGGACTGACTGATAAATTATTGCATATTAAAGGATTCGGAGAGGGGAGGGATAATTCAGGAAAGTATACCCAAGATAAAAGTTCAACTACTAACTTTCTAAATGGTGCAGCACATACAGAATGGGGGCAACATGTTCGCATAGTGGTTAACGTAACGCTTTACAGTGCCAGCTGTAAAATCAGGGTTCAATTCCCGCCACTACCTGTAAGGAGTTTGCACATTGTCCGCGTGACTGCATGTGTTTCCTCCGGGTGCTCCTGTTTCCTCCCACATTCCAAACACATATGGGTTAGGGTTAGTGAGTTGTGGGCATGCTATGTTGGCACTTGCACCTGCAGGCCGTTCCCAAGCACATCCTTGATGCAAACAACACATTTCACTGTGAACCTCGAGATAGGTGACAGAAAAAAAAGGCTAACTTTTAAATCTCTTTAATAAGAGGCCAAATGATCTATTCTTGCTTCTAGCTCCAGTTCTCACACTAAACCAAATCAGAAGAAGATGGATCTGCCCCCATTTGCTCAGCTGTAAATTCAGGGCCAGTTAGTACCAGGAGGAGATGGTCAGTTCTCACAGTGCAAACAGAGCAGTATGAGGGAGAATTGTAATAGGGCTTCTATTTATTGTGTAATGAATGTTGTGCAGTGCAGGAACAATTTTAATCTATAAATATGTACATTAATTGTATCATTTGAAAAGTCAAAGATTTCTCAATTGCAGTATTGTACAAAAGTCTTAGGCTCATACATATATAACAAGGGTGCCTAGGACATTCGCACAGTACTGTAGTGATTTTATGTATTACGTTGCACTGCTGCAAAAAAACCCTGCAAATCTCATGACATATATGAGTGATGATAACCCTGATTCTGGGTTTCTGTTGTGGACAGCGCATGGGAAGGAGGTAAGGAGAGGGGGATCATGGTTGGGAAAAGGTGAAGGGAGAGGGGAGGGTGTGGGAAGCACCAGAGAGATTTTCTGTAATGATAAATAAACCAATTGTTGGAATCAAATAACCTCACCTGGTGTCTCACTGCACCCACGCCACCCCTCTCTCCTGGAACTCCTTCCCTGCCACCTGTCCCACACCCTCCACCCTCGCCATTTCCAATATCCATTTCTCTGACTAGATTTATAAACTCGCTCTCTGCTCCACATTGACAAATACAGTTCAGTACAAAGGTCCTAGGCATCCTAGCTCTATATGTGCTTAAGACTTTTGCACAGCACTGTATATCCATACAATGCTTTCAGCATGGCCAACGTACTTGAATTAACCAATCACATTTACTTACTCTCATGTCTATTGAAACTCACTTCATTCTCCTGCCACTCATCCACACTATGGTGGCAAATTCACCACTAACTAATGTGGCTAGAGGGGCAAATGGTAAACTCTGCTCAGATAACACCAGAATCAAAATCTAGTCGCTGGAGTGACGGGACAGCTCAGCTGTTTTCTATAATGTGCACTGATGTTTTGCTGCCATATATTGCAGAGAGATTTTCACTACAAATAGGTTTATCAGGAACAATTAAAACAAAGCCCTTTGTTTATCTTAAGCACAAAAGATTCTGCAGATGCTGGAAATCCAGAGCAACATTCACAAAATATTGGAGGCACTCGGTAGGCCAGGCAGCATCTAATGAAATGAATGAACAGGTAATGTTTTGGGCCAAGACCCTTCAGTAGGACTTTAGTTTATCTGCTGTTGATGCCGTTGTATGATATTCAGGAATTCTCCATTGGGGAAGCAGATTTTCACAAAGGATTTTCAATAAGCAAAGAAACAGGTAAAACATAATGCACCTTTTGTTTTCTGAGCATTGCTGTGATCTGTGATTAAATTCAATATATAATGGATATAAGCCGTCTCACTGGATTTTTGTGAATAGAAAATGATGCAAAAGTTAACTTGCACCAATACAGATAGCAATCAACTTCAAGCCCTTTTAAGTTGTTCATCGTATCTTTAAACTTCACAGATTTTTCAGAAAATGCTACACTTCAACAACAATGTTATTCTAAAATACTCAAATCACAAGAAATAAAATACTTGAATCTAATTCAGAATTAAAAGCCACCACATCCCAATACCAATAACTCTATTTTTGTTTGCAGCTTCAATGTATTATATCACCCATACAATACTTTATTGAGAGAGACAGCACAGAACAGGTGTTTCCAGCCCA
Source organism: Hemitrygon akajei (assembly GCF_048418815.1). Lineage (NCBI taxonomy): Eukaryota > Metazoa > Chordata > Chondrichthyes > Myliobatiformes > Dasyatidae > Hemitrygon > Hemitrygon akajei. The sequence continues at coordinate 59,661,427 of NC_133143.1, forward strand.
ACAGCAAGCCACCGATTTAACCCTAGCCTAATTACAGGACGAATTACAGTGACCAATTAACCTACCAACTGGTAGACCTTTGGACAGTGTGAAGAAAGCACATGGTCACGGGAAGAACGTAAAGTTCCTTACAGATGGTGCCAGAACTGAACTGCGAACTCCCAACGTCGGCGGGCTGTAATAGAATCGCACTAACTGCCATGCTGCCGTGGTATATGACCCAATTCACCAATTGCTCAATAAAATTCCTCAGTTGCCAACACTTCTGGATAATATTGCATGCGTAAGGGGCCCGTCGACTTTGTGGAGAGGAAGCAAAAGGACTATCACTGAGATGAGGGATAATAAACCAACCAGATTTGAAATAGAAACTCTGCCAATACACCTTGGCATAACCACTGGCAAGATGGCAAAGAGCCATCTACTGGGCTGACGGTAAATTCCTACTCAGGTTATAACCAAAGAGTGAATCAAGATAGTTCTTCCAGCATTTTGTGTGTGTCGCTTGGACTTCCAGCGCCTGCAGATTTTCTCTTGTTAGCGAATCAAGACAGTTACCCCATCTGGGGATCATGTGGTGTAAAAACAACTTAATTTCTTTTTGAAACACCCACGTTTTTCCCTACCAGTGCTTCTGTTTAAAGCATAAAAAAGAATCCTGTATTAAAACACAAGAGATTCTGCAGATGTTGGATATCCAAAGTGACACACACAACATAATGGAGGAACCCAGCAGGTAAGGCAGCCTCTAATGAATTGAGTGAACAGTTACGTTTTGGGTTGAGACCCTTCATCGGGACTTCTGTTTATCTGCTGTTACTACCATTGTATAACATTTAGGGATTCTCCACTGGGGAAGCAGATTTTCACAATGGGCTTAACACTATAAGATATAAGAGCAGAATTAGGCCATTTGGCCCATCGTCTGCTCTGCCATTTCATCGTGGCTGATCCTTTTTCCTCTCAGCCACAATCTCCTGCCTTCTCCCTGTAACCCTTTCTTGCCCTGATGAATCTATCAACCTCTCCCTTAAATATATCCAATGATTTTGCCTCCACAGCTGCCTTTGGCAAAGAATTCCACAGATTCACCACTCTCTAGCTAAAGTAGTTTCTCTTTATCTCTGTTCTAAAATGATGTCCCTCTATTCTGAGGCTGTGTCTTCTGGTCTGAGACTCCCTCATCATAGGAAACATCCTCTCCATGTCCCCTCTGTTGTGTCCTTTCAACGTTTGATAGGATTCAATGAGGACCCCTGCATTTTTTGAATTCCATTGAGTACAGGTCCAGAGCTATCAAATGCCCTGCATATGATAAGCCTTCAATCCCAGAATCATTTTCGTGAACCTCCTTTGAACCCTCTCCAATGTCAGCATACCCTTTCTTAGATAATGGGTCCAAAGCTGCTCACAATACTCCAAGTGAGGCCTCACCAGTGCCTTATAAAGCTTCAACATTACTTCCTTGCTTTTATTTTCTAGTCCTGGTCTAGACTTTTAATATGTAAAGAAGCAAGTGAAAATTGATTCATCTTTGTTCTCTCAGGGTTACCATCATCTCTAAAAAAAAATCATGTTCTCTGTGATTAAGTTCAAGAAACAAGGATAAACATTGATGAAGCGCCTCAGACTGAAACGTCAACTGTTTATTCTTTCCCATGGATGCTCCCTGACCTGCTGAGTTCCTCCAGGATATTGTGAGTGTTGCTCCTGTATTAAAAGCTGAAGGAGTACAATTATGTTTTATTAGAAGAGGTAGATAGTGTTCAAAAAATCTTGAACATTTTTAATAGAATTACACATTATTAACTTCCAAAGGCCCATTCCATGTGTAAGTAATATGCAGGTATTAAAACAAGTGATTGTGACAAAGCAGATCAGTTTCCTTTTTCTGCTGAAAAGTCTTTACAAAAAAATGTGCAATAATAGTGCAAATTAGGGATCTGATACACAATCAGGAACCTGTAAAGTGATTACCTTTGTTTATCCAATCAGAGTATGGATAATTGAGTTGAGTTGACTGTGCATTTAGCAAATAGTATAAGACACGTATATAATAGTGTATTTCCACCCTTCTGCAAATATTCTGTCAGGGTAGGCACAGACTTATCTATAGATGGCGGTGAGCTTGAATCTATCTATAGTTCTGGGTAAGGCAAAATTCTTTGCACTTTGCTTCCTTTTGGCTGGCTTCTGCAAGCCAGCACAAAATTCCTTAGCAAAGTGGTGATGCGTAGATGCGGGAAGGAAAATAATAACAGGATAGATAGAAAAGCTTGTGGTTAATGCAGTTTTATGCTAAATACTTTGGTCTAACTATTACAGGGGTCCACAATTTTTATTGTAAATTTCATTGGAGATTTTGTTTTGTAAGATCATAGTATGTTCTATGCTCAAGGCTAACTACAAACAACATACTTTATGTACAATGGATATGTGTTATTATTGCAAGAAGCTTTGAATTAAATTGATTTTGGAAGCATTCAGTGTGCCATAGTTAAAAAAGGATGCAAATTCATAACAGGATACTAGTTTATAAAGTTATTTGTTGATTCTCTTTGCAAGCAAAAACATTGCACATTTGCAGATGTTATTACACCCACTATTCTTGTTACGTCCTGTTAGTAACCAGACCTTGCAGTACAGAAATGATATTCGAAGCAAAAATCTGACGAATTTCAGTTCTAGCAGTTTTAAGGCATCAAGCAATTATGATATGTTTTTTGTAACTCAAAAATGCATAATAAATAATCAGTTACATATAAAGATAACAGATGATCAATAGATAGGTAGACAGATCTAATAAATAATGTTTAATAGTCCTGAAACAAAGAAAAAATAATGAATCTGCATTGACATGTCACCAGAGTATTGGACCATCAATCTTGTTGAAGCCTGGATCTTTCCGAAGCTCCCAATAGGTATTTGTGCTCACCCACATTTCCTTTCCATCTTCCTGAGAGTGCCTGCAAGTAAAAGACTGAATTAGCTTCTCAAATGTGCCAACTGAGCAAAACACATAACTCTGCAGATAAGGCTGCTGCGGCCTTTTGGTTGCAGAGCAACTGCAAGCTTACATCCCACCACAGCATGCTTCAAAAGGGAATCATTTAATTGTAGGTTTACTTATTTAGTGATACGGTGCAGAGCAGGTCTTTCCGGCACCACCCCGATTAACCCTAACCTAGCCACAGGACACTTTACAATGACCGATTAACCTACCTAGTACATCTTTGGACTGTGGGAGGAAACCAGAGCACCCAGAGGAAAACCCATACATTCCACGAGGAGGATGTACAGAGACTCCTTACAGAACCGCGTTGGAATTGAACTCCAAAACGCCCCGACCTGTAAGAGCGTCAAACTAACCACTATGCTACCATGACACCCATGGATTAGGACTAGGGAAGTGGGCACAGACACATCATTCACCATTGCAACACCTTCAAAACTAGAAAAGGTTGACTGGTCCAAGACTGGTACATTAGGCATTTTAAGTGATTAGTGGAAGAACTACACTCGATGGCCACTTTATTGGGTCCATTCTATTGTAGCTCAGCTGCTGTAGCTCATCCACCACAATGTTTGACACGTTGTGCATTCAGAGATGCTCTTCTCCACACCACTGTTGTAACGCATGGTTGTCTGAGTTACTGTCAACTTCCTGTCAGCTTGAACCAGTCTGGCTATTCTCCTCTGACCTCTCTCATTAACAAGTGATTTTCACCCACAGAAATGCCGCTCACTGGATGCTTTTTGTTTTTTGCACCATTCTCTGGAAACTCTAGAGACTTTTGTGCGTGAAAATCCCAGGAGATCAGCCGTTCCTGAGATACTCGAACCACCCTGCCTAACACCAACAATCATTCACGGTCAAAGTCACTTACATCACATTTCTTTCCCATTCTGATGTTCGGTCTGAACGACACTGATCCTCTTGACCATGTCAAAAACTACCTTGACCATCTTGATAATCCTCTTGACTATGTCTAGTTTTATGCATTGAGTTGGTATCACATGATTAGGCCTGTACCCACTGGGATTGAGAAGAATACAGAGGGATCTCATTGAAACCTACCGAATGTTGAAAGGGCTAGATAGGGTGGACATGGAGAGGATGTTTCCTATGATGAGGGTATCCAGAACTAGAGGGTGACCTTTTAGAATAGAGGTGAGGAGGCATTTTTTAGCTAGAGTAGTGGATCTGTGGAATGCTCTGCCACAGACTGCGGATGGGTATATTTAAAGTGGAAGTTGATAAGTTTCCTGATTGGCCAGGGCATCAAAGGATATGGCGAGAAGGAAGGTGTATGGGTTGAGTGGGATCTGATATCAGCCAAATTACACGACCAGTCCTCAGTGTGGCATCCTTAACCTTTCACATCTGCAGCCCTTGCACTGATGTTCTTGTCTAAGATCGGATTTTACTATGCTTAGCTCCTTTTGCAAATCAAGTGCTGATGTAATCCATGATAATCCAGAGAGATTTCCTGGACAACAATGAGGCCTGGGCTTACGCTACAGGACAATGACTTTGAGTACTCGGTCTACAAAACTCAGATCAGAAGCTCAATGGAGTATTCAATACATACCTGCATGGATGTCACCATAACATCCAAGATACAATCGCAGAACAGTACAGCACAGAAACAGGCCCTTCAGCCCATCTAGTTCATGCTGAACCATTTAAATTGCCTACTCCAATCGACCTGCACCAGGACCAAAGTTCTCCATACTTCTACCATCCAAATTTCTCTTAAACATTGAAATCGAGCTTGCGTGCACCACTTGTGCTGGCAGCCCGTTCCACACTATCATGATCCTCTAAGTGAAGAAGTTTCCCCTCATGTTCCCCTTAAACTTTTCACCTTTCACCCTTTACCCATGACCTCTGGTTGTAGACCCACCCAACGTCAGTGGAAAAAGCCTGCTTGCATCTATCCTCCACATAATTTTGTATACCTCTATCAAATCTCCTCTCAATCTTCTATATTCCAAGGAATAAATTTCTAACCTATTCAATCTTTCCTTATAACTCAGGTCCCCCAGACCCGGCAACATCTTTGTAAGTTTTCCCTGTACTCTTTCAACTTTGTTTGCACCTTTCATGTAGGTTTGTAACCAAAACTGCACACAATACAAGATGCTGAGCAAAACCCAGTAAAAAAATAATTTGCTTGTTCAATTTTTTATTTTGTAACTTCAAAACATTAAACTAATTGCAAGAAGAAGACTGAGCTGGGAATGCGAGTCTTACATCTTGTTCTGCTCCAAGTGAGGTGCGCACGTATCATGTGGTAGCGTCATGACTTATTTATACGTTTAACCTATAAAGAATTATTTAAATAAACAAGAATACTTAATCAATCAATATATATATATATACAAGATTACTCAAATATCGTTGAAATACTGAATACACAACAGTTGAAACACCACCATTGAGGGGGATTATGCACCCAATCACCTCTGGTGACCTTTGGCTAAGATGTACTATCCTCTGAACATGCTGTCAGTTCCACAGCTCCTACCACTAAGAAGAACAGAAGTGGTCACAACACAATGCAGAAATTTACCCTTGGCTGCTTTTCCTAAATATGCAGATAAAGCAGCCATTTTAAAACCAAAGCAACACACACAAAATGCTGGAGGAACTCAGCAGGCCAGACAGCATCTGTGGACAAGGGTCTCGATGAAGAGCCTCGGCCTGAAACATTGACTGTTTACTGTTTCGCACAGATGCTGCCTGGCCCACTAATTTCCTCCAGCATTTTATGTGCATTAACCTGACAAATAAACTCAGTTTTTCTCTCCACTGTTCCCTCTAAGCTGCGTGGGTGTGCGGCCTCTCAGTATATGAAATGTTCCCACGCACGTAGCCTTTGTTGCCTCGCAGCTGGTACTTTCTTCTATATAGAGTTTGATTAAAGTGCCACGCAGCTTTCAGGCCAGGTAAAAATTTCTTGCTCAAAGCAATGGTTGGTCCGTGCAGCTATATATAAAAAAATAGAGGGAATGTTGGTTGTGATTTGACCTGAGTATTATAGCATTTTCGGATTTAATAATTGATTTCCAAAGTTCATATTCTTTTGCTTTTGTAGTGATGAAGGAATGCTATGACAAGATCGGGGCACAATCTTGTCATAGCATTGTGAAGATGCTATGAAACCCACTGAGTTTCTCTGGTGGGTGGGGCTTGGCTTCGAGAGGAGGTGATCGGGGTTACCGTTGGAGATGGGAGATGTTGTTGTCTTGACACACAACACTCTGGAGGAACTCAGCAGGTCGGGCAGCATCCGTGGTGTATGAGTTGGAGAGTAGTGAGATGCGGGGGGTGGTTGGTGGGATTGAGGTTTAATTCATCCACGTGGTAATGACTCTGTACTCTATTTTTGGTTTCTTCTGTCCTGAAGAAATGTCAAAGCCCAAAATGTCAACTGTTTATTCATTTCCATGGAAGCTGTCTGACCTGCTGAACTCCTCCAGCATTTTGTGTGTTACTCTGATTTCCAGCATCTGAGGATCTTCTCCTGTTTGTAATATTTCAGGTTGATGACTCTGGTGAGCATTTCCTGTTATTTATTTTCCCACTGCCACTGGGCCAAAAATCATGAAATGCTCCAGCTGACTCAGAGTTCTGTTAAATTTACTGGAGAAAGTCAGTACCTTCTTATGAGAAGGAACATAAGAAGACCTTGACCGGTCTGCCTTCAGGTCACAAGAACACCAAGTTGTTGTGGGGAAAAAAAACTGAGAGAAAAGTAATATTTTAAACAAATCTGATTAACTCAGCAGTACTATCGTAGTCTTTCATAAAATGTAAGTAAAGCTGCTTTCAAATTAGTGGTGATAAATCATATTTACAAAACAAGAATATGTTGTGGAAAAAGTAACTGAGAGAAAAAGGATATTTTAAACAAATTGGATTAACTCAGCAGAATTAGCATGGTCATTTCATAAAATGTTGTAACTGAAAGGTATTGTTTCAAATTAACAGTGATAAATCATATTTATACATTTAGTATTTACCAGTCCATGTTCAGAGCAGGATGGTGTATGAGGTGGAGGAGCAGTGGGATTGGGAGATTGCTGCTAGATTTCATAATAATACCATTCATTGTGAAGCAGAAACTAACTCAATGCCACAAATTCATACATGGCAGAGTTGGGAACCATCATATAACTTCATAGTAGTGAAACATGGATAAAACTTAAGTGCTTGTAAATGTTAATTATTTGATTTTTTAAATTGAGTAATACGATAAGATACAAGAAAGGTCAATTCACAATGACACAACTGGGACAATGCTAGTTATTCAACCAGAGATATGAAAACCTTTTAGAATGGAGATGAGGAGGAATTTCTTTAGCCAAGTGGGAAATCTGTGGAAGTCTTTGCCATGGGTGACTGTGGTGGCCAAGTCTTTATGTATATTTAAGGTAGAGGTTCACGGATTCTTGATTGGTCAGAGCATGAAGGATATGGGGAGAAGGCAGGAGATTGAGGCTGAGAGGAAAATTGGATCAGCCACGATGAAATGGTGAAGCAGACTTGATGGGCCAAATGCGAATTAAGGATTATGGGGAAAAGACAGGTGGAGATGAGTCCATGGCCAGATCAACCATGATCTTATTGAATGGCGGAGCAGGCTCAATGGGATAGATGGCCTACTCCTGCTCCTACTTCTTATGGCCTAATTTTGCTCCTATATCTGATGGCCTTATGGTCTATATGCAATATTTAAATTAAACTTGTGAATGCATTTTGTTTGTTATTTTGCAAGCGGTTTCAATCCTAACAACAATAGTGCTCTTAATATTTAATTGCACTGGGAAGTTTTAAAAATTCTATTTTTACACAGAAAAACAACAGAGAATGGAAAGATAAATGTAAATTATCTCCAATCAGAATTTCAGGTAAATCCTGTGAAGATATTACTTGTGTCGATCCTGTTTTCCATGCGTTCACACCAAATGACCAACGTACCTGAAGAAGCGAGGTTGATGTGTCATGTTATTTTCTTCAAGAACTCTCCGCCTTTCTCTTTGCAATTGTTCAATTCTTTGTTTTTGAGATTCTGCAGCCTCTATGTTACCTTCCTCTAGGTATCTGAAGTAACAATCAAATAAATACTTTAGAAAAAACTCAGAACAGAAATAAATTGCACCACATACAGTAAATGGACACAGTCTGTAGCTTGGCATTCAACACCAACCTAATCAGTAAACTCCAAGACCTGGACCTCAATACCCCCTTGTGCGATTGGATGTTGGATTTCCTCACTTGTAGACCCAGTCAGTTTGGATTGGCAAAATGACCTCCTCCATAAACTCCATCAGCACAGGAACACCACAGGGATGTGTACTTAGCTCCCTGCTCTACTCGCTTTACACCTATGACAGTGTGGCTCAGTACAGCTCCAACACCACTGTTGTGGACTGTGCCAAAGAGGGTGATGAACCAGCATAAAAAGAGATCGAAAACTTGGCTGAGTGGTGTAATAACAATCTCAGTAAGACCAAGGAGCGAATTGTAGACCTCAGGAGAGGAAAACCAGAGGCCTGTCAGCCAGTAATCACCAGAGGATCGGAGGTGGAGAGGGTCAGTAACTTTAAATTCCTGGGTGTCACTCTCTCAGAGGACCTGTCCTGGACCCATCATATAAATATTAGTGCGTAGAAAGCACAACAGTACCTCTACTTCCTCAGGAGTCTGTGGAGGTTCGACATGTCATCGAAAACCTTGGCAAACTTCTATAGATGTGTGCTGACTGGCTGCATTACTGCCTGGTCTGGGAACACCAACGCCTTTGAGCGGAAAATCCTACTAAAGGTAGTGGGCTCAGCCAAGTACATCATGGGTAAAATCTTCCTAACCACTGAGCACACCTACATGAAACATTGCCATAGAAAAGCAGCATCCATCATCAGAGATCCTCACCACCCAGGCCATGCTCTTTTCTCACTGCTACCATCAGGTAGAAGGTACAGGAGCCTCAGGACTCACACCACCAGGTTCAAGAACAGTTACTACCCCTCAACCATCAGGCTCTTGAAAAATGACTGAAGTTGTCCTCCTTTGAAGGAATCTGTTATATTGTTATTTCATGCTCCTTATTTATTGCTATTTATTATTTGCATTTGCACAGTTTGTTTACAGTTGATGGATCCTCTTTACAGTTCTACAGATTTGCTAAGTATACCCGCAGAAAAAGAATCTCAGGGTTGTATGTGGTGACTTGTATGTACTCTGATAATAGATTTTACTTAGAACTCTGAACATAATCTCATTGAATTTTTGTGGAGCTGTGATCAAGGATTAAATTACTGTACAGAGCTTCACTGGGATGATCCTTCATTAGTGGGTAACTTGTGTGATTCTATTGTTATGTGATAATATTACTCTAAAGTCTTCCTAAGCACTAGAATTCAAGATTCAAGATTGCTTATTGTCATTCTTCTGTGCATGTGTAGAGAACAACAAAAAGATTGTTACTCTGGATCTGTTGCAGCTTAAGAAACACTAAATATAAATAACTTAATAAACATAAATATGTATACAAAGTGATGCTAGGTGATGTGTATGTAGTGGTGGTGGGTGGAGGAGCATGATGGTTTGGGGGAGGTTCGGAGTTGTTTTTGAATCTAGTGGATGCTACATAGCCTCTTCCCTGACACGAGTGGATTTAACAGTCCATAAGCAGTGTGGCTGGGATCCTTCATGACATTTCTGGCCTCTTTCTGATTATACATTCAGTGCCAGTTCATTGGGTACACCTGCTTGTTAATGCAAATATCTAATCGGCCAAACATGTGGCAGCAACTTGATGCATAAACACATGCAGACATGGTCAAGAGGATCAGTTGTTGTTCAGAACAAACATCAGAATGGGGAAGAAATGTGATCCAAGTAATTTTGACCGCGGAATGATTGTTGGTGCCAGACGGGATGGTTTGGAGATTCTCAGAAAATGCTGATTTTATCGGGATTTTCACACACAACAGTTTCGAGAGTTTACAGAGAATGCTGCGAGAAACAAGTAATTCACTGAGTGGCACTTCTGTGGGTGAAAACGCCTTGTTAATGAGAGCTCAGAGGAGAATGGCCCGACTGGTTCAAGCTGATAAATAGAGGATAGTAACTATGCGTTACAACAGTGGTGTGTGGAATAGCGTCTCCGAATGCACATGGCAAACCTTGAAGTGGGTGGGCTACAGCAGCAGAAGATCACACTGGGTTTCCCTCCTGTACCTCCTCGAGTGACCACTGGGTGCCTGTCCTTGACGGCGGGCAAGTTGGAGCCTATGATGTGTTGGGCTGCGTTAACTACCTGGTGTAGAGCCCTCCTATTCAGCATCACCTCCTACTGAATTAGTTTAGTTTATTACAAGTACAAAGTTCAAGTTCAGTTTACTGTCATTCTAATACGACACTGGACAAAGGTGGACAACACAGTATATATAACTCACAGACACACCACATAAAGTAAAAATGCCACAGATAAATTAACAAATAATGTGTGTTTATGATACAAGTTAAACTAAACAGTATAACACTACTGGCACGTCATACGTCAGGAGACCTGGGTGGTGACAGGGAGTTTAGTCGTCTTATGGCCTGAGGGGAGAAGCTGTTTTCCCATCCTAACAATTCTTGTCTTAATACCATGGTACCTCTCGCCTGGTGGTACAGGGTCAAAGAGATTGTTGCATGGAAGAGAGAGACCATTGACAATGCTAAGGGCAGTAGAATTAAGATAGTTTTTTCCAACCCCCACCCTAGAAAGTAAAAGTTAGTTGTGTTACAGCATAAATTTCAGTACGTAAGAACAAACTCCATATTGAACCACTGACTGAAAAAAGAGAACACTATGTTGTCTTTTGGGTCTAATCTAACCTTGCAATAACTAGAAGATAATTCTACCTCAGAATCTTCATACCTTCAAAATCTTAGATGAGAAAAAATTAACGAACTAACTATTGTGGCAGAGAATAAATCTGTTCTTACTGGGGATAAGGCACTTATTATTTAGAGCAAGACCGTGAGAATGGAGTATAGAGACAGAGAGAAAAAAATCTAAACCTCTCATTAGCAAACAAGACACAAAAATGTGAGTAACAAACAAGCATGCTACTGATAAACCACAGTCTGTCTTGGAATACGGATCATAGCATAAAATGTTGTGAGAACAGAGTCTTAACTGTATGAACTTATCTTCTAAGCTATAGCCAGTAACGTAGGGTTGAAATCCAAAACGAGTACAAAATATTTTTAACTATTAAATTAGAAAAGGCTCAGTGATCAGTAAACAACTGGATTTTCATGAAGACTCATCATGCTCACCACTATCACGTTAAACACAGCATCACAGCAATGTGGGTACTTCGCAAGTTATCAAGTGGTCGCATCAAAATACAAGAATAGAACACGTACCAGCGTTGACCATGAAACAACAAAGAAACTATCCCCACTTCAGCATGCAGACTTGTGCCCGTAAAGACTGAAGGAATCATGGCCTAGAAGAGCATCCAGCTGCAGCTTCTAACAAAAACTCCAGATCCTTCAAGACACGGAAGGGGTGATAGCTAGGGCATATCGAGAGGTAGTTACACCCAAGGGCATGGACTGCTTCCACTCCAGAGACATGAGGACTGACCTTGGGGTGATGCTTAATTGCTATGCCAACATCAACCACTAAACTGAACAACCAAGATCTTAAATGGTTGACCAGGTAGTAGGGTCTAACAGTCCGAATGAAGGGTCTCAGCCTGAAATGTCAATTGTTTACTCTTTTCCCTGTTTGCTACCTGACTTGTTGAGTTCTTCCAGCAATGTTTGTTTTGTTTTCGATTTCCAGAATCTGCAGATTTCCTCATGCAAGGGTCTAACTTATCTCCTCTGGGTCCACGTTTTATGCATTGCTGGTTTCCTTCATATGAGACATTAAACTTCTCTGACCTTTTGAGGAGATGTAAAAGATCCCACAGAGCCGATTTGAAGGAAAGACCCTCAATTCTCTCCAATATCCTAACCAATATTTATCCCTGAATCAATTTCAATCAGATCATCATCATTATCATGCTCCGTATCGTATTGATGTGGGCGATCATGGTCTTATTCACGACCGTGATCGTTCTTGGCAGATTTTTCTATAAAAGTGGCTTGCCATTGCCTTCTTCTGGTTGGTGTCTTTACAAGACGGGTGAGCCCACCCATTATCAATACTCTTCAGAGATTGGCTGCCTGGTGTCAGTGGTCGCATAACCAGGACTTGGGATCTGCACTAGCAGGTACTATACCTTGCCCAAGGGTGACCAGCAGGCTAGTGGGGGGAAGGAGCATCTTACACCTCCTTTGGTAGAGACTTATCTCCCTTACTTCCACCTGATTCAGTCAGATATCTGAACCATTAGATTAATAAAGTTTGTGGAGGCCTGCTGGTCATAAATTGGCAATACATTGCAACACCTATGGCATGTTTTTTGGGCACCGGGCGATTAGGCAACACAGTGATGTAGCTTGTAGAGGCAGTACCACAGCACCAGAGACCTGGGTTAAAACCACGGACGGTTGTGGAGGCCAAGTCATTGGTTATGTTTAAAGCAGAGGCTGATAGATTCTTGATTAGTCAGGGTATGAAAGGAAATGGGTAGAAAGCAGGAGAATGGGGCTGAGATGAAATGGCAGAGCAGACTTGATGGGCCAAATGGCCTAATCTTGCTCCTTTATCTTATGGAAACTGAAAGGTCTGAATATAGACAAGTCACCTGGAACATAGGGTGTACCCCAGAGTTCAAAGAGGTGGCTGAAGAGATCATGGAGGCAATAGTAATAATCTTTCAAGAATTAATAGATTATTGAACTGTTCCAGAAAATTGGAAAATTGCAAATGTTACTCCACTCTTCAAGAAGAGAGAGAGGCAGAAGAAAGGAAATTATAGACCAGTTAACCTGACCTGTGTGGTAGGGAAGATGGTGGAGTCAATTATTAAGGATGAGGTCTCAGGGTACTTGGAGGCACATGATAAAATAGGCCGTAGTCAGCATGGCTTCCTCAAGGAAAAATCTTGCCTGACAAATCTGCTGGAATTCTTTGAAGAACTAACAAGCAGGATAGACAAAGGAGAATTGGTTGATGTTGTGTACTTGAATTTTCAGAAGGCCTTTGACAAGTGGCCACACATGAGGCTGCTTAACAAGCTACGAGCCCCTGGTATTACAGGAAAGATTCTAGCATGGATAAAGCAGTGGCTGATGGGTAGGAGGCAAAGAGTGGGAATAAACAAAAGACTGAGGTGCAAAGAGTCCTTGTGGGAAGGGAGGAGGAAGTGGGAGGGAGAGAGGGTGAGGGAGGGAGAGGGGGAGGTGGAGGGAGAGAGGGGAGGGAGAGAGTAGGTAGTAGGGGACGTGTAGGAAAGTGGGAGAGGGGGCAAGGGGGCATGCAGGGTGTAGGGGTTGGGGGAGATGGGTGTTTGAGGAGGCAGGCAGGGAGGGAAAGAGGTAGAGAGGGAAGGGAAGGGAGAGAGGTAAAGAGGGAAAGAGGAGAGAGGGAAAGACTTTCTGGTTCAGAATGATACTGAGGAGTCAAATCAAGTACACCTGACATTGCCTGTACTCGGTAATGGAGATATCCGGTGTGAGAATGAAAGTGACGAATGACAGTTTTAGATCGGAATTGCAATCAGACAATCCTTTCTGCTTCCCCCCAGGGGTCCTGACATCACAAATGCCAGCCCTCATCAGATTAACACCGGGAGACATCAGCAGTCCCTGACAGCACTTGATTCAACAAAGCTGAAGACTTGTCTTTCATTATTCAACAATTTCCCAGTCATATTTGTCTGGTTCCAGTGAAAGTACAATAAGGGGATCTAACAGGCAATATGGAAAATTATTTCTGTTTTTGCACTATCAAACCTATTCAATATATATGTATATATATATATATATACATACACACACACACACACACACACACACACTTACTGTAATTTATTTATTTACTTTCTATATTATCATGTATTGAACCGCTGATGCTAAGGTAACAAATTTTAGGACACATACCGGTGATAATAAACCTATTTTGATTCTGATTCTGGTACTTAATCACAGATAACAACATAATAACATTAGAAATAAGAGGAGTCGGCCATCTGGCCCGTCGAGCCTGCTCTGCCATTCAATAAGATCGTGGCTGATCTGGCCATGGACTCATCTCCACCTACCTGCCTTTTCCCCATAACCCTTAATTCCCCTACTATGCAAAAATCTATCCAACCTTCTCTTAAATGTACTTACTGAGGTAGCCTCGACTGCTTCATTGGGCAGATAATTTCACAGATTCACCACTCTCTGGAAAAGCAGTTCCTCCTCATCTCTGTCCTAAATCTACTCCCCTGAATCTTGAGGTTATGTCCCTCAGTTCTAGTCTCACCTACTAGTGGAAACAACTTTCCTGCCTCTATCTTATCTATCCCTTTCATAATTTTATATGTTTTTATGAGATCTCCTCTCATCCTTCTGAATTCCAGCGAGTACAGACCCAGGCAACTCCATCTCTTCTCGTGGTCTAACCCTCTCATCTCTGGAATCAACATGGTGAACCTACTCTGCGCTGCCTCCAAAGCCAGTACATCCCTCCTCAAGTAAGGAGACCAGAACTGCACGCAGTACTCCAGGTGCAGCCTCACCAGTACCCTGTACAGTTGCAGCATAACCTCCCTGCTCTTAAATTCAATCCCTCTAGCAATGAAGGCCAACATTCCATTTGCCTTCTTGATAGCCTGCTGCAAACCAACCTTTTGTGATTCACGCACAAGCACTCCCAAGTCCCTCTGCACAGCAGCATGCTGCAATTTTTTACCATTTAAATAATAATCTGCTCTTCCAATTTTCCTTCTCCGCCACTGGCTCAATTACTTCCTGAGCAAGAAGTTGATCCAGGGGTTAAACTTCCTTGTATACCTTCCAAGAGCCTCGCCAGTGTCCCAGTAGCTTCCACTAGTCCAGAAATGGCAGGTTTAGATCTCATCCCCTCTGGACTCCTGTTTCAGATCTCCTGCAGAGCCCTCTCTCACGAACAATAAACCCCTTACTGGTCTGCCACAGACCCAAGCTGATGTGTAACAGCCTTTATTGCAGTGACCTGGAAGATTTCTCAGCAGTGTGGAAGAACAGAGGGACCTTGGGGTCCACATCGTTTGATCCCTCAAAGTTGCTGCAGAAGTTGATAAAAAGGCACAAGGTGTGTTGGCCTTTATTAGTCAGTGGATTGAGTTCAGGAGCTATGAAGTAATAACCGCAGCTATATAAAACCCTGGTTAGATCATACTTGGAATATTGCCTTGGGCTGTAGTCATCCCATTAGAGAAAGGGTATGGAAGTTTTAGAGAGAGTCCAGAAGAGACTTATCAGGATGCTGCCTAGATTAGAGAGCATATCTAACCAGAGAGGAAAGGGTGACTGCGCTAGAGCTTTTCTCTTTGAAGCAAAAGAGGTGGCTTGATAAAGGTGTACAAAATAATAAGAGGCATAGATCGAGTGGATACCCAGAGACACCCTCCCCCCTTAGGTGGAAATGGCTAATATAAAGGGGCATAATTTTAAGGTGATTGAAGGATAGTGTAGGGAGGATGTCAGAGGTAGGTTTTATGTATGCAGAGAATGGAGGGTATGTGCAATGCCTTGCTGGGTGTGGGGGTAGAGACAGATACATTAGGGACATATGAGAAACTATTAGATAGTGAAAGTCAAAAGACACAATAATTTTTTTTTATCAGAGCACGTTTGTCACCATATACTACCTTGAGATTGACTTTCTGGCAGGCATTTACAGGAAAACACACGGATTGTAGAAAATGGAGAGCTATGTAGGATGAGAGTGTTATATTGACCTCGGGGTAGGTTAAGAGGTCGGCACAACATTGTGGGCCGAAGGGCCTGTATTGTGCAGTAATGTTCGATGTTTAAATCAATTAGAGTAAGCAGCTGCGAAGAAACACACAAGCTATTGTTAATGCTCAGACTGTGTCTCTAGAAAGTGAAGCAGAAGTGATCAATTAAAAGGCTGCCTGCTCACTGTGGGATACTGACATCATAGGGAACTTCATAAAATTTTTAACAGTTCTCCCCAAGCTGCCCTCCCAGATTTTCTACTAAGTACACACAATTCAACCCCACCCACTTGATTGCCACGTCAGCACTTCTGTACACAATCCGTTTCCCAACCATCGCTTTGGTCTGTTAATGAGAGGAACCCCAAAATCCAAATCAAGCAATATCAAAAACTGTGGAAGAAATGTACATTCTCACAAATGAAGGATGGTGAAATAACGCACAGCTAGAGTTCAACTCCACTTTGTACTTATTTCCCAAAGTCTGAATTTCAGGTTTAAGACATGGGAGTAGAATCAGGCCATTCAGCCCAACGAGTTTGCTGCACCATTTGATCATGTTTGATTCATTGTCCTTTTTTTCCTCTGCCTTCTACTTGTTACCTTTGACACCATTACTAATCAAGAACCTATCAAACTCAGCTTTAAATACACCCAATGACTTGGCCTCCACAGCCGTCTGTGGCAATGAATTCCACAGATTCACCACCTTCTGGCTAAAGAAATTCCTCCTTATCTCCACTCTAAATAGACACCCTTCTATTCTGAGAGTGTGATCCTCTGATCCTGGATTCTCTCACTATTTGAAACATTCTTTACCACGTCTTTCAATATTTGGCAGTTTTCAATGAGAAAACTCCTCATTCTTCAGAACTCCAGCGAGTACGATCACAGAGCCATCAAATGCTCCTCATACCCTTTCAAATTTCAAAATAAATTTAGTATGAAAGTACATATACATGCCTGGGATTCATTTTCTTGCAAGCATTCACAATAGAACAAAGAAATACAATGGAATCAACGAGAAACTACACGCCAAGAAGACAAACAAGATGGCAAATCGTGCAATTAAAATAAATGTCAAAAATAATAATACTAAGAACATGAGTTGTAGCATCCTTGAAAACAGATTTTGGAATCAGTTCAGAGTTGAGGAGAGAAGTTATCCACGCTGGTTCAGCAGATCACAATCCATCATTCTCGTGACCCTCCTCTGGCCCTTTTCCAATGCCACCCATCCTTTCAAAAATACGGGACCCAAATCTGCTCACAATACTGTATTGTAGATGTCGCCTAACAAATACCCTAGAAAGCCTCAGCTTTACATCCTTGCTTTTATACATTTGCGCCCTCTGGATATTTTCTGCTTTGCTCAAACTATTCCCTAGTGTGCCAGCAGGTGGAGCTAAAAGTACAGACAAGCACAGGGAGAATGCATAATGTCACCACCGCTACCTTGGATCTCCTTCCCATTCTTTCCTTAAAGGATCTCATTCCAGAATGTTGACTATACATTCCTTTCCCTAGATGCTGCCTGACCTGCTGCGTTCCTCCAGCATTTTGTGTATTGCTCTGGATTTCCAGCATTTGCAGAATCTCTTGTGTTTATATTTTAATGCTTTATGTAAAAAAAAAGTTCACTTTGAAATTCCACTTAAAACACTCCACTGTTTCTCACGCAGTTTTGAACATAAAAAAGCTCTATACTCATGAATATTTGGGGAGATAAATGCAGGTTACTGGCAATGCCACTTGTTTCCCTGACATCCTGAATTTAATCCAGGACTTCTCATTGCAATATCAAAACTTCTACGCAGTGTGGACAGAAAATCTCAAGGTGCCTGCAAGGTAACGGGGACAGTCCTGCATCTAACTGCATTGCATCAAGTCACAACAACCACACATACTTTGGACTACATCATGCCTTTTCTGTTACAAAGTACCCTCAGTGGCCAGTTTATTGGGTACTCCCTACATCTAATAAAGTGGCCACTTGGTGCATGCTTGTGGTGTTCAGCTGCTATAGCCCACCCACTTCAACGTTCAACATGCTATGCATTCAGAGAAACTGTTCTGCACACCACTGCTTTGACCATGGTTATTTAACTTCCTGTTGATTTCCTGTCAGCTTGAACCAGTCTGGCCATTCACCTCTGATCTCTCCCAGTAACAAGGCAGTTTCGCCCACAGATCTGTCGCTCACTGGATTATTTCTCACACCATTCTCTATAAACTCCAGAGAATGTTGCACATGAAAATCCCAGGAGATCAACAGCTTCTGAAATACACAAACTGCCCTGTCTGGCACTAACAATCATTTCACAGTCAAAGTCACTTAGATCCCATTTCTTCCCTCATTTTGATGATTGGACTGAACAACAACTGAACCTCTTGACCTTGTCTGCATGCTTTCATGAGTAACTGCCACATGACTGGCTGATTAGATATTTGCATTAACAAGCAGGTGTACAGGTGTATCTTTGAGTGTACTCAGGAAAGCTATTGAGATACATAAAGGGATATTAAAAGGAGTTATTCAAAATCTTGTTTAAAGAGACAGGACTTATTTTTTGGCGGCATCCCAACAACGGAAGGAGGTGACACACACACACAAAATGGTGGAGGAACTCTGTCGAGTTACAGTTGATGTTTTGGGCCAAGACCCTTCATGGGTCCAGGTGGCCAGAGGGAGGCAAGGGTACAGGCAGTAAAAATAAAAATTAAAGGTTAGCTTTGTTTGTCACATGTACATTGAACTATCGGAGCATGCAGTGAAATGAGCTTTTTGCATCCGATCAAATCAGTGGGGATTGTGCTGGGCCGCCCGCAAGTGTTGCTGTAGCGATGTGCTACACACAGCGCTGAAATAACGACACGCAGTCGGTAAGTCGTTTCGAGACTAGTTTATTCAAACTTCGCAGTGCTGGCATTTAAATCCCTAGCGCCCGCCCTCTCTGGGCGGAAATGACTTCAGAGGTGCATTACCAAAGTCTCCCCCCGCGCGCTGGCTATTTGTGAGCCGGTTCGCTTGCGCAGAAAGTGGGTCGCCACATAACCGCCCCCCCCCCCCCCCACAGAACCGGCGATACACCCCCCAATGTCCACAGTCTGGATCAGCCTCTGTTTGGGAGGTCTGCCTCTGCGCCGCGGTGCCTGAACCTCGACCGGCTGCGCCAAGTCCACATGGGCTGGTTTGAGTCGGTCCACCGTGAAAACCTCCTCTCACCCCCCAATGTCCAGAACATACGTGGACCTGTTGTTGTTGATCACCTTGAATGGCCCCTCGTACGGCTGCTGTAGCGGTGCCTGGTGTCCGCCCCTTCGTTCAAACACAAACTTACAGTTCTGCAGGTCTTTGGGTACGTGGGTCGGGGTCCGTCCGTGCTGTGAAGTCGGTACGGGGGCCAGGTTGCCGAGCCTTTCGCGTAGTCTGTCCAGGACTGCTGCGGGTTCTTCCTCTTGCCCCCTTGGGGCTGGTATGAACTCTCCCGGGACGGCCAGGGGCGCGCCGTACACCAACTCGGCCGACGAGGCGTGCAGATCCTCTTTGGGCGCTGTACGAATTCCAAGCAGGACCCAGGGAAGCTCGTCCACCCAGTTAGTTCCTCTCAGGCGGGCCATGAGAGCCGACTTCAAGTGACGATGGAAGCGTTCCACCAGTCCATTCGACTGTGGGTGGTAGGCAGTTGTGTGGTGTAGCTGCGTTCCCAACAGGCTGGCCACAGCCGACCACAGGCTGGAGGTGAACTGGGCGCCTCTGGCGGAGGTAATGTGGGCCGGTACCCCAAAGTGTGCTACCCAGGTTGCGATCAGTGCTCGGGCGCAGGAATCGGCAGATGTGTCGGTGAGCGGGACCGCCTCTGGCCACCTTGTGAACCGGTCTACCATAGTTAGGAGGTACCGCGCTCCTCGGGACACTGGTAGGGGGCCCACGATATCCACATGAATGTGGTCGAACCTCCGGTGGGTGGGTTCGAACTGCTGTGGCGGGGCTTTAGTGTGCCGCTGCACCTTGGCTGTTTGGCACTGCGCGCACGTTCTGGCCCATTCACTGATCTGCTTGCGAAGTCCGTGCCACGCGAACCTGCTGGAGACCAGCCGGACGGTTGTCCTGATAGATGGGTGCACCAAACCGTGTATGGAGTCGAAAACTCGCCGCCTCCAGGCTGCCGGGACGATGGGGTGAGGTTGGCCGGTAGCCACGTCGCACAGGAGGGTCCTCTCACCTGGGCCTACGAGAAAGTCCTGCAGCTGCAAACCCGAGACTGTGGTCCTGTAGCTGGGCATCTAGTCGTCTGCTTGCTGCGCTTCCGCCAGTACTGCATAGTCCACCCCCAGGGACAGGGCCTGGACAGTTTGTCTGGAGAGTGCGTCCGCCACGACATTGTCCTTTCCCGAGACATGCTGGATGTCCGTCGTGTACTCGGAGATGTAGGACAGATGTCGCTGCTGGCGAGCCGACCAGTGATCGGACACCTTCGTGAACACGAAGGTCAACGGTTTGTGGTCCATGAACGTGGTGAACGGCCTGCCTTCTAATAAGTACCTGAAATGCTGGATTGCCAGATACAGTGCCAACAGCTCCCGGTCGAAAGCACTGTACTTGAGTTCGGGTGGTCGTAGGTGCTTGCTGAAGAATGCCAAGGGTTGCCAGCGCCCCTCGATGAGCTGCTCCAGCACCCCACTGACTGCTGTGTCGGATGCATCCACCGTGAGGGCGGTCGGAACGTCCGTTCTGGGGTGCACTAGCATCGCGGCATCTGCCAAGGCTTCCTTGGCTTTAACGAAAGCGGCCACGGCCTCCTCATCCCAAGTAATGTCCTTGCCTTTACCCGACATCAGGGTGTACAAAGGGCACATGATACGGGCTGCTGAGGGGAGGAAACGGTGGTAGAAGTTCACCATACCAACAAACTCCTGTAGGCCTTTGACCGTGTTGGGCCGGGCAAAGTGGCGGATAGCGTCTACCTTGGCGGGCAGAGGTGTTGCCCCGTCTTTGGTAATCCTGTGGCCCAGGAAGTCGATGGTATCGAGACCGAACTGGCATTTGGCCGGGTTGATCGTGAAGCCGAAATCACTCAGGCGGGAGTAGAGCTGGCGGAGCTGGGACAGATGCTCCTGACGACAACTGCTGGCTATAAGGATGTTGTCCAAATAGATGAACGCAAAGTCCAGGTCGTGTCCCACTGCGTCCATTAGCCGCTGGAACGTCTGTGCGGCATTCGGAGGAACTCGAACAGGCCGAACGGGGTGATGAGTGCTGTTTTGGGGATGTCTTCAGGGTGCACCGGGATTTGATGGTATCCCCGGATGAGGTCTACTTTGGAAAATATTCTTGCCCCGTGCAGGTTTGCTGCAAAGTCCTGTATGTGCGGCACAGGGTAGCGGTCTGGAGTGGTAGCCTCATTCAGTCTGCAGTAGTCGCCGCATGGTCTCCAACCCCCGGCTGCTTTGGGCACCATGTGCAGGGGGGAGGCCCATGGGCTGTCAGACCTCCATACGATCCCCAATTCCTCCATCCTCTTGAACTCCTCCTTCGCCAGGCGGAGATTTTCCGGAGAGAGCCTTCGTGCGCGGACGTGGAGGGGTGGTCCCTGGGTCGGAATGTGGTGCTGTACCCCGTGTCTGGGCATGACTGCTGGGAACTGCGGTGCCAGAATCGATGGAAAGTCCACCAGGATTCTGGTGAATTCGTTGTCCGACAGCGTGATGGAGTCCAGGTGTGGGGCCGGCAACTTGGCTTCACCCAGGGAGAACGTCTGGAAAGTCTCGGCATGTACCAGTCTTTTCCCTTGCAAGTCGACCAGCAGGCTGTGAGCTCGTAAGAAGTCCGCCTCCAGGAGTGGTTGGGCCACCGCGGCCAGTGTGAAGTCCCACGTGAACCGGCTGGCGCCGAACTGCAGCTGCACTGTGCGGGTGCCATAGGTCCATATCATGTTGCCGTTTGCGGCCCTCAGGGTGGGTCCTGGCTTCCTGTTGCGGGTGTCGTACCCCGTCGGGGGCAAGACGCTGATCTCCGCTCTGGTGTCGACCAAGAAGAGGCGTCCCGACTGTTTGTCCCAGACGTACAAGAGGCTGTCCTGGCGGCCAGCCGCCACAGTCATTAGCGGCAGCTGGCCCTGGCCCTGGCCCTTGCAGGGCGGGCAACAACGGCGGGCTTTTGTGCCCCACCGCTGGTGGTAGAAACACCACTGTTCACTGGCCTCCTCACTTCTGCTGTGTTGTGTGCGCCCCCCTGCCGGGCCTGGTCTGGTAATCTGACGGACAGATGCCACGCTCTCCCTCTTGACTTTCCACAGCACGTCTGCCCGGGCCACCACCTTCTGGGGGTCGCTGAAATCTGCGTCGGCCAGCAGCAGATGTATGTCCTCGGGCAGCTGCTCTAGGAACGCTTGCTCGAACATGAGGCAGGGCTTGTGTCCGTCAGCCAGGGCCAGCATCTCGTTCATCAATGCTGACGGCAGCCTGTCTCCCAAACCGTCCAGGTGAAGCAGGCGGGCACCCTGCTCATGCCGTGAGAGGCCAAAGGTCCCAATGAGCAGCGCCTTGAATGCTTCATATTTGCCTTCTTCCGGGGGCGACTGTATGAAATCCGCAACCTGGGCGGCCGTCTCCTGGTCAAGGGCGCTCACCATGTGGTAGTAATGCGTGGAATCAGAGGATATCTGCCGAATCTGGAACTGGGCTTCTGCTTGGCTAAACCACATGCGTGGTCGCAGCGTCCAGAAAGTCGGCAGTTTTAGCGAAACTGCGTGAACAGATGAAGAGTCGGTCATCTTTGGTCCAAATCCCGTTTGGACTGTCGGGGTCACCAATGTAGCGATGTGCTACACACAGCGCTGAAATAATGACACGCAGTCGGTAAGTCATTTCGAGACTAGTTTATTCAAACTTCGCGGTGCTGGCATTTAAATCCCCAGCACCCGCCCTCTCCGGGCAGAAATGACGTCAGAGGTGCATTACCAAAGTCTCCCCCCGCGCGCTGACTATTTGTGAGCCGGTTCGCCTGCGCAGAAAGTGGGTCGCCACAATGCCACATTTCCAGCACCAACTACTCATGAACACTAACCATGCATCTTTGGACTAAGAGGAAACAGGAGCACCCAGAGGAAACCTGAGCAGTCATGGTGAGGATGAACGTTCAAACTCCTTACAGACAATGGCGGGTCACTGGTACTGCAACAGTAGTACGCTCACCACTACACTACCATGTTGCCCCTCACTATTATCATGGTAATATTTTGGATTATTTCAGATTGGTAAGTACAACAAGCGGCTGGCCAATAATACCCTGGAATGGCTAAGGCCGGCAGTAACAAAGGATGAGAGAGTGTTTCAACAGGAACTAAGCTGAGACTGGAGCCAGAGCTGGTAAAAGGTCATCTTACAGATGTGGCATGTCATCTGAAGCTCATCCCAGAGTCAGATATATACAGCAAAATGACAACTAGTCACGGCTTGAGTTCAGTCTGACAAATTACAGACTAAACAACAACAGCTGGTGAGTTGATTCTGTGCAGAATCAGAATTATTATCACTGACATATAGTACTGTGCAAAAGTCTTGGGCATATATACAGTGTATAGCTAGGGTGCCTGAGACTTTTGATCAGTACTGTATTTGTAATTGTGGAGCGGAGAGTGAGTTTGTAAATCTGGCGGAAGCAAAGGATGTTGGGAGTGGTGAGGGTGGAAGGTGTGGAACAGGTAGCAGCGAAGGAGGCCAAGGGCGGGGGATGGCGTGGGTCAGACACACCCAGCCCTGAGGCACCAGGCAAGGTAATTTAATTCCAAACAATTGGTTTATTAATCACTAAAGAATGTCTCTCTGGTGCTTCTCACTCCCTTTCCCTTTTCCCATCCATGATTCCCCTCTCCCTGTCCCATTCCCACTCTCAGTCCGCAATAGAGACCCAGAATCAGGCTTATCATCACTCACTTTTGTTTTGCAGCAGCAGTACAGTGCAGTACATAGAATTACTACTGTATGGTGCAGGACTCTTAGGCACCCTTGCTCTATCGTATGTAGGTGGCTAGACTTTTGCACAGTACTGTATGTCATGAAATCTGTTGTTTTGAGGCAGCAGTACAGTGCAATATTTAATAAACAGAAGCCAGGGGAATGGGGTTGAGAGGGAAAATAAATCAGCCATGACAGAATGTCGGAGCAGACACAATGGGCCAGATAGCCAAATTCTGCTCCTATATCTCATTGTCTTATGGTCATAAATTGATGGAGGAAGAGAGCGAGAGAGGGGAGGGGGAGGGACAGAGGGAGAGGCAGGAGAGCGAGGAGAAAGAGAGAGAGAGATTAAGAGAACTAGAGGATTTAGGGCAGTGGGGAGTGCAGGAGGCATTTTAGAAGCCCATCTCAGAAGGCCAGAAGCGTCAAAGCCAACTCACTAGATATTTTAATCTTAATGACGTGGTTGCTTCTGTCCCTTATTAATAGTGAGGGTGGAGAAAACGACGGATATGGGTTTAAGATGTTCGTTTACAACAGACAGAAACTTGGGTTATTTTATATTCCAAACAATCCTGAACAACCGGACAATGTGGCTAAACCTGTTTTTCACCAGATCCTCTCAACTCTACATCTGCACTCCTTGGAACAGAAATGAGAGTTGTGTTACTGGATTTGTCAAGGTGAAAAGAAAGCAATGATCCTACAAGGAGACCAGGGTAATGCACGTTAGAGACATGCCACGCAGAAATTATCTGAGGCTGCCAGTGAGTGAAAATATCAGTAACTTCTCAGCAGACCTGGGAAAGAAACCTTTGCAATTACCTCATTTTCTGCATTAAGTTGAATTTTTTTGCTGAACTTTTTAGCAGAAATGCACACTTCTATGTTTGGAGGAAATAGGGCACTGCACACCAACAAAAACAACCTCATCCCAACTGTGAAGCATGGAGGAGGGAGCACATGGCTTGGGGCTGCTTTGCTGCCTCAGGGTCTGAACAGCTTGCAATCATTGAGGGAACAATGAATTCTAAATTGTATAAAGATATTTTACAGGAGAATGCCAGGGCAGTGGTCTGTCACTTAAATATTAATAGAAGTTGGATGATGTAACAAGACTATGATCCGAAACACAAGAGTAAATCAAGTACAGAATGTTTTAAAAAGAAGAAAATATGTGTATTGGAATGGCCAAGTCAGAGTCCAGACCTTAACCCGATTGAGATGCTGTGGTATGACCAGGAGAGGGTTTTTCATGCAAGGTATCCCAGAAATATTGATGAACTGAAACAGTTTTGCATGGAGGAATGGTCTAAAATTCCTCCTTGATATTGTTCAAGTCTGATCAGCAGCTATAGGAGGATATAGCTGCTAAAGGTGGTTCTACCAGTTATTAAATACAAGGGTTAAACACACTTTTCCCTGCCTGGACTGTGAATGATTAAACAATGTGTTCAATAAAGATGTGAAAGGTATATTTGCTTGTGTGTTATTAGTTTAGGCAGATTGCGTTTGCCTATTATCGTGACTTTGATGAAGATCAGACCTATTTTATGAGTAGTTAATGCAGAAAACCAGGTACTGGCAAGGGTTCACAAACTTTTTATAGCCCTAAGACTTTTGCACAGTGCTGTACACTCCGTAGCCACTTTATTAGGTACAGGAGTTGAATACAGTGTGGTCTTCTGCTGTTGTAACCCATCCACTTCAAGGTTTGATGTGCTGTGCATTCAGAGATGCTCTTCTGCGCACCACTGTTGTAACTTATGGTTATTTGAGTTACTGTCGCCTTAAACCAATCTGGCCATTCTCCTCTGACCTCTCTCATCAACAAGGCGTTTTCACCCACAGAACTGCTGCTCACTGGATTTTTCACACCATTCTCTATAAATTCTAGAGATTGCTGTGTGTGAAAATCCTAAGGGATCAGCATTTTCTGAGATACTCAAACCACACCCCCCCCCCCCGCCCCATCTGGCACCAACAATTATCCCACAGTCAAAATCACCTAAATCACATTTCTTCCCCATTCTGATGTTCGGTCTGAACAAAAACTCTAAATCAGGAGTTCCCAACCTTTCTTATGCCATGGACCCCTATCTTTAACCGAAGAGTCTGTGGACTCCATGATGGGAACCCTTGCTCTAAATGGAAGCTCTTCAGCCTGTCTTGGACTGCTACGACAGATGACTTTTTACCTCTCCTCGCCTTCCTACTTCTTCCTCCTGGACCCCCTCCTCCTTCCCTTTCTCCCCCTGGTCCACTTTACTCTCCTATAAGATTCCTTCCGCTCTGGCCCTTGACCTTTCCCATTCACCTATCACCTTCTAGCTACCTTCCTTCCCTCCCCCCCACCTTTTCATTCTGGCATCTTCCCCCTTCCTTCTCAGTCCTGAAGAAGGGCCTCGGCCCGAAATGTTGAAGGCTTACTCTTTTCCATAGATGCTGTCTGACCTGCTGAGTGCCTCCAGCAATTCATGTGTGTTACTCTGGATTTCTAATATCTGCAGATGCTCTTGTACTTACTATATCAGCGTCACCCTTAACTGCTTGTGCCTATTGTGGGGTAAAGCAAGGAATACATTATATTCCTTCAAGGTTCAAAGTAAATTTATTGCCAAAGTACGTATTGTCACCATATACAACCCTGATTCATTTTCTTGCAGGCATTCACAGTAGAACAAAGAAATAGTGTAGAATCAATGAAAAACTGCAAAGACTGACAAACGATGAGTATGCAAAAGAAGACAATCTGAGCAAATACAAAAAACAAATAAAACTGAGAACATGAGTGGCACAGTCTTTGAAAGTGAGTTGGTTCATGGATTAAATAAAGGTGATTAAGAGCCATTTCACTTCATGTAATTTGTTCTTGAGTAGTACCATAACTACAAATGGAATGAATACATGCCTTTTAAGAAAGGAGTTGTATTTGTGTCATTGCTATGGTGATATAGGTGGATACCAGTGAAGTTATGCGGTAAACCAGGTATTCATTGTGTTTTGCACTAAGTACGTAGATGTTCAAACAAGCAGGAAATGTACAAAATGATTGAACAGTAGTTCTTGATGCAAGGATGACATAACTCCCTGAATTCATCATTATTTGTTGCATAGCAAAACATTGAGAAATACAAACAGATCAGGGATTCAGAAGGAATTAGCAATGGGAGAGTCATTTTTTTTTAAACGATTATTCATAATATCCTTAAGGGTTTATCTGAGGATTCACCCAAGAGGAATTTTACAATTTTCAGTGAGGTCTGGACCCAAATGTCTGCAAAACGTAACACAAGAAAGGCATTTGACTTCAGTTGGAAATTAGTCAGTAGGTGGAATACAGATGACATTAGCAAGAAGCGAAAAATATTGTGCTAGTAACTTCTTACTGTATCTGTGAGCTGATGAGAGATGAGAGGATTATGCATAGCTCTGGATACAAAATTATTATTACATACCATATACTGGATATAATATACACTGGATTATATACTGTAAAAACAGCAAATGATATACATATACTGTAGATAGCTAGGGTGCCTAAGACTTTTGCACAGTACTGTAGTAATTTTATGTATTTCACTGTCCTGTTGCCACAAAAAAAAGACAAATTTCATATGTGAATGATGAGAAAACCTGATTCTGATATGGTCTCTATTGGGAACTAAGAGTGGGAAGGGGACAGGGACAGGGGGATCATGATTGGGAGAAGGGGAAGGGAGAGGGGAGGGAGCCGGAAGCACCAGAGAGACATTCTGAAATGATTGATAAACCAGTTGTTTGGAATCAAATTTTCTTGCACGTTGTGTCAGAGCTGGGTGTGTCTGCACTCACACCACCCTTCCGCCCCCACCACTCCTCTGGCACCTCTCATGTGGTGCTCCATCCTCGGCATTCCCAACATTCTTTACTCCCACCAGATTTACAAACTCGTTCTCTGTCCACGTTGACAAATACAGTCCTGTGCAAACATCTTAGAGACCCTGGCTATATAAATATATGCCTAAGACTTTTGCACAGTACTACATCTTGCATGTGACTGGCAGGGTGGAGATACGTCTCTATCAAAGGAGGTGTGAGGCGCTTCTTCCCTCTGCTAGCCTGCAGGTCACCCTTGGGCAAGGTGCCGCACCTGCTTAGCCCCTCCGGATCAGAGTCATGTGAAGCCATGGGATCAGGTGGTGGATGGTCGTATGAGCAGATGGTGAACGTCACACGTCTTGGTTGTGCGACCACTGACACTAGGTGAACAATTTCTGAGGAGTGTTGATAATGGCTGGGGTCACCCATCTTGTAAAGACACTGCCCAGAAGAAGACAATGGGAAACCACTTCTGTAGAAAAATTTGCCAAGAATAATCATGGTCGAGACCATAATCACCCATGCCATACGACACGGCACATAATGAATGAACGATTATATCTTGCATATCCAAATGTCCAGACATCACCAGATTTGGGGTAGAAATCGGGGCAAAAGCTGGAAACTACAAGGGGAAAAATTTAGTAGGTAGATAAAACAAAGGCAAATGGAGTTCAACATGGACAACTAGGGGACTATCCCATCTGCACACAAGATAGATAACCATCTATTTTTTGAAATGTGGCCTATAAGGAGGAAATACAGAATCGAATGAGGTTGAGAACCCAAGAAAAAAACCAATAAATCAGTAAACGTATACAAACTGAAGTCAACGCAAAAGAGAGGCCAACAGAGCCCTGACTATTATCCTGAGGGAACAAGCATACAAAGGTTGAAGTTTTGCACAAATTACTTTAAATAGACCACACCTTGAATTCTGCATTCAAGGCAATCCTGCAGCAGGTATTCACATTTGCCTTTAAGCCTCACTGCAAGTACAGTGAGCTCAGGAGGTTGAATTATTTTACTACATTGCACCGTAACACATGTACAAAATGCTGGAGGAACCGAGCAGGTCAGGCAGCATCAACGGAAAGGAATAAACAGTCGATGCTTCTGGCCAAAAACCCTTCATCAGAACTGGAAAGGAGGGGTTGAAATTTTCAGAAATTATATATGACTATATGCAACCCTGGGATTCATTTTCTTGCGGGCATGCTCAATAAATCCATAACCATTATAATAACCATTGTAGAATCAATGAAAGACCACACCGACTTGGGCATTCAACCAGTGTGCAAAATACAACAGACTGTGCAATTATAAAAAGGAATAAATATTAATAAATAAATAAGCCATAAATATTGAGAACATGAGATGAAGAGTCCTTGAAAGTGAGTCCATTGGTTGTGGGAACATTTCCAATGAATGGTCAAGTGAAGTTATCCCCATTGGTTCAAGAGCCTGATGGTTGAGGGGTTGTAACTGTTCCTGAACATGGTGGTGTGAGTCCTGAGGCTCCTGTATCTCCTTCCTGATGGTAGCAGTTAGAAGAGAGCATGTCCTGAGTGGTGGGGGTCCCTGACGATGGATGCTGCTTCCCTGTGACAATGCTTTGTGTGGATGTGTTCAATGGTGGTGAAGACTTTACCCATGATGGACTGGGCCATATCTACTATTTTTTGTAGGATCAGCTTCAATTCCAAAGGCACTGTGGACAATCTCTAAGTGCAATAAATGGGCATTAACGCTTGATGGTATTTAATATTTAAACATTGCGTTTTATAACATGGACAGGTGCAACACTCGAATGGGGCAGCCACTCTTCCTTTTAATTTTAGAGTTGATTTTAATTCAGTTGTAATTTAGATGTCATTCTGAATAATTCAGACATTATTTTTAAATGTGGTCATCATGTTTTTAGTAGTTGAACTCCCAGTGTGTTGTTTTGCACTGAATAGAGTAGTGCTGCAGTCTCACGGTCCTCAGAAATGACCAAAAAGCTCTAATTAAGTAACTAACTGCACTGTAGCGCTGCCACAAAGCAACAAATTTCACAACTTATGTCAGTGACAATAACCCTGATTCCGATTCTGAAAAATATAAAATGCTAGCTTCGCACCTTGTCTTCTGAAATATAATGAGATAGTGACCATAACAAAAATGGTCAAATAGTTACATGGGTGAATTCAACACCACTTTTGTTGAGAAATGGTGTTAAGAAAAACAATGAAGATGCTGGAAATCTGAAAAGGCGATAGGAAATACTCGGCAGGTTAGGCAACATTTCTGGATAAAGTGTATGTCAAACTGTGTTCCCTTTCTACAGATGCAGGTCTGAAATGCCAACTTCCCCATCATTTCCTATTAGAAATCTGCAGGACCTTACTTTTTGAAGTTTGACTTCGAAATTTGTCAGAAGTATTACAATAATTTTACAACTCCAAGTATATTTCTTGAATGTTAATACTGTTAGATTCAAAATACAAGGGAAAGTCAAAGCCTGAATTCTGAACAGCCGATCCTTTAATAGGTCATTGTATCTTCCACCACTTATGGCTGAATCTCAGGACACCTGTCAGTTAATTGACTGATCAATACTCGAGTGTAGCAAACTGCTACAAGACACATAACAACTTGCTGCCTATTAGAAAAAAATCTGTTTTATAAGAAAAAAAAGGCTGCTTTTTTTCCTTTTCAGCTGATGGTCCCACACTCCCACCACACTCGACCCACCCTCACTCCACTCCCATGAGAGAAATCATCCACCAGCCCCCACCCCACCCTTGGAAATTTATCACTTAAACACACTCGTACAGTAGAAGATCAGTGGCTCTTTGGCAGGCTCCTACCAAGAGCTACCACACCCCTGTGCTACCAAATGAGCAACATCCACAGCTCTCTGGACTGATGAACTAACTTGTCTGGGACGTTGCCATCGACAAAATCAATTCTGTGCCCTCACGTATAAAGCCAAGCTTCCAGAAAATGAACGAAGATAATCATGGAGTTGCATCGATTAAGTGCATACCTTTGATCAGGCCTAAACCTCGTGTCAGTTTGTGGAAGGTATGGTCTTTCCTCAGGTTCCAGCTCATTTAATCCCAGTGAAAATTTGGTGAGACCATAGTACTGCTCAAAGTCTCTTGGCATGGGATCTACAAAAGGGAAATAAATAAAAAATGTAAAAAAACAGAGCAACATAGGTTTTGATACAATATCAGACCTTATACCCGCTGCTGTCAAATGACTTCTAGATCCACGTCTGAAAGGGAATAAAAGACTTATCCTCAGAAACGATGAGCAACTGTTTAACATGTGAGCAGCCACATATTTCTCTAATTTTCAGCACTGTACAAATACAATTTACTAAAACATTTACCTCAGAGATAGCTCCCAGAAAGATAAATTTAATCAACTTGAAATTAATGCTTGGTAATCAAATTTATTAAAATTAGTGAAAATCCTAAATAGTGATTTTACAGAGCTTTAATTGTTGACAAGTGCCGATTTGGGAAGGTCGAATAAGGGCTGGAAGATGCCCAGAGCGTATCGGTGCAGTGGGGCCGGGTCTGAGTGCGGGGGGTGACCCAATGCTTGAACAATTTAACTGCCGGGCCAGATGGAGTGAAAAGGCAGAGTGTTGGGACCGGAGGCGAGGGTAGGGCTGGTTATGCTCTGCGATGTTTTACTCCGCTCCCCTTGACGCTGAGGCTGAGGCTGTGAGACTGCTCCGGGTGCTACGTGCTTTGTGCCTGCACCCTTCG
The DNA here is from genome assembly GCF_048418815.1 of Hemitrygon akajei. Lineage (NCBI taxonomy): Eukaryota > Metazoa > Chordata > Chondrichthyes > Myliobatiformes > Dasyatidae > Hemitrygon > Hemitrygon akajei. The sequence goes on from NC_133143.1 coordinate 59,692,911, forward strand.
CGGTGACTTGCCCCGCTATACGAGACCAAGGCTACGGGCCTACTCCAGCTGCTCCGGGATTTGGGTCTTGATGCACCATCAATAACTCTTGGGAGATGGGAGGTGAACGATAGGCTTTTATTAGCTGCAAGAGACCATGATTAGTAGCAAGAGACCACCACACAACATCCTGGAGACTGAGGGAGGAGCAGTGCCTCCAACCACTTTTATACAGGGGTCAGAGGGAGGAACCACAGGAGCAGTCAGCAGAGGGGCATGTCCAGACAGGTATACGTAGTTCACCACAGGTCTGTGGACTCAATTTGGTTCGGAATGCTGTTGCTTGCTTTCATTGTTTGCATGATCTGTGTTTTTTTAAATTTCTCTGTTTCTATGCACTGGGTGTTGATCCATTTTTTAACGGGGTTCTTTTGGATTTCTTGCTTTGTAGCTGCCTGTATGTAGACAAATCTCAAGGTTGTATAACTTACACATACTTTGATATTAAATGTACTTCTGAATCTTTGCTTTAGTGCCCTCCAAATACTTTTAGATTTCCCAGGTTTAATTTCTTAAGAGCAACTCCATTAAACCAAGGCATCAGTTTTCACTATTTATTAGATCAGGGGACGGTTACACATATTGCAACAGAGTGAGACGCTGCCTTTTTGAGATGTCGCCTTTAGAAGCCGTCCTTGATGGTGGGAAGCCTCGTGCCCATGATAGAGCTGGTGGAGTTTGTATCCCTCCGCAGCTTTGCCAATCCTGTGCATTGGCCCCTCTGTACCACACGGTGATGCAGCCAGTTAGAACGGTCACCACGGTACACCTGTAGAAACTTGCTTGAGTCTTTAGTGACATACCAAATCTCAAGTTCCTAATGAAATTTTGCAGGGCTTCAGGCACACCAATTTCTCCCGTATGCCATTAACTTCAGAAGAATACTTCTGTAGAGATTGTATCCTGTTTTGGATTTACCAGCTGTGAATTCACATAGCCTGCAAGTCAGAACGTGTGAGCTAAGAAACATGATCTTTGATGAAAATCAGTAGGTGCCCACAGTCTCTCCTTGTTTGAAGAAAATGCTGCTTATGCCAAAAAAAAAATTGAAAAGAACAGAAAACATTGGACCTACTCAGGTCAGGCCATACTTGAGGGATGAGAAACAAGAGCCAACACATCAGGCTGAAAACACTTCTTAATTACACTACAATGGGTGGTTGTAGAGTACAACTACCCAACTACACAACACATCACCGGCACTAATCTACCCACCATCAATGACACGGAAAGGTGCGGGGAATGGGCCAGCAATATCATGAGGGATCCCACCCTTATGGACTGTTCGTCCCACTCCCATCAGGGAGGAGGCTGCACAGCGCTCGCACCAGAGCCACTAAACTCAAAGACAGTAACTCTTCTCAAGCCGTCAGGCTGATCAACACCTCCAGCCATTAACCCACCGCACCATCGCTACATCCACATCAGCCGCCCCTCGGCACCCCCTCATCCAGTCACTTTACACTTACACTCCACACCTCATACCTACCCTGACACAGTCACTGGCTCATTGTGTTTTCATCTGCTCTGCTGCTACCTAGAAGAGCTTCTCTTACCGTCACTCTGTCACTTTATCATTTCCTATCAGAGTCACCTTATGTACAGATACTCCTGCACCTAGTGTCAGTGTATGGACATACTGATTAGTCTATGAAGAATACTGTGCAGAAGTCTTAGGCATATATATAGAGCTAGGATGCCCAAGACTTTTGCACAGTACTGTAAGTAATTTTATGTATTGTACTGTACTGCAGTCACAAAAAAAACTAATTTCATGATATATGTAAGTGATGATAAACCTGATTATGATATGGGTCTCCACTGTGGTCTGAGAGTGGGAAGGGGACAGGGGGAGGGGAATCATGGTTAGGAAAAGGGGAAGGAAGAGTGGAGGGAGCAGAAAGCACCAGACAGGTATTCTGTAATGATCAATAAGCCACAGGTAATTGCTTGAAATCAGCTGCCCTTGCCTGGTGTCTCAGGGCTGGTTGTCTCTGCATCCGTGTCACCCCCTGTCCCTGGCACTCCTTCTCTCTCACCTGCCCCACACTCTCCTGCGGAGCTCCACCCTCGCAACACCTTTAGCTCCAACAATCTCGATCTCCGCTCCACTTTGACAATACTGTACTGTGCAAAAAGTCATATTATATATTTATATATGTATATACATACACACACACATATATATATATATATACACACACATGCATACACACCTGAGAATTTTGCACAGTACTGTATAAAAACTCAACTTTTCCCCACATCAGATATGCAAATCAAACACCACTTTTGACATTGTACAAAACGGGCAGGCAAAGTACAGAGCGTTAACATTCCACACCTTCAAATATTCTAATCAGAGCCTACCAGCTCCCTTGTGATTTTGCCATCAAATGCAAGCTCAGCTGATGGCAATGTGTTAAACGTAACTGGAAATATTATAAAATATATCACACTTGGTCATAAACTTACTCATTACAACCCCTGCTTTCCCTGAATTTGATGAGCGTCCTCTAAAGAAAAAGATTAATCGTTTTTATTCAGCAACTTTTTGTCCTTCGTAGAAATATATAACAACAGAGTATTACGAGATATTTGGCATAAATCACCTACTTGGTCTCCAGATGCATGTTGCTGAGGGGAGCGTTCCACTATATATGCCTTCATGCCACTTCCCAAAGAGTTGATTTACTACCTCACCGTTTTGGTTCATTATGATCCCTTCAACCTCATTAACGTTTGAATTCCAGTATCTTGCCTAAAATATCAAAGAAAACTGGTAAATAGGATACGCCAGAATGATGAGCGTCAAAAAGGATTGGAAAGCTAAAACTGCCATAAACTTGGAAGCTGGATCTGTCCGAAGACTGATTTTTAACTGCTGGAATTCCTCTGGGTCGCCAACATCTTCAGAATTGCTTGTGTTTAATTGCTTGTTGCTAAGTTTTAAAGTCAAATACTCTCTCTTATCAACAATACTGTTCCAAAATAAAGCATTAGCTTTGACCTGTTTTATATTAGTTCAGCCAAATTCAGTAAAGTCACCATTCATTACTTCATGTCAATTTAATTTAAAATCTGGAGGGTTTATTTATTTTTAAAATTTTAATTAGAGATACAAAACATAACATGCCCTTCTGGACTGTGGAAAGAAGCTGGAACATCCAGAGGAAACTCATATGGTCACTGGGAGAACGTACAAACTCTTTTCTGATAGAGGCAGGAATTGAACCCACGGGGCTGGTGCTGTAAAGTGTGGCGCTAACGGCTACACCGCCGTGCAGCCCCCAAGTCAAGTTTAATCAAGCATGTAGGGCCTAAGAGGCCTGTTCATCAGTCTTCCCAATAACTTGTCCTGGTAACAAGAAGATTTTACTAAGTCATGTGGATATTAGGATGGCCCTTGAAGATTGCTTCAATATTCTAATCAGCCTTGATAATAAAGATAAATATTTATGAAATATAAAATTATAATATTATAAAATATAGAAGCAAAGATGTAATGCTGAGGCTTTATACAACATTGTTTAGACTGTACATGGAGTATTGTAAGTATTTTTGGCCCCTTATCTAAGGAAGAATGTGCTGGCACTGGAGCAGGTCCAGTGGAGGTTCACAAGGATGATCCTGAGACTGAAAGGGTTAACATATGGGGTTCACTTAATGGCACTGGGCTTGTACTCACTGGAGTTTAGAAGCATGGGAGGAGACCTCATTAAGCCCTATTGGAAGGCCTAGATAGAGTGGGCATTTAGAGTGTTTCTATAATAGGGGATCTAGGACTAGAGGGCACAGTCTCACATTAGAAGGACATCCCTTTAGAACAGAGATAAGGAGAAATTTCTTTAGCCAGCGGGTGGTGAATCTGTGGGATTCATGGACAGCTGTGGAGGCCAAGTTACTGGGTATATTTAAATTGGAAGTTGATAGGTTCTTGATTAATAAGGACGTCAATGGTTATGGGGAGAAGGCAGGAGAACGGGGTTGAGAGGCCTGGTGAATCATCCATGATGCAATGGCAGAGCAGACTCAATAGTCCAAATGGCCTAATTCTACTCCTACATCTTATCATCTGATATTACTGACTGATGGCTGAAATCCAATGTGTTGCCACAAAGGCATGGTAAAACTTGCAGGCTGTCCAGCACGATCCTAGCTACTTGATTAGACGCATACGAGACATCTCATTGTAAGTTTCGATGTACATGAGACAAATAAACGTAATCTTTAAAAACAATCTTCAAACATTGCTGAAGAAACTCTACAGTCTGAAATTATTGATCAGATAGGAGGCTTTTAACTCTTTTCTCCAAACAAGAACCATCCCTATTTTAGATGAAGGTTATTCACCAGGCTGCAACCACTTTCTTCAAAATGTCACAGGAGCTTAAATACAAAGCAGGCAGTACAAAAGTAGGTCAATGTCACCTGAAATGGTTTGCGGAAAAACTAAATATAGATTTGTCCTAATAAACAGGTAAAGGGCACATCTACACATATCCGATACAGAATATATTTTAAGCAAATTATGATCGGAAGATAAACCAAAACAATTTAAGAAAGCTTGCTTGCTTCCTTTCAAAAGGAGAACATTTTCATACCTTCATAAATGTCAGTTTGCACTGGCAAGTACTATTCGTTGTATTCTTAATGAGAATCTCTCCATAATGTTCTATCCACCTCTGACCACTGAGAATATTGTGGATACAGGAAGTAACTTTATTCCACTCATAATGGTCTCTGTATCTGAGGAGAGAGTTACATTTTCTTTTAAACAAGCCCACAGATACATACATTTCATCTACTTGATCTAACTACAGATTATGGAATAACATCTTAAAATCTTGTTGCAAAGAGGTCAAATAATTGACAGATCACTTCAAATAAGTTTGGCCAGAAGTACTGGAGGGAGGAAAGTAAACTTTTAAGCATACAATCCGTGAAAAACATGACACACACAAGATACAGGCTCTGACTGGCAGTCATCCAGAACTTCCTCTCAAGGTGTGGTTAATGCTGTCTGCTGGCTCCAGTCTCGGGGCTAAGTTGTTCCTTGCTAATTGAGTAATGGGATGCCAGGAACTTCCAAGTACAGTAATGGAGTGTTAGGTGACCATCAGCAGACGGTATTATGCAATCACAGAGGAAAACCCAAATGTAACATGCGCACAAAATGCTGGAGGCCAGGCATCTGTGGTGAGGAATGAACAGTCCACGTTTCGGGCTGAGAAAGGGGGGGGGGGAGAAGCCAAAATAAGAAGGTGGAGGGAGGGGAGGGAGTATAAGAAGTTGAAATGAGGTGAGGAGGAAGACAGCTGGGTGGGGGTGGGGGCTGAAGGGAAAAGCTGGGAGGTGATAGATGGAAGAGGTGAAAGGCTGAAGGAGGAGGAATCTGCTTGGAGAGGGGGGAGAGGGAGGGGCAACAAAGGGAAGTGTTGTGCAAGGGAGAGGAGAAGGGGTGAGAGGGGAACCAGAATGAAAAATGGATAAAGAGAGAAAGGAGAAAGGATCCATGGCCTTCTCTATTGCCTCAACAAGGCCAGACTCCTGTTGGACGAGCAACACCTCATATTCCATCTGCGTAGCCTTCAACCTGATGGCATGAGCATTGACTTTTCTGACTTCCAGCAATTTCTCCCCTCCCACCCCCCATTCCCCATCCTGGTTACCCTCTCATCTTTTCTTCTTCCTTCACCTCCCTCCAGTTCCCCTCCTACTTCCTGTTCCTTTCTGGTTCAAGGTGCTCTCCCACCAGATTCCTCTTCTTCACCCCTTCTGCCTATCACCTCCCAACTTCATACTCCACCCCCACTCCTCCAGGTACCTACCTCCCCCCCTCACCTGTCACCTGCCAGCTTGTCAGAATCAGAATCAGAGGTGTAATCAGGTTTAATATCATTGGCAAATGTTGTGAAATTTGTTGATACTTCTTCCCTCTCCCCACCTCCTTATTCTGGCTCCTTTTCCAGTCCTGATGAAGGGTCTCAGCCTGAAATGTCGACTGTTTTTCTCTTCCATAGTTCCTCCCTTGCCATGCTGAGTTCCACCAGCATTTTGTGTGTGTTGCTCCAGATTCTCAGCAACTGCAGAATCTCTTGTGCTTATGAGAAATTGTTACTTGAAGTGCTGACTAGGAACATGGCTGTCAGCACCCAGTGAACGAGATATGAATCAGAATCAGATTTATTATCACTGACATACAGTACTGTGTGAAAGTATTGGGCACATTCCTATAGCTAGGGGGCTTAAGACATTTGCAAAGTACTGCAGTAATTTTAATTTTCTTGCATTGTACTGCTGCTGGTGCAAAAAGAAAACAGATTTCATGACGTATGTGAGTAATGATAGGCCTGATTCTGATATGGGTCTCTAATTAATGTTCTGAGAGTGGGAAGGGGGCAGGGAGAGGGGAGCACCAGAGAGACATGCTGTAATGATGAATAGATCAGTTGATTGGAATCAAATGACCTTGCCTGGCGTCTCAGGGCTGGGTATGTCTGTATCCATGCCACCCCTGCCCGTAGCATTCCTTCTCTACCACCTATCCCACATCCGTCATCCAGTGCTTCACCCTCGCCATTCCCAACATCCTTCGCTCCCACCAGATTTACAAACTCACTCTCTGCTCCACATTGACAAATATAGTTCTGTGCAAAAGTCTTAAGCACCCTAGCTATATATACAGTGCCTATAAAAATTATTCACCCCCCCTCCCCCTCGGAAGTTTTCATGTTTTTATTGTTTTGTAGACTAGAATATAAAAGCAAGGATGGAATGTTGAGACTTTATAAATCACTGGTGAGGCCTCACTTGGAGTATTGTGAGCAGATTTGGGTCTCTTATCTTAGAAAGGATGTGCTGAAACTGGAGAGGTTCCAAAGGAGGTTCACACCAAATCATCACTGGTGTAGCTAATTGGTTTTAGAAGTCAAATAATTAGTTAATTGGACATGCATTTTTGGAGACCTGTGTGCAGTCAAGGTGTTTCAATTGATTGTAGTGAAAATACACTTGTATCTGGAAGACCCAACTACTGGTGAGTCAGTATCCTGGCTAAAACTACAAAAAGGAACACTCCAGGCAACTCTACGAAAAGGTTATTGAAAAGCACAAGTCAGGAGATAGATACATGAGAATTTCCAAGTCACTGAATATCCCTTGGAGTACAGTTAAGTCAATCATCAAGGAATGGAAAGAATATGACACAGCTGTAAATCTGCCTAGAGCAGGCTGTGCTCAAAACTAGCGAAGGGGACGAGTGAGGGAGGCCACCAAGAGACCTATAACAACTCTGGAGGAGTTACAAGCTTTAGTGGCTGAGATGGGAGAGACAGTGCATACAACTGTTGCTCAGGTACTTCACCTATCGTAGCTTTATGGGAGAGTGGCAAAGAGACAGGCACTGTTGAAAAAAAACTCGCATGAAATCTCAGCTAAAGTTTGCCACAAGGCATGCGGGAGACTTTGAAGTCAGCTGAAAGAAGGTTATATGGTCTGATAAAACCAAAATTGAGCTTTTTGGCCATTAGACTAAATGTTATGTTTGGCATAGGCCAAGCACTGCACACTGTGAAGCATGGTGGTGACTGCATCATGCTGTGGGGATGCTTCACTACAGCAGGCCCTGGAAGGCTTGTGAAGGTGGAAGATAAAACGAATGCAACAAAATACAGGGAAATCCTGGAGGAAAACCTGATGCAGTCTGCAACAGAACTGTGACTTGGGAGAAGATTTGTTTTCCAGCAAGACAATGACCCCAAGCATAAAGCCAAAGCTACACAGGATTGACTTTAAAACAACAAAGTCAGAGTGGCCAAGTCAGGGTCCAGACCTCAATCCAATTGAGAATTTATGGCTGGACTTGAAAAGGGCCGCTCACTCACAATCCCCGTGCAATCTGACAGAGCTTGAGCAATTTTGCAAAGAAGAATTGGGAAAAATTGCAGTGTCCAGATGTACAAAGCTAATAAGAGAGGTATCCAACAGATTCAAGGCTGTAATTGCTGCCAAATGTGCATCTACTAAATACTGACTAGAAGGGGGTGAGTAATTATGCAATCAATTATTTTGTGTTTTATATTTGTAGTTAATTTAGATCACTTTGTAGCAATACGTTTTCACTTAGACATGAAAGAGTCTTTTACTATTGATCAATGTCAAAATAAGCCAAATTAAATTTGCTGTGATTCAATGTTATAAAATAATAAAACATGAAGCTGTCTTGGGTGGTGGTGGGGGGTGAATACTTTTTATAGGCACTGTATGTGCCTAAGACTTTTGCTCAGGACTGTATGTTGGGGAATTTGTTGTGTTTTGGGCAGTAGTACAGAGCAAGACAAAAAAAATGCTTAAATCAGTTTGACATAAAAAATGCTTAAATGAGTTTGTGCAAAAGAGGAATGCTCATGGGCTCATGGCCTGTTTATAAATCTGGTGGTGGAGGGGAAGTGTGGAGAGTATGTCTTCAGCCTTGTGCACCTTCTCCACAATGGAGTTAATAAGAAGAGGTCATGTCCTGGATGGTGAGGGCATATGGATTTCCAAACAGTCAATCAGATAGCGGGTTATCGGAGTTGTATGCAGACAAGAACAATTTAACACAGCCTGGATGTAAAACAGTCTAGCCCAAAGATTCTGCTTGAATCAGAGAACATGCCAATAACATGATGCTGGCATCTCCAGTTCTGTGCAATAGTCTTCTGCACATATATAGCTAGGGTGCCTAAGAATTTCGCTAAGTACTGTTTTTGTCGATGTGGAAAGGAGAACAAGTTTGTAAATCTGGCAGGAGCAGAGGATGTTGGGAACGGTGAGGGGGGTGGGACAGGTGTTAGAGAAGGAGTGCCAGTGGTGGGGGAGGTGGTGCGGGTGCAGACTCACCCAGGCTTGAGACTCCAGGCAAGGTCATTTGATTCCAAACAATTGCTTTATTGATCATTACAGAATGTCTCTCAGATGCTCCCATCACCCTCCCCTCTCCCTTCTCCATTTCCCAACCATGATTCCCCTCTCCCTACCCCCTTCCCACTCTCAGTCCACAATAGAGACCCATATCAAAATCAGGTTTATCACCTCTCACATATATCATGAACTTGTTTTTTCTCTGCCCCAGCAGTACAGTGCAATGCATAAATTTCTACAGCACTGTGCAAAAGTCTTAGGCACCTGACGTGTATATCTATCTGTAGAACAGTTTTTCATTCATTATAAATGCCCGTGCATTACTCTAAAGATTTTTCTAGGATCAGCAGTAAAGGTAGAGAACTAAGTTCCTTCAAAATAGTGTGAAGCAGCTGACTGCCAAACTCCGTGCATATGGCAATTACAGAATTAACTAAAAGGGACACAGGCTTCACCACTTCTGTCTTCTCTCCTTTGGAGACCATATAACATGGCGGACCCTTCCGAATAAAAGCTGCAGTGGCACTCAGATAGAATGCTTCGAACTGGATGATAAAAAGGCTTATTTGCACAATATTATGGGGAGTATGCGGTATCCAGGGAGGGGTAGCGCCTCTGGTGAAGGGACTTGTGTCCATTCCTGGGCAGCTCACTCGCCTTTTGTCCCCACCGGACACTCAGCTCTCACCTGTGGCTCCAAGTAGCTGTTTGCATGCGGCAGCGGCCACAGCCCAGAACACCACTTTGACAGGTGTGCTAAACAAAGAGAGGGTAGCCTGCGGCCTCGTACCATGGTGAGATAAGGACATGCCTGTTCTTGCATGCTCTGGCAGACTGGGCAGATGAGATCTTCCTAGCCACTGGTGAGATCCAACGGCTGGGAAGGCATTACTGCAACACTACGTGGAGAGCGAAGGCCATGACATCATGGTCATCCACTACAACCAAGGAAGACCCCAGTTTGTGATGCTTGTTCGTACCACTGGACCCAGACTTCTGAGGTTGAGAGAGTGGAACTGCCCCAGTGCAACGGATTTTCCACTTTAAAAACTCTCCTGCACAGGTTTCTTGTCAACGTCGGACATGATGGACAACCACCATTACCATACATTATCAGAATCACTAGAATATACCTCACTGACTGTGAACGTTTGATGAAATGTGTATCTCTAGAACCTATGGAGGGGAATAAACAGTCAAAGTTTCAAGCTGCGATCCCTTCACCAGGACTGAAAATGAAGGTCCAAAACATCAAGTCTATAGTCTCCTCCATAGATGCTGCCCGACTTTCTGAGTTTCTCTAGCATTTAAGATTTGCATCACCTGCAGAACCTCTCGTGTTAATCAAATCAAGTTTAAATATCATTCAAATCATACACGAATACATCTGAATGAGGCAGCATTCCTCTGGGGCCAGGGTGCAAAAACACACACACACACACACACACATTCAAAACAGTAAGAAAGAAAAGAAGAATATAGTTACACAAGAAAACGCTTTTTTAGTTAAGACCCTGAACGACAAGAATGCCAACTTGATTGTTCCTGCCAGTCCAGCCTGTGATTCCACTGATCCAACAATGGAGGGCAGCACCTATGACCCCCCCCCCCCCACGCCCAACCGAGCACAGACACCATGCTATACCACCTTCAGTGGTGTATCTTTAGTACAGTATTTTGCAGATTCCAATTTATTCTTTCCAAAAGAGTAGCAATAACTCATAATCAACATGAGTCTAGATCAGAGAAGAGTACCCAGACAGTGGAAAACATCTTGTATTGTCCCGGTACCGAAGAAACCACAACCAAAGGAGTTGAATGACTTCAGACCTGTTGCCTTGACGTCGCACGTGATGAAGACCATGGAGCGGCTGATAATACAGAATCTGAGGCCACAAACCAGGCACGCCCGGGATCCGCTTCAGTTTGCGTATAAGGAGAAGGTGGGAGTGGAGGATGCTATCACGTATTTGCTGCACAAATCACTCTCTCACCTAGATGGGGTCAGTTGTGCTGTGAGGATTACATTCCTTGACTTCTCTAGTGCCTTTAACACCATCCAGCCCAAGATCTTAAAGCACAAACTAACGGAGATGGGAGTAGACTCTCACATGGTGGATTGGATAGTGGACTACTTGACAGATAGACCTCAGTATGTGCGGTTGGGAGACTGTAGGTCTGACACAGTGGTCAGCAACACAGGAGCGCCACAGGGAACCGTACTCTCTCCGGTCCTGTTCACCCTGTACACATCTGACTTCCAATATAACTCGGAGTCCTGCCATGTGCAGAAGTTCGCTGATGACACGGCCATAGTGGGGTGTGTCAGGAATGGACAGGAGGAGGAGTATAGGAAACTGATACAGGACTTTGTGATATGGTGCAACTCAAACTACCTGCGTCTCAATGTCACCAAGACCAAGGAGATGGTGGTGGACTTTAGGAGATCTAGGCCTCATATGGAGCCAGTGATCATTAATGGAGAATGTGTGGAGCAGGTTAAGACCTACAAGTATCTGGGAGTACAGTTGGACGAGAAGCTAGACTGGACTGCCAACACAGATGCCTTGTGCAGGAAGGCACAGAGTCGACTGTACTTCCTTAGAAGGTTGGCGTCATTCAATGTCTGCAGTGAGATGCTGAAGATGTTCTATAGGTCAGTTGTTGAGAGCGCCCTCTTCTTTGTGGTGGCGTGTTGGGGAGGAAGCATTAAGAAGAAGGACGCCTCACGTCTTAATAAGCTGATAAGGAAGGCGGGCTCTGTCGTGGGCAAAGTACTGGAGAGTTTAACATCGGTAGCTGAGCGAAGGGCGCTGAGTAGGCTACGGTCAATTATGGAAAACCCTGAACATCCTCTACATAGCACCATCCAGAGACAGAGAAGCAGTTTCAGCGACAGGTTACTGTCGATGCAATGCTCCTCAGACAGGATGAAGAGGTCAATACTCCCCAATGCCATTAGGCTTTACAATTCAACTGCCAGGACTTAAGAACTTTTTTAAAGCTATTATTAATGCTTTTTGAGTTAGTGATTTAGATGCATATCATATTATTACTGAGTTAAGTATTGTATGTAATGAGTTTTTGCTACAACAAGTGTATGGGACATTGGAAAAAATGTTGAATTTCCCCATGGGGATGAATAAAGTATCTATCTATCTATCTATCTATCTATCTAATCAAATAGACAATTGGAAATCTCCTTATTTTGCTCAAGTTCCTTTCATGTAAGTTTTGGCATTCAGCAAAATCATGGCCTCTGTGCTTGTGTTGGTCTGCTACAGGGAAAACAAGGACATCCCTTTAGAACAGAGATAACAAGGAATTTCTTTAGCCTGAGGGTGAAAATCTGTGGAATTCATTTCCACAGAGGCCAAGTCATTGGGTATATTTAAATTGGACGTTGATAAGGGGGTCAAAGGTTTAGGAAGGTTGGAGAATGGGGTTGAGAAGGATTATAAACGGCAGACAGATATGATGAGCCAAATGGCCCAATCCTGCTCCGATGTCAAATGGTCTTACAGAATTCTTGTCACAACCACGGATTCGGCAGCGCAGCAGATACGGCAATTGTGCTCGTGAATATGCGCGTCAGATAATTATTATTTAATTGTGATAGTATTAACTCCATTCTTTCCGTCGAGACTTGAACCCAGCACAGTAACGCTTTGCTGCCTGCTTGTATTCGGCCTTGCCTGAGAAATTGGACTGTCGAGTCAACTGACTCTGAAGTCTAGTGGTATTCATTTTATATGTAGTTATTCCTTTCAGCCGCAGTGTAGGCTTCGTTTTCCATTGGAGAGTTTTAGTTAATGGCCCTGTTTGGCCGAGCGTTTATTGTTTTCTTTTCCCTCTAACTCTGTTCATGTTAAAGTCTGTGAATTATCAACCCGCTTCAGTGTCTCTCACTCCGCACTTGGTCCATATCTGAACATGGTGACACCTCTTTGAGTATATCGTTCCCCAGTGGTCAATCTACTCCTCCACATTTTCCCCGATACATTGTAATTGTACCAGCCAGATACTTCAGCTGTGCCATCTCCTCCTTTGTCAGTTTAAGGGCTTTCCTCGTACCTACACACTATTGCTCCTTGTTACCAGCACCTGTTTCATCCATTCTAGTTGCCTTTTATACTACTTCGATGAAAAATTGATTCTTGATAAATGCAATGATCCCGCAGAATAGCACCATGTTGTCCATGTTTCTTTCAGTATTTCTGAGCTTTAGATTTTATTTTGTCATGTTAGATAGGGAGGATATCTTTAAAGTTCAGGAATTCCTTGTCAGTATCAAGACTAGCTGATACCAGTACTTTTATATAGAGTTTTCTCTGCCATGTTAGTTCTGTGATGTCAACAGCAAAAGGAAGAACATGGAAATATACAGAAACAGGGTTGGGCATACCGTAGTGGTTAGCATAACACTTTACAGAGCCAGCAATCAGAAATGGGGTTCAATACCTCCCGATTTCTGTATTGAGTTTCTATTTCCTCCCCTTGACGTGTGTGCTTCCTCCGGCTGCTCTGGTTGCCTCCCACGTTCCAAAGACACATGGGTTAGGGTTAGTAAGTTGTGGCCATGCTACGTTGGCACAACGCTAACGGGCTGCCCCCCAGCACATCCTCGGACCGTGTTGGTCGTTGACACAAATGACGCATTTCACTGTATGTTTTGGTGTACGTGTGACAAATGAAGCTAATCTTAGAATTAAATGGATTTCCCAGAAGGACTTTTACATCTTCCAGCTGCCGCTTTCATGGGGCTCAGTTCAGCAGTCACAACAAAGGCAAACGAGATTGATAGCAAATTAGGCACATTTGTCATTGCCCATACCCCAGTTGTCAGCAAGAACAGGAGGGATCTTGGAGAGAATTGTCTCAATATTTCTTGTAGCAATGATGCACCTCACCTCGACAAGTCAAAAGGCTGGCATGGTAGAAGTTAGTATAACACTTCAGAGTACCGGAGATTGTGATTGGTGTTCAATTCCCGCTGCTGACTCTATGGAGTTTATACTTTCTTCTCACGGCCACATGGGTTTCCTGAGGATGCCTTGGTTTCCACCCACATTCCAAAGCCCATCTGCTGTTTACACTGGGTTTGTGTGTCCCTACCTGTAGGCGCATTCTGCCAAGTGGGGACAGGACATTTCCACGTGCCTATTCTCCCCACCATATCTCCCCAGTCGGTTACAATCAGGCACGGGGTCGAGCTGCACAGACTCACTCACTCAAGGAGCCGGTGAGGCTGGCTGGGAGCTACTCTTCCCAGGCCTGTCCGCCTCCCGGTCACACCAATTTCTGTTCATCTCCGACTCTCTGGAACGGAGCCCTGTCCTAACCTGGGAGACTCCCTGCAAAGTTTAAAATGTTGAAATCGCTGATTAATCTGGACATCATGAGGAGTGCCTTGATGGCATTTGGCACATTGCCTTCCCTGCAGCTGAGGAAGAATCAAGATTGGCAGAGGGATATATTCCTCAAAACACTTTCTCCAGGGCAGGCAATCATAACGTTAATCATGAGTCTCATCAGCATTACATGTGGAAACGTGCTTTATGGTTTTAAGTCTTAAATTCTTGTAGAACAATTTATTCAATTATATGTTGCTAGAACTTGTGATTGACCAGAAGGGCTAACAAGTCACCAGCAATCAAGATGGCGATTGGAAGGTAAAGAAAGAAAAAGAAACGTAAAAGATTTCTTGGACCGAACTACCTTTGCATTGCTTAACTAAATTTTAAAATTGATACTAACTCAGCCGTTTTCCTCCAACAGGTACTTACGTCGGAATTGTTACATGAATTGTGCCAACTGGAACAATCTCCATTGATTTACCCCAGAACTTGTTTTTCCACCTCACATCTATTGGAGAGGAAAAATGAGACAGTTATTAAAAAAAAAACCCATCTTTCCATTAAATATCTGTATACTTCTCCAAGAACTTAATCTACAATTAAAATGATAATTTTTAATGTACGAATGGTTTAGTTTCTCCTACGTATTGTTCTCAACAAAGATAGATAAAACAGTATAGTAGCTAGTAGGTATAGAACACAGAATATCTCAGCACAGGCCCTTTGGCTAAGAATGCTGTGCTGACCTTTTAACCTGTTCTAAAATCAATCAAACCATTCATTCCTACATTGCCCTCTACTTTTCTATCATGCATGTGCCTATCTAAGAGTTTCTTAAATGTTCCTCTACCACCACCCCTGGCAGGAGATTCCACTCACATACCATACTGTGTGGAAAAAAAAAACACAAAACTACCTCTGACATCCCCCCTCCTCCCGATACCATCCTGCAATTATCTTAAAATTATAACCCCATTTCACCATTTCTATCCTGAGAAAATGTCCCTGGCTACCACTTGATTTATGCCTCTTATCATCTTGCACACCTCACATCCACCTGCTCTCCAAAGCCTTCGATTGCTCAGCCTATTCTCATAACACTTGTTTTCCAATCCAGGCAGCATCCTGGTAAATCTCCTCTGCACCCTCTTTCAAGCTTCCACATCTTTCCTATAGTGAGCTGACCCAAACTGAAACACAATATTCCAAGTGTTCTCACCCCGGTTTTATAGAGCTCCAACTTTACTTTGTGGTGTGCTGAACATCACAGTGAGTTTCTGCAGAACTTGTATCACTGCTCTTCATGTTTTGCCTAAACATTCAGTCAGACATCTTCAGGAACAAGCTGATTTCAGCCTAGCTTTCAGATATTTCTGCAAAGAATGATTGATCTTTTGCATATCTTCTGCCATGTCTGCTTCTCACAGCTACCATCAGGAAAGAGATACAGGAGCCTTGGGCCCAACACCATCAAGAAACAGCCTTCAACCATCAGGCACTTGAACCAGCTTGGATAACCTCACTCAATTCAACAATGAATTGATTCCACAATCAATGGACTCATTTTCAAGGACTCTGGAACTTAGTTTTTAGCTTTCTTCCTTTCTTTATGTATGTATTTGCATAATTTATCTTCTTTTGCACTTGGGTTGTTTGTTAGTCTTTGTGTGTAGTTTTCATTCTGTTCTACTGTGAATGCACGCAAGAAAATGAATCTTAGGGTGACATATACATACTTGGTAATAAATTTTCTTTGAACTTTGATATAATTTGTGCTCAGTGTTGTATAGCACAAATTATTCAGTTCATAAATCCTGTGCTAGTTTTCTGAAATCATATCTACAAAAAGTAGCTACTTTTCTGAAAATATCTTTCAGTACTTTGATAATAAATTTACTTTGAACTTCAAACTTTGAGCATCTGTATTGTTCTACATCCACGTCAACTGCTCTGGCACTTTCTTAACCTCCTAATGAACGCTAGTAATTCTTTCCTGGGAGTGATGTGAATCCATGCTTTATAAAAAAAATAAGACCATAAAACATAGGAGCAGAATTAGGCCATTTGGCCCATTGAGGCTGCTCTGTCATTTCACCATGGCTGATGCAATTTTCCTCTTAGCCCCAGTCTCCTACCTTCTCCTGATAATCCCTTCATACCCTGACCAATCAAGGATATTATCAATCTCTGCCTTAAATATACCTGAGGACTTGGCCTCACAGCTGCCTGCGACAAAGAATTCCATAGATTCACCACTCTCTGGCTAAAGAAATTCCTCCTCATCTCCATTCTAAAACTATGACCCTCTATTCTGACTCTCCCAGGATAGGAAACATCATCTCCACATCCACTCCATCAAGGCTTTTCACCATTCGATAGGTTTCAATGAGGTCACCCCTAGTTCTCCTGAATACTAGACAATACAGGTTGAGAGAGCCATCAGACGCTGTTCATATGACAAGCCATTCAATCCTGGAATCATTTTCAAACCTCCTTTGAACCCTCTCCAGTTTCAGCACATCCTTTCTCCGATAAGGGACCCAAACCTGCTCACAACACTCCACGTGAGGCCTCACCAGTGCTTTATAAAATGTCAACATTACATCCTTGCTTTTATATTCTAGTTCTCTTGAAATGAATGCTAACATCACACTTGCCTTCCTCATCATAGACTCAACCTGCAAATTAACCTTTAGAGAACACTGCACAAGGACTCCCAAGTCCCTTTGCACCTCAGTATTTTCTCTCTATTTAGAAAATAGTCAGCCCTTTCATTTCTTCTACCGAAGTGCATGACCATACACTTCCCGACACTGTATTCCAGCTGCTATTCATTGCCCATTCTCCTATTATAAGTCCTCTGTATCCTCTATACTTCCTCAAAACTACCAGTCCCTCCACCAATCTTCAAATCATCTGCAAATTCCATGATCCAAATCATTGACATTCAACATAAAAAGAACCAGTCCCAACACAGACCCCAGTGGAGCACCACTAGTCACCGGCAGCCCACCAGAAAAGGCTCCCTTCATTAGTTCATCCGCCATTGCGTTGTCCCCCATTGCTACCACTCCAGCATCGTTTTCCAGCAGTCCGATATCCATTCTCGTCTCTCTTTTACACTTTATGTATCTGAAGGAACTTTTGGTATTCTCTTTAATATTATTGAGTAGCTTACTTTTGTACTCCATCTTTACCTCTTAAAGACTTTTTTTAGTTGCCTTCCATTGGTTTTAAAAAGCTTCCTAATCCTCTAACCTCCCACTAATTTTTGCTCTATTATGTGCCCTCTCTTTGACTTTCATGTTGGCTTTGATTTCTCCTGTTTGCCATGGTTGTGCCAACTTGCCAATACTTCTTCCTCTTTTGGATGTTTATATCCTGTGCCTTTCAAATTACTTTCAGAAATTCCAGCCATTGCTGCTCTGCCGTCATCCCTGCCAGTGTTCTTTTCCAATCAACTCTGGCCGACTCCTCTCTCATGCCTCTGTAATTTTCTTTATTCCACATAACACTGATACATCTGACATTAGCTTCTTCTCAAATTTCAAGGTGAATTCAACCATATTATGATCACTTTTCCCTAAGGGTTCTTTTACCTCAAGCTTTCTAAATAATTCTTGCTCACTGCACAACATCCAATCCAGACTAGCTGATCCCCTTGTGGGCTCAACCACGAGCTGCTCTAAAAAGCCATCTCGTAGGCGCTCTAGAAATTCTCCCTCCTGGAATCCAGCACCAACCTGTTTACATACTGAAATCCCCCATGACTATTGTAACACTGCCCTTTTGGCATGTATTTTCAATCTCCCGTTGTAATTTATCCTTACTACTGTTAGGGGGTCTATATACAACTTCCATCATTGTCTTTTTACCATTGCAATTCTTTAGCTCTATCCAAAATGATTCAAATTCTTCCGGCTATATAACACCTCTTTCTAACAATTTTGACTTAATTTTTTTTTTACCAACAAAGAAATGCCAACCCCTCTGCCTTCCTGTCTGTCTTTTCGATACAATCTGAATCCGTGGATATTAAGCTCTCAACTATAGTCTACATTCAGTCGTGATTTAGTGATCCTACAACATGCCAATCTGCAAGTGCGCTACAAGTTCATCTACCTTATTCCGTATACTATGCACATTCAAATTAAATATAATACCTTCAGTCCTGTATTCACCCTTTTCGATTTTGTCCACCTTTTACATTGCAACTCATGCCGTTGACTTGAATTTTGCTCTAACAACAGCCTCTCCTCACTCCACCTTGCTTCTGTTTGTAAACCAGCTACCTCATCTTCAGTACTATAACCCGCCTTTCCTACGATACATTTTGCATTGAAATATACACAGGACACTAGTCGCACCATGCTCAACCTTTTGATTCCTAACTTTGTCTGATGTCTTACCAACATCAGCCTCCATAACCTCTCCAGTATCTGTTCTGGCATTCTGGTTCTCATCCCCCTGCATCTCTAGTTTAAACCCCACCATGCAGCATTAGCAAACCTTCCTGCTAGGATACTGGTCCCCCTCCAGTTCAGGTGCAAACCGTCCCTTCTGTACAGGTCCCACCTTCCATGGAAGAGAGCCCAATGATCCAAAAACTTATGCCCTCCCTCCTGCACCAACTCCTTAGCCATGTATTAACTGTATAATCTTCCTAGTTGTGGCCTCACCCGCACATGGCACAGTTAGCAATCCTGAGATCACTGCCCTTTAACTTAGCACCTGATTCCCTGAACTCCCTATGCAGAACCTCGTCACTCATCCTACCCATGTCAATGGTACCATGACTTCTGGCTGCTCACCCTCCCGTGTGGTACCTATTTGAAATAGATGCATTCCCTGGGCTGGGCTAAGGAACAGGGGTAAGTAGTACAACTTTACAATTGAAAACTACACTTTCATTCACTTTCCTTTTAAAAAGCT
Organism: Hemitrygon akajei; assembly: GCF_048418815.1. Classification (NCBI taxonomy): domain Eukaryota; kingdom Metazoa; phylum Chordata; class Chondrichthyes; order Myliobatiformes; family Dasyatidae; genus Hemitrygon; species Hemitrygon akajei. The sequence goes on from NC_133143.1 coordinate 59,712,140, forward strand.
ATGCTTTATGTCACCAGATGCTCTACTATTGCCATTCCACAGCAGTCTGCTGTCTTTAGCAAAACAACCTTGGACTATTTGCTTATAAAAACAAAACTCCTACCTTGCCAGAAGGCAAAGTTCTTTGATTCAGCATGACATGCAGATATTGGAGGATGATGGCTGACCTAGAAAAACAATTGTAGAGAGCTTTTCTCCATAAACTTTGTTTTTTTAAAAGAGTTAAATTTACTTCTCAACGTAAATCTTCACGTAAGTGTAAAGTTACAATGTATAACTTTACAGTGAAACAATTTAATCAGTTAATACCTCTACCATTGTTCTCATCCACTAGGCATCTGTATTAGGAAATAACCGGTTTGACGTTATAAACCCACATTTTCTTTTATAGAGTACATTTCTGGCCCAGGGCATAGGATTTGGCCTCAAACCCAAACCTAATCAGATGCATTCCTCACATTCCCATCTGTTTGTGTAAAAGGCAAGGGTGGGGGAGGAGGCAACACATTAGCCCTTACAGGACTTCTGAAATTCCAGCTAGAATACATTTTTGAAGAATTCCAATTCTCCAAGAAGGTGGGTGTTCTCCTGAAGAATGAACTGAATCTTTATTCTGCTAAGAGTGAAATAAATTTCTATGGGGGGGGGGGGGTGGCCTTCCATTGGTCAGGGTTGAGCATGGAAGCTGTGTCCTAGCTGTCTACGTCAAAGTCGAAATGTGAGCCAGGGCAGTGGGATATGGAGAGCAAGCTGTTGCCCACGCAGCAGGCTCCCCACTTCAAGCAGATGAAGAATCCAAAGGAACGGCAGAGACCGACATGGTTTGGCACCAGCAGTGTCACAGGAGTTGCCAGACAGCGTCGAACTCCATGTAGGACTGCTCCAGATTTATCCTCGGGGTTTACTCCCGAAGGCTTCCCCGTGAGTGTGTATTGCCGTAAGGCAGAGGAGGTTTGAGATCAGATTTTTACTTCTCCTAGATGAACTGCCAACCACAGCTGATGAGCCCCATCTGCCCGGATACGAAGGGTGTAAATAGGGTAAATTCAAGCAGCTATTTTCCACAGAGGTTGGGTAAGATTAGAAATAGAGGTCATGGGTTAAGGGTGAAAGGGGAATTATTTAAAGGGAATATGAGGGGGAACTTCTTCACTCAAAGGGTGGCATGAGTGTGAAACAAGCTGCCAACAGATTTAATTTCAACATTGAAGAGAAATTTGGATAGGTACATGGATAGGAGTTGTGTGGAGGACTATGGTGCATGTCAGGTCAATGGGGCTAGGCCAAATGAAAGTATAGCATGGACTAAATGGTCCGAAGGGCCTGTTTCAGTGCTGTAGTGTTCAATGACTCTGGAAGCAGAATTATTACCAAAGCAATGTCCTCCGAGCTCCATTTGGAGCACAGTATCTGTAAGAATACCCTTTTAATAGATCCATCCTGTGATCGTTTTTCTCTTTAGATGAACAAATCATCAAGGATTCACCGGTCTTAGCCATTCAAGAATCCTTGCTCTCCTAACTTTGGGTGACATCAGAACCTCCTCAGCAGATAGAGGTATGGGCGATTCCTGCACCACTTTGGGCAATGAAGTGAACCAATTAGAACTTAATGAGTTGAACCTAAACTAATAAATAAAAATGCACTCATATTTATCTTTTGCTTGCAAAGCACACTTTGATAGCAGTACAAAATACTCCCACATTAATACCTCCAATGTATTATGATTTTATGATAACAAATACTTTTACACAACTCCAAATTCTTTGCACTCTCTGTCTAGTGCCTCCCTTTGATTGCCCTCCTTCTTCTCTTTAATCCTTAGTCCACTCTCCTCGCCCATCACACTCCTTCTCCTTCACCACCTATCACCTCACAGCTTCTCACTTCCCCCCAACCCTCCACCTTCCCCCTCTTACCTATCACCCGCCAGTTGTTTTCCTTCCCCTCCCCTCACCTTCTTAATCCGTCTTCACCCCCACCCCTACCCCCTTCCAGTCCTGATGAAGGGTCTCGGCCCGAAACACTGACCGTTCATTTCCCTCCATAGATGTTGCCTGACCTGCGGAGTTCCTGCGGCATGTTCTGTGTGTTACTCCAAACTGTTCTGACCCATTCCTTAACCGGGGCCTACAGAAGGAAGTCATTACCTGTTCAGCAATGAACCTGAAGCCCTTCTCTTTCCTCGTGCATTCGTACGTCTCCCCTAGAACTGGGTTAAACGGCTTGCTTCCAGCTCTGTGGTATGAAGATGCATATGCTGAAACTGCAAAGGCAGCAACGAAAGCCTACGGGAATAGAAGAGATACATGCTGTTGCCCTTATTCTGTCAGTTTAGGCACAGAGGAACGCTGAATTATTACTAGGTGGCAAAAGGTAGAGCTATTACCAGTCCCTTGCTTCTTGCCATACTGAGGTATGTTAACTGAGCAAGCGTCTGCTCATTGAAAACATCTGGAAGTTATATTACCAAATCTGTGACTTGACTTCATTAACTCAGGTGTGACCGAATGGTAAACTTGCTGTTTGGCACACCACAGCAGTACCCGAGACAAACAGAAACAAAACGAGACGCTTACGCTACTTACAGAGGCTGACAAAAAGAAACGTGCTTTACGATTATCGGCAATGATTAAAATATTCTGTGGGTCACTGGCAAGGTAGTATTTATTGTCTGTTTCTTAGCAGTCAGTATGCAGGGTTACTGTGAGTCGGCGCGGTAGCGTAGTGGTTAGCACAATGCCTTACAGTGCGCCAGCTGTAAGGTCGGGTTCGATTTCCACCGCTATTCGTAAGGGTTTTATATATTCCTCCCGTGACCATGTGAGTTTCCATTGGTTTCCTCCCACATCCCGAAGATTTGGGTCAGTAAGTTGTTCTGTCGTTGCTGGAAGGGTGGCGGCTCTCGAGGGCTGCCCAGCACAATCCTCATTGATTTGATCTGACGCAGACGATGCCTCCCACTCTGTCTTTCCATGTACCTATGACAAATAAAGCTAATCTTATCTTATAAGTGGGCACCACAGGGCCTGACCCATCGATAGTGATGGAACAGCCAAGAGAAAATCTGCAGGTGCTGGAAATCCAGAACAAAACACACAAAATGCTGGAGGAACTCAGCAGGCCAGGCACCATCTTGGACTGAATTGTCGACTGTTTACTCTTTTCCACAGATGCCTGGCCTGCTGAGTTCCTCCAGCATTTGGTATGTATTACTGTCATAGAGCACCCATATCTCTTCTGATAGGAACAGTACGAGACTTGGAAGGGACCCTAGGGCCAGATGCTCTTTCCCTCGTGGTTGACAGAGATTCTGGGACTGGGAGGTGTAACTGAAGCAGTCATGGTCAATTGAAACAACGGTCTTGGAGATACTGCACACTGAATCCAATGGCGATGGACGGGGTACAATTCAAACAGGGCTGCACCTTTCTGGATATTGCTAGGCTTGAGTGCTGTGTGATTTACATCCCCCAAGTATCTGGTAGAGGATTCCACTTTAATTTTGTACCTTGGGTGCTGGAAAGTCTTTGAGACGTCAGGTATCATTCTCAGCTGAGTGCCAGCCCCTGATCTGCCTCTGTGAGCACAACATTCTCTGCAATTGGCTCAGTTAAGTTTCCGGACAATGGTGTTCCCAAGGATACCAGAGCACTGTGTAATGGTGTACAGGATACGCTGGTAATGCAGGGATTACTCCAGGAGCTTCAATAAAGAGACTGCATCTTCAGTACTGGGAACTCTAAGGAATCTTTACAAGACTGGTGATGAGAATGGGCAGGTTGCCTCACGAGAAGAAGCTGGACAGATGAAGATGCCCTCCACTGCAGGTTTCGAGCAGTGACTTGGTTGAAACCTTCAAGACCTTGAGGGGCGTTAGGATGAATACGAGGAGAATGTTTCTTCTTGTGGCAGAATCTGGGGGGGTCACTGTTTAAAAAGAGGTTTGCGTGTTTACGACAATGAGGTGAGTGAGGTTAGGGAGACAGCAGTCTCTTTCAGCGACGTGACTTTTGCTTATTTGGGGGGCTGGAAGTCCAGGGACTAGAAGAGTCCTGGCCCAAAACATCAACTATTTATTCCCCTCTATAGATATTACTTGACCTGTTGAATTTCTCCAGCACCCTCATGTTACTACGGGCTGGGATATATTCTCAAAGTAACATCGAATAATGGTGAAAAGGGCTTGTATTGTTGTTTCCTGTTTTTTATTGTGTTCTGTGTTGTTCTGCCGAGTATCGTGGGCGTGCTATGTTGGTGCTGGAATGTGTGGCTGCCCCCAGCACATCCTTCGCTTGTGCAGGTTGTTGACACGAGCGATGCATTTTACTGTACGTTTCGATGTACATGTGATAAATGACTGAACTGAACCTGACAGTTCTTACAAATCATGGCGTGGAGCCTAAGAAAGGAGCCGCACAACTCGGATGTACAGAGCTGGATTGAGTTCTGCAGGAGGTACAACGTTCCAAGCCAACAGAGCTTGCTGCAGTTTGTGTGTGGGAGAGGGGAGTAGGGGGGCTTCGGGGTTCTAATGTTTTAACTGCCACTCATTCTTTGGGAAACTTCCGTTCTTGTGGACGTCTGTGAAGAACGAGAATTTCAGGTTGAATATTGTACACATTCTCTGATATTAAATGGAACCAATGAACTATTTAACTATTAAATCAGGACATCTTAGCTTTGCATTCCTTGGTCGTGAGTCAGTTTGTGTTGACCCTGGGAAGTAAATGTGGTAACACCCATACAAAGGAATAAAGGAGAACGTAAGGAGTCACGATTATTTATTTAAGTAGCTCCCAATTATAATCTCTTTTAACCATCTTGTGCAAAGGAAATTAGTACTGCACACAATGCATGATTATTTCATTGGCTGTTTGGTATACCTACAGGTTTTCAAGGCCATCTTAAAGGATAATCAAGATTCTGTCACAAGGCCAAGCCATTTCCCCAAAAGTACCTCAGTGAACAAAATAGCGATTTACAACTATACCAATTTCACAGTCATCACTGAAGATGCAACCTTTTTCATTCTCAATTTAGTCAAAGGGATTTTATTTTATTTAAACTTACAGCACAATAACAGGCCCTTCCAGCCCAGCGACCCCATGCCGCCCAATTACAACCATGTGACCAATTAACCTACCAATCATACGTCTTTGGAATGTGGGAGGAAACCCGCGCGGTCGTCGGGAGAACTACAGATTCCTTACAGACAGCGGTGAAATTGAACCCAGGTCACTGGCGCTATAATACCATTGTGCTAACCACAACGTTACCTTGCTTATTTTAATTCTACAGAACTGAGTCAGAAATTGAGCTCATTAAGGTCAGGCTTCTAGATTTACTGGCCCACTAATACATCCACTCTGTTATCAGGTCTTTTGAATTGCTCTTAATTATTCTACATTTTTCATGTGACATTTAGTAAAATCACAGCTGGAATACAATGCCTTTGGCTTTGCTTAATTTGATTATTTTTAATTAGCAATATTCATTCTTGCCATTTAATCCTCCCAGGATGCAGGTAGCTTCAATTATAATTCTTATTTCATATGCAAGTACACATTACATTTTCTGCATTGGAACTGGCCAAACAATCTGTACTGTGTCTCAGTTTTCCTCTCTCCCTGATCTATTGGGAATTCCCACATTTATGCATTTTGCAACTTTTACATCACTTTCCCTGTGTGCCCACTGGCCTTTACTTCATGGCGTTGATGTTCTTTCGTTCAGATACTCTTCAAACTGTCTGCATGATGCTTTTGTTTCATTGCACATTACGTGTTTGACAGTCTTCTTTCTGGGCCATTCTATTTTAATTTTATAAGCGAATGATACAAGTTTTTATTCTCTGCACATTGGGTGTTAGACAGTCTTTATACATGGGGTTTTATTGGGTGTCTTTGTTTCACGGCTGACTGTTAGGAGAGAAATCTCAAGGTTGTATAATGTGTACATAATTTGATAATAAATGTACTTTGAACTTTGCAACACCTTAGATATATCCCCTTTGTCAATCCATCTCTACACTATTGTCTTGTTAACTTGTTTTTTTCTCTTTCCCAGATGCAGTCAGGAACTTTGACTTGAAACATGATGTTTCCTGACTTGCTGAGCATTTCCAGTACCTTCAATTTTAATCTCAGATTAAAATTTTCCAACATTCATAGATTTTTGATTTCCATTACAGTATATATTGCCATTTAATATGTGTTCTTTGATTTTTCATTGGCTCTCCAAATCTCTTGCGCTCATCTTTGTATCTCTCCTACTGCTCCTCATGCACCTGGTCCCTCCTTTCAGCTCAGAATCCCATGGGGAGGGCAGATGTGTTCCAAATTAACAAACCTAACTTTTGTTTTTACAACTGGTGCTGTTTATCAGCTTGGCACTTTCTGCATTTCTTGTCTGAATTACAAGGAGGAAGCGATGCAGACGCTAAGTTTCATTAGGGGTTTGAGGAGATTTGGTATGTCAACAAAGAGTCTAGCAAATTTCTACAGATGTACCGTGGAGAGCATTCTGCCGGGTTGTGTCACCATCTGGTGTGGAGGCGACAATGCACGGGATCGGAAAAAACCTGCAGAGGGTTGTAGACTCACATCACTCCCTCGAGGGTGCTGTCTGTGCCACCATTGAAGACACCTTCAAAAGGTGATGCCTCAAAAAGATGACATCCATCCTTAAGGAAGCCCACATCCCAGGACATGCCCTTTTCTCACTAGAACCACCAGAGAGAAGGTACAGGAGCCTGAAGATGCACACTCAACGTTTTAGAAATAGCTTCTTCCCCTCCACCACTGATTTCCAAATATTTTATATATTACACTGTCCTATTGCCATAAAATAAAAATTTCACAACATATGATACCCAGGACGTATTCAAGGAGCAGTGCTTCAGAAAAGTGGCATCCATTATTAAGGACCCCCATCACCCAGGACATGCCCTCTTCTCATTGCTACCATCAAGGAGGAGGTACAGGAGCCCGAGACCTCACACTCAGCATTCAGGAACAACTTTCCCTCTGCCGTACGATTCTTAAATGGTCATTGACCCCATGAACACTACCACACTTTTTAAAATATATTATTTTTGTTCCCTTATGGTAAATTTGCTATGTTAACAAGTTTCACAACACATGCCAGTGATAATAAACCTGATTCTGATTCTGGAGAATAATATATAGAGCAGCTTAGAGAAGGGCATATTATGGACAAAAATGACCACAAATATAACTTGACAAAGAAGCAGTTAGCAGACGAGGCAGACCACAACTATCTACAGACTGAGGCTGTGTTCGCAAATGCACTAAATTCCTTTCAATTTACCATAAGGGAACAATGGAAAATGAATGCAGTACACGTATGCATGCCCATACACAGATCCTGTAATTACTAGGTGACGAACATGGAGGTGAAAACATTTACTTACCATTCTTTCAAATGGGTCATCTGTCTGAGAAGCTTGGTCCAGCAGCTCACTGTATTCCAGTTCTTCACAAAGGCGCTGGAGTGTGTTCAGTGGTTCATTTAATTGAACTGGCATGGAAACTTTGGAAAGGTCTTTCCCTATGTTATTCCTTAGAATATTCCAAAGGCTTATGTTACTATTATTTGGTCCTGGAGCTGGCAGGCATGATCTTCTTCTACTAGGCTGACTTGTGCCGTTTTGAGAGTGATCTGTGCATTAAGAAAAACAAGCATTGCTTTGTGTTGGGAGGATCTTGTTAATGCACTAACAGAGAGACTGCCTGCTTCCAACACAGGTGCTCTCAATCTCCGAATCTCAGTCGAAACAGTGGTGGTATCACAGATTTATAGAAGAGATTATTTTAATTTTTTATATATAACAAAATAAACTTTATTCATAATAAAAAAAAACATTCACAGAAATAAACTGAGCAATGTTTCTTTTTCATTCTTGCTTTCAATACTCTTATTACATTCTTTAAAACCAGTAGGACTATTGCTGCTCAGGTGGCCCCCTCTGGATGTACAATCCTACAATAATTGAGGGGCTTCCTCACCTAAACCAGCCACTGCCTCTACAGTAGTGGAAAAACCACGGACTGTGGTTCTTCCTCACTGAGCCCTCACAGCGACTGCACTCAGCTTCAGTGTGTTCCTCGACACGTACTCCTGCAGCCTGGAATGTGCCAGTCAGTAGCATTCTTCCATGGACATCCTGATCTTCTGGCAGACCAGCAATTACTCCATTTTGTCATGGAGCTACCAAAGCACAGTTACATTTTTACAGGATCAATTCCGTCCATTAAGCGGAAAAGCACTTAAACAACTGGATGACTCAAATGGTGTCTGCAACACCTTTTCTTTGGTGTCTAGCACTCAGCTGGTTCTCCCGTGCTCTCCAAATCATTTGCAATGGCTTCTTTTTCTGTGCCCAGAGCATTATCTCAGGTACCCACCAAGGATTTATCTCTTTGCCCCACTTCACAAAATGCTCTGCCAGGGACAGTCCCCAAGCCAGGCTGTGAAAGGAGGAGGGTTGGACATTGGGTTAGCAACCCCGTCCTGTAGAACCCAGCACTACGGAAATGCCAACAGAAGCCCCAAGGACCTCATCCCTGGGAGAGAAAGGATCTTCGATGGGTTGCTCCACACCCACTCTCCAATACCTCATCTCCTTCGATCACATTGCTCAAGAGCATGGTAGCACTTTCCACATGTATACTAGCGCATGGGCAGTAGTCTCCGCACCAACAAGAACATCTTCAAAAGGCAGTGCCTCAAGAATCCAGTCTCCATCATTGAGGACTCTCAGCATACAGGACTTGCCCTCTTCTCATTGCTACCACCAGAGAGGAGTACAGGAGCCTGAAGACACGCACTCAACTCTTAAGGAACAGGTTCTTGTCGTGGGCAAAGTACTGGAGAGTTTAACATCGGTAGCTGAGCGAAGGGCGCTGAGTAGGCTACGGTCAATTATGGATAACTCTGAACATCCTCTACATAGCACCATCCAGAGACAGAGAAGCAGTTTCAGCGACAGGTTACTATCGATGCAATGCTCCTCAGACAGGATGAAGAGGTCAATACTCCCCAATGCCATTAGGCTTTACAATTCTACCGCCAGGACTTAAGAACTTTTTAAAAGCTATTATTAATGCTTTTTGAGATAGTGATTTAGATGTATATCATATTTTTTACTGAGTTAAGTATTGTATGTAATTAGTTTTGCTACAACAAGTGTATGGGACATTGGAAAAAAGTTGAATTTCCCCATGGGGATGAATAAAGTATCTATCTATCTATCTATCTATCTATCTATCTTCCCCTCTGTTATCAAGTTTTTGAATAGTCCATGAACACTACCTCACTATTTTGCCCTCGTTTGCAGCACTTATTTACTTTTTATATATTTCTTACTGTAATCTATAGTATTTATTTTATATATGGCACTATATTACTGCTGCAAAGCAAATTTTACAACATACATCAGTGATAATAAACCTGACTCGGATTCTACAATTAATACCCACCATCACCTCCTTCCATCTGCATTCAAAATGCAAAATACTTGTCTGACATTCAATATACAATGGGCAGAAATTTCTTCCAACCAATAACAGGGAAGATGAAAGCCATAATCTTTGGTCCCCACTACAGCCTTTTCCAGATTACTAACTCCATTCTTCTCTCCAGCAACTGAGCAGAAGTGAAAACAACTGTTCACGCCCTTCAAGCAACACACAATTTATTTCTCTAACTTCCGTTAAGGCCCCTCTTCCCCTTCTTACCCCATCCTTAATTTTTAATTTTTTTTTTTCTCTCTGTCCCTCTCACAATAACTCCTTGCCTGTTCTCCATCTTCCTCTGGTGCTCCCCTCCCCTTTCTTCCAAGGCCTTCCGTCCTATGATACTCCCTCTTCTCCAGCCTTGTATTCCTTTTGCCAATCAACTTCCCAGCTCTTAGCTTCATCCCTCCCCCTCCTGTCTTCTCCTATCATTTCAGGTTTCCCCCTCCCCCTCTCAAATCTCCTACTATCTCTTTTTTCCGTTAGTCCTGACGAAGGGTCTAGGCCCGAAACGTCGACAGTGCTTCTTCCTATAGATGCTGCCTGGCCTGCTGTGTTCCACCAGCATTTTGTGTGAGTTGTTGCTTGAATTTCCAGCATCTGCAGATTTCCTCGTGTTTACGTTCACACCCTTCATGTTGCATTCATCCCCAAGTCAAAGTTTTGGGGGTACATTCCTGCAACACCTATGTCCATCTCCTTAATAATTCCCAGGCCCAATCCTGCCATTGTTTTTAGATCTGACTCATCCAACGCACGACTGGTGGTTAGCCAAAACTCTACTTGTCATGTCCTTGTTCGCGCTGTGTCATTCACGATCACTCCTCTGCTTGCTGAACTGCTCTGGCTTCATGCTCAGCAACGCTTCGTTTAAAAAATTCTTGCCTGTACTTTCAAATTGCCTACACTTTCAAGGTGTTTCCCACCTTGCCTGCAATCAGTTCTACCCTTAAAACCATCCAATGTCTTGGTGCTCCACTCATCTGTCAGAGGCCACTCTCTCAACCACAAATTCAATCTTCTACTGAGGCCACACTGTGGAATCTGTAAACTCTGTCCTTTGTCCTTTCTTAGAGATGTGCATTAAAAAATATCAGTGCTTTAGCCACCTGTACCATCATCCCTTGAATGAGTTGGCATCTTTTTTTTTTGTTGGATAAACCTTCCACAAAGTATCCTGCAATTCTTACCTGTGTTAAAGGCACCGTATGGAGTAAATTGGAAGTTATTGCTTAGCAATATTATGTATACAAGTACAAGATAAAATTAACCTTACAAGGTAGTCATAAACACAAGAGATTCTACAGGTCCTAGAAACCCAAAGCAACACACACAAAATGCTGGAGGAACTCCACAGGTCAGGCTGTGTCTATGGAGGGGATGACAGCATTGAGTTTGGGCATTACTGAGGTCAGGTCACTCGTCTGAGCGCTTCAGGTACCATGTAGCCAATACTACCTGTCGCATGACTGAACCGGTTCCCCCCCAGGCTCGCCTGGTGAGGACGGTGGCTAGACACCCAGCAGGACAAAAAAACAAGACCTGTCAAAGGGCGGATGAACCCTCTTGTAGGGTCAACGGCCATCTAGCAAACACGTGCCATGAAGCACAGAAAGGGCATCCCTTTCATCAAAGCTTGGTCTGGCCATTCACTGCAACAGAACTTCCCCCAGCCGTCTTGGACCCCACCATGCCGCTGGATCCGGGAGGGGATGTCGAGATGGTGGGTCTGGACCTGTGCAACTCCCTACTCACCTAAAATCCATTCACGCACACGCTGTTCCTTTCTGAGGAGTGGGGTCACCCCACTAACTGACTGAAAGGAACCATCATCATCCTATAGGATGGATAACCAGAGGGAGAGAGATGGAGGGAATAAACAGTTAATTTAAAAATAAAAATAAGATGCTGACAGCTTTAAAGCTTTCTTGATGGGGGATAGAAGTGTATAGGGACTGGACATCCACGGTGAAAATGAGGTGATCAGGTCCAGGGAATTGTAAGTTGTTGAGGAAATCGTCATAGATGTCATCACTGTGAAGAATTAAATAGTCATAAGTTGGGTTTCATTAACCTGCCTCTATAAGAGAGGGACGAAAATCTAAAAGAATTTCAATAAACAGTTGCCTGCTGGGTCACTTGTCAAAAGTATGCTTAAGTTTGTACCATCAAGATTTATATATGGGTTTATCTCAGAAACAACGAGTGCCTGAGCTGGTGTTAATCACAGCTTTGTGAGAAAAGTTAAGAATACAATTCATTTCTTCTCATTTCATCAGCAGTTTACATTTTAAAAATCAGCTTTAAAAATCTGAGAGAAGTTTTCAATACATGTTGGAGAAAGATTGAAAAGTTTCGATTCTGTAGGGATTAATCATGATGTGAAAATAAAAAGGCTAACTCATTCCCTCTCTTCGTCAAGCATTCACGTTCTGCCAGAATCAACGTACCAAACTCCAAAAATGTACCAAATCATCTTACATATTGTCTGAGCAAGAGCTTCTGCTTCTGTGCTTAAGTTATCTTCTGATGTATTGTCACTTATATCACTGACGTAGGAATCATCATCTGAAGCCTACAACAGAAAGAAAAAATACTCATGCTATTAAAAACTTAGGTAGTATCCAAAAAAAAATATATTAATATTGACACAAGGCCATTGTCAATGTACAATCAGTTGTAACTTTTGAAACAAAACCCTTTGTTACAGTTTGGGATGACAGATCAGTGAACAACTCCAAAGGCATTGCCAGAAATTACTCCACAGGGAAAAATCTGAATGGGGCTCCCAGCAACCGCTAAGTGAAGGCAGAAACATGAGGACAGCCAATGTCACTCATATTAGTACACGATGGGAAAATTCAAACTCTGGCTAAGGTGTAAAACATGCAGTAATGAAATTGGTCAGATGTTCTATAGCTCGAGAGAACTAAAGCAGTATCCACTGCAAACTTATTCCAGCTAATACAGGCAGTTCTGATACTACTTATTTGGAGTTACAGATTGGAACAGTCCATTCTGGCCCAACAAGCTGTGCTGTCTAGCAATCCCACCTTATTTAACACTAGCCTAAACACAGGACAATTTACAATGTCCAATTAACTTGCTGGCCATTATTATTTCTTTAGACGTTTGGTGCAACTACTGCTTTTCTAGGCTATTTCAAAGGATAATCCAGATTCTGTCAGATTGTTGAGCCAGTCAAGACACTTTCCTTCTCCAAAGCACTTCAGTGAATAAACACAAGAAAATCTGTAGATGCTGGAAATCCAAACCAACACTCACAAAATGCTGGAGGAACTCAGCATCCAGAGAGCATCTATGGAAAACAAAATAGCCACTTACAATTATCTACCAATTTCAAGGCCACCACCACAGAAGCAAACTTTTCATTCCCAATTTAATCAACCAGATATTATTTTTTTTAAATTTAGAGGTAGAGGACAGTAACAGGCCCCTCCGGCCCAACAAACCAGCGCCACTCAGTTATACCCATGTGACCAATTAATCTAGTAACCAGTACTTCTTTGGATACCACAACACCTGGAGGAAGCCCATGTGGTTACGGGGAGAACAACAAACTCCTTATAGACGGTGGTGGAACTGAACTCCAATCTCCGACGCACTGATCTGGAATTGCGTCATGGTAACCGCTACGCCACTGTGGCTCCCGTGATTTTACACATAAACTAACTTCAATGGAAATTTAGACTGGGTCAGATGCAACATAAAGATTTAGTCATTCCTAATGATTAGACTACACGGTGTGTTGAATGAGGATTTCACACTTGTTCAGAGATAATGCTTGCTACACATACACAACTACAGAATCCTCCATCCTAATGCCATTGGGAGCTTGGTGCAAATTCAATGTACGATTTGAATAGATGGTGGTAAATTTAACAGATCAACAGGCTTCAAAACCTGGGCTTCTGTACTTCCCTCTTCCTTGACTTCCTCATCGGGAGACCAGTCAGTGTGGGTCTGAAATAACATCTCCTCCTCGCTGACTATCAACACTGATGCACCTCAAAGTTGCATGCTTAGCCTGCTGCTCTGCCCTCTCTACACCCATAACAGTGCAGCTAAGCACAGCTCAAACACCATCTATAAATTTGCTGATGACACAACCGCTTTTGGCAGAACCTCAGATGGTGATGTAAAAAAAATTAAAATGATCTTCGTCCTGCACAGCACACACTATGTGTGACACATAGTATATTTATCATCTGTACAAAATTCTAGATATTAAAATTAATTTCCCATGTCACATCATTCAGCTTCCTGCTGTTTCCTTGAAATAATCAGCTTCTGTTGGCACCATAACTAAATGAATAATAGGCACATCTCAATGCCACAATGTGAATTACTCCCATGTGTGATCCAGAAATAATGTGCTTTTCAACTGGGCAAGTTACTATAGTGAAGCCAGAACACATTCTGAAATGAGACCCGGCTTGGGTTCACTCCCAACAAGCTGCAAAGGATCTCAAAGGATGACAGAATTCACTACGCAAAGTAGAAATCTTAGCTGGAACTGGAACCTGTCAGAGCAGAATAAAAACCATGTCTTGTATTTAAAATGCAGAATTAACCACAATACACTGTAGATGAGGGAATAATGACTACATACACTAACCTCGTTCTCCGATGAGCTTGCAGATAACAAAACTTCCTGTGCATCAAAGAACTCACAGAGAGAGTCAGCTCGAGAGACTCTGCTTTCATTGGACAGCTGATGGACCAGGGGATTGTTTACTTGGGTGAGGTCTTGCTGCTGCAAAATACATTGACATAGAGACAACTATAATACCAAATTCTAACCCGGGCAAGAACTTTCAGAATTGTATCAGAATTTTAAAAAATAAATATTATAAGTTCAAAAGCATCCACCAATAAAAGATCTAATCTTCAAATGTTGAACATTAAAAAGCACAGTATCTGAATTACTTGTGACTGCAATACACTCCAACTTCTCATGCGAGCACAACTATGAGATCTATATTTCTATTCTTAAACTGTGGAAGGGCACATCATTAAATATGCACATTACTGTCACTGGGTCTTGATTTTCTTACACGAATGGAGGAGAAAGAGGCTTCTGAAAGAAACCTGTGCACCTCTTTTCCTGGTCTCCATCCTCTCATCTCTCCGTGTGATGAACTTTTCCCACTCCCATATACTTCTTTTGGGTCAAGATGTATTCCCAATTATCTCAAGTGACAACCTCCAAGATGCACGATTTTAACAGAGAGCTTCACTCCTGTTCACTTTACATAGACGGAGTCAAATGTCAATAATGATCCATGTGGCTGACTGGGATTTCACAGCCAGCTTGTGTATAACAGCATAAACACAGTCAAAAGGACCAATTCTGAAACCTATCCAACAATTTTTCAGGAAAGAATACCATAAAACAGGTAAAAATTGATAGGGGATCACTGCTGTGCGTCAGAGCAGTATAATGCCTTTAAGACACGTATTGTATACTTACATATGACAAATGGACAAGATAATTAAACCTGACAAGAAATGGATCTCAGTATAACTCCGCATATCCCAGAAAGTAGAGCAGGGAAGGACCAAAGGATAAGATCTCACAAGGGCAACAGGATTAACAAATTAATTAACTATCACTTTGATTTCATTTAGTATTACTTTATGGTTTAATCCGCTCAAAATCCAATTAAATAATAACTCATAAGTTAACCAAACATTACGATTCGAGTGACTATGTTCATAATTAGCCTCTTGCATTTTACACTTTGCAAAATCTACCAATGTAGCAATGGAGGTTTAAAAATACAACCACAAGACACAAACACAGCCGACATCCACCAGACTTTTGCAGCCGTTATTTTTTCTGAAGTCTGCGCAGCAAGAATAATCAGACAAATCAACAGCACAAAAACATTAGAGGTGACCACAGCGCCCCTGGAGAATGGTCCAGAAATAATTTCTGTCACGATTTTCCATAAAGATAGCAACACCATCTATTCATGCATCAAAAAGTGTTTAAAAAATTGTATATATTTACTTTCCTTAAACCCCACCCACTCAACAAATTTCTCTAAAAGCTAATTTTATACCATAATTCAAGTTTTTGGTCAGTGATATGCAAATTTTGGAAGTTGAAATTCTATTTCTTTGCCCGGGGGGGGGGGAGGGGGGGAGTCAATTGTACCTGATTTTACCACATGGCACTCAAGCTATGCCAAAGAATATAGTCTAAAAAAAATTAAAGATCAGCTTTTCAGGAACACTAGGCTGAAGTTAAATGGGCCCTGCTTCTCTTCTTGGGTGGAATTAAAAGATTCCAAGGCATTATTTTGAAAAATAAAATGGTGGAGGCCAATGTCCTGGCTAAAATCCAATCAACATCACACAAAAAATTTGCTTTTAGTCCACTATTTGTGTGAATCTGAAAATGGGGACTATATTTCTGAAGGACGAAACTAGTATGGGATATCCAGACTTTATCAAATATGCTATATAAAATTAAAGTCTTTCTTCCATGCCAATGAATTTAATACAAATTTACTTCAGAAAAAATATGGCCTTAGATTTCATTTGTTCCTTTTCTTTAGGATGTGAATTTAATCCTAAATGAAAACTATTCAAACATGGCACAAACTGATTTTGATTCAAAAAACATTCATGAAGAGAAATATGATGATGAAGTGGGAATTGGTAAACTGTGGATACAGTTTCTTTTACTCAACCATGAAAGTTCAATTAGATACTCTGCAGGTTTTGGCACCATACCTTAGGAAGGACAAAGATGGCCTTGGAAAACGTACAGTATTGACAGACCAAAACTTCAATGGTTAAATTAGGAGATGCACCAGGATTAAAGTTGCATGTGTTTGATTTAGGAAGTTATGATATGATTTAAGTGAAGTTCATAAGTTACTTGAGGAAGATAGTAAGGTACATAAAGAAATATGATTCTCACTGGTTGGGTAAATCTAGGAATAGAAGTACGGTCTAAAAATCAGAGCCAGATCTTTTAGGAAATCAAGCGTGATAGAAATTAAGTATTATCCTGCTCAAACAGCAATTATTGCTGGGTATTATAGGACTTGTTGAATAGCTAGGTAATAGAATTAGTTCCGAGATTAGCTACATACCACTGAACACACAAACAGCTCCAGCTAAATATTCCAATAACAGCAAGTATTTCAGATTCACAGTGTTACTTTATCCATTAAATCCAAACTACAGGTACGTAAATAATTCAATTACATATGAATCTATTAGTCACAAAAGCATTTTACTCTACAAATCTACTGTATCACAGAGAAAGTCTGTGGGCATACTTAGCAAATCTGTAGAATAGTAACTGTAAACTGTAAACAAATTGCAAATGCAGATGGTAAATAGCAATAAATTATGAGCACAAAATAACAATATAACAGAGTTCTTAAATGAGTGTAGCTATCCTTTTTTGTTCAAGAGCCTGATGGTTGAGGGGTAGTAACTGTTCTTGAACCTGATGGTGTGAGTCCTGAGGCACCTGTACCTTCTACCTGATGGCAGCCGTGAGGAAAGAGCCTGGCCTGGGTGGTGAGGATCTTTGATGAGGGATGCTGATTTTCTACTGCAATATTTCATGTAGATGGTTGGGAGGGTTTTACTTGAGATGTACTGGGCTGAATCAATGAAAGACCTCACCCAACAAGACAGACAAACACCGAAGTTAAAAAGACAAACTGCGCAAATTCAAAAAGAGAGAAAAAAATTAAATAAGCAATATCAAGAACATGAGGTGAAAAGTGAGTCTATAGGTTGTGGGAACAGTTCAGTGATGGGGTGAGTGAAATTATCCCCTCTGGTTCAAGAGCCTGATGACTGAGGGGTAACAACTGTTCCTGAATGTGGTGGTGTGAGTCCTGAGGCTCCTGTACCACCTTCCTGATAGCAGCAGTGAGAAGAGAGCATGACCTGGGTGGTGGGCGTTCCTGATGATAGATGCTGCTTTCCTGCGATAATGCTCCATGTAGATGTGCTCAATGGTGAGGAGCATTTTACCTGTGATGGACTGGGCTGTAGCCACAACTTTTAGTGGACTTTTATTTTACAGCACTCCAGCTGGGTCTAAACTCTTAAAGTGATGAAAAGTATAGATTCTCTTTGAGATAGGTTATTTCTAAACAGGTTGAGCGATGGAGAAGGAGAAATGGAAAAAAAAAGTAATTGATACAAAAGGAGAAAATACATTAGCATCTCCTAAGTATAGTTTACAGAGTAACGTTGAGTCATGGAGTCACAGAACACTACATCATAGAGACAGGCAGTCTGGCCCATCTAGTCTGTGCCAGCCATTAATCTGCCTAGTAACAGATCTTTCTGAAAACACTGCCCAGATACACGGCAACATAAGTTCCATCACCTGGAAGCTTAAAACATTATGGGATCTAGGTGTGGATATGCAATTATCATTTACCGCCACCTCCCACTGTTCTGTGAAAGACGTTCCAATCTTCTTGGGCTTCTCCCAACAGAGTGTGAATGTAAAAGAACAATTGCTTTCTTGACCTTTCTTTGGTGGTGTCGAGAAAGGTGACATAGAGCTTGATTTCTAATGGGTATAGAATGGACCAAGGCAGAGGTTCTTAATCTGGGACCCACAGTTCCTTTGGTGTGGATGGACCCTAGGGCATCTGTGACCGCGGATGGGAAAAAAATCTACACCTTTATTTTCACCAGCTGAAATTTAGCATTTCCTTCAGTTATGAATATAGGAAACAAACTAGTCGTATTAGCAGTACCTGTGACTTTGTCACCAGTAGAAATCACTGATGTTTTCATATCATTACAGCTGTTACACACACATTACTCTGAAAAGGGTCCATAGGCTTCACTGGACTGCCAAAGGGGTCCATGGCATAAAAAAGTTCAGAACCCCTGGACTAAAGACAAGTACTGTATCTTTCATGGCATTGCGCCCCGGAAGAGTGGGATAGGATCACCGTAAAAGAGCCGTGGTTGTCACAACCACGGATTCTGATGTGGGGTCCACTTGCCGCTGCAGTCGGGCTGAACAACAGGTTCAGCAATTGTCTCATTAGCATGCATGTTCCAGCTAATTACGGTTTAATTATGGCGGTATTTCTTTCCGTTGTAGTCTTGTCGAGAGTTGACCGCATTAATGGTACACTCCCTGCTCACCCTCATCCTTTTCTGGCAAAGAGGACTACCACTTCCACTAACGCTGGAAAGAAGCGGTATTCATTTAGAATTCAGGTATTGCTTTCAGCCGCACTGTTGGCATTTAACTTTCAGTTTGAGACTTTAGTTAATGGCCCTGTTGGCCTAGTGTTCACTATTTTTCTTTTCCTTTAAATTCTGCAATAGTTCTCAGTAAAGTCAGTGAACTGTTGACCCTCTGTTGACATTTTTCCCTCCCCCCCTTCTGCTTTTCGCAGGGATCGCTCCCTACGCGACTCCCTTGTCCACTCGTCCCCCCCATCCCTTCCCACCGATCTCCCTCCTGGCACTTATCCTTATAGGCGGAACAAGTGCTACACCTGCCCTTGCACTTCCTCCCTCACCACCATTCAGGGCCCCAGACAGTCCTTCCAGGTAAGGCGACACTTCACCTGTGAGTCGGCTGGTGTGGTATACTGCGTCCGGTGCTCCCGGTGTGGCCTTTTATATATTGGTGAGACCCGATGCAGACTGGGAGACCGTTTCGCTGAAAACCTACGCTCGGTCTGCCAGAAAAAGCAGGATCTCCCAGTGGCCACACATTTTAATTCCACGTCCTATTCCCATTCTGCTATGTCTATCCATGGCCTCCTCTATTGTCAAAATGAATCCAAACTCAGGTTGGAGGAACAACACCTTATATACCGGCTGGGTAGCCTCCAACCTGATGGTATGAACATTGACTTCTCTCACTTCCGTTAATGCCCCTCCTCCCTTTCTTACCCCATCCCTGACATACAGTTGTTTGCCTGTTCTCCATCTCCCTCTGGTGCTCCCCCTCCCCCCTTTCTTTCTCCTGAGGCCTCTCGTCCCATGATCCTTTCCCTTCTCCAGCTCTGTATCATTTTTGCCAATCACCTTTCCAGCTCTTAGCTTCATCCCACCCCCTTCGGTCTTCTCCTATCATTTCGCATTTCTCCCTCCCCCACTACTTTCAAATCTCTTCCTATCTTTCCTTTCAGTTAGTCCTGACGAAGGGTCTCAGCCCGAAACATCGACAGCGC
The DNA here is from genome assembly GCF_048418815.1 of Hemitrygon akajei. NCBI lineage: Eukaryota > Metazoa > Chordata > Chondrichthyes > Myliobatiformes > Dasyatidae > Hemitrygon > Hemitrygon akajei. The sequence continues at coordinate 59,731,893 of NC_133143.1, forward strand.
TTCTCCCTATAGATGCTGCCTGGCCTGCTGTGTTCCACCAGCATTTTGTGTGTGGAACTGTTGACCCACTTCAGTCTCTCTCTCTCTCTCTTTCTCTGCACTTGGGCCAAATCCAAATATTCAGACAGTGGTTCCTTATTCCCTTCCACAGGTACTGCCGGACTTGATGAGTTCTTCCAACACTTTTGCATGTAGTGCTCAAGATTTACAGCATCTGAAAAACCTCACGTGTTTAGGTGTTATATCCCCTGCATTTGAGTGGAAAAGTGTTTTAAGAAGGGGGATATTTGGCGCAGATGTACGAATGAGGCAGAGGTTTACCAAAAGGAATAAAAGGTCACAAACTGCTAGAGGAACTCCGCAGCTCCTCAGAAGGGTCAGGAAGCTGGAATAAGGAGGTGAGGGGTGGGAAAGGAGCTCAGGCTAGAAGTGATGGGTGAAGCCAGGTGGGTAGGGGAGGGGACGATGACGCAAGAAGATGGCGGTGATAGGTGGAAAAGGAAAAGAGTTGGAGAAGAAGGAATCTGACAGGAGAGGAGAAAGGGAAGCAGGAGGTGCACTGGGGAAGTGATAGGTAGGTGAGGTGAAGGGAAGAGATAAGGGCAAGACAGGGTGAGGAATGGAAGGGGGAAGCGGGAGGGGTAAAATGACTGCAAGTTAGAGAAATCGATGCTCGTGCCATCAGGTTGGAGGCTACTAAGGTGGAATATGAGGTGTCGCTCTATGCTTTTACACAGCATGGCTTGATATGGATCAGATCAAGATTTTATTGAAACTTTAATGCTTGATTACATGGGTAGTTAAACTTTGATTTAGAATCTCCCAGTGCACTCTTCTTGCTCCAAAGCGACATCTTACCAAAAATCATTATCTCTGTCAGCGGTGAGCAGATGCCAAGAGCAGGCTCGAAAGGCCCTGATATCACTGCATTACGCCACACATCACCAACTCTTGCTCAGTTAATTTAGATGAGATGCTTAAGGTAAAGACTAGATAATCCCCCAGAAGGGCAATAAAAAAAACATTTCAGAGAAATGCAGGGAAAATATTCATGATGATCTCAACAATATTTGTCCTTCAATAAAAATCTGGAAATTATTGTGCTGCAGTTAATGGGAGCATTCCTGGCACAAATTTGTTGCAGCACTGACTGTATTAAAATAATGACCATGGTTAAATATGCTCCATTTTCTTTAACATTCTTTTAACCATCTCACCTGCAGGTGCAAGTATAGCCTTCATTTATTCCTGCTGGTGCCAATTTCAAAGGTGCTGCAGTGTCACCCCATGCACCCATAAGTTATTACATACACTCAGTGGCCACATTATTAGGTACACCTGTATACCTGCTTGTTAATGCAAATATCTCACCAGCCAATCAAGTGGTGGCAACTCAATGTATAAAAGCATGCAAACATGGTCAAGAGGTTCAGTTGTTGTTCAGACCGAACATCAGAATGGGGAAGAAATGTGATCTCAGTGTTTTTGACCTTGGAATAATTGTTGGTGCCAGATGGGGTGGTTTGAGTATTTCACAAACTACTGATCTTCCGAGCTTTATCACACACATGAGCAGTCTCTAGAGTTTAGAGAGAATGGTGCAAAAAAAGCAAAACAAAAAATACAAGACATCCAGTGAGCGGTAGTTCTGTGGGCAGGAATGCCTTGTTGATGAGAGAGGTCAGAGGAGAACGGCCAGACTAGTTAAAGGTGATAGTAACTCACATAAACAAGCATTACAACAGTGGTGCGCAGAAGTGCATCTCTGAATGTACAACAAGTCGAACCTTGAAGTGGATGGGTTACACCAGCAGACGACCAGACGGGATTCCACTTCTGTAACTGATAAAGTGGCCACTGAGTGTACGTTCAAATACACCCGAGTGATTGTCATCGCTGTATAAAGGAGACTAACATAATCGCTGGGCCTGTTATGATAGGAAGAAACAACCTCTCTCATTGAAGTTCGTTGGCTCCAGGGTTGCGGCAGAGAATGCCAACACCACTTCCGCCACAGCAAAATACGGCAACACAGAATGGGCACGAGTAAATGTCCCCAACGCACACTCCTTCACAGGCTGCAAAGTGAAAGTGCATGAATTACCACACAAGTTGTGGACAGGGCCCAGACCCAACACGTTGAAGGACACCAGTGCTCAAGCCAAGATTCTGGACAAGATTGGGAAGTCTCAGAGGTGTAACACTGAAACTTTATAAGGCATTTGTCAGACTGCGCTTGCAGTACTGTGAGCAACTTTGGGTCCCCCATCTAAGAAAGGATGTGCTGGCAGTAGCGAGGGTTCAGAGGAGGTTCACAAGAGTGATCTCGAGAATGAGAGGGTACATGGAGCATTTGATGGCTCTGGGGCTGTACTAGCAGGAGTTTAGAAGAACTGAGGGGCGGGGGAGGGGGGAATCTCATTTAAACCTATTGAAAGGCCTGGATAGAGTGGATGTGGAGAGGATATTTTCTTTAGTGGGGGAGTCTAGGACCAGAGAGCATAGCCTCAGAATAGAAGGACATCCATTTAGAACAGAGATGAGAAGGAATTCCTTTAGCCAGAGGGTGGTGAATCCGCGGACTTCACTGCCCTAGATGGCTGTGGAGGCTGAGTAGTTAGGTATACTCAAAGTGGAAGTTAATAGGTCCTTGATTAGCAAGGACGTCAAAGGTTTCAGGGAGAAGGCAGGAGAATAGGATTGAAAGTAGTAATAAATCTAATGGTGGAACAGACCTGATGGGCCAAATGGCCTAATTCTGCCCTATGTCTTATTGTGTGTGTGTGTGTATATATAAAAGCATGTACCTATGTGTGTATTAAACAACATGACGTCCAATTCTTTGCCATGCTAAAGACGTATTTATTACAGATGGAATTAAGTTATTCCATGCGTACCTGAGACAGAAACCTACTCACCTGTGAAAGCGTAAATCAGGAAGTCCAGGACTGAACTATTAGACTGACACAAATGAACTGAGAAATTGTTACAACAGCACCCCGCTCCAGAGAAACTGCCTTTCACACATTAAGTGGCGAGAAAGCTTTGCATTACCCAGTCCTGGCTTTATCCCATTTAAACAAGCAATCAGTCTCAAACAGTGAGATGCTTTGCATCATTTTGGAATAATCAAGAGGTACAATGTAGAACAGAATTGATCATTTAATATCGGGCCATTTGAGGTATACTGTGTGGAGCTGAGCAAGGGTGAGAGCAAGTACCTCGATTGGTTCAAACATCGTATTCAAAGACAAAATGTAGACGCAATGAATATATCGACAAATCTAAAATGGAGTAAATGAATCAAAAACAAAAGATGATCATAATAAACTTCAGATGGTTATTTCTGTATTGAGCAAGAATGAAAAATGTCCATTCTGTATCAGAAGAGCTGTCTAGACCTCCGGGTGGAGACTGTGTTAATTATGGTTTGTCAGCAATGAGAAATGAACAATTCTGAATGACCAAGCTAAAATTGTGAGAGCCACAATATATTTTTTTTTGAAAACAGTGTTGTTCATAAAGACTGCAATAGAAGCTTCCAACATGTTCCCATGGTCAACAATTCCAGCACAGGAGCGAAAAACAGCCAAACACAGGCATTCTTTCTGGAAACAAAGCCATACCAATAACCTTGCTAAAGCATTCATGCAAGCAACTCTTAGAAAGAAGTTTCATTACTTTTCAAAGTTGGCTTTAATGGCTTGTATTTTGTAGTCAATGTTGAGGCAACAGGATTCAAGGCTAACCTTAAAGAACGTTGCCACAAAATCTAATTATTTCTATGACATTGAACATTTCCAATGGCTGTTGAATCATGAAGGAATTTTCAGACAGAGAACCAGAAAGGAAGTGCAATCTTTTCAGGTCATCAGATATACATCTTTTAAGCCTTCTCAGCCTTGGATTCCAAAGTTTTTCTGTCAATAGGCTTAATGTTCCTTATTTTAACTATCTCTATAGCATGCAGTAATTTAAATGTCTATAGTGCCAAAAAAATAAAGAGGCTTCTGAATAGCTTCGCTCGGTAGCTGAGCGAAGGGCGCTGAGTAGGCTACGGTCAATTATGGATAACTCTGAACATCCTCTACATAGCACCATCCAGAGACAGAGAAGCAGTTTCAGCGACAGGTTACTATCGATGCAATGCCCCTCAGACAGGATGAAGAGGTCAATACTCCCCAATGCCATTAGGCTTTACAATTCTACCGCCAGGACTTAAGAACTTTTTAAAAGCTATTATTAATGCTTTTTGAGATAGTGATTTAGATGCATATCATATTTTTTACTGCGTTAAATATTGTATGTAATTAGTTTTGCTACAACAAGTGTATGGGACATTGGAAAAAAGTTGAATTTCCCCATGGGGATGAATAAAGTATCTATCTATCTACCTATCTATCTAAAGTTAAGGTAAAAGGATCAAGATTCAATTTATTTGCCGTATACACTCAGTGGCCACGTTACTAGATATGCCCTGCACCTAATAAGGTGGCCATTGTGCGTATGTTTGTCGTCTTCTGCTGCTGTAGCCCATCCACTTCAAGGGTTGATGTGCGGTGCGTTCAAAGATGCCCTTCTGCATACCACTGTTGTAATATGTAGTTATTTGAGTAACTGCCACCTCCCTGTCAGTTTGAACCAATCTGGCCGTTCTCCTCTGACCTCTCTCATTAATAAGACGTTCTCGCTCACGAGAACTGCTGCTCTTGATTTTCCTTTTGCTTTTCATATCATTCATGGTAACCTCCGGGGACCACAGAGTGCAGCGATGAGATTATTAGATAGAGGAGGGTTAGGCTAAATAGAATGGCTGATCAAATTAACTGCCTCAGGGAAGAAATTTCTCAGATGGCATGAAGATTCTGCTTTTATAGCCCTTTTATAGTTTTTGTGACAGGATGCTGCACGAATCAGACATTAGTGACTGATGTGAAGATGCTCTCTATGATGGCAAAGCAGAATTGAACCAATACGTTCTGGCGAAGGTGACATTTTACCAACCACTGCAAGAAGTGCATCCTCTGCCAAGCCTTTTTGTTAACGCAGGAAATACGGTTCGAACATCAAGAAATAGCAGAAAAAATACATTGAATTTTATCCAACATTCAAATATCATTTTGAAATTACATTTATATTAAAGTAAAGAATTAAGGACAAAGTTTGCCAAACAGTGATTATGAAACCGTGTTTGATTGAAAATTCAATTATGATTCACGCAGAGTATAATGTTTTGTTGAGTTATTTTATAGCAAGTCTGGGGGCAGCAGGCAATTTATTTTTGTCAAACAACAAATATGCAGAAAAGAACAAACTATGCAAAAACCAAAGGAAAGAAAAAAAAAATAATAATAAATAAATAAGTAAGCAATAAATACCGAGAACATGAGATGGAGAGTCCTTGAAAGTGAGTCCATAGGTTGTGGGAACAGTTCAATGATAGGGCAAGAGAAGTTGAGTGAAGTTATACTCTTTGGATCAAAAGCCTGATGGTTGAGGGGTAATAACTGTTCCTGAACATGATGGTGAGAGTCCTGAGGCTCCTGTATCTTCTCCCTGATGGCCGCAGTGAGAAGTGAGAATATCTGGGGCTGTGGGGGTCCCTGACGATGGATGGTGCTTTCCTGCGACACTGCTCCCTGTAAGTGATCTCAATGGTAGAGGTGCTTTACCCGTAATGGACTGGGCTGTATCCGCAAATTTTGTAGGATTTTCCATTCAAGGACATTGGTGTTTCCATACCAGACCGTGATGCAGCCAGCCAATATACTCTAGTTTATCAAAAAGTTTAGATGTCATGCCGAATCTTTGCAAGCTTCCAGGGAAGGAGAGGTGCTGCCGTGATTTCTTTGTAATGGCACTTATGTACTGGGCCCAGGACAGGTCCACCAGAATGCTAACACCGAGGAAGTTGCTGACCCTCTCCACCTCTGATTTTCCCAATGAGGACTGGCTCATGGACCTCTGGTTTCTCGTCCTGAAGTCAATAATCAGCTCCTTGGTCTTGTTGTCATTGAGTAAGAGGTTGTTGTTGTAGCACCACTCAGTCAGATTTTCAATCTCCATCCTATATCCTGATTCATCACCACCTTTGATTCGGACAACAACAGTGGCGTCATCAACAAATTTAAATATGGCACTGGAGCTGTGCTCAGCCTCATAGTCATAAGTACAAAGCGAGTAGAGCAGGGGGCTGAGCTTAATTTGTTAATGGTTAACAAAACCATTTAACCAAAATTGGAAACACAAAATGAAGGGTTTCGGCCCGAAACGTCGTCACTACCTCCTCTCATAGATGCTGTCTGGCCTGCTGAGTTCTGCCAGCATTTTGTGTTTTTAATTATATGAACATCACAGATTTTTTTTATTGCAACGCAAAGGGATTAATATATTAAAATAATATAATTCTTTGGAGGCAAGTGTTGCCTGAAAAGCTGACATTTTACTTTGGCCATCTCCACTACTGTGTTAAAGTGGCAGATCTTCTCCTTAAACCTGTTGTTAAACACAAAAAATGCTAGGCATTTGATTCAACAATAAATAATAGCAATGGCCTCCAAATCTGCATGGGGTGCCACTTTATGGGAACTAGAAATTGCCTGTCTCCCGTGCACCCCTTGTTATATCCATTCAAAGGATTTGAGCTTCTCAGGCATTTGATTTTCCACATCCAGCTGCCTTTGAGATGGTACTGAAGGGCTGACTTCTTGAACCACCACCAACCTCCAACCAACATGTCTTCTTCCATGCTAGTCATGAATACAATCACAGTGTTTTCACTCCCATTTGGCCAGGGGTCCTTAATGCCCTGCTTGACTATTTGCTGCCTTGTTGCCAAGGGCAGGCACTCTCACGTCACCTGCAGGGTTCAGCCCGTTCGTCCAGGTTCGGAACAAAGCAGTAATGAGGTCAGGAGTAGACCCCAAACGGAGCTTCTGTGAGCAGGTTGTAACTGAGCAAGTCCTGTCTGATAATACTATTGATTAAGTTCAAAATTCAACGCAGATTTATTATCAAAGTACATATATGTCACCATACACAACCCTGAGATTCATTTTATTGTGGGCATGCTCAATAAATCCGTAACAGAGTAATAACCATAATATAATCAGTGAAAGACCACACCAACAGGGTGTTCAACCAGTGTGTAAAAGACATCTACATTAAACGAAGTCCCACACAGGCATTCTCCATTAAGGGAAGAGACAACCCTTTAGGAGAACATCATACGCAACTCGAAGGATTTCAGTACAATACAGTAAACGTGTAAGCTTTTATTGTTGACTAAGAAACATCATGGCTGACCAACTTGGGTGTTACTCGCCATGTTGTAATTTCCTGTCTGAAACATTGCTTAATCATACTGAGACTTCGTTTTGTCACACACAATTGATGCTATAAACATGATGAAGTCTGCAGATGCTGGAAATATAGAACAACACATACAAACTCAGTGATTTAACAATAGCTTCTTCCCTCTGCCATCCAATTTCTAAATGAACACTGAACTCATGAACAGTACTTCACTACTTTATTTCTGTTATTTTACATGACTTATATTAACAACTATTTAACAGAGATATATATACTTAATGTAACTCAGTTTCTTTTGTTTTGTCTATATTAATTTATCATGTATTTCATTGTACTGCTGACATAAAGTTAACAAATTTCACAACATATGCCGGTGACATTAAATCTGATTCTGAAAATGCTGGAGGTCAGGCAGCATCTATGGAAGTGAATAAACAGTTGAGCTTTGGGCTGATTGTTGCTATGGCTTGTTGGTATTTTCAAAAACAACGGGATCAGAATCTGGAAGGACCCTTGTGTAATAAAGGCTGCCTGTTTAAACGTATTTCGCATTTTGAGCTGAGCAAAGTAACACTTAGACCACAACTAAAGCAAGTTAAAACTTGCTCTCAAACTGTGCAGTGAGGCAAAAGTAACAAAAAATGCAAAAGTGCTACACAGCAGATCATATAATGGGCAAAACCTGTTACTAATCCGGAATTAGCGAGCCTGTAAAACACCGCAGTTGTTTTCCAGACCTTTTCACTTGATTTTAAAAACAACAGTATCACATGACATAATCGTATCAAGTGATCTAAGTGTGGAATATTAACAAACTTTGATGCAAAATGAGTGATTTTTGTTGTGAATAGGACAGACAGATGGAATTACAGATGCATTATCCTATTGTGGGAATCACTGTGTAAGGCCCATTGATTTAATGATGTACTGAAAGTGATGGAATATTAAACTAATGTATGCAGATCATTCTGAATGAACCATATGGACAACGATGGATGAAGTTCTCCATAGACCCACCTTTACTGAACCTGGACTTGAAAAGAGAGTGACTGCTGGATCTACCAGCCTTGACTCAGCATGGATCCTGCACAGCCGGCCTCTGAGCTCTGCATTTTGAGCTAAAGTCTGACAAAAGGCATTAAGGAAATACAGAGCATTAATTATTTAGCACAGACAATCTGCACCGCAATCACTCTGAGCAGGCTAACTGTTTAAAATGCACAAAAAAAAATGTTTATTTAGAGATACAGCGCAGTAACAGGCGGATGCAGCCCGGAACCCAATCCAATTACATCGATGTGAACAATTAACCCTTCTAACCCGCACACCTTTGGACTGTGGGAGGAAACCACAGCACCCGGCAGGAAGAACGTACACAATCCTTACAGACAGCGGTGGAATCGAGCTCTGAATGCTGGCACTGTTATAGCGTAACACTAACCACTAGATAAGAAATGTGACATTTTGCCATTCTGATAGATGAAATATCAATTTAAAAGGACAAATTCAACAGCTGAAACACAGCTAGGCAACTTATTATTTCTCAAACGTTTGATGCTGCATTCAATAATTCCAGTGGGAGATGCACTATTTTTTAAAAACAAAGGTAGAGATTTTGTTTGCAATGAGTGTTAAAAAATATATTTTTCATTGTAGTGTTTAGGACTACAATCAAACTGCTCCTTATCCCTGTTCCATTTATTACAGAGATGAGGAGGAATTTCTTTAGTCAGAAGGCGGTGAATCTGTGAAATTCATTGCCGCAGATGGCTATGGAGGCCAAATCACTGGGTATATTAAAAAAAATGTTCATAGGTTCTTGATTAGTAAGGGTGTCCAAGGTTACAGGGAGAAGGTGGGAGAATGTGGTTGAGACTGGTAATAAATCAGCCATGATGGAATGGCGGAGCAGACTCCATGGACTGATGTTCTAATTCTGTTCCTGTGTCTTATAGTCTTCAACAGTGGCCTTGAAAAGTCACAGCCAAAAACACTGCAAGGGTGTACATACAGACCTCCCCGACCCCAGCAGCATTGTTCATCCCTGAGCGGACTGAATGTACGATGAGAGCTTGAGAACTGTGTTTGCTCATCTGCCACTCTCATCCCCTTTACTCAACCTCTTCCCCGCCCGTGACTCAATCTAAATGAACCACAACCCCACCCTTCTCAGGGTTTAAATTTCAGAGTGCCGAGGAGGGGGGGGGGGCAGTTAGTGCAACGCCATTACAGCATCAGCAATCCTGGTTCAATCATTCCACCGCTGTGTGTAAGGAGCTTGTACTTTCTCCCCATGAGCACGTGGGCTCTCTCCGGGTGCTTCAGCTTCCTCCGACATCCCAAAAGATGTGGGGTTCGTAGGTAATTGGTCCCACATGGGCGCAATTGGGCAGTGTGGGCCCACTGGGTCCTGAAGGGCTTGTTACCGTGCTTCTATCTCCAAATGAGATAAAACAAAATAAAAATATGGCTCTTGCTTAGGAGTGCTCTCACCAGTTTGTAGAGGGGGGCGCAGGAAGCAGTATGCTTTTACTCATTTGGAATGCCTGGTCTTTGTCCAAAGTGATACTCAAAACCCAACTCTATTTAATGCTGAGTTTCCCAGATTCTGGAACCTATACAGGTGATAGTTACCTATCAATATCCCACAAAGAGGCTCATTTAAATATGATCAAGAACTCATCTCCCTGAAGCTATTAATTACCCTCATCCATAGTCATGAATACCAAAATGGATTTCAGATTTTCATCCTCATTTTACAGTGCATAGTTATTTGTTATTAATGCTCTACATGAGGTTAAAAACTTGAAGCTGATTCTCTAACCATCAACCGTAATTAGATTTGAATAAATAAAATTAATTCCACAATGTTTGTTAATGCAAGAGTCACAGAACCTCTACCCACAGGTGGTGAATTTCTGGGGGGATAAAAAAGGAAAGAGAAACACAGATAATTAACATTTTCAAAGCACTTTTTTTAACTCCTGTTTTATGACAAGGTTTACTTTTCATTAATACTTATTTATTGAGATACCGCGTGGAATGGGCCCCTCGAGCCACACTGCCCAGCAACCCCCGATTTAAACCTGGCCTAATCATGAGATCAACCTACTGACTGGAACGTCTTGGGACTGTGGGAGAAAACTGGAGCACCGGGAGGAAACCCACGCAGTCGCGGGGGAGAACACGCAAGTGCCTTATAGAAAATGGAGGGAATTGAACCCGGGTCACTGGTACTGTAAAGCGCTGTGCAAATCGCTACACCACAGTGCCAACACATGTGCTTCACAAAGGAAAGCTCTGAAAGCATTGCACTATTTTGTAAACGGTCTTGGCTTGAATATCCGGAACATTGTCAAGCTTGTACAAGATACAAATATTGGCAATGGAGTAGATATTGAGGTGGACAGTGATATGTAACAGGATGCCAAACAGAACCGCAAAATGTGGGAAAGGTACAGTTGATAAGATTTCAGTGCAGGGAAGTGTGAAATTCTGTGGCCTGTAAAGACAGCACATAATAAAAACATATTATTGGTTGAGTGCACATGCCCATAAACTTTTACCCTCAAAGAGGGATCAGAAGTGGAGAGAGTGAGCAGCTTCAAGTTCCTGGGAGTCAAGATCTCTGAGGATCTAACCTGGCCCCAACTTATCAATGTAATCATAAAGAAGGCAAGACAGTGGCTATACTTTATTAGGAGTTTGAAGCAATTTGGCATGTCAACAAATACACTCAAAAACTTCTATAGCTGTACGGTGGAGAGCATTCTGTAAGGGTGCATCACTGTCTGGTATGGAGAGGCTACTGCACAGGACTGAAAGAAGCTGCAGAAGGTTGTAAATCTAGTCAGCTCCATCTTGGGTACTAGCTTACAAAGAACCCAGGACATCTTTAGGGAGCGGTGTCTCAGAAAGGCAGCGTCCATGATTAAGGACCTCCAGCACCCAAGACATGCACTTTTCTCACTGTTACCATCAGGTAGGAGGTACAAAAGCCTGAAGGCACACACTCAGCAATTCAGGAACAGCTTCTTCCCCTCTGTCATCCGATTCCTAAATGGATATTGAAGCTTTGGACACTACCTCACTTTTTTTAAACATACAGTATTTCTGTTCTTGCACGTGTTTTTTCAAATCTATTCAATATACGTAATAGATTTACCTGTTTATTTTTTTTCCTCTCTGCTAGGTTATGTATTGCATTGAACTGCTGCTGCTAAGTTAACAAATTTCACGTCACATGTCGGTGATAATAAACCAGATTCTGATTCAGAGTATATCAACAAAACTATAGAAGCATAGGAAAGTTTATTGCTTATTTATTTATTTTTCTCTTTTGTATTTGCATAATTTGTTGTCTTTTGCACACTGGTTGTTTGTCCATGCTGTTGGGTGCAGTATCTCATTGATTCTATCATGTTCTTGGATTTACTATGTATGCCCGCAAGAAAATGAATCTCACGGTTGTGTATGGTGACATATGTGTACTTGGATAATAAATTTACTTTGAAGTTACTTATTCCCTGAGAGAAGTACTCAGCTGTCTAAGATAATTAAGCGGTATCACATAGGTGATTTGACTAATTCTTAGGGTGAACCCATACTACTAATACACGTCATCTTTTTTAGACAGAACTGAGAAGCAGTAAAGCAATTTAACTTCAATTTATACTTGGCTTTGCAAACAGCAAAATAAAAAGCTTAAGCTAACAAATCATGAAAATAAATTACAATCTGGGACAAAACCAAAGGGTTATCCCAGCATTAGCCAATAATAATGAAAGGTGTCCACCTTTAGGAAGTTAGGAAGCTACATATATAAATGAAACATTGGCAATTTTTATACCAACATAATCTCTCAACTTACCGAGCTCAAGGCAGTTTTCAGACCAATCATCTGTGCAGATGGTGAGTGGCACGCATCATGTTCTGATACCAAATGCTTCAGTTTCTCCCTCTCAATGACCATCGAATTGTACACCGACTTGAGCACGGAATGAACTAGCAAATCAAAATGACCGAGTTACTTGATCTTGAATCAGATTTAACAAATTATCAAATTTATAAAATTGAACAAAAATCACACTTATATGACCAATGGATACAAGAATTGGAAGTCAAGGATACAATCTAACTCAAATTGAGTAGACAGTAGACCAGAATAATGAAGTCCATAAGGCACGATGTTCATTTGTGGATGAAGACTTCAACACTGTAATTCCTCAAATAATCAAAAAAAATTCATAAAAAACAGCTAACTGGATATTACAGAGTACATTTTTAATATGTCTTTTAATTGAGTAAGTATTTGGTCTTTTGCTTTAGTACAAGGGTGAAACCAGCCGAGTTAAGGAGAAAGATATGGTCATGATTCAGCCATGCATTTCACAAAAATGTGAACTAAATCAGAACACCACAGTTGGCTGTGGAGGCCAAGTCATTGGGCATATTTAAAGTTCAAAGTGAATTTTATTATCAAAGTACATATAAGTCACCATATACAATCCTGATATTCATTTTCTTGTGGGCATATGCAACAAATCTATAGAATAGTAACTATAACAGAATCAATGAAAGGCTGCCCAACTAGGGTGCTGAACCAGAGTGAAGACGACAACAGACTGTGCAAATGAAAATATAAATAAATAGCAGTAACTAACGAGAACATGAGAAGTCCTTGAAAGTGAATCCATAAGTTGTGGGAACCTTACAATGATGGGGCAAGTGAAGTTGAGCGAAGTTAACCCCTTTTGTTCAAAAGCCTGATGGTTGAGGGGCAATAACTGTTCCCGAACCTAGTGGTGTGAACCCTGAGGCTCCTGTAACTACTTATTGATGGCAGCAGTGAGAAGATTACATGGCCCTTGATGATGGACACTGCTTTCCTACGACAGCATTTTGTGTAGTTGGGAAGGCTTTACCCGAGATGTATTGGGCTGTATCCATAGCTTCCTGTAGGATTATCCCTTCAAGATCATTGGTGTTTCCACAGCAGGCTGTGATGCTGTCAGTCTCAATTACACTTCTATAGAAGTTTGTCAAAGTTTTTGAAGTCTTGCCTGATCTCCACAACCTGCTAAGGAAGTAGAGGCACTTCTGTACTTTCTTTGTAGGTGCCCAGCAAAGCAGAGTTTGATAGTTCCTTGATTAGTAAGGGATCAAAGTTTAGAGAGAGAAGGCAAGAAACTGTGTTTGAGAAGGATAATAAATCAGCTATGATGAAATGGCAGAGCAGAATTGATGGGTTTATTAATACATGCTATGTAACTACCTGCTACCTAGCAGGAGACTGTCTTAATTATGTTTAATAAATGCATTGGATCCTCAGCTTCCTAACCAGAAGACCATAGTCTGTGTGGATTGATGATAACATCTCCTCCTCGCTGATGATCAATACTGGTGCACCTCAGGGGTGTGTGCTTAGCCCACTGCTCTACTCTGTGTACACATGACTGTATGGCTAGGCATAGCTCAAACACCATCTACAAATTTGCTGATGATACAACCATTGTTGGTAGAATCTCAGGTGGTGACGACAGGGTGTATATGAGTGAGATATGCCAACTAGTGGAATAGTGCCGCAGCAACAAACTGGCACTCAACGTCAGTAAAATGAAAGAGCTGATTGTGGACTTCAGGAAGGGTAAGACGAAGGAACACATACCAATCCTCATAGAGGGATCAGAAGTGGAGAGAGTGAGCAGCTTCAAGTTCCTGGGTGTCAAAATCTCTGAGGATCTAACCTGGTCCCAACATATTGATGCAGTCATAAAGAAGGCAAGACAGTGACTATACCTTATTAGGAGTTTGAAGAGATTTGGCATGTCAACAAATACACTCAAAAACTTCTATAGTTGTACTGTGGAGAGCATTCTGACAGGCTGCATCACTGTCTGGTATGGAGGGGCTGCTGCACAGGACCAAAAGAAGCTGCAGAAAGTTGTAAATCTAGTCAGCTCCATCTTGGGTATTGGCCTACAAAGTACCCAGGACATCTTTAGGAAGCAGTGTCTCAGAATGGCAGCGTCCATTATTAAGGACCTCCAGCACCCAGGGCACGCCCTTTGCTCATTGTTACCATCAGGTAGGAGGTACAGAAGCCTGAAGGCACACACTCAGCGATTCAGGAACAGCTTCTTCCCGTCTGCCAACCAATTCCTAAATGGTATTGAAGCTTTGGACACTACCTCACTTTTTAAAAATATACAGTATTTCTGTTTTTGCACATTTAAGAAAATCTATTCAATATACATAATTGATTTACTTGTTTATTTATTATGTTTTATTTTAGTTATTATTATCATTTTTTTCTCTCTCTGCTAGATTATGTATTGCATTGAACTGCTGCTGCTAAGTTAACAAATTTCACGTCACATGCCAGTGATGATAAACCTGATACTGGTTCTGAAATCCTGGAGCAGTTTGCAATTACCTCTGCCAAGAATACTTTCCGAAAAGTTGGCTGTGCAGTGCTGGAAGCCGAATATGTGGACGAGAAAATAGAAACCTAAACGAGGACAATGCCACTTAAAAAGACCACAAGACCAAAAGATATTATAGAAGCAGAAGTAGGCCATTCGGCCCAACAAATCTGCTCCGCTATTCAAATCATGGGCTGATCCAATTCCTCCAGTCATCCCCATTCTCCTGCCTTCTCCCCATACCCTTTGATGCCCTGGCTAATCAAGAACCTATCTGTCTCTGCCTTAAATGCACCCAATGACTTGGCCCCCACAGCCACTCGTGGCAACAAATTCCACAGATTTACCACTTCTCCAACCATGTTCGTATCATCGGCAAATTTAGCCACAAATCCATTAATCACATAGTCCAAATCATTGACATACATCGTAAAAAGCAGCAGTCCCAACACTGACTCCTGTGGAACTCCACTGGTAACCAGCAGCCAGCCAGAATTGGATCCCTTTATTCCTACTCTCTGTTTTCTGACGATCAGCCAATGGTCCACCCATGTTAGTAACTCCCCTGTAATTCCATGGGCTCTTATCTTACTAAGCAACCTCATGTGCGGCACCTTGTCAAAGGCTTTCTGAAAATCCAAGTACACCACGTCTACTGCATCTCCTTTGTCTACCCTGCTTATAACTTCCTCAAAAAATCGCAGTAGGTTAGTCAGGCAGGAATTTCCGTTCAGGAAACCATGCTGGCTTTGGTTTATCTTGTCATGTGCCTCCATCACTCCTTAATCTCATCCCTAACAATCGATTCCAACAACTTCCCAACCACTGATATCAGGCTAACAGCTCTATAGTTTCCCTTCTGCTGCCTCCCACCATTTTTAAAATTTGCAATCTTCCAGTCATCCGGTACAATGCTAGAATCTATCAATTTTGGAAGATCATTGTTAATACCTCCATAATCACTCCAGCTACTTCCTTCAGAACCCAAAGGTGCATTCCATCAGGTTCAAGTGATTTATCTACCCTCAGACCATTAAGCTTCCTAAGCACCTTATCAGTAGTAATTTTCACTACATGTAGAGCTTCCCAGTCCTCTACCTTCCCACTAGCTTTGGCTTCCTTGTATGCCCTCTCTTTTGCTTTTACTTTGCCTCTGACTTCACTTATCAGCCACGGTAGTGTCCTTCTTCCATTCAAAAATTTCTTCTTATTTGGAATATATCTGTCCCTCATTTTTTGCAGAAACTCCAGCCATTGCTGCTCTGCTGTCCTACCTGCTAGTGTCCCTTTTCAGTCAACTTTGGCCAGATCCCCTCTCATGCCATTGTAATTTCCTTTATTCCAGTGAAATACCGACACATTTCTCCTTTGCAAATTTCAAAGTGAATTTGATCATATTGTGATCACTGTTCCCTAAGGGTTCCTTAACCTTAAGCTCTCTTATCACTTCTGGATCATTGCACAAGACCCAATCCAGCAGAGCCAATCCCCTAGGGGGCTCAACAACAAGCTGTTATGAAAAGCCATCCCTTAAACATTCCACAAGTTCTCTCTCGAGGTCCAGTACTGGCCTGGTTTTCCCAATCCACTTTCATGTTGAAATCCCCAACGATTATCATGACATTGCCGTTCTGACGCGCTTGTTCTACCTCCTGCTATAATTTCTAATCCACGTCTTGGCTGCTGTTTGGAGGCCTGTATACAACTGCCATTAGGGTTCTTTTACCCTTGCCTTTTCTTAATTCAACCCATAGAGCCCCTACACCTTCCGATCCTATGTCATCCCTTTCTACTGATTTAATGTTATTTCTTATACACAGGGCCACAGCACCCCCTCTGCCTACTAACCTGTCTTTCCGATACACTGTATATCCTTGGACGTTCAGCTCCCAATACCAGCCAACCTTTAGCCAAGTTTCAGAGATGGCCACAATGTCATACTTGCCAATCTGTAGCTGATCTTCAAGAAAGTCCATTTTATTTCTCATGCTGCATGTGTTCAAATATAACACTTTCAAGTCCAGTATTTGTTGCTTTCTATTTTAACTGCTCCACACCTCTATTGCCCTGTAACTCATCCCACTGGCTGTGATCATGCCTCATCTCCTGCCTGTCTTTTCTATCATCTCTGTTGAATGCTATCTTTGATTTATTTCTGTTTTCCCCTTCCTCAGCCCTATCACTTTGATTCCCATCCTCCTGCCTAATTACAAACGTTTGTAGTTTAAACCCTCCCTAATAGCTCTATTAAACCTGCCTGCTAGGATATTGGACCCCTTTGGGTTCAGGTGTAACCCGTTCTTTTTGTACAGGTCCTACCACCCCCAGAAGAGGCCCCAATGATCCAGGAATCTGAAGCCCTGCCCCCTACACCAGTCTCTCAGCCAATACTTTTCCCTGGGCTACCGATGAAAAAGAACCAGATAATATTCAAACCCAGTTTATCATGGATTTAAGTGAAAAAAAGTTAGCTGCACTTCTTAAAAATCTTTTACCTACATCTAGAACTACCTATACTGGAGGAAATTGGCTGTCACTCATTCAAAAACAGTTTTTAAGCTATAGCATTGTTATAAATATGGGATGGTTTTTGGGGTTTGATGCCCTTGTTCCCGTTTTCATGTGTATCTGTTAGTTTCTTTGTGTGAGGGAGGGAGTTGGGGGGTTTGGGGTTTGTGAGATTTGTTTTTCGAGTGAGGTGGTGGGGGGGGGGGGTGGTTTTCTTTGAATGCTTTCCATGGTTTTCTTTGTATCTGGAGAAGACGAATCTCAGAGTTGTATACTGCATACATACTTTGATAATAGATGAACCTTTGGATTAGGTTGGATTGGCTTAATTTCTCACAGGTACATCCCAGCATCAAATCATACAGTGAAATGCGGGGCTTGTGTGAACGACGAACACAGTCCGATGATTGTGCTGGGGGCAGCCCACAAGTGGTGCAATGCTTTCAGTGCCAACATAGCACTCCCACATTTACTGCCCCTAACCCATACGTCTTTGGAATGTGGAAGGAATGCTGAGCAAAAACTGATACATATTACAACAGTCCCATTTACCTGCTCTCCTCCTCACAACAATTTGCAATGAAAATGTCTTGTACTTAAGATATATTCCAACAATGTACTGCTGATATAATCTGATTTCATATAGTTTGAATTTTAATCAGTTGGATAAAGCTCAGTAATTTTTACCAATTATCATTTGAATAACAAATATTCCACCACTTTGCAACAAATATCCAGCTTCTCCTTTCATTTAGAGTCATAGAGTACTACAGCACAGAAACAGGCCCTTCGGTCCATCTACTCCATTCTAAACTACTATTCTGCCTAATTTCACTAACCTGCGCCTGGACCATAACTCGTCATACACCTCCCATCCATGTACCTATCCAAACTTCTCTTCAATGATGAAATTGGACTTGCATCAACCACTTCCACTGGCAGCTGGTTCCACATTATCACCACCCTCTGACTGAAGACGTACCCTTCATGTTTCCCTTAAAATTTCACTTTTCACGCTTAACCCATGACTTCTAATTCTAGTCTCACTTAACCTAAGTGAAAAAACCCTGCTTGCATTTACTTTGTCTATGCCCCTTATACTTTTATCTACCTCTATCAAATCTCCCCTCATTCTCCTAAATTCCAGGGAATAAATCCCTAACCTGTTCAGCCTTTCCCTACAACTCAGGTCCTCAGGCCGTGCAACATCATTGTAAATTTTCTCTGCACTCTTTCAATCTTATTGACTTCATTACTGTACAGCAGGTAGGTTACCAACACTGTACACAATACTCCAAATTAAACCTCAACAAAATCTTATACAATTTCAACATAATACCTCAACTCCTGTACTCAATACTTTGATTTATTAAGGCCAATGTGCTCTCTTTATGACCTTTTGTCGACACTTTCAAAGAATTACGTATCAGTATTCCCAGAACCCTCTGTTCTAGCGCACTCCCCATTTCTGGATGAATAGGACAAGATGGGAGTTTCACCAATATTAAATTATTGCATTATCTTCTGTGATCCAAACCATATGTATTCATCCTAGTTTTAATACTGGAAAACGAAGGATGCTGTTATTACCTTCTTGAGCAATATGGCAGAAATCTTCTTGCAGTTTTGAATAATCTGAAGGCCAGTCTGAACCATCTGAAAAGTTTTTTGTTTCTACAGGGAATACCTCAGACAAGTTAGGGTTTGATGCATGCAGTCTCATTGGGCTTGGAGAGATGCAAGGAACCTAGGGAAAATGGAAAGACCATTACTACTTACAAAATACCTTTTGGAGATGTAAAAGTGCAAGAATTTGATACAGGTCTTTCTTTGCAAGGCAACCATCAATCTGGAGTGCATAAGATGGGAGAAAGAGGAGGACTTGTTGTACATAAATGTGTACATAATGAATTCAAAGATATGGTACTGTGCACATATATATAGCTAGGGTGTCTAAGACTTTTGCATAGTACTGTATTTGTCAACGTGGAGCGGAGACCAAGTACGTAAATCTGGCAGGAGCAAAGGAGGTTGGGAATGGTGAGGGTGGAGTGCTGTGGGAGGGATGTGGGACAGCTGGCAGAGAAGGAGTGCCAGGGGTGGGTTGCATGGGTGCAGACACACTCAGCCCTGAGTCATCTGATCCCAAACAACTGGTTTATTGATCACTGCAGTATGTCTCTCTGGTGCTTCCCGCTCACTCCCCTCTCCCTTCCCCTTTTCCCAATCATGATTCCATTCTTCCTGCCTCCATCCCTCAGTCCACAATAGAAATCCATATCAGAATCAGGTTTATTCATCACTTGCATGTCATGAAATTTGCGTTTCTTTGCAGTAGTACAGTGCAATACATAAAAGTACCAGAGTGCTGTGCAAAAGTCTTTGTCATACACATACACACACACATGTATACACATACATAGATGTGCACACACACATGTATATATCAATGTGTGTGACTAAGATGTCTGCACAGTATGTACATGGTTTGACATGTAGCCTTTGCTAAATGTTAGCAAATAGATGAATGCAATGTTTTACCAAAATATAAGAAATAACTTTTCAAATGATCTCATTGGTAGAATTTTTGGGTGTGAAGCACTATAAACATGTCAGAATAAAACAGGGAAGTGGCGAGGAAGGGTGTGGTGGAAAAGATTTTAAATAGTAACCCCAGAGATATGCATTATCAGTGTTAAACATTTCCATTAATTAACAGTATCTAATATCAAGTCTGCTCTGATCACTTTGCAGTTCTGTATTTAATTATGGAAGTAGTTGCACGGAGTCCCTCTTTCATAGCCGTATTACCTGTAGTGTTGATTTAGCATCTTTGCCAAAACTTTTGGTTCGCCACCTTCTTTGAAAGCGCTTTTCCTTCTTTGGACTCTCAAAAACATATCCCTTCATCAGAGGAGGAAAAATATTTATTTATTTTAGAGATACAGCACAGTAACAGGCTCTTCAGGTTCAAAGAGCCCATGCCACCCAAATTCACTCATGTGACCAATTAACCTACTAACCCGTACATCTTTAGAATGTGGGAGAACATAAAAGTTTACAGACAGTGGCGGGAATTGAAGAATTGAATTGAACCCATATCACCGGCACTGTAAAATGTTACACTAGCTGCTATGCTATCACGCCATTCCCTTAACTGCATATTACTTTAATTCACTTCAGCTTAATGTTGGTAAGTAAACACATTTGACTGTAATACCTGAATAGCATTAATAGACGGTGCCGAGCATGTTCTGTGGATAACTTCCATGCTTTGCAAAAGCTGCACTAATTCTGTTAAACTGGATTGGCATTGCGAAAGATCTGCAAGGGAAAAGAAAGGATTCCTAATGAAGTTTTCCATCAAATGAAAAAAGAAAACATTTGATTCCCAAACCCATTTGAAATGCAACAATTTAATTAGGCTTTTGATGAACACCCAAAAAAATCATTGCATTCTTGTAAGCAATCCTTTCAAGAAATAATTCCAAGAATTCCTTCTCGCAAGGAAAAGCCAAGAAGGAAATTCCATTACACAGTAGGTCATGGAGGGATAGTATAGACACTAAACCTACACAGTGGTGTAATAAAATCTTGTCTGATCAAAGATTCAACTTGTTACATTCACCTATCCCTTCAATCTCAATAGGAATTCATTCGACTTCAGACTTTAAAAGCAATGTCTTATTTGCCATTTAAGAATTAAAAGGAATTTGGACCTCTACCTTTCTAGTAGTTTCCCAATTTCACATCTGATGTAGCTGTAATTGTTTGTCTTTCCCAAGAGTCTCATATACAAGACCATAAAACATAGGAACAAATTAAGCCATTCGGCTCATTGAGTCTGCTCCACCATTCAATCATGGCTAATGTATTTTCCCTCTCAACCTCATTCTCCTGCCTTCTCCCCGTAACTTTTGACACTCTAATTAAGAACTTATCAACCATTTTAAAATATACCCAATAAATTGACTTCTAAAGCCATCTCTTGCAATGAATTCTACAGATTTGCCATCCTCTGGCACCCTTCCTTACCAATTATGCATCGCTCCTGTTACAGTAGGGGTTGGGCGGAGGCTACATTTCTTTAATTCAAAGCTACGTCCTCTGCACATGTCATGATTCACAAGTTGAAGATTAAATTTTATTTACTTTCCTTTGCTGTCTACATCCAACGTAAATTATGTCGAGCAAATTTTATTTCATATCTCCAATTTTTAGTTAGCAATTTGTGAATTCTGTAAGCATCAATTTCCAACACCTAAATGGCCGCAATACACGAGCACCTGTACAATTGAAATTACTTCTCTCCATCCCGAGATATATTGTGAACTTTTAAGTTCTAGGGAATTCAACCCACGTTTTAATGCTCGGAATGCAAACATCATTTTGCCAAAACCACAATATGTTCTCAGAAAGGCCAAGTATCTTAATATTGAAGATCACTGATCCGAAACACTGTCAGTTTCTTTCTGCTCAGTCGCTCCCCAGCATCTTGTTTTTTTTTCCTGCTCTGAGTAACACAAATGTAGTTTAACCAAGGATCTGTACATGTTGATGCACCATCAATAACTCACTCTGAGACGTAAAGGCAAGATATTGGCTTTTATTGACTGGAAGAAGGAACAAGCAGTGAGTGACCACTATACTACATCCTGGAGACAGAGAGGCCGGGCTCAGACCTCCATCACCTTTATACAGGGGTCTGTGGGAGGAGCCACAGCAGCAGTCATCAGGGGGCGTGTCCAGACAGGTATATGTAGTTCACCACACATGTACCAAGATGCAGTGAAAAGCTCGCTTGTTTGTTTATTTATTTGTTTATTGAGATACAGCACGGAGTAGACCCTTCCTGCCCCTCGAGCTGCACTGCTCAGCAATCCCCCAATTTAATCCTCGTCTAATCACGGACGATTTATAATGACCAATTAACCTGCCGAATGGTGAACCTTTGGACTGTGGGAGAAAACCGGAGCACCAAGGGAAAACCCACACATTACACGGAAGATGCACAGAGAGTCCTTTCAGACAGCACTAGAACTGAACTCTAAACTCTGAATGCCCCGAGCTGTATTAGCATCGCACTAATCACAGGAAAGTTTACAACGACCGACTAACCTATCAACTGGTACCTCTCTGGACTGTGGGAAGAAACCAGAACACCTGGAGGAAACCCATGTGGTATTTTTGGGCCGTGGGAGGAAACCAGAGCACCCGGAAGGAACCCCCCCCACAGCCACAGGGATAACGTACAAACACCTTTCAGGGAGTGACAGGAACTGAGAAGTGTTGTGCTAACCACTGCGCTACTGTGCCGCCTGGTATGCTTGTCTCTCATACTGTTCATACTCATACTCATCAAGTCATTACACAGTGCATTGAGGTAGAATAAGGTAAAACAATAATAAATAACAAAATAAAGTATAAAATGGAGTGGAGGTAAATGATAAAGTGCAAGACCCATAACAGGCATAATCATCAATCTCCCTGTATTCTGGATTTCTGTATGTAATGGCCAGAATTTCATGAGATATTCTTATTTTAATTTGTACCATTTCATTACATTTTAACATCTATGTATATGCTTCCAAGTTTCTTTGGCTATCTAATCCCTTGATCTTAAAACAATTGATAAAATTAACCTACCTAGTGATAACTGATTAATGATTAGTGATTAATGAGGATCACTGGTGGCTCTCTGAGCTCCTCAAGTCTGCTCCACCATTTAATAAGATTATTGCTATTCTCACCTCCTTCCTTACCTGTCATCTACTTACAATTTAATAAATTACTCAAAGAATTTGTTTCCATCAATTTCATTAACTCTCAAAACTCATGAAAAAAATCAGTTCATACAAATTGGGCTAACCTCTTTGTTTTAAAAAAAAATTCATTCTCCCAAAGAGACTGTTCTCATCATCCTGAAGCTATTCTCTTCAATACAGATGCTGCCTCACTGATGGATTTCTTCCAACACTGGATTTTTCTTCAGATTCCAGAATCTGAATCTTCACTTATTTTCCTCTGTAAATTTGTCCAGCCTTG
Source organism: Hemitrygon akajei (assembly GCF_048418815.1). Lineage (NCBI taxonomy): Eukaryota > Metazoa > Chordata > Chondrichthyes > Myliobatiformes > Dasyatidae > Hemitrygon > Hemitrygon akajei. The sequence goes on from NC_133143.1 coordinate 59,755,184, forward strand.
ATCACTCAGGATATTAGATGTTGCAGTCAAATACCTCCTTCCTCTTCTTAAATTTCAATGGATAAAAGGCTATCCTGTCTAATCACCCCTCCTACAACAAGCTGCCATTAAAGATAATAGTTCATTAAGTTGCTGTGAGCTACTTTTTGAAAGGTCAACTGTAAAGACTTAATGTTCATGCTATAAAGTTCATTTCTCACAGCTTTTGTCTATTCACTAAATATATTAATAAATCTGTAGAATCATCTTCCAGCTGCTGTCTCCCTTGTAGTATCACTTGGATAGGGGGATATGTCTGGGGGTGCACTTGGATGACAGACTTGAGTGGAGCACCAACACGGAGGCTGTGTGCAAGACGGGCCAGAGTCGCCCCTACTTCCTGAGGAGACTGAGGTCCTTTGGAGCATGAAGGCCTCTCCTTCACATGTTCTACCAGTCTGTTGTCGCCAGTACTATCTTCTGTGCGGTGGTGTACTGAGGCAATAGCGTCAACATGGGTGATTAGAAAGTGGGGGGCTCTGTTATAGGAGACAAACTGGACACATTGGAGGCGGTGGTTAAACAAAGGACCCTACGGAAAATCCTGGTAATTCTGGACAAAGTTTCTCACCCTCTGCATAGCACCTTGGCCGAACAGAGGAGCACTTTTAGTAATAGACTAAGACAACTGCACTGCTCCAAAGAGCGCTGTATGAGGTCATTCTCACCCTCAGCCATTAGGCTCTATAATGAGTCTACCTATAGCTGGGGAAGTGATGAACCAACCCTTCCTGTTGTTAGACTGTTTGAGGTAACTTGTTTTTCATTCTTTCTTCCTTCTCTTCTAACATTTGTATGTGCATTGGTAATGCTAATTTGACACTAAGTTCCTTTGGGATCAGCAAGGAATCTATGAATCTATCCATATGAAGTATTCAGATCGTTTACAAATAGTATTGGATACTGTGGCCCATGCAGTGTGACACAGCCTCATAGTTTGTGTACCTGTGCATGATTCTTATTTCACTTGTTTGTTCAGCCAGTTCTTTACAAAATTAAGAACTGCCTTCAATTCTATGAGGTTCAAACTTAACAATCTATCTTGAAAGACTTTATCAAATGTCTTTGGAAGTTCATGAATAAACCAGACATTTGACAGTTCAATGTCAGACAATTCTTCAGACACAAAGTCTCAGAATCTGATGTATCAGACATGACCTTATCACTGGGTTAGCTAAAAAAAATCCAAAGTATTTAATCACTGTGATTAAATATTGAACATAGAGCAGTACAGGCCATTCAGTCCACGATGTTGTGCCAACACTTTAGCCTATCCAAGATCAATCTCACTTTCCATCCCATTCTTTGGCCATTCATTGCTTTCACATACAGTATTATTCTTCTCCAATTCACAGATGCTCAAAATTGGTTTTGATGACTTTAGCTTTTCTTACACAATTGTAAAATCGTTTTGATATTGATATCTTAGGCAACCTTATGTTACTCTTCTTTTCACAGTTTAGATGAATGAGGGGGTATTTTTTATTTATTTTCCTTTTGAATATTGAAAGGCCTAGATAGGGTGAATGTTTCCTATAGTGAGGGAGCCTAGGACTAAAGGGCACTGTCAGAGAATACAAGGACACCCCTTTAGAACAGAGATGAGGAGGAATTTCTTTAGCAGAGAGAGGCGAGTCTGTGGAATTCATTGCCACAGATGGCTGTGGGGACCAAGTCATTGGGGATATTTAAAAGCAAAGGTTCATAGGTTTTTAATTAGAAAGGCTGTGAAAGGTCATGGGGAGAAGGCAGAAGTATGCGGTTCAGAGGGATAATAAATCCCTCGTGGGGTGGCGTGGTAGCTTAATGGTAGGCACTAAACTTTACAGTACCAGCAACCCGGGTTCAATTCCTGACGCTGCCTGTAAGGAGTTTCTATGCCCTCCCTGTAACAACGTGGGTTTTCTCCGGGTGCTCTGGTTTCCTCCCACGGTCCAAAGACATACCAGTTTGTCGGTGAACTGGTCACTGTAAATTGTCCTGTAATTAGGCTAGGCTTAAATTGGGGATTGTAGGCTGGGCCTATTCTGTGCTGTATCTCAGTAAATAAAGAAATCAGTCATGACAGAATGGCGGAGAAGGCTTCATGGTCCGAATGGCCTAATTCTGCTCCATTTCTTATGGTCTCTATGGTTGCCAAGACCTGTTCTAATAGAGCCGAGCATTTTTTCCTCTGTTATACTAAAGTTCATCTTCTTAGTTGCTCATGGTTAATATTTCAGCAAGTAGTTTATACCCATTGGGATGTAAACTAGTTTTCCATGGCATAAAGTATTCAAAACACTTTTCAATGATACTTTGTTTTACCAGTTGGCAGATTTGTCCAGTATAGTGTGAACTGTTTGACCCACATAATGAAGTCAGCGTTACTCAAATTTAGAATCATGACTGTCCCACTTTGCCCAGCAACCGCACACTGGAGCTCAATACCACCCCCATCATCAAATAAAACTTTCAAGCAATGCCAGGCTTATTACTCATCCCTAAATCCCGCGTGACTGGCCTTTTGTTGCCTCAAAGAGAAATCTGTTATGAGTAAATACCTTGAGATTTCCATCTGCTGAAATCACAGCTCAATCAAAATGTAAATTGATCCCTTCATGATCACTGAAATTATGTACACAGTGGCCACTTTACTAGATACACCTGTACACCTGCTCATTAATGCAAGTATCTAATCAGCCAATCACATGGCAGCAAAATGTACAAAAGCATGCAGACATGGTCAAGAGGTTCAGTTGTTGTTCAGGACAAACATCAGAATGGGGGAGATTGAGAGGGGATCTGATTGCAACATATAAGATTATTAAGGGATTGGACAAGATAGAGGCAGGAAATATGTTCCAGATGCTGGGAGAGTCCAGTACCAGAGGGCATGGTTTGAGAATAAGGGGTAGGTCATTTAGGACAGAGTTAAGGAAAAACTTCTTCTCCCAGAGAGTTGTGGGGGTCTGGAATGCACTGCCTCGGAAGGCAGTGGAGGCCAATCCTCTGGATGCTTTCAAGAAGGAGCTAGATAGATATCTTATGGATAGGGGAATCAAGGGATATGGGGACAAGGTAGGAACCGGGTATTGATAGTAGATGATCAGCCACGATCTCAGAATGGCGGTGCAGGCTCAAAGGGCCGAATGGTCTACTTCTGCACACCTATTGTCTATTGTCTAAATGTGATCTAAGTGACTTTGTCCGCAGAATGATAGTTGGTGCCAGGCGGGACCAACTGAGCATCTCAGAAACTGCTGATCTCCCTGCGATGCTCACGTACAACAATCTCTAGACTTTACAGAGAACGGCGGGATAAACAAAAATAAACACCCAGTGAGTGGCAGCTTTGTGGACATAAATGCCCTGTTTATGAGAGAGATCAGAAAGGATGGCCAGACTGGGTCACGCAGTCAGGAAGTCGACAGCAACTCAAATAATAACACATTTCAATAGAAGTGTGGAGAAGAACGTCTCTGAAGATACATGTCAAACCTTGCAGTGGGTGGACTACAACACAGAAAACCACAATCATTAGACACTTCCTGTACCCAATAATGTGGTGACAGAGAAAATTGCAAATCACTCCACAGGCATGAGCAGGAAGAGTTCACGTATTAATAGTCAGTAATAGGGAGGGGATAGAACAGAAGAAGAGAGCAGACTTACAACTCTCTGGGAAGTTCTACAGGGGAAGTAAATGGCCAATTAAGTCTCACCATCAAATACTTTAGTCCACTTTTGCTTTCATTCCAAGTACAAGTGTTCTCACCTTTTGAGCACTTGTCTATATCTTCGGAACTTTGCAACCACGCTGCCACCTTCGACTGGCTGTTAGAATGATTGACAGGAAAACCAGGGCTAATCTGGAATGACATCTGCTTGCATAAACTTCCTCTCTTCAACTGGGAAGAGAAAGAAAGATTAAAAAAATAACTGCAGTGAATTCATGATGAATGCAATTTGCTTAATTATGACAATTTCTTTGCAGTTGGGATAGTTCACAAATATAACACTTGGCTTACATCATTACATTTAAATACATTTTAGTCCATCCAAAAACAGTGGGTAATTTTCCCCTCCCTATCCTGTTCTACCAATCTATGAAATAACTACCAATCAAAAGATTGAAGACTTTTTTTTAAAAAAAAATCAGCTTTATTTGTTACATGCCATTCGAAACATGAAAACATACAGAGAAATCTGTCGTTTTGTGTTAACAACTAAAATCTGAGGATTGTGCTGGGGGCAGCCTGCAAGTGAGGCCATGCTTTCTGCCCCCATATTGCATGCCCTCGACTCACCAACCCTAACCAGTATGTCTTTGGACTGTGGGAGGAAACTGGAGCACCTGGAGGAAACCCATGTAGTCATGGAGAGAACATACAAACTCCTTATAGAGCTAATCACTGGCACTATAAAATTGTGCGCTTTCTCTACTATGTCATCCTGATCTCCTACCTCAGCTTCACCTTCCTTCACTAACCCCACACCCTTCAGATTTGTTAATAACAGTGGAAATGATTGATCAGTGTTTTTGATATACTCGTAGACTGAAGCTGCGCCACCCTCTTAGTCCGAGGACAGCGAAGCCTTCCTTTCAAAACTCTTGCCTTCTCAAAAAATGCCTCATCTAGAGAAATCATCATCCTTGTACTTATTCCAACAAGTGCCACAAGAATTCTATATGACTCACTGCAGTCAACTCTCAATCTTCCAAACTCAGCGGCATACAAACCTAATCTGTTTAATCTCCCATCCCAGGAAAAAATCTGCCAAGGTTTCTGTGGGTAGGGAAAGCAGACCTGTAAGGTATATGGTCTCAGATTCTTAAATATTCAGCAAGACATGTTCATGTTTGCACCTTCAGAAGACGATGCCTTAAAAAGGTGACATCCATCATTAAGGACACTCACCGCCCTCTTCTCATTACTACCATCAGGAAGGTGATACGGGAACATGAAGACACACATTCAACATTATTGAAACAGCTACTTCTCCGCCATCAGATTTCTGAATAGTCCCTGAATATTACCTCACTATCTTTGCTCTCTTTTTGTACTTCTTATAAAGGTACATCAAGTTCAACTTCAAGATTATTGTCTTTCAACCAGAGACGTGTATACCTTCAAACAAAACAATGTTCCTCTAGGGCGAAGGTGCAAAATACAGTACATGTAGTCACGACCCATCACGTACGATCACAAAACAAAAGTAGCCCAAGTCCTTGAGTGTCTTAGCCTGAAGACTGACAGGTTGACAAAGTGTCAGGTGCATGCTTATGTAAGACACTATAATGCTACTGACACTATTATAATAAAACAAGCAGTTGTATAAATATGTGAAACAGCAGCAATAAAAGATGAAAAGTGACCAGCGCAGAATGGGAGTGTGTCTGTGCGGACCTGCTACCGTATACCATTATACAAGTGCATGCTACTGACTTCGGTTAGAAATTATTCGGCAACATTCTGCTGTCCCATTTAAGCAGCACAGTGTCCCAAATAGATAAGGATATTCAGGCTATTTTCTCAATTAGTTTTTGTTACATAGGCATTGTCCCAAATAGGTGGCTGCCCTGATTAACCAAATTAATGGGAATACTGCTTAACTGAGTAACAAATTATGTACTTAAATGAAATACAGAATAAATTAGAACACTACCAAAATACTACAGTACTACAAAATTATATATTAGTTCCTAATAGTTATTAATTGAGGAATTCAGTCAGTGTAAGCTAATGTGTTCTCTTGATTGACTGTACTTGAACAAAATCAGCGCAGATGCTAAGTACACATAGTGGACTGCATTCAACAATGCTTTTGATAATTACATCCTGTAGACTTTTGCTTTAATTGTACTATTCAAGATGATTGTCGATACCTTCCAACTCTTCGTAGTTCCTAACTTGTCGAAGTACTGAAATAATTTCATTTTCACTCCTGTGTGGTTAAGTGCCTTGCTCAAGGACACACACACAGCCTCAGCCAAGGCTCGAACTAGTGATCTTCAGATCACTAGACGAACGCCTTAACTATTTGGCCACGTGCCAACACTATATATGTCTTATTGCAATTTATAGTTTTTTTTAATGTATTGCAATGTTCTGCAGCTACAAAACAGCAAATTGCTCAACATGTGCCAGTGATAATAAACTTGCTTCTGATTTTGCATTCAAATCCTCTTTCAGAAAAGGCCAGCTAACTGTTCACCTTCTCATTTCCTCAAAGTACTTGTACATTAACTAAGCTGATTCTTATACAGGAACATCCAGACTGTCTGAACAGCTGTCTCCTAACATTTAGTGAGGTACGCAAGAAAGATTTTAAGTATTTAGAAAATGCCATGATATATACCAAATCTAAAAGTATTCTTGTAAAAGCAAATCATCAGAAAGTACACCTATTTTAAAAGAAAAATTAACCATGGAAATGAAGCCCGATCTTTTGGTCCAGTACTGAGGCAAGGCTTCACCATTAGTGGTGTTGTCTTTCAAGCTAACATTAAACCCACTGTACTCTCAGGTGGATGAAAAAGATCCCATTATGTTTATTTTATGTAGCTTCCATTTCCCATGCAAATATTCATTCCAGACATTTGGTACCTGGACTCACATACCAACCTGTTCCTCAACAGAACCACTGATTCAATGGTTACAGGCATTGGCTAGTATTTCCCCTCTCTATCCAGGCTGTGAAGCAGCGGCACTGAATTAATTTGTATGAAAAGACAGCAAAGACCTCCCCATTCTCAGGAAACACATGAGGCTTCGAGCTGGTGAACTGGTCTTCTGGAAACAATTAGAGGTGCCCGTCTGAGCCCCTTGGAGCGTCTGTGGCCTGACAATCACGATCGCAAATAAGTATGTAAATTCCCCACAAGGCACAGTGGATTTGATTTGCAACAGAAAATGCAGGAAGTTCTAAAACAAATCTGAACAGCTAAGTTAAAGATTACCTTTATTTGTCACCCATACATCAAAGTGTACAGTGAATGGCGTCATTTGCACAAATCAAATCAGCGAGGATTGCGCTGGAGGTAGTCGGAAAGTGTGGCCATGGTTCTAGTGCCAACGTAGCATGCCCACAGCTCACTTACCTTAACCCTAACTGTACGTCTTTGGAATGTGTGAGGAAATGGGAACACCCGGAGGAAACCCATGCGGTCACAGGGAGAATATACAAGCTCCTTACAGACAGCAGCGAGAATTAAACCCTGATTGGTGATCTCTGGCACTGTAACATGATTGCAATCACTATTATGCTACTGTGCCACTACAGGGCTTAGTTGTTATGGCCACTCTATTTGAAATAACCTCTGCAGAATCCAGCAGGATATAACTGTGCCAATCCTCATCAAAACGTTGCACCATAAGACAACTATCATAATTTTTAAGAAAAAATACTTCACCTTTCCAACACACCTGGCTTCTGTCACCTTCTAGCAAGTCCTCCTTCCCCAACCCACCCCCATCATTTTATTCTGGTGCCTTCCCCCTTCCTTCCCAGTCCTGAAGAAGTGTCTCAACCCGAACTGTCAACTGTTTATTCCTTTCCAAAGATGCTGCCCGACCTGCTGTGTTCCTCCAGTGTTCAGTGTGTGTGGCTCAGTGTTTTTTTTTCATTTTGACCGAAGCAAACTGGATTCAATTGTTGCTCCAATCCAGCCATATCAAAGCAAATAAGAAATAATCAGGGGATTATATGCACCCAACCCTGATTCACGCATAACAACACTACCTCTCAGCATTTCCCGTCCACAGTATTTGACACAACACAAATGATGAGGGTTGGACCAACAATTGCTACAGACTGACATTAAAGGTAAGTATTCCTGACGCTCACCTCAAATAAATCAAGGTGGCTAATTGACACCGTATTATGCAGCAAGAGGGGAATGGAAAGACAAAAGAGGAAAATTGGATCTTCTTCTCACCAGAATCTAATTTCTGTCAGACAATCTACAAATGTTCTAAAAATTCTGCCGCCATCTGTAAGGAGTTTGTATGCTCTCTCCATACCAGCGTGGGTTCCCTCTGGGTGCTTCAGTTTCCTCCTGCAGTGCAAAGACGTACTCGTTCACTGGTCACTCTCAATTGTCTCGTGATTAGGCTAGGGTTCCTGAGGCTGTCATAGCCAGGGTGGTAGTGGGGATAAGCTCCCACTACCTATAATGTCCTGCAAGTGGCATGCGACTCTAACCGCCTCTGACAACCAAGTCCAACTCTTGGCCTTCACGTGTGGCTTAGCTACTAGGCCTGGCGGAACTGTTTCTACTGACAAGAGAAGGAGCAATGGCGGACCACTGGTGCCTCAAAACCAGTTGCTTCGGGCAGGTGGGTCTCGTCAGTCTTGGACAGCAGCCCATTAAGAAAAAGGAAAACTCTGATTTAAACCCCTGCTGCTTTGTGGCTATACCCACCCATGGGAAAGGCTTTGGGAGTAAACCCTGATGAAGAAATCTGGAGCTGGGGTCCCTAAGGCAGTTGGATGGTGCTTACAACTTCACTCTGGCAACCTCTGCGACGACACTGGTGCCAAGCTGTATCGGCACTTGCCCTTCCCTTGGACTACATCAGTGACGTGGAGAGGGGGAACCCGCTGCACGGGCAACAGCTGGTTCTTCAAATCTTCCCACCTAGGCTTGTGCCCTGGAGAGGACACAGTCCACCAGAGGCACAAACCCATAATCCCCTGGGATCGATGGCTGCCTACTAGGCTAGGGTTAAATCGGGGGTTGCTGGCAGCGCGGCTCAAAAGGCCCGAGGAGCCTATTCTGCACTGTACCTCAATAAATAAGATTTAGCTTCAGATTAATTTCTTTATCACATACAGAGTAGTTAAGCATGCCTTTAAGGATCAACGCCAAGGCCGAAAACACGTCAGGAGAGGCGGAATTCAAGCCAAGCTGAAGCTTAAGAGGGATGTGGCCTCCCCTACCTAGTTTCTTGTTGGGGAATATGCAGTCGCTAGAAAATCAGATTGACGATCTCAGGGCAAGGCTGCTGTATCAAAGGCAGATCCCGATTGTTTGTTGCACTGAAACTTGGTTAAATGCTGATACACCGGATGCAGTGATACAACCAGAAGGTCTTACGATTTTCAGAATGGATCAAACCATGAACTCTGGTAAGGAAAGAGTTGGCGGCATACGCTTTTTAGTCAATTCTCACTGGTGCATGATCATTGAGGTTATGTCAACTTCTTGTTCCCCTGACTTAGAACAACTAGCAATTAAATGTAGACCATCCTATTTGGCTCCAGAGCACTCGTCTGTGATCCTGACCGCCAGAGGCCAATTATAAGCAAGCACTCATGAAATTGCACTATGTTGACTATAAACACGAAACAGCTCAAATTATAGCTGGCAACTTTAACTAGGCCTGTTTGAAAAAAACCTCGCCAAATTATCACCAGAATGTAACCTGTTGCATCAGAGGTCCTAACACACTAGACCACAGCTATACCACGATAAGCAAGATACCTATAGTTCATTCCTGAGACCGCAGTTTGGCAAGTCGGATCATTTGGCTGTACTCCTGCTACCAGCATACAGACAGAGCCTAAAGAACGAGGCTCCAGAGATCAAGACAACCAAGAGGTGGTTGAGGAAGGCTGAGGAACGGTTACAGGATTGCCTTGAGTCAGTAGACGGGCCGTGTTCAAGAACTCATTTGAGGACCTGAATGACTACACAAGAGTCATTACAGGCTTCATTAAAACAGCTAAGGATGAGTGTGTCCCCACAAAATCATTCAGGGTTTTCCCCAATCAGAAGCTCCGGATGAACAATGAAATCTGGAATCTGTTGAGAGCCAGATGAGAGGCATTCAAATCTGGAGATCAAGAATACTACAAGAGGTGCAGGTATGATGTCCGGAAAGTCATCTCTTGGGCAAAGTGAAGATTCCAGACTAGACTGGAATCAACGAGGGATGCTTGACCGCTGTGGCAGAGTTTGAATGCCATAACCTCCTACAAAGCTAAATCTTGTGACATAGGGGACAGCAGAGCTTCATTCCAAATGAGTTCAATGCCTTCTATGTTCACTTTGACCACCAGAACAGGGAGGAACCATTGCATATCCCCCATGTCTCCCAATGATCATTTGGTCTCGGTATCTGAAGATGACGTGCGGGCTGCCTTCAAGAGAATAAATCTAAGCAAAGCATCTGGTCCAGCTGGAGTACCTGGCCGAGTACTGAAAACCTGTGCTGACCAACTGGGAGATTGAAAATTTGGCTGAGTGGTCTAATAACAATAACCTTTCACTCAATGTCAATAAGACCAAGGAACTTCAGGAGAGGGAAACCAGAGGTCCATGAGCCAGTACTCATCGGAGGATCAGAAACTCTAAATTCCTGGGTATCGCTGCCTCAGAGAACCTGTCCTGGATCCATCATATAAATATAACTGCAATGAAAGAATGACAGCACCTCTACTTCCTCAGGAGTCTGCAGACATTCAGCATGTCATCAAAAACCTTGGGAAACTTTTACAGATCGGTGCTGGAAAGTGTGCTGACTGGCTGCATTATGGCCTGATATGGGAACACCAATGCCTTTGAGCGAAAAACCCTATAGAAGGTAGTGGATTCGGCCCAGTACATCATGAGTAAAACCCTCCCAACCATTGAGCACATCTACATGAAACATTGATGTAGAAAAGCAGCATCCATCCATCATCAAAGATCTATACTGTGCTCTTTTCTCACTGCTGTCATCAGGTAAAGGTACAAGTGCCTCAGGACTCGCACTGCCAGGTTCAAGAGCAGTTACTACTCGTCAACCATCAGGCTCTTGAACAAAAGGGGATAGTTATACTCATTTAAGGACTCTTTTATCTTGTTATTTCATGTTCGTTATTTATTGCTATTTATTTATTATCCACATTTGCACAGTTTGTTTACAGTTTACAGATCCTGTTTACAGTTACTATTCTATAGATTCACTAAGTATACCCGCAGAAAAAGAATCTCAGGGTTGTATGTGGTGGCATGCATGTACTCTGATAATAAATTTTATCCTGAACTTTCTGTCTCACAACAATGGGTGGCAGTTTAATTGTCCAGTTAAATTGCTTCAAGTGTTTAGATAGGTAGTAGAATCTCAGAGGAGGGGGGTTTGGGTGGAGTTTGGTGTGACTATGGAGAGAATATAGAATGAGGATGTGCTGTGAAAAGTGTTATTTGCATTAACAATCAACACAACCCAAGGATGTGCTGGGGGCAGCCCGCAAATGTCCCCACAAATCTGGTGCCGTCATGCTCTGAACGCAGTGACAAAACAATATTGGAGGGAAGGAAAGGATAAATAAGATCCCTTCCTCCCTCCCACCTACACAGACAGACCTCCAATGTGGAGAAGATGGTTTTAAGTATCTTACAACTTTACATTAGAACCCGAGTCAAAAAATACAATGCTTCCTGGCACTACATCTATTTTTGCTCTACTTACTTAATTTTAACTTTTTAAAGCAATATATATATATATAAATATATATGTAGTGTAATCCACAGCTTTTATTATTATGTTTTGCAATGTACTGCTAAGGCATTACATCACATTTCATGACATATGCCAGTGATATTAAACCTGATCCTGATATCAGATTGTTAATCAGCACAGATCATCTGGAACCCCCTGCTGTCTTCTGCTCCTGTTGAACTTTAAGCACTCATCTTTCCAGGATAACCACATGCTGATGACTGAATTTATAGCTGTTCATGAAGTTGTGAAATTAGTTTGCCTTGATTTTATTAAAATGATATCAACTTAAAAGCCAAGAAGCCAGCAGTAAGCTAGACAGAATTTTCATAGTGTTTGGCTGCAGTCAGAGAAAAATAAATGTTGGCTATATTATGGAATACCATTGAGCTCATGTTTCTAACCCCCCGTTCATCAGTGTTGATAGTTTTGGGCACTGTGATCCAGAATTCTCTATATATATATACATTTCCATATAATACAAGACACTTAGCTCACTGACCCCCAAATAATTTCCCCTGTAAATTATTCCTAGCATTTCCCAAATTCAAACCCTATCAATTCCCACCACCATCATATTATACCATTCACCCAAACAACTGGGGGCAATTTTCAGTAACCAAACAGCCTGTACGTCTTTGGAGTGTGGGAGGAAACCAGAGCACCTCAAAGAAGGTTAAGCAGTCACAGAACGAACATCGAATGATCAGGGAATCGAGGGCTCCGGGGAACTGGTGCAGACGGTGGGGTGAGGCAAGGACAGGTTAGCTGTAACTACCCTGAAAGTCAGGACATGGTAGTGGGGTGGTTACTGATGCATTTTTGCGGTGCCCCGCGTTCTGTGATTGGGGTTCGTTTCCTGACACTGTAAGGAATTTGTGTGAGTGTGTAGATATCCTCCAGGTGCTCCCGTTTCCTTCCACATTCCAAAGATGCACAGGTTAGTGTTAGTAAGTTGTGACCATAAGACATAGGATCAGAATTAGACCATTCAGCCCATTGAGTCTGCAACCCCATTCCAGCATGGCAGATATATTTTCCTTCCAAACCCCATTCTCCTGCCTTCTCCCCATAACCTCTAATACCCTGACAAGGAACCTTTTCACCTATGCAGAGCCATCTGTGGCAAAGAATTCCACAGATTCACCACGGCTGGAGAAATCCCTACTCACCTCTGCTGTAAATGGACGTACCTCTATTCTAAAGCCGTGCCATCTGGTCATAGACTCACCCCCTATAGGAAACATCCTCTCAATGTCCACTCTATCTAGGCCTTTCAATATTTCATAGGTTTCAATGCAATCCCCCTTCATCCTTCTGAACTCCAGCAAGTACAGGACTAGAGAACCATCAAACACTCCTCATATATTAACCTTTTCTTTTCTGGAATCATTTCCATGAACCTCTTCTGGACAGTCTCCAATGCCAAAGCATCCTTTCTTTGATAATGCGCCCAAAGCTACTCACAATACTCCAAGTGCACTCTAACCAATGTCTTACAAAGCCTCAGCATCATGTCCTTGCTCTGCTACGTTAGTCCTCTTAAAATGGATGCTAACATCGCAGTTTCCTTCCTACCACTGACTCAACCTGCAATTTAACCTTGAAGGAATCCTGCACAAGGACCCCCAAGTGCCTTTGCACCTGCACCTGTACTCCTTCTACTAAAGTGCATGACCACACACTTTTCTATTCTATATTCCATCGGCCACTTTGCCCATTCACCCAATCTGTCCCAGCTTCCTCAAAACTACCTGCCCCTCCACCTATCTTTGTATCGTTGATGAATTTGGCCACAAAGCTATCAATTCCATCATCCACATCGTTTTCATATAACATGAGAAGAAGCGATCCTAACAACCCACCCCCTGTGGCACACCACTAATCACTGGCAGCCTTTATTCCCACTCTTTGCCTCATGCCAATCATCCAATCTTCTATCCATGCTAGTGTCTTTCCTGTACTACCATGGGCTTGTAGCTTGTTAAGCAGCCTCATGAGTGGCATCTTGTCAAAGGCCTTCTGAAAACCCAAAAAAATAACATCCACTGACTCTCCTTTGTCTAAACTGCCTGTTATTTCCTCAAAGAATTCCAACTGATTTGTCACGGAAGATTTCCCCTTAAGGAAGCCGTGCTGACTTTAGCCTACTTTATTATGCATCTCCAAGTACCCTGAAACCTCATACTTAATAAGGGACTCCAACATCTTCCCAACCACTGAAATCAAACTACCTCCCTATAACTTCCTTTCTTCTGCCTCCCTCCTTTCTTAAAGAGTTGCGTGACATTTACAATTTTCCAATCTTCCGGAACCATTCCAGGATCTAGTGATTCTTGAAAGATCATTACTAGTACAATTTCTTAGCTACTTCGTTCAGAACCCTGGGTTTGTCCATCTAATCCAGGCGACTAATTTATCTTCAGACCCTTCAGCCCAATCTCCTTGGTAACAGTAACTACACTCACTTCTAAATATGAGAAAGTCAGCAGATGCTGGAAATCCAGATCAAGAGGAACTCAGCAGGTCAGAGGGCATCTATGGAAATGAATAAGCAGTCGATGTTTCGGGCCAACAACCTTCTTCAGGACTGAGAAGTCAGGGAGAAGACTTCTGCCTCCTGGCACATGAATTTCTGGCATACCGCTTGTGAATTACACTGACGCAAAATATTCATTAAGTTCAACACATACAAAAGCTGGATGAACTCAGCAGGTCGGGCAGCATCCGTTGAAATGTGCAGTCAATTTTCAATCCTTTTCAACGGATGCTGCCCGACCTGCTGAGTCCATCCAGCTTTTGTACGTGTTGATTTGACCACAGCATCTGCAGTGTACTTTGTGTTTATTAAGTTCATCTACCGTTTCTTTGTCCATTACTATCTCTTCAGTGTCATTTTCTAGTGGACCAATATCCACTTGCGCCTCTCTTTTACTCTTTATATATCTGAAATCTTCTGGAGTCCTCTTTGATATTGTTGGCCAGCTTAACTTCATATTTCATCTTTTCTCTCCTTATGCTTTTTTTTCCAGTTGCCTTTGATGGTTTTTACAAGCTTCCCAATCCTCTAACTTCACACTAATTTTTGCTACATTATATGCCCTCTCTTCTGCTCTGCCTTGCCCCGTCAACCATGTTTGCCCCATCCTCTGTTCAGAATACTTCTTCGTCTATGCTATGCTGGTGATGGAAGCATGGCAACACCTGTGGGCTGCCCCCAGTACAGCCTCAGACTGTGATGGTTGCTGATGCAAACAATGCATTTTGCTGTACTGATGCTTCGACGTGCATGAGGCAAATAAAGCTCGTCTTTATGTTTAAGCTTGAGGGGCCCTGGTGGACAGGGTGTACGCATATTAATGGCACTGTTAGCTGGTAGGTCAGTACCAGCTTCAATACTGAAATCTAGAATAAAAGTGCTTCTTTTCAGCACTGTGTAACTCATTTGTCACCTGACAATGCAGCAATATTCTCGTGTCCTTCGAGCGGCAGAGCTGTTGAGAGGCACTGTGTTGCCTATCATCAGGTTGAACTTTTGTGTCTACATGTTCATTCTTCCTTCAGAAAAGCAAAACACTTCACAGGATGTAAACAAGGTATTGAAATAAGAATCTGCAAGGCCCAAGAGAAAATTCAATTTCCAAAAGAAGTTTTCCTGATACATAATGTAATGGACTTTCTGATGCTTCTCTCAAAGGTGCTGAACATAAAATTGATCTACAATCCAGGGTCATGAAACATTTTCAGAAGCTGAAAAGAAAATTAAAAGCAGTATCACAAAACCTTTTGACCTGGAAACCCATTATCCATCTCTGAACCGTACACTGAGAGGCCAGTTTATTAGGTACAGATGTACACCTGCGCATTAATGCAACTATCTAATCAACCAATCAAGTGGCAGTAACTCAATGTATAGAGGCAAATTTAGAACCAGGCAACAGTCCCATTGGGATGTCAGCAGTGGAAAGGGTGAGCAGCTTCAAGTTCCTGGATGTCAACATCTCTGAAGATCCATCTTGGCCCAGTTAAAAAGAAGGCACGTCAGTGGCTCTGTTTCATTAGGAGTCTAAGGAGATTTGGTACGTCACCAAAGACTGCAGCAAATTTCTACAGATGTACTGTGGAGAGCATTCTGACTGGTTGCATCACCAGCTGGTAAGGAGGCGGCAACGCACAGGATCAGGAAAAGCTGCAGAGGGCTGTAAACCGAGCCAGCTCTATCATGGGCACCAGCCTCCCCACCGTTGACAACATCTTCAAAAGCCGATGCCTCAAGGTGACATCGACCACCTAGGACCCTCATCATTCAGAGCATGCCCTCTTCTCATTACTACCATCAAGGAAGAGATGCAGGAGCCTGAAACCTTAAATTCAATGACTTAGGAACAGTTTCTTCCTCTACACCAGATTTCTGAACAGTCCGTGAATTCATGAACACTAACTCACTATTTTGCACTACTTATTTGTTTTTTTTAAAATATTCATATTGTGCTTTACAGCAATGTTTATGTATTGCATTGTACTGCTGCCGGAAAACAAATTTCATGACATACTGTAGGTCAGTGATTATAAACCTGTTTCTGATTCTGACCAAAAAGGCCAGGTTCTGCACAGGCTTCTATTGTGTTATGCTCAGGAATATCAAAGTCAATCTACTACAGGAAGAACCATGGTGAGAGCAAAGATCACAAGCAAAAACAATACATAAAATCACATGCTCAGGAAAATAAAAGTAGTTTATAACATTCTTTTTTAAAACCCAAAAGGTTAACCTCTTACATTGTAAACCTGGATAAATATTTACTTGTTTAGTGCATTACCTTCTGTAAAGGGGAGTTCAAAGAGCTCGAAGAGTCTGTAGCAGACGACACAGGGAAGAAGTGATTCGTCACATCATGGGGAAACTTAGCAATTTCGTTCTGGCGGTACAGCCTGTGGTGACGCAACTTTGCCACCCACTCGTCAAAAAACTCCTGGACCTTCACCTGGGAAACAAACAGTTAAGTGAGTGTCATCAGGAAGAAAAGATTGTCCACTTAGGATTCAGCCAGAGAGATGCTGTCAATTACCTTCAGATGATATATGTGCTCTTCTGTGTCCAGATCGATACATTTTGCCTTCTTCTTGATGGACATCACAGACAGCCCGACATCAATGCAGCCGTGAAGTTTTCCTTTCTGAATCTGAAAAAATAACTTTAGTTATCAACAAGGAACGGAAACACTTGGCGAATGTAAGGTTATAGGTCAAACGCAGGAACCAAAATTTCCTGAGACATTCCGAGCAAATGGATTTCTCCTGTAAACCACGGATTCCCAGTCTGGGATCCATGGACCCCTTGCTTAATGGTCCATGGCATATAAAAGGTTGGGAACCCCTGCTCTAAAGTATTGACAGACAGAGAACTATTTTAAACAATCTTTCTGTCCTTCACTACAGATGGCTGAGGTACCCAATCCTGAAGAATTTGGCAGCTCAAACTAAACAAGGTCTGAACCCACTGTTAGTTTCCATTGTGGACCCCAGACAGGAGGAAAAGCTCCTTCAGGTCCAGTATGTTTATGGCAATTATCATCTCCCCCCTCTTCTTTACATGATCCAGTGACTTCCCCTTTAACCATAGAGAGTTTGGCCCCAGGTTATCAAGGAATTACCTCAAGCTGGCACAAATGAGATGCCGATACCTCAGCCCAGGTAAAATATCCATTGCTTTTTGACTTTTGGTGCACTGGTCAGTATCAATATACATTCCTGAAGAGAAACTTCAATGCAGGGAAGTAAATTAAGCAACTATCACCATATTATGGAAATTATGGAATTAATGATAATGGAACTGGAATTGGTTTATTATTGTCACATGTACCAAGCTGTAGTGAAAAGCCTGTCTTGCATACAGTTCATACAGATCAACTCATTACACAGTGCAGTGAGGTAGAACAATACCAAAGCAGAAGAAAGTGTAACAGGTACCGAGAAAGTGCAGTGCAGATAAACCAGATCATAACAAGACAAATTGTGAGGCATTCTACACTGTAGCAGAGGGAAACCAATTCACCCCTTTCCAGAATGATCATTTCTGTAAGTGACAACAGGTTACCAAGATGGGTTATTATTAGAATAAAGGATATACATTATTTTTTAAAAACTGGTTTTTGTTTATCAAGAACAATATTAGGAAAGCTAAAGATGACTCTTAACTTAGGGCTTCTGAATCCTTTGAAAGGGTTCAAAAAGTACTTCTAATACAAAGGGAAGGGCAAGGCCTTTATTATTATCAAGGATCAATCGCATCTATCCAGCATCCTCTTTGACTTTCTACCATCAGGCAAGAGACTCCAATGCATATAAACAAGAATGGTCAGGATGGGAATTAGCTTCTTCCCTCAGGCCATTAGGCTTCTGAACTCCCTGATGCATCAAATTCAAGGTGTCACCAGATAATTTGTACTGTACCTACGATATATAATTTATGCATTTTACTTTGTTTATCTATCTGTAAATCACTTGTAGACTTAATTCTTACTTTCTTAAAGTTATTGTGTGTTATGTATACTACTGTGCTTTACATCCTTGTCTGGAGAAATGTACCGGTAGTCTCATTTGGAATTATACTTGTATACAGTTAAATGACTATAAACTTGACTTCGTACTCACATCAGCCTGAGTCTTTGCGTACTTCAGGATCCCTTTCTCCAAGAAGAAGTATCGCTGGAAGTGAAAACAAAGATATATTAGGGTCATTTAAGGGACTGCGAGATAGACACATGGATGACTGAAAAATGGAGGGCTATGTAGGAGGGAAGGGTTGGATTGGCCTTAAAGAAGATTAAAAGGGTAGCACAACATTGTGGGATGAAGGGCCTGTACTGTTCTATGTTCAAAAGTATTTACTGGAGATTTATCTAATTCTGGAAAAGAATATAATTAAAGAAACAGGATAATAGCAGAGCAGGTCTGGGATTCCTATCTTCACCACAATCAAAGACCAGGTCTAAAAACACACTTGCTCTCTCTGCAGCAATTTCACAATTTCCCACAATGAGGGCAGGGAAAAAAATTAGGAGCTTAGAAAAATAGAGGGCTATGCAGTAGGGAAATCCTAGGCAGTTTCTAGAGTAGATTACATGGTTGGCACAACATTGTGGGCCTAGGGCCTGTAAAGGGCCGTAGATTTCTATGTTCTTATGTTTCTAAAAACGTAACCTACATCTGGTGCCAGCCATGATTCTTGCAATAGTACTTTCTTCCAGGCTTACGCAAATTACACGTATGAATCTAGAAATCAGGTCAGAATCAACCCTCATTTCCAGATAGGGTGCTGAATCATTCAACAAGGAACACAAATCATTCTTTATATTCCTTGCATTGACTGTCATGTGCAATGGGAACATCTACAGCTGTCAAATTTACCGTAACGGAGAGGGGTTAGCAACGATAACAGATGCTGTAGGAAACCTTTAACCAAGCTCAAATGGTTATGAAAAAGCAGATAAGAATTAACACAAAACCTGAAATGATTCATTATGATCCAATAAAGATACAAGTGGTAGAGTTTGAGGACACACCACCCACAGCAGCTTATTAACCTGAGACTGCACAAGCACAAAATCGTTGGCGCAAAAATGGCACATTTTACTGTATGTTTCGATGTTTCAATGTAAATGTGACAAATAAAACTAACCTTTAACATTTCATGCATTCACAAGGAGGAGGCGCAAACTCCACTCAGAGAGCACAGGAGGTCGGGATTGAACCCAGTTCACAGGGAGCTGGTCAGGCAGCAACTTAAGCAGCTATGCCTATCAGGATAACCCACTCAGTTTCTTAACTTCAATTAAAAATTTCTGGCTGAGTCACTAGGCAAGTCCACAATTGAATACTTTGCCCAGAGTTCACCAGACAAGCCAAATCTGGGAAGAAAATTCAATAGCTAATATAGCATCGTCAAAGGCCCACGGACCTCACAGGTTTATAGACAGGGTGGACGTCACTTGGACGTGCAAATACAGAACAGGGCTAGGGAGCAAATTATATTCTCTATCTCAATATATTTTTTAGGTAGAATTTTTGTGACCCCCCTCCTCCCCCAACAGATGTAACATGTGCGTCCCCTGCATTTCAAATATCCAAGCAGGCAGTTCTAAGAAAGTGACACGGCATTTAGTGCTGTGCTTCCACAGCTCCCCGGCAGCCAGGAACCCAACAACTGGATGGTAGTAACTGTGTTCTGGTCCCCTGCCTATAAAAAAAGTTATCAATAAGATTGAAGGAGTTCTGAGGAAATATACAAGGATGTTGGTGAGATTTGGAGACCTGAGTTTACAAGGAAAGGTTAAATAGGTTAGGACTATATTCCCTGGAGTTTAGGAGGGTGAGGAGAGATTTGATAGAGCTATACAAAATAATGAGGGGTATAGATAGGGTATATGCAAGCAAGTTTCTTTAACTAGTTTGGGTGAGGCAAGAACTAGATAGAGGGCCTGGAGCAAGGGTGAAAGGTAAAATATTTAAGGGGAACATGAGGGGGAGCTTTTTCACCCAGAGGGTGGAACGAGCTGCCAGTGGAAGTGGTGGATATGGGTACGATTTCTACATCTAAGAGAAATTTGGACAGGTACATGGATGGGAGGGCTGTGGTTCGGGCACAGGTTGACAGGACTAGGAAGAATAATAGTTTAGCACTAGCAGCTACTCGATGGGCTGAAGAGCCTATTTCTGTACTGTACTGTACAATGACCCAACAAACAAATATGAATGTGATTATTTTGGTACATTTCTGTTTTCTTACACCGCTATATTTCAACATTGCTCCCCCCCCCACTAACCACACCTTATGCCAGCCTTTCAGGGGCCATTTCCTCTTCTTCAGCATGTACCCTTCCTGCTTCTCTGGCTCGTGGATGGCGCTTGTACTGTCGCGAAGCCCTTCCACAATCTCCCAGCTGTCCTGCTCAAAACAAATTTTCAAAAAGAATTCATGGTACATTTAAAATGCACACTTCACAGTTGGCTGCAAATGACTGCTCTCTTTTTCAGTTCCCATTGGGTAATTTATTCAAATTGTTCAGTTCTTATCCCATACTTTTTCCTAAAACTGTCACCATGGGCAATTCAAATAAAGCAGACTCTAACAGCTTTTCATTGTTGTGGTCCAGTATTCCAAATGATTTATCAGTATCAAAAATATTAAAATGTACACTCGGAAGTCATAAGTATAAATGATATCAATAAGTAATGCTGAAATTATTGCAATACTGTGCTAAAATGTGTAAGAACTTTAGAACTGGCAAATGATGCAATTTAGTCTCAGTACATTTGCATAACTACATTTTCACAATGTAGTAATAAGACTTTAAGACAAAGGAACAAATTTAGACCATTCATCTCATCAAGTTTGCTCCACCATTAGATTACGACTGATTTCAAGTTCAAAGTGCGTTTGTTATCAAAGGATGCATAAATTGTAAAACCTTGAGATTTGTTTGTCCGCAGGTAGCCACAGAGCAAGAAGTCCAAAATAACCCAATTAAAGAAAAACATATATAAAAAATAAAAATAAATGACCAACACCCGTTAAGCAAGAGAAAGGGAAAAAAAAATCATGCAAACAATAGAAGTGAACAACAACAATCTGAACCAAAAATTGAGTCCTCAGATCCAAACCCCTGAGCCTCACTTATCAATACATCATATTAGCGGGCGCAGAGCACAACAGCCACGGCAGTCTTCATAGGCTCTGCGCCCTAGAGAGAGAGGAGTGACCATTACAGAGAAAGAGCGAAATCGGCTCTTGCCCCGAATAACAACACTCTGCCTTTTCAGTCTACCTGGGCTGGTGTCTAGATTGACCAAACAGGCAGCAAAAGGCGCCGGCGCCCTGGAGAGAGGAGTGAACATCACGGAAAGCGAGCAAAATCGCTCTCGTCTCCGATCTGGGCTGGCGTTAAGACTGTCTAAACAACGTATCGCACCTTGCACTAGGGTCCGGGTACCACTCCTGCACCTAGCAACTCGCTCTGGACCCAGATTCCATCACCCAGCCCAAAGCCGCTCTCAAGCTCTTCAAATCAGTTCAGCGCCCAGAGTGATCCAACCTTGCACCAGGGCCAGATGTAAGGGCATCGAATCTCCTCTGACCAGGCCCTGACTTCTCCTCTTGGCACTCACAGTGATCCAACCTCATTCCCAGGCCAGTTGTACGGGCATCGGAACTCCATCTGCAACAATTCTGCAACGCACCGTCTCGGCTCATCCCCCAAACTCGCCTCGCCATCGCTTGTCCCTTTACTGTTTGTGGTGACAGTTTAACACAATTTACCTCAGAAAAGTTATTTTTAGTGATGTTTTTAGTCGGATTTCTTAGCTTTTTGACTACCAGAAAGCTGTCACACACGTTTGGTGCTGTCATCTTAACTAGTAGTTTATTTCCCCCCTCAACTCCATTCTCCTGCCTTCACTCCGTAATCTTCCGACACTCTTACAAATCAAAAACCGACCAAACTCTGCTTTAAATATACCCAGCGACTCAGCCTCCACAGCCATAAGTGGTAATGAATTGCACAGATTCACCACCCTCTAGTAAAAGAAATTTCTCCTCATCTCCTTTTTAAAAAAGGAGGGAGAGAAAAACCGGGGAATTATAGACCGGTTAGTCTGACATCGATGGTGGGGAAAATGCTAGAGTCAGTTATCAAAGATGTGATAACAGCACACTTGGAAAGAGGTGAAATCATCGGACAAAGTCAGCATGGATTTGTGAAAGGAAAATCATGTCTGACGAATCTTATGGAATTTTTTGAAGATGTAACTAGTAGAGTGGATAGGGGAGAGCCAGTGGATGTGGTATATTTAGATTTTCAAAAGGCTTTTGACAAGGTCCCACACAGGAGATTAGTGTGCAAACTTAAAGCACATGGTATTGGGGGTATGGTATTGATGTGGATAGAGAATTGGTTGGCGGACAGGAAGCAAAGAGTGGGAGTAAACGGGACCTTTTCAGAATGGCAGGCAGTGACTAGTGGGGTACCGCAAGGCTCAGTGCTGGGACCCCAGTTGTTTACAATATATATTAATGATTTAGACGAGGGAATTAAATGCAGCATCTCCAAGTTTGCGGATGACACGAAGCTGGGCGGCGGTGTTAGCTGTGAGGAGGATGCTAAGAGGATGCAGGGTGACTTTGATAGGTTAGGTGAGTGGGCAAATCCATGGCAGATGCAATTTAATGTGGATAAATGTGAGGTTATCCACTTTGGTTGCAAGAACAGGAAAACAGATTATTATCTGAACGGTGGCTGATTAGGAAAAGGGGAGGTGCAACGAGACCTGGGTGTCATTGTACACCAGTCATTGAAGGTGGGCATGCAGGTACAGCAGGCGGTGAAAAAGGCAAATGGTATGTTGGCATTCATAGCAAAAGGATTTGAGTACAGGAGCAGAGAGGTTCTACTGCAGTTGTACAAGGCCTTGGTGACACCGCACCTAGAGTATTGTGTGCAGTTTTGGTCCCCTAATCTGAGGAAAGACATTCTTGCCATAGAGGGAGTACAAAGAAGGTTCACCAGATTGATTCCTGGGATGGCAGGACTTTCATATGAAGAAAGACTGGATTGACTAGGGTTATACTCACTAGAATTTAGAAGATTGAGGGGGGATCTTATTGAAACGTATAAAATTCTAAAGGGATTGGACAGGCTAGATGCAGGAAGATTGTTTCCGATGTTGGGGGAGTCCAGAACGAGGGGTCACAGTTTATCCTTAAAAAGGCTTCCCCTTTATCCTTAGAAGCCTTTTAGGACCGAGATGAGGAAAAACTTCTTCACACAGAGAGTGGTGAATCTGTGGAATTCTCTGCCACAGGAAGCAGTTGAGGCCGGTTCATTGACTATATTTAAGAGGTAGTTAGATATGGCCCTTGTGGCTAAAGGGATCTGGGGTACGGAGAGAAAGCAGGTACAGGGTTATGAGTTGGATGATCAGCCATGATCATACTGAATGGTGGTGCAGGCTCGAAGGGCCAAATGGCCTACTCCTGCACCTATTTTCTATGTTTCTATGTTTCTCCATTCTAAAGGGACATCCTTCTATTCTGAGTCTTTGTCCTATAATCCAAGGCTCTCCCACTATGGGAAACACACCCACTCTCTCTGGATCTTTCAATATTCAGTAGGCAATGCATGCTGTTACTTCAAACAGTCAGATTATCTCAGATGTGCAAAACTAAAACTTGCCAGTTGTATGGTAGTGGGGTGGTTATGGGTTGCTATGGCAATTATGATGAGATGCCAAAACCTGAATCAATGGAGCAGACAATGCAATTTGAATGTACATGACAATAGTGACAATTTAAATTCATTTTTTCTTTCCCTTTCGTGGTGGAAATAAAAATAACAAGCTGACATCTCAAATGCTCTGTGGCGTGGAACACTGGATCCTTCCCCAGTCTAGCTTCTGCGATACCAGTGATTACTTCCTATCTGACACACTAAATAGCCATGTACCATCTAGACCAGGGTTTCCCGACCTGGGGTCCACAGACTCCCTTCTTAATGGTATTGGTCCATGGCATAAGAGAGGTTGAGAACCCCGATCTAGAGCTTGGGGGTCACATCATTGGTTAGACCTGAGCTCGATACCAAAGATCGAATCCTGAAGCTTGATCAGAGGTCCAGAAATCAAAGCTCGAAGGCCAAATGCCCGGGTCAATGAGTCTATGGTCCACTGGAGAAGTCGGAGGCACATTGCCTGTGAGTCCACTGGTCCAATGGAGGATGGAAGCCCAGGGGCTTGGGAGTGACAGAGAAATGGAGCTAGTTTTCACTGCTGTTGTTCTGATGAGCATTTGCACATGCTATGTTGGCACCAGCCTCAGCACACCCTTAGGTTGTGTTGGTTGCTGATGCAAACAATGTATTTCACTGCCGATCACACTGTATTTCACAGTCTATTTACTGATACCTTTTACAAACCCACTGATTCTCACAGCTACCTGGACTATACCTCTTCCCACTGTTACTTGTAAAGACACCATCCCATCCCCTTCTCTCAGTTCCTCCATCTCCACCGCATCTGCTCTCAGGATGAGGCTTTTCGTTCCAGAACTACTGAGATGTCCTCCTCCTTCAAAGAAAGGGGCTTCCCTTCCTCCACCATCAACCTTGCCCTCACCTGCACCTCTTCCATTTCACACACATCTACCCTCAGCACATCCTGTCACCACCCCAGCAGGGACAGGATTCCTCTTGTCCTCACTGACCACCCCATTAGCCTCTGGGTCCAGCACATAATTCTCCCCAACTTCTGCCATCTCCAGTGGGATCCCACCACCAAGCACATCTTCCCCTCCCCAACTTTCCACTTTCTGCAGGGATCGCTCCCTACCATAAGACAATAAGCACCCCACCCCCACCACGCGACTCCCTTGTCCACTTGTCCCTCCCCGCTGATCACCCTCGTGGTACTTATCCTTGCAAGCAGAACAAGTGATACACCTGCTCCTACACCTCCTCCCTCACTATCAGGCGAGGCGACATTTCACCTGCGAGTCTGTTGGGCTTGCCTACTGTATCTGGTGCTCTCGTCGTGGCTTCCGATGTATCGGTGAGACCCGTTGTAGATTGGGAGACTGCTTCGCCAAGCACCTACGCTCCATCCGCCAGTAAAAGCAGGATCTCCTGGTCGCCACCCATTTCAATTCTACAAACCCCATTTCCAGAAAAATTGGGATTTTTTCCAAAATGCAATAAAAACAAAAATCTGTGATATGTTAATTCACGTGAACCTTTATTTAACTGACAAAAGTACAAAGAAAAGATTTTCAATACTTTTACTGACCAACTTAATTGTATTTTGTAAATATACACAAATTTAGAATTTGATGGCTGCAACACACTCAACAAAAGTTGGGACAGAGTTAAAATAAGATTGAAAAGTGCACAGAATATTCAAGTAACACCGGTTTGGAAGACTCCACATTAAGCAGGCTAATTGGTAGCAGGTAAGGTATCATGACTGGGTATAAAAGTAGCGTCCATCAAAGGCTCAGTCTTTGCAAGCAAGGATGGGTCATGGCTCACCCCTTTGTGCCAAAATTCCTGAGGGAATTGTTAGTCAGTTCAAAAGAAACATTTCCCAACGCAAGATTGCAGAGAATTTAGGTCTTTCAACATCTACAGTACATAATATTGTGAAAAGATTCAGAGAATTCAAAGACATCTCAGTGCGTAAAGGGCAAGGTTGGAAACCACTGTTGAATGCTCGTGATCTTCGAGCCCTCAGGCGGCACTGCCTAAGAAACCGTCATGTTACTATGATAACTATAACCACCTGGGCTCGGGAGTACTTCGGAAAACCATTGTCACTTAACACAGTCTATTGCTACATCCAGAAATGCAACTTGAAACTGTATTACGCAAGGAGGAAGCCATACATCAACTCTATGCAGAAACGCCAGCGAGTTCTCTGGGCCTGAGCTCATCTCAGATGGACCGAAAGATTGTGGAACTGTGTGCTGTGGTCAGATGAGCCCACATTTCAGCTAGTTTTCAGAAAAAACAGGTGTCGAGTTCTCCGTGCCAAAGATGAAAATGACCATCCTGATTGTTATCAGCGAAAGGTGCAAAAGCCAGCATCTGTGATGGTATGGGGGTGCATCAGTGCCCACGGCATGGGTGAGTTGCATGTATGTGAAGGTACCATTGACTCTGAGGCATATATTAGGATTTTAGAGAGACATATGTTGCCATCAAGGCGACGTCTCTTCCCGGGACGTCCATGCTTATTTCAGCGGGACGATGCCAGACCACATTCTGCACGGGGTACAACAGCGTGGCTTTGTAGACACAGAGTGCGTGTGCTTGACTGGCCTACTGCCAGTCCAGATCTATCTCCTATTGAAAATGTATGGCGCATCATGAAGAGGAGAATCAGACAACAGAGACCATGGACTGTTGAGCAGCTAAAGTCTTATATCAAGCAAGAATGGACAAAATTTCCAATTGCAAATCTACTACAATTAGTATCAGTTCCAAAAGTGTTACTAAAAGGAAAGGTGATGTAACACAATGGTAAACATGCCTCTGTCCCAACTTTTGTTGAGTGTGTTGCAGCCATCAAATTCTAAATTTGTGTATATTTACAAAATACAATTAAGTTGGTCAGTAAAACGACTGAAAATCTTTTCTTTGTACTTTTGTCAGTTAAATAAAGGTTCACGTGAATTAACATATCACAGATTTCTGTTTTTATTGCATTTTGGAAAATATCCCAACTTTTCTGGAAATGGGGTTTGTACTTCCCATCCCCATTCGAACATGTCAGTCCACTGGCCTCCTCTACACACAGGTTGGAGGAGCAACACGTCTGGGTAGCCTCCAACCTGATGGTATGAACATCGATTTCCCTAAGTTCTGGTAATTGCTCCTTCCCCTTCACCATTCCCATTTGTATTTCCCTCTCTCACCTTATCTCCTTACCTGTCCATCACTTCCCTCTGGTGATCCTCCCCCTTCCCTTTCTTCCACGGTCTTCTACCCTCTCCTATCAGATTCCCACTCCTCCAGCCCTTTATCTCTTTCACCAATCAACTTCCCAGTTTACTTCACCCTCCCCCCTCTCTCCCGGTCTCACCTCACCTATCACCTACCACCTCACCTTACCTACCACCTTGAACTTCTTCCTCCCCTCCTCCCCACCTTCTTACTCTGACTCTTTCTTCCCAAACCCGATGAAGAGCCTCAGCCCAAAACGTCAAAGGTTTACTCTTTTCCCTAGATGCTGCCTGGCCTGCTGAGTTCCTCCAGCACTTTTTGTGCGATGCATTTCACTGCCTGCTTCAATGCACATGCGGTAAGTAAATCTGAATCTGAAACCTTTGGACTTAAATTTTGATCAGTCAATTGCTCCTGAGATTCGTGAACATATCACTTTTGTGTTCATGTAGTGGAAGGCAGCACGTCCAGTGCTGTATTTTAACCCATGTGAATGCGGCCCAGCGGCATTTATTCATTTATTTAGGGATACAGCGCAGATACAGTGGGATACAGTGGGGTGTGTCAGGAATGGACAGGAGGAGGAGTATAGGAAACTGATACAGGACTTTGTGATATGGTGCAACTCAAACTACCTGCGTCTCAATATCACCAAGACCAAGGAGATGGTGGTGGACTTTAGGAGATCTAGGCCTCATATGGAGCCAGTGATCATTAATGGAGAATGTGTGGAGCAGGTTAAGACCTACAAGTATCTGGGAGTACAGTTAGACGAGAAGCTAGACTGGACTGCCAACACAGATGCCTTGTGCAGGAAGGCACAGAGTCGACTGTACTTCCTTAGAAGGTTGGCGTCATTCAATGTCTGTAGTGAGATGCTGAAGATGTTCTATAGGTCAGTTGTGGAGAGCGCCCTCTTCTTTGTGGTGGCGAGTTGGGGAGGAAGCATTAAGAAGAGGGACGCCTCACGTCTTAATAAGCTGGTAAGGAAGGCGGGCTCTGTCGTGGGCAAAGTACTGGAGAGTTTAACATCGGTAGCTGAGCGAAGGGCGCTGAGTAGGCTACGGTCAATTATGGAAAACTCTGAACATCCTCTACATAGCACCATCCAGAGACAGAGAAGCAGTTTCAGCGACAGGTTACTGTCGATGCAATGCTCCTCAGACAGGATGAAGAGGTCAATACTCCCCAATGCCATTAGGCTTTACAATTCAACCGCCAGGACTTAAGAACTTTTTAAAAGCTATTATTAATGCTTTTTGAGATAGTGATTTAGATGCATATCATATTTTTTACTGAGTTAAGTATTGTATGTAATTAGTTTTGCTACAACAAGTGTATGGGACATTGGAAAAAAGTTGAATTTCCCCATGGGGATGAATAAAGTATCTATCTATCTATCTATCTATCTAACCGGCACTTTTGGCCCAACGAGTCACACCGCCCAGCAACCCACCTATCTAGCACTAGCCTAATCACAGGACTATTACAGTAACCAATTAACTTACCAACCAGTACATCTTTGGACTGTGGGAGCAAACATACATAGTCATGAGAAAGTACAAACCCCTTACAGATGGCACTGAAACTGAATTCCCAGCTCCAGAATGCCCTGTAATAGCGTTGCGTTAACCGTTACACTACCGTGGCGCCCAAGCGAAGGCACTTTGTTATGATCTGAGCCCAGACACTGACCCTCTGGTGTCAGAAGGGAACACAACTCCTATCAAAAAGACTATCAAAAAAATAAACCTTAGCGTGCAAAAGTGACCTTCAATTCAATTTAGTGTTACAAGGATCAACTATAGTCGCAAGTACATTTACATTTATCAGGCATTTGCTGTAGTGTTGTTGGCATGACATACAATGATAACATTCAATAATGATAAGGAATAAATAATGATAGAAATTATAAAGATAGAGGTTAAAAAGTACAAATATGGAAAAAAATGAATAAAAGCATAAATATCAGAATGTATTTACAATGTGGTTTAAATTGTTTACAGTGCAGTGCAATAATGGGGATAACAGATAGAGGGGGTGGGGGTTAACTAGAATGGTTGATCAGATAAACTGCCTGGGGGGGGGGGGGGGGGGGGGGGGAGAAGAAACTTTTAAGATGGCGTGAAGTTTTTGTGTTAATAGTTCTATCACACTTTCCAGAAGGGAGCTCCTGGGAAAGGTAATTTGCAGAGTCTTTCCAGTGTCCAGTGTCTTTCCAGCCCGATTCTTTGACCTGGACGTGTACAAGTCCTGTGGTGATGGTAGAATGCAGCCAATGTCATTTTCTGCTGACCTGACAGTTCACTGTAGTTTGTGTAAATTGAGATACAATGCTGCACCAAACCAGAGAGTAACGGCCAACGAGAGGATGCTCTCTATGATGGCCGTATAGCATTGCAACAGTATGTTCTGGGGAAGATGGAATTTTATCAACTGCGCATCCTCTGCAGAGCCTTTTTGTTAATGAAGGAGATATGCTTCTCCTACATGAGGTCTTGTGAAATAATGATGCGCAGGAAACAGCATTAAACATAGAGTTGTTGATAATGAGAAAAACTACTGGATCTCACAGGAAAGTACGTTCATTTTGGTGGAGGTGCCAAACGAAAGAATCTTTTAGGAGGTTACAATCCTCACAGAGAGTAAGTAAGTTTCCTGCATGATGTTGTGTGCCTTTGGAAGCCATTATGGGCTTCAGTTATGTACAGCAGCTGCCAGCAACTTTACAGCAAACCAAGAATAGTGCAGTGTAGCAAACAAAGAACAGCTGATGACAACTTAAGTCTCCAAGGTGACATTTGCTTTAGGTGAAAACAAATAAATGGTCACCGACTACCAGAAAAGTTACACTCCACTCATAACGGAAATATAAAAGGCCTGCGGGTAAAAAAAGAACCAACTGCTTGATGGCTTGTGGAGCTCCTTGATTACTGAGGATATCAAAGGTTACATGGAGAAGGCAAGAGAATGGGGTTGAGGGGGATGGTAAACCAGCCATGATGGCCTGCTGAAAACCTGAGGGCCAAATGGCCTATTTCTGCTCCTATGTCCCATTGTCTTCTGGCCCACAACAGCGACTGCTTATTCCCCTCCAACGGGCTGTGTGTGCTGCACTAATTTTTTTTTGACTCTCCCTTTAGCAAAACCAATCCCGTACTAAATTAAGTGTAAATTCTGAACTCCATAATTATTTGGCATAATTCATTGATACATCTATGACTGAGTCATGACTGGCATTCAAACTTCAGGAAGCTGAATCAGAGCTTGCAATCTCACCAGGCTTTAATACATTCAATTTTAAGAAGCAAAGTCAAATAAAAATAAACTCTCTTCTTTTTGTGAATATAAGCATTATAGGGTTGTTGCTTGTAAGCCAACTATGGCTGGCTTAAAGCCAAGAGAGTGGATGCTTAGCAGATTCAGTCAGAATCAAGGTTCAAAGTACATTTATTTCTAAGTATGTATACCATATACAACCTTGAGATTCATCGCCTTGCAGGCAGCCACAAAACAAAGAAACAATAGAACCCATTTTAAAAAAAGGCTGTTAAATACACAGTGTGGAAAAAAAAAATAACAGATTTGGACCGGTGTTTAAAATCGGCCAAACAATGGGTTGTTCTTCATTCTTGGACCCAGGCTTCAATACACTCTTGGGCCCGGGCCGCGCAGCCTTGATTTGTCCCGTACCTGGCCTTCCCAGTCTGACCCAGCACAAATCAGTCAAGCACCCGCTCGTTCCTCTCTCACAGGCCCACCACCTCGACTGTGCCCTGCCTCGGCTTGGACCTGCAGCCGTGCATCGGTACAAAGTCTGCTCCAGCCATGGGCAAATGTTGGCTCATTCCTCACAGTCAGGCCTGGGCCCCAGTCTGTACACACCATGCTACAACCGTCCTGCACCTCTGAGACTTCAGTTCATGCTGCAAAAATGCCAGATTGTACTGGCAGCTTGAAAGCTCAACTCCAAAAGGGGAGCTACAGGCTATCGATTGCAGTGATCTTTTTCTGGAAAAGGTGCGATTAACGGTTAGTAGTTTTGTTTACTGCCAGTAAGGCGTCGCTGTATAAAGTAAATGAGTCGTGCAAAAAGAGAGCAAAAATAGTGGGATGATGTTCATGGGTTCATTGTCCATTCATAAATCTGAAGGCAGACGGGAAGAAGCTGTTCCTAAATCATTGAGTGTGTGTCTTCAGGCTCCTGTACCTCCTCCCTGATGCTGGCAATGAGAAGAGGGCATGTCCTTAGTGGTGGGGTTCCTTAAAGATAGATGCTGCCTTTTTTTTTTGAGGCATTACCCTATTGAAGATGTCCTTGATAGTGGGGAAGCTAGTGCCTGTAATGGAGCTGGCTGAATTTACCCACGCGCTAACAGGAAGGACGTACAAGCCTCTTACAGACAGCTCCGGAATTGAACTCTGAACTCTGAAGCTCCGAGCTGTGATGGTGTTGCGCTAACTACTATAGCGCCCCATGTAGGCATCAGTAGGCATTGCAGAGCAGTCGCATAATAAAAGATCTGGCTACACATCAACACTAGTCTTTAAATCTTTCAGTAACTAATTTTATTTTAAACAAACTACTGTACCAAATAAGTACCCGGAACTATAAAAGAGTTGACTGGAATGGTTTCAGGACTATATAAAAATCTTAAATATACCAGATTTTTCAAGCCCAAGGTTAAGTTTCCTCTATAAACTTCCAGATTTATTAAATCAGCCTTAATCCACTGATTATTACTTTCTGTCATTACCAATTTATCACTCAGGTAATTACACCATGTCCCTTTCTACACCTCCTGTAACGGCAGCTAGTTCTCCAGCTGTGAAGACAGACCACAAGTACAATACTTGTGCTCAACAGCGATTCAGGCTAGAGTGACCACACAAAAAAACCTTGTAAAATGGATCAAGATGAGTCACTGAAATGCTTTCCCATACCTCATTATATTGAGCACTTCCCTGAAAGTGTGTGAAGAGTGAGACGGCCGGTAATTAGGAAGAGAATCTTCAGCCCACAGCAGCACTGAAAGATTTTGGTGCAGAGCAAAAGGTTAGCGAGCTCAAAGGCAGGCGGGTTTGAAAAGACACTTTGAAAGGTTCCAAAAATAGACTTGCACATTCTGTACAGAAAAATGTTTCGGCAACTTGATTTTGCTCTTTTGCTCAAAATTAGCCAGATGCTTCTTTAAAATAACCTTGTACTGGAGAGAGAGAGTCATCAACACACATTGCACAGTTAGGATTTTGTTAATGAGTTCTATAAATAGGAAAATCTAAAACTTGAAAGCAATTGTTTTTAAATAGGCAATACTACAGTTAATTAAGGCCTAAAACAATACATCTGTATTTAACTTCAAGGATAATTGCGTCTGCATGTTGCAGGTTAACAAGGCAAATTATAGCCGCTGCAATGTGCAAATTAAGGTCATCAACCAGATTCAAGATTCAAGAATGTTTCATGTGATTTCTAGTATACAAGTGTAAAGGAGAATGAAATAATTCTTACTCGGGATCCGATGCAGCACAAAAAACACATAGTAAGATAAAAGAACACATTTGTAAAAGGCTAAATAAATATATATAAGATAGTTTTTTTTTATATACACACACACACACACACACACACGAGTCATTTATGTCGATAAAGTGATGCTAGGCACAGCAGTGTCTGTACACAAGGTCATTCTGACAGGAAATTATTAAGTAGTGGTGGTTGTGGTGGGGGGGCGTGTAGGAGTGGAAGAGGATATACGATACCTGCCGAATATCTGGCCTGAACAAGTTGTTGGAACTCCGGGTGGGGGTTGACAACCTCTGGGTCACTACAGTCACCTGCTCCTCACTGTTCTTCATGGTGAAGATGCTCAGCAGAACCACTCAGTCACGAGGTAGCTTTGCTTCGTCGACGTCCACAGCAAGCACTAATCTCAGGTTAGCTCAGCCAGGTTCCGGGTCTGTGCTACGTACCACCATTTCCTCCTAGAAACAACGAGTTAAACAAATTTTAAATTTTGAAGAGTTCAAAACTCTTACAAACACAAGAGATTCTGCAGATGTTGGAAACCCAAAGCAACACACACACACACACACACACACACACACACACACACACACACACACACACACACACACACACACACACACACACACACACACACACACACACACACACACACACACACACACACACACACACACACACACACACACACACACACACACACACCCCCCCCCCCCCCCCAGTGCTGGAGGAACTCAGCAGGTCAGGCAGCTTCTATGGAAATGAATAAACAGTCGACGTTTCGTGCCCAGACCACTCTTCGGGACTGAGAGGAAAGTGGGGAGTTGCCTGAATTAGAAGGTGGGGGGAGGGGAAAGAAGTTAGCTGGAAAATGATAGTTGAAGCCAGATGGGTGGGAAAGGTCAAAGGCTGGAGAAGAAAGAATCTGATGAGAGAGGAGCGTGGACCATAGGAGAAAGGGAAGGAGGAGGGGACTCGGGGGGAAGTAATAGGCAGGTGAGAAGAAGTAAAAGGTCAGAGTAGGGAACAAAGGAATTTTGTTCACTGGAAGGAGAAATTGATATTCATGCCATCAGGCTGGAGGCTATCCAGACAGAATACAAGGTGTTGCTCCTCCAACCTGAAGGTGGCCTCATCTTGGCACAAGAGGCGGCCATGAGTCGACACACTGGAATGAGAACTGGAATTAAAATGTAGGGCCACCAGGAAGTTACCTTTATGGCAGATGTTGCTGAGGTGCCCAATGAAGTGGTTCCCTCCCCAATTTAAGACGGGTCTCACAAATGTAGAGAAGGCCGAATCGGGAGCACCAGACACAACAGATGACCCCAGCAGATTTGCAGGTGAAGTGTTCCCTTACCTGGAAGGACCATTTGGGGCCCTGAATTGAGGCGAGGGAGGAAGTGTATGGGCAGGTGTCGCACTTGGGCGACTTACAACGATGGGTGCCTGGAGAGAGAAGAGTGGGGAGGGATGAGTGGGCAAGGGAATCGCGGAGGAAGTGATCCCAGTGGAAAGCAGGGGAGGGGGGAGGTAAAGACAAGCTTAGTGGTAGAGTCCCTTTGGAGATGGCGGAAGCTACGGGGGATAATGTGTTGATAATTCGGCCTCACTAATGTCTTATGCAACTCCAATACTTCTAAATTCAGTAACAGTTACTACCCCTCAACCATCAGGCTCTTGAACCAGCAGGAATAACTTCACTCGCCCCATCACTGAACCGCTCCCATAACCTATGAACTCACTTTCAAGGACTCTTCCTCTCATGTTCTCGATACTAATTGCTTATTTATTTATTATTATTATTTCTTTTTGCGTTTGCCGAGTGTGCTGTCTTTTGCACACTGGTGGTTTGCCCTATTGGCGCGGCTTCTATTATGGATTTATTGAGTACACCCACAAGAATATGAACTTCAGGGTCATATATGGTCACATATTGTACTTTGAAATACCACAATTTATACAAATTGCCCATCCTTAACTCCCCTGAGGAAGTTCTGGTGAACTGTCTCTTTGAACTGTTAGAATCTTGTGACATGGGTAATAGCTGCAGTGCTGTTTGGAGGGTGGGGGGGGGGGGGTGTTATTCAGGATGTTGACAGAATAGCAATATATTTCCAAATGAAGGGCAAAGACTGCTTGGGTCCATGGGTGCTGGTGAGGACAGGAGCTTAAGAACACATGTTGTGCATCCTGTGATTGCAGTGGGAGAGTGTCAGGGGTCGAGGATGGATTGGGAGTGACGAGGGGACCAGGGAGTCATAGAGAGTGTTATCCTTATGAGGTGGGTAGGAAAGAGGTGGCTAGTGGTGAGATTCCTTCAGGGCCATGGGAGGTATCTGAGATAATGTTCTGGATGTGGAATCTGGTAGGCTGAATGGCAGCTAAATGAATTCTATCTTGATTGCAAATGTCACTCCACTCTTTAAGAAGGGAGGAAGGCAAAAGGAAGGAAATCATAGGCCAGTTAGCCCAACTTCAATGGTTGGGAAAGTGTTGGAGGTTTAAAGATGAGGTTTCAGGGTACTTGGAAACTAATGATAAAATAAGTCAAAGTCAGCATGATTTCTGAAAACAGAAATCTTGCCTGATAAATCTGTTAAGAGTTCTTTAAGGGAGTAACAAGCAGAGTGGACAATGGAGAGGCAGTGGATGTCATTTACTTGGATTTCCAGAAGGCATTTGATAAGATGCCACACACGGCTGCTTAACAAGATAAAATCCTATGGCATTACAGGAAAGATACTGGAATGGATAGAGGAATGGCTGACAGGGAGGAGGCAGTGAGTGGGAATAAAGGGGGCCTTTTCTGGTTGGCTGCCGGTGACTAGTGGTGTTCCTCAGGGGTCAGCATAGGGGCCACTACTTTTCACATTGTTTGTCAATGATTTGGATCATGGATTTGATGGTTTTGTAGCAAAGTTTGTGGATGATACGAAGACAGGTGGAGGGGTAGGTAGTGCTGAGGAAGCAATCCAATTGCAGCTGGATTTAAATAAATTGGAAGAATGGACAAAAAAGTGGCAGGTGGAATACAGTGTTGATAATGCATGATAATGCATTTTGTTAAAAGGAACAATAGTGCAGATGATTATCTAAATGGTGAGAAGGTTTAAACATCAGAGGTGCAGAGGGACTCATGAAAGACTCCCGGGTTGAGTCTGTGGTAAAGAAGACAAATGCCAAGTCAGCATTTATTTCAAGGGGTATATGATATAAAAGCAAGGAGATAATCCTGAGGCTTCATAAGACACTAGTCAGGCTGCACTTGGAGTATTGTTAACAGTTTTGGGCCCCATATCTCAGAAAGGATTTGTTGTCATCGGAGAGGGTCCAGAGGGGATTCACAAGGATGATTTTGGGAATGATGGCATTAACATATGAGGAGCTTTCAGCAGCTCTGCGCCTGTACTCACTGGAGTTTAGAAGATGTGGGAGGAACTCATTGAAACCTACTGAATGTTGAAAGGACTAGATAGGGTGGATGTGGAGAGGATGTTTCCTATGGTGGGGGTGTCCAGAACAAGAGGGCACAGCCTCAAAACTGCAGAAACCTTTTGGAACAGAGGGAAGGAGGAACTCTTTTTAGCCAGAGAGTAGTGAATCTGTGGAATGCTCTGCCACAGACTGTGGTGGAGGCCAAGTCCGTGGGTGTACTTAAAGCAGAAGTTGATAATTTCCTAATTGGTCAGGGCATCAAAGGATATGGCGAGAAGGCAGGTGTATGGGGTTGAGTGGGATCCGGGATCAGCCATGATGGAATGGCAGAGCAAACTCAATGGACTGAACGGCCTAATTCTGCTGGTATGCCTTATGGTCTGATAGTCTAATCTGAAACTTTCCTCTTTAGCATGTCTATGAAGAAAGGTTGAGCAAGCTAGGACTTTACACATTGGAGTGAATCAGGGTGACAGATGATTTCATAGAGCTGTACAAGATGATAAGAGGCTTAGATAGAGTGAAAAGCTTTTTCCCCGGGTGGAGTAATGACTAACATTAGATGGCATAAATGTAAGGTGATTGGAGGAAAGTGTAGGTGGGGGCGGGGGGATGTCAGAGTTAAGTTTTGTTTTTACACAGGAAGTGGTGGATGCATGCATGAAATGTCCCGATGGTGGTTGAGGCAGATTAATCAGGGAGGGATATTTAAGAGACTCATAGATGAAAGAAAAATGGAGGGCTATGTAGAAGGGAAGTGTTGGATTGAGGCCAGCACAACATGGTGGGCCAAAGGGCCTACACCATTCTGTGTTCTATAATTCCTTTCCTCACTACAGGTGCCTTTCAAACCATTGATTTCCTCCAGTGGTCTGTCTGAGTGCATGGATATGTGCACTCACCCAAATCCCAGAGCAGACATCCATTGGAAATTAGCAATGGCATTGCTGTACATCCCAACAGGGGCGCGCACACATGGCTCAACACAAAGCACCTGAATTATTCAAGATGCCCCTCATTGTTTTCAATACGCACACCAAAACTGTTATTTCCTGACAATGAAACATTAACATTGATTCTAGTGTCTGAAGATTTACTACACATCTGGGAACGCTTGAGAAATATAACCTCCACCTCATCAGCTACGTTCAGGATAGTCAGACGACCGAAAAAGATTCAGGGTATCTTTCAGCATGCCCACAAGTTAGAGTCATAAAAAACTACAGCTCAGAAACAGTCCCTTCAGCCTATCCATTCGTGGAGATCCATTTAAACTGCCTAGTCCTATTGACCTGCACCCTGGCCATAGCCCTCCATACCCCTCCTATCCATGTACCTATCACACATGCACACATGTACACCCTGTCTGAATATCCTGGCGTCCTCCTCCCAACCCACACTTGTCACTTTTCATCTTTTATTGCTGCTGAATCACATATTTATATGACCGTTTTATTACAACAGTGTCAGTAACAATATACTATCTTACATAAACATGCTCCTCACACTTTATGCCAACCTGTCAAACTTCAGGCCAAGACTCTCAAGGGCTTGTGCTAATTTTATTTTGTGACTGTATCGTATTGTGCTGGATCGTAACCATATGTACTCTGTGTGACTAGACGTACTGTGTTTTGCACCTTGGCCCCAGAGGGACGATGCTTCGTTTAGCTGTACAATAAACTTGAACTCGAATAAATCAGATAAGGCAACTCATGTGAACAGTAGACAGAAACAAGCTGCATAAAATATTGAATAGCATTATTTTAAACGGAATTAGTTTCTTCAGAACATATTTAAATGTTCAGAAATATACATTTATTTTTAAATTTGAAAACTATTACAATATATTCTGAATTACAGAATAGAAATTCAAGAAATGTATGGGTAATTACAGGAAAATGCCTTAATCATAGCATCTGCAGTGAAGTTAACTGCACCTAGATAGAAAGAGGAGTTGTAAAAGACACAATAGTGGGTGTGCTATGTTAGCGGTGGAATATGTGGCAACACTTGTGGGGTTGGCCTCATCACACCGCTGGGATTTTTTGGTTGCTAATGCAAAAGACACATTTCGCTGTATGCTTCAGCGTGCGTGTGATAAATAAAGGAATCTGACTGTGAATTAGAAAATCGGTGAACTTGCATAACTGAATGAAAGTGGCGGTCAATTAGGCAGTTAAGATTGCCCTTATCGTGGTTGGTGTTAGAAAATCAAGAATAAGCTGTGAAATAACTGAGTCACCATCAACCATGGATGTTACATCCCAGCTGTTTACGTGATACGGAAGCCAGGGTAGTACGATATGGAGAGCAAGCTGCTACCCACACAGCAGTCTCCCTCTCTCCATGCAGCCGATGAATCCAAAGTAACAGCAGAGACCGATACAGTTCGGCACCAGAGGCTACGCAGGAGTTGCCGGTCAGCGTTGAACTCAAAGTAGGACTGCCTTAGGGACTCAGTCTCTGGATTTTCCTTCCGGGTTTACATCCTAAGCCTTCCTCGTGACTGGGTACAACCACAGGGCAGCAGAGGTTTGAGATCAGCGTTCTCCTCCAGATGAGCTGCCAACCACGGTTGATGTGCCCCATCTGCCCAGAGCAAATAGTGTGCAATGTTTGCAATTGTATAAATCTTGATGACAGATGTAAATTGGAGAAGGAAATGTTCCAAAATACTGACTGTACTGCTGGCAGATGGAAAACTACCGCAAGGATAGAATATAGATTTGATATTAGCAGTTTCTATCAACAAAGTTATAGAAGAAATAACATTTTAGACAAAGTGCCACAAAAATATATCAAAAGTAGTAAGATCCAGAAATCAAGATATAGATAGAGGTACACAATCAATATCAAGAGATGTTACTTTTGGATAAATACTGACTGGAAAAAAAAAATCATAAAACAGTAATTTTGCATAATTCATTAAACAAAAAAATTGCACATTTATGTTCACTGTGGTAATATTGCAAGGTGGCCAAATGGACTTTCTAGATCTCAGTGATCATCTATATTTAACAGGACATTATCTTCATGCTTTTAATCTTCAGCCTGCAGTCTAGAGGCTAGATGCCTGTCCTGGAGTTGAAGAATTGTCTGTGTGTGTGGGATGTTTTAAAAAAATTATTCATTTATGGGACGTGGGCATCGCCGGCTATGCCAGCATTTGTTGCCCTTGAGAAGGTGGTGATGAGCTGCCTTCTTGAACCGCTGCAGTCCCTGAGGTGTAAGTACACCCATGGTGCTGTTAAGGGAGGGAATTCCATGATTTTGACCCACCAACAAGGAAGGAACAGCGATATGTTTCCAAGTCAGGATGGTGAGTGACTTGGAGGGGGATTTTCAAGTGGTGATGTTCCCAGGTATCTGCTGTTCTAGTTCTCCTAGGTGGTAGTGGTCGTGGGTCTGGAAGGTACTGCCTGAGGAACTTTGGTGTGCTGTTGCACTGCACCTTGCAGATAGTACACACTGCTGCAACTGTTCGTTGATGGTGGAGGGACTGGATGCTTGTGGAAGGGACCAGTCAAGGGGGCTGCCTTGTACTGGATGTTGATGGAGCTGCACTCATCCAGGCGAGTGCTGAGTATTCCACTACACTCCTGGGTGGGTGTGAGGGAGGAAAGGGACTTGTTTTGCTGTTGTTGTTCTGTTGCTTGTTGGGTTCTGTGTTGCTCTGACGAACATTGTGGGAATGCTATTTCAGTGCGACAATTGCGGGCTGCCCCCAGCACATCCCCAGGTTCAAATTGTTCCAATGGTTCCGTTTATTGTCAGAGGATGTACACGTGTACAACCTGAGATACTCGTCTTCCCAGACATTGATGAAAAAGCAGAACAACCCCAAGAGAATGAATGACAGAAAAACGTTTGAATCCCAAAGCCCCCACTCCTCCCTCCCCTGTACAAGCAGTGGCAACACTAACAACACATTTCACTGAATGTTTCGATGAACAAGTGATAAATAAATCCGAATCTGAATGTAATTCATCTGTTTCATCATTCACAGCTTTAGATTAGTTTCAGATTTTACCTAATCACGACGGCCAATGTATCAGAACTTCTCCTCGTTACCTCAGGGTTTTCCTCACATGCAAATCTATAATTTATTGTCACTGATTGCATAACTATGCAGGATACACATGCAAACAGGGATCATTGTGCCTCCAGCTGTCCAACTCTAAACAATATAAACTTCCCAGAAATTTCCGTGCTTTTGCTTAAGGGCAAGAGGAATCTGTGTTAAGTTAATAAAAGCTGAGAGAGATTTAGGTAAGAGCTTGTTAATATATGAAGAGCTTCTTTATCAAAAGCATTAGCACTTCCACATATAACAGTATTGATAAATCTATTGGCTAGAAAATTCTTAATACATAAAACATTATAAGGACAAGCATTACAAGTGCAGTAACTAACAGTGCCACAAACCACATGCTAACCAATCTTCTGAGGAAAGAATACTGATCCACAACATCAATTCCACTTCTCTCTCTGATGCTGCCTAGCGCATTGACCATCTCCAGCGAATTAGTGAGTTACAAAACTACACATGCTCTACTCTTCAAGGTCTTATCACATATAGACATTCCACAGAAAACGAGATTGCTAACCTCTCAAGAAGCAGAGATAAAAATATAAAGTACTCAACTAAACTAGGTGGTAATGTGTGCTGTGAGGAAGATGCAGCGAGGTTTCAGGGAGGGGGGATATATAGAGGCAGAGTGAGAGGGCAAACACATGATGAAAATATGAAAAAAATACGAGTTCATCCATTCTGGTAGAAGGAAAACAGGAGGTCAGAATATTTTTTTTAAATGGTCAGAGATCGAAAGTTGAAACTTCTGGTATTTTGGTATTTGGTATAAATACTTGGTTTTTAAACTTTTCTTTATCGCTCCTTGAGTCAGGAGGCCAGATTTGTATGCAGTAGATGCATCTACATCTCCTTCTAACTGCTTGCTAGCTTTTCACATTAATTTTCAGTAATTAATCCTATTCAACAACGGAATATTTACTGGGCTTGACAGGATAGATCCAGGGATGACAATTCCCCTGGCTGGTTTGTCTAGAGCAGGCCCGTGTCTCAAATTAAGAGGTTGGTTATTTAGGTCGCAGGTTAAGAGTAAACTAACGGTTTATACTTCACTAACAGTATCTTTTAAAATTTATTTAGAGATGCCGCACAGTAACAGACCATTCTGGCCCACCCAATTACACCCACGTGACCAATTAACCTACTAACCCATACGTCCTTTGAATGTAGGAAGACACCTGAGCACCCAGAGGAAACCTACGCGGTCACAGGGAGAACATACAAACTCCTTACAGGCAGTGGAGGAACAGAACCTGCTTCAATTGCATTGTGCTAACTGCTCCGCTCCCATGCTACACACATTATGGTTAGGTTCTGACTGTCCCTGAACCACTGTACTCTTCAGAACAATTTAAATTCACAGTACAATTCCAGAGATCCAGTGCTCTTGAAGTTGAGTAATGCTGGACTGGATTTTCCAGGCAGTTAATACTTGCATTAATTCTCCTACAGACTTTTAATATGCTTTGATACTTAAACTGGAATATTGTAAACAGTTTTCAAAGATACAAAATAAATTTATTATCAAAATATGTGTGCAGCATACAGTCCTAATATTCTGCTTCTCACAGACAGCCGTGAAACAAAGAAGCACCATGGACCCAGTCCGTTCACAGAAAACATTAACCACCAACGCACCTCCCCCCCCCCAATCGCACAAATGATAACAAAAGGAACAAAACGCATAATACAAAACTCAAACTCAAACAGCATATTTCAGATTGGGCCCCTAATCTAAGAACTGCTGTACTGGCATTGGAGAAGGTCCAGAGGAGATTCACGAGAATGATCCCATGAATGAAAGGAATAGCATGCGAGGAGCGTTTGACAGCATTGTGCCTGTACTCGTTGGAGAGGAATCTAATTGAAACCTAAGACATACTGAAAGTCCCAGTTAGAGTGGATGTGGAGAGGATGTCTCCTTTCGTGGTGGAGTCTAGAAGCAGAGAGCACAGCCTCAGAATTAAAGGACATCCTTTTAGAAGAGCGATGAGTATGAATTTCTGTAGCCAGAGGGTGGTGGATCTGTGGAATTCATTGCCACACACGGCTGTGCATGCTAAGTCATTGTGTATATTTAAAGCAGAGGTTGATAGGTACCTGATGTCAAAGGTGTCAAAGGTTACGGGCAGAAGGCAAGAGAATGGAGTTTAGAGGGATAATAAACCAGCCATGATGGAGTGGTCAAGCAGACTGAATGGGCCGAATGGCCTAGTTCTGTTCCTACGTCTTATAGTCTTTACAAGGCACTGTAATACAATTTATCTTGAAATGGACAAGTTTAAAAGGAGCACAGAACCATAGGGAAGGAAACATGGTAATTATCAGCTAATTAGTCAGAAGCTGAATCATTTGGATTTCCGG
Organism: Hemitrygon akajei; assembly: GCF_048418815.1. Taxonomy (NCBI): domain Eukaryota; kingdom Metazoa; phylum Chordata; class Chondrichthyes; order Myliobatiformes; family Dasyatidae; genus Hemitrygon; species Hemitrygon akajei. The sequence goes on from NC_133143.1 coordinate 59,797,604, forward strand.
TCAGATAAAGGATCACTGAATTTTACTGTACCTTGTTTGTAATTTCCACAAGTCATTTCACAGAACTTAAAAACATCCAACATACCAAATCCACAATGCAGAAAGAATTAGTAGGCTCGATGAAACGTCACCATCCACAGTCAAATCACCCATCTAGCATATTCATTCAGCGCTGTCCCTCATTACCGGGTTTATTCAACATAATTTCATAATTTGACCAAACTCTCGAGTAGAGTGCTGTGGTTAATACACAAATTTATTTCAGGGAGGCGTCATGGTTGAGAGGAAGAATTTACTGACTGAAAGATCCAACACCCATGAGGAAGTCACAGTAACAGCCACATACTCAATGTCAGCAAGAGCAAAGAACAGATTATGAACTTCAGCAAGGGGAAGTTGGGAGGACACACATGGGGAGGGGTGGGGTTTAGCTGTAGAGATGGTCAGCAGCGTCAATTTGCCAGGCGTCAACACCTCAAAGGATCTATCCTGGACCCAACACGTTGATGACGTTCATTGACGCTCAGTTACATCCATGTCGCCAGTTAAGCTACTAACCCATCTTTGGAATATGGCAAGAAACTGGAGTACGTGGAGGAAACCCAAGTGGTCGCAGGAAGAATGAATGAACATCTTAAAGGCGGCAGCAAAACTGAACCCGTGTCACTGGCGCTGTAACAGCTTTTCTCTAACTGCTACGCTGCTGTGTCACCCTCTAATACAAACCGAAAATCTGCAGGTACTGGAAATCCGAGTGACACGCACAAAATGCTGGAGGAACTCGGCAGGCCAGGCAGCATCTGTGGAAAAGAGTACAGTCGACGTTTCGGGCTGAGACCCTTCAACAGGACTGGAGAGAAAAAAAAGGTGAGGAATCTGAGTAAGAGAGCGGGGGCAGGGATGGAAGAAACATGCGATTGACAAGCCCCATCTGCCTGAAATAAATAATGTGCAATGTTTGCAAATGTATAAACAGAAGTAAACTGGGATGCTCCAAAATGCTGACTATACAGCTGGCAGATGGAAAACCACCACAAGGATAGAATATAGATTCTATATTAGCAGTTTCCTTTAACAAAGTTATAGTAGAAATAAAATTTTAGATTAACTGCCACAAAAATATATCAAAAGAAATAAGATTCAGAAATCAAGATGTACATACAGTTAAGCGATCTACCTCAAGTGATATTACTTTTGGATAAATATTGACTACAAAAACAAAAGTAATTTTGTATAATTCATTAAACAAAGAAAAATTGCACATCAATGTTCACTGTGGTAGTATTGCGAGGTGGGCAAATGTACTCTTCAGATCTCAGTGATTGTCTATACCTAACAGGACATTATCTTCGTGCTTTTAATCTTCAGTCTGCAGTCTCGAGGCTGGAGGCCTGTCCTGGAGTTGATGGGTTGTGCGTGGGTGGACGTGAGGGAGGAAGGGGACTCGCTTTGTTGTTGTTGTTGTTGTTGTTTTGTTGCTTGTCGGGTTCTGTGTTGTTCTGCCGAACGTTGTGGGCAAGCTATTCTGGTGCCAGAATAAATGCGACAACTCTGGGCTGCCCCCAGCGCATCCCCAGGTTTGAGTTGTTCAAATGGTTCCTTTTTATTGTCAGAGAACGTACACGTGTACAACCCGAAATACTTGTCTTCAGAGACGTCCATGGAAAAGTAGAACAACCCCAAAAGAGTGAACGACAAAAATCCCAAAGCCCCCACTCCGCCCTCCCCTTCTCAAGCAGCAGCAACACAAGCGACACATTTCACTGAATGTTTCGATGAACAAGTGATAAATAAATCTGAATCTGAATGTAATTCATCTACTTAATCATTCACTGTAGATGTATTTTAAGTACAGCTCACAGTACTGGAAAAATGCCAAGAAAAGATATGCAAGTAGTAGGCTCTGGAGAATACGCCTTGTTCTAGAAGGAAGTGGAGAGGAAAGGTCATCCTTTCAACTCTGTTGCAAACCTGCTTCCACGTGTGAAGACTCCCACTGTCTCCTGGTAGGTAAAATAAACTCACTTCAAAATCTAAGTGGAATCCTGCTTTTGATAATCTGGGTGTGGGGGGTGGTGGCAGCGGGGAGCATGGTGGGAGGGGGGGGGGAGGGTGTTGGCAGAGGCACGCACTGAATTTCTACAATTTGGCTCAACCATTTAACTCTTCCGCAGAGAGTGTCATCATTTAACAACAGAATCACAGCGTGCTTTGCCTCTAATTCATTCCACAAAAATTAATGCTGTAGTTGGCCAGTCCTAGCAGAGCCAGAATCAATGATGTTTAACGACCAATCTTTATAACTCATGCTTAAATCTGATTTAAACAGTGGTAGTAATCAATTAGTACAACATAATCGAAATAATATTGGCATATAATTTTTATATAAATAAAATAAAATTCCCTCCCCCATACTTGTTCTTCCATTCCCCACTCTGGCTTCTGACCTCTTCTCACCTGCCTATCACCTTCCCCTGGGTCCACTTGTCCTTCCCTTCCTCCTACGGTCCGTTCCCCTCTTCTACCAGATTTGGCCCTCTCCAACCCTTTTTCTTCCCCACCCACCTGGCTTCACCAAGCCTCCTTCCCCTCCCCCCACCTTTTCATTCTGGCATCTTCCCCCTTCCTTCGCAGTCCTGAAGAAGGGCCTCGGCCCGAAACCTCGAATGCCTGACCTGCTGAATCCCTCCAGTGTTCCCTGTGTTCCTTTGGATTTCAAGCATCTGCAGAATTTCTCGTGTTTGTAATAGACAAAAGATTGTTTTCCATTTTCAAATACCTATCAATGCAGAACGGATCTAGAGGTAGTGTAGTGGTCAGCTCGATGCTACGACAGCTCAGGGCATTGGAGTTTGGAGTTCAAATCTGGCAACAACTAAGTATATTCTCCCTGTGACTGTGTGGGTGCTCTGGTTTCCAATGACCTTCTGGTTAGTAGGCTCACTGGTTATTGTAAATTGTCCTGTAATCATGCCAGGGTTAAATGCAGTACCGTGCAGAAGTATTAGGCACACATATACATAGCTAGGGTGCCTTAGACTTTTGCACAGCACTGTAGTAATCTTATGTATTGTACTGTACTCCTGCCGCAAAAAAAAAACAAATTTCAAGACATATGAGTGATGTTAAACCTGATTCTTATCTGGGTCTCTACAGGGAGGGGAAGGGGGCAGGGAGAGGAGAATCAGGGTTAGGAAAGGAGAGGGGAGGGAGCAGGAAGCACCGAAGAGACGTTCTGTAATGATCGACAGTACAATTCTCCACGTTACCCAGAAAAGGTGTAATTGTTCTGAGATTCCAAACCGAGTAGCTGCCACCCAGAGAGTCTTTGGATGGTTTTTGTGGAGGAGATGCACCAAGAGGCTGGCATTCCACCCAGCTTACCAGGGAGGTCCACAGCTTTGGTGTGGAACCTTTTGTTCAGATTGTACGGAAAGGAATGACAAAAGTTAAACCACAAAATCTTATGACCTTAACTGCAGTGGGTTGACCTCACCTCAAGCACAGCAGTCTAGATTAGTAACAGTCTCCTTTGCCACTAGTGTTGAACCTTGGGCAGATGCACCCAGCCTCATCGGCCATGGACCCACACAATAAAGAGACATTATCTTCCCCAGAAGTTAGCATTCCCAATCAAATGGGCACCTGCAGTAAGGAGTGATGGAAAATGGCACGTCAATACAGAATGCTCGTTAATATTGTAACGGGCATCTTGACTCCAGGTTAGGAAATTCCTTTACCCAATCAAGGTATGCTTAACTCAGACTGAGAGCAGATATTGAAGGCACTGCACTTACTAGCTCTGATACTTCATCAAAACATATAGTGTAATACGTTAATAACCAATACACCCAAGGACGTGCTGAAGACAGCCCACAAATTTTGCCACACATTACAATGCCAATACAGCATCCCCACCATGTTCAATAAACAGTAAGATCCTCACTGTTTTGCTTCATGTCTTCTTTGTTTTCAGCCAGTAATGTCGTGTCATCAGCGTTACTGATGATTCTGCCACCAATTCTCACCCTCAATTTCCCTCATATAATATACTCCTGCCTCCCTGAAGATTTGTTCAGCGTATATTGAGAAATATACCTGACATAATCATTATATATACCTGAAATATAATCACTATGTACTAGCTATTTACTATACTATGTAATCACTATGTAATCACTTCTAGGTACTGAATATTACTATGTATTATTTTACTAGACACATTTTGCTATGTATTGTTTTAACTAGATACTTTGTACTCTCTTAGCTGCATACTGTGGCAATTACAGAACACTTGTTTAGCTAGCAGCACTATTAGCTGAAATGTACTCCATGTATTACACTCAGCCTTTGTTTAGTAAGAGATAACGGTGGCGGACAGGATGGTGCGAGCAGGAATGTAATGTGAGGGAGGTTGTCTGGAAAAATAACCTTGGCCAGGAATAGGGCCCCAATGCGAACTGGAGAGAAATACTGGTGGGGCACCGAGAACTAGGCAAGAGCGATTGATTAGTTAATGAATAGATGATATGCAACTAAAAATTGATTGGGTATGCTGATAAAACCGAACTGTAACTGAGATAAGAAATTACTATAAAGAATGCTGTACACCAGAGCTCGGTGGGCTTTCGGTGACAAGTTCATTGATTGCCTCAGCCTTTGTTTGCAAATAAAGGTTTAAACTTCTCGAAGAATTGTCTGCGTCTCCTGGTCATTTCAAGTAACCACGACAAAATTGGCGTCACGAACAGGATCGGAAAGGGACCCGCGAAAAAGATTCGGCGGGTTGAGGCCGCTTCCCGGTTCCTCGGGAGCACTCACAGAGCTAACAGAATTACGGGTGCACCCAGAAAAAAGGTAAGCGCTTTGTGCGACAATTTGGACTAAAATTCTGTTGGTTTTGGGGGTCTCGGGGACTCAGAGGTGTGTAGCAACTGCCGAAGGGTCTCTCCGATCCAAAGAATCTGGCAGAATTGGAGGTTTGACAGGAGGCTCAGAAGACTGATCGAGAACACTGCAGTGGGGGTAAATACAAATAAGGTAATAAGAAGTTGAGTAAAGAAAATTCCACGTAGTGTTGGTAAGTCCCTGTGGATACCGCTTCGTATGAAACGAAGGGCTGAATGGGTAGGGAGAGTGAAGAGAAACTTCTGTGAGTACTGCCCTAGGTTGAGGGCTGCTCGGACAGAACGGAATAGAAGGTAAGAAGAATTTGATAAATTGCTTGAATACTGGTAGAATAAACTGTAGGGCTAGGCGTGGAGATAGGATCAGGGAGGTATTTGAACTGTGAGATTTTTTTTTAAAGAAATAATACCTAAGAAGAAGAGAATAACATGGTGGAAGGAAAAGGAACAGCAGTAGACATACTGTGCAAGAAATTCCCGGTAAGTAGAGGTGAGATTATTGCAATTTCAGAGAAATGGGAAAAAGGAACCAAAAACCTGCACACGAAATGGCCAAAAGAAGGGACATTCGATGTAAGCTTGTGTGAAGAGATGGAAGCACTAATTAAAAATCATAAACCAAACGATAAGTCCAAGAAAAGGGAGGAAAGGAGAGAGCAGGAGATGGAAGTGTTGAAACTTTTTAGGATGGAGGGAGAGAGATTGAGAAAGACAGGCAGGATATTGATAATAAACGAAAAAGACAAAAGGGAACAGGAAAAACAGTCGGGTGGGGGAGAGGAAAAACCTAACAGAAACCCGGCTTCAGCTCCATACCCGGATCTGAAAGAAGTAGAAAGACCCCCTCCCTATCATGAGCAGGGAACACCCAAGCAGTGCCCCATGATATCAGGAACAGTAAGCCTGCAGGGGGAAGTAGAGGTCTGGGACCCTAAGGAGGAAAGAAGGAAATATGAGAGGGTGAGACAGGTGCTGAGGAACAAGATAGAGAGAGAAAAGATAAGGATGGAACAGGATAGAAGGGAGATGGAAAGAGAAGTGGAAAGGCTACAGCAGCTGAGAGAGAAGAGGGATTATGAGGAGTATCGGTTATACTGTAGAGACAGACAGACTAGAAGAGAACAGGAATCATCTAGACGGCAAGAACGGAGTGAGTTGAGAGGAAGTTGGAGGAAGGTAGGAGACAAGAGTTTGGAGGAAGCACGAGAGAGAACAGAGAGGCAGATATTGGAGATGGAAGAGGGGACTAGAGGATAGAAGGAGCAAGGGAGAAGGTATACCCCAAGGAGGTATGAGTGGCAGCCAGTAGAAATAGGGTCAGCAATAGATGAAGAACCAAGTGAGGAAGGAAGCTTGATTACATGGAACGGGGAGAAGGAAATGCTGCTATTGCTGGTAAAAGGATTAGGACAAGTACAGTATATCCCTTGGGGATCCCAGGACCTGGAAGGGCTGAAAAATACTCTGCCTAGTCTGCACGAGAGGGCAGGAAAGTGGATTAGAGCCTTCGAGGAGGAAACAACGGGATGATTGTTGGCTCTGGGAGATTTGAAGGCACTGCTGATAAGGTTGATGGGAACTTCCAAGCTAAAAGAACTGATGGAAATGGCTGGCTTACAGAATGTGGACAGCCCACAGACTGATGGGACCAATTTTGATTCAGTGAGGCAGAGGGTATGGCAGGCCCTCAGGAAGCTTTATCCACCCGGAGTGGACCCCAAAGTCTTAAAAGGGGGAACCACTGGGAGACACTGAAAACCCAGCAGCCTATGTAGAAAACCAGTTGAAAAGGTGGAGACTGGAGACTGAGCAAGAGGTGGAAAATAGCTTGTTTCTGAACTCACTGTTCCGACAAAGCATTCTGGATGCAATGCCTCCGCAAGTCAAATCTAAGTTGGAGGAAGTGGTTGGGCTGTTGTTGCTGACCCCACAAGCATTCAGCGATCATGTAGTCCATGCGGTGGAGAAATATCGGAGAGACAAATGAAAGCTGGATGAGCAGCAAGAAGAGATGCAGCGAAAGCTATTGCAAATGCAGCTCGAAGAACTGAAAAAGGAAAAAGAAAAAAGAAAAAAGATGCTGCCAGCCACCACCAGTGTGAGTACAGCCATTAAAGTGAATGAAGCAACACTAGATGGAGGAACCGGTCATTCTGTCAGTCAAGGGCCAGAAAACCCCATGCCAATAATGAATGTCTTCGGAGGAGCATTTCCACAGATGCCCTATTGGGGACAGAGTAGAGTTAAGCAACAGCCCAGACAGGACTGGAAGTTATGGGCAGACTGGTTAGAAAGCAGACTAGAGGGATGGGGTGCGTGGCTGACCAAAATGGCAATGACTGCAGGTATTGTGCTGATAAGTTGTGCATTTATTCTGTGCTGTTTTCTTCCATGTCTCAAGACTTTGGTAGTGCGTGTGACAGCAAAACAATTCCCGATGCTCCTGGAAATTGTTGAATCTGACCCCAGACAAGGAGAAAAACCGATGATGTACTGTTACAGTCTGCGCGATGCATCAGATGGACTGGAGGGTGTTAATGATGTGGACACCAGTCTGTAAAGGTGTCCGAGTCTTTTTCCCTGTTTCAGCTACGGAGGGACAGGTTTTTGTCTCAGCAGCCTAGGGTAACAGAGAGAGATCATTTTGAGCTCCGAGTACGGAAATTGTAGTTGACCCAAATTTGGGATTAAAATGCTGGACTTTATTTTGGCTTTGGTGCACGGCCTCTGAGTGTTCTCTTTCTGTGTGAGACCCTGTGGGTCTCAAAGGGAGGATTATATTGAGAAATATACCTGACATAATCATTATATATACCTGAAATATAATCACTATGTACTAGCTATTTACTATACTATGTAATCACTATGTAATCACTTCTAGGTACTGAATATTACTATGTATTATTTTACTAGACACATTTTGCTCTGTGTTGTTTTAACTAGATACTTTGTACTCTCTTAGCTGCATACTGTGGCAATTACAGAACACTTGTTTAGCTAGCAGCACTATTAGCTGAAATGTACTCCATGTATTACACTCAGCCTTTGTTTAGTAAGAGATAACGGTAGCGGACAGAATGGTGCGAGCAGGAATGTAATGTGAGGGAGGTTGTCTGGAAAAATAACCTTGGCCAGGAATAGGGCCCCAATGCGAACTGGAGAGAAATAATGGTGGGGCACCGAGAGCTAGGCAAGAGCGATTGATTAGTTAATGAATAGATGATATGCAATTAAAAATTGATTGGGTATGCTAATAAAACCGAAGAGTAACTGAGATAAGAAATTACTATAAAGAATGCTGTACACCGGAGCTCGGCGGGCTTTCGGTGACAAGTTCATTGATTGCCTCAGCCTTTGTTTGCAAATAAAGGTTTAAACTTCTCGAAGAATTGTCTGCGTCTCCTGGTCATTTCAAGTAAACACGACATGTACAAATTTAACAGGTGGGGAAGAGAAAACAGCCTTGTCGTACCCTTTTACAGATGCTGAATCGTTCTGCTCCTCCTTGCTCCGTTCAAACTGCTGCTTCTTGATTGATGTAAAGATTGCACATAAGGACAAGCAAATTTTCCAGTACAGCCATGTGCCCTAATGTGATACATAGCTTGTCATGATTGACGCAGGCGAAGGCCTTGCTGTAATCAATAAAGCACATTCAGATGTTCTTCTGGTAATCTTTTGTCTTGTCGAGAATCCACCTCACATCTGCACTGACGTCTCCTCTTCCCCTTCCTTCCCTGAAACTTGCTTGCACTTCAGGAAGCTCCCGTTCTAAATAAGGTTCAAATCTTTTCTGAATGATCTTTAGTAAAATCCTGCTGGTGAGAGGAATGAGGGCGACTGCATGATCATTTTCACACTCTGGCAGATCGCCTTTCTTCAATATTGGTACAAACGCAGATTTCCTCCATTCACTTGGCCATGACGTTGTCTTCCAGATCGGCTTGACAGAGCATCATCAGTATTACAACAAGCAGTGTCTGATTGCTGCAGTGTTTCAATCGGATTTCCATCAACAGCAGGAGCTTTATTCTTTGGTTGGACTTTTAATACCGCTTCAGCTTCTTCCTTCCTCACCGTCAGCTCCTGATGATACTCCTGCTCCAGTTGATCTTTCTGGTATAATGGCTCACAGTATTCCTTCAGGTACGTTGAGCATGGCGCCTTGTGCAACTTCCAGCATTCCCATGAAAGACTGGAATTTTCTCTTCAGTTCTCGTAGCTTTCTCATACATACTTAGATAATAAATATACTTTGAACTTTGGACAGGCCACCCCTGGGCCTCCAGTCTATGGCACTGGACTTTCAAACACTCAGACATCAAGCTTCCATTCTCCCTGGACTCTCACACCTGCAAACACTGGGCCTCCAGCCTCTGGCCTTACAACCATCGCCACGATCCGAAATACAACTAAATCAGAACAATGACGTTGACAGACTTCGCAGCTCGGCCCCATCTGGATCAACTTTTCAATGCCGCACATACACTATGCACCCCGTTGTGGCTTTCGGTTAGCAACGGTTGCCATTCCAGGTGGATTCATCCTCCAAAACAATTGTGCTGGTTGGCAGGTCTCCATTAATGTGGTTGTGTGCAGCCATATACCGAGAGGATATAAATGAATGCGGAGTACTGGTTTATAACGGTCCATAAACACAAGAGATTCTGCAAATGCTGGAAATCCAGAGTAACACACACAAAATTCTAGTTACAAAATGGACACTCTTTAAGAGTAAAAGCAAAAGGCAGTTGCCTATATGCAAAAATGATAACTTTGGTAACATGTTGAATGAATAATGCCAGTTCTCAGCTTTTTTACAAAATAAGCACATCAACGATCAACCGGCCATATATATTTACATGCATTAAGAATTTGCTGAGGTGTTTTGGCACGACATGCAACAAAAACAATATTCAACTATTATAAAGAGTAAAGAATTAGGTATAAAAATAAAGTTCAAAGCAGATTTACTACTAAAGTAAATATTCACCACCGTATGCAACCCTGGGGTTCATTTTCTTGCAGAAATACTCAATCCATAACAGAATATCAACTATAATAGAATCAATGAAAGACCATTTGTCCTGTTTTCAACCAGTGTGCAAAAGACAGCAAACTCTGCAATACAAAACAAAAGAAATAATAATAATAATAAGTAAATAAACAATAAATATCAAGAGCATGAGATGAAGAGTCCTTGAAAGTGAGTCCATAGGTTGTGGGAACATTTCAATAATAGAGTGAGTTGAGTGAAGTTATCCCCTCTGGTTCAAGAGCCTGATGATTGAGGGGTAGTTACTGTTCCTGAACCTGGTGGTGCGTCCTGTATCTTCTTCCTGAGAAGAGAGCATATCCTGGATGGAGGGGGTCCCTGATGATGGATGCTGCTTTCCTGCAGTCTGTGGAGATGTGCTCAATGGTAGGGAGGGCTTTACCCATAAAGGACTGGGCCATATCCACAACTTTTTGTAGGATTTTCCATTCAAGAGCATTTATGTCTCTATACCAGGCTCTGATGCAGCCAATACTCTCCACCACACACCTATAGAAGTTAGAGATTGAAGTACAAATATGGAATGAAATGTGGATAAATCTACACAGATTTATGTACATGCCACTTAAACAGACTGTTGAGAAAAGTAGACAGATATTCAGCTACTGAGAGAACATAAAACCTTTTGACACGCACAGGAGGTTAACAAATTGCATTCTATAGGAAATGTTGCCTAGACAGCTTTGCGGTTAACCACTTAGGGGTTCCACTTACAGTCGCTGTATGGAGCTGTAACGGAAAGGAGACTCGTGGAAATAATGTGAAAGAAGGAAAGGCAGAATTTTGATCAATATAAATAATAAGATACAAGTTTATTCGGACACAAGAGATTAGAAACGAATCGCAGATGACAAAATGTAAGCACACAGCAGAGTTGCCATTCTGCCCTCCCCCAGCAGATATAAAAGGTCTAGAAATTTTCATTATCCTTTCTCACATCTCATTACAAAACCAGAAGTTAAGCAACAAGTGCGAATCAAATTATACATACACTGCTCCCAAGCATGTGAAAATCTGAAGTTGCTGGAAATCTAAAGCAACCTACACAAAATATCAGAGGAGCTCAGCAGATTAGGCAACATCTTTGGAAAAGAGTCAACAGTCGACATTTTGGGTTGAGACCCTTCATCCGGACTGGAAAGAAAGATGCGAAGTCAGAGTCGGAAGGTGTGGGGAGAGGCGGAAGTAGGACAGGGTGATGGGTGATGGATGAAACCCGGAGAGGGAGATGCGGTGAGGCAAAGAGCTGGAAAGTTGACTGGTGACAGAGATAAAGGGCTGGAGAAGGGGCAATCTGATAGGAGAGGACAGGAGACCATGTGGAACAAAGAGGAGGAGGAACACCAAACGGAGATGACGGACAGGTGCCGAGATGAGAGAGGAAAACAGGAATGTGAATGGTGAAGGCAGGCAATTACTGGAAGTTTGAGAAATTGATATTCATGCCCGTTAGGTTGGAGGCTACCCAGATGGAATATAAGGTGTTGTTCCTCCAACCCTGGGTGTGGCCTCATTGCAGCAGTAGAGGAGCCCATGGACTAACATGTGGGAATGGGAATGGAAGGAGAATTGAAATGGGTAGCTACTGGGAGATCCCACTTTTTCTGGCGACGCTTGGCGAAGCGGTCTCCCAATTTATGTCAGGCCTCACCGATACACAGGAGGCCACACCGAGCACTGGATACAGTAGTTGACCCCAACAGACTCACAGGTTGAAGTGTCGCCTCACCTGGAAGGACTGTTTGGGGCCCTGAAGGGTAGTAAGAGTGGTAGTGTAGGGGCAGGTGTGGCACTTGTTCCACTTGCAAAGATAAGTACCCGGAGGGAGATCAGTGGGGAGGGACGAATGGACAAGGGAGTTGCGTAGGGATCTGATCCCTGTGGTAAGCGGAAAGTTGGGAAGTTGGGGAGGGAGGGGGGAAAGAGGGAAAGAGGTGCTTGGCTGTGGGATCTCACTGGAGATGACGGCAGTTACAGAGAATTGTGAGCTGGATGTGGAGGCTAGAGGGATGGTAGGTCCCACCCACAAACTTGCTTTGGGCCGATTGAGGCAACCGTCTACTGAGTGGAACCAGAACAACCAGTGTTGCCCTCTGTTTCCAAACACATTGACACTCTGCTGGATACTGGGCTCAGGAAAGGGATACTGAGGGTCTGGGTGGGAAAACGAAGACATTTGTCAGGATAGGAAGCTGGGATCAAGCAAATTACCATGCTGTCACTCCAAACAAAACAAAATATACTTTGTTTTTCTGGGCAGCACAGCAACAAGCATAATGCTATTACAGTTCCTCTGACCCAGGTTAAGTTCTCATCACCGTCTGTAGGGAGTCTATATGTTCTAGCCATGTTGACACAGTTTGCTCCGGGTACTCGGGTTTCCTCCCACTTTCCAAAGGTGTATGGGTAAGTAAGTTAATTGGTCACATGGGTATGATTGGGGGGTAGGAGCACATTGGGCCAGAAGGGCTTGTTACCGTGCTGCTTCTCCAAATAAACAAGTCAGGAGAGATCCCCCTAAAACAGGGGCCCTGCACCAACTTTAAACTCACCTGTTTCATGGCAAAATCTATCATTTTTTCTGCACTGTGTAACATCTAAAGAAGTGACTTAAAAGAATAATTTCAAACAGTCTGGAACGTTGGCCATTCCGGCAACACAGAACTCCCAAGCATGTGGTGATTAATGAGGTTTTGCTACACAATATTAAACAGTGACTTAAAACAAACAGGATGTGTGCAACGGCCTTTCAATGATTTAGGCAGTAAGCAGTCATGCAATATTTATGGGTCACCCATCATAGCATCTAAGGCCTTAGCAACCAGCTAAGTCCAATCTGAAACAAGTTACAGAAAGTAAACATCCCGAAGTTTGTTAAGTACCCACCTTTTTACCGGATTTCACAGTAACTGGATAGAGGCACATTTTCCAATCAATACCTTAAGGCACAGAGCAATGTTTTAGATATAAATAAACTGAGAGAAACACAAAGGCTATTTACAGAAAAGACCTTTAACCCTGTTCGTGAGTTATTATTGAAAATTCTGTAAAACCTGCGGTACATTCGGAACTTGAAAATTAGGCTCATTTTAAATAGCCGGAAACAAAGGCATTTATTGAGTCATAGCAAAGTACAGCACAGAAACAGGCCCTTTGGCCCATCTAGTCCATGCTAAGCTGTTTAAACGGCCTACTCCCATTGACCTGCACCGGACCATGGCCCTCCATGTCCCTACCATCCAAACTTCTCTTAAACATTGAAATCGAGCTCACATGCTGAAAATGTGGCCAGAAATCAGGGTCGAAATCTAATTTAAAGACCTGATTTGTAGTAGAACACAGAGATGTATAGCTTCATGTTTACAGGTTTAAACTAATTTTTATATTTGAATTAACAAATTGAGAGATTTGAGAAACTGTGCTTCATCCAATTGAAAATATTAAACTGAATTTCACACAGAAAGTTTTAAGAACATAGAACACTACAACTCAGCACAGGTGCTCCGGTCCACAATTTTTACCGGTGTTATAACTTGCTTAGTTTAAGCATTGTAATCATTGTAATGTATTTTGGGATATTAAGTAACCAAATAAGACTCAACATGGAATTGTTTTTTTTTTCTGAATGTCTGCTGGCAAAGACAGAGGAGCATAAATGAAAAATCACACATTCTAAATATGCTCACAAGACCACAGAAGGTTAAATATTAATTACATGTTAATATGACTCAACAACATAAAGCAGCCTACGTTCCAGACCTTCAGAGTCAACTGCAAATCAAAATCATGTTTAATTCAGAATCAATTCAAATGGCATGTAAATGATGTCCACCTATCTAAATAAAAGACCATAAGACACAGGACTAAGAATTAGGTCATTCAGCCTATCAAGTCTGTTCCACCATGGCTGATTTATTATCCCTCTCAACCCCATTCTCCTGCCTCCTCCTCATAACCTTTGATGCAATTACTAATCAAGAGTATATCAACTACCACTTTTAATATACCCAGTGACTAGGCCTCCACTGCCATTTGTGGCAATGAATTTCAGATTCACCAACCTCTGGCTAAAGAAATTCCCCCTCATCTCTATTCTAAAGGGATGTCCCTCTATTCTGAGGCTGTGCACACAGTCCTAGACTCCCCACAACAGGAAATATCCTCTGCAAGCCCAGTCTATCTAGGCCTTTCACGTGTTTCCTCGCATGCAAGAAGACGTTCTGCACCCTCCTCTCACAATCTAGTTTTGCATCAACCACAAGCTTCGTTATAAAATACCAGATAGTTTAACCTATGTCGCCAGTGCTGATCTCTGCAGTGTCCCTCTGATCACAACTCCCCAAACCAAAGGTCACAGTCTATTCCTATTATACGTCCCATATCCAGTCCATTATCCAATGCACGATCCATGTCAGCATTTTATTCCCAGGATCGTGCTCTCCAATTTTGTTTTATACAGTAATCTCTCAACCGGTAACTTAAAGGCAAAGTAAAAGTACACCACTTTCACTGCCAGTTTATTTTGCTCGCTATTAATTCTAAAAACTGATGGGTTTTTTTCATAAATCCTATTTCACTGGGGTTCGACCTGTAGTCCATAAGTTCAGAAACAGAATCCACTCATACCACTTCCCTGAATCCTTCCATCAATGTTAATTCAAATGGTGGTGTCAGAGAGGGCGCATGAGTAAAATTGCATTATTAAGATCTGCAGCCAATGTATTTTCAACAATTAAATTTTGTTATTCGTTTAAGCTGGCTCCTCACTGACTGTCATGAAAGATTAATATGGGCTCATATTACTCCAGCTTCCTGCCTGCATAAAAAAATAGGTAGAAATAAAATATTTACGGTCTATATAGCTAGGGTGTCTAAGACCTTTGCACAGTACTCTAGTAATTTTATGTATTGCACTGTACTGCTGCCACACAAAAAAACACAAATTTCATGACATATCTGAGTGATGATAAACCTGATTCTGATATGGGTTTCTATTGTGGACTGAGAGTGGGAAGGGGGCAGGGAGAGCGGAATCATGGTTGGACAAAGGGAAAGGGAAAAGAGAGGGAGCGGGAAGCACCAGAGAGACATTCGGGTGCTTCAATAAACCAGTTGTTTGGAATCAAATGACTTTGTCTGCTGTCTCAAGACTGGGTGCATCTGCAGCCCCGTCAGCCCCCACCCTTAGCACTCCTTCTCTACCAGCAGTCCCACACTGCTCCCATCATTCCCAACATCCTTTGCAACGCTACTGTGCACTAATGTATTTGACAAAGTTTGTTACACATAGCTGTGTAATATAATAGTATTTACATTTAAAACTTACTCATCAAGTACCTGGCAATTACGTTTCTGCCTAAACATACTTGGACACCGCCAGAAGAAACAATCACCTGTAGACTAAATGAACAAACAAAAAGCAAGAATTTTGCTGCAGAGTTTTATTCTAGTCTATCTTTTCATAAAACAACTCACTCCACCCACCCCCAATCTTCACAGAAAAGATTCTTTGCCAATAGCAGGGTAACTCATGTAAAACACAAAAATACAACTGCTGATGCAGTGGATCAAAGAATACGTACACAACGCTGGAAGAACTCAGCAGGTCAGGCAGCATCTACGGAGAGGAATAAACTGTCACAGTGTGTCAGACTGAAACACTTGATCAGGCCAATAGCCTTTTAGAAACAATCTACCTATGCAAACATATTCGGATTTAACCAGCTTTACAATGTTAATACAGTTTCCTGTCTAACAACCCCCTCCAAATGTGCCACCTCGCACTTGGAGATTTAGTTCAAACATCCAAAGAGGCCACATTCCTTCAAAAAAGATACGACTGTAAAAAGTTTTTACTTTAAACCTATTTTATGTGGCTGCTCTTTGCTTGCCAAACACCTGACTGCGGTCATTACTTCCCAGCATCTATTGAATTGCTGTAATTCATGTTAATGGATTTCAAATTGATGAAGCGACTTTCCTGAGAACTGTAAGTCAGCAGACTCAGTCCCTGTAGACACCATTATCTTTCCTCTGCAGCTAGGAGCTTCAAAAACATCACACAGTGCTCAATATTTTGATTTGTTAAAATGCCAGAACTTAAAATCTGGATGAAATATGGGTTAACAACCAGGACATTTCAGCAAAAACACCAGAATAACCAAGATACCAAATTTTCACTTATCTTCAGGGGAAGCAGAAAGCATGAAGTGTAAGTCTAACTGAGCGTGGTAAAAGTAAAAAAATATTGTTGGCACAAGAGGCACCGCAGATGCTGGAAATCCAGAGCAATACACACAATGTGGGGGAGGAACTCAGCAGGTCAGGCAGCGTCTAAGGATGGGAATAAGCAGTCAACGTTTCGGGCTGAGACCCTTCATCAGGACTGTTTGTTGGCAGACAAGTGAAGGCAACTCAGATGTTCGACAGCACTGGAGTCAGAACCTGGTTATCACTGACGCATGTCACGAAATGTGTTATTTTGTGACAGCATTACAGTGCAATACATTAAAAATAAACTATAAATTACAATGAGAAACATATATTAAAAACACTAAAATGCAGTGCAAAAAGGGAACAGAAATAGTGAAGTATTATTCATATGTTCATGGACTGTTCAGAAATCTGACTGCAAGAGGGAAGAAGCAGTTGCTAAAATGTTGAGTGTGGGACTTCAGGCTCCTGTACCTCCTTGCTGATAGTGGCAATGAGAAGAGAGCTTGTTTGAGTAGTGGAGGTCCTTAATAATAGATGCTGCCCTTTTGAGGAATCACCTTTTGAAGATGTCCTTGATTGTGGAGAGGTGAGTGCCCATGGTGGAGCTGACCTACTTTACAGCCCTCTGCGGCTTCTTATGATCCTGTGCAGTGGCCTTTCCATATAAGACGGTGATGAAACCTGTCAGAATACTCTTCACAGTTCAACTGTAGAAATTCGCTAGAATCATGGGTGACAGATCTCAAATCCTAAATCTCCTCAAATCCCTAATGAAATATAGCCACTGTCAAAACCTTCTTCGCAATTGCATCAATACATTGGGCCCAGGATAGATCTTCAGAGATGCTGACACCCAGGAACTCGATACTGCTCACACTTTAAACTGCTGACCCCTCAATAATGCCAATGGCCTTCTGATCACGGGTGGGATCGCTCTGCTGCTGAAGAGGAAGCCTGTGTGGCCTGTCGCTGTGCCCGAAGTCTCTCTTCCGATAATGCTGGTGAAAGTGACCGAGGTTTCTGCGTATGCAAATTTTGGGAGTTCTTGTTGCATTATGTGTGGGGGGGGGAAAGAGATGTTTGGCGGGTGGGGGTTGATGATCGTGTTGGTAGGTTTGCCGTTTCTCTCTGAACTGACATGCATAGCTTTGTTTTGTGGCTATCTGGAGAAGAAGAATCTCAGGGTTGCATACCTTGATTATAAATGAACCTTGAATTTGAACCTGAAGTCCACAATCAATTCCTCGGTCTTATCAGTAAAGTGTGGAAAACACACAAGTACACAAGACATGGAGAACCTTTCCTCCATGAAAGTGTTAAATCATCAGGTTATTCTGTAATATTAACCGAAAGACAAAATGGCAGAATTCACAAAAATTAAAGCCACAGTGTTTTACGATAAGTTATTCTTTGAAAAAGAATCTGCAGTTCAGATGCAAAGCTTACAATAAATAGATAATATTTAGAGCCATAAGTATACAAAGTGCAACTAGCTTGCACTCAATGTTTACATGATGTAGTGTTAACGATCTAGAGAATGAAAGTGTTTACATATGAGGAGCATTTGATCGCTCTGAGCCTGTACTCACAGGAGTTTACAAGAATTGGGGGAGGAGTAGGGGGAGCCTCACTGAAACCTGGATGGAGGGCTGGTTCTTTGCTTGTGAAGATCAGGAGGGAAGAAGAGCTGGCACGATTGTTGGTGACTGTAGAGGCCAATTCCAGATCTGCAGATTCCGGAGCAGTAGGGACACGGGAACACCTGGGATGTGGGCGCTTGGATAGTAGGATCCTTCCTGCATCTCCTCCTCTCGTCAACAGTCGCTCTTCCGGATTCCTCAAAATCCCTGGCTGCTCCGTGGATCAGCGTTCTCCAGTGGTCTCTGTCACAAGCCAGCTGCTGTCGCTCACTGACCTCGATATTTGCCTGCCAGAGCTGCTGCTTAAGTTGGGCTTTGCACCGATTGCGCGGGGCACCACGATCTCTCTTGCCTTGAGAGTGGAGTACTGCTTTCGGTAACCTGGGGTTGTCCATGCGGGACACGTGACCTGGCCAGCGGAGATGCGTGAGCAGCAAAGTGGGTTCAATGCTTGGATGTTGAGCCTTCTCCAGGACCTCGTTGGAGGAGACACGATCCAGCTAGCTATACCCCTGATGGAGCAGAGGCAGTGGCGATGGAAGCGCTCAAACAACCAGATTTGCCTGTGGTCCAAGAACCAGGCTTCGGAGTCGTAGAGCAGTGTTGTGACAAAGCCAGCCCTGTACACTTGGATTTTTTGTGGTCAGACGCAACTGGTGGCTCTTCCACATGCGTTTCTGGAGGCTCTCAAAGCTACTGCTGGCTCTGGCAAGTAGACTCTCATAGTCCCTTACTAGCGTAGATCATTGGAGATGACGCTGCCCAGGTAGGTGAACTGCTCAACCATGGTGAGAGGGGAGTCAGTGCTGATCAAAGGTGGTTTGTAAACATCACGAGGGGGCTTGTTTTCTTCAGATAGACCATTAACCCGGGAACCCTTGCTGCCTTGGCGAACTGGATGAAGCAGCCTGTACTGTGCCCTGTGTGTGTGTGTGAGAGAAGAGCACAGTCGTCTGCATGTAGTAGCTCGAGTAACGGTTTTTGTTTGGGCGAGAAGGCAGCGAAGGTTGAAGATATTTCCGTCAGTGCAAAACCAAATGTAGATGCTCTCCGAGGTGGTGGCTTTCACTTCTCGTAGCATCATGCTGAAAAAGATGGCAAAGCGTTGGTGCCAAAGCACTGCCTTGTTTCACACTGGTACTGATGGAGAATGGGTCAGACAGGTTGCAGTTGTGTTTAATCCGACCGCTTTGGCCTTCATGAAGCTGCTGCAGGACGGTGAGGAGTTCTAGGGAAAGCCAAGCTTCAACAGAATCTTCCAGAGACCATCGCGGCTGACTGTACCAAAGGCCTTGGCCAGGTCAATGAACACCACGTACAGTCCCTGTCCTGTTCACAACACTTCTCCTGTATCTGGCACAGGACGAAGACCATGTTGGATGTGCCTCTGTTCGCTCTGAATAGTGAAAGGCCCAGATAGAGTGGATGTGGAAAGGATGCTTCCCTTAGTGCGAGAGTCCAGGATCAGACGGCACAGTCTCCGAACAGAAGGATGTCCCTTTATAACAGAGATGAGGAGGAATTTCTTTTTTTCATTTAATCTGTCAGTGGAATCCAAGTAATCTGGTATGTTTAAAGCAGAGCTTGATAGGTTCTTTAAGAGTAAAGGTGTCAAAGGTCATGGGGAGAAGGCAAGAAAATGGGATTGAGAGGGATAATAAATCAATGTGAAGGAACAGTGGAGGAGGCTCAATGGGCTGAATGGCCTAATTCTGCTCCTAATGTCTAGTGGTCTTAGTGAATAGATTCTGCACTAAGCAGTTAAGACAATTCTCTTTGAAAATCAATATTAAAACAAAGCGACTCTAGCATTTTTACAGTTAAATGCTAAAACTTGAAGTTGGTACCAGAGATGACCAGCTCCTTTTGGAATATAGATATCATCACTGAAAAGTGTTTTCTGAGAAATCGTGAACTAGGGATGTCTTCCAACCCATCTTTAAAGACAGCATCCTTATGTTGGGAAATTCTGAAGTCTTTATAACAGTGTGTATGATCATTTCTCAAACGCTCTCTCTAATTGGTGGATAATTTCTTTTCTGAGATAGTGGACTTCTGAATATCAAAAGGCTAACAAAAATACACTATCAGCTCTGTCTTCAAGAGACTGCTGAAGGGTCTTAGCCTGAAATGGTGTCTGTTTACTCTTCCCCATAGATGCTGCCTGACCTGGTGAGTTCCTCCAGCATTTTGTGTGTGTTGCTTTGTCAATCTTTATTTTGCCTTCTTAAATCATGGCATGGTCGCGTAAGACTACTGCAGCACCAGCAGTCAATGATTAGGGTTCATTTCCTGCCACTGCCTGTGAGGAGCTTGCATGTGCTCCCCATGACTGCAAGCGTTTCCTCCAGGTGCACTGGTTTCCTCGTACATTCCAAAGATGGACAGTTAGGGTTGGTGAGTTGAGGGCCCAGAGTGTTCGTTTGTCTTCATGGTGTTGTTTTTGCCGGGATACTGACTTTTCAGCGGTTGGACCTTCCCGATACAGGTGTGTCTTTACTACAATCCACTGAAACACCTTGACTGCACACAGATCTCCATTTAACTAATGTGTGACTTCTAAAACCAACCGACTGCACCAGTGATGATTTGGTGTGTCTTATTAAAGGGTGCAAATACTTGTGCAATCAATTATTTTGTGTTTTATATTTGTAATTAATTTAGATCACTTTGTAGAGATCTGTTTTCATTTTGATGTGAAAGAGTCTATTTCTGTCGATCAGTGTAAAAAAAAAACACCAAGTTAAATCTACTGTGATTCAATGTAGTAAAACAATAAAATATGTAAACTTCCAAGTGTGAATAGTTTTTATAGGCACAGTACCTGCATTACCACCTCTAAGAGCTAGAGACTCCACTGTCCCACTGCTCCTCAATACCCTCCAAGGCCAGATGAATGTCCTACATCCATGGTACATGTCCAAATCATACCCTAATCCATAATTATACCAACCAAATCAAACAATATAATAAATAGACTTCAAGATATTTCTAATGACAAGATTCCTCCAATAAGTTAAATGTTAAATGCTACTATATGGAAATGTTAGTGATTTTTGGAATAAATAAATTATAAGGACTAACTTAGATTGAATTAAATAACGGATGTATAAAGAATCTCCTGGAGTTCAGGATTCTGTCATCGGCCATTCTGGGGTCAATAATAAATATTGGAGCCCGAAGGTCAAGCGCAAGTCCGGAAGTTGAAACCTGAAGACTAGAGGCCCGTCCTGGAGTTGGAGGTCTGACTATGCGTGTGGGAGGGTGGGACAGTGGTGGGAGGGCGGAAATGGGTTTGTTTTGCTTTTGTTGTTTTGTTGCTTGCTGTGTTCTGTGTTGTTCTGCTGAACATTGTGGGCACGTCACAGCACATCCCGATATTGTGTTGTTTGTTAACACAAATGGCACATTTCACTGTATGTTTCAAGGAACATACATCAAGCAAATCTGAATCTGAGTTACAACTTCTCAGTTCTTGTACGAAGATGGTTTAACTCCTTGCGTTTTCACCTTCGGCTCTTCATTCAACTCAGTATATGAAGACCACAAAATTGTACGCTGCAAATATATCCTAACCAAGACTGCTTGCAGGTTTAATATGACTTCTTTTGCTAGATGAAATCATATTAGCAAAGATGAAAGATATCAGATGAAAATTTTTATACAATGCTGCACCTCTTGGACTTCCATAAATTTCAAAAGTAAAAACAAATCTCCTTATTACTCTGTATATCGGTGACCATAGATATTCCTGCAGAATTGATGGCCCAAATGGCCTGATTCTGTTAAAATACTTCACCCTTTTCTTTAAATATATTTCCCAATTACAAATTGGTTAATTACTCCTTTGTATTTTAAATAGCATTTTCCTTTTGTATGAACTGCACCATCCCATTAACAGACCATTTCCCCAAATTAGAGTAAATGGCAAATACAGACACCACGACAAGTCACTTGTGCAATTTATGAACAGCAGCCCCAGCAGCTATCTCCATGGAATAATTTTGCCAGACTTAGCAGATGTCAATATAATCCATTCTGATTATCCCTCAGTTCCATGGCCTAACTTAGTTATGACTCAATGCACAGCCTAACTAAAGAATTTTTATAAACGAATTCCATCTGCTTTTGAAAAGGCAAAGACAATTTTTATTTTTAATTTTACTTTAGATCAAAAACAGTTAACCATTGAGAGAAGCAATAACCTTCAGATGCCCACCAGCCTTCTAGTGTTCATATGTAATATTCCTAATTATTTATATTTATTAGAAAATTTCATCAATTAAGAAACTAAGTTCTTCATAAAACTTTAAAAAAGTTTGTCTGACATTTCACAACTTGTGAGATCACTTTGGAATTTCTGTTACGGATCCCCTAAACAATTCCATTACCGTGGGCGCCATGGCAGTGTTGTGCCATAGCACAACACTATCACCGTTCGAGTCATTTCAGAATTCAATTCCAGCGCCATCTGTAAGGAGACTGTATGTTCTCCCCACGATCCTCCCACAGTCCAAAGACATACCGATTAGTAGGTTAATTGGTCATTGTAAATTGTCCTGTGATAAGGTTCGTGTTAAATAAGTTTGTTTCTGGGCAGTATGGCTCGTTGGGCCTGTTCTTCATTGTATCCCTAAATAAATAAATATTCATATGTAGGGCTTAATCTGATTTTAAACCACAATCTATTTAAATTTATTCAAACACAAAACACTTCCTTGTCAACAATCATAAATCAACCAATTGTTAATTTATTTTCTCTGCCTCCAGAACAACACCAACTCCATTTTCATCCCCTCGATAAAGCTCCTCCACTGCATGAAAGGTAAAGATGCTTTATTCAGGTAATTATTTCTTCTCACATTATTATCGAATATGTTCTACACACTTTTCAAACTAGTTCTCACATATGTACTACTTGCGATGTTACTCCACCATCCAGGTCATCAAGGTAATAGACAAATGCAACTCAGCGTGTACTGCTATTCCACGTAACATTTGCACCATTTTTTTCCCCAGAGGAACTTATTTCTTTGTAGACCATAAAACCATAAAACTCAGGAGCAGAAAGAGGCCATTTGGTCCACTGAGTCTGCTCCGCCATTCCATCATAGCTGATTCATTAACCCTCTCAACCCCATTGCCATGCCTTCACCCCATAACCTTTGATGCCCTGATTAATCAAGAACCTGTCAGCCTCCACTTTAAATATACCCAAAGACTTGGCCTCCACAGCCATCTATAGGAATAAATCCCACAGAATCTAGCACCAGCTAAAGAAATTCCTTCTCATTTCTGTTCTAAAGGCATGCCCTTCTATTCTGAGGCTGTGCTCCCTGGTCCTAAACTCCCTCACTTTAGGAAACATTCTTTCCTCATCCACTCTATCTAGGTCTTTCAATATTTGATAGGTTTTCAATAACCTCCAACAAGAATAGGCCCAGAGCCATCAAGCTGTCCTCAAGTGTCAATCCTTCATTCTCGTCATTATAATGCTGCTGTAGCAATTATGCAGCTACTCAGATGCAAGTAGCTAATCCACATTCATTTATTGTTTCAAGATTTGCTTCTGGATGAAACAACATTCATCTAGGGCATGTGCTCTAGACTGTAAATGGGTCGATGTAAGAGAACAAGTCAATTTCAACTAACAAATTGTTGGTGACACTTGAAAACTGTGATCCACAACTCCCTTAAAAATGTAAAGTCAAAGTAAAAACTGTGGATGCTGGAAACCTAGAATTTGATTAGAGAGCTTAAGGTAAAGGAACCCCTGGGAGATAACAATCATAATGTTATGACGATCATAATCTCCTAAGATAATGATCTTATCTTAGGAGATAATGCATGAGAGAGGAGCAGGGCAAAGATGATTGGAAGGGAACACTAGCAGGGATGACAACAGAACAGCAAGACACAGGATAGATACATCTCAGAGAAAAACTATTCTAAAAGGCAGGACGAAGTAACTGTGGCTGTCAAGAGAAGTCAAAGACAACATAAAAGCAAAAGAGAGGGCATATAATAGACCAAAAATTAAGAGGGAAGTTGGAGGATTGGGAAGCCTTTAAAAACCAACAGATGGCAAGTAAAAAGCCTTTAAGGAGGAAAAAGATGAAATATTGAAAGCAAGGTAGCCAATTATATCAAAGAGGACACCAAGCAGTTTTTTCAGATATATAAACAGTAAAAGAGAAATGCAAGTAGATATTAGACCACTGGAAAATGACGAGGAAATAGCGGATGAACTGAATAAGGGTTTTGCTCAGTCTTCGTTGTGGAAGACAACTGCAGTATCATGGACGTTCGAGAGTGTTGGGGGCAGAAGTGAGTGCAGTTGCTGTCACTAGAAGGTGCTTGTGAACCTGAGAGCTCTGAAGATAGATAAGTCAGTTAGGAAACTGATAAGGAAATTATAAGCCAGTTAGCCTGATCTCAGCAGCTGGGAAGATTCTAGAGTTGATTATTAAGGATGAGATCGCAAGGTACTTTGAGGCACATGATTAAATAGGTCAAAGTCAGCATCATTTCCTTAGGGAAAATCTTGCCTGGCACCTCTTGGAATTCTTTGAGGAAATGAAAAACAGGTTAGACAAAGGATAACTGGTGGATGTTGTGCACTTGGACTTTCAGAAGGCCTTTGACAAGATGCTGCACGTGAGGCTGCCTCACAAGATAAGAACCCATTGTATTCCAGTTAAGGTACTAGCATGGATAGAGGATTGACTGATTGGCAGGAGGCAAAGAGTGGGAACAAAGTGAACCTTTTCTGGTGGGCAGCCGGTGACTAGTGATGCTTCACAGTGGTCAGTGGTGCGAAAATGATTTGGATGATGGAACTGATGACTTTGTGACCAGGTTTTCCGATGATATGAAGATAGGTGGAGAGGCAGGTAGTGTTGAGGAAGCAGGGGAGCTCCAGAAAGACGTGGACAGATTAGGAGACTGGGCAAAGAAGTGGCAGATGGAATACAGCATTGAGAAGCGTATGGTCATGCACTTTGCTAAAGGGAATAAAAGTGTATATATATTATTTTATAAACAGGGAGAAAATTCATAAATCCAAGGTGCAAAGGGATTTGGGAGTCTTCGTGCAGGATTCCCTAAAGGTTAATTTGCAGGTTAGGTCAGTGGTAAGGAAGGCAAATGCGATGTTAGCATTCATTTCAAGAAGACTGTTATATAAAAGCAAGGATGTAAGCGGAGGCTTTATAAGGCACTGGTGAAGGCCTCATGTGGAGTATCGTGAGCAGGTATGGGGCCCTTATCTAAGAAAACACTTATCTGATCCTATGTCTTGTGGTTTTATGGAATGAAAGGAGAAAATACTAGAAGTACTCAGCAAGTCAGAACACATCTGAGGAACAGAAAAACAATGTTAATGTTACAAATCAAAGACTTTCGTCACAAGACCTGAAACATTAGTTCTGTTTCTCTTCCCACAGATGCAGCCTGACCTGAGTATCTCGAGCAGTTTCTATTTTTACTTCATCATTCCTTAACGCTGCTAGTTTTACGGTTAACACTAATTAGTTTCTATCTGTATTGTTCTGTAAGAGTAAATTTTATCCTGTGCCCCAAATGTTGGGTAGCAGTTTGTAAATTCCGTAAAGCTGAATTTCTGTAACCCGATTTGTTGCAAAAAGCAAACAATTTTGAAGTCATCACATGAAATCCAGTTCTCTCCCTTTAGAACAGAATGAAGAGATTATTTTTTAGCCAGAGGGCGTTGAATCTGTGGAATTCATTGTCACAGGTGGCTGTAGAGGCCAAGTCACTGGGTGCATTTAAAGGGGAAATTGAGAGGTTCTTGATTAGAATGGGTGTCAAATGTTACGTGGAGAAGGGTTGAGAGGGAAAGATAAGTCATTTAGATTTGATGGGCCAATTGACTTAATTCTGTACCCTGTCTTATGTTCTCCATAGATGCTACCCAGCCTCCAGAGAACCTCCAGAATGTCCCGTAGTAAAACCAGGTTTAATAAATCTTTGTACCCAATTTGATTTTAACAAGGAAGATTCTCAAATCTTCTGCAAGCCACCTGATATTACTAAAATGATGCAATAATGCATAATAATAAAAATGAAAAAGAAACTGGATCTAGGTGCCAGGAGAACAAAAAAATGCGTACTGACTGCAGTGTCATATCTGAAAGTGTGCCAAATTAGGACAGCTTGAAGGAGGGTAGAGAAAATTTACAAGATGTTGCTGGGAATTGAGAACCTGAGTTCGAGGGAAACATTGAATACATTAGGATGTTATTATGAGGAATATAGATAGGATGGAGGGGTAGAGATACGTTTCTACCAAAGCCTGTGTAAGGCACCCCTTCCCTCTGCTAACGTGGAGGTCACCCTTGGACGGGGTGTAGCACTTGCTTAGCCCACACCCCACCCCACCCCATGAAGCCATGCAAGCAGGAGGTGGATGTTCGTATGAGCAGCTGATGCATCCACAAGTCCTGGTTATGCGACCACTGAAACCAGGCAGACCATCTCTGAAGAGTATTGATAATGGCTAGTGTCACCTGTTTTGTAAAGACACCGCCCAGAAGAAGGCAATGGCAAGCCACTTCTGTAGAAAAAATTGCCAAGAGCAATCATGGTCGTGGAAAGACCACGATCACCTACATCACAGGACACAGCAGAAAACGAACGAATGAGACAGGGCGAATGTATGCAGGCTTTTCCCCCTCAGGTTAGGTGAGACTAGAACTACAGGTCAGAGGTTAAGGGTGAAAGATGCAACATTTAAAGGGAACTCCTTCACTCAAAGTGTGATGCAAGTGTGAACAAGCCCCCAGCATAAATGGCAAATGCGAGTTCAATGGCAACTTTTAGACCACAAGATAGAGGAGCAGAAGTAGGTCATTCGGCCCATCAAGAAGGCCACTTAAGAGAAGTTTGGGCAGGCACATGGATGAGAGAAGTATGGAGAGATATGGTCCAGGTCCAGGCAGATAGGACAAGTCAGAAGCCCAAGCTGACACAGATTAGATGAGCCAAAGACCCTGTGTCTGAGCTGAAATGCTCTATGACTGTATGCGGCACAGAACAGTCAAGCAATAGAGTCACCCCCTTCAGACCTTTTGGTCCTCATTCCCACTTTGCAATCTGTTTGGTGCTTTTCCTCTCATCAACAGCGCGCTCTCTCTCTAGGTCGTGAAATAACGGTCTCCATCTGGGACAGTGGCTCTGATTAGCTCCAGTACTGATCAGCAAGGACATTACTCGGTATCAGGTGAACCACATGTAAGAACATCCTGCTAACTACCACCTAATGAACGCAGTACAACACTAACAAGGGTGTAGAGTTCCCCCCCACCCCCGGGTCACAAACAAGTATCCATTATCATTGTGGCTCAGGAAGTCAGCACTAACTGATGCAAGGAAAAAAAAGTCACAGCTTAGATCCTTCCCACTCAAAATTGGGAATACAGTTGAGCTTTGTTATGTGGGCAACCTCCTCCAATACTAAATAGGTTAACTAAAGTAATTCCTGTAAGTGAGAGTTCTTCACAGCAAGAACTAAATTCACCAACCTACATAAATCATATTTCAAACCAGGTCTCAGACAGCTGCGTATTCCAGTTATATACTCTCCCACTGGCTCTGGATTTGTTCAAAATTTACCAGGAAACATATCAAAACTCATTTGATCCTTCAGCTAACATATGAAGAGAAAGAAAAAGGGCAGGGTGTGTAGGAGAGAAGTGTTAGATTGATCTTGGAGTAGGTTAAAAGGTTGGCACAACATTGCAAGCCAAAGAGACTGTAATGTGCTGTAGTGTTCTATGTTCTGTCTGCAGAACAGAACAGCCAGTCTGGGTCTAAAGCATAGAACATAGCAGCCCTTCAGCCCACATCGTTGTGCCAATCTTTTAATCTACTCTAAGGTCATCTACCCCTTCCCTCCTACAGAGCCTCCAATTTTTCCTACCATCCAAGTGCCTATTTAAGACTCTCTTAAATATCCCCAAGGTGTCACCCTCTAGCACCACCCCTGGCAGTGCATTTCCATGTACCCAAGACTCTCTGTGTAAAATGCTTGCCTCTGATCACTTTCCCCAATCACCTTAAAGTTATGTCCCCTTGTATTAGCAATTGCCGCCCTGGGAAAAAGTCTCTGGCTATCCACTTGATCAATGCTTTCGTCATCTTGTACACCTCTTTCATCTTCCTTCGCTCCAAAGAGAAAGCCCTGGCTCACTCAACCAATCCTCATAAGACAGACTCTCTAATCCAGGTATCAACCTGGTAGATCTCCTCTGCACTCTCTCTAAAGCTTTCACAACCTTCCTATAATGAGACAACCAGAACAGCCTGGTGTCTTAGGTCTGGGATGTCACGGCACGCCACAGCTCAGCACTCCTTCTCTGCTACCTGTTCCATGCACACCTGTGGCGCTCCACCATCGCCATTCCCAACATCCTTTGCTCCCAACAGATTTACAAACTGCAAAAGTCTTGTCCTAATATATTTATTTATATAAAATACACATACAGATATACATACACACACACACACATACATTATTCACCATATGTGCCTAGACTTTTGCACAATACTGTAGCTCACAAAATCATTATCACAAGGAGAAGCGCCCAGTCCTGATCCAATGAGAAGGGCAGAATATTGCACCACGTGCAGCACACGAGTCACCCAAAAATAATATGCCAACCGAATGAATGCCATGATACCAACAGGAATTCAGTGGGTAGACCGTGATCTTACAGGGTAACCATGGTTGTTTCACTTACAGAGCAGGTAGCTGCATCTTAAATTGTCCCTGTTTTCCTTAGACGTTTATAGACCCAGGGACTCCTTTGCCTGAACCAATCTTCTGGATGTGGTTGCTCGTGTCTGCTGTCGGCCAATCTGAGCAGCCACCAATCTGCTCTGAGGTGTCAAAAAGCAGCCAAGCACTGTACATTCAAAACTGCAAAGTCTTGGAACCCTGACAACCTCCCAGCTGTGATGCAGAAGGCGAGCTCCAGAATCTTACGTACCATTAGTCAAGACGTTTCTGTGCATTGGCACATACTAGAAAAAAATATCCTACAAGGGAAAGGACAAACAAAATATGACCAACCACACCCTATGAACGTGCTGGAATATCCTCAGTATTATTGCTGTCAAGTACCACTCACTTTAATCCTGCTGCCTGATTCTCAGCTTGTTCTCTGACTTGACCGATTGTCTTCAGACCTTGAACCCCACAGGGTTCCAATTTACATCAAAACAATATTTAACTGGTGCAGCAACAAGGAGTCTGAGTAAAAATGAAAATTGGGAGGCAAGGGTAGGCAAATACACTGACATGGCCAGAGTCAAACCTGGCACATAAGAGATTTGCAATCCAAACTTAAATCATCTCATTCCAAATACAAAACACAAGAGATTCTGCAGAATTGGTCCAGATGAAGGGCCACCACATAAAATGATAGCCCATTCCCAATGATTTGTTCCTCTCCATAGATGCTGACTGTTCTGCTGAGTTTGCCCAGCATTTTTGTGTGCGCAACTCATTCCAAATATATCTCTGAATGTATTTTCCAAGAACAGTTGCTTAAGATGGATAATCATCGCCTGCCTGCTTCAATGATGATATTCCGTCTGTAATAAAGTGAATTGGGAATGTCTGCAAATGGTTCCAATGTTCTTATTTGCACTTCAACTGTTAATAGGAATGTTCAAACATCCAACTTCAAACATCATTAACAGGAGATCACCACTAAAATAAAACATAATTTGACCACTCATAGATTCATACTACGACATTACAAAATTATAGAAATGGGCCCTTTAGCCCATCCAGTTTGTACCAACCTGCTTTTTTGTCTAGTCAAATCTATCAGAGTCAACACGGACTGGCAGTCAGCAAGCTGCATCTGCCCATATTTGACCCATAGCCCTCTAAACCCTTTCTTTCTACATCCTTATCTAGATGGCTTTTAAATGTTGCTAATGAGCCCTCCTCGACCAATATTTCAGCCAGCCAAACAAATATTGCAACAACAAAGAGCCAGGGTACAGGTAGCAAGTGAGTCACCAGACTTTCCAATGCCTCTTCGTATAAACACACATATTAGGAGAAAGACTCAGAAATCCAGCCCTTTGAATCTGCTCTGCCATTCAATAAGACCATGATATTCCCATGCGTTAACTTTCTTTGATGACATAAAGGTTGGGGTGTTATTGATAATGTGAAGGGTTGTCAGAGGTTACAGCAGGACATTGGTAGGATGCAGAACTGGGCTGAGAAGTGGCAGATGGACTTCAACCCAGATAAGTGTGAAGTGATTCATTTTGGTAGGTCAAATTTGAAGACAAAATATGAATGCAAGACTCTTGGCAGTGTGGAGGATCAGCGAGATCTTGTGGTCTTTGTCCATTGGACACTCAAAGCTGCTGCACAGGTTGACAGTGTTGTTAAGAAGGCGTACGGTGTGTTGGCCTTCATCAACCATGGGACTGAGTTCAAGACATGAGGTAACGTTACAGCGATATAAGACCTTGGTCAGACCCCACTTGGAGTACTGTGTTCAGTTCTGGTCACCTCACTACAGGAAGGATGTGGATACTATAGAGAGAGTGCAGGGAAGATTTAAAAGGATGTTGTCTGAATTGGAGGGCGTACCTTATGAGAATATGTTGAGTGAACTTGGCCTTTTCTTGCTGGAGAGATGGAAGATGGGAGGTGACCTGAAAGAGGTGTATAAGATGATGAGGGGTGTCGATCATATGGATAGTCAGAGGCTTTTTTCCAGGGCTGAAATGGCTAACACAAGGGGGCATAGTTTAAGATGCTTGGAAATAGGTACCAAGGAGATGTCTGGGTAAGTTTTTCACACAGAGTGTGGTTGGTGCATGGAATGTGCTGCTGGCAGCAGTGGTGGAAACAGATACAATAGACTATTTTAAGAGCCTCATAGATAGGTACATGGAGCTTAGAAACATAGACGACTAGCACTAGGGAAATTCTAGGCAGTTTCTAGAGTAGGTTACATGGTCGGCCCTTACAGTCAAGAGTGCCAGAGATGGAGAGACTGAATGGCATCGCATCCACCTCCCTCAACGATCTTCTTTCATCTAGAATTCTTGATGGTACAAAAACGATCTGCAGGAAGAACTCAGCAGGTCGGGCAGCATCCGGGGAGGAAAATGGACAGTTGGGGTTTTGGATCGAGACCTGACATCAAATCAAATGCTGTCTAACCCACTGAATTAGTCCAACGATTGAATTTTGTTGCTGCAGACTCCAGCATCTACACTCTCTACCACCTTCATCTTGACGACATTGAGTTGAGTTGTAAAAGTTGGACTCATCAGGCAAATAGATTGGTTGCATGACCCTCCTCAAACATCTCCCAGATGGGTCCTGATTAAATAAGGGCAATTGGCACAGTAGTGTGGTGGTTAATGTAATGCTTTACAGCACCGGTGACAGGAGTTCAATTCCCACTGCTGTCTGTAAGGAGTTTGTATGTTCTCCTCGTGACCACACGAGTTTCCTCTGGGAGCTCTGGTTTCCTCCCACAGTCCAAATACAGGTTGGTAAAGGCTAATAATTAACATGCAAGCTATGTTGGCTTCCGAAACATGGCAAAACTTTTGGACCACCTCCAACACATCCTTGGTCTGTTAGTTGTTGAGGCAAATGACTAATTTCACTGTATGTTTGAAGTACAGTACAGTACAAAAGACTTTGGTGCCAACACATTTGCACAGTGCTGTATTCGTCAACGAGTTTGTAAGTCTGGCGGGAGCAAAGGATGTTGGGAGTGGTGAGGGTGCAGCACCATGGGAGGGGTGTTGGCAGAGAAGGAGTGCATGTGTGCAGAGACACCCAGTCCTGAGACGCCAGGAAAGGTAATTTAATTCCAGACAATTGGTTTATTGATAATTATAGAATGTCTCTCTGGTACTTCCCACTCCCTCCCCTTTCCCAACCATGATTCCCCCTGCCCATTCAAAGTCTACTACAGAGACCCATATTAAGCAGCTTCAAGTTCCTGGGCGTCAAGATCTCTGAGGATCTAACTTGGTCCCAACACATTGATGTAGACATATGGAAGGCAAGACAGCAGCTATACTTTATTAGGAGTTTGATGCAATTTGGCATGTCAACAAATACTCTCAAGAACTTCTATAATTGTTCCATGGAGAGCATTCTGTAAGGGTGCATCACTGTCTGGTATGGAGGGACTACTGCACAGGACCGAAAAAAGCTGTAGAAGGTTGTAAATCTAGTCAGCTCCATCTTGGACACTAGCCTACAAAGTATCCAAGACATCTTTAGGAAGCGGTGTCTCAGAAAGGCGATGTCCATTATTAAAGACCTCCAGCACCCAGGGCATACCCTTTTTTCATTGTTACCATCAGGTAGGAGATACAGAAGCCTGAAGGCACACACTCAGCGATTCAGGAACAGCTTCTTCCCCTCTGCCATCCGATTCCTGAATGGACTTTGAAGTTTTGGACACTACTTCACTTTTTTTAAAAAACATACAGTATTTCTGTTTTTGCACATTTTTAAATAATCTATTCAATACACGTAATTGATTAACTTGTTTATTTATTATTATGTTTTATTTTTATTATTTTTTCTCTCTCTCTCTCTCTGCTAGATTATCTATTGCATCGAACTGCTGCTGCTAAGTTAACAAATTTCACATCACATGCTGGTGATAAGAAACCTGATTCTGATATCAGAATCAGGTTGATCATCACTCACATATGCAATGAAATGTGTTTTTTTTTTGTGTGTGGCAGCAGTACAGTGCAATACATAAAATTATCACAGTACTGTGCAAAAGCTTTGGGTACCCTAGTTATATGTATGCACCCAAGAATTTTATACTACAAATAAAGCTAATCTATATCTTTATAAGAGTGGCTTAAAAGTCACACACATGGGTACCACGATATTTAAATTCCCTTCTCCGAGGACTGTCACTTTGTGAGTTCCCGAGATCCCCTGAGGGTTACAGCTGGAGTTTAGCCAACCGACGCTTAGCTCCTGGTAGGGTCACACATGGCGGTAGGGCCAAGGGGTGAATCCAATGAAAGAGCCATTCACCTCATGGGCGGCTCCGGTGGAAGATGACGATACATCACAGCGGCAGCGAAGGTGGAGGAAGGCTGCCCCAGTGATAGGTTCTGCAATCGTCTTGCATGCCCATGTCACTTGACCCCCGAACCCGATCTGGCATCGGCCTTCCCGCATTACACCAAGCCGTGCGCAGGCGCTCTCCATTTAGGGAACAATCCCTTGGGAGAACATCATTTCCCGACTCGCCTGATCACACTACTAAAGTTCCACCCCGAGGCATAAACCATCCAGAGTCAGAGCCGCTTGCAGCTTATTTCACCCGTGCTAGCTTTAAATCGTGGAACTTCCCAGTCAACAAATACCTTCGCCAGCAGGACGTCGATGCAGCCGTTTAGCATCAACTTTTCCAATGGCCAACGGAAATGAATGTTGATGTCGCCACTGACACCCACAAAGGCAGTGAGAAAATGAAATAAGTGTTGTTTTTGGACTTCACGTTACAAGTACTGATTTGAAATGCTAAACAGTTTTCATAATCTATTTGGCAGGTCTCCGAGGAGAACAGTGAAAGCTAACGCGCTCCTCCATTTAACAGCAAGGCCGTAAACTTACTGGGTCTCCCATTAACTACCCGAGCACTTAATCGCCTCTTTCCCATCGCAATCTGGCCATACATTTAACTTTCCATCTTTTTAAAAAAATATATTCCTGACTTAAGATACGTTGTCTACATGCTTCTGCGGAGCACTATGGATGCCAAAGTGACCAGATAAACAGAACTAGTTGTGGTTGAGATAGATAGATAGATAGATACTTTATTCATCCCCATGGGGAAATTCAACTTTTTTTTCCAATGTCCCATACACTTGTTGTAGCAAAACTAATTACATGCAATACTTAACTCAGTTAAAAAAATATGATATGCATCTAAATCACCGTCTCAAAAAGCATTAATAATAGCTTTTAAAAAGTTCTTAAGTCCTGGCGGTAGAATTGTAAAGCCTAATGGTATTGGGCGAAGCAGCGTATTCTCCCCGTCATTCCTCGATGACTACGGCGATCAAATATCTTTCTCTTATAGCGCTCCCTCATACTTCCCCATACAGTCTTGATGCAGGGTCTCGGCCCGAAACGCGACTGTTTGTTTATTCCTCTCCACTGATGCTGTCCGACCTGCTGCGTGTTCCCCCCCATCAAATCCGAAGCAAGGACTCTGACTACCTGACGGTCCACCATCTGCTTAACTTGCACCCAGGCGTTGTTTAATGGCGCCTGAAGTTGAAATCATACAAGACTGCTTCCCCGACACCACACTTCATTCGGGAGTTTACCTCCGAAGCCGCCCAACGTATACTGTCGTATCACATTCAGACGCAGTCGTCTTGCAATGAATCCACGCCCCAACAATGTCCCGCGAACTCAACAAGTTAGGATACTGCGTTTCTTAACCCGAATAATGTAATGCTTGAGGGAAGCAAGTCCTCAGGCAGCCTTCGCCATGTCAACTATGTGTCTTATAGAGTCATATAAAAAGTACAGCGCAGAAACAAACCCTTCGGCCCATCTAGTCCGTGCTGAATCATTTAAACTGCCCACTCCTATCGAGCTGCACCGGGACCAAAGCCCTCCGTACCCTTCCTCTCCTTTATATCTACCTATCCAAACTTTGCTTAAACGTTGAAATCTTCTATTCTCAATGACTACACCTCGCACCCGCACTGCAGTCAGAAAAGGGATTCCTAGCTCTTCACGTCAAAAAGAAAAACATCCCCTCCGCTTGTTATTTCAAACCATGCTTAAGATTCTATTGCATGTAGCAGTCAGTCGTTCCCTTCACCAGAGACCAACGCCGTTCACTTTCCGTCTATTTTCAAAGTTACTGAACCGTACAGTATGGCTAGATCTCGACGGCTTGAGACAAATACCTTGCTAGGTATTCAACTCAAACACCTCAGGTTTTTTTCTTACAGGAAAGAAAAGCTATGTTTACACGTTAACATAAAAAGTTATGTTAACCGTATTTGAAATGGTGGTATGGATCAGTGGAGTAACATCGCATGGTAATAACGCAACTCAGTAACATTGCTAATATTATTTCCTAAATTACACTTTTTTCTTACACTTTCAAATGTTCAACACTAAACACGGGAGTGTTTACTAGGGAAAGCTGCTGAGGAACTGGGTCTGCATTTGGAAGAAAGTTCGCCTCGCTCGACAAGTTTAAGTTAGGAACAACGCCACGAACAGCTGTTAACCACGAAGTAATGCGCCAAGCCCGAGTTCGAACAGCCGGCTAGAGTCGCCTGCATCTTGCCACCCCGGCCACACGCACGCACCCTTACCTGGATGCCCCAGGAGCCGACACTTCCTCTCGCGATCGCGATCTCGCTCGCTTCGCCTCGCCTCCCCCCGGGAACCCGCCGCCGAGCTCAGCCCCGCTGAAGAGGCGGGCGGGGACAAATCCAAGCGAAAGAAATCCGGCTTCGTTCGGGGAGAGACGGGCAGGGGCAATCAGGAAAAGTGGCACAGCACACTTGCAAAGGCGGGCCAATGCGACAGCCCCAGGCAGCCGCCAACTCGGAGCGGCGGCAGAGCCACCAATCACAGGGCGCGCGTTCGCTGATAACAACGCGCGCGCAGAGGATCGCCCACCTCTCCGGCATTTCCATGACGTCCTCATGTCAGTAACGGGTGTTCATTCACAGAACACGCCAACTTGCTGCAGGTAGTTAAAATAATTGCAAGTGTTGATTAAAGCCCGACAGGGCTGTCAGGGCCTGTGAATATCCACTGATTAGCTGGACAAAATCCCTCAGCAGGTTATATACTTAAACCACCGATTTCTCCCTCCCCAGCAAATAAAACAGTGCAGAGAGAAAGACTGATATTCACGGACGCTGACCGAAGCCAACCTTTACAGTTCATAGTTTTAAAAATCATTATGTCATCTTATGGAAAATAACATAGAAAACAGGTGTTGATGCTTTGCTGGAATATCATGTCAAAGCGACTTTGAGCTTGTCGGAAGAAACAGATTTTGCTAAAGCGTTCAAAAGTGGTTCCGGGAAAAGGGAAATAGGGCTGAGGATATACATTCGGTCCCTAATTAAATGGCCAATGAGTGTATGTTCGTGATCTCCTGCTGCTGTAGAACCGTCCACTTCAAGGTTCCAGCTGTGGTGTATTCAGAGATGCTCTTCTGCACACCACTGTTCTAACGCGAGGTTATTTGACAGCTTGAACCCGTTTGGGAATTGTCCTCTGATCTCTCTCATTAACAAGGCATTTTCGCCCACGAGACCGTCACTTACTAATTTTTTTTTGGTTTTCGCTCCATTCTCTGAAGAGATTGTTGAGCATGAAAATCCCAGACCAGTCGTTTCTGAGGTAATCAAACCACCCTGCCTGGAACCAGCAATTATTCCTCAGTCAAAGTCACTTAGACCACATTTCTACCCCATCCTGGCGTTCATTTTGAGGAGCAGCCGAACCTCTTGTGAAGTTTAATGGCTTTGTTGGCAGATCCACATAAGGTGCGTTACCGCCCCCTACTGAGTTGAAGTGGGGAGCAAACCCACAAATTCCACCCTCCCAAAATAATCAACTTATATCAAAAAGTCTAAAGCTTTCTAGAAAGTCAAATTATGTACATTATGATTATAGTGACATCCTAAAATTTGTTCCATATTAAAATTTGTCTGTTCCAAAGAGCTCAGTTTAGCAATTAGATGTTTCCTTTGCATCTCACAGGAACTGCATTCAGTCATTATATACTGAACCATTTCTCGACAAGTACGCTCCCTACAGATGCCAGTATCATGTGTACGTGTATTAACTTTGAACTGAACCTCTTGACCATGTCTGCATGCTTTTGTGCCTTGAGTTGCTGCCACTTGATTGGCTGATTAGATATTGGCATCAATGAGCAAGTGTACAGGTGTACCTAATAAAATGGTCACTGAGTATAGTTCCTCAGAGTATGAAAAAGTTCAAATGTTCTAAGTAAATTTATTATTAAGGTACATATATGTCACCATATACAACTCTGATATTCATTTTCTTGTGGGCATACTCAACAAATCTATAAAATAACCATAACGGAATCAATGAAAGACTGCTCAACTTGGGTATTTAACCAGAGTGTAGAATGCAACAAACTGTGCAAATACAAACAATAAATAATAATAATAATAATAATCATCATCATCATCATCATCATCATCAATGAATAAGCAATAAATATCGAGATCATGAGATGAAGAGTCCTTGAAAGTGAGTCCATTGGTTGTGGGAACATTTCAATGACTGGACAAGTGAAGTTGAATGAGTTATCCCTTTGGTTCAAGAGCCTGATGATTGAGGGGTAATAACTGTTCCTGAACCTGCTGGTGTGAGTCCTGAGGCTCCTGTACCTTCTTCCTGATGGCAGCAGTGAGAAGAGTATGACATAGGTGGTGGGTGTCTCTGATGATGGACGCTGCTTTCCTGCGACAGTGTTTCATGTAGATGTGCCCAGTGGTGGGGAGGGCTTTACCCATGATGGACTGGGCTGTATCCACTGCTTTTTGCAAGATTTTACATTCAAGTGCATTAGTGTTTCCATACCAGCCTGTGATGCAGCTGGTCAATATACTCTCCGCCGCACTTATGACTCTGAGCATAAGAGAGGGAGAGGAGGGGACACTAAGGACCAATGTAAGTGGGAAGGGCAGCCTTTAACAAATGAAATAAGACACCAGTGTAAAACCGGATTAGTAGGGAAGTGGAAACCTGTAAATAATACACTGCTCATACTTTAGAGGGCATGACCTATAAGGAGAGATTGCACAATCTTGAATTCTTCTCTCTGGAGTACTGGAGGCTGAGAGGAGACTTGATAGAAGTTTAAAGGCATAAATAAGGTCCCCAGTCAGAATTTTTTCCCAGGGTAGGAAGCTTAAGGGAGATGTGTGCGTCAAGTCTTTTATGCAGAAAGTGGAAGGAGCCAGGAAAGGCTGCCAGTGGCACTAGTAGAAGCAGATACAATAATGGCAGTTTAGATTGACACATGAAAATGCATGAAATAGAGGAAAATGGATCATGTGCGGGCGGTAGACATTTAGTTGAATCTGGCAGTGGTTCAGACATCGCGGGCTGAAGGGTCTGTTCATGTGCAGTGTTCTACCTTCTGGGTGAAAACATGACGTACAAGTTGCAGCTTATAAAACTAGTGAAGCTTATAGAGGTATGCAAGATTATGAGGGTAAAGATAGGGTAAATACACACAGGCTTTTTCCCCCCAAGGTTAGGTGAGACTAGAAGCTAATCATAGATTTAGGATAAAATTTGAAACCTTAAGGGGAATTTAAGAGAAGTTTGCTTAGGGACATAGATGAGAAGGGTATGGAGGGCCATGGTCCAGGTGTGGGTGGATGGGACTGGGCAGAAAACCAGGTTGGCACAGGTTTGATAGGCCAGAGGGCTTGTTTTTGGCTGTAGAATTCTATGACTCTTAAGTCATGCAACATTTTATTTGCAGTTACTGATGATGAACATTTTCACCAAAGATTTATTTCTAGATTTTGCTGTTACTTCACTAATGAATTTCCATACTGTTATCTAAAGACCACTGCCACATTTGATGTGCATACTTATGAGAATCAATGTTCAAAGTTCAAAATAACTTTATTATCAAAGTGCATATGTGTCACCACATACTACTCTGAGATTCATTTTCTTCCAGGGATTCACATTAGAACAAAGAAATCCAGTAGAATGAATGAATAACTATAAAATAATTGATGAACAACCAATGTGCAAATACAGAAAAATCAAACAAAAATAATTGTAAGTAACTAAATAATTTCTCTGAGAACATGAGTTATAGAATCCTTGAAAGTGAGTCTATAGGTTGTGGAATTAGTTCAGTGAGGTTCTCCACACTGGCTCAGGAGCCTGATGGTTGAAGTGTAATAACTGTTCCTGAACCTGGTGGTGGGGGACCTAAGGCTCCTGTACTTCCTTTCTGATGGCAACAGCAAGAACAATACTCTTATTGATGCTTGGGGTGAATATGAAGTCACCTACCTACAGAAAAGATATAAAAAAGGTTGAAAGATTACAGAGAAAATTTACACAGATGTTGCCAAGTCTGGAGGACCTGAATTATGAGGAAAGATCGAATAGGTTATGACTTTATTCCTTAGAACATTGAAGATTGAGAAGGAGATGTGATAGATTTGACGAGGGGTATGAATAGGGTAAATGCAGGCAGGCTTTTTCCATTGAAGTTGGGTGGGATTACTTCTCGAGGTCATGGACTAAGGGTGAATGGTAAAATATTTAAGGGAAACATGAGGGGAAACATCTTCACTCAGAGGGTCGTGAGAGTGTGGAACGAGCTGCCAGCACAAGTGGTGCATGTGAGCTTGATTTCAATGTTTAAGAGAAATTTGGCTAGGTACTTTTAAGAAACTTTTAAGAGATAGGTACATGGAGCTTAGAAAAATAGATGGAAACAATATAGGGAAATTCTAGGCAGCTTCTAGAGTAGGTTACATGGTGAGCACAACATTGTGGGCCGAAGGGCCTGTAACGCGCCTGTAATGTTCTATGTACATGGATTTTAGGGGTATGGAAGGCTATGATCTGGTGCAGGTCGATGGGAATGGGCTGTTTAAATGGTTTGGATAGAACAGATGGGCCAAAGGGCCTGTTTTTGAGCTATACTTTTCTATGACTGTATGACTCCATGAAATCTTGCCTCATGCAAGGCTTTGTAAAATCCTTGTTGACTCCCTTTTTTTTCCTATTTCGTAATAATCCACATTATGCTGTATTCTCTCCCTCTCTCCATTTACTAACAAACATTTTTACACCTTATCATCCCGTTTCCTCTCTATTGGCCGAGGAGTGTGAGTGAACGCAAATGTGCCTCAGTTGCTGTTACATAAATCCTCCCCTGCAGCTGAATCAGCAAGCCATTATCTGTCCTGAATTGTTCTGCTGTACATAAACATCAGCAGCAAGATGAAGCCGGGGTGTGTTACTGATTTTCTTGCCTTCCATAACCACAGCGGCCGTGGACTACAGGGGATGATTGTGTAGGCTCTGTGCACCCGAACAGCAGTGGACAGAGACCACCATCACCTCTAATTTACCACATTTCCACTGGCGATGAGTTCGCTTTTTGATCCGTGGCACCCATTTATCACTCAGCTGGTCAGGCAGCATCTATGGAGAGGGATAAATAGATAATGTTTCACTCCTAATGAAGGGTCTCAGCTTGAAATAGTGACTGTTTATTCCTCTTCGTAGATCGGGCATTCCCAACCCTTTTTCATGCTATGGACCCCTACCCTAACTGTGGGGCCCATGGATCCCAGGTTGGGAACCCCTGTCGTAGATGCTGCCTGACTTGCTGAGTTCCTCCAGCATTTTGTGTGTGTGTGTGTGTGTGTTGCTCTGGATTTCCAGCATCTGCAGAATCTCTTGTGTTTATTTATCACTTGCTGCGTTTTCTTTCTAATGGCTTCCTGCCATGCAGTTGTTTTCAGAGCATCCACTGGGAGCCAGTGCTGAATAATTAATATTCCTAGCCCCATTAAGTCCAAAACAGGTGATGCCATGTAAATGGAAGATACCCGCAGAGGAAAGTCCACATGGAATTCTTTCTATTCCATAACAACTCCCACGATATATGTTGCAAACTTGCACAAAATTCACTCACTGCTCTGATTGTTCTGTCCCTCTCTATTCGATAACAAATATTACCACAGGATGGCCACAGAACGTAGAGTTGTTCTCTTAATTAAGCACTGTGCAGGAAGAAGCACCCACTGAGAGCTAATGGCAGAACACCAATGTCCTTGATTTTCTGTGCACTAAAGTAAGATGATTAATCTGGGACCACAGCTCCCAGAGTTACACTTATTTTTATTTAGAGACACAGCACACTAACAGGCACCTTCGGCCTATCGAACCCCTACCACTCATTACACCCATGTGACCAGTTACCCTACTAATCCAAACTGATATCCCATTCAGATATGTCTGTCCATGGCCTTCTCTGCTGTCAAGATGAAGCCACACTCAGGTTGGAGGAACAACACCTTATATTCCATCTAGGTAGCCTCCAAACTGATGGCATGAACATTAATTTCTCTAACTTCCGTTAATGCCTGTCCTCCCCTTCTTACCCCATCCCTGATTTATTTATTTATTATTCCCCCCATTTCTCTTTTCTTTTCTCTCTTTTTTCTCTCTCTGCCTCTCGCACAATCACCCCTTGCCTGTTCTTCATCTCCCTCTGGTGCTCCCCTCCCCCTTTCTTTCTCCCTAGGCCTCCCATCCCATGATCCTTTCCCTTCTCAAGCTGTGTATCCCTGTTGCCAATCAACTTTCCAGCTCTTAGCTTCATCCCTCCCCCTCCTGTCTTCTCCTATCATTTCGGATCTCCCCCTCCCCCTCCCACTTTCAAATCTCTTACTATCTCTTCTTTCAGTTAGTCCTGACGAAGGGTCTCGGCCCAAAACGTCGACTGCACTTCTCCCTATGGATGCTGCCTGGCCTGCTGTGTTCCACCAGCATTTTGTCTGTGTTTCCCTACTAATTCATATGTCTTTGGAATGTGGAAGGAAGCCCACAGTCATGGGAGGAACAAACAAACTCCTTACAGACAGCAGTGGAAAGTGTTGACAGGGGTCAAACATAATTGCAGTAGCTGCTACATTACTGCGCCTTTCTCTGAGCAATTCATCTTGCTCAGACTGCCTGATTACTAATTGATCAGAATCAGGTTTGGCATCACTGGCATATGTCATGAAATTTGCTGATTACCCCTCATACTCAGCAACGGCACTCATTACAGACACAGGACTGCTTTGCTGTGGGGCGGATCTTCCGCCTAATCAGCTCAGCAACAACGAGGCATGTCAAACTATTTCCAGAAGGCTGGTATTCGCTGCCCCGGACACTTCTGTAGCTGCTGCAGGGGGGAACGTAACTGATTCAGGGAGAATTGATGATATGACACATAGATAAGACATCCTTCAGTAAAAGCATTTAAATTATTTAAGCCTTTAACTCCAAAGTGGCACTCTGAGTCTCGTTTGGCTTTGAGCCACTCCAGAATTTGGTCGATTACAGACACCAATGCAAAGTTCCTGACTGAAATAATTACTCTACTTTAGAAACAAATTGACTTGACTTTATTACTCACATCCTTCACATACACGAGGAGTAAAAACCCTTACTTTGCATCTCTGTCTAAATGTGCAATTTATAGTCATTTGTAATAAATCGTATGTACAACAGGACTGTCAACATAGCATAGAAATACAGTTGTGTCAGCATAAATTAATCAGTCTGATGGCCTGGTGGAAGAAGCTGTCCCGGAGCCTGTTGGTCCTGGCTTTCATGCTGTGGTGCCGTTTCCCGGGTGGTAGCAGCTGGAACAGTTTGTGGGTGGGGTGACTCGGGTCTCCAATGGTCCTCCGGGCCCTTTTTACACACCTGTCTTTGTAAATGTCCGGAATAGTGGGAAGTTCACCTCTACAGATGTGCTGGGCTGTCTGCACCACTCTCTGCAGAGTCCTGTGATTGAGGGAATGTAATGAGGTGCTTGGTAGGGGGAGGATTCAGTTTTCACACACTATACAAATGAAGGGTCTCGACCCAAAACACTGACTCTCGATTTCCCTCCACAGATGCTGTCTGACCCATTGAGTTTCTCTGGCATTTTCTTCATTCACTCCAGTCTCCTGTGTCTCTGTCTCCTCTGGCTCTACCTGTGCACTTTCATTTTCTTTTGTAATTTACTTGCTTTATTTCAGCCTTCTTTCACGTTGTGCGAGTACATCTTGAATCTGTCCCCAAAAATGGGAGATGTATAGTGCAATCAACTTGACCTCATAATCATTCCCAGCAGTATAATTGGTAGGGAGGGGAGTAAGATATAAATAGGCAGATATAAATATATTCCTCTCTTTTAAAGATTAACTTTATTTATCACAAGTACATAGAAACATACAATAAAATGCATCATTTGCATCAAGTCAGTGAGGACTGTGCTGGGTACTTCTGATGCCAACATAGCATGCCCACAACTCACTAACCCTAATCTTTGGAATTTGAGAGGAAATCCATGGGTCTCAGGGAGAACATATAAACTCCTTACGGACAGCGGCAGGAATTCAATGTTCAAAGTAAATTTATCATCAAAATACATACAGGTCACCATAAGCAAGTCATTTTCTTGAGGCATACTCAATAAATCCAAAATATAATAATGACCATAATAGAACCAGTGAAAGACTGCACCATCTGGATGGACAACCATTGTTCAAAAGACAACAAACTGTGCAAATTCAAAAGAAAGGAAATAATAATAAAAATATAAATAAATGCATACATACATAAGCAATAAATATCAAGGACATGAGATGAAGAGTCCTTGAAAGTGAGTCCATAAGTTGTGGGAATATTTCAGCGATGGGGCAAGTGAAGTTGAATGAAATTATCGCCTTTCATTCAAGAGCCTGATGGTTGAGAGATAATAACTGTTCTTGAATATGGTAGCGTGAATCCTGAGGCTCCTGTACCTTCTACCTGATGCCTGCAGTGAGTAGAGAGCATGTCCGGGGTGGTGGGGGTCCATGATGATGGATGCTGCTTTCTTGCGACAATGCTCTGTGTAAATGTGCACAATTGAATGCCAGTCACTGGCACTGTAAACTGATGAACTAATTGCTGTGTTACTTTGCTGCTCTTG
Source organism: Hemitrygon akajei (assembly GCF_048418815.1). Classification (NCBI taxonomy): domain Eukaryota; kingdom Metazoa; phylum Chordata; class Chondrichthyes; order Myliobatiformes; family Dasyatidae; genus Hemitrygon; species Hemitrygon akajei. The sequence goes on from NC_133143.1 coordinate 59,841,228, forward strand.
TCGATATACTGGCAACATAAAATAACTCAAAGCTTCCCAGTTCCTCCTCAGAAATGCAGCAGCTGGTTTTCCTTACTGGATATTAACAAATTAATCCTGCAGCATGCACTCCAAATTGAACTGGACAAAGATGGAATGTTTAACACTACCATTGTAACAGTTAATCCTTCTTCCGCAGTTCATAAACAGAGACCAAATTTTACAATTTGCAATTATGCAAGCTGTTCATAACAATTATGCAAGTCGAGATGGGAAACTGCTTCCTGTTTAAGTTCCTGAAAAGATTACTAGCTGCCCTAGAGCTACCGTACAGAAGGATTGTGGGCTTAAAATGCACATTAAGTTATTAAAGGAATTGCATCACTCTGTTAGCAAATAAGTTAACTATTTGAATTATAGTTAATGTATAGGCCTCCGTGATAGACCATGGATTTGCATCTTGGGAAGTTTCCAGGGCGCAAGCCTGGGCAAGGTTTTTTTTATGGGAGACCGACAGTTGCCCAAGCTGCAAGTCTCCCCTCTCCACACCACCAATGTTGTCCAAAGGAAGGGCATTAGAATAGAACATAGAACATAGAATAGTACAGCACATTACAGGCCCTTCAGCCCACAATGTCGTGCTGACCCTCAAACCCTGCCTCACATATAACCCCCACCTTAAGTTCCTCCATATACTTGTCTAGTAGTCTCTTAAACTTCACTAGTGTGTCTGCCTCCACCACTGACAATAGTTAATGTAATATTAATTTAATATGAATTTAAAAAACTAAAACATGCCCTAATAAGTAATATTGACAATGGATGCTACATGATTCACCAGCAGATACCACAGCAGTGAAGCAGTTATTGTGACACTTTTCCAGTTTAGGGTGGTCGAGTTCAGAGTTCAATTCCAACATGTCTGTAAGGAATCTATACCTCCTCTCCGTGGAATGAATGTGCTTCCTCCAGTTGCTTCCCACAGTCCAGGACACACGGTTAGTATGGTTAATTGGTATGTAAATTGTCCCATGATTAGACTAGGGCTAAGTCGGTGAGTTCCCGATGAAGGGTCTCGACCCAAAACATTAACTTTTTACTCTTTTCCATAGTTGCTGCCTCACGCATCTGCCAAGTCCCTCCAGCATTCTGGGTGTGTTCTTTGGGTTTCCAGCATCTGCAGATTTTTTCCATTTATATGGATATCAATTTCCCAGTTTAATGGACTGACTGGAGATCTTTCATGGCATCCTGAGAGACCATATGTTCCCAGTTTATCCAAAAGACAACACGACCCTCAATAAGTAAACAGTGTCAAAAATACAGTAATCACCTTCAATAGGATGGTAAATTCCCCAATAGCATTGCTTAAATTTCACATGAAAAATGAAATTTGCATACAAATCACAAAGTACATGGAACTGCTAAAAGTCAGAGGATAAGATCAAAACTTGCATTATTCAAAGTAGTTCCCGTGTGATCTCTCAACATACTCACAGTGATAGAAGGACACCTTGTGGCCATTACTCACAGTTAAAGTACAAGGTAAGGGTTGGTTTTGGGGTGGTATAATTTGCAGAGCAGACACAATGGGCCAAATAGCCGAATTCTGCTCCAATATTTTATGGTTCTATCTTATATCTTATGATCAATAACTACAGCTTCAAATGTATGGAACAAAAATGTCTGTCCACCAAAGGCGAAGCATATATTTTGTAGTTTAAAGTAAATGAGTGAAGAGCTGGAGATGGTTTAGTAGCAAAGGGCTACCAATCAAATCGGTATAGTGGCTTCAACAATTTCCAGACCTGCAAAATCAGATTACAACTAATGTGAATTTTCTTGAGCTGAAGCCTAGAAACACAACCCAACTGATTTTCCAACCACATAGCTACTGTGGCTTTAGAGTGTGTTTTGTCAAATGACCCCGTGTAAAACAACATGGGGCATTGTCTGAAACAGCTCCACTTCCATTTAATTAAAATATAGCAAAGTAGGATGGAATGCAGGCTTTCTTTATCAAGTATTATATTTTCTGTGCCATGCCATTGCCATGACTGTGAATGAAACCACTTGAGGGTAGATATAGGGAGTCACTCAAAAGAGAGAGAGGGAGACCCAAATTTACAGCACATTTTTAAATGTTAAAGAACAAAGTTAAGAAGACAATTTCTATAGTTACAATGCCCTTATAATGCTTCTTTTGAGTTATGTGTGGTTTTTCAAATTCCTTGGTCTTCCCACCAACTCATCTAAAATGAGTGTTAATTTTTGTGGTCTCTGAGTTGTTTTCCTGCACTGGGGTATTGATTGCATTCATGCATATGCAGATATGTCAGTCAGTTGGGTGTTCCCTGGTGTGCAATTTACTCTAAAGTGCAGCTTCGAGAAAACGATTGGTCTGAGCTGGATTTTAAATTCAATCTACAATCTATATTCAGATCTGAAGGTTGTTTGGTACTGAAGTTAATATTTGCTAATTTGTTAATATTGCATCTCCAAAATACAGGTCCCTCCTCTTGGTCCTTCTGGGCAAAAATAACTTTGTTCCAGGAAAGGCCAAACTCAAAGGAGGATCAGTATAAAAGGGGGCAGAGAAATTGCACTGAACTTTGGACTCCCTTTCCCAATTACCTATTCGATCCCTCTGTGGATCGATAACTACACTATCATCCCTAATGGCTACTCACAAACTCAATGCAGCGATTGTTCCAGAAATTTGACCAACTGTATTTAAAATGCAGCTTTGTCATCCGTGTGCCTGTTGCCTCCTTCCCTGCTGGTCGGTCGTGGTTTACCTGTGTTCTTCTTCATCTCTCTGTTCATTGAAAGCTAAAACTCGGCAGTGGTTACTCTCTGGTCAGGGGCACCAGCAAGGTAAATGTATCAGGCAATAGTTCACACTCCACGCCATGGCAGAAGATTATCAGAATCTTGACTCTCAGCTCATCGATGTACAGGAGGAGTTGGGGTGGTTGTATAGTTTAAACTTGAGCCTAGTGTCTCCACTGTCTACCTCACCGAGTCTGAACACAAACACAGGTGCCGTTCGTCCGGAGCTCTGCTTGTGGTTCTCACCTGGAAACGAAACCAGTTTTTTCAGTCAGCTCCCTTATCACGGCTTGGTCACCTGGCTGTGGGACGACTGCGTTGTCTCCCTTTGCCTCTCTCTGAATTGCAATATGTTGCTGCTGCTTTGCTCGATCCCTCAATGTGTTACCCTGATTACAGCGGACTTTCACACCTCCATGTAATCTTACTAAATTGGCAGTTGTAGTTTCTCTAGTACTCTTGTAATTTCTGCTGCTTCTCGTTCTTCAGCTGTCCTCCTCCCACTGATGTCTGCCCACTTGTTCCCTCTCTGCTCCATACTATCCCCTTTCTTGTGAGCCTTGTCTTTAGCCTCAGCTCCCTCCTCAGGCAGCTGCACTACTTCTAACAGCTCCTGACTGTGCTTGGCCCCAAGCCTTGGGACCTCCGGACATGATCTCCACACATTGTCCTGTCTCTCCACCCTGCTTGATGCTGCTGTCTGTCTCTTTATCAATCATTTTGGCTGCACTGTGGGTCACACATGTTCACTGTCCCTGTCTTGTCCTCGTTATTTCTCCTTTTCCCGAGTCTATGATAGCTCCTGCCTCACTCAGTGTGTCTATCTCCTGGATTGTACCTTCATTGTTTGGGCACTCCCGGAAATCTACAGGAACCTGCACTCCCTCAATCTCAAGAACCTGGGGCTGACTTCTCCCTACCCTCATTGTTTCACCTCCTGCACAGGTAATGTAAATCGCCTCTCCAGTCGTGGGCAAGGGAAGATTAGTTATCAATACTGACAACCCAGTGTCTATTAACATTTCACATTACCAGCCCCCTAATGAACCTCTTGTGTAGATCCGTGGATGAGCAGCACTGGCAATAGAGGCTGCTCTCAGCAATTTGTCTGACCTCACCAGCTCCAAAATCTGGTCAGCAGCTGGATTGGAAAGAGAGGGTGCTGCTGTCGATTCTGCCTGCTCTGGAGAGTAATTTTCACACTTTCCTCCTTTTACAGGACACTGCCTCCCGCCATGGCCTGAGAAACCGTAGCTGTAGCATGGCACCTCCCACATCTATTCCAACAGTTCCTTGCTAAATGACCCGTTTCCTGGCACACAAAGCAAGTCCCCTGTGACATCACAGCAGCTACATTCACTACAGCCACTTTACCACTTCTCTTCCCCCTCCTCTGGTTTACCTCACCGGCCCATGATACTATCACGGAGTAGTTCGATCCCACCACTATCCCCAAATCTATAACTTCCTGGTGGGATCAGCTCAGGACTTTCATCAGCATTTTCAGGAAGACTAGGCTGTCACTCCCTGGATTATCCAAACTTAAATACTCCTCCTCAGCTCGATATTGACATTCTGGGTGATCGATGGCTGGCTCATCGGCTCTCTTAATCACCGACATTATCGTTCCCTAGTTACTCTCACCTTCCCCCAGTAACTGCCTCATTTCACCATTAAAAAACAATATCTCTCTTCGTTGCAGGTGTTCCTGGTAGTTGCCCATGTGTCCTCCTGCACCCCCGGGTAATACTGTCCCACATATTTGCTGGGCTCTTCACTTATACCAATACAAAGGTGCATCTGGTGAAACTCAATCATTTCCTTGAGCTTATACCAGAATTCTGCTTTAATTGAGGGCCACCCTGACCAAATGTTCTGCTTCTCCCCGGAGGTGAAAGGCGTGCGGATGGTCATAATCAAGGTCAAGGGCAGGTTCTGGTCATCAGGGTTCTCGACCTGACGTCGCCTGACCTCACATCCTGACAGACATATCTGAGTATAGCCTTCCCCTCAATTGGCACCACACTAATTCCCACTTTATGCAAAATATAAGTGATGGATAAAAACTAAACACTACACGCTTAAAACTGGAGAGTACGTACTCTTCAATCTACCACTTAGGTGTGTCTGAACTCATAATGTCTGTTGTATTCCATTGCATTTAAAACCTGTTACACCAAAGTTACAGACTTATTCTTAAAAAATACATACACACACACACACACACACACATGCACACACACACACACACACACACACACACACACACACACACACACACACACACACACACACACACACACACACACACACACACACACACACACACATTTTATAGTGTGTTTGTGATACTTCGGGAACAGATTTAAGTGTGAGTACTAATCTTAAAAAAAATACTCACCCACTTAAACTGTGAGATTATTGCTGGGCACACAATGGGATACGAACATATCCCAGGTGAGCCCCCAAATGTTGTGACTGCGAATGAAGTCACCAGAGAGAAGTAGCTGGTAGATATTAAAGTCTTTATTCAGGACAGAAACACACCAGCTTACAGCCTTTGAGGTCACTTATGAGACAGAGACTCCCCAACCTAACATTACAGCACATTTTTATATGTTATAGAAGAAAAGTAACAGGACAATTTCTGTAGTTAGAATGTCTTCATAATGCTTCTTTTCTTTCTCTGTCCTTCAATATGCCTGAACACTGATCTTTGTTGGATTTTGACATCTCACTCCACTTGTTTGGCAGTTTGCACTAGATCATGGTAGGAAACAGCATTTTCATTCCAAGTTGCTTTCATTAGCTTCACCACTTTGGAAACATCTGGTTTCAAGTCATTCATGACTTGAAGGAGCCAAATGTGAATTCTTCTATAATATCTTCAGTTGTTCCTTGAACTCCTGAATAGTTGATCAAAACTGTCCTATAGTGGCCTTCATATTTAAAATCATCCTCCGAATCCTTTTGTGGTCTAGTTGTAGATGGCAAACCTCCTGTCTGCTTTCATAATCTCCTTTTTCTTTCTTGTGTGCTTTTCATTCCCTTATTTTTATTTAGGCAATTACCTCATCATTGTCATCATCAACTAAGTCACCAGAGGTCTCTGTTGAGTCAGTTTTACATCTATTTTGTAGTTCCTTGAAGTTTCCAAGTTGGCGCTGTTTCTATGGACTATTCACCGATGTCTGCATTCCAACATAAGTGACACTACTGTTAGATGATCCATTGGGTTGGCAGAACCGTCCACCGAAGGTCCCTGCTGTGCATCATAATTTTAGTCATAGAAAGTACAGCACAGAAACAGGCCCTTCAGCCCATCTGGTGTGTGTTGAGCCATTTAAACTGCCTACTTCAATCAGCTTGCACCAGGACCATAGCCCTCCATACCCCTACCATCCATGTATCCATCCAAACTTCTCTTAAACATTGAATTCGAGCTTGCATGCACCACTTGTGCTGGCAGATTATTCCACACTCTTTCGACCCTCTGAGTGAAGAAGTTTCCCCTCATGTTCCCCTTACACTTTTCTCCTTTCACCTTTAACCCATGACACATGTAGTCCCACTGAGCCTCAGGGGAAAAAGCTTGCTTGCATGTACCCTGTCTATACCCCTCATAATATTGTATACCTCTATCAAATCTCCTCTTCATCTTCTACATTCCAAGGAATAAAGCCTTAACCTATTCAATCTCTTCTTATAACTCAGGTCTAAACACAGAAACATCCTTGTAAATTTCTCTGTACTCTTTTAACCTTATTTACACCTCTCCTGTAGGAAGGTGACCAAAATTGCACACAATACTCCAAATTAGGCCTCACCAATGTCTTATACAACTTCAACATAACATCTCATCTCCTGTACTCAGAACTTTGATTTATGAAGGCCAAAAGCTTTCTTAATGACCCTATCTACCCGTGAGGCCACTTTCAACAGATCATGGACCTGTATTCTTAGATCACAAATTCAGTTAACGAAGAGATTCTTTTGTTAAGACTTTTTACTGTCTCTATCATGCTATCCTTTCAGCATGTTACACATTTCTTCCTTTTCCCCTAACTGATTAGTTAAATTATTTACTTGCTCAGTCAACACACCATGTGCTCACTTTAGTTCATACACTTGATTTTCTAACTTGACACGTTCACGTTTAAATTTATTTATTTGACTTCCTAGCATGGCACGTTTATGCTTTCGTAGCTCTGATAATGCTGCCAGTGTCCAGTCAGTTTTATTTCCCAGCAACATTTTCTGAATCTCCTACCATATCTTTTCAACATCACTCATAAGCTAAATTTCACTAGACTCGGCCTCAATGGCATAATTTTCCCTTTTTTTTTGTTAATTGCATCAAATGCTAAAACCCTCCGTTATCTTTTCTCTCACAGCTGGAGATTACACAGTTTGTTTCTCAACTTTGTCCATTGTTCCAGTTCAATCTCAACGAGTACTTTTCACTTGGATGTCAATCACAGTTATTAGAATTGCAACCCAAAATGTGTGACTAGAGTTACAACTGAAGGTATAATAATACTAGGGCTATAACCTGAAACATCAATAGAGTCACAACCTGTAATTTTGCCACTGATGCACTCAAAATATCAATAGAGTCAGCCCATAGCATCTGTAGAGTCACAAACTGAAATATTTTAGTAGAGTTGTGCCCAAAAGGTATCAATAGTGTTGAAACCCAGAATATTTAGCATGCATCCACCACAAATAACAAAGTAAAATAGAGTATTCTTGTCACTCCTAAACTTCCTTTAGATAGTACACTGAAGCAAAATCAAATGATTTCTCTGACAATTCAGGAATAGAGGATGCTCTTGTTAGCATAGCATAGAAGTGTACAGCACAGGAACAGGCCCTTCAACCCACAATGTAGTGCTGACCAGCTAAAACGCAAATCAAAAACACCCAGACACTAATCCCTCCTACCTACACAAGATCCATATCCTTCCATCTTCCTCACATCCATGTGCCTATCCAAACATCTCTTAAAAGCCTCTAATGTATTTGCTGCTACCACCATACCAGGCAGCACATTCCAGGTATCCATTACTCTCTGAGTAACAAACTTACCCCTCACATCCCCTTTGAACCTACCCCATCTCATAAACTCATTTTGGACTTCCAGCCAGGTACAGGTATTGAGCTTAACTGACATTTCGATGACAAATTCCACCATCTTCATCAGGGATGATGCCTGGGCATGTCTAGTCTAGTGGTATTATCCCCCCCCCCCCCCCCAACCCCATCATCCACCCACCCTTCCTGATTGGTTAGTCCTCATCCAATCAGGTTTCTGCTGTCCAATCTTATTTACAATTAAATTGCAGATCTTACTTAGAGTGAGACCTTTGTCTTTGTTAAAATTCTTTTCTTCTAGATTTATTTTAATGGCTTCCTTCACCTGGCGGTTCCAAAAGCCAGTGGTATGACACAGAAGTCTTGAGCCATTGAAGTCAATCCTATGGCCATTGCAAATGCAATGTTCCCTGCTGCCAGCTTCTTTGGGTAACCTAACAGATACACCTCCCATGCTCCTGGATGCAGGTTTCCACTGTGCATTCTGTCTGGCTGATACACGCTGCTCTGCATTCACAGGGAATCCTGTAAACGCCAACTGTTCAGCAGGACTTGTGGAAAGAGTTACAGCTAACATTTTGGGTCTGAAATGTTAACTCTCTCTCTTTCCACAGATGCTGCCTAACCTTCTGAGTTTTTCCAAAATTTTCTATTTTTTTGTAGCAGATTTCCTGTGCCTGTGGTTTTTGATTTCCAATGATAATTGCAGATCTACAGACTTTTGATATTCCCCCATTAATAATTTGTTGTATATGTGTCAGGGGGCAATAGTGTCTTTTTTTCTTCTGCTTTTCCATATTTCTGTCTATACTTATTCCACAGCAGGGTCCACTGCATGGTCCTCTATGTGCTACTCACCACACTGCTAATGCTTCATTTACATAATCTGATTAACAAAGGTCAGTGATATTAAACCTGATTCTGATTTTGATTCAATACAATGCGTTTAAAAATGATATTGCAAGCTCATTGCAATTCTGATTGAAAAGCATGTGTGAATTAAGTGCATGTTGTAACTGCAAGCTGGGTTAATGAAGACAGAGTAATAGTCAACATTCATACCTTTCAATACTTCACAGCAATTGAAGAGGCAAATCAACAGTTCCAGCCATTCCTTGGACTTACTGAGGAAAACAAATAACAGTTGTTCAGACTTTGCTGTGAATTCTTGTATCACGAAGAGGTGATTTATTTTCTTGAAAACACTGTAAGCAAATTTTGCTTCAAGTGTTCTTCAGTGTAAAGTTGTCTTTGATGTAATTTCTGGTATAGGTTTGGTGTAGGAGAATGTACCTCTACATAACTGGACCATGAGCAAGTGAGCATTTAATAATTTTGGCAGCTGCTTTCCATTGACACTAATGAAGTGATTTTGCTACTGTATCCCAACCCATTCATAGAGTCATAGTCATAGAGCGCTATAGTACTATGCTGCCTCGTCCCATTGCCCTGTACCTGGACCATAGCCCTCTATTTCCCTCCCACCCATCCTTGCAGGCATACTCTATAAATCCAATGTAGAATTATATCCATAACAGGATCAATGAAAGAACACTCCAGTTTCAGTTCAACCAGCGTGCAAAAAACAACAAACTGTGCAAATAGAAAAAGAAATAAGAATTATAATATTAATAAGCAATAACTATCAAGAACATGAGATGAAGAGTTCTTCAAAGTGAACCCAAAGGCTGTGGGAACATTTCAAAGAAGGGGAAAGTGAAGTTATTTTCTTTGGTTCAAGGTCTTGTTGGAACAACGATTGTTCCTGAACCTTGTGATGTGAGTCCTGAGGCTGCTGTACTTTCTTCCTGTTGAGAGCAATGAGAAGAAAGTATGTCCTGGGTGTTGGGGATCCCAGATGATGGATGCTGCTTTCCCATGACAACATTTTGTGCAAATGTGCTCAGTGATGGCGAGGGCTTTACCTGTGATGGACTGGACCGTATCCACTACTTTTTGTAGGAATTTCTGTTCAGAGCCATTGGTGTTTCCATACCAGGCAATGATGCAAACAGTCAGTATACTCTCCAGTACTCATCTATAGGAATTTGTCAAAGTTTTATATGTCATGCCGAATATTTGCAAACTCCTAAGGAAAGCAGAGGTCCTCCTGGTTGCAGGGTAATAACTGTTCCTGAACCTGGAAGGGGGGGGGGGGGGGACCTAACATTCCTGTAGCTCCTTAAAGAATGTCAATTTCTAGAGACTTGAAATGTAGTTTTTTTGGGGGGGCTGTAAATGAGAGATGGATTTCCTGTTGCGCTTGGAGGAGAGTGTACTGTAGGAGAAAGGAAAGGAGGAGGGAACTCAGCGGGAGGTGATAGACAGGAATCAAAATTAAAATGGCAGAGATGCAGAGAAATTTCTTTAGACAGAGGGTGGTGAGTTTGTGGAATTTGTTACCACAGGGACGCCAGGTTGTTTGGTGTATTTAAGGCAGAGCTTGATCGGTTCTTGATTGGACACTGCTTCAAAGGCTATGGGGAGAAGGCCGGGGAATTGGGGATGAGGAAGTGAAAAAAGGATCAGCCATGATTGAATGGTGGAGCAGATTCAATGAGCCAAATGGCCTAATTCTACACTGATGTCTTATGGTCTTATGAAAAGATCACAGTGGTCCTAATTCTAACTGAGATGTAATTTATATAATATTTATGTTATTTTCCATCCTGCAGGAAATTATGGAAGAGAAATGTTGTGTTTCAAAATACACCTGTATCTGGAAGGTCCATCTGCTGGTGAATCAGTATCCTGGCAAAAACTACACCATGAAAACAAAAGAACACTCCAAGCAACTCCATGAGAAGGATATTGAAAAGCACAAGTCAGGAGATGGATACAATTAAATTTCCAAGTCATGGAATATCCCTTGGAGTACAGATAAGTCAATCATCAAGAAATGGGAAGAATACGGAGGAGCTGTATATCTGTTTAGGGCAGTCTGTCCTCAAAAGCAGAGCAACTATGCAAGGAAGGGACAAGTGAGAGAGGCCACAAAGAGACATATGACAATTCTGGAGGAGTTACAAGCTTCAGTGGCTGAGATAGGAGAGACTGTGCATACAACAACTGTTGCCTGGGTGCTTCACCAGTTGTAACTTAATGGGAGAGTGACTAAGAGAATGCCACCTTCGAAGAAAACTCACATGAAATCTCAGCTAGCGCTTGCCATAAGGCATGTGGGAGACACTGAAGTCAGCTGGAAGATGGTTCTATGGTCTGATGAAACCAAAATTGAGTTTTTTGGCCATCAGACTAAACACTATGTTTGGTGTAAGCTGAATACCACACATTATCAAAAGCACACCATCCCTACCATGAAGCATGGTGGTGGCTGCATCACGCTGTGGGGATGCTTCACTGTACAGGACCTGGAGGCTTGTGAAGGTAGAGGGTAAAATGAATGCAGCACAATACAGGGAAACCCTGAAGGAAGACCTGATGCAGCCTGCAAGAGAACTGCAATTGGGGAGAATATCTGTTTTCCAGCAAGAAAATAACCCACGCATAAAGCCAAAGTTACACAGGAATGGCTTAAAAACAACAAAGTTAATGTCTTTGAATGGCCAAGTCAAAGTCCAGACCTCAATCCATTCAGAATTTGTGGCTGGACTTGAAAAAGGCTGCTCAATTAAAGTCTTTTCTGTTGATCAGTGTCAGAAAAGCCAAATTAAATTTACTGTGATACCTTTTATAGGTACTGTATGATTTTGACTAGATTTGTAATGGAATGTAGTTCTTTGAACAGTTTAAAATATCTTAGACTCTCAGCATTTCATAAAGAATAGAATAATTAGTACATTTTGCAATTAATATTTTCAGTTATAATCAGAAATATTGTTATTTACTACGCTCTATGCTCTAAAGTCAATTACAGATAATAATTTAGTTAGAGCACTAACTTTGAAATGACACATGAGCTATAGTCAATGTACATTTTTTTCAACCTCATATTAGTTAAGTAATTATGACAATGAAAGTGATAATTTCAGAAGACGTTCTCAATGTTTTCTATGTCTGTGAAAGTCCAATTTTTAGCACAGAGGCTGAAAACTACCTTTCTTTAAAACAATTAATATCTTAAAACCTGATTTTAAGCCAGCTAGTATTGTTGATTCTATACTAACACTTTGGCTTATCTGTAATATTTATGTTTACAGATAAATGCAATGTTTTCATTTTCCTTTTAGATTTGGCACCCAAGGTACCTGTTATTTAATATCTCCATTAAATAAACAGTTTTGTTGGCTTGCTGAATCAATTGTGACAAAATCTCTCTTTCTGTCAAATCTTGCCAGAATTACCAATTGAATGTGGGCTGACAGATTACAGGTTTGCAAGGAAGTGTTTGGTGAGTTCCTGAGACCCTGAAACCAATTTGGAAAGGTGTGATGAATCTTTGTGGACGTGGCAAATTCAACAAAGTTGCAGGGGGTGTTTTTGGTGTGCTGAAATTAGTTTAGTGTTCAGTCAGGATCCAGTCTATATTTCTAAGGGCAGGATAAACAGCTTTCGAGGATTTGGATCAATGAAGGAAAAGAAGCACTCTGAAGTTGCTGCTGGGTAGTTTATTAGAGTATAATAAGTGATTAGAAAAACATGAGGATATACAAAACACTAAGTCTAAAACAATGTGTAAAATCATTGATAAAAGAACCAAGTCCCACTGCTTACTACTAAGTGATGCAAAGGATTAACTAAACAAGTCTAAAACAGAGTACAGAATAATTAATACAGTAACAACTCTCAGGGCTTTCTGCTCATTGTCGATTCTAATTTACAACGAAGAGCCTGGAGACCCTTCGAGGTGCTTGGTCCCGATTGTGATTCCGGTCTGAGGACAGAAGTTCCACGGACTTGTTCCCTGTGCACATTTATATACTGTACATAATCAAGAAAGCCCACGCTTCTTGTCTGATCTGCGCATAGCAGTCAGGCACAATTCAAAAATTAGTCATTTCATAAAAGCATTTTTATTGGGAGGTCTTTACCCAATAAAGCCTTGCTTGTTACTGGAAAGAAAAAATTACTTTATCAGTCACAATTTACTATGCCACTGAAATGGTTTTGTTCATCTCTTTGAAACACATTATCACATTCCTTGATACCATACATCTGCATGCTTCAAGAATCAAAACCTTAACTCTTTCTAATTTACACACTTGCTTGTTATGAGTACTGTGAATGTGCAAACTCCTATAACACAGGAGTAGCAGCCCTGGTCTTCCTACCGGAGCCCAACAGGATCTGACAATATATGGAATTTGGCTGTCAGATATCAACAACATTATCAAATCTCCTGTTTGGGTTATGTTTGGACCGACTGATGGGGTTGGGTTTTAATTTTATAATTAACAGTCTTCTAAGAAATGGATGCTCAGCTTTGGATATATGAAGCAATACACAATTCTCTTGATATCTTCAATATCGTTTGTTTTACCAGCCAGTAACACTTTGGTTTATGTTAGTCACACAGCAACAGGAACAGCTAAACTGAAGTAAGTATGTCAGTGATATCATTACCTACAAATATCTAAAGTGAACATTAATTTTTCATTGATATAAACAGGTTAAAATTCTCTAGCCTGCCAATCTTTGGAACTGTAATTAGTTTATTATTGTCACATGTACGGAGACACAATGGAAAAACTTGTCTTGCATACTATTCATACAATCAATTTATTATATTGGTGTAGAACAAGGTACAACAATAACAATTAAGCGGAGCATCTTCAGAGAAAGTGCAGGTAAACAGTAAGTTGTAAGATCATAATGGGGTGGATTGTGAGGTTAAGAGTTCAACTTGTACTAGAGAACTATTGAATAGTCAGAGAACTGTCCTTGAGCCTGGTGGTACGTGCTTTCTGGCTTTGGTATCTTCTGTCTGATAGAAGAGAGGATGTCCAGGGTGGATGAGGTTTATGATAATGCTGGCTGATTTAATGAGGCAGAGAGTTGGAAAGACAGACTCCATTGAGGGTTGGCTGTTACTGTGATGCAGAACTGCGTCTAGAACTCTCTGCAGTTTCTTGCAGTCACATAAAGCAGTAGCCATATGAGCCATTATGCATCCAAACAGGAGAAGCAGGAGTGTTAGGTCCCACACCACCAAGTTCAGGAAGTTATTACACTTCAAACTCCTGAAGCAGCATGGAAAGCTTTACCTACCTCAACACTTGACTGATCACTGAACACAACCAATGGTCTCACTTTCAAGGACTTTATAACTCATATTCTCACTATTTATTTACTTGTTATTTTTTTTTAATTGGTACATTTCACCCGCTTTTGCACATTAGTTGTTTATCAGTCTTTGTGCATAGTTTTCACTGACTGCTTTGCATTTCTTTGTTTGTCTCTGAATGCCTGCAAGACAATAGACCTCAAGGTAGAATGAGATGATTTTGCTAATAAATTTACTTTGAACTTCTGTGGTGCATTAATAAACACTGGGAAGGGTGAATGGGTCATGTGAAATTTCTTCAGACCCTGAGGATGTTGAGCAGTTTGTGAGCTTTCTTGGTTGTATTGTCTATGTGATGGGACAAGGACGGGCTATTGATGTTCACTCCTAGAAACCTAAAGCTCTCAACCTCAACACCATTGACGTAGGCAAGAGCATGTGGAAAGAAGCCCCTTTCCTGAGATCAATTGCCAGCACTTCTTGTTTTTGAGGTAGTAATGAGGAACAAAGAAATGGTGGGCAAACTTAATAAGTATTTTGCATTAGCCTTCACTTTGGAAGGCACCACCAGAATGCCAGAAATTTGAGATTGTCAAGGGGTAGTTGCTATTACTAAGGAGGAGATGCTTGGGACATTGAAAGGTTTGAAGGTAGCTACGTCACCTGGGCCAGACAGATTATTCCCCAGGCTTCTGAAAGAAGTAGCTGAAGAGATAGTGGAGGCAGTAGTTATGATCTTTCAAGAATCACTAGATTCTGGAATGGTTACAGAGAACTGAAAATCTATAAATGTCACTCCACTCTACAAGAAAGGAGAGAGGAAGAGAAAGGACATTATAGGTCAGTTGGCCTGACCTCAGTGGTTGGGAAGAATCAAAGTTTATTATTAAGAATGAGGTTTCATATACTTGGAGATGCATGATAAAGTAGGCCAATGTCCTCATGCTTTCCTTAAGGGGAAGTCTTGCCTAACAATTACGTTGGAATTCTTTGAGGAAATAACTGGCAGGATAGACAAAAGTTGTTTTCTTGGATTTTCATAAGGCCTTTGACAAGGTGCCACACATGAGGCTGCTAAACAAGATAAGAGCCCATGGTATTACAGGAAATATACTGCCATGGATCAAAATTTGCTCACTGGCAGGAGGCAAAGAGTGGGAATAAAGGGGGTCTATTCTGGTTGACTGCTGGTGACTAGTGGTGCTTCACAGGGGTAGGTACTGGGACCATCTTTCACGTTATTTATCGATGATTTGGATTACACATTGATGGTTTTGTGGCTAAGTTTGCAGATGATACACAGAATGGTGCAGGGGTAGTAGTGTTGAGGAAGCAGGGAGTCTGCAGAAGGATTTGGACAGACTGGGAGAATGGACAAAGAAGTGACAGATGGAAATATAGCGTAGGGAAGTTTATGATCATGCCCTTTTGTAGAAGGAACAGATTTTCTAAACAGGTAGAAAATTTAAAAATCAGAAGTGCAAAGGGACTTAGTCCTTGTAGGGAATTCCCTAAAGGTTAACTTGCAGGTAAGGAAGACAAATGCAATGTTAGCATTCATTTTGAGAGGACTAGAATATAAGAGCAAGGATGTAGCACTGAGGCTTTATAAGGCATTGGATAGACCTCACAAAGTACTGTGAGCAGTTTTGGGCTCCTTATCTAAGAAAAGCTGTGCTGGCATTGGAGAGGGTCCAGAGGAGGTTCACGAGAATGATTTCCGGAATAAAATGGTTAACATACGAGGAGCGTTTGATGGCTCTAGGCCCGTACTTGATGGAGTTTAGAAGAATAGGGGGTGGGGGTGGGATCTCAGTGAAACCTATCGAATATTGAAAGGCTTAGATACAGTGGGTGTGGAAAGGATGTTTCTTTTCATGGGTGAGTCTGGGAAAAGGAGACATTCATTTAGAAGAGTGATGAGAAGGAATTTCTTTAGCTAGAGGGTGGAGAATCTATGGAATTCATTGACTCAGAAGGCTGTGGTGGCCAAGTCTTTGAGTATATTTAAAGCAGAGGTTGATAGGTTCTTGGTAAGTCAGGATGACAAAGGTTACGAGGAGATGGTAGGAGAATGGGGTTGAGAAAGATAATAAATTAGCCATGTTCAAATGGCAGATCGATTTCTGCTCCCATTTCTAATGCTCCTATGCTTCACTGAGCAAACAGCAGAATTCAACCATCTGCACATGTAGACGGCCAAAGCAAAGAAGGGGGCGCTACTTTCACAGCCCATGATACTGGCTACTTGGTAACCAACCTCCTTACTTGGTTACACTCACAACCAGTCCATGAAATTTGAGCTGGTTATGGGGTGAGCTGTCACACCGTCACCTTGGTAAGTGAATTAGGACTGCCGAACTCAGTGTTACACAACTGCACTGGGGATAGCGCATCTTTTTGTTTTGATGGGATCGGTTCTTAGCTCCCACTCAGTTAGACAGCTATTACTAACACGACTC
This sequence comes from Hemitrygon akajei, assembly GCF_048418815.1. NCBI lineage: Eukaryota > Metazoa > Chordata > Chondrichthyes > Myliobatiformes > Dasyatidae > Hemitrygon > Hemitrygon akajei. The sequence goes on from NC_133143.1 coordinate 59,857,779, forward strand.
AGTAAAAATGTTTAACCATGCGACACTATTGCCGTTCTTGCTCTGCACATACTGTACGTAACATCTAACATAATTATTTACACCATTTAGTTTTTATTACGTACTACTACACTGATTTGATTCCTTGATGCATTGAGAATGAACAATGACCGTTTCAAGTGGTAAAATATTATGCTTTTGGAATTCTGCTTATTTTGCCCTCACCTGAGAAATAAATCCTAGGGAAATTGGAAAAGTTGTCATTGTATTGGAAATTTAATGAACAACTTCTGGTAAACTAAACACTAAAAGTTTATTAATTTCTAACATAATAGAAATGTGACAGAGAGCAGTTTAAAATTAACTTGAGAATTCAGAATAGTTCAACATTTAAATGTTGGTGGTGATTGATGAAAATTATCCTCAGCTTCTCTTAGCAATTAAAGCTCTCCTTGGACCTGCTCTTCTGTTGGATGCTGATTTTCCTTCTTTATCTTCTGGAGAATTTCCCTTTGTTTGGGAACAAAGTGACAAGTTAATTCTCATGTATAGTTGAACAGTTGTGTGCAGAGAAAGGTGTAAAACAAATGTGGGTTAAAATGTAACACATTACTGAATCACATTCTCAATTCAAATGGGAAGGAAATGAATTTGTTCCTACCAGGCTTCTTTGGTCACTACAAAGTTTGCAATGGGGCCTGGAAAACCATTGAACTTGTTTGACAACGTGATCGTGTATGCTCCCCTGTTTTGAAAGAGCAGCCAGTCTCCAATTTCCAGCTCAGGCAGCTCGCAGTGATCAATGACACAGTCAGAGCCATCACAAGTTGGTCCCCAAAGTGTTGTGCTAAAAAGTTGTTGGTCTGGGCTGACTTTCTGCAGGAAGTAAATATCAGGTCAGTTGTTAACTTGGAAATAATCAAACATTGCGTTGTTGGGCAACGTAAATATGTCATCTGAATGTTGCCACTTTTATCATTTATTGCTATCAACACTTTTCATCTTCTATGGACTTTTAAAAAATATCACCTCTAACTTCCACCCTGCCCTTAAATTCACTTGGTCCGTCTCCACCACCTCCCTCCCCTTTCTCAATCTCCCTGTCTTGATTTCCGGAGACAAACTGTCGACTGACATCTTTCATAAACCTACTGATTCCCACGGTCATCTTGACTATACCTCTGCCCACCCTATCTCCTGTCAAAATGCTCTTCCCTTTTCTTCGCCTCCACCGCATCTGTTGCCAGGACTTGGCTTTCGGAGATATCCTCCTTCTTTAAAGAACAGGCTTTCCCTCCCTCTACTATTGATGCTGCCCTCACCCACATCTCCTCCATTTCCCGTACATCTTCCCACTGCCTTCATAGTGACAGAGACTCTCTTATCCTTACCTACTTCCACTTCCATCACACAATCCTCTGTAACTTCTGCCATCTGCCAAGGGATCCTAACACTAAACATTTTGACTTCCCCCTCCCGTTCTCCTCTTTCCGCAGGGATCATTTCCTCTGCAGTTTGCTTGTACATTCATCCCTCCCCATTAATCACCCTCTAAGCACTGTCCTGTACATACACCTCTTCCCTCACCTGCATTCAGGGCCCCAAAATGTCCCTTCCAATGAGGCAACACTTCACCTGTGAATCTGCTGAGTTCATCGATCGGTTTTCTCCACATTGGTGAGACCTGTTGCAAATTGGGGGGCTGCTTTATGGAGCACCTCTGCACCATCCACCACCAGTGGCCAAACATTTTAATTCCATTTCTCATTCCCTTTCCAACATGTTGATCTATGGCCTGCTCTTGTGCCAAAACGAGACCACCCTCAGGGTTGAGAAGCAGCACCTTATACTTCACCTGGGTGCCCACCAACCTTATGGTATGAATACTAATTTCTCCTGGCAGTGGACAAATTTCCTCCTGACACCTTCCTCTATTTCCATTTTTGACCTTTAGCTCCTCTCACCTCCCCCTGGGTTGCCTCCTTCCCTTTCTCCTTTTGTTCACTCTCATATCCTATCGGATTCTTTCTTCTATGGCCCTTTACCCTTTACCTGGCTTCACTAATTAAGTTCCAGCTCGCCTCTTCCCCCTCCATTCTCCGTCCTGAGGAAGGGTCTCAGCCCGAAACGTCGACTGTTAACTCTTTTTCCATAGATGCTGCTTGACCCGCTGAGTTCCTCCTGCATTTTGTGTGTGTTGCTGTCCTTTATGTTAGTATATAATTAGTAGATGGCCATTTTAATCATCCTCTTGAAGAATTGCTTATGGGTTCCAATCCTTTGTACCAATAGCCTCTTGTCTACCACCTGTTATATATTGGAAATATTGAGGCAGATCTTCCACTGCACTTTAACTAAAGGTTGCTACCCCTGGGTCATGCTTGTATTGGTAAGGTCTCGGGCATGATCTTTAATTGGGAACCTCGAACACTGGCTGCGTGCCCTGCAGCTGGTTTTAGCAGCTGGCAGGCTCTGCCTTAATATTGATTGTCACAAATATTCAGTAACTGTTTAAAAATTAGATTTAATTTTACTAAAACCATATATCCACGTAAAAATAATTTTCAGAATAAAGTTTATTGAGAATGCCAAATGCAGGAGATTTGACTTGGTACAAGTTTTGTAGACACTTTCCACACCAGGAACTGAGAAACTACGGAAGATGGCATCTAGCACACTGGACTTGCCATTGCTAGATGGGCACCTACATTGTAGCTTGCACTTGGGATTTTCACAATTCCCCTCAACCCACGCAATCCCACCCCATCCACGGACTTAACATGAATGTCTTTAAACAGTAAGTTAGACATGGAATAAGTAAAATTCCATATTTAACGTAAAGTTCTGCCTCTCTAGGTTTTAGGTGTGCCCACTACACATGAAGGTAGCCCCCAGATAAAGGATTATTGACCTGAAACATTAACTTTATTTCACTCTCCATAGTTATCAGAGTTGCTGGGTAACTCCAGAGATTTGTTTCTAAGCCTGATTGTTGTGAACCTTTTTCCATTATACATGCATGAATAACTTTGTGTGCTATCATCAACAAACATCTCCAGTTCTGATCTTAAAATGGAAGGGAAACCAACAGCTAGATTTACCCTGGATAATGTTTTGAGGCTGTAATGTTCCTGCCTTGATGCCATTGCCTTCTGTGTCTCCAGGTCTCTGAGGACCCATTCAGCCAAGACAGACAGACATACTTTATTGATCCTGAGGGAAATTGGGTTTTGTTACAGTCGCACCAGCCAAGAATAGTGTAGAAATATAGCAATATAAAACCATAAATAATTAAATAATAAGTTAATTATGAAAGTGGAAAAAGTCCCGGACAAGCCTATTGTCTCAGAGTGTCTGACACTCCGAGGGAGAAGTTGTAAAGTTTGATGGCCACAGGCAGGAATGACTTCCTATGATGCTCAGTGTTACATCTCGGTGGAAACTGTTTCTGGCTGAATGTACTCCTGTGCCTAACCAGTACATTATGGAGTGGATGGGAGACATTGTCCAAGATGGCATGCAACTTGGACAGCATCCTCTTTTCAGACACCACCGTCAGAGAGTCCAGTTCCACCCACACAACATCACTGGCCTTACGAATGAGTTTGTTGATTCTATTGGTGTCTGTTACCCTCAGTCTGCTGCGCCAGCACACAACAACAAACATGATAGCACTGGCCACCACAGACTCGTAGAACATCCTCAGCATCATCTGGCAGATGTTAAAGGACCTCAGTCTCCTCAGGAAATAGAAATCTCTCTCACCTCTGGAATTAAACTTTGATCCAAGTTTGGACCTAGGCTGTAATAACACAAGGAGCCAAATAATCCCTGTGAGACCCATTCTGGCCATTATTTGACAGACCATTGGTGAGTTAAGACTGCTTGATGACATCAACAATATGTGTCTTATTAATGAATGAAAGTAAACCAATGGGCTGGTAGTTTGCTGGAGTAGATTTGGCCTGCCTAGATGATAGGTGTGCTTACAAAAAGACTTAACAGCATTTTTCTTACGTTATTTTTGTGAATCCTTACCTTAAATGCTATTGGTTTTAATGGAGTATATTCAAATTTTAAAGATCCATGCCAACCATCATTTATATAGTACATTATGGTTTTCTTAGTATCAGTCTCATCATCTAGAAAAGAGAATTAACACATAAGATCCATGTACTGAATTTCAGAGATTAGCTTTGTAACATTAATGTTTAAGAAGGAAGGTAAAGGGCTCGTTCTGCTATTTTTAAAAACATGGCTATCCTCAAGTCAAGTCAAGTCAACTTTTATTGTCATTTCAACCCTAACTGCTGGTACAGTGCATAGTAAAAATGAGACAACGTTTTTCAGGACCATGGTGTTACATGACACAATACAAAATACTAGACTGAACTACGTAAAAAAAAACAGAGGAAGCTACACTAGACTACAGACCTACACAGGACTGCATAAAGTGCACAAAAACAGTGCAATAAATAATAAACAGGACAGTAGGGCAAGGTGTCAGTCCAGGCTTCGGGTATTGAGGAGTCTGATAGCTTGGACCAATGTTACATGGTCTAGTCGTGAGAGCCCGAATGCTTCAGAGCCTTTTCCCAGATGGCAGGAGGGAGAAGAGATTGTATGAGGGGTGCATGGGGTCCTTCATAATGCTGTTTCCTTTGCGGATGCAGCGTGTAGTGTAAATGTCCGTGATGGCAGGAAGAGAGACCCCAATGATCTTCTCAGCTGACCTCACATTCCGCTGCAAGGTCTTACGATCCAAGATGGTGCAATTTCCAAACCAGGCAGTGATGCAGCTGCTCAGGATGCTCTCAATACAACCCCTGTAGAATGTGATGAGGATGGGGTGTGGGAGATGGATTTTCCTCAACCTTCGCAAAGAGTAGAAACGCTGCTAGGCTTTCTTGGCTAAGGAGCTGGTGTTGAGAGACCAGGTGAGATTCTCCGTCAGGTGAACACCAAGAAATTTGGTGCTCTTTACGATCTCTACCGAGGAGCCGTTGATGTTCAGAGGGGAGTGGTCGCTCCGTGCCCTCCTGAAGTCAACAACAATCTCTTTTGTTTTGTTCACATTAAGAGACAGGTTGTTGGCTCTGCACCAGTCCGTTAGCCACTGCACCTCCTCTCTGTAAGCTGACTCGTCGTTCTTGCTGATGTGACCCACCACGGTCATGTCATCGGTGAACTTGATGATATGGTTCGAGCTGTGTGTTGCAGCACAGTCATGGGTCAGCAGAGTGAACAGCAGTGGACTGAGCACGCAACCCTGGGGAGACCCCGTGCTCGGTGTGATGGTGTTGGAGATGCTGCTCCCGATCTGGACTGACTGAGGTCTCCCAGTCAGGAAGTCTAGGATCCAGTTGCAGAGGGAGGTGTTCAGGCCCAATAGGCTCAGCTTTCCAATCAGTTTCTGAGGAATGATTGTGTTGAATGCTGAACTGTAGTCTATGAACAGCATACGAACGTATGTGTGTTCTTTGTCCAGGTGGGTTAAGGCCAGGTGGAGGATGGTGGCAATGGTGTCATCTGTTGAGCGGTTGGGACGGTATGCAAACTGCAGGGGGTCCAGTGAGGGGGGCAGCAGGGTCTTGATATGCCTCATGATGAGCCTCTGGAAACACTTCATGATGATGGATGTAAGTGCAACGGGATGGTAGTCATTTAGGCAGGACACTGAAGACTTCTTCGGCATGGGGGCGATGTCTGCTAGCTGGTCTGCACATCCTGAACCGTGAGTAGAGAGAGTATTCAGTGGAACCAGCTTTTCATGCATTTGTATCATAAATACAGTAAATATTGCTCTTTGTGATTGCTAACTCTTCAGAGATAATCTCACATGTTAGGAAAAAACAACTGACACACTTTTCCTGGTCGCACATGTACAATTCCCAGTATGGGCTGTCAGCCAGAAGAATGGTGAAAGGCTGCAACTGGATAGCATTCGTATGTCCACTGCTTTTTTTGTTACAAGGTCTGTGGCTTCCATCGCTTATTTTCCGACCTTGGTGAGTGGAATTCATGAACGTACTTCAATCCATCATCTGAAACAATAGTGGAGGGAGATTCAGTATTTACTTATTTAGAGATACGTTGTGGAATAGGCTTTGAGCACCATCGACAACCCGGATTTTAACCCTAACCTCATCACGGGACAATTTACAATGACCTCTTCACCTACCCAGCACATCTTTGGTCCGTGGCAAGAAACTGGAAGACCCAGAGAACACCCACGCATTCCTCAGGGAGGACGTACAGAGACTGCATATAGGGAACACTGGAATTAAATTCCGAAGTCCAATACCTCGCTGCAATAGCGTTGTACAAATTGCTACACTACTGTGCTGCCCAATAATCTTCTAGAAAGGGGTATTGGACAAGCAGAATCAGGTTTATTATTACTGACATATGCTGTAAAATTTGTTGTTTTGTGGTAGCTATACAGGGCAATACTGCAAAAAGAGAACAAAAATAGTGAAGTAGTAAAAAGAAAATTGCAGCCATGTTGGAATGGTGGAGCAGACTTGATGGGCCAAATAACCAAACTTCTATGGTCTTAAGAAGCGGACCAGGAATTTCAGCCATCTCCATGAATCTTCCATCCTTTGCCTGTGAGGAATACAAAACTTCCCCTGCCACATCTCCTTCTGGTGGTAAGGCTTTGGAATGTATCACCCATCATTCCCTCATACAGTATTGAGTGCAGAAGATCACCGTAGCTAGTTGGTGATTTATGGAAGAATTTACCATTGGAGTTAGTTGAATCTATAGTAATTCTTCTTCCAATGATATTTACAGCAACTGTAAGTGAAGATGTCACATAATAACGGCCAGGTTCAGCAATTACATTCACTCCACTTGCTTCGGGAAAGTGAAGATCCAATGCACGATTGATCACTGCTGCAATCTACAACATGGAAATCAATTAGATATTATTACCAAATTTCCAGCACTTTATATGCAGTGGATTCTGGTCAATTGGGGCAGCTGTTTAGTTGGGACATTTCGCAAAGAACGAAAAGTGAGAAAATAGCTGAGATCCGCTTTGATAATTTGGAACACTATGCCGCTTAATTGGAACAGGAGACTGTTGCCAAACAGTTTCTAACTAGCATCATTTGCATTCACTTGTGTGGCCACTAGACACTACACTGTGCTTAGAGCGAACAATTTTCAAATAGCATGAGTTGTGTGCGTTTGTGTTCAAAAAGTAGTGATTTTTGTCACTGATGGTTGGTAAGAAATAAGCAGTAAGACCATTTTGCTCACTATGGTTTCAATCATTCTGGCTTGGAGATGTGAGAAACAGCTGTGAATGAAAATGAAATGTTTTCACCACTTCTGCAAGGTAGGACTATGAGGAATTTGAAGGTATTGACAATCATCTTGAACATTACAATGAAAAGTTAGACTTGCAGGAAGAAGTAGCTTTGAACTAGTGTCAATTGTATGCATTTGTGTGGTTGTTAAAAACTACACTGTGCTTAGAGTCAACAGTTTTTAAACAGCCTCAGCTGCATTTGCTTATGTTATTCATTTTAGGCTGGCTGATGTTGAATTGAATAGCAGTGATTTTTGACACTACTTCATGCAGGAAGGCAAAGAAAGCAGTGCATTATCCGCACGAGGTGTCTGCACTGATTTTTTTTCATTTACAGTGTATCAAAAGGACACAGCAATGTATACTGGATTAATTCCTCCATCGATAACAATTAGGAACTAACATGTAGTGTTATAGAACTGCAGTGATATTGTAGTGTTCTAATTTGTTCTGTATTTCATTTACATACATAATTTGTTACTCAGTTAAACAGTAGTTTATCTTTTTTAAACTATTTTCACAAAACATCTGCTAATTGGGGCAGCCGCTTAATTGGGCCAAAATGTACTGGTCCTGATGTGTCCTAATTAACCGGAATCCACTGTAGTTATAAATGAATTTGTACAGAAAGCACACATACTGAATTTGTATTAAGCAATGAGGTTAATACAAGAGTTCCTTACTAGCTCTCCTAAGTCAATTCTTCAGCTCCTTCCTAGCTACCTCATAACTCGCAAGAGACCTATCTGATTCTTGCTTCCTAAACTTTAAGCTTCTTTCTTCTTCTTGACTAAATATTTCACATCTGTTGTCAACCATGATTCCTTCACCTTACCGTCCTTTCCCTACCTCAAAGGGACAAATCTAACCAGAACCACCATGAAAATGCTCCCTAAACAACCTCCACATTTCTGTGTATGTCTCCCTGAGTACAACTATTCCCAATTTGTGTTCTCAGGTTATTACTGATTAGCATCATCATTCGCCCTCCCTCAACTAAATACTTTCCAAAGCGTCTGCTCTTATCCCTGTCCAAGGCCATCAGGAAGTTGTAGTTGCTCTCTGAAATGCCCACCCACCAGGAGATCTGTCACCTGACTAGGCTCATCGGCTAGTAGTGGGTCCAGTATGGCCTCTCCTTTCTTTAGCCTGACCACATATTGCATCAGGAATCCTTCCTGCACAAGCATAACAAATCCTTCCCCATCCAAAACTTTTGTACTAAGGAGTATCAATATTAGGGAAGCTGATAATATTGATTATCATATCCATGACAACAACCTTGTTATTTTTGTACCTTTCCAAAATTTGTGTACCAGTCTGATCCTCAGTGTCTCTGTGGCTGTTTGGGAGAATCTATGGAATAATCCCATGAGAGTGATTACTGCCTTTGTTTCTGACTTCCACCCACACAGACTCAGTAGAAAATCCCTCCACAGCAACCTCCCTTTCTGCAGCTGTGATACTATCTATGACCAACAATGCCTCTTCCTCTGCCTCTTTTACCTCCCTGGTCATTTTGAAATATCTAAGTCCCAGAACATCCAGCAGCTATTCTTGCCCTTGGGGCAGCCAAGACTCTGTAATGGCCACAATGTCGTAGTTCTATGTACTGATCCATGCTCTATTTTCATCACCCTTGTTCCTGATACCTCTTGCATTAAAGTAGACACCTTTCAACCCATGCAACTGACTGCAATTGTGCCCTATCCTCTGCCAGTTGTTTCTCAATCTCTCTACACATAGCATCCACCTGCCCACCAACAGCACCATCCTTTGGCTCTCGTACCTCCGCCGACCCAGTGTGAACTCCTTTCCCAACATCTCTAACAAACCTGTCCCCAAGGATGTTTGTCAGATGTCAGAGTTCAGGTGTAACCTGCCCTTTTGAACAGATCACACCTTCCACAGAAGAGATCCCAATAATCCCCAAATGTGAAAGCCTGCCCCTTACACCAATTCTTCAGCCAGACATTTAACTGCCAGGTCGTCCTATTCATACCCTCACTGAGAGAGTAGCACAGGCAGAAATTGAGAGAGTACTACTTTGAGCTCTGCTTTTTATATCTCCTGCTTCACGTGACAAGTTTATCAGTTACTAAGATGGGCAGACCAGTGGTAGATGGAATTTAATGCTGCTAAGTGCAAGATGATGCGCTTTGGGACTCTCAGAATGATCGGTGGGGCCTTTGGAAGTTTTGAGGAACAGGAAACCTTGGTGTACAAGTGGAAGGAGCCCTTAAGGTGGTAGCGGAGGTAAATGGGGCAGTGAAGAAGGAATACAGAGTACTTTCTTTTATTAATTATGGTATAAAATCGTACAGCTTTTTACTCTTCTGGTTGCCACACAATATGAAGACTTAGCTGAACTGGAGAGGATACGATTTACCAGGATATTACCTGGGATGGGGTGCCACAATTAGGACATGAGACCATACAGTTGAGTTTCATTGACTTATTCACTTTATTACATCAAAGGATTTAAAGAGCAAACATATAATTTAAGACAGTGATACTGTTACACCTGAAAAGTAATTAGAAACCTGTCTGCTGCTTTTTCAGCTCTGAAAACTCTCAAGCCCATATTTTATATGTAAAATGCATACAGTAGGTATACCTATTTGAATATCAATTGTTCCTCAAATGTTACTTTAATGCATAACATGTTACCTCCTCAAATGTAATCTTGTCATCCTCAGAACCAGGAAAACCACCACCAATATCGAGCAAGTTCATATGAAATCCAAGGCTCATCTGGAGAAGATATGTAAAAGATCCAATATTTGTTGTCTCATTACCAGCAAGCACTTTCCATGCAAACCTTATCACTTTCTGTTACTGTCATGACAATTCATACAAAAGCATCACTGACACCAAAGGACATCCCAAACTTTAGGTTTTAGTTTGTCACTACTGCACCATTAATCAGATTCAAATAGGCCCAAACATACTTTTATCCATAGATGCTGCCTGGTCTGCTGAGTTACTGCAGAATGTTGTGTTTTGTTCTTAGCTGTCTCAATATGCCTAAAAGAAACTGTTATCATTGCCTTTTATTCTAATGGGAACATACAAACTCTGTACTCTCAGTATTTCATCTCTGAAGGCCTCCCAACCATCCTAAAGCTTTACCAAGCAACCTTCTGGCAAAAATAATCTCTCAATCTGCACCTGGCTGTTTTTCTTTTTTGATGCCATCAAAAATGGTCTTCCTCCAATTTCAAATCTCAACCAGAGGACCAGTTCTACCCTTCTCTATAGCTATCCTGAAACTAATCTGATTATGTTTACCAGATCGAAAGTGTTCCCCTAGACACACTTCTGTCACCTGCCCTTTCTCATTCTCAAATAGGAGATTGTGTATTTCATACTGTAATTAACTCATCATATTTGAAACTTTCATTGTTATGACTGCTGCATTTCTGAAAATTTCTATTATTCAATATATAAAACTTCAAAAGAAACATACCCCAATATCAAAAACCGTGCGTGAATCTGCTATGACCTCAGCAAATGCCTGTGGATCAGTACAGCAACTTCCAACATGAAAGCTGGTTAAAGAAGAGTCATTAGATTAGAATTCAACTGATATTTTTAAGAATATTTAAGGAAAATTTATTTATTTCTCTTACCTGTTAGTTCAGCACTTCGTTAAAACTCAAGCATTGTCCATTACATTTCTAATACCGTACAGGGAATGATGATGCCAAAAACGATTTGGGTATTTGGATATGGACAGGCCAAAAGTACTTTTCGAAATTTATACTTTTTGTGTTTACACTCCAATAATAATGTAATTTATACTGAAAAAAAAGATTTAATTGGTAGACATCATCATTACACAACGTGTTCACTTTGGAACTGCCATGATTCCCTTGCATGTGTTGTTCCCATTGCCATGGTCACAGAGAGTGACACTGCCTTGACATTTTTGTAAATAAACTATTGAATAAAAGTTGCAAACTGTTTTTCAGTAAGTAATACTTTTTTTTTACCTTACACCAATGATTTCCACACACAAAGCCTTTGCACATTCCATCAGCTGTCTGCACTCTTTTAAAGTTGCTCCAAACTTCACACTTAAGGGAAAGAGGGACTTGGCATCATTTGCAACAATGCGAAGAACCATTCTGTCAAGATAGCAACATTAGGAAGACAGGTGTGACTGCTGAAAAGTCAGAGGGAGTTTACCATTTTTGTTTGTTCAGTAGACAATTAGAAAGCAGGCTTGGGGGTCAGCAATGGAAAGAGTATGCAGTTTCAAATCTCAGGATCTCCGGGACCAAACATATTAATGCAATCACGAAGAAGGCACGTCACCAAAGAATCTGGCAAACTCTGACAAATGCACTTTGGAGAGCATTATGACTGGTTGCATCAATGTCTGGTATAGAGTCTCCAATGCACAGATTCGCAAGAGTTCAGTTAGTTATAGACTCAGCGAATTCCATCACGGTACAAGATTCCCCATCATCAAAAGCATCTTCAAAAGGTGGAGGCTTAAGAAGGTGCGTAAGATTGAAGGCCCTCACTATCTGGGACAGGCTCTATTCTCATTACTACTATCAGGGAGGAGGTACTGTAGCCTGAAGACTCTCACTCAATATTGTATGAACAGCTTCTCCTCTGCTATCGGATTTCTGAAGGGTCCATGAACACGACCTCACTGTTGCTCTTTTACACTCTTCAGTTATCTGTTTGTTTATTTAATATTGTAATTTATATTTTTTCATGTCTTGTACCATACTGCTGCAACAAAACTACATATTCAATTATATATATGTCAGTGATAATAAAATTGATTCTGTTTCTCAGATCTTGATTTTGACTTCTCCCAGTATTATCCATCTGGAAATAACTCTGTGTAGATATTCTTTTGCTCTGGGATCACCAGTTACTTGCACACTTGTTCCTGTTATCCAGTGTACAGTCTTCAACAATTCCGATATGCAATGCTCTGGCTGATACACGGGTGTTACTCTGGTTGGTAATCAGTGGTGAGCGATGTGCCGCAGGGTGGGGGCTGGACAAACAGATGTTCATAATAAACATAAACGAATGGGAGAGGCGGCAGAGTGTAGTGTATCTAAGTTTGCTGATGACACTAAATTAAATGGAAAAGCAAATTGTCCAGCAGATACAGAGAGTCTGCAGAGAGATGAGTGGGCAAGGGTCTGGCAGATGGAGTACAACGTGAGGTCATCCACTTTGGAAGGAAAATGGAAGAGCAGATTATCATTTAAATGGTAAAAATTGCAGCATGCTGCTGTGCAGAGGGACTTGGGAGTGCTTGTGCGTGAATCACAAAAGGTTGGTTTGCAGGTGCAGCAGGCTATCAAGAAGGCAAATGGGATGTTGGCATTCATTGCTGGAGGGATTGAATTTAAGAGCAGGGAGGTTATGCTGCAACTGTACAGGGTACTGGTGAGGCCGCACCTGGAGTACTGCGTGCAGTTCTGGTCTCCTTACTTGAGGAAGGATATACTGGCTTTGGAGGCGATGTAGAGGAGATTCACCAGGTTGATTCCAGAGATGAGGGGGTTAGACCATGAGGAAAGATTGAGTTGCCTGAGACCATACTTTCTAGAATTCAGAAGAATGAGAGGAGATCTTACAGAAACATATAGAGTTATGAACAGAATAGATAAGACAGAGACAGGAAAGTTGTTTCCACTGATATATCAGACTAGAAATAGGGGGCACAGCGTCAAGATTTGGGGGAATAGATTTAGGACGGAGATGAGGAGGAACTGCTTTTCCCAGAGAACAGTGAATCTGTGGAATTCTCTGCCCAATGTATCAGTGGAGGCTACCTCAGTAAGTATATTTAAAAGAAGGTTTGATACATTTTTGCACAGCAGGGGGATTAAGAGTTATGGGGAAAAGGCAGGTAGGTGGAAATGTCCATGGTCAAATCAGCCATGATTTTATTGAATGGCTGAGCAGGCTTGATGGGACAGATGGCTGACCCCTGCTCCTATTTCTTATGTTCTCAAGAAGGCCATTGTGTCATACACAGTTTTCACCACCCTGTTTACCTGTGACACCATTTCCACTCAACTATGTACTTTATTTCTCAGTCACTAATGTGGAAATGTACTGATAGTAACTAAATGGCATTTTTGTTTGTCACAGAATGGAACCTGTATTGTACCAGAGTGATTTGTTAATAATATTTGTGTAACATTATGCTGATGTTACGTACCCGTGACACGTGACGGTGGTACCCTTGTCACGTGACTGGGGTTGAAGTTATACTGGACATGAGGTAATGGTGGAGTGATGTCATTTTCCCGCCAGTAGAGGTCATGTGACAGGTTTTTTCTACAGGGTATAAAAGGGAGACCCACCCTGTCAGGTGGGGCAGTTCGTGGCTGGATTTGCCAAGATGACTTCATGTTACTGTGTGATTTAATGTGATGACGCAGTTTAGTTAAAAATGAAGTTTTATATAATGCCTAAAGTTTAAAAGGTCAGAGCCAACGGTTTCTTTGCTAATGGAGAGTGAAGTTTGGAAGACAAATCGAGAAGAATCGATTTTCGACGACGGATTGACTTCGACCTTGTGTGATCCTCATTCGGAAGGATTTCGTTTACTATTCTCACGATAGTCTCCGCTGGAAAAGCGGGAGATTGAGAATATTGTGGAAGGAAGGTCAGTCACTTTAAGCCGTTATATTTAATAAGATTCGACGTGGGAGTTCGACGCTGGGAATCGAAGGACATCGACGTGGAAGAGAATTTAAATCGTTTTAAAAAGTCTCTCCTTTTAAAAGTACCGTGAGTTTTTGAACTGTCGGCATATCGCTTTAAAGGACTGAGTTCTTTTCAAATACTGCTTTAAAGACTGTTTGGGACTGCAAAGCTATTACGAACTGTTTGAGCAGCTGCCAGCAGCTGAGCTCGGACCATTGTTTGGGTTTGTTTACATTTGAAGGGGGTTTGTTATCAGTGTTTAATAAACGTGTTATTTGTTATAAAAACCCTTCGTCTAACTCATCTATAATTATTGTTGCCTGAATACGTAACATAATTATGGGGGCTACGTTCGGAATTGAATTATTTGAGTTTAATAAGCTTTTTGAATTTTGAATCGGTGTTTTGGTAACGGGGATTGCTCGATTTTTTTTGTTTGATTGGCTTGTGAGTGGTATTCGGCAACGATGAATATTGATGAGTTTCTGGATTCGCCAGTCGCGGATTTGTTAGCGAAGGCGAAAAAAATTGACGTCTCTGAACTTGCTAATCGGTTGCATCTTAAAGGGATTTTGCCAACTACATCAAAAGCTGTAATACAGAGAAAGATCGCATCACATTTTGTGGCTTCGGGTCATTTTGAAGAATCGATTTTAGAATCGTTTCCAATAAGTAATCTGGAGATGCAGTTGCAAATTGAACAAATGATGTTAGAAAGGTGTAAATTGGAAGCTGAGCAAAAGCAGAGAGATTTTGAATATGCAATGGAGAAATTAAGGTTTGTAGAACAGTCTGCTGATTCTAGAAAACCGTTTGTTGCTAGCCAAGAAATTAAATTGGTCCCTCCATTTAGTGAAACAGAAGTGGAGAGGTATTTTCAACATTTTGAAACTATTGCTCGGATGTCAGAGTGGCCGAAAGATAAATGGTCAGTGTTATTACAGAGTGTAATCAAAGGCAAGGCACAACAGGTTTACACAGCTTTGACTGCTGCGCAAGCATTAGATTATGATATTGTGAAAGAAAATATTCTCAAATCGTATGAATTGGTCCCAGAAGTGTACAGAGAAAGATTCAGGAGTTTGAAAAAGTCTGTGGAAAAGACTTATGTGGAATTTGCCTATGATAAAGCTATGTGTTTTGAGAGATGGGTTTCTTCTAAAAATGTAAATGAGGACTATGAGACTTTGAAAGAGCTGATTTTAATGGAGGAATTTAAAAGAAGCATTCCTGTTGAAGTAAGGACCTACTTAAATGAGAGGGATACTGATAAATTGCAGGACTGTGCTAGATTAGCTGATGAGTATGTTTTAATCCATAAGAATAAATTTCCTCAGGGTAGAATTTTTAAGAGGAAAAATAATATGGAGACTCAAGGTAAATTAGAAATTAAATCAGAGGTTAATGAGAGAGGTAAGGAGGAAGGAAAACCTGTGAAGGAAAGACAGTTTGGTCTTATTTGTAACTATTGTAAGAAGCCTGGCCATGTAATAGCTAACTGTTTCAAATTGGAAAAGAAAGAGAAGGAAGCAGTTCCGGATGCTTGTGTGCAACATACTGAAGCACCTGTAAAGTTACAGGGTTTGGTAAACACAAATGAGGATTTGTTAGAGTCTGACCAAGTTAGAAAGGGATATGATCACTTTATAACTGAAGGGTTTGTATCCTTGAAAGAAGGATCTACTCTGGTGCCAATAAAAATTCTTAGGGATACTGGAGCTTCTCAATCACTGATGTTAGATAGTGTGTTGAAGTTTAATGAAGAGAGTGATACTGGTGAGGTAAATAACATAAGAGGTGTTGGAAGTGAATTTATGCCTGTACATTTACATGAAGTAAATTTAAAGTCAGGGTTAGTTACAGGATTTGTTAAGGTAGGATTACAGCATAGCTTACCTGTGAAGGGTATTTCTTTATTGTTAGGTAATGACTTGGCAGGTGGACAAGTTTTTCCTGAAGTGCATTTGACAATGGAGTCAGAGGAACCAGAGGTGAATTCTAACACAGATTTTTCTTGTGTTGTGACTAGAGCTATGGCTAAAAAGATTGATGTGCAGAATGAGGTTGTTACTCATGACTGTTCAACTCAGGATTTGAGTTTTGAGGATGTGTCAGAAACTTTCTTACCTTCGTTGTTTGAACAAGATTCTGGGAGTAAGTCTGACTATGAAGATTTATCTCTGTCTCGGAAGGAGATGATAGCAGAGCAGAATAGAGATCCTGAGATTGTAAAATTAAGGGAACAAGCTTTACTAGGTAGTGAAATTGAGAAGGTGTCAGTAGGATATTATTTGGAAAAAGGAGTGTTGATGAGGAAGTGGAGGTCGCCTACAATTCCTGCAAGTGAGGAATGGAATGTTGTTTACCAGGTGGTTGTTCCTAAAGTTTATCGGAATGAGATTTTGACTTTAGCTCATAGTGTGCCTTTAGGTGGACATCAAGGGGTAAGGAAAACTGTGGACAAGATTTTAAAACATTTTTACTGGCCTGGTCTAAGAAAAGATGTGGCGATGTTTTGTAAGACGTGCCATACTTGTCAAATTGTGGGTAAACCAAATCAGGTTACACCAGTAGCTCCATTACAACCTATTCCAGCATTCGGTGAACCGTTTTCTAAAGTTATTGTAGATTGTGTTGGTCCATTACCAAAGACAAAAACTGGTTATCAGTATTTGTTGACTATCATGTGTACTTCGTCTAGGTTTCCAGAGGCAGTACCACTTAGGAATATAAAAGCTAAAACTGTGACGAAGGCTCTTATAAAATTCTTTACTTATTTTGGATTGCCTAAGGAAATACAAACTGATCAAGGTAGTAATTTTATGTCTGGATTGTTTCAACAGATAGTTTATAAATTGGGAGCTAAGCAAATTACTTCGTCTGCATACCATCCAGAATCGCAAGGTGCTTTGGAGAGGTTTCATTCTACTCTCAAGAATATGATTAGGACATATTGTGTGGAGAATGAAAGTGACTGGGATGAGAGTATAAACTTACTTTTATTTGCAGTAAGGGAATCGGTACAGGAATCTTTAGGTTTTAGTCCATTTGAACTTGTGTTTGGGCATAGAGTTAGAGGACCTTTAGCTTTATTGAAGGAACAATGGATTAGTAAGGAAGTGCATACTAATTTGTTGGACTATGTTTTGAAATTTAAGGACAGGTTACATAAAGCTTGTAGCTTAGCCAAGGAAAATTTAAAGTTGGCTCAGGAGAAAATGAAAACTTGGTATGATAAGGAAGCTAGGATGAGGATGTTTAAGCCTGGAGATAAGGTGTTGGTTCTTTTCCCAGTGCAGACAAATCCTTTACAAGCTAGATTTCATGGACCTTATGAAATTGTGTCTAGAGTTAATGATGTGGATTATGTAATAAAAACTCCAGATCGTAGAAGGTCAACACAACTTTGCCACATAAATATGATTAAACCATATTTTGAGAAACAATCTGATACTGTGACTGTTGTGGTTAGTGAGAATGAGTTGGATTTAACTGGGAACATGATAGATGATTCATCTGACTTTCATTCTAAATCTAACATTGTTTCTGTTAGGTTACCTAATTCGACTATTTTGGAAAATATGGATGAGAAATTAGCACATTTACAGCTAGAGCAGAAACAACAGATGAAGGAATTGATTTTTAAGTATAAGGATTTGTTTCCAGATGTTCCGAGAAGGACTACTATAGCTTCACATGATGTAGATGTTGGAGATGCCAAACCTATTAAACAACATCCATATAGGATGAACATGGAAAAATGTGAACTTGCTGAGAAAGAAATTGAATACATGTTAGAGAATGATATTATTAGACATTCTAACTCGAATTGGAGTTCGCCATGTGTTATGGTGCCAAAACCTGATGGTAGTATTAGGTTTTGTACGGACTATAGAAAGGTGAATGCTGTAACGAAAACAGATGCATATCCAATTCCTAGAGTAGATGATTGTGTAGATAAAGTTGGAAAAGCAAAGTTCCTTACAAAGATTGATTTATTGAAAGGGTATTGGTGTGTTCCACTAACGGACAGAGGTAGAGAGATTTCTGCATTTGTAACTCCATCTGGGTTATATGAGTATAATGTTCTTCCATTTGGGATGAAGAATGCCCCAGGTACTTTTCAGAGGATGATTAATTCTGTGATTCAGGGTTTGAAAGATACTGATGCTTATATTGATGATTTAGTGACAGGAAATGATACTTGGGAAGCACACATTATTGCGGTGGAGAAATTGTTTGAAAAGCTTTCAAAAGCTAACTTGACTATTAATTTAGCCAAGAGTGAATTTGGACATGCTACTGTGACTTACCTTGGTTATGTTGTGGGTCAAGGTAAGGTAGCTCCTGTTCAGGCAAAAGTTCAGGCAATTTTGGAAATTCCCGCTCCGACGGGGAAAAAAACTCTCAGAAGGTTTTTGGGAATGGTAGGATATTATCGAAAATTTTGTAAGAATTTTGCTAATGTTGCCCTTCCATTAACTAATCTTCTGCAGAAGAATGTGAAGTTTGTGTGGACAGTGTTTTGTCAGGAAGCATTTGAAAAATTGAAAACAATGGTATGTGAACAACCTGTGCTTAAGGCGCCTGACTTTGAAAAACCTTTTTCATTAGCTGTGGATGCTAGTGATGAAGCTGTGGGAGCAGTATTGATGCAAAGGAATGAGGGTGATGAGGTTGATCATCCGGTAGCATACTTTTCTAAGAAATTTAATAAGCATCAAAGAAACTATTCAACAATAGAGAAAGAATTGTTATCTCTTGTTTTGGCTTTGGAATATTTTGAGGTATATGTTGGTACAACTCAAAAACCACTTATTGTTTACACTGATCATAATCCGTTAGTTTTTCTGAGTAAGATGAAAAACAAAAACAGAAGATTGTTAAATTGGAGTTTGATGCTACAAGAGTACAATATTGTGATAACTCATATTAAAGGTAAAGATAATGTGGTTGCTGATTGTCTATCTCGATGTTGAATGTACAATGTTTTTTTTTTGGAGTGGTTTTTTTTATTGTAACACTCCTACTGTATTGTATATTGTGTATGTTATATAATTTATACATTTGTTTTTCTTGTAAGTGATTGTTAAAATTTTTGTTCTTGTCAGACCAAAAATGTTTTTTTGGAGGGAGGTGTTACGTACCCGTGACACGTGACGGTGGTACCCTTGTCACGTGACTGGGGTTGAAGTTATACTGGACATGAGGTAATGGTGGAGTGATGTCATTTTCCCGCCAGTAGAGGTCATGTGACAGGTTTTTTCTACAGGGTATAAAAGGGAGACCCACCCTGTCAGGTGGGGCAGTTCGTGGCTGGATTTGCCAAGATGACTTCATGTTACTGTGTGATTTAATGTGATGACGCAGTTTAGTTAAAAATGAAGTTTTATATAATGCCTAAAGTTTAAAAGGTCAGAGCCAACGGTTTCTTTGCTAATGGAGAGTGAAGTTTGGAAGACAAATCGAGAAGAATCGATTTTCGACGACGGATTGACTTCAACCTTGTGTGATCCTCATTCGGAAGGATTTCGTTTACTATTCTCACGATAGTCTCCGCTGGAAAAGCGGGAGATTGAGAATATTGTGGAAGGAAGGTCAGTCACTTTAAGCCGTTATATTTAATAAGATTCGACGTGGGAGTTCGACGCTGGGAATCGAAGGACATCGACGTGGAAGAGAATTTAAATCGTTTTAAAAAGTCTCTCCTTTTAAAAGTACCGTGAGTTTTTGAACTGTCGGCATATCGCTTTAAAGGACTGAGTTCTTTTCAAATACTGCTTTAAAGACTGTTTGGGACTGCAAAGCTATTAAGAACTGTTTGAGCAGCTGCCAGCAGCTGAGCTCGGACCATTGTTTGGGTTTGTTTACATTTGAAGGGGGTTTGTTATCAGTGTTTAATAAACGTGTTATTTGTTATAAAAACCCTTCGTCTAACTCATCTATAATTATTGTTGCCTGAATACGTAACACTGAATAAACCTGAATCCTTGACAAACTACAGACCAGCACATGTATTACTGGAAGAATGCCAAACACACTGAAGAAGCAGAAGGACAGAATGTACCCTTCCCTTGAATTGAGGTCTGGCTAGCTGCACTTGTGTATAAAGGAGTGACTATGCTGTCTGTTTTTTTTGGAGGCTGTCATCGGAACTTGTGTGGTGCTAGTCTCCCCTTGCTGCAAGGAAAATAAATGTGCTTCTGATTGATCCACTCTGTTGTTTGCTGTAGGATGTGGTGAAAAGGAGCTCACACTCTGTTCCTCAGCGCTTCCCAGACCCTTACCATTCCTATCCTGCTTTGATTTCTCACATACGAGGACTGGAATAAGATTAACAAACCTTATTAACAAAAACAAATTACACTAAAGGACTGTACTATCTTATGCTGTTCCCAATCCACTTTGAATGCTCTGAGTTACAATTAGTGTCCCTCGGTGCCACTGAGAATAAATTTCTACTAGGAGATTGAACCGCTATATCTTTCAGCAAAGAACACACTGCTGATGTCAAGGATGTGTGCTTAGCTCACTGTTCTACTCTCCCTGCACTCATGGCTGTTTTGCTAGGCACCACTCAAACACCATCTATAAATTTGCTGATGACACAACTGATGTAGGTATAGTTTCAGATGGTGACGAAAGAGATACATCAACTAGTTGAATGGTGTCACAACAACAATCTTGCACTCAGTGTTAATAAGATGAAGGAATTGACTGTGAACTTCAGGAATGGGGAGTCAAGGGAACACACACCAGTTCTTATCAAAGGATCAGCAGTGGAAAGGTTGAGCAATTTCAAATTCCTGCATGTCAACATCTAAGGATCTATTCTGGGCGCAACATATTGCATCTCCATCTGGTATGGGAGCAACCAAGCACTGGACCAGAAGTTCCTGCAGAGGACTGTGAGAACAGCTGAGAAGGTCATAGGCGCCTCCTGAACATCCACGGGGACATTTATCAGGAGTGATGTGTACGCAGGGTTCCACCCATCCATCCAGCATCCTCTCTGACTTTCTACCATCAAGCAGGAGATTCTGATGCATCAAAACAATAATGGTCAGGATGGGGAACAGTTTCTTCCCTCAGGCCATGAGGCTTCTGAACTCCCTGCTGCATTGCATTTGAATTCTCTCTGGCTAATCTGTTCTGTGCCTTACAATATTTATTTAACGTGCTTTAGTTTGTTTATACATGTGTAATCCATCTGTAGGTTTTATCTTAACATTCATAAGTTATTGTGTGTTATGTGTACTATTGTGCTTTACACTCTGGTTCAGAGAAATGTCTCGTTTGATGATATATAGGTATATAGTTAAATGAAATAAACTTGATTTGACTTGATGTAATCACAAAGAAGGCATGAGAGTGTCTGTATTTCATTTGGAGTAGCAGCAGACTTTTGGTATTTCACGAAGCTCTCTCTCAAATTTCTACATTACGTGGAGCGCGTTCTGACTGGATGTATCACCATCTGGTATGGAGGGGACCACTGCGCTGGATTGGAAAAAAGCTGCAGAGGGTTGCAAACCCAGCCAGCTCCATCATGGGCACGAACCTCCCCTGCATCAAGGACATCTTCAAAAGGTGATGCCTCAGAAAGACAGCATCCATCTTTAAGAACCCTCATCACCCAGGATGTGCTCTTACCTCAATGTTACCATCAAGGAGGAAGTACAGGAGCCTGAGGATACACACTCAATATTTTTAAAATAGTTTCTTCCCCTTCGTCGTCAGCTTTCTGAATGGGCAATGAATGGATGTACACAACCTCACTATGTATTTTTTGCTCTATAAACAGTCAGTGGTTTGGGCCAAGACCCTTCATCAGTCCTGGAAAGGAAGGGGGTACAAGCCAGAATATTTCTGCCATGAATGCTGGAGTTTTAGGGGGAACACAGGAGATAGTGTTGTAGAACAGAGAAATATGTAGAACTAGATGAAGGCCAGCACTATGGAAGGACATATGAAAAGTGAACGACAATTCAGACAGGTGTCTACAGAGAATATCAAAAGTAGATGCATATTGTCTACATTTCAGTTGAAATTATCAGCTGATTCAGACGAGAAAGAGATAATTGTCATTTACATCGCAGTGGGATGGACCCGTGCAACTTTGAAAAGTTCATCTTTGTTATCGAATGTCATCATCTGAATCCCATTGGTGGCAGCAAATTTAATATAAGAGCTCTCCTTGCAGGGGTGTGCATAAATGATTCTCTCTGGGGGGACCCCAATATCTTGTACCATCGCAATCTCATTCTGTTGGGACAGAAAGAGAGTTATCTTTAATATTTTTTATTTTTCTGAGTTCATTGATTGGTAAATTGTCACATATACTGAAGTTCAGTGGAAAGCTTTGTCTTGCATACTGTCCATAATTCATTAATTTCATTCCGACAATGCATTGAAGTGGTAGAAGGGTAACAACAGAATGCAGAGAAACACAGAAAGTACAGTGACAGTAACATGCATGTAGACAGTGAAGTACAAGGCAATAGATTGTGAGGTCTAGAGTCCATCTTATCTTGGTGGGATACAAGGGTGGTGAGTCTGGGGACTATATAGGGTGAACCAGAGGCAGAGATAGGCAGAACAAAGGGGCAACTATCCGATGAGGGCAGAACAGGAATCAGCCACAGAGTAAAGTAGGGAGAGCAAAATCATTTTGGCACTGGGCCACAAAACATGGGACAACATGGTAGCGTAGTGGTTAGCATAACATTCAATTCCTGCCAACGTCAATAAGGAGCTTATACATTCTACCTGTGACTATGTGGGTTTCCTCCCGGAACTCCAGTTTTCTCCCACATTCCAAAGACATATGGGTTAGGGTTATAAGATGTGGGCCTGCTATATTGCTGCTGGAAGCATGGTGACACTTGTGGGCTGCCCAGCACATCCTGAAGCTGTTGGTTGTTAATGCAAACAACACAGTTCACTGTATGTTTTGAAGTACAGTACTGTGCAAATGTCTTGGGCACATAGGTATAGCTAGGATGCCTAAGACTTTTGCACAGTACTGTCGAAATTTTATGTATTGCACTGTACTACTGCCATTTTTTTTAAAATCACGACGTTTGGGTGATGATAATCCTGATTGTGATATGGGTTTCAGTTGTGGATTGAGAGTGGGAAGGGGGCAGGGAGAGTGGAATCATGGTTAGGAGAAGGGGAAGGGAGAGGGGAGGGTGCGGGAAGCACTGGAGAGACATTCTGTAATGATCAATAAATGAACTGTGTAGAATCAGATGACCTTGCCTGGTGTCTCAGGGCTGGTCTGTCTGCACTCACACCGTCTCCATCCCCTGGCACTCCTTCTCTGCCACATGTTCCTGCACCTCCACCTTCACCATTCCCAGCATGCTTTGCTCCAGCCAGATTTACAAACTTGCTCTCTACTCCACTTTGACAGATACAATACTGACTATATATATATGTGCAATATACTGTATATATGACAAATAAATCTAATCTTTAATGTTAAATGTGAAGCAATGCAAGGAGACGAGGACAGCACCGTCATGCAGAGTGAGCTATGAAATGGTTCAAAAGAAAGGACGAAGCGAGAGCAAACCAGCTGTGGGGGAACAGAGGCAACGAGAAGCACGGAGAAGTGCAGAGGTGGCAGGACAACACTGAGTAGATCTGGCAAATGGGTCACGACATGTAATAGGAATATAGAGGAAACGGCACCAACAATCATTCCACGGCCAAAGTCATTTAAATCACACTTTTTCCCCATTCTGATGTTTTGTCTGACATAAACTGAACCTCTTGACCAGGTCTGCATGTTTTCATGCATTGAGTTGCTGCCACATGATTCTCTGATTAGATATTTGCATTAATGAGCAGGCGTATCTAATAAAATGGCCACTGAGTGTATAGTGAGGCATTGAATTGACTTTATTACTTACATCCTTCATATACATAAAGAGTAAAAATCTTTACGTTACGTCTCCGTTTAAATGTGCAACGTGCAATTATAGTAATTTATAATCAATTTTATGTACAACAGGATAGTCAATATAACAAATACAGTTGCATCAGCATTAATTAAGCAGCCTGCTGGCCTGGTGGAAGAAGCTGGCCCAGAGCCTGTTGGTCCTGACTTTTATGCTGTGGTACCATTTCCCGCAAAGTTTGGGAGATTTTCCATTGTTGCATACATTAACATATTTTAATATTTAAAGGACATCAGTGAGCTCATTATTCCAAATCCTACCTTACTGGCACAGTCAAAGCCGATCCCTAATTGAGCAAGGGTCCAAACTATTGGTTTGCTGTCATTGCATTTCACAGCGTAGAAAGGTTTCACTCGAGGCAATGTCATCTTCCACTGATGGTGTTTCTTTATGACTTCACCCAAGTCGGCAACGTAGAAAGCATCTGTGTTATCCTGCAACACAAGGCATGGTGATCATACTGACTGTCATTATCCACTAATTTAACATTATTAGATTCCTTCACTTAGCCTTCTCTGCTAAATTCAATAAGTTGAGCAAAACATTGGAATGCTGTGCTGTTCATGTGTTTCGTAAAATACATAGAAAGATTTGTCAGTGCTGCTCCGGGGGGTGGGTGTTTGAACAAGAGTTGTAGGACATGGCAGATCGTGGGGTAGTTGTGGGAAAAGACGTTATTAAGACCACGTTTACAAAGGCAGGAATCAAAAGCATGGTGGCAATAATGTTCTTAGTTATGTCTATTTCAATGCACGGAGTATTGTAGGTAAGGCAGATGAGTTTACAGCATGGATAAGCAGATGGAATTATGACACTGATGTCAATGATGACTAGTGTAGAATGAAGAACACTCATTAAAAATGTGGCCACTAAACAGTATAGTTTGAGAATGAGAATAATTCATTGTAAAAGGGATAAGTTTATTTTGAATTAAAGGTCTCTTTTCTAATAAAGATTTCTTTATCTCATCATCAACATTTATCTTATTCCATAAATCAATCAAATGTTTTAGTATAGAAACAACAACACACACAAAATGCTGGTATAACACAGCAGGCCAGGCAGCATCTATAAGAGAAGCACTGTCGATGTTTCGGGCCGAGACCCTTCGTCAGGACTAACCGAAAGGAAAGATAGGAAGAGATTTGAAAGTAGTGGGGGGAGGGGGAAATGCGAAATGATAGGAGAAGACCGGAGGTGGTGGGATGAAGCTAAGAGCTGGAAAGGTGATTGGCTGAAGTGATACAGAGCTGGAGAAGGGAAAGGATCATGGGACGGGAGGCCTCAGGAGAAAGAAAGGAGGGGGGAGCACCAGAGGGAGATGGAGAACAAGCAAACAACTAAATATATCAGGGATGGGGTAAGAAGGGGAGGAGGGGCATTAACGGAAGTTAGAGAAATCAATGTTCATACCATCAGGTTGGAGGCTACCCAGCCGGTATATAAGGTGTTGTTCCTCCAACCTGAGTTTGGATTCATTTTGACAATAGAGGAGGCGATGGATAGACATATCAGAATGGGAATGGGACGTGGAATTAAAATGCGTGGCCACTGGGAGATCCTGCTTTCTCTGGCGGACCGAGCGTAGGTGTTCAGCGAAACGGTCTCCCAGTCTGCGTCGGGTTTCACCAATATATAAAAGGCCACACCGGGAGCACCGGACGCAGTATACCACACCAGCCGACTCACAGGTGAAGTGTCGCCTCACCTGGAAGGACTGTCTGGGGCCCTGAATGGTGGTGAGGGAGGAAGTGTAAGGGCAGGTGTAGCACTTGTTCCGTTTACAAGGATAAGTGCCAGGAGGGAGATCGGTGGGAAGGGATGGGGGGGACGAGTGGACAAGGGAGTCATGTAGGGAGCGATCCCTGCAAAAAGCAAAAAGAGGGGGAGGAGGGAAAAATGTGTTTGGTAGTGGGATCCCATTGCAGGTGGCGGAAGTTACGGAGAATTATATGTTGGACCTGGAGGCTGGTGGGGTGGTAGGTAAGGACAAGGGGAACCCTATCCTGAGTGGGGTGGTGGGTTGATGGGGTGAGGGCAGATGTGCGGGAAATGGGAGAGATGCGTTTGAGAGCAGAGTTGATGGTGGACGAAGGGAAGCCCCTTTGTTTAAAAAAGGAAGACATCTCCTTCATCCTGGAATAAAAGGCCTCATCCTGAGAGCAGATGCGGCGGAGACGGAGGAATTGTGAGAAGAGGATAGCCTTTTTGCAAGAGACAGGGTGGGAAGAGGAATAGTCCAGGTAGCTGTGAGAGTCTGTAGGCTTATAGTAGATATCAGTATAGAGGCCATCTCCAGAGATGGAGAGAGAAAGAAAGATCAAGAAAGGGGAGGGAGGTGTCGGAAATGGACCAGGTAAATTTGAGGGCAGGGTGAAAGTTGGAGGCAAAGTTAATGAAGTTGACGAGTTCAGCATGCGTGCAAGAGGCAGCGCCAATGCAGTTGTCGATGTAGCGAAGGAAAAGAGGGGGATGGATACCGGTATAGCCTTGGAACATGGACTGTTCCACAAAGCCAACCAAAAGGCAGGCATAACTGGGACCCATACGGGTGCCCATGGCTACACCCTTGGTTTGGAGGAAGTGGGAGGAGCTAAAGGAGAAATTATTGAGAGTAAGAACTCGTTCCGCTAGATGGAGGAGAGTGGTGGTAGAGGGGAATTGGTTAGGTCTGGAATCCAAAAAAAAAAACGAAGAGCTTCGAGACCATTAGTATAGGCGATTCTTTCTTTTCCCGTATCCATTTTGATTCCCATTTATATATAAAATCTTCTGGTATATTTTCTCTTATTTTATCTAATTCTATTCTAATCCATGCCGGTTTATCTTCATCAAAAAAAGATGCAATAAATCTAAGTTGATATGCTTTGTAATAATTCTTAAAATTTGGTAATTGTAACCCTCCTGGGTCAAATTTCCATGTCAATTTTTCCAACGATATTCTTGACATCTTACCTTTCCAAAGGAATTTCCTCACACATCTATTTAACTCTTGAAAGAACTTCTGTGGTAATTATATTGATAGTGTTTGGAATAAATATTGTAATCTAGGGAATATATTCATTTTTACAGCATTGACTCTACCTATTAATGTTATTGGTAACATCATCCATTTATCAAGATCCTCTTGAATTTTTTTCAATAATGGCAAATAATTTAGTTTAATATATATTATAACTGGTTTCAAAAGGGATTAGATATATAGGAGACTGTTTTGAAGGAGGTATATTAATGTCATTTGACCAATTAAAGAATAAATATAAAATATCAAATAACACTCTTTTCTGTTATTTCCAATTAAGGGCTTATTTAAGAGATAAACTGGGTCAAACAATGTTATTGCTGAAACCTAATGAAATAGAAACTTCAATTAATAAAGGAAAAATTTAAAAAATTATGTCTGGTATGTATAATTTGATTCAAAAACAGGCAATTAAACAAGGAATTCATAAGTCAAGACAAAAATGGGAAACTGATTTGAATATTAAAATTGATGAAACAAGTTGGTCAAGATTATGTCTTGACAGTATGACAAATACAATAAATGTTCGACTAAGATTAGTGCAATATAACTTTTTACATCAAATATATATTACACAACAAAAAATAAATAGATTAAACTGAAGTTTATCTGATCAATGTTTTTGATGTAATCAAGAAATTGGTACTTTTTTACAGTCTACTTGGTCTTGTTTTAAAATTCAACCTTTTTGGACAAATTTAAGTGTTTTACTGGAACAAATTATTGGAATACAACTTCCACATAATCCAACATTATTTTTACTAGGTGATATTCAAGGGATAAAATTTGCCTTTATAATTAACACAAAGTACACTGCAGATGCTGTGGTCAAATCAACACGTACAAACAAGCTGGATGAACTCAGCAGGTCGGCACCATCCATTGAAACGAGCAGTCAACGTTTCGGGCCGAGACTTAGTCAGTCCTGACAAAGGGTCTCGGCCTGAAACATTGACTGCTCGCTTCAACGGATACTGCCTGACCTGCTGAGTTCATCCAGCTTGTTTGTACGTGTTGCCTTTATAATTAAATGGGAGGGTGGGGTGGGAATGTCAAGTTTTTGACGTGATAATAGCACAGGTAACAGCTGCCAATAAGGTGAGCACTGAGCTGTGGGATGTGGATCTGTTGGTCTTTACTTCAAAAACTAGTAACCAGATTTATGTAGTAAGCACAAGGCCATGTGGATCTAATTTGTAATTTTAAAATAATCGTAGTTGGTTGTCATTGATAGGGTAGTGAAGAAATCATATGGCAATCTAGTCTTTGTCAATAGCAGCATTGAGTTCAAGAGTCAAGAAGTTATGTTGGAGCTTTATAAATCTCTGGTTAGCCCGTATCTGAAATACTGCCTTTAATTCTGGTTTTCCATTTCAGGAAGGATGTGGAGACTCTGGAGAGGTTTATCAGGATGCTGCCTATGCTATGAAGAGGGATTGGGCAAACTGGAATAGCAGAAGCTGAGGGGAGACCTGATAGGAAAGTTATAAGATTATGAAGGGCGTAGATAGACAGCCTATATCCTATTCACCAAGGTCAAAAGGTTTAATTTTAGAGGGTATATATTAAAGGTGAGAGGCAGCAAGTTCAAAGGAGAGGAGCAGGGCAAATTATATTTTTTTAATATTTTTTTTTAAAACGCAGACTGGGAGTTACCTAGAGAGCGCTGCCAAGCTTGGTTGTGGAAACAAATATGATGGGAGTATTTAAGAAGCTCTCAGAGAGGCACATGCATGTACAGAGAATGGAGAGATGTGGATTTGTGTAGGTAGGAAGGACTAGTTTAGTGGGCTTTTAATTATTGACAGAATTAGTTCAGCACAACATTGTCAGCCAAAAGTTCTGTTGCCATGCCGTCCTCTTCTATGTTCTTCTGGGATTACTGTGGGTAGGTACAAGGTATATCATAGATATGACGGGCCGAAGGGCCTGCTTCGATGCTGTGTGATGCTCTCCGATTTTCACACAGAAACCACATTAGATCTCACCGTTCATTCAATATCCCATAATTAAATATCAGAATAAAGTTGTTTGGTTGCTCAAGGTAACAGAGGTGATGATGTAAAGTTTGGCATTTGATGTCATTTTCCCCAATGGATGATTCAATTTATTGGTGATAACCACACTTATTTCTGAGGAAATAAATGCATTAAGCAACCCAAAGCATGTAAAAATGTCATAAGCAACATTTTATTTGTGCCCCCTCTAAATCCATAATTGAACAAGCAGTTTGCACGAGCTCGGACTAATGAATTTTTATTTCTCATTGACCGGTTCCTGTTCTGACAAATGATGTAATGATCAGCATTTGAATACCACTTGGTTTCTGTGAAAGATCTATAACATTTTTAACTGAAGCTGTAGTTTATACCTGAATGGTAAAGATTGATCTCAGGTGTTTATCTTGATGCTTTCTCCATCTGTTCTGGACAGAGGAACCTATTTTTCTAAGCAGTACTTAAAAGACATTTGTATTTATTTCCCTCCCAGTTATCACTTTGCTCTGATTACTTTGTTCCTGCAGGAAGCCTTTGCTACTCATTTTGAAATTCAGACCCATGGAAAAAATCCAAGAAGGCAATGAGGGGAGTTGGGTTCCAGTTCAGATATGTTCCCATTATCACCAAGTTGCTGGAGTGAAAATCACTGACACAAGCAAGTGACACAAGAGAGACTGTAGATGCTGGAAATCTGCAGCAATGTATGCAAAATTCAGGGAGAACTCAGCAGATCAGGCAACATCTATGGAGTCTGATGAAGGGTCTCAGCTTGAAATGTTGATTGTTCATTTGCCTCAATAGAGGCTGCCTGATTTGCTGACTTTTTCCAGCATTTTGTCTGTGTTGCTTCATACAAAGTAATAGTTTTATTTGCAGATACAGTACTGTGCAAAACTCTTAGGCACCTACTGTACATATAGCAAGACATTTGCAAAGTACTCTCTTTGTCAGCGTGGAGCGGAGAGCAAGTTTGTAAACCTGGTGAGAGAAAAGAGTGTTGGGAGTGACGAGGGTGGAGTGCCGTGAGAGATGTGTGGAGGTGCAGAGAAGGAGTGCTAGGGGCGGTGGTGACGCAGGTGCGACACGCCCAGCCCTGAGACACTAGGCAAGGTCATTTGATTCCAAACAAGTGGTTTATTGATCATTACTCTGGTGTTTACTCTCTGGTGCTTCCTGCTCCCTCCCCCTTCCCTTCCTGTTTTCCCAACCATAATTCCCCTCTCCTTGCCCTCTTTCCACTCTCCGTCCACAATAGAGACCCATATTTAGGAGCCTAAGACTCTTGTATAGTACTGTATGTTGATGTTCTGATAAATGGATCATAGTATCAGTGAATGCCAGAAATATTTAATTTGATATTAATGAGCTCAGCCACTTTGTCACAGTAGAAGATAATTTACTTTTGTTACTAGCATTCCTTGAGGATTATTGTAACTTCAGGCATTTGATATGTAATTCTTTTTTTGAATATATTGTCAAGATTAATAGTGGCAGAACTTGTTATCCTGAATAAGCAAAACAATTACATGTACCTTCTGATTATAACTTAATCTGAAATGTACTATTGACATAACATTATGTCAATACTCACTGTGAGCTTTTTCTCATTGATCTTCTGGCCAATGACATCCATGGCCATGACCCCCTCCTCCAAAATGACAAAGTTGGTCTCATTAACACAGCCTTCCATTTTCAGTGTTTGCAGGGGGCTTGGTGCTATTCCAGAATTCAACAATGGAACTAATTTAGTCTTAAATAAAAATCCAAAATATTAGAAATATCACAATAAAGATTATCAGAGGCTGGTGCAAGTGTTGTTTTCTACATAAACTTTCAGGTTAAATATTGGAATGTTTTAACAATGTCATTCAAGAGATAGAAATAGGTGCTCTTCATCAAAATGTATGACATGACAACACATTCGCAAGTAATTCTTGGGCAAGAGAATTTGATGCTATTATGGAGCAATTAACAAAAAATTTAACAAAAATTGTGTGAAACTACGGTATGAAAGATAATATTTTTGTCACTGCACAAGATTCAACTGTGTATTGTTATCATCGGCAGCAAAATTTGCCACTGCTATGAATTCTCCAGTTTCAGATTAACTGTTAAAAGTCAAACAATAGAAATAGCTGCTTCTCAAGCGAATGCAAGGCCATAAGATACAGGAGCAGAATTAGACCATTTGCCCATCGAGTCTGCTCTGCTATTTCATCATGGCTGATCCATTCTCCCTTTCAACCTCAATCTCCCGTCTTCTCCCCGCACACCTTCATGCCCTGACTAATCAAGAATCGATCAACCTCTGCCTTAAATATACCCAGTGACTTGGACTCCACGGCCACTTTTGACAATGAATTCCACATATTCACTGCTCTCTGGCTGAAGAAATTCCTCCTCATCTCTGTTTTAAAAGGACATCCCTTTAATTTGAAAGGCACGAATGCTGTCGTAGTATTCTGTAACAGGTTTGTTGCGGCCTTGCATGTTAACATTAAGCACATTTAAGTGCTCTGTTATATCCACCAGAAATGCAAGATCGTGAAGCCAGTCTGGGTCATCCAACTCTGCCACTGGCTTCCCTTTCTCGTTCATAAACGGCCCAATTTCTGCACGCAATTGAAAATAATGTTTGAGCACAACCCCTCTGCTCAACCAGCGGACTTCAGTGTGGTAGGGTAGGCTGTTTCCAATATTACATTCGGACAAAAGAGTGTCAAATTGCAGATGATTAAATCCCTTTGCTTTAATAAAATTAACTGTTTTGGTTACTACATCCATGACATTGTCCATTTATAGGCTCCTGCTACATATCGCCTCTTGGTGTATAATACAATGAAAATTCTAGAATTCCTGCTCTGGATTCTGTCTGAACTTTCTCTCTGAGTTTCACAACACCACCTGCCTTTTTCCCGACCATGGACGTTGCGCCATCTGTTGCCACGCTGACAGTGTGACTGCAGTCAACCCCCTGTCTGCCCAGGCTTCGACGAGGCTGGAGAAAACCGTCGTTCGCCG
This sequence comes from Hemitrygon akajei, assembly GCF_048418815.1. Lineage (NCBI taxonomy): Eukaryota > Metazoa > Chordata > Chondrichthyes > Myliobatiformes > Dasyatidae > Hemitrygon > Hemitrygon akajei. Next base: position 59,889,786 of record NC_133143.1, read on the forward strand.
TTGTGGTGTTTGTCATGGGCACCATCTCCACAAACTCCTTGGTGACGGTCAAAGATGCATCAACACCACGAATAAATATTCCCAATTGAGATACAACAGTCACGTCGGTGCTCTCATCAATTGCAATAGAGAAGGCAATAAATGACTTCACTTTGTCTTTTAGTTGACTGTTCAAATCTCCTGCAAGGTCCCCGATTCTCTCTGCCACAGTATTTCTTGACAAGCTGATATTACAAAAAGTCTGTCTCTTCTCAGGGCACACCAGCTCAGTCGCCGTCAGCATGCACACTTTGACGAATTCCCCCTCTGACGCAGCAGCTATTTTGTTGGCAATAATATAGCTGGCTTCAACAGCTCCATCATGAGTCTCTCAACTTTTGGTGAACCTGATTGCTGTTTTTTTCAGAGCTGCTTCAAGCTCTTTAACCTTTTGCGTCCTGAGTTGTCCTGCTACTTGTCATATTTTTCTCTGTGTGGCGTCTCATAGTGTTGTTTGATATTGAACTCTTTAGCCACAGCCAATTGTTGCGAGCATATCAGACACACAGGTTTGCCGTTGACCTCACAGAAGAAAAAACGATCTTCCCAATTATCGTTGAATATCCGACCTTCGATGTCAACATTTCTTGGAAAGCATTTTGAACCACAGCAGCAAACAGTGTCAGCCTTGATACGGGTGTTACTTACCTGAATACTCCGTGTTTATACCGTGTTTGCCGACGTAAGTGGGGCCTTATTAGTCTTCAGTACAGGGTGGTAAGTGCTTATGCACAGCAGGTGGTTAACTGCCACCTACTGTACGGCTGCCGTACTGATACATAATAAATAGTCATGAATGTACTTTTTTACCCCCAAATCCTCCCGCGGGCCAGATTGGACTCTTTCGCCGACCAGTAGTTTGACACCCCTGCTGTAGAACCAAAAGCTCTTACCCTGTTAAGCAGCCTCATGTTTGGCCTTTTGTCAAAGGCCATATGAAAATCCAAGTACATAACATCCACCTTTGTCACATATATGACATGACACCATATTAATAATAAATTATTGGGCAAGAGAAAGTGAATCATACATATGACATGGCAACACATTTGGAATTAATGATTGGACAAGAGAACATGATATCCCCTTAACTATTATGGAGCTAGAAACTAAAAAAAAGAATGTTCTTTAAAAAAAAGTTGTAAATATACAGTAGTAACACACACAAACTGTCTGGAAGCGTTTCTCCCCTCCACCTTCCCTCTTCTCTATTTCTCCACTCTGGCCTCCCTCCACATCCTTCCTGTAGTGAGGCAACCAGAACTGAACACACTACTCCAAGTGGGGTCTGACCAGGGTCCTATATAGCTGCAAGATTACCTCTCGGATCCTAAATTCAATTCCACGACTGATGAAGGCCAATACACCATATACTTTCTTAACCACAGAGTCAACCTGCACAGCTGCTTTGAGCGTCCTATGGACTTGGACCCCAAAACCCCTCTGATCCTCCACACTGCCAAGAGTCTTACCAGTTGAGCATTGGACCAGAAGTCACTACTAAGGACTGTGAGACCGGCTGAGAGGATCATGGGGGTCTCCCTACCATCTATTGGGGACATTTATCAGGAGTGCTGCATACGCAGGGCCCTTAGTATAATTAAGGATCCCACCCTTCCACCCAGCATCCTCTTTGACTTTCTACCATCAGGCAGGAGGCTCTGATGCATAAAAACAAAAATGGTCAGGATGGGAAACAGTTTCTTCCCCCAAGCCATTCGGCTTCTGAACTCCCTGCCGCATCATATTCAAAGTGTCACGGGCTATTCTGTTCCGTACATTACAACCTTTAATATTTATGCACTTCTTAAATTGTTAAATGACAATAAACTTGACTTCAGCTTGATCTGCAGATTTTCTCGTGTTTGTGATTGCTCACAATACTCCAGGTTTGGTTGGATTACAATCCTCAAGATCCTGCTTTTCAGCTTTCTACCTCACTCCCTATATTCTCTCTTTAGGTCCTCAACCCTTTCCCTATCAATGCCATTGGTACCTATACGTACCACAACTGCTGGCTGTTCACCCTGCCCCTTTAGAATGCTGTGAACCTGCTCCAAGATGTCCTTGACCCGGGCACATGGGAGGCAATATCAGGGCGTCTCTCACATCCACAGGATCTCCTGCTTGCCTCTCTAACTATGGAATCCCCTGTCACTACTGCACTCCACTTCCCCCCACCCCCCAGAGTGTCTGAGCCACAGAGCCAGACTCAGCCAGCCAGAGAGCTGGTCGCTGTGGCTTTCTGCTGCTCTGCACTGTAGGCATTGTGTCAGGCTACACTGTGACCCAAGAAAGCAAATACAACTCACATGCACTGAAGTATAGTGAAAAGCTGTCTTGCACACCATTCAAACAGATCAATTCATTACATCAAGGTAAAACATCAACATAATTCAGAATAAAATGTAACACTTACAGAGAAAGTGCAATGAAGGTAGACAATAAACTACAAGGTCAAAACGCTGTGGTTTGTGAGGTCAATTCCTCTATCGTACTAGGGAGCCGATCGGTAGTCTTTCAACAGCGGGATGGAAGCTGTCCTTCAGCCAAGCAGTACGTGATTTGAGGTTTTTATATCACCTAGCCGATGGGAGGGAAGAGCAGAGCAAACACCTGGGATGGGTGGAGTCTATGACAATGCTGGCTGCTTTACTGAGGCATCGTGAAGTGCAGAAAGAGTCCACTGAGGCTTGGATTAAATTGGGGGATTGCTGGGTGCTGGGTGCTGCAGCTTGAAGGGCCAGAGGGGCTCATTCCACGTGGTATCTCAATAAATAAAATCTCCCTTTATGACCTTAAAATAGAAGGATGAACATTGATGAGACAGTTGGTTTAAGGATGAAATCTTAGGGCTGTAATACTCCTTTCTTGATGCCACTGACGTCAGTGTTACCAGGTCTCACTTAATCAAATTTCTCTCACCTCTAGAATTAAGCTTTGCAGCTAGGCTGTAATAACATCTAGAGTCAAATAATCCTTGTGAGACCCATTCTGGCCACTATTTGATAGGGCATTGCTGAGTTCAAACTATTTGACAACATCAACAGTATGGTCCTTTAATGTATGAATAACTGAGACTAAACGGATGAGGTGGTAGTTAGCTGGACTAGATTTGACCCGAAACACCCCCGAAATCTCTTTTCCGTAGGCCGAAGAGCCTGTTCCTGTGTTGTGGTGCTCTATGACTATGTGAAAATAACAGAATTTAAAGTTCACTATGGTGCTCCAGGGTTCAGGACGACTGTTTAGAGTTGAGATGGTAGGCGGGCAAGGGTTAACTGTATTAAGCAACAAGGTGCACAAATTGAGATCATTGATCAAAACAATGCTTCCTCCCAAAACTGGAATTAAAATTTCTTGAGGGCTATAATTAGCTGAAAGCTAAAAGTGTGTTGCAATTAACTTTTTCTCACATTTCTCCCAGCTACTTGTCAGTTTGGAAAAACTTTTATTTTCATGGAAATATATTTCGGAACAGAAGACTTGGTTACTCCATCCAGGTTGTCAACCTTTAGTAATACCCCAGGGCTTTACATGGAATAGTTACGAGCATGTCTCAAATCTATGTTTACAATTAGAATGGAGAATTGTGGTGAGGCAGAAAAAGAAATCTCTCCAAACAGCGATACAGCCGAAGTAGTTTAGGAACCAGGCCAGATTCCCAAACTTTCCATGCCTGCATAATAGGTAATATACTTACGGTAGGAATAACAGTTGAAAAACTGGTTGATTAGACATAACTTACCATGCACGAAATCATGCTGACTATCCTTAATCAGTCCACGTCCATCCAAATACTTGTATATCCAGCGCCTTAGAATATCTTCGAATAGCTTTCCCACTACTAACACCAGATTCAGAATCAGAATCAGAATCAGACTTTAATCGCCAAGTACCTATGCACATACAAGGAATTTACTTCCGGCAGATGTTGTCTCTCTGCTCATAACAATAATAATGATAAATATAAATGAAAATATAGATTATACATACAGGTAGTGCAATCCAAGTAATAGTTAGCCGACAGTTAACCGGCAGTTAACTGTTCAGCAAAGTGACCGCAGTAGGGAAAAACTTCTCCAATGCCTATTAGTCTTAGACTGGAGGGATCTGAAGCGCCTACCAGACGGAAGCAGATCAAACAGTCCGTGCGCAGGATGGGAGGAGTCCTTTATGATGTTCCCCGCCCTCTTCTTCAACCTGGAAGAGTACAGGTCCACAATAGAGGCCAGGGAGACTCCAATGATGCGCTCGGCAGTCCTCACTGTGCGCTGTAGTCTGGTTCTATCCTGCTTGGTGGCGGCTCCAAACCACACAATGATGGAGGTGCACAGGACAGACTCAATGACTGCAGTGTAGAACTGCAGCAACAATTCCTGAGGCAGACTGTATTTCCTCAAGAGCCGCAGGAAATACATCCGCTGCTGGACCTTCTTCAGGATGGAGCTGATGTTCTGCTCCCACTTCAGATCCTGAGAGATGGTGGTTCCCAGGAACCTGAAGTTCTCCATGGTGGACACAGGGCTGCTGAGGACTGTGAGTAGCCTATAATCTCCAGGTTTCTGTTTAGAGCCTTTCTTAAACAGTTCTAAACTGTTTCAATGCATTGTTAGAATGAAGTGATCAGTTTGGATCAAAGTTCAAAGTAAATTTATTATCAGAGTACATCTACACTCAGTGGCCACTTTATTAGGTACACCTGCTCGTTAATGAATTGGATTGAATTGACTTTATTCCTTACATCCTTCACGTATGCTTTGACCCCTAAGATCCCTTTATTCCTATCGATCCTGCTTCACCCTACTGTGTCTGCACCCTCTTCACACTTCCAGTCACTTTGCTCTCCTTGATGGCACTTCTTTGCTCTGTCCATCCTTGCTCCTGGTTCATCTAGGAAGGTACGCTGTGCCTTCTCCCTTTCAGGTCTGTATCAGCTGCACATCATAGGTCGTTCAGCCCATCAAGTATGCACCCTTATTCTATCAATGGCTCATTTATTATCCCTCTCAATCCCTTTCTTCTGCCTTCTCCCCGTAACCTTTGACACCATTACCAATCAACCTCCACTTTTAAGTATACCCAATGACTTGGGCTCCACAGCTATCTTAAGCAATGAATTTCAGACTCTTTGTTGCAGAAAAACATGGTTAATTTACTGAACTTAGCAGAGTAGGAAATCAATAATGTTAAATGACAGCATCTAAAGGAATATAAAAGAACAGATGTAATGTTGAGGCTTTATAAGGCACTGGTTAGGCCTCACTTGGAGTATCGTGAGCAGTTTTATCTAAAAACTGATGTGCTGACATTGGAGAGGGTTCAAAAGGGGTTCACAAAAATGATTCCAGGGTTGAAAGGCTTATCATATGAGGAGCATTTGATGGCTCTGGGCCTGTGCTCACTGGAATTCAAATGTTGAAAGATCTCGATTGAGTGGATTTGTGAGAGAATGTTTCCTATGGTTGGGGAGCCTAAGGCCAGAGGACACAGCCTCAGGATAGAGAGACATCCATTTAGAACAGAGATGAGGAGGAATTTATTGCCGCAGGTGGCCAAGTCATTGGGTATATTTAAGGCAGAAATTGAGAGATTCTTTATTAGTCAGGATCAGAATCCGGTTTAATATTACCAGCATGTTATTGAATTTGTTGACTTTGTGGCAGCAGTACAATGTAATGCATAATGTAGAAAAAAATGTGAATATTATATATGTATTAATTAAGTAGGTAGTGCTAAAATAGAAGTAGGGTAGTGTTCATGGGTTCAATGTCCATTCAGAAATTGGATGACAGAGGAACAAAATTGTTCATCCATCATTGTGTGGCTTGACACTTCTGTACCTCCTTCCTGATGGTAGCAATGAGAACAAGGAATGTCCTGGATGGTGAGGGGCACCCAAGACAGGAAGGGACATGGGAAGAATGCAGGGATTGGGGCTGAAAAGGAAATGTTTCAGCCATGATGAAATTGCAGAGCAGATTCGATGGGCCAAAAGGCCTAATTCTGCTCCTCTATCTTATGGTCTTCTGTATTTTGGTGAAATTGTTATACCTTATCTTTGAAATGTGGACAGAAATGTAATAAATAGGTAGATACTTTATTGATCCCAAAGGGAATTACAGTTATACACAGATACAGTGGCATGCAAAAGTTTGGGCACCCTGGTCAAAATTTCTGTTACTGTGAATAGTTAAGTGAGTAAAAGATTAACTGATCTCCAAAAGTCATAAAGATGAAACATTCTTTTCAACATTTTAAGCAAGATTAGTGTATTATTTTTGTTTTGTACGATTTTAGAGTGGGGGAAAAAAAAGGAGCTCCATGCAAAAGTTTGGGCACCCCAAGAGATTTGAGCTCTCAGATAACTTTTACGAAGGTCTCAGACCTTAATTAGCTTGTTAGGGCTATGGCCTGTTCACAGTCATCGTTAGGAAAGGCCAGTTGAAGCAAATTTCAAAGCTTTATAAATACACTGACTCCTCAAACCTTCTCCCAACAATCAGCAGCCGTGGGCTCCTCTAAGCAGCTGCCTAGCACTCTGAAAATTAAAATAAATGATGCTCACAAAGAAGGAGAAGGCTATAAGAAAATAGCAAAGCATTTTCAGGTAGCCATTTCTTCAGTTCGTAATGGCAGTTAACAGGAATGGTGGAGGTCAAGTTGAGGTCTGGAAGACCAAGAAAACTTTCCTAGAGAACTGCTCTTAGGATTGCTAGAAAGGCAAATCGAAACCCCTGTTTGACTGCAAAAGACCTTCAGGAAGATTTAGCAGACTCTGGCGAGGTGGTGCACTGTTCTACTGTGTATGACCTTCATGGAAGAGTCATCAGAAGAAAACCTCTCCTGCGTCCTCAGCACAAAATTCAGCGTCAGGGTGCCCAAACTTTTGCTTCAGGCCCTTCTCCTTTTTTGTTATTTTGAAACTGTAAAAGATGGAAATTAAAAAAAGTAATCTTGCTTAAAATATTGAAGAAATGTGTCATCTTTAACTTTATGCCTTTTGGAAATCAAGTCATGTTTTACTTGCTTAGCTATTCACAGTAACTAAAATTTTGACTGGGGTGCCCAAACTTTTGGATAGAAAAGTTTGTATACAAATATTAGAAAATAAGTAAGAAAGAATAAAAAAATAAGTTACCTCAAACAGTATCTAACAGGAGAGGGTCATCACTTCCCCAGCTAGATCGACTCATTATAGAGCCCATTGGCCAAGTATAAGAATGACCTCATTTAGCGCTCTTTGAAGCAGTGCAGTTATCTTAGTCTATTACTAAAAGTGCTCCTTTGTTCAGCCAAGGTGGCATGCAAAGGGTGAGAAACATTGTCCAGAATTGCCAGGATATTCCCAGGGTCCTTTGTTCTACAACAGCCTCCAGTGTGTCCAGTTTGACTCCTTGTGGTGAACTACATATACCTGTCTGGACTGCTCCTGTGGCTCCTCCCACAGACCCCTGTATAAAGGCGATTGAGGCCTGAGCCCAGCCTCATTCTCCAGGATGTAGTGTTGTTCATTCTTCCAGTCCATAAAAGCCGATACCTCGCTTCTTACGTCTCAGAGTGAGTTATTGATGGTGCATCACTCCTATAACAGAGCCAGCCTTTCTAATCAGTTTATTGCGCCTGATGGCATCATCCCTGTTGATGCCAATACCCCAACACACCATTGCATAGAAGATAGTACTGGTGACAACAGACTGGTAGAACATGTGAAGGAGAGGCTGACATATGCCAAAGAACATCAGTCTCCTCAGGAAGTAGAGGTGACTCTGGCCCTTCTTGTACACAGCCTCCGTGTTGGTACTCCACTCAAGTCTGTCATCCAGGTGCACCCCATGTACCTGTAGGTCCTCACCACATCCACCACCTCACCATCAATAGTAATGGAGCAGTGCAGGCTTAGTCTTCCTAAAGTTCATCACCATCTCCTTTGTCTTCTTGATGTTGAGCTGCAGGTGATGTTTGCACCATTCGAAGAAGTCCTCCACCAGTCCTCCCATCATGCACCCTACTATTGCTGAGTCATCAGAGAATTTCTGCAGATGACATGACTCAGTGTTGTATCTAAAGTCCGAGGTATACAGGAGTGTAAGGACAGCACCTCAAATGTAACCAGTCCATTGTTTTCCCTGCTGGCAAAAGAATGACCGACAAGTACTTTTCTGGAAATCAAAAAAAAAACTGCAGATGGAAACAGATTAAAAATGCTGGATGAATTCAACTGGTCATAAATACTTGTCTTTTTGATATGGTGCAGAATTATGTCAATATTTTTTGCTCCATAACAGGACAAGCAAAAATCACCTTTATCTCGCACAGTGGTACACTGCTCAAAACAAGAATCTGTAAATCATGTCAAAAATGAAACTGCAACACACTTGATATGAGATTTGTTACATAGAGGAAACTACTGAGCTCTCTGAACCCAATACGCCTGTACCCTGGATCTCCTCCACAGAAATAACTTGAAAGATGTCAAAAATGAACTGCTTTTATTAAATTAATGCAAGAACACAACAAAAAAAGATTCAATAACATATTTCATACATTACTTTTCTTGGGTACTGTTCATATTTCTGTCTAATCAAGTTGGATTTATGAGGTTTTACCTCCACAATCAATCACGTTCACAGTTATTGAAATGTTGACTTATTGTTACTTCAAAGATCGATGGAAAAGTAGGAATTACTGGACAATAATAAGAAATTACTACACTGGTCAGAACCATTATCTCTAACAGTGCAGAGAGAACATGTTTAAAAACAGTGCAACACACACAAAATGCTGGAGGAACTCAGCAGGCCAGGCAACATCTATGGATAAAAAGCACAGTTGATGTTTCAGGTCGAAACCCTTCGGCAGGACTGGAGAAAAAAAGTCGAGGAGTAGATGTCAGCTTTTTTTCCTCCAGTCCTGCCATAGGGTTTTGACCCAAAATGTCGAATGTGCTTTTTACCATAGATGCTGTCTGGCCTGCTGAGTTCCTCCAGCATTTTGTGCGTGCTGCTCAGATTTTCTCTTGTTTGATGTTTAAAAACAGAACAGATATCCCTCAAGGTGTTGGAAGTAAAGGGAACATCTAACATGTACCTGGAGAGATTCTTACAGGGCAGTACAGAGCAGAGGTTCTACCCAACCCTTCTTATCTCATGGACCAAGATCATTAAGCAAAGGGTCTGGGGACCCCAGCTCGGGAACTCCTGGTATAAAGGGAGTTGTATACTCTGTCTATGGAGAGAAAGAAAGATGGGAGAGACATAAGTGGAGAAGGGAAGCAGGAAAGACAGGTGTGAAAGACATTGTCCATCTGACAAGAGTAAAGAGTGGTAAAAAGTGGCTGAGGAGGGAGGGAAAGTGAGACAGATACAGAAAGAACATGAGAGATAGATTTAGATTCAGTCCTAGATCTAGCCTGTTCTCCTAATTCTTTGCACTCCTAATCCCAATTTTGCTGCCCATCCTGCCGCCTCCTCCCTTGGCATGGTATTTTCTCAGACGAATACAACTGGAATGACGACCTCGTTAACATAGAACACTGCTGACAGTGTCACAAAACATGTGGCCAGGGATCTGAGGGGGTGGGCCCTAAAATATTGGAAGGTGCGGGTGGTTCAGGTCCTTTGAACTGGCCTGCCTCCAAGTGCCAGTCCCCAGCCCTCTTCTTCTGATGCCTCCTAGTCCAGGATTGAGGGCTTCAGTCAAATTCAGGGTAGACAGAAGGGCTGGAGTATTCTCCATACACAACCTTCCCTTCGGGGCTCTCAGTGTTCCAGGGACGGGAGAGGGCCTCACCCCCTTCTCTGGGTGACAGTTCTTCATCGCTGGAATCCTGCTGGGACAAGGTATGGGGAGCAGGATAAACAAGTAATGGTTAGTCGCAATGGAAACAACCCCTTGACATTCACTCCCACTGTCCATAATCCAAATGGTCCAAAATTCTTTCCATTCATTTTCACTGTTCTTATTCCCAATGGAACCAACTCCTTCCCATTTACTTCCACTGTCTGAAATTCCAAGGAACAAAACTCTTTACTAATGACTTCCACTATCTAAAATCCCAATGGACACCACTTCTTCCCAATCACTCCCACTATACCCATCTCTTCATTTACCACCACCGTTCACAATCTGAATGATCTCAACCCCTACCCATTCACTCCAACAGTCCATAGCTCCAATGGACCTGACCCTCTCACATTCACTGCCACTGACCACAATCCCAATATGCCCAATCCCTTCCCATTTGCTTGCAAAGTCCATACTCCTAGTGGACTCCTACCTACCTGTTTGGGGAGGTCACGGCTGAATTTATAGAAGGAATTCAAATGCCTCTTGTTGGTTGGGCCCTCTCTCTCTTCCTTTACTCTCTTCCTCTTGTGAGTGCCCCCCTCACTGGGCGTAGGACTGTCTGATCCTTGCGAGCTGTGCTTGGCTGCTGGGGTTTCCTCTCCATCTGGGATCTGGCCGCTTGGGGGGTTGTCCAACAGCATTTCCTCACCTCCTCGGCTTTACCCATGATGGACTGGGCTGTATCCACTACTTTTTGCATGATTTTACATTCAAGTGCATTAGTGTTTCCATACCAGCCTGTGATGCAGCTGGTCAATATACTCTCCGCCGCACATATGACTCTGAGCATAAGAGAGGGAGAGGAGGGGACACTAAGGACCAATGTAAGTGGGAAGGGCAGCCTTTAACAAATGAAATAAGACACCAGTGTAAAACCGGATTAGTAGGGAAGTGGAAACCTGTAAATAATACACTGCTCATACTTTAGAGGGCATGACCTATAAGGAGAGATTGCACAATCTTGAATTCTTCTCTCTGGAGTACTGGAGGCTGAGAGGAGACTTGATAGAAGTTTAAAGGCATAAATAAGGTCCCCAGTCAGAATTTTTTCCCAGGGTAGGAAGCTTAAGGGAGATGTGTGGGTCAAGTCTTTTTATGCAGAAAGTGGAAGGAGCCAGGAAAGGCTGCCAGTGGCACTAGTAGAAGCAGATACAATAATGGCAGTTTAGATTGACACATGAAAATGCATGAAATAGAGGAAAATGGATCATGTGCGGGCGGTAGACATTTAGTTGAATCTGGCAGTGGTTCAGACATCGCGGGCTGAAGGGTCTGTTCATGTGCAGTGTTCTACCTTCTGGGTGAAAACATGACGTACAAGTTGCAGCTTATAAAACTAGTGAAGCTTATAGAGGTATGCAAGATTATGAGGGTAAAGATAGGGTAAATACACACAGGCTTTTTCCCCCCAAGGTTAGGTGAGACTAGAAGCTAATCATAGATTTAGGATAAAATTTGAAACCTTAAGGGGAATTTAAGAGAAGTTTGCTTAGGGACATGGATGAAAAGGGTATGGAGGGCCATGGTCCAGGTGTGGGTGGATGGGACTGGGCAGAAAACCAGGTTGGCACAGGTTTGATAGGCCAGAGGGCTTGTTTTTGGCTGTAGAATTCTATGACTCTTAAGTCATGCAATATTTTATTTGCAGTTACTGATGATGAACATTTTCACCAAAGATTTATTTCTAGATTTTGCTGTTACTTCACTAATGAATTTCCATACTGTTATCTAAAGACCACTGCCACATTTGATGTGCATACTTATGAGAATCAATGTTCAAAGTTCAAAATAACTTTATTATCAAAGTGCATATGTGTCACCACATACTACTCTGAGATTCATTTTCTTCCAGGGATTCACATTAGAACAAAGAAATCCAGTAGAATGAATGAATAACTATAAAGTAATTGATGAACAACCAATGTGCAAATACAGAAAAATCAAACAAAAATAATTGTAAGTAACTAAATAATTTCTCTGAGAACATGAGTTATAGAATCCTTGAAAGTGAGTCTATAGGTTGTGGAATTAGTTCAGTGAAGTTCTCCACACTGGCTCAGGAGCCTGATGGTTGAAGTGTAATAACTGTTCCTGAACCTGGTGGTGGGGGACCTAAGGCTCCTGTACTTCCTTTCTGATGGCAACAGCAAGAACAATACTCTTATTGATGCTTGGGGTGAATATGAAGTCACCTACCTACAGAAAAGATATAAAAAAGGTTGAAAGATTACAGAGAAAATTTACACAGATGTTGCCAAGTCTGGAGGACCTGAATTATGAGGAAAGATCGAATAGGTTATGACTTTATTCCTTAGAACATTGAAGATTGAGAAGGAGATGTGATAGATTTGACGAGGGGTATGAATAGGGTAAATGCAGGCAGGCTTTTTCCATTGAAGTTGGGTGGGATTACTTCTCGAGGTCATGGACTAAGGGTGAATGGTAAAATATTTAAGGGAAACATGAGGGGAAACATCTTCACTCAGAGGGTCGTGAGAGTGTGGAACGAGCTGCCAGCACAAGTGGTGCATGTGAGCTTGATTTCAATGTTTAAGAGAAATTTGGCTAGGTACTTTTAAGAGATAGGTACATGGAGCTTAGAAAAATAGATGGAAACAATATAGGGAAATTCTAGGCAGCTTCTAGAGTAGGTTACATGGTGAGCACAACATTGTGGGCCGAAGGGCCTGTAACGTGCCTGTAATGTTCTATGTACATGGATTTTAGGGGTATGGAAGGCTATGATCTGGTGCAGGTCGATGGGAATGGGCTGTTTAAATGGTTTGGATAGAACAGATGGGCCAAAGGGCCTGTTTTTGAGCTATACTTTTATATGACTGTATGACTCCATGAAATCTTGCCTCATGCAAGGCTTTGTAAAATCCTTGTTGACTCCCTTTTTTTTCCTATTTCGTAATAATCCACATTATGCTGTATTCTCTCCCTCTCTCCATTTACTAACAAACATTTTTACACCTTATCATCCCGTTTCCTCTCTATTGGCCGAGGAGTGTGAGTGAACGCAATTGTGCCTCAGTTGCTGTTACATAAATCCTCCCCTGCAGCTGAATCAGCAAGCCATTATCTGTCCTGAATTGTTCTGCTGTACATAAACATCAGCAGCAAGATGAAGCCGGGGTGTGTTACTGATTTTCTTGCCTTCCATAACCACAGCAGCCGTGGATTACAGAGGATGATTGTGTAGGCTCTGTGCACCCGAACAGCAGTGGACAGAGACCACCATCACCTCTAATTTACCACATTTCCACTGGCGATGAGTTCGCTTTTTGATCCGTGGCACCCATTTATCACTCAGCTGGTCAGGCAGCATCTATGGAGAGGGATAAATAGATAATGTTTCACTCCTAATGAAGGGTCTCAGCTTGAAATAGTGACTGTTTATTCCTCTTCGTAGATCGGGCATTCCCAACCCTTTTTCATGCTATGGACCCCTACCCTAACTGTGGGGCCCATGGATCCCAGGTTGGGAACCCCTGTCGTAGATGCTGCCTGACTTGCTGAGTTCCTCCAGCATTTTGTGTGTGTGTGTGTGTGTGTGTTGCTCTGGATTTCCAGCATCTGCAGAATCTCTTGTGTTTATTTATCACTTGCTGCGTTTTCTTTCTAATGGCTTCCTGCCATGCAGTTGTTTTCAGAGCATCCACTGGGAGCCAGTGCTGAATAATTAATATTCCTAGCCCCATTAAGTCCAAAACAGGTGATGCCATGTAAATGGAAGATACCCGCAGAGGAAAGTCCACATGGAATTCTTTCTATTCCATAACAACTCCCACGATATATGTTGCAAACTTGCACAAAATTCACTCACTGCTCTGATTGTTCTGTCCCTCTCTATTCGATAACAAATATTACCACAGGATGGCCACAGAACGTAGAGTTGTTCTCTTAATTAAGCACTGTGCAGGAAGAAGCACCCACTGAGAGCTAATGGCAGAACACCAATGTCCTTGATTTTCTGTGCACTAAAGTAAGATGATTAATCTGGGACCACAGCTCCCAGAGTTACACTTATTTTTATTTAGAGACACAGCACACTAACAGGCACCTTCGGCCTATCGAACCCCTACCACTCATTACACCCATGTGACCAGTTACCCTACTAATCCAAACTGATACCCCATTCAGATATGTCTGTCCATGGCCTTCTCTGCTGTCAAGATGAAGCCACACTCAGGTTGGAGGAACAACACCTTATATTCCATCTAGGTAGCCTCCAAACTGATGGCATGAACATTAATTTCTCTAACTTCCGTTAATGCCTGTCCTCCCCTTCTTACCCCATCCCTGATTTATTTATTTATTATTCCCCCCATTTCTCTTTCTTTTCTTTTCTCTCTTTTTTCTCTCTCTGCCTCTCGCACAATCACCCCTTGCCTGTTCTTCATCTCCCTCTGGTGCTCCCCTCCCCCTTTCTTTCTCCCTAGGCCTCCCATCCCATGATCCTTTCCCTTCTCAAGCTGTGTATCCCTGTTGCCAATCAACTTTCCAGCTCTTAGCTTCATCCCTCCCCCTCCTGTCTTCTCCTATCATTTCGGATCTCCCCCTCCCCCTCCCACTTTCAAATCTCTTACTATCTCTTCTTTCAGTTAGTCCTGACGAAGGGTCTCGGCCCAAAACGTCGACTGCACTTCTCCCTATGGATGCTGCCTGGCCTGCTGTGTTCCACCAGCATTTCGTCTGTGTTTCCCTACTAATTCATATGTCTTTGGAATGTGGAAGGAAGCCCACAGTCATGGGAGGAACAAACAAACTCCTTACAGACAGCAGCGGAAAGTGTTGACAGGGGTCAAACATAATTGCAGTAGCTGCTACATTACTGCGCCTTTCTCTGAGCAATTCATCTTGCTCAGACTGCCTGATTACTAATTGATCAGAATCAGGTTTGGCATCACTGGCATATGTCATGAAATTTGCTGATTACCCCTCATACTCAGCAACGGCACTCATTACAGACACAGGACTGCTTTGCTGTGGGGCGGATCTTCCGCCTAATCAGCTCAGCAACAACGAGGCATGTCAAACTATTTCCAGAAGGCTGGTATTCGCTGCCCCGGACACTTCTGTAGCTGCTGCAGGGGGGAACGTAACTGATTCAGGGAGAATTGATGATATGACACATAGATAAGACATCCTTCAGTAAAAGCATTTAAATTATTTAAGCCTTTAACTCCAAAGTGGCACTCTGAGTCTCGTTTGGCTTTGAGCCACTCCAGAATTTGGTCGATTACAGACACCAATGCAAAGTTCCTGACTGAAATAATTACTCTACTTTAGAAACAAATTGACTTGACTTTATTACTCACATCCTTCACATACACGAGGAGTAAAAACCCTTACTTTGCATCTCTGTCTAAATGTGCAATTTATAGTCATTTGTAATAAATCGTATGTACAACAGGACTGTCAACATAGCATAGAAATACAGTTGTGTCAGGATAAATTAATCAGTCTGATGGCCTGGTGGAAGAAGCTGTCCCGGAGCCTGTTGGTCCTGGCTTTCAAGCTGTGGTGCCGTTTCCCGGGTGGTAGCAGCTGGAACAGTTTGTGGGTGGGGTGACTCGGGTCTCCAATGGTCCTCCGGGCCCTTTTTACACACCTGTCTTTGTAAATGTCCGGAATAGTGGGAAGTTCACCTCTACAGATGTGCTGGGCTGTCTGCACCACTCTCTCAGAGTCCTGTGATTGAGGGAATGTAATGAGGTGCTTGGTAGGGGGAGGATTCAGTTTTCACACACTATACAAATGAAGGGTCTCGACCCAAAACACTGACTCTCGATTTCCCTCCACAGATGCTGTCTGACCCATTGAGTTTCTCTGGCATTTTCTTCATTCACTCCAGTCTCCTGTGTCTCTGTCTCCTCTGGCTCTACCTGTGCACTTTCATTTTCTTTTGTAATTTACTTGCTTTATTTCAGCCTTCTTTCACGTTGTGCGAGTACATCTTGAATCTGTCCCCAAAAATGGGAGATGTATAGTGCAATCAACTTGACCTCATAATCATTCCCAGCAGTATAATTGGTAGGGAGGGGAGTAAGATATAAATAGGCAGATATAAATATATTCCTCTCTTTTAAAGATTAACTTTATTTATCACAAGTACATAGAAACATACAATAAAATGCATCATTTGCATCAAGTCAGTGAGGACTGTGCTGGGTACTTCTGATGCCAACATAGCATGCCCACAACTCACTAACCCTAATCTTTGGAATTTGAGAGGAAATCCATGGGTCTCAGGGAGAACATATAAACTCCTTACGGACAGCGGCAGGAATTCAATGTTCAAAGTAAATTTATCATCAAAATACATACAGGTCACCATAAGCAAGTCATTTTCTTGAGGCATACTCAATAAATCCAAAATATAATAATGACCATAATAGAACCAGTGAAAGACTGCACCATCTGGATGGACAACCATTGTTCAAAAGACAACAAACTGTGCAAATTCAAAAGAAAGGAAATAATAATAAAAATATAAATAAATGCATACATACATAAGCAATAAATATCAAGGACATGAGATGAAGAGTCCTTGAAAGTGAGTCCATAAGTTGTGGGAATATTTCAGCGATGGGGCAAGTGAAGTTGAATGAAATTATCGCCTTTCATTCAAGAGCCTGATGGTTGAGAGATAATAACTGTTCTTGAATATGGTAGTGTGAATCCTGAGGCTCCTGTACCTTCTACCTGATGCCTGCAGTGAGTAGAGAGCATGTCCGGGGTGGTGGGGGTCCATGATGATGGATGCTGCTTTCTTGCGACAATGCTCTGTGTAAATGTGCACAATTGAATGCCAGTCACTGGCACTGTAAACTGATGAACTAATTGCTGTGTTACTTTGCTGCTCTTGTCGATATACTGGCAACATAAAATAACTCAAAGTTTCCCAGTTCCTCCTCAGAAATGCAGCAGCTGGTTTTCCTTACTGGATATTAACAAATTAATCCTGCAGCATGCACTCCAAATTGAACTGGACAAAGATGGAATGTTTAACACTACCATTGTAACAGTTAATCCTTCTTCCGCAGTTCATAAACAGAGACCAAATTTTACAATTTGCAATTATGCAAGCTGTTCATAACAATTATGCAAGTCGAGATGGGAAACTGCTTCCTGTTTAAGTTCCTGAAAAGATTACTAGCTGCCCTAGAGCTACCGTACAGAAGGGTTGTGGGCTTAAAATGCACATTAAGTTATTAAAGGAATTGCATCACTCTGTTAGCAAATAAGTTAACTATTTGAATTATAGTTAATGTGTAGGCCTCCGTGATAGACCATGGATTTGCATCTTGGGAAGTTTCCAGGGCGCAAGCCTGGGCAAGTTTTTTTTTATGGGAGACCGGCAGTTGCCCAAGCTGCAAGTCTCCCCTCTCCACACCACCAATGTTGTCCAAAGGAAGGGCATTAGAATAGAACATAGAACATAGAATAGTACAGCACATTACAGGCCCTTCAGCCCACAATGTCGTGCTGACCCTCAAACCCTGCCTCACATATAACCCCCACATTAAGTTCCTCCATATACTTGTCTAGTAGTCTCTTAAACTTCACTAGTGTGTCTGCCTCCACCACTGACAATAGTTAATGTAATATTAATTTAATATGAATTTAAAAAACTAAAACATGCCCTAATAAGTAATATTGACAATGGATGCTACATGATTCACCAGCAGATACCACAGCAGTGAAGCAGTTAGTGCGACACTTTTCCAGTTTAGGGTGGTCGAGTTCAGAGTTCAATTCCAACATGTCTGTAAGGAATCTATACC
This sequence comes from Hemitrygon akajei, assembly GCF_048418815.1. Lineage (NCBI taxonomy): Eukaryota > Metazoa > Chordata > Chondrichthyes > Myliobatiformes > Dasyatidae > Hemitrygon > Hemitrygon akajei. Next base: position 59,907,467 of record NC_133143.1, read on the forward strand.
TCCTCTCCATGGAATGAATGTGCTTCCTCCAGTTGCTTCCCACAGTCCAGGACACACGGTTAGTATGGTTAATTGGTATGTAAATTGTTCATGATTAGACTAGGGCTAAGTTGGTGAGTTCCCGATGAAGGGTCTCGACCCAAAACATTAACTTTTTACTCTTTTCCATAGTTGCTGCCTCACGCATCTGCCAAGTCCCTCCAGCATTCTGGGTGTGTTCTTTGGGTTTCCAGCATCTGCAGATTTTTTCCATTTATATGGATATCAATTTCCCAGTTTAATGGACTGACTGGAGATCTTTCATGGCATCCTGAGAGATCATATGTTCCCAGTTTATCCAAAAGACAACACCACCCTCAATAAGTAAACACTGTCAAAAATACAGTAATCACCTTCAATAGGATGGTAAATTCCCCAATAGAATTGCTTAAATTTCACATGAAAAATGAAATTTGCATACAAATCACAAAGTACATGGAACTGCTAAAAGTCAGAGGATAAGAGCAAAACTTGCATTATTCAAAGTAGTTCCCGTGTGATCTCTCAACATACTCACAGTGATAGAAGGACACCTTGTGGCCATTACTCACAGTTAAAGTACAAGGTAAGGGTTGGTTTTGGGGTGATATAATTTGCAGAGCAGACACAATGGGCCAAATAGCCAAATTCTGCTCCAATATTTTATGGTTCTATCTTATATCTTATGATCAATAACTACAGCTTCAAATGTATGGAACAAAAATGTCTGTCCACCAAAGGCGAAGCATATATTTTGTAGTTTAAAGTAAATGAGTGAAGAGCTGGAGATGGTTTAGTAGCAAAGGGCTACCAATCAAATCGGTATAGTGGCTTCAACAATTTCCAGACCTGCAAAATCAGATTACAACTAATGTGAATTTTCTTGAGCTGAAGCCTAGAAACACAACCCAACTGATTTTCCAACCACATAGCTACTGTGGCTTTAGAGTGTGTTTTGTCAACTGACCCCGTGTAAAACAACATGGGGCATTGTCCGAAACAGCTCCACTTCCATTTAATTAAAATATAGCAAAGTAGGATGGAATGCAGGCTTTCTTTATCAAGTATTATATTTTCTGTGCCATGCCATTGCCGTGACTGTGAATGAAACCACTTGAGGGTAGATATAGGGAGTCACTCAAAAGAGAGAGAGGGAGACCCAAATTTACAGCACATTTTTAAATGTTAAAGAACAAAGTTAAGAAGACAATTTCTATAGTTACAATGCCCTTATAATGCTTCTTTTGAGTTATGTGTGGTTTTTCAAATTCCTTGGTCTTCCCACCAACTCATCCAAAATGAGTGTTAATTTTTGTGGTCTCTGAGTTGTTTTCCTGCACTGGGGTATTGATTGCATTCATGCATATGCAGATATATCAGTCAGTTGGGTGTTCCCTGGTGTGCAATTTACTCTAAAGTGCAGCTTCGAGAAAACGATTGGTCTGAGCTGGATTTTAAATTCAATCTACAATCTATATTCAGATCTGAAGGTTGTTTGGTACTGAAGTTAATATTTGCTAATTTGTTAATATTGCATCTCCAAAATACAGGTCCCTCCTCTTGGTCCTTCTGGGCAAAAATAACTTTGTTCCAGGAAAGGCCAAACTCAAAGGATGATCAGTATAAAAGGGGGCAGAGAAATTGCACTGAACTTTGGACTCCCTTTCCCAATTACCTATTCGATCCCTCTGTGGATCGATAACTACACTATCATCCCTAATGGCTACTCACAAGCTCAATGCAGCGATTGTTCCAGAAATTTGACCAACTGTATTTAAAATGCAGCTTTGTCATCCGTGTGCCTGTTGCCTCCTTCCCTGCTGGTCGGTCGTGGTTTACCTGTGTTCTTCTTCATCTCTCTGTTCATTGAAAGCTAAAACTCGGCAGTGGTTACTCTCTGGTCAGGGGCACCAGCAAGGTAAATGTATCAGGCAATAGTTCACACTCCACGCCATGGCAGAAGATTATCAGAATCTTGACTCTCAGCTCATCGATGTACAGGAGGAGTTGGGGTGGTTGTATAGTTTAAACTTGAGCCTAGTGTCTCCACTGTCTACCTCACCGAGTCTGAACACAAACACAGGTGCCGTTCGTCCGGAGCTCTGCTTGTGGTTCTCACCTGGAAACGAAACCAGTTTTTTCAGTCAGCTCCCTTATCACGGCTTGGTCACCTGGCTGTGGGACGACTGCGTTGTCTCCCTTTGCCTCTCTCTGAATTGCAATATGTTGCTGCTGCTTTGCTCGATCCCTCAATGTGTTACCCTGATTACAGCGGACTTTCACACCTCCATGTAATCTTACTAAATTGGCAGTTGTAGTTTCTCTAGTACTCTTGTAATTTCTGCTGCTTCTCGTTCTTCAGCTGTCCTCCTCCCACTGATGTCTGCCCACTTGTTCCCTCTCTGCTCCATACTATCCCCTTTCTTGTGAGCCTTTACTTTAGCCTCAGCTCCCTCCTCAGGCAGCTGCACTACTTCTAACAGCTCCTGACTGTGCTTGGCCCCAAGCCTTGGGACCTCCAGACATGATCTCCACACATTGTCCTGTCTCTCCACCCTGCTTGATGCTGCTGTCTGTCTCTTTATCAATCATTTTGGCTGCACTGTGGGTCACACATGTTCACTGTCCCTGTCTTGTCCTCTTTATTTCTCCTTTTCCCGAGTCTATGATAGCTCCTGCCTCACTCAGTGTGTCTATCTCCTGGATTGTACCTTCATTGTTTGGGCACTCCCGGATATCTACAGGAACCTGCACTCCCTCAATCTCAAGAACCTGGGGCTGACTTCTCTCTACCCTCATTGTTTCACCTCCTGCACAGGTAATGTAAATCGCCTCTCCAGTCGTGGGCAAGGGAAGATTAGTTATCAATACTGACAACCCAGTGTCTATTAACATTTCACATTACCAGCCCCCTAATGAACCTCTTGTGTAGATCCGTGGATGAGCAGCACTGGCAATAGAGGCTGCTCTCAGCAATTTGTCTGACCTCACCAGCTCCAAAATCTGGTCAGCAGCTGGATTGGAAAGAGAGGGTGCTGCTGTCGATTCTGCCTGCTCTGGAGAGTAATTTTCACACTCTCTTCCTTTTACAGGACACTGCCTCCCGCCATGGCCCGAGAAGCCGTAGCTGTAGCATGGCACCTCCCACATCTATTCCAACAGTTCCTTGCTAAATGACCCGTTTCCTGGCACACAAAGCAAGTCCCCTGTGACATCACAGCAGCTACATTCACTACAGCCACTTTACCACTTCTCTTCCCCCTCCTCTGGTTTACCTCACCGGCCCATGATACTATCACGGAGTAGTTCGATCCCACCACTATCCCCAAATCTATAACTTCCTGGTGGGATCAGCTCAGGACTTTCATCAGCATTTTCAGGAAGACTAGGCTGTCACTCCCTGGATTATCCAAACTTAAATACTCCTCCTCAGCTCGATATTGACATTCTGTGTGATCGATGGCTGGCTCATCGGCTCTCTTAATCACCGACATTATCGTTCCCTAGTTACTCTCACCTTCCCCCAGTAACTGCCTCATTTCACCATTAAAAAAACAATATCTCTCTTCGTTGCAGGTGTTCCTGGTAGTTGCCCATGTGTCCTCCTGCACCCCCGGGTAATACTGTCCCACATATTTGCTGGGCTCTTCACTTATACCAATACAAAGGTGCATCTGGTGAAACTCAATCATTTCCTTGAGCTTATACCAGAATTCTGCTTTAATTGAGGGCCACCCTGACCAAATGTTCTGCTTCTCCCCGGAGGTGAAAGGCGTGTGGATGGTCATAATCAAGGTCAAGGGCAGGTTCTGGTCATCAGGGTTCTCGACCTGACGTCGCCTGACCTCACATCCTGACAGACATATCTGAGTATAGCCTTCCCCTCAATTGGCACCACACTAATTCCCACTTTATGCAAAATATAAGTGATGGATAAAAACTAAACACTACACGCTTAAAACTGGAGAGTACATACTCTTCAATCTACCACTTAGGTGTGTCTGAACTCATAATGTCTGTTGTATTCCATTGCATTTAAAACCTGTTACACCGAAGTTACAGACTTATTCTTAAAAAATACATACATACACACACACACATTTTATAGTGTGTTTGTGATACTTCGGGAACAGATTTAAGTGTGAGTACTAATCTTAAAAAAAATACTCACCCACTTGAACTGTGAGATTATTGCTGGGCACACAATGGGATACGAACATATCCCAGATGAGCCCCCAAATGTTGTGACTGTGAATGAAGTCACCAGAGAGAATTAGCTGGTAGATATTAAAGTCTTTATTCAGGACAGAAACACACCAGCTTACAGCCTTTGAGGTCCCCAACCTAACATTACAGCACATTTTTATATGTTATAGAAGAAAAGTAACAGGACAATTTCTGTAGTTAGAATGTCTTCATAATGCTTCTTTTCTTTCTCTGTCCTTCAATATGCCCGAACACTGATCTTTGTTGGATTTTGACATCTCACTCCACTTGTTTGGCAGTTTGCACCAGATCATGGTAGGAAACAGCATTTTCATTCCAAGTTGCTTTCATTAGCTTCACCACTTTGGAAACATCTGGTTTCAAGTCATTCATGACTTGAAGGAGCCAAATGTGAATTCTTCTATAATATCTTCAGTTGTTCCTTGAACTCCTGAATAGTTGATCAAAACTGTCCTATAGTGGCCTTCATATTCAAAATCATCCTCCGAATCCTTTTGTGGTCTAGTTGTAGATGGCAAACCTCCTGTCTGCTTTCATAATCTCCTTTTTCTTTCTTGTGTGCTTTTCATTCCCTTATTTTTATTTAGGCAATTACCTCATCATTGTCATCATCAACTAAGTCACCAGAGGTCTCTGTTGAGTCAGTTTTACATCTATTTTGTAGTTCCTTGAAGTTTCCAAGTTGGCGCTGTTTCTATGGACTATTCACCGATGGCTGCATTCCAACATAAGTGACACTACTGTTAGATGATCCATTGGGTTGGCAGAACCGTCCACCGAAGGTCCCTGCTGTGCATCATAATTTTAGTCATAGAAAGTACAGCACAGAAACAGGCCCTTCAGCCCATCTGGTGTGTGTTGAGCCATTTAAACTGCCTACTTCAATCAGCTTGCACCAGGACCATAGCCCTCCATACCCCTACCATCCATGTATCCATCCAAACTTCTCTTAAACATTGAATTCGAGCTTGCATGCACCACTTGTGCTGGCAGATTATTCCACACTCTTTCGACCCTCTGAGTGAAGAAGTTTCCCCTCATGTTCCCCTTACACTTTTCTCCTTTCACCTTTAACCCATGACACATGTAGTCCCACTGAGCCTCAGGGGAAAAAGCTTGCTTGCATGTACCCTGTCTATACCCCTCATAATATTGTATACCTCTATCAAATCTCCTCTTCATCTTCTACATTCCAAGGAATAAAGCCTTAACCTATTCAATCTCTTCTTATAACTCAGGTCTAAACACAGAAACATCCTTGTAAATTTCTCTGTACTCTTTTAACCTTATTTACACCTCTCCTGTAGGAAGGTGACCAAAATTGCACACAATACTCCAAATTAGGCCTCACCAATGTCTTATACAAGTTCAAAATAACATCTCATCTCCTGTACTCAGAACTTTGATTTATGAAGGCCAAAAGCTTTCTTAATGACCCTATCTACCCGTGAGGCCACTTTCAACAGATCATGGACCTGTATTCTTAGATCACTCGTTCAGTTAACGAAGAGATTCTTTTGTTAAGACTTTTTACTGTCTCTATCATGCTATCCTTTCAGCATGTTACACATTTCTTCCTTTTCCCCTAACTGATTAGTTAAATTATTTACTTGCTCAGTCAACACACCATGTGCTCACTTTAGTTCATACACTTGATTTTCTAACTTGACACGTTCACGTTTAAATTTATTTATTTGACTTCCTAGCATGGCACGTTTATGCTTTCGTAGCTCTGATAATGCTGCCAGTGTCCAGTCAGTTTTATTTCCCAACAACATTTTCTGAATCTCCTACCATATCTTTTCAACATCACTCATAAGCTAAATTTCACTAGACTCGGCCTCAATGGCATAATTTTCCCTTTTTTTTTGTTAATTGCATCAAATGCTAAAACCCTCCGTTATCTTTTCTCTCACAGCTGGAGATTACACAGTTTGTTTCTCAACTTTGTCCATTGTTCCAGTTCAATCTCAACGAGTACTTTTCACTTGGATGTCAATCACAGTTATTAGAATTGCAACCCAAAATGTGTGACTAGAGTTACAACTGAAGGTATAATAATACTAGGGCTCTAACCTGAAACATCAATAGAGTCACAACCTGTAATTCTGCCACTGATGCACTCAAAATATCAATAGAGTCAGCCCATAGTATCTGTAGAGTCACAAACTGAAATATTTTAGTAGAGTTGTGCCCAAAAGGTATCAATAGTGTTGAAACCCAGAATATTTAGCATGCATCCACCACAAATAACAAAGTAAAATAGAGTATTCTTGTCACTCCTAAACTTCCTTTAGATAGTACACTGAAGCAAAATCAAATGATTTCTCTGACAATTCAGGAATAGAGGATGCTCTTGTTAGCATAGCATAGAAGTGTACAGCACAGGAACAGGCCCTTCAACCCACAATGTAGTGCTGACCAGCTAAAACGCAAATCAAAAACACCCAGACACTAATCCCTCCTACCTACACAAGATCCATATCCTTCCATCTTCCTCACAACCATGTGCCTATCCAAACATCTCTTAAAAGCCTCTAATGTATTTGCTGCTACCACCATACCAGGCAGCACATTCCAGGTATCCATTACTCTCTGAGTAACAAACTTACCCCTCACATCCCCTTTGAACCTACCCCATCTCATAAACTCATTTTGGACTTCCAGCCAGGTACAGGTATTGAGCTTAACTGACATTTCGATGACAAATTCCACCATCTTCATCAGGGATGATGCCTGGGCATGTCTAGTCTAGTGGTATTATCCCCCCCCCCCCCCCAACCCCATCATCCACCCACCCTTCCTGATTGGTTAGTCCTCATCCAATCAGGTTTCTGCTGTCCAATCTTATTTACAATTAAATTGCAGATCTTACTTAGAGTGAGACCTTTGTCTTTGTTAAAATTCTTTTCTTCTAGATTTATTTTAATGGCTTCCTTCACCTGGCGGTTCCAAAAGCCAGTGGTATGACACAGAAGTCTTGAGCCATTGAAGTCAATCCTATGGCCATTGCAAATGCAATGTTCTCTGCTGCCAGCTTCTTCGGGTAACCTAACAGATACACCTCCCATGCTCCTGGATGCGGGTTTCCACTGTGCATTCTGTCTGGCTGATACACGCTGCTCTGCATTCACAGGGAATCCTGTAAACACCAACAGTCCAGCAGGACTTGTGGAAAGAGTTACAGCTAACATTTTGGGTCTGAAATGTTAACTCTCTCTCTTTCCACAGATGCTGCCTAACCTTCTGAGTTTTTCCAAAATTTTCTATTTTTTTGTAGCAGATTTCCTGTGCCTGTGGTTTTTGATTTCCAATGATAATTGCAGATCTACAGACTTTTGATATTCCCCCATTAATAATTTGTTGTATATGTGTCTGGGGGCAATAGTGTCTTTTTTTCTTCTGCTTTTCCATATTTCTGTCTATACTTATTCCACAGCAGGGTCCACTGCATGGTCCTCTATGTGCTACTCACCACACTGCTAATGCTTCATTTACATAATCTGATTAACAAAGGTCAGTGATATTAAACCTGATTCTGATTTTGATTCAATACAATGCGTTTAAAAATGATATTGCAAGCTCATTGCAATTCTGATTGAAAAGCATGTGTGAATTAAGTGCATGTTGTAACTGCAAGCTGGGTTAATGAAGACAGAGTAATAGTCAACATTCATACCTTTCAATACTTCACAGCAATTGAAGAGGCAAATCAACAGTTCCAGCCATTCCTTGGACTTACTGAGGAAAACAAATAACAGTTGTTCAGACTTTGCTGTGAATTCTTGTATCACGAAGAGGTGATTTATTTTCTTGAAAACACTGTAAGCAAATTTTGCTTCAAGTGTTCTTCAGTGTAAAGTTGTCTTTGATGTAATTTCTGGTATAGGTTTGGTGTAGGAGAATGTACCTCTACATAACTGGACCATGAGCAAGTGAGCATTTAATAATTTTGGCAGCTGCTTTCCATTGACACTAATGAAGTGATTTTGCTACTGTATCCCAACCCATTCATAGAGTCATAGTCATAGAGCGCTATAGTACTATGCTGCCTCGTCCCATTGCCCTGTACCTGGACCATAGCCCTCTATTTCCCTCCCACCCATCCTTGCAGGCATACTCTATAAATCCAATGTAGAATTATATCCATAACAGGATCAATGAAAGAACACTCCAGTTTCAGTTCAACCAGCGTGCAAAAAACAACAAACTGTGCAAATAGAAAAAGAAATAAGAATTATAATATTAATAAGCAATAACTATCAAGAACATGAGATGAAGAGTTCTTCAAAGTGAACCCAAAGGCTGTGGGAACATTTCAAAGAAGGGGAAAGTGAAGTTATTTTCTTTGGTTCAAGGTCTTGTTGGAACAACGATTGTTCCTGAACCTTGTGATGTGAGTCCTGAGGCTGCTGTACTTTCTTCCTGTTGAGAGCAATGAGAAGAAAGTATGTCCTGGGTGTTGGGGATCCCAGATGATGGATGCTGCTTTCCCATGACAACATTTTGTGCAAATGTGCTCAGTGATGGCGAGGGCTTTACCTGTGATGGACTGGACCGTATCCACTACTTTTTGTAGGAATTTCTGTTCAGAGCCATTGGTGTTTCCATACCAGGCAATGATGCAAACAGTCAGTATACTCTCCAGTACTCATCTATAGGAATTTGTCAAAGTTTTATATGTCATGCCGAATATTTGCAAACTCCTAAGGAAAGCAGAGGTCCTCCTGGTTGCAGGGTAATAACTGTTCCTGAACCTGGAAGGGGGGGGGGGGGGGACCTAACATTCCTGTAGCTCCTTAAAGAATGTCAATTTCTAGAGACTTGAAATGTAGTTTTTTTGGGGGGGCTGTAAATGAGAGATGGATTTCCTGTTGCGCTTGGAGGAGAGTGTACTGTAGGAGAAAGGAAAGGAGGAGGGAACTCAGCGGGAGGTGATAGACAGGAATCAAAATTAAAATGGCAGAGATGCAGAGAAATTTCTTTAGACAGAGGGTGGTGAGTTTGTGGAATTTGTTACCACAGGGACGCCAGGTTGTTTGGTGTATTTAAGGCAGAGCTTGATCGGTTCTTGATTGGACACTGCTTCAAAGGCTATGGGGAGAAGGCCGGGGAATTGGGGATGAGGAAGTGAAAAAAGGATCAGCCATGATTGAATGGTGGAGCAGATTCAATGAGCCAAATGGCCTAATTCTACACTGATGTCTTATGGTCTTATGAAAAGATCACAGTGGTCCTAATTCTAACTGAGATGTAATTTATATAATATTTATGTTATTTTCCATCCTGCAGGAAATTATGGAAGAGAAATGTTGTGTTTCAAAATACACCTGTATCTGGAAGGTCCATCTGCTGGTGAATCAGTATCCTGGCAAAAACTACACCATGAAAACAAAAGAACACTCCAAGCAACTCCATGAGAAGGATATTGAAAAGCACAAGTCAGGAGATGGATACAATTAAATTTCCAAGTCATGGAATATCCCTTGGAGTACAGATAAGTCAATCATCAAGAAATGGGAAGAATACGGAGGAGCTGTATATCTGTTTAGGGCAGTCTGTCCTCAAAAGCAGAGCAACTATGCAAGGAAGGGACAAGTGAGAGAGGCCACAAAGAGACATATGACAATTCTGGAGGAGTTACAAGCTTCAGTGGCTGAGATAGGAGAGACTGTGCATACAACAACTGTTGCCTGGGTGCTTCACCAGTTGTAACTTAATGGGAGAGTGACTAAGAGAATGCCACCTTCGAAGAAAACTCACATGAAATCTCAGCTAGCGCTTGCCATAAGGCATGTGGGAGACACTGAAGTCAGCTGGAAGATGGTTCTATGGTCTGATGAAACCAAAATTGAGTTTTTTGGCCATCAGACTAAACACTATGTTTGGTGTAAGCTGAATACCACACATTATCAAAAGCACACCATCCCTACCATGAAGCATGGTGGTGGCTGCATCACGCTGTGGGGATGCTTCACTGTACAGGACCTGGAGGCTTGTGAAGGTAGAGGGTAAAATGAATGCAGCACAATACAGGGAAACCCTGAAGGAAGACCTGATGCAGCCTGCAAGAGAACTGCAATTGGGGAGAATATCTGTTTTCCAGCAAGAAAATAACCCACGCATAAAGCCAAAGTTCCACAGGAATGGCTTAAAAACAACAAAGTTAATGTCTTTGAATGGCCAAGTCAAAGTCCAGACCTCAATCCATTCAGAATTTGTGGCTGGACTTGAAAAAGGCTGCTCAATTAAAGTCTTTTCTGTTGATCAGTGTCAGAAAAGCCAAATTAAATTTACTGTGATACCTTTTATAGGTACTGTATGATTTTGACTAGATTTGTAATGGAATGTAGTTCTTTGAACAGTTTAAAATATCTTAGACTCTCAGCATTTCATAAAGAATAGAATAATTAGTACATTTTGCAATTAATATTTTCAGTTATAATCAGAAATATTGTTATTTACTACGCTCTATGCTCTAAAGTCAATTACAGATAATAATTTAGTTAGAGCACTAACTTTGAAATGACACATGAGCTATAGTCAATGTACATTTTTTTCAACCTCATATTAGTTAAGTAATTATGGCAATGAAAGTGATAATTTCAGAAGACGTTCTCAATGTTTTCTATGTCTGTGAAAGTCCAATTTTTAGCACAGAGGCTGAAAACTACCTTTCTTTAAAACAATTAATATCTTAAAACCTGATTTTAAGCCAGCTAGTATTGTTGATTCTATACTAACACTTTGGCTTATCTGTAATATTTATGTTTACAGATAAATGCAATGTTTTCATTTTCCTTTTAGATTTGGCACCCAAGGTACCTGTTATTTAATATCTCCATTAAATAAACAGTTTTGTTGGCTTGCTGAATCAATTGTGACAAAATCTCTCTTTCTGTCAAATCTTGCCAGAATTACCAATTGAATGTGGGCTGACAGATTACAGGTTTGCAAGGAAGTGTTTGGTGAGTTCCTGAGACCCTGAAACCAATTTGGAAAGGTGTGATGAATCTTTGTGGACGTGGCAAATTCAACAAAGTTGCAGGGGGTGTTTTTGGTGTGCTGAAATTAGTTTAGTGTTCAGTCAGGATCCAGTCTATATTTCTAAGGGCAGGATAAACAGCTTTCGAGGATTTGGATCAATGAAGGAAAAGAAGCACTCTGAAGTTGCTGCTGGGTAGTTTATTAGAGTATAATAAGTGATTAGAAAAACATGAGGATATACAAAACACTAAGTCTAAAACAATGTGTAAAATCATTGATAAAAGAACCAAGTCCCACTGCTTACTACTAAGTGATGCAAAGGATTAACTAAACAAGTCTAAAACAGAGTACAGAATAATTAATACAGTAACAACTCTCAGGGCTTTCTGCTCATTGTCGATTCTAATTTACAACGAAGAGCCTGGAGACCCTTCGAGGTGCTTGGTCCCGATTGTGATTCCGGTCTGAGGACAGAAGTTCCACGGACTTGTTCCCTGTGCACATTTATATACTGTACATAATCAAGAAAGCCCACACTTCTTGTCTGATCTGCGCATAGCAGTCAGGCACAATTCAAAAATTAGTCATTTCATAAAAGCATTTTTATTGGGAGGTCTTTACCCAATAAAGCCTTGCTTGTTACTGGAAAGAAAAAATTACTTTATCAGTCACAATTTACTATGCCACTGAAATGGTTTTGTTCATCTCTTTGAAACACATTATCACATTCCTTGATACCATACATCTGCATGCTTCAAGAATCAAAACCTTAACTCTTTCTAATTTACACACTTGCTTGTTATGAGTACTGTGAATGTGCAAACTCCTATAACACAGGAGTAGCAGCCCTGGTCTTCCTACCGGAGCCCAACAGGATCTGACAATATATGGAATTTGGCTGTCAGATATCAACAACATTATCAAATCTCCTGTTTGGGTTATGTTTGGACCGACTGATGGGGTTGGGTTTTAATTTTATAATTAACAGTCTTCTAAGAAATGGATGCTCAGCTTTGGATATATGAAGCAATACACAATTCTCTTGATATCTTCAATATCGTTTGTTTTACCAGCCAGTAACACTTTGGTTTATGTTAGTCACACAGCAACAGGAACAGCTAAACTGAAGTAAGTATGTCAGTGATATCATTACCTACAAATATCTAAAGTGAACATTAATTTTTCATTGATATAAACAGGTTAAAATTCTCTAGCCTGCCAATCTTTGGAACTGTAATTAGTTTATTATTGTCACATGTACGGAGACACAATGGAAAAACTTGTCTTGCATACTATTCATACAATCAATTTATTATATTGGTGTAGAACAAGGTACAACAATAACAATTAAGCGGAGCATCTTCAGAGAAAGTGCAGGTAAACAGTAAGTTGTAAGATCATAATGGGGTGGATTGTGAGGTTAAGAGTTCAACTTGTACTAGAGAACTATTGAATAGTCAGAGAACTGTCCTTGAGCCTGGTGGTACGTGCTTTCTGGCTTTGGTATCTTCTGTCTGATAGAAGAGAGGATGTCCAGGGTGGATGAGGTTTATGATAATGCTGGCTGATTTAATGAGGCAGAGAGTTGGAAAGACAGACTCCATTGAGGGTTGGCTGTTACTGTGATGCAGAACTGCGTCTAGAACTCTCTGCAGTTTCTTGCAGTCACATAAAGCAGTAGCCATATGAGCCATTATGCATCCAAACAGGAGAAGCAGGAGTGTTAGGTCCCACACCACCAAGTTCAGGAAGTTATTACACTTCAAACTCCTGAAGCAGCATGGAAAGCTTTACCTACCTCAACACTTGACTGATCACTGAACACAACCAATGGTCTCACTTTCAAGGACTTTATAACTCATATTCTCACTATTTATTTACTTGTTATTTTTTTTAATTGGTACATTTCACCCTCTTTTGCACATTAGTTGTTTATCAGTCTTTGTGCATAGTTTTCACTGACTGCTTTGCATTTCTTTGTTTGTCTCTGAATGCCTGCAAGACAATAGACCTCAAGGTAGAATGAGATGATTTTGCTAATAAATTTACTTTGAACTTCTGTGGTGCATTAATAAACACTGGGAAGGGTGAATGGGTCATGTGAAATTTCTTCAGACCCTGAGGATGTTGAGCAGTTTGTGAGCTTTCTTGGTTGTATTGTCTATGTGATGGGACAAGGACGGGCTATTGATGTTCACTCCTAGAAACCTAAAGCTCTCAACCTCAACACCATTGACGTAGGCAAGAGCATGTGGAAAGAAGCCCCTTTCCTGAGATCAATTGCCAGCACTTCTTGTTTTTGAGGTAGTAATGAGGAACAAAGAAATGGTGGGCAAACTTAATAAGTATTTTGCATTAGCCTTCACTTTGGAAGGCACCACCAGAATGCCAGAAATTTGAGATTGTCAAGGGGTAGTTGCTATTACTAAGGAGGAGATGCTTGGGACATTGAAAGGTTTGAAGGTAGCTACGTCACCTGGGCCAGACAGATTATTCCCCAGGCTTCTGAAAGAAGTAGCTGAAGAGATAGTGGAGGCAGTAGTTATGATCTTTCAAGAATCACTAGATTCTGGAATGGTTACAGAGAACTGAAAATCTATAAATGTCACTCCACTCTACAAGAAAGGAGAGAGGAAGAGAAAGGACATTATAGGTCAGTTGGCCTGACCTCAGTGGTTGGGAAGAATCAAAGTTTATTATTAAGAATGAGGTTTCATATACTTGGAGATGCATGATAAAGTAGGCCAATGTCCTCATGCTTTCCTTAAGGGGAAGTCTTGCCTAACAATTACGTTGGAATTCTTTGAGGAAATAACTGGCAGGATAGACAAAAGTTGTTTTCTTGGATTTTCATAAGGCCTTTGACAAGGTGCCACACATGAGGCTGCTAAACAAGATAAGAGCCCATGGTATTACAGGAAATATACTGCCATGGATCAAAATTTGCTCACTGGCAGGAGGCAAAGAGTGGGAATAAAGGGGGTCTATTCTGGTTGACTGCTGGTGACTAGTGGTGCTTCACAGGGGTAGGTATTGGGACCATCTTTCACGTTATTTATCGATTACACATTGATGGTTTTGTGGCTAAGTTTGCAGATGATACACAGAATGGTGCAGGGGTAGTAGTGTTGAGGAAGCAGGGAGTCTGCAGAAGGATTTGGACAGACTGGGAGAATGGACAAAGAAGTGACAGATGGAAATATAGCGTAGGGAAGTTTATGATCATGCCCTTTTGTAGAAGGAACAGATTTTCTAAACAGGTAGAAAATTTAAAAATCAGAAGTGCAAAGGGACTTAGTCCTTGTAGGGAATTCCCTAAAGGTTAACTTGCAGGTAAGGAAGACAAATGCAATGTTAGCATTCATTTTGAGAGGACTAGAATATAAGAGCAAGGATGTAGCACTGAGGCTTTATAAGGCATTGGATAGACCTCACAAAGTACTGTGAGCAGTTTTGGGCTCCTTATCTAAGAAAAGCTGTGCTGGCATTGGAGAGGGTCCAGAGGAGGTTCACGAGAATGATTTCCGGAATAAAATGGTTAACATACGAGGAGCGTTTGATGGCTCTAGGCCCGTACTTGATGGAGTTTAGAAGAATAGGGGGTGGGGGTGGGATCTCAGTGAAACCTATCGAATATTGAAAGGCTTAGATACAGTGGGTGTGGAAAGGATGTTTCTTTTCATGGGTGAGTCTGGGAAAAAGAGACATTCATTTAGAAGAGTGATGAGAAGGAATTTCTTTAGCTAGAGGGTGGAGAATCTATGGAATTCATTGACTCAGAAGGCTGTGGTGGCCAAGTCTTTGAGTATATTTAAAGCAGAGGTTGATAGGTTCTTGGTAAGTCAGGATGACAAAGGTTACGAGGAGATGGTAGGAGAATGGGGTTGAGAAGGATAATAAATTAGCCATGTTCAAATGGCAGATCGATTTCTGCTCCCATTTCTAATGCTCTTATGCTTCACTGAGCAAACAGCAGAATTCAACCATCTGCACATGTAGACGGCCAAAGCAAAGAAGGGGGCGCTACTTTCACAGCCCATGATACTGGCTACTTGGTAACCAACCTCCTTACTTGGTTACACTCACAACCAGTCCATGAAATTTGAGCTGGTTATGGGGTGAGCTGTCACACCGTCACCTTGGTAAGTGAATTAGGACTGCCGAACTCAGTGTTACACAACTGCACTGGGGATAGCGCATCTTTTTGTTTTGATGGGATCGGTTCTTAGCTCCCACTCAGTTAGACAGCTATTACTAACACGACTCAGTAAAAATGTTTAACCATGCGACACTATTGCCGTTCTTGCTCTGCACATACTGTACGTAACATCTAACATAATTATTTACACCATTTAGTTTTTATTACGTACTACTACACTGATTTGATTCCTTGATGCATTGAGAATGAACAATGACCGTTTCAAGTGGTAAAATATTATGCTTTTGGAATTCTGCTTATTTTGCCCTCACCTGAGAAATAAATCCTAGGGAAATTGGAAAAGTTGTCATTGTATTGGAAATTTAATGAACAACTTCTGGTAAACTAAACACTAAAAGTTTATTAATTTCTAACATAATAGAAATGTGACAGAGAGCAGTTTAAAATTAACTTGAGAATTCAGAATAGTTCAACATTTAAATGTTGGTGGTGATTGATGAAAATTATCCTCAGCTTCTCTTAGCAATTAAAGCTCTCCTTGGACCTGCTCTTCTGTTGGATGCTGATTTTCCTTCTTTATCTTCTGGAGAATTTCCCTTTGTTTGGGAACAAAGTGACAAGTTAATTCTCATGTATAGTTGAACAGTTGTGTGCAGAGAAAGGTGTAAAACAAATGTGGTTAAAATGTAACACATTACTGAATCACATTCTCAATTCAAATGGGAAGGAAATGAATTTGTTCCTACCAGGCTTCTTTGGTCACTACAAAGTTTGCAATGGGGCCTGGAAAACCATTGAACTTGTTTGACAACGTGATCGTGTATGCTCCCCTGTTTTGAAAGAGCAGCCAATCTCCAATTTCCAGCTCAGGCAGCTCGCAGTGATCAATGACACAGTCAGAGCCATCACAAGTTGGTCCCCAAAGTGTTGTGCTAAAAAGTTGTTGGTCTGGGCTGACTTTCTGCAGGAAGTAAATATCAGGTCAGTTGTTAACTTGGAAATAATCAAACATTGCGTTGTTGGGCAACGTAAATATGTCATCTGAATGTTGCCACTTTTATCATTTATTGCTATCAACACTTTTCATCTTCTATGGACTTTTAAAAAATATCACCTCTAACTTCCACCCTGCCCTTAAATTCACTTGGTCCGTCTCCACCACCTCCCTCCCCTTTCTCAATCTCCCTGTCTTGATTTCCGGAGACAAACTGTCGACTGACATCTTTCATAAACCTACTGATTCCCACGGTCATCTTGACTATACCTCTGCCCACCCTATCTCCTGTCAAAATGCTCTTCCCTTTTCTTCGCCTCCACCGCATCTGTTGCCAGGACTTGGCTTTCGGAGATATCCTCCTTCTTTAAAGAACAGGCTTTCCCTCCCTCTACTATTGATGCTGCCCTCACCCACATCTCCTCCATTTCCCGTACATCTTCCCACTGCCTTCATAGTGACAGAGACTCTCTTATCCTTACCTACTTCCACTTCCATCACACAATCCTCTGTAACTTCTGCCATCTGCCAAGGGATCCTAACACTAAACATTTTGACTTCCCCCTCCCGTTCTCCTCTTTCCGCAGGGATCATTTCCTCTGCAGTTTGCTTGTACATTCATCCCTCCCCATTAATCACCCTCTAAGCACTGTCCTGTACATACACCTCTTCCCTCACCTGCATTCAGGGCCCCAAAATGTCCCTTCCAATGAGGCAACACTTCACCTGTGAATCTGCTGAGTTCATCGATCGGTTTTCTCCACATTGGTGAGACCTGTTGCAAATTGGGGGGCTGCTTTATGGAGCACCTCTGCACCATCCACCACCAGTGGCCAAACATTTTAATTCCATTTCTCATTCCCTTTCCAACATGTTGATCCATGGCCTGCTCTTGTGCCAAAACGAGACCACCCTCAGGGTTGAGAAGCAGCACCTTATACTTCACCTGGGTGCCCACCAACCTTATGGTATGAATACTAATTTCTCCTGGCAGTGGACAAATTTCCTCCTGACACCTTCCTCTATTTCCATTTTTGACCTTTAGCTCCTCTCACCACCCCCTGGGTTGCCTCCTTCCCTTTCTCCTTTTGTTCACTCTCATATCCTATCGGATTCTTTCTTCTATGGCCCTTTACCCTTTACCTGGCTTCACTAATTAAGTTCCAGCTCGCCTCTTCCCCCTCCATTCTCCGTCCTGAGGAAGGGTCTCAGCCCGAAACGTCGACTGTTAACTCTTTTTCCATAGATGCTGCTTGACCCGCTGAGTTCCTCCTGCATTTTGTGTGTGTTGCTGTCCTTTATGTTAGTATATAATTAGTAGATGGCCATTTTAATCATCCTCTTGAAGAATTGCTTATGGGTTCCAATCCTTTGTACCAATAGCCTCTTGTCTACCACCTGTTATATATTGGAAATATTGAGGCAGATCTTCCACTGCACTTTAACTAAAGGTTGCTACCCCTGGGTCATGCTTGTATTGGTAAGGTCTCGGGCATGATCTTTAATTGGGAACCTCGAACACTGGCTGCGTGCCCTGCAGCTGGTTTTAGCAGCTGGCAGGCTCTGCCTTAATATTGATTGTCACAAATATTCAGTAACTGTTTAAAAATTAGATTTAATTTTACTAAAACCATATATCCACGTAAAAATAATTTTCAGAATAAAGTTTATTGCGAATGCCAAATGCAGGAGATTTGACTTGGTACAAGTTTTGTAGACACTTTCCACACCAGGAACTGAGAAACTACGGAAGATGGCATCTAGCACACTGGACTTGCCATTGCTAGATGGGCACCTACATTGTAGCTTGCACTTGGGATTTTCACAATTCCCCTCAACCCACGCAATCCCACCCCATCCACGGACTTAACATGAATGTCTTTAAACAGTAAGTTAGACATGGAATAAGTAATATTCCATATTTAACGTAAAGTTCTGCCTCTCTAGGTTTTAGGTGTGCCCACTACACATGAAGGTAGCCCCCAGATAAAGGATTATTGACCTGAAACATTAACTTTATTTCACTCTCCATAGTTATCAGAGTTGCTGGGTAACTCCAGAGATTTGTTTCTAAGCCTGATTGTTGTGAACCTTTTTCCATTATACATGCATGAATAACTTTGTGTGCTATCATCAACAAACATCTCCAGTTCTGATCTTAAAATGGAAGGGAAACCAACAGCTAGATTTACCCTGGATAATGTTTTGAGGCTGTAATGTTCCTGCCTTGATGCCATTGCCTTCTGTGTCTCCAGGTCTCTGAGGACCCATTCAGCCAAGACAGACAGACATACTTTATTGATCCTGAGGGAAATTGGGTTTCGTTACAGTCGCACCAACCAAGAATAGTATAGAAATATAGCAATATAAAACCATAAATAATTAAATAATAAGTTAATTATGCCAAATGGAAAAAGTCCCGGACAAGCCTATTGTCTCAGACTGTCTGACACTCCGAGGGAGGAGTTGTAAAGTTTGATGGCCACAGGTAGGAATGACTTCCTATGATGCTCAGTGTTACATCTCGGTGGAATGAGTCTCTGGCTGAATGTACTCCTGTGCCTAACCAGTACATTATGGAGTGGATGGGAGACATTGTCCAAGATGGCATGCAACTTGGACAGCATCCTCTTTTCAGACACCACCGTCAGAGAGTCCAGTTCCATCCCCACAACATCACTGGCCTTACGAATGAGTTTGTTGATTCTGTTGGTGTCTGTTACCCTCAGCCTGCTGCCCCAGCACACAACAGCAAACATGATGGCACTGGCCACCATAGACTCATAGAACATCCTCAGCATCATCCGGCAGATGTTAAAGGACCTCAGTCTCCTCAGGAAATAGAAATCTCTCTCATCTCTGGAAATAAGCTTTGATCCAGGTTTGGACCTAGGCTGTAATAACACAAGGGGCCAAATAATCCCTGTGAGACCCATTCTGGCCATTATTTGACAGACCATTGGTGAGTTAAGAATGCTTGATAACATCAACAATATGTGTCTTGTTAATGAATGTAAGTAAACCAATGGGCTGGTAGTTTGCTGTTGTAGATTTGGCCTGCCTAGATGATAAGTGTGCTTACAAAAAGACAATAGCATTTTTCTTACATTATGTTTGTGAATCCTTACCTTAAATGCTATTGGTTTTAATGGAGGATATTTACTTTTTAAAGATCCATGCCAACCATCATTTATATAGTACATTATGGTTTTCTTAGTCTCAGTCTCATCATCTAGAAAAGATAATTAACACATAAGATCCATGTACTGAATTTCAGAGATTAGCTTTGTAACATTAATGTTTAAGAAGGAAAGTAAAGGGCTCGTTCTGCTATTTTTAAAAACATGGCTATCCTCAAGTCAAGTCAAGTCAACTTTTATTGTCATTTCGACCATAACCGCTGGTACAGTGCATAGTAAAAATGAGACAATGTTTTTCAGGACCATGGTTTACATGACACAGTACAAAATACTTGACTGAACTATGTAAAAAAAAAACACAGAGAAAGCTACATTAGACTACAGACCTACACAGGACTGCATAAAGTGCACAAAAACAGTGCAGGCATTACAATAAATAATAAACAGGACAGTAGGGCAAGGTGTCAGTCCAGGCTTCGGGTATTGAGGAGTCTGATAGCTTGGGGGAAGAAACTGTTACATAGTCTAGTCGTGAGAGCCCGAATGCTTCAGAGCCTCTTCCCAGATGGCAGGAGGGAGAAGAGATTGTATGACGGGTGCATGGGGTCCTTCATAATGCTGTTTCCTTTGCAGATGCAGCGTGTAGTGTAAATGTCCGTGATGGCAGGAAGAGAGACCCCGATGATCTTCTCAGCTGACCTCACTATCCGCTGCAAGGTCTTACGATCCGAGATGGTGCAATTTCCAAACCAGGCAGTGATGCAGCTGCTCAGGATGCTCTCAATACAACCCCTGTAGAATGTGATGAGGATGGGGTGTGGGAGATGGATTTTCCTCAACCTTCGCAAAGAGTAGAAACGCTGCTAGGCTTTCTTGGCTAAGGAGCTGGTGTTGAGAGACCAGGTGAGATTCTCCGTCAGGTGAACACCAAGAAATTTGGTGCTCTTTACGATCTCTACCGAGGAGCCGTTGATGTTCAGAGGGGAGTGGTCGCTCCGTGCCCTCCTGAAGTCAACAACAATCTCTTTTGTTTTGTTCACATTAAGAGACAGGTTGTTGGCTCTGCACCAGTCCGTTAGCCACTGCACCTCCTCTCTGTAAGCTGACTCGTCGTTCTTGCTGATGTGACCCACCACGGTCATGTCATCGATGAACCTGATGATGTGGTTTGAGCTGTGTGTTGCAGCACAGTCATGGGTCAGCAGAGTAAACAGCAGTGGACTGAGCACGCAACCCTGGGGAGCCCCCGTGCTCAGTGTGATGGTGTTGGAGATGCTGCTCCCGATCCGGACTCACTGAGGTCTCCCAGTCAGGAAGTCTAGGATCCAGTTGCAGAGGGAGGTGTTCAGGCCCAATAGGCTCAGCTTTCCAATCAGTTTCTGAGGAATGATTGTGTTGAATGCTGAACTGTAGTCTATGAACAGCATCCGAACATATGTGTGTTCTTTGTCCAGTGGGTTAGGGCCAGGTGGAGGGTGGTGGCAATGGCGTCATCTGTTGAGCGGTTGGGACGGTACGCAAACTGCAGGGGGTCCAGTGAGGGGGGCAGCAGGGTCTTGATATGCCTCATGATGAGCCTCTGGAAACACTTCATGATGATGGATGTAAGTGCAACGGGATGGTAGTCATTTAGGCAGGACACTGAAGACTTCTTCGGCATGGGGGCAATGTCTGCTAGCTGGTCTGCACATCCTGAACTGTGAGTAGAGAGAGTATGCAGTGGAACCAGCTTTTTATGCATTTGTATCATAAATACAGTAAATATTGCTCTTTGTGATTGCTAACTCTTCGGAGATAATCTCACATGTTAGGAAAAAACACTTTTCCTGGTCACACAATTCCCAGTATGGGCTGTCAGCCAGAAGAATGGTGAAAGGCTGCAACTGGATAGCATTCGTATGTCCACTGCTTTTTTTGTTACAAGGTCTGTGGCTTCCATCGCTTATTTTCTGACCTTGGTGAGTGGAATTCACGAATGTACTTCAATCCATCATCTGAAACAATAGTGGAGGGAGATTCAGTATTTATTTATTTAGAGATACGGTGTGGAATAGGCTTTGAGCACCATCGACAACCCAGATTTTAACCCTAACCTCATCACGGGACAATTTACAATGACCTCTTCACCTACCCAGTACATCTTTGGTCCATGGCAAGAAACTGGAAGACCCAGAGAACACCCATGCATTCCTCAGGGAGGACGTACAGAGACTGCATATAGGGAACACTGGAATTAAATTCCGAAATCCAATACCTCGCTGCAATAGCTTTGTGCAAATTGCTACACTACCGTGCTGCCCAATAATCTTCTAGAAAGGGGTATTAGACAAGCAGAATCAGGTTTATTATTACTGACATATGCTGTAAAATTTGTTATTTTGTGGTAGCTATACAGGGCAATACTGCAAAAAGAGAACAAAAATAGTGAAGTAGTAAAAAGAAAATTGCAGCCATGTTGGAATGGTGGAGCAGACTTGATGGGCCAAATAACCGAACTTCTATGGTCTTAAGAAGCGGACCAGGAATTTCAGCCATCTCCATGAATCTTCCATCCTTTGCCTGTGAGGAATACAAAACTTCCCCTGCCACATCTCCTTCTGGTGGTAAGGCTTTGGAATGTATCACCCATCATTCCCTCATACAGTATTGAGTGCAGAAGATCACCGTAGCTAGTTGGTGATTTGTGGAAGAATTTACCATTGGAGTTAGTTGAATCTATAGTAATTCTTCTTCCAATGATATTTACAGCAATTATAAGTGAAGATGTCACATAATAACGGCCAGGTTCAGCAATTACATTCACTCCACTTGATTCAGGAAAGTGAAGATCCAATGCACGATTGATCACTGCTGCAATCTACAACATAGAAATCAATTAGATATTATTACCAAATTTCCAGCACTTTATATGCAGTGGATTCTGGTCAATTGGGGCAGCTGTTTAGTTGGGACATTTTGCAAAGAACAAAAACTGAGAAAATAGCTGAGATTCGCTTTGATAATTTGGGACACTATGCCGCTTAATTGGAACAGGAGACTGTTGCCAAACAGTTTCTAATTAGCATCAGTTGCATTCGCTTGTATGGCCACTAGACACTACACTGTGCTTAGAGCGAACAATTTTCAAATAGCATGAGTTGTGTGCGTTTGTGTTCAAAAAGTAGTGATTTTTGTCACTGATGGTTGGTAAGAAATAAGCAGTAAGACCATTTTGCTCACTATGGTTTCAATCATTCTGGCTTGGAGATGCGAGAAACAGCTGGGAATGAAAATGAAATGTTTTCACCACTCCTGCAAGGTAGGACTATGAGGAATTTGAAGGTATTGACAATAACTACACTGTGCTTAGAGTCAACAGTTTTTAAACAGCCTCAGCTGCATTTGCTTATATTATGTTATTCATTTTAGGCTGGCTGATGTTGAATTGAATAGCAGTGATTTTTGACACTACTTCATGCAGGAAGGCAATGAAAGCAGTGCATTATCTGCACGAGGTGTCTGCACTGATTTTTTTCATTTACAGTGTATCAAAAGGACACAGCAATGTATACTGGATTAATTCCTCCATCGATAACAATTAGGAACTAACATGTAGTGTTATAGAACTGCAGTGATATTGTAGTGTTCTAATTTGTTCTGTATTTCATTTACATACATAATTTCTTATTCAGTTAAACAGTAGTTTATCTTTTTTAAACTATTTTCACGAAACTTCTCCTAATTGGGGCAGCTGCTTAATTGGGCCAAAATGTACTGGTCCTGATGTGTCCCAATTAACCGGAATCCACTGTAGTTATAAATGAATTTGTACAGAAAGCACAAATACTGAATTTGTATTAAGCAATGAAGTTAATACAAGAGTCCATTACTAGCTCTCCTAAGTCAATTCTTCAGCTCCTTCCTAGCTACCTCATAACTCGCAAGAGACCTATCTGATTCTTGCTTCCTAAACTTTAAGCTTCTTTCTTCTTCTTGACTAAATATTTCACATCTGTTGTCAACCATGATTCCTTCACTTACCGTCCTTTCCCTACCTCAAAGGGACAAATCTACCCAGAACCACCATGAAAATGCTCCCTAAACAACTTCCACATTTCTGTGTATGTCTCCCTGAATACAACTATTCCCAATTTGTGTTCTCAGGTTATTACCGATTAGCATCATCATTCGCCCTCCCTCAACTAAATACTTTCCAAAGCGTCTGCTCTTATCCCTGTCCAAGGCCATCAGGAAGTTGTAGTTGCTCTCTGAAATGCCCACCCACCAGGAGATCTGTCACCTGACTAGGCTCATCGGCTAGTAGTGGGTCCAGTATGGCCTCTCCTTTCTTTAGCCTGACCACATATTGTATCAGGAATCCTTCCTGCACAAGCATAACAAATCCTTCCCCATCCAAAACTTTTGTACTAAGGAGTATCAATATTAGGGAAGCTGATAATATTGGTTATCATATCCATGACAACAACCTTGTTATTTTTGTACCTTTCCAAAATTTGTGTACCAGTCTGATCCTCAGTGTCTCTGTAGCTGTTTGGGAGAATCTATGGAATATTCCCATGAGAGTGATTACTGCCTTTGTTTCTGACTTCCACCCACACAGACTCAGTAGAAAATCCCTCCACAGCAACCTCCCTTTCTGCAGCTGTGATACTATCTATGACCAACAATGCCTCTTCCTCTGCCTCTTTTACCTCCCTGGTCATTTTGAAATATCTAAGTCCCAGAACATCCAGCAGCTATTCTTGCCCTTGGGGCAGCCAAGACTCTGTAATGGCCACAATGTCGTAGTTCTATGTACTGATCCATGCTCTATTTTCATCACCCTTGTTCCTGATACCTCTTGCATTAAAGTAGACACCTTTCAACCCATGCAACTGACTGCAATTGTGCCCTATCCTCTGCCAGTTGTTCCTCAATCTCTCTACACATAGCATCCACCTGCCCACCAACAGCACCATCCTTTGGCTCTCATGCCTCTGCCGACCCAGTGGGAACTCCTTTCCCAACATCTCTAACAAACCTGTCCCCAAGGATGTTTGTCAGATGTCAGAGTTCAGGTGTAACCTGCCCTTTTGAACAGATCACACCTTCCACAGAAGAGATCCCAATAATCCCCAAATGTGAAAGCCTGCCCCTTACACCAATTCTTCAGCCAGACATTTAACTGCCAGGTCATCCTATTCATACCCTCACTGAGAGAGTAGCACAGGCAGAAATTGAGAGAGTACTACTTTGAGCTCTGCTTTTTATATCTCCTGCTTCACGTGACAAGTTTATCAGTTACTAAGATGGGCAGACCAGTGGTAGATGGAATTTAATGCTGCTAAGTGCAAGATGATGCGCTTTGGGACTCTCAGAATGATCGGTGGGGCCTTTGGAAGTTTTGAGGAACAGGGAACCTTGGTGTAGAACTGGAAGGAGCCCTTAAGGTGGTAGCGGAGGTAAATGGGGCAGTTGAAGAAGGAATACAGAGTACTTTCTTTTATTAATTATGGTATAAAATCGTACAGCTTTTTACTCTTCTGGTTGCCACACAATATGAAGACTTAGCTGAACTGGAGAGGATAATATTTACCAGGATATTACCTGGGATGGGGTGCCACAATTAGGACATGAGACCATACAGTTGAGTTTCATTGACTTATTCACTTTATTACATCAAAGGATTTAAAGAGCAAACATATAATTTAAGACAGTGATACTGTTACACCTGAAAAGTAATTAGAAACCTGTCTGCTGCTTTTTCAGCTCTGAAAACTCTCAAGCCCATATTTTATATGTAAAATGCATACAGTAGGTATACCTATTTGAATATCAATTGTTCCTCAAATGTTACTTTAATGCATAACATGTTACCTCCTCAAATGTAATCTTGTCATCCTCACAGCCAGGAAAACCACCACCAATATCGAGCAAGTTCATATGAAATCCAAGGCTCATCTGGAGAAGATATGTAAAAGATCCAATCTTTGTTGTCTCATTACCAGCAAGCACTTTCCATGCAAACCTTATCACTTTCTGTTACTGTCATGACAATTCATACAAAAGCATCACTGACACCAAAGGACATCCCAAACTTTAGGTTTTAGTTTGTCACTACTGCACCATTAATCAGATTCAAATAGGCCCAAACATACTTTTATCCATAGATGCTGCCTGGTCTGCTGAGTTACTGCAGAATGTTGTGTTTTGTTCTTAGCTGTTTCAATATGCCTAAAATAAACTGTTATCATTGCCTTTTATTCTAATGGGAGCATACAAACTCTGTACTCTCAGTATTTCATCTCTGAAGGCCTCCCAACCATCCTAATGCTTTACCAAGCATCCTTTTGGCAAAAATAATCTCTCAATCCGCACCTGTCTGTTTTTCTTTTTTGATGCCATCAAAAATGGTCTTCCTCCAATTTCAAATCTCAACCAGAGGACCAGTTCTACCCTTCTCTATAGCTATCCTGAAACTAATCTGATTTTGTTTACCAGATCGAAAGTGTTCCCCTACACACACTTCTGTCGCCTGCCCTTTCTCATTCTCAAATAGGAGATTTTGTATTTCATACTGTAATTAACTCATCATATTTGAAACTTTCATTGTTATGACTGCTGTATTTCTGAAAATTTCTATTATTCAATATATAAAACTTCAAAAGAAACATACCCCAATATCAAAAACCGTGCGTGAATCTGCTATGACCTCAGCAAATACCTCTGGTTCACTACAGCCACTTCCAACATGAAAGCTGGTTAAAGAAGAGTCATTAGATTAGAATTCAACTGATATTTTTAAGAATATTTAAGGAAAATTTATTTATTTCTCTTACCTGTTAGTTCAGCACTTTGTTAAAACTCAAGCATTGTACATTACATTTCTAATACCGTACAGGGAATGATGATGCCAAAAACAATTTGGGTATTTGGATATGGATAGGCCAAAAGTACTTTTCGAAATTTATACTTTTTGTGTTTACACTCTAATAATAATGTAATTTATACTGAAAAAAAAAAGATTTAATTGGTAGACATCATCATTACACAACGTGTTCACTTTGGAACTGCCATGATTCCCTTGCACGTGCTGTTCCCATTGCCATGGTCACAAATAGTGACATTGCCTTGACATGTTTGTAAATAAACTATTGAATAAAAGTTGCAAACTGTTTTTCAGTATTAATACTTTTTTTTTACCTTACACCAATGATCTCCACACACAAAGCCTTTGCACTTTCCATCAGCTGTCTGCACTCTTTTAAAGTTGCTCCAAACTTCATACTTAAGGGAAAGGGGGACTTGGCATCATTTGCAACAATGCGAAGAACCATTCTGTCAAGATAGCAACATTAGGAAGACAGGTGTGACTGCTGAAAAGTCAGAGGGAGTTTACCATTTTTGTTTGTTCAGTAGACAATTAGAAAGCAGGCTTGGGGGTCAGCAATGGAAAGAGTATGCAGTTTCAAATCTCAGGATCTCCGGGACCAAACATATTAATGCAATCATGAAGAAGGCACGTCACCAAAGAATCTGGCAAACTCTGACAAATGCACTTTGGAGAGCATTATGACTGGTTGCATCAACGTCTGGTATAGAGTCTCCAATGCACAGATTCGCAAGAGTTCAGTTAGTTATAGACTCAGCGAATTCCATCACGGTACAAGATTCCCCATCATCAAAGGCATCTTCAAAAGGTGGAGGCTTAAGAAGGTGTGTAAGATTGAAGGCCCTCACCATCTGGGACAGGCTCTATTCTCATTACTACTATCAGGGAGAAGGTACTGTAGCCTGAAGACTCTCACTCAATATTGTAAGAATAGCTTCTCTGCTATCGGATTTCTGAAGGGTCCATAAACACGACCTCAATGTTGCTCTTTTACACTCTTCAGTTATCTGTTTGTTTATTTAATATTGTAATTTATATTTTTTCATGTCTTGTACCATACTGCTGCAACAAAACTACATATTCAATTATATATATGTCAGTGATAATAAAATTGATTCTGTTTCTCAGATCTTGATTTTGACTTCTCCCAATATTATCCATCTGGAAATAACTCTGTGTAGATATTCTTTTGCTCTGGGATCACCAGTTACTTGCACACTTGTTCCTGTTATCCAGTGTACAGTCTTCAACAATTCCGATATGCAATGCTCTGGCTGATACACGGGTGTTACTCTGGTTGGTAATCAGTGGTAAGCGATGTGCCACAGGGTGGGGGCTGGACAAACAGATGTTCATAATAAACATAAACGAATGGGAGAGGCGGCAGAGTGTAGTGTATCTAAGTTTGCTGATGACACTAAATTAAATGGAAAAGCAAATTGTCCAGCAGATACAGAGAGTCTGCAGAGAGATGAGTGGGCAAGGGTCTGGCAGATGGAGTACAACGTGAGGTCATCCACTTTGGAAGGAAAATGGAAGAGCAGATTATTATTTAAATGGTGAAAAATTGCAGCATGCTGCTGTGCAGAGGGACTTGGGAGTGCTTGTTCATGAATCACAAAAGGCTGGTTTGCAGGTGCAGCAGGCTATCAAGAAGACAAATGGGATGTTGGCATTCATTGCTGGAGGGATTGAATTTAAGAGCAGGGAGGTTATGCTGCAACTGTACAGGGTACTGGTGAGGCCGCACCTGGAGTACTGCGTGCAGTTCTGGTCTCCTTACTTGAGGAAGGATATACTGGCTTTGGAGGCGATGTAGAGGAGATTCACCAGGTTGATTCCAGAGATGAGGGGGTTAGACCATGAGGAAAGATTGAGTTGCCTGAGACCATACTTTCTAGAATTCAGAAGAATGAGAGGAGATCTTACAGAAACATATAGAGTTATGGACGGAATAGATAAGACAGAGACAGGAAAGTTGTTTCCACTGATATATCAGACTAGAACTAGGGGGCATAGCGTCAAGATTTGGGGGAATAGATTTAGGACGGAGATGAGGAGGAACTGCTTTTCCCAGAGAACAGTGAATCTGTGGAATTCTCTGCCCAATGTATCAGTGGAGGCTACCTCAGTAAGTATATTTAAAAGAAGGTTTGATACATTTTTGCACAGCAGGGGGATTAAGAGTTATGGGGAAAAGGCAGGTAGGTGGAAATGTCCATGGTCAAATCAGCCATGATTTTATTGAATGGCCGAGCAGGCTTGATGGGACAGATGGCCGACTCCTGCTCCTATTTCTTATGTTCTCAAGAAGGCCATTGTGTCATACACAGTTTTCACCACCCTGTTTACCTGTGACACCATTTCCACTCAATATGTACTTTATTTCTCAGTCACTAATGTGGAAATGTACTGATAGTAACTAAATGGCATTTTTGTTTGTCACAGAATGGAACCTGTATTGTACCAGAGTGATTTGTTAATAATATTTGTGTAACATTATGCTGAATAAACCTGAATCCTTGACAAACTACAGACCAGCACATGTATTACTGGAAGAATGCCAAACACACTGAAGAAGCAGAAGAACAGAATGTACCCTTCCCTTGAACTGAGGTCTGGCTAGCTGCACTTGTGTATAAAGGAGTGACTATGCTGTCTGTTTTTTTTTTGGAGGCTGTCATCGGCACTTGTGCGGTGCTAGTCTCCCCTTGCTGCAAGGAAAATAAATGTGCTTCTGATTGATCCACTCTGTTGTTTGCTGTAGGATGTGGTGAAAAGGAGCTCACACTCTGTTCCTCAGCGCTTCCCAGACCCTTACCATTCCTATCCTGCTTTGATTTCTCACATACGAGGACTGAAATAAGATTAACAAACCTTATTAACAAAAACAAATTACACTAAAGGACTGTACTATCTTATGCTGTTCCCAATCCACTTTGAATGCTCTGAGTTACAATTAGTGTCCCTCGGTGCCACTGAGAATAAATTTCTACTAGGAGATTGAACCGCTATATCTTTCAGCAAAGAACACACTGCTGAGGTCAAGGATGTGTGCTTAGCTCACTGTTCTACTCTCCCTGCACTCATGGCTGTTTTGCTAGGCACCACTCAAACACCATCTATAAACTTGCTGATGACACAACTATTGTAGGTATAGTTTCAGATGGTGACGAAAGAGATACATCAACTAGTTGAATGGTGTCACAACAACAATCTTGCACTCAGTGTTAATAAGATGAAGGAATTGACTGTGAACTTCAGGAATGGGGAGTCAAGGAAACACACACCAGTTCTTATCAAAGGATCAGCAGTGGAAAGGTTGAGCAATTTCAAATTCCTGCATGTCAACATCTAAGGATCTATTCTGGGCGCAACATATTGCATCTCCATCTGGTATGGGAGCAACCAAGCACTGGACCAGAAGTTCCTGCAGAGGACTGTGAGAACAGCTGAGAAGGTCATAGGCGCCTCCTGAACATCCACGGGGACATTTATCAGGAGTGATGTGTACGCAGGGTTCCACCCATCCATCCAGCATCCTCTCTGACTTTCTACCATCAAGCAGGAGATTCTGATGCATCAAAACAATAATGGTCTGGATGGGGAACAGTTTCTTCTCTCAGGCCATAAGGCTTCTGAACTCCCTGCTGCATTGCATTTGAATTCTCTCTGGCTAATCTGTTCTGTGCCTTACAATATTTATTTAACGTGCTTTAGTTTGTTTATACATGTGTAATCCATCTGTAGGTTTTATCTTAACATTCATAAGTTATTGTGTGTTATGTGTACTATTGTGCTTTACACTCTGGTTCAGAGAAATGTCTCGTTTGATGATATATAGGTATATAGTTAAATGAAATAAACTTGATTTGACTTGATGTAATCACAAAGAAGGCATGAGAGTGTCTGTATTTCATTTGGAGTAGCAGCAGACTTTTGGTATTTCACGAAGCTCTCTCTCAAATTTCTACATTACGTGGAGCGCGTTCTGACTGGATGTATCACCATCTGGTATGGAGGGGACCACTGCGCTGGATTGGAAAAAAGCTGCAGAGGGTTGCAAACCCAGCCAGCTCCATCATGGGCACGA
This sequence comes from Hemitrygon akajei, assembly GCF_048418815.1. Lineage (NCBI taxonomy): Eukaryota > Metazoa > Chordata > Chondrichthyes > Myliobatiformes > Dasyatidae > Hemitrygon > Hemitrygon akajei. The sequence continues at coordinate 59,937,956 of NC_133143.1, forward strand.
ACCTCCCCTGCATCAAGGACATCTTCAAAAGGTGATGCCTCAGAAAGACAGCATCCATCTTTAAGAACCCTCATCACCCAGGATGTGCTCTTACCTCAATGTTACCATCAAGGAGGAAGTACAGGAGCCTGAGGATACACACTCAATATTTTTAAAATAGTTTCTTCCCCTTCGTCGTCAGCTTTCTGAATGGGCAATGAATGGATGTACACAACCTCACTATGTATTTTTTGCTCTATAAACAGTCAGTGGTTTGGGCCAAGACCCTTCATCAGTCCTGGAAAGGAAGGGGGTACAAGCCAGAATATTTCTGCCATGAATGCTGGAGTTTTAGGGGGAACACAGGAGATAGTGTTGTAGAACAGAGAAATATGTAGAACTAGATGAAGGCCAGCACTATGGAAGGACATATGAAAAGTGAACGACAATTCAGACAGGTGTCTACAGAGAATATCAAAAGTAGATGCATATTGTCTACATTTCAGTTGAAATTATCAGCTGATTCAGACGAGAAAGAGATAATTGTCATTTACTTCGCAGTGGGATGGATCCGTGCAACTTTGAAAAGTTCATCTTTGTTATCGAATGTCATCATCTGAATCCCATTGGTGGCAGCAAATTTAATATAAGAGCTCTCCTTGCAGGGGTGTGCATAAATGATTCTCTCTGGGGGGACCCCAATATCTTGTACCATCGCAATCTCATTCTGTTGGGACAGAAAGAGAGTTATCTTTAATATTTTTTATTTTTCTGAGTTCATTGATTGGTAAATTGTCACATATACTGAAGTTCAGTGGAAAGCTTTGTCTTGCATACTGTCCATAATTCATTAATTTCATTCCGACAATGCATTGAAGTGGTAGAAGGGTAACAACAGAATGCAGAGAACGAGTTACACAGAAAATACAGTGACAGTAACATGCATGTAGACAGTGAAGTACAAGGCAATAGATTGTGAGGTCTAGAGTCCATCTCATCTTGGTGGGATATAAGGGTGGTGGGTCAGGGGACTACGTAGGGTGAACCAGAGGCAGAGATAGGCAGAACAAAGGGGCAACTATCCGATGAGGGCAGAACAGGAATCAGCCACAGAGTAAAGTAGGGAGAGCAAAATCATTTTGGGCCACAAAACATGGGACAACATGGTAGCGTAGTGGTTAGCGTAACGTTCAATTCCTGCCAACGTCAATAAGGAGCTTATACATTCTACCTGTGACTATGTGGGTTTCCTCCCGGAACTCCAGTTTTCTCCCACATTCCAAAGACATATGGGTTAGGGTTATAAGATGTGGGCCTGCTATATTGCTGCTGGAAGCATGGTGACACTTGTGGGCTGCCCAGCACATCCTGAAGCTGTTGGTTGTTAATGCAAACAACACAGTTCACTGTATGTTTTGAAGTACAGTACTGTGCAAATGTCTTGGGCACACAGGTATAGCTAGGATGCCTAAGACTTTTGCACAGTACTGTCGAAATTTTATGTATTGCACTGTACTACTGCCATTTTTTTTTAAATCACGACGTTTGGGTGATGATAATCCTGATTGTGATATGGGTTTCAGTTGTGGATTGAGAGTGGGAAGGGGGCAGGGAGAGTGGAATCATGGTTAGGAGAAGGGGAAGGGAGAGGGGAGGGTGCGGGAAGCACTGGAGAGACATTCTGTAATGATCAATAAACGAACTGTGTAGAATCAGATGACCTTGCCTGGTGTCTCAGGGCTGGTCTGTCTGCACTCACACCGTCTCCATCCCCTGGCACTCCTTCTCTGCCACATGTTCCTGCACCTCCACCTTCACCATTCCCAGCATGCTTTGCTCCAGCCAGATTTACAAACTTGCTCTCTACTCCACTTTGACAGATACAATACTGACTATATATATATGTGCAATATACTGTATATATGACAAATAAATCTAATCTTTAATGTTAAATGTGAAGCAATGCAAGGAGACGAGGACAGCACCGTCATGCAGAGTGAGCTATGAAATGGTTCAAAAGAAAGGACGAAGCGAGAGCAAACCAGCTGTGGGGGAACAGAGGCAACGAGAAGCACGGAGAAGTGCAGAGGTGGCAGGACAACACTGAGTAGATCTGGCAAATGGGTCACGACATGTAATAGGAATATAGAGGAAACGGCACCAACAATCATTCCACGGCCAAAGTAATTTAAATCACACTTTTTCCCCATTCTGATGTTTTGTCTGACAAAAACTGAACCTCTTGACCAGATCTGCATGCTTTTATGCACTGAGTTGCTGCCACATGATTCTCTGATTAGATATTTGCATTAATGAGCAGGCGTATCTAATAAAATGGCCACTGAGTGTATAGTGAGGCATTGAATTGACTTTATTACTTACATCCTTCATATACATAAAGAGTAAAAATCTTTACGTTACGTCTCCGTTTAAATGTGCAACGTGCAATTATAGTAATTTATAATCAGTTTTATATACAACAGGATAGTCAATATAACAGAAATACAGTTGCATCAGCATGAATTAAGCAGCCTGCTGGCCTGGTGGAAGAAGCTGTCCCAGAGCCTGTTGGTCCTGGCTTTTATGCTGTGGTACCATTTCCCGCAAAGTTTGGGAGATTTTCCATTGTTGCATACATTAACACATTTTAATATTTAAAGAGCATCAGTGAGCTCATTATTCCAAATCCTACCTTACTGGCACAGTCAAAGCCGATCCCTAATTGAGCAAGGGTCCAAACTATTGGTTTGCTATCATTGCATTTCACAGCATAGAAAGGTTTCACTCGAGGCAATGTCATCTTCCACTGATGGTGTTTCTTTATGACTTCACCCAAGTCGGCAACGTAGAAAGCATCTGTGTTATCCTGCAACACAAGGCATGGTGATCATACTGACTGTCATTATCCACTAATTTAACATTATTAGATTCCTTCACTTAGCCTTCTCTGCTAAATTCAATAAGTTGAGCAAAACATTGGAATGCTGTGCTGTTCATGTGTTTTGTAAAATACATAGAAAGATTTGTCAGTGCTGCTCCGGGGGGTGGGTGTTTGAACAAGAGCTGTAGGACATGGCAGATCGTGGGGTAGTTGTGGGAAAAGACGTTATTAAGACCACGTTTACAAAGGCAGGAATCAAAAGCATGGTGGCAATAATGTTCTTAGTTATGTCTATTTCAATGCACGGAGTATTGTAGGTAAGGCAGATGAGTTTACAGCATGGATAAGCAGATGGAATTATGACACTGATGTCAATGATGACTAGTGTAGAATGAAGAACACTCATTAAAAATGTGGCCACTAAACAGTATAGTTTGAGAATGAGAATAATTCATTGTAAAAGGGATAAGTTTATTTTGAATTAAAGGTCTCTTTTCTAATAAAGATTTCTTTATCTCATCATCAACATTTATCTTATTCCATAAATCAATCAAATGTTTTAGTATAGGAACAACAACACACACAAAATGCTGGTATAACACAGCAGGCCAGGCAGCATCTATAAGAGAAGCACTGTCGATGTTTCAGGCTGAGACCCTTCGTCAAGACTAACCGAAAGGAAAGATAGGAAGAGATTTGAAAGTAGTGGGGGGAGGGGGAAATGCGAAATGATAGGAGAAGACCGGAGGTGGTGGGATGAAGCTAAGAGCTGGAAAGGTGATTGGCGGAAGTGATACAGAGCTGGAGAAGGGAAAGGATCATGGGACGGGAGGCCTCAGGAGAAAGAAAGGAGGGCGGAGCACCAGAGGGAGATGGAGAACAAGCAAACAACTAAATATATCAGGGATGGGGTAAGAAGGGGAGGAGGGGCATTAACGGAAGTTAGAGAAATCAATGTTCATACCATCAGGTTGGAGGCTACCCAGCCGGTATATAAGGTGTTGTTCCTCCAACCTGAGTTTGGATTCATTTTGACAATAGAGGAGGCGATGGATAGACATATCAGAATGGGAATGGGACGTGGAATTAAAATGCGTGGCCACTGGGAGATCCTGCTTTCTCTGGCGGACCGAGCGTAGGTGTTCAGCGAAACGGTCTCCCAGTCTGCGTCGGGTCTCACCAATATATAAAAGGCCACACCGGGAGCACCGGACGCAGTATACCACACCAGCCGACTCACAGGTGAAGTGTCGCCTCACCTGGAAGGACTGTCTGGGGCCCTGAATGGTGGTGAGGGAGGAAGTGTAAGGGCAGGTGTAGCACTTGTTCCGTTTACAAGGATAAGTGCCAGGAGGGAGATCGGTGGGAAGGGATGGGGGGGACGAGTGGACAAGGGAGTCATGTAGGGAGCGATCCCTGCAAAAAGCAAAAAGAGGGGGGGAGGGAAAAATGTGTTTGGTAGTGGGATCCCATTGCAGGTGGCGGAAGTTACGGAGAATTATATGTTGGACCTGGAGGCTGGTGGGGTGGTAGGTAAGGACAAGGGGAACCCTATCCTGAGTGGGGTGGTGGGTTGATGGGGTGAGGGCAGATGTGCGGGAAATGGGAGAGATGCGTTTGAGAGCAGAGTTGATGGTGGACGAAGGGAAGCCCCTTTGTTTAAAAAAGGAAGACATCTCCTTCGTCCTGTTTTGAAAAGCCTCATCCTGAGAGCAGATGCGGCGGAGACGGAGGAATTGTGAGAAGAGGATAGCCTTTTTGCAAGAGACAGGGTGGGAAGAGGAATAGTCCAGGTAGCTGTGAGAGTCTGTAGGCTTATAGTAGATATCAGTATAGAGGCCATCTCCAGAGATGGAGAGAGAAAGAAAGATCAAGAAAGGGGAGGGAGGTGTCGGAAATGGACCAGGTAAATTTGAGGGCAGGGTGAAAGTTGGAGGCAAAGTTAATGAAGTTGACGAGTTCAGCATGCGTGCAAGAGGCAGCGCCAATGCAGTCGTCGATGTAGCGAAGGAAAAGAGGGGGATGGATACCGGTATAGCCTTGGAACATGGACTGTTCCACAAAGCCAACCAAAAGGCAGGCATAACTGGGACCCATACGGGTGCCCATGGCTACACCCTTGGTTTGGAGGAAGTGGGAGGAGCCAAAGGAGATATTATTGAGAGTAAGAACTAATTCCGCTAGACAGAGGAGAGTGGTGGTAGAGGGGAATTGGTTAGGTCTGGAATCCAAAAAAAACCGAAGAGCTTCAAGACCATCTCGGTGGGGGATGGAGGTATATAGGGACTGGACGTCCATGGTGAAAATAAGACGGAGGGGGCCAGGGAACTTAAAATCATTGAAAAAATTTAAAGCATGAGAAGTGTCATGAACATAGGTGGGAAGAGATTGAACAAGGGGGGATTAGACAGTGTCAAGATATGCTGAAATGAGTTCAGTGGGGCCGGAGCAAGCTGAGACAATAGGTCTACCTGGACAGGCAAGTTTGTGGATCTTGGGTAGGAGGTAGAAACGGGAAGTGCGGGGTGTGGGAACTATGAGGTTGGTGGCAGTGGATGGGAGATCCCCAGAGCTAATAAGGTTGGTGATGGTATAGGAGACAATGGCCTGGTGCTCCTTAGTGGGATCATGATCAAGGGGTAAATAAGAAGAGGTATCAGAGAGTTGTCGCTGTGCCTCGGCCAGCTGGAGGTCAGTACGCCAGACAACAACAGCTCCCCCCTTATCAGCAGGTTTTATAGTGAGGTTGGGATTGGTGCGGAGGGAGCGGAGAGCAGAGCGTTCGGAAGGAGTGAGGTTGGAATTGGAACAGGGTGTAGTGAAGTTGAGATGGTTGATGTCCCGTCGGCAATTAGCAATAAAGAGATCCAGAGCAGGTAGAAGACCAGAGCAGGGTGTCCATGAAGAGGAGGAGGGTTGAAGACGGGAGAAGGGGTGATCGGTGGGTGTAGGAGAGTCCTTGTCAAAGAAGTAAGCTCGGAGACGGAGTCGGCGGAAGAAGAGTTCAGCGTCATGGCGTACGCAGAACTCACTGAGGTGTGGCGAAGGGGGACAAAGGTGAGGCCCTTAATGAGGACAGAGCACTCTGCCTCAGAGAGTTGAAGGTCAGAGGGAATGGTAAAGACCCGGCATGGATGAGAGATGGGATCAGAGAGGGGAGGGGGGAGGCTGGAAGTGTCAGTGGAGAGGGAAGGGTTGGGGTGAGAGGAAGATGGAGCCTCTGAGGGCCCAGGAGCTGACGATGGGATCTGAGGGAGAGGGGATTGCAGAGTGGTGGAGGGGGAGGGGGAGGGGGAGATGGGAGACACAATCGCAGCATGTGAAGACCCGGCCTGGAGTTCAACGCTGGAGTCACAGTCGGTGGCTGCTCAATCGCTTTGAAGCTGTCCATGGTCGTTGGAGCACGCAGTGATGGTGCTGGAGTCCGGATTTTCAAAATGCCCTGGGTCGCTGGGGAGGCCGAGATCGACAGCCAGGGCGAATCCATGGTCGTTGGAGCACGCGGTGATGGTGCTGGAGTCCGGATTTTCAAAATGCCCTGGGTCGCTGGGGAGGCCGAGATCGACAGCCGGGGCGAATCCATGGTCGTTGGAGCACGCGGTGATGGTGCTGGAGTCCGGATTTTCAAAATGCCCTGGGTCGCTGGGGAGGCCGAGATCGACAGCCGGGGCGAATCCATGGTCGTTGGAGCACGCAGTGATGGTGCTGGAGTCCGGATTTTCAAAATGCCCTGGGTCGCTGGGGAGGCCGAGATCGACAGCCGGGGCGAATCCATGGCCATTGGAACACGCGGTGATGGTGCTGGAGTCCGGATTTTCAAAATGCCCTGGGTCGCTGGGGAGGCCGAGATCGACAGCCGGGGCGAATCCATGGCCATTGGAACACGCGGTGATGGTGCTGGAGTCCGGATTTTCAAAATGCCCTGGGTCGCTGGGGAGGCCGAGATTGACTACCGGGGCCGGGGACGCGATATGAAGACCATGCTCTGGGGTCTGCAGGTGGAAGATCTTGCGATCCTTGCAGGACGTGATAAAGTCAAAGAAACAGTGATTGCACGCATGGATCCGACGGAGGATGAAATAACGGACAGGTCCATTGCAAACAAAGAAAAAGGTGTCCTGGAGGCGTGGAAGGGACTGTGATAGGGACGCCAGGTACCTTCTCATGGCGGAGAGTGTCGCCCTCAGAGCTCAACGGGAGAAACAACGGGGGGCAGAGTCAATTAAGTGTGAGTACCTGGGATCCTCAGAAGGTCCAAATTGAGAAGCTCGAAAACGGATCCTGAAGCCAACTGGAGTCAATTGGCGACGGAGACACATTCCAAGGAAGGATATATGGCTGTAATAGCGGGTCTGGGTCAAAATATGATCGAAAAGTTGAAGGGCCGAAGGAATTATAGATGGGAAGCAGCGAGAGAGGGTTTCACTGAACTCCTGTCGAAGAGAAGATTTAAACTTCTTCAGTGTAGGCATCACTAGCAGAGGCTTCGCAGTAGAATTTAAAGAGCAAACACAAGGAAATCTGCAGATGCTGGAAATTCAAACAACAACACACACAAAATGCTGGTGGAACACAGCAGGCCAGGCAGCATCTATAGGGAGAAGCGCTGTCGACGTTTCGGGCCAAGATCTTTCGTCAGGACTAACCAAAAGGAAAGATAGGAAGAGATTTGAAAGTAGTGGGGGGAGGGGGAAATGCGAAATGATAGGAGAAGACCGGAGGGGATGGGGTGAAGCTAAGAGCTGGAAAGGTGATGCACCATCAATAACTCACGCTGAGACTTAGGAAGCGAGTTATCGGCTTTTATTGACTGGAAGAATAAACAGCACTACATCCTGGAGAAAATGAGGGAGAGCAGCAGCCCACAGTCGCCTTTATACAGGGGTCTGTGGGAGGAGCCACAGGAGCAGTCAGCAGGGTCTGTGAGAGGAGCCACAGGAGCAGTCAGACAGGTATATCTAGTTCACCACATTCACCCCCCCCTTTGTTTAAAAAAAAGTCCCCAAGTATATTTACAGGTTAAGTCTATCAGGTGGTCGAATCGTTCGCTGTGATCTACGTAGCTCCGGCTGCAATTGCACAGGTGCCGGAGGTGGTGTTGGCACAGGTGCCGGAGTTGTTGTTTGCACCGGAGGCGGAGAGTGGGTTGGTTCTGTCCCAGCTGGAGGTGTCAGGGATCCCTCGCGTGTGTGCGAGGTCCCCGGAATAGACGCGTACGAGATGCCCGGTACATGAGCGTCGTGAGGAGTCTGGGTGTGGCACGGTGTGTGCGGTGTCACCTCGGGTACAGGGTGCATAGTTACCGTGGAATGTTCGGGGTAGTGGTCTGCTGCTCCGGCGGGCGCCAGGTCGCGGACAGAGACCGTGTCCTCCTGCCCATCAGGCAAGACCACGTAGGCATACTGGGGATTAGCATGCAGGAGGTGAACCCTCTCGACCAGCGGGGAGTACTTATTACTCCTCGCATGTTTACGTAGCAGCACTGGCCCCGGGGACGTCAGCCAAACTGGTAGGGTGGTCCCAGTGACAGACTTCCTGGGAAAAGAGAATAGGCGTTCGTGAGGGGTGGCATTAGTGGACGTACACAACAGGGAGCGGATAGAGTGGAGTGCCTCAGGGAGGACCTCCTGCCATCGGGAGACCGGCAACCCTTTTGACTTAAGGGCTAAAAGTGTGGCCTTCCACACTGTGGCATTCTCCCTCTCCACCTGGCCATTCCCCCGGGGATTATAACTCGTGGTTCGACTAGTAGCAATGCCCCTAGCTAGCAGGAACCGGCGCAACTCGTCACTCATAAAGGAGGACCCTCTATCACTGTGGACATAGCAGGGATATCCGAACAGAGTGAAGAGCTGGCGCAGGGCTTTTATGACGGACGTGACAGTGGTGTCGGGGCAGGGAACGGCAAAGGGGAATCGCGAGTACTCGTCAATAATACTGAGAAAATAGACATTGCGGTCGGTGGAGGGAAGGGGGCCCTTAAAGTCAACACTCAGTCGCTCAAAAGGGCGGGTGGCCTTGACAAGCTGCGCAGTGTCAGGACGGTAGAAGTGCGGTTTGCACTCAGCGCAGATCTGGCAGTCCCTGGTCATCGTCCTGATGTCCTCCAGGGAGTACGGCAGGTTCCGGGCTTTAATGAAATGGTAAAATCGGGTGACCCCCGGATGGCAAAGATGGGCATGAAGGGCATACAGCTGGTCGAGCTGGGCACTAGCACACGTTCCCTGGGATAGGGCATCAGAGGGTTCATTGAGCCTGCCAGGCCAGTACAGGATATCATAATTGTAGGTGGAGAGTTCTATTCTCCATCGCAAAATTTTATCATTTTTGATCTTGCCCCGCTGTTGGTTGCTGAACATGAACGCAACTGAGCGCTGGTCGGTCAGCAATGTGAACCTTTTGCCGGCGAGATAGTGCCTCCAGTGCCTAATAGCTTCCACTATGGCCTGGGCTTCTTTCTCCACCGCAGAGTGCCGAAGTTCAGAGCCTTGAAGGGTACGAGAAAAAAACGCCACTGGTCTGCCTTCCTGATTGAGGGTAGCAGCCAGCGTGACGTCAGAGGCATCACTCTCTACTTGGAAGGGAATGGTCTCGTCCACCGCATGCATCGTTGCTTTGGCAATGTCCCCTTTAATGCAGCTGAAGGCCGCGCGGGCCTCGGCAGAGAGGGGAAAAGTGGTAGACCTGACCAGGGGGCGGGCCTTGTCTGCGTAATGGGGGACCCATTGGGCGTAATAGGAAAAAAAACCCAGGCACCGCCGGAGGGCCTTGAGAGTGGTGGGAAGAGGGAGTTCTAACAGGGGGCGCATACGGTCGGGGTCAGGGCCAATGACCCCGTTCTCCACGACATACCCAAGGATAGCGAGTCGTGTGGTTCTGAACACACACTTGTCCTTGTTATAAGTGAGGTTCAAAGCTTCGGCCACTTGGAAAAATCGTTGGAGGTTGGCGTCGTGATCCGACCAGTCGCGACCACAGATGGTGATGTTATCTAGATAGGGAAATGTGGCCTTCAGTTTGTACTGGTCCACCATCCGGTCCATCTCCCTCTGGAAGACTGAGACCCCATTTGTGACACCAAATGGGACGCGCAGGAAGTGATAGAGCCTGCCACCCGCCTTGAAGGCAGAGTAGGGGCGGTCCTCCGGGCGGACGGGGAGCTGGTGATAAGCGGATTTCAGATCTATTGTCGAGTACACCTTGTACTGAGCTATCTGGTTGACCATATCCGCGATGCGGGGTAGGGGGTACGCGTCAAGCTGCGTGAATCTATTGATGGTCTGGCTATAGTCCACAACCATCCTATTTTTCTGCCCAGTCTGAACAACGACCACCTGGGACCGCCATGGGCTTGTGCTCGGCTCAATGATCCCCTCCCTGAGCAGCCGCTGCACCTCTGAATGAATAAAGGCCCTGTCCCCTGCGCTGTACCTCCTGCTTTTAGTCGCCACCGGTTTACAGTCGGGGGTCAGGTTGGTGAACAGCGATGGGGGAGGGATCTTGAGGGTGGAGAGGCTGCAAGTAGTGTCAGTAGCACAGCTATCGGCATGGTACTGGGTGGGATGTGTGGGTCGATGTGTATGTGCGTGTGGTAACGGAGTATATGGCGAAGTCCCACCAAACTGAGGATTCCTGACAGTGAGAGGTGGGAGGGGCCCGTCATATGCCATAGTCACACTTTTGAGATGGCTCTGGAAGTCGAGCCCCAACAGCACAGGTGCGCACAGTTGAGGCATGACCAGGAACGCAAAGTTCTGATATTCTGTGCCCTGCACCACCAATGTCGCTACACAACCCACCCGGATGTCTGTGGAATGCGACCCAGAAGCCAAGGTGATCTTCTGATGTGCCGGCCGTGTCACGAGTCCACAGCGTTTCACTGTGGCCGGGTCAATAAAACTCTCAGTGCTGCCCGTGTCAAACAGGCAGCTAGTCCTGTGCCCCTCCACCAGGATGTCCATCATCGACCTTGCGAGCTGGTGCGGAGTGCTTTGATCGAGGGTCACGGTAGCCAGCGTTGAACGGGGTGAGTCGGGGGCGGGGCCTGGTGGCGCTGGCAAAGATGGCCGCTCACATCCGGGCATGCAAGATGGCGGCTCCCAGGTCGCACACGGGTAGGTAGGGGCGGGGCATGGTGACGCCGGCAAAGATGGTTGTCCACATCCGGGCATGCAAAATGGCGGCCCCCAGGTCTCAGACGCAGCGCTACTCGACCCCGGGCGCGGTTTAGATTTACAGACCTTGGCGAAATGGCCCTTCTTCCCGCAGCTGGAACAAGTCGCTTCGCGAGCCGGGCAGCTGTTTCTGGGATGTTTCTGAAGCCCACAAAAGTAACAGAGTTTTATACCTGGCGAATTCGAGGAGTTCGTGATACCGCGACTGGCAGCGGCGTTGGCGAATTCGCTCGGAACCGGGGAATCGCGCGGCTGGACCGCCTCGGCGTACAGCTGCGCAGCCTCCAACGTATCGGCCGTCTCTATCGCTGAGCGTAAGGTAAGATCAGCTTTTTCCAGCAGCCGCTGGCGTAAATACACTGACCGGACTCCAGTCACAAAAGCGTCTCGGACCAAGAGTTCCGTATGCTGTTCCGCTGTGAGCGTTTGGCAGTCACAAGTCCGCACGAGTGCCTGTAGGGCTCGGAGAAATTCAGCAGTCGACTCCGTAGGCCGCTGTTTTCGTGTTGCCAAGCGATGCCGGGCATAAACTGCGTTTACCGGCCGCAGGTACTGTCTTTTGAGAGCGGCAAGCGCCCCCTCGTAGGTCGAGAGGTCCCTGATGAATGAATAAACTTTTGGGGCGACCCTCGAGAGGAGAAGTCTGAGCCTAACAGCTGAGTCGGTGGCACGAACCTCCTCCAAGTATGATTGGAAGCATACAAGCCAGTGTTCAAAGGCAAGAGCTGCTTCAGGGTCTTGGGGGTCCAAATCTAAGCGTTCTGGGCGTAAAACGGTTTCCATGTTTTAACTTCCAGTCAATAAAATTGATGCACCATCAATAACTCACGCTGAGACTTAGGAAGCGAGTTATCGGTTTTTATTGACTGGAAGAATAAACAGCACTACATCCTGGGGAAAATGAGGGAGAGCAGCAGCCCACAGTCGCCTTTATACAGGGGTCTGTGGGAGGAGCCACAGGAGCAGTCAGCAGGGTCTGTGGGAGGAGCCACAGGAGCAGTCAGACAGGTATATCTAGTTCACCACAAAAGCTGATTGGCGAAAGTGATACAGAGCTGGAGAAGGGAAAGGATCATGGGACGGGAGGCCTCAGGAGAAAGAAAGGAGGGGGGAGCACCAGAGGGAGATGGAGAACAAGCAAACAACTAAATATATCAGGGATGGGGGAAGAAGGGGAGGAGGGGCATTAACAGAAGTTAGAGAAGTCAATATTCATGCCATCAGGTTGGAGGCTACCCAGCCGGTATATAAGGTGTTGTTCCTCCAACCGGAGTTTAGATTGATTTTGACAATAGAGGAGGCCATGGACAGACATATCAGAATGGGAATGGGACGTGGAATTAAAATATGTGGCCACTGGGAGATCCTGCTTTTTCTGGCGGACCAAGCGTAGGTGTTCAGCGAAACGGTCTCCCAGTCTGCATCGGGTCTCACCAATATATAAAAGGCCACACCGGGAGCACCGGACGCAGTATACCACACCAGCCGACTCACAGGTGAAGTGTCGCCTCACCTGGAAGGACAGTCTGGGGTCCTGAATGGTGGTGAGGGAGGAAGTGTAAGGGCAGGTGTAGCATTTGTTCCATTTACAAGGACAAGTACCAGGACGGAGATCGGTGGGAAGGGATGGGGGGGACGAGTGGACAAGGGAGTCGTGTAGGGAGCGATCCCTGCAAAAAGCAGAAAGGGGGGGGAGGGAAAAATGTGTTTGGTAGTGGGATCCCATTGCAGGTGGCGGAAGTTACGGAGAATTATATGTTGGAACTGGAGGCTGGTGGGGTGGTAGGTAAGGACAAGGGGAACCCTATCCCGAGTGGGGTGGCGGGTTGATGGGGTGAGGGCAGATGTGTGGGAAATGGGAGAGATGCATTTGAGAGCAGAGTTGATTGTGGACGAAGGGAAGCGCCTTTGTTTAAAAAAGGAAGACATCTCCTTCGTCCTGGAATGAAAAGCCTCATCCTGAGAGCAGATGCGGCGGAGACGGAGGAATTGTGAGAAGAAGATAGCCTTTTTGCAAGAGACAGGGTGGGAAGAGGAATAGTCCAGGTAGCTGTGAGAGTCTGTAGGCTTATAGTAGATATCAGTATAGAGGCCATCTCCAGAGATGGAGAGAGAAAGAAAGATCAAGAAAGGGGAGGGAGGTGTCGGAAATGGACCAGGTAAATTTGAGGGCAGGGTGAAAGTTGGAGGCAAAGTTAATGAAGTCAACGAGCTCAGCACGCGTGCAGGAGGCAGCGCCAATGCAGTCGTCGATGTAGCGAAGGAAAAGAGGGGGATGGATACCGGTATAGCCTTGGAACATGGACTGTTCCACAAAGCCAACAAAAAGGCAGGCATAACTGGGACCCATACGGGTGCCCATGGCTACACCCTTGGTTTGGAGGAAGTGGGAGGAGCCAAAGGAGAAATTATTGAGAGTAAGAACTCGTTCCGCTAGATGGAGGAGAGTGGTGGTAGAGGGGAATTGGTTAGGTCTGGAATCCAAAAAAAAAACGAAGAGCTTCGAGACCATTAGTATAGGCGATTCTTTCTTTTCCCGTATCCATTTCGATTCCCATTTATATATAAAATCTTCTGGTATATTTTCTCCTATTTTATCTAATTCTATTCTAATCCATGCCGGTTTATCTTCATCAAAAAAAGATGCAATAAATCTAAGTTGATATGCTTTGTAATAATTCTTAAAATTTGGTAATTGTAACCCTCCTGGGTCAAATTTCCATGTCAATTTTTCCAACGATATTCTTGACATCTTACCTTTCCAAAGGAATTTCCTCACACATCTATTTAACTCTTGAAAGAACTTCTGTGGTAATTATATTGATAGTGTTTGGAATAAATATTGTAATCTAGGGAATATATTCATTTTTACAGCATTGACTCTACCTATTAATGTTATTGGTAACATCATCCATTTATCAAGATCCTCTTGAATTTTTTTCGATAATGGCAAATAATTTAGTTTAATATATATTATAACTGGTTTCAAAAGGGATTAGATATATAGGAGACTGTTTTGAAGGAGGTATATTAATGTCATTTGACCAATGATCGAAAAGTTGAAGGGCCGAAGGAATTATAGATGGGAAGCAGCGAGAGAGGGTTTCACTGAACTCCTGTCGAAGAGAAGATTTAAACTTCTTCAGTGTAGGCATCACTAGCAGAGGCTTCGCAGTAGAATTTAAAGAGCAAACACAAGGAAATCTGCAGATGCTGGAAATTCAAACAACAACACACACAAAATGCTGGTGGAACACAGCAGGCCAGGCAGCATCTATAGGGAGAAGCGCTGTCGACGTTTCGGGCCAAGATCTTTCGTCAGGACTAACCAAAAGGAAAGATAGGAAGAGATTTGAAAGTAGTGGGGGGAGGGGGAAATGCGAAATGATAGGAGAAGACCGGAGGGGATGGGGTGAAGCTAAGAGCTGGAAAGGTGATGCACCATCAATAACTCACGCTGAGACTTAGGAAGCGAGTTATCGGCTTTTATTGACTGGAAGAATAAACAGCACTACATCCTGGAGAAAATGAGGGAGAGCAGCAGCCCACAGTCGCCTTTATACAGGGGTCTGTGGGAGGAGCCACAGGAGCAGTCAGCAGGGTCTGTGAGAGGAGCCACAGGAGCAGTCAGACAGGTATATCTAGTTCACCACATTCACCCCCCCCTTTGTTTAAAAAAAAGTCCCCAAGTATATTTACAGGTTAAGTCTATCAGGTGGTCGAATCGTTCGCTGTGATCTACGTAGCTCCGGCTGCAATTGCACAGGTGCCGGAGGTGGTGTTGGCACAGGTGCCGGAGTTGTTGTTTGCACCGGAGGCGGAGAGTGGGTTGGTTCTGTCCCAGCTGGAGGTGTCAGGGATCCCTCGCGTGTGTGCGAGGTCCCCGGAATAGACGCGTACGAGATGCCCGGTACATGAGCGTCGTGAGGAGTCTGGGTGTGGCACGGTGTGTGCGGTGTCACCTCGGGTACAGGGTGCATAGTTACCGTGGAATGTTCGGGGTAGTGGTCTGCTGCTCCGGCGGGCGCCAGGTCGCGGACAGAGACCGTGTCCTCCTGCCCATCAGGCAAGACCACGTAGGCATACTGGGGATTAGCATGCAGGAGGTGAACCCTCTCGACCAGCGGGGAGTACTTATTACTCCTCGCATGTTTACGTAGCAGCACTGGCCCCGGGGACGTCAGCCAAACTGGTAGGGTGGTCCCAGTGACAGACTTCCTGGGAAAAGAGAATAGGCGTTCGTGAGGGGTGGCATTAGTGGACGTACACAACAGGGAGCGGATAGAGTGGAGTGCCTCAGGGAGGACCTCCTGCCATCGGGAGACCGGCAACCCTTTTGACTTAAGGGCTAAAAGTGTGGCCTTCCACACTGTGGCATTCTCCCTCTCCACCTGGCCATTCCCCCGGGGATTATAACTCGTGGTTCGACTAGTAGCAATGCCCCTAGCTAGCAGGAACCGGCGCAACTCGTCACTCATAAAGGAGGACCCTCTATCACTGTGGACATAGCAGGGATATCCGAACAGAGTGAAGAGCTGGCGCAGGGCTTTTATGACGGACGTGACAGTGGTGTCGGGGCAGGGAACGGCAAAGGGGAATCGCGAGTACTCGTCAATAATACTGAGAAAATAGACATTGCGGTCGGTGGAGGGAAGGGGGCCCTTAAAGTCAACACTCAGTCGCTCAAAAGGGCGGGTGGCCTTGACAAGCTGCGCAGTGTCAGGACGGTAGAAGTGCGGTTTGCACTCAGCGCAGATCTGGCAGTCCCTGGTCATCGTCCTGATGTCCTCCAGGGAGTACGGCAGGTTCCGGGCTTTAATGAAATGGTAAAATCGGGTGACCCCCGGATGGCAAAGATGGGCATGAAGGGCATACAGCTGGTCGAGCTGGGCACTAGCACACGTTCCCTGGGATAGGGCATCAGAGGGTTCATTGAGCCTGCCAGGCCAGTACAGGATATCATAATTGTAGGTGGAGAGTTCTATTCTCCATCGCAAAATTTTATCATTTTTGATCTTGCCCCGCTGTTGGTTGCTGAACATGAACGCAACTGAGCGCTGGTCGGTCAGCAATGTGAACCTTTTGCCGGCGAGATAGTGCCTCCAGTGCCTAATAGCTTCCACTATGGCCTGGGCTTCTTTCTCCACCGCAGAGTGCCGAAGTTCAGAGCCTTGAAGGGTACGAGAAAAAAACGCCACTGGTCTGCCTTCCTGATTGAGGGTAGCAGCCAGCGTGACGTCAGAGGCATCACTCTCTACTTGGAAGGGAATGGTCTCGTCCACCGCATGCATCGTTGCTTTGGCAATGTCCCCTTTAATGCAGCTGAAGGCCGCGCGGGCCTCGGCAGAGAGGGGAAAAGTGGTAGACCTGACCAGGGGGCGGGCCTTGTCTGCGTAATGGGGGACCCATTGGGCGTAATAGGAAAAAAAACCCAGGCACCGCCGGAGGGCCTTGAGAGTGGTGGGAAGAGGGAGTTCTAACAGGGGGCGCATACGGTCGGGGTCAGGGCCAATGACCCCGTTCTCCACGACATACCCAAGGATAGCGAGTCGTGTGGTTCTGAACACACACTTGTCCTTGTTATAAGTGAGGTTCAAAGCTTCGGCCACTTGGAAAAATCGTTGGAGGTTGGCGTCGTGATCCGACCAGTCGCGACCACAGATGGTGATGTTATCTAGATAGGGAAATGTGGCCTTCAGTTTGTACTGGTCCACCATCCGGTCCATCTCCCTCTGGAAGACTGAGACCCCATTTGTGACACCAAATGGGACGCGCAGGAAGTGATAGAGCCTGCCACCCGCCTTGAAGGCAGAGTAGGGGCGGTCCTCCGGGCGGACGGGGAGCTGGTGATAAGCGGATTTCAGATCTATTGTCGAGTACACCTTGTACTGAGCTATCTGGTTGACCATATCCGCGATGCGGGGTAGGGGGTACGCGTCAAGCTGCGTGAATCTATTGATGGTCTGGCTATAGTCCACAACCATCCTATTTTTCTGCCCAGTCTGAACAACGACCACCTGGGACCGCCATGGGCTTGTGCTCGGCTCAATGATCCCCTCCCTGAGCAGCCGCTGCACCTCTGAATGAATAAAGGCCCTGTCCCCTGCGCTGTACCTCCTGCTTTTAGTCGCCACCGGTTTACAGTCGGGGGTCAGGTTGGTGAACAGCGATGGGGGAGGGATCTTGAGGGTGGAGAGGCTGCAAGTAGTGTCAGTAGCACAGCTATCGGCATGGTACTGGGTGGGATGTGTGGGTCGATGTGTATGTGCGTGTGGTAACGGAGTATATGGCGAAGTCCCACCAAACTGAGGATTCCTGACAGTGAGAGGTGGGAGGGGCCCGTCATATGCCATAGTCACACTTTTGAGATGGCTCTGGAAGTCGAGCCCCAACAGCACAGGTGCGCACAGTTGAGGCATGACCAGGAACGCAAAGTTCTGATATTCTGTGCCCTGCACCACCAATGTCGCTACACAACCCACCCGGATGTCTGTGGAATGCGACCCAGAAGCCAAGGTGATCTTCTGATGTGCCGGCCGTGTCACGAGTCCACAGCGTTTCACTGTGGCCGGGTCAATAAAACTCTCAGTGCTGCCCGTGTCAAACAGGCAGCTAGTCCTGTGCCCCTCCACCAGGATGTCCATCATCGACCTTGCGAGCTGGTGCGGAGTGCTTTGATCGAGGGTCACGGTAGCCAGCGTTGAACGGGGTGAGTCGGGGGCGGGGCCTGGTGGCGCTGGCAAAGATGGCCGCTCACATCCGGGCATGCAAGATGGCGGCTCCCAGGTCGCACACGGGTAGGTAGGGGCGGGGCATGGTGACGCCGGCAAAGATGGTTGTCCACATCCGGGCATGCAAAATGGCGGCCCCCAGGTCTCAGACGCAGCGCTACTCGACCCCGGGCGCGGTTTAGATTTACAGACCTTGGCGAAATGGCCCTTCTTCCCGCAGCTGGAACAAGTCGCTTCGCGAGCCGGGCAGCTGTTTCTGGGATGTTTCTGAAGCCCACAAAAGTAACAGAGTTTTATACCTGGCGAATTCGAGGAGTTCGTGATACCGCGACTGGCAGCGGCGTTGGCGAATTCGCTCGGAACCGGGGAATCGCGCGGCTGGACCGCCTCGGCGTACAGCTGCGCAGCCTCCAACGTATCGGCCGTCTCTATCGCTGAGCGTAAGGTAAGATCAGCTTTTTCCAGCAGCCGCTGGCGTAAATACACTGACCGGACTCCAGTCACAAAAGCGTCTCGGACCAAGAGTTCCGTATGCTGTTCCGCTGTGAGCGTTTGGCAGTCACAAGTCCGCACGAGTGCCTGTAGGGCTCGGAGAAATTCAGCAGTCGACTCCGTAGGCCGCTGTTTTCGTGTTGCCAAGCGATGCCGGGCATAAACTGCGTTTACCGGCCGCAGGTACTGTCTTTTGAGAGCGGCAAGCGCCCCCTCGTAGGTCGAGAGGTCCCTGATGAATGAATAAACTTTTGGGGCGACCCTCGAGAGGAGAAGTCTGAGCCTAACAGCTGAGTCGGTGGCACGAACCTCCTCCAAGTATGATTGGAAGCATACAAGCCAGTGTTCAAAGGCAAGAGCTGCTTCAGGGTCTTGGGGGTCCAAATCTAAGCGTTCTGGGCGTAAAACGGTTTCCATGTTTTAACTTCCAGTCAATAAAATTGATGCACCATCAATAACTCACGCTGAGACTTAGGAAGCGAGTTATCGGTTTTTATTGACTGGAAGAATAAACAGCACTACATCCTGGGGAAAATGAGGGAGAGCAGCAGCCCACAGTCGCCTTTATACAGGGGTCTGTGGGAGGAGCCACAGGAGCAGTCAGCAGGGTCTGTGGGAGGAGCCACAGGAGCAGTCAGACAGGTATATCTAGTTCACCACAAAAGCTGATTGGCGAAAGTGATACAGAGCTGGAGAAGGGAAAGGATCATGGGACGGGAGGCCTCAGGAGAAAGAAAGGAGGGGGGAGCACCAGAGGGAGATGGAGAACAAGCAAACAACTAAATATATCAGGGATGGGGGAAGAAGGGGAGGAGGGGCATTAACAGAAGTTAGAGAAGTCAATATTCATGCCATCAGGTTGGAGGCTACCCAGCCGGTATATAAGGTGTTGTTCCTCCAACCGGAGTTTAGATTGATTTTGACAATAGAGGAGGCCATGGACAGACATATCAGAATGGGAATGGGACGTGGAATTAAAATATGTGGCCACTGGGAGATCCTGCTTTTTCTGGCGGACCAAGCGTAGGTGTTCAGCGAAACGGTCTCCCAGTCTGCATCGGGTCTCACCAATATATAAAAGGCCACACCGGGAGCACCGGACGCAGTATACCACACCAGCCGACTCACAGGTGAAGTGTCGCCTCACCTGGAAGGACAGTCTGGGGTCCTGAATGGTGGTGAGGGAGGAAGTGTAAGGGCAGGTGTAGCATTTGTTCCATTTACAAGGACAAGTACCAGGACGGAGATCGGTGGGAAGGGATGGGGGGGACGAGTGGACAAGGGAGTCGTGTAGGGAGCGATCCCTGCAAAAAGCAGAAAGGGGGGGGAGGGAAAAATGTGTTTGGTAGTGGGATCCCATTGCAGGTGGCGGAAGTTACGGAGAATTATATGTTGGAACTGGAGGCTGGTGGGGTGGTAGGTAAGGACAAGGGGAACCCTATCCCGAGTGGGGTGGCGGGTTGATGGGGTGAGGGCAGATGTGTGGGAAATGGGAGAGATGCATTTGAGAGCAGAGTTGATTGTGGACGAAGGGAAGCGCCTTTGTTTAAAAAAGGAAGACATCTCCTTCGTCCTGGAATGAAAAGCCTCATCCTGAGAGCAGATGCGGCGGAGACGGAGGAATTGTGAGAAGAAGATAGCCTTTTTGCAAGAGACAGGGTGGGAAGAGGAATAGTCCAGGTAGCTGTGAGAGTCTGTAGGCTTATAGTAGATATCAGTATAGAGGCCATCTCCAGAGATGGAGAGAGAAAGAAAGATCAAGAAAGGGGAGGGAGGTGTCGAAAATGGACCAGGTAAATTTGAGGGCAGGGTGAAAGTTGGAGGCAAAGTTAATGAAGTCAACGAGCTCAGCACGCGTGCAGGAGGCAGCGCCAATGCAGTCGTCGATGTAGCGAAGGAAAAGAGGGGGATGGATACCGGTATAGCCTTGGAACATGGACTGTTCCACAAAGCCAACAAAAAGGCAGGCATAACTGGGACCCATACGGGTGCCCATGGCTACACCCTTGGTTTGGAGGAAGTGGGAGGAGCCAAAGGAGAAATTATTGAGAGTAAGAACTCGTTCCGCTAGATGGAGGAGAGTGGTGGTAGAGGGGAATTGGTTAGGTCTGGAATCCAAAAAAAAAACGAAGAGCTTCGAGACCATTAGTATAGGCGATTCTTTCTTTTCCCGTATCCATTTCGATTCCCATTTATATATAAAATCTTCTGGTATATTTTCTCCTATTTTATCTAATTCTATTCTAATCCATGCCGGTTTATCTTCATCAAAAAAAGATGCAATAAATCTAAGTTGATATGCTTTGTAATAATTCTTAAAATTTGGTAATTGTAACCCTCCTGGGTCAAATTTCCATGTCAATTTTTCCAACGATATTCTTGACATCTTACCTTTCCAAAGGAATTTCCTCACACATCTATTTAACTCTTGAAAGAACTTCTGTGGTAATTATATTGATAGTGTTTGGAATAAATATTGTAATCTAGGGAATATATTCATTTTTACAGCATTGACTCTACCTATTAATGTTATTGGTAACATCATCCATTTATCAAGATCCTC
This sequence comes from Hemitrygon akajei, assembly GCF_048418815.1. NCBI lineage: Eukaryota > Metazoa > Chordata > Chondrichthyes > Myliobatiformes > Dasyatidae > Hemitrygon > Hemitrygon akajei. Next base: position 59,958,776 of record NC_133143.1, read on the forward strand.
TTGAATTTTTTTCGATAATGGCAAATAATTTAGTTTAATATATATTATAACTGGTTTCAAAAGGGATTAGATATATAGGAGACTGTTTTGAAGGAGGTATATTAATGTCATTTGACCAATTAAAGAATAAATATAAAATATCAAATAACACTCTTTTCTGTTATTTCCAATTAAGGGCTTATTTAAGAGATAAACTGGGTCAAACAATGTTATTGCTGAAACCTAATGAAATAGAAACTTCAATTAATAAAGGAAAAATTTAAAAAATTATGTCTGGTATGTATAATTTGATTCAAAAACAGGCAATTAAACAAGGAATTCATAAGTCAAGACAAAAATGGGAAACTGATTGAATATTAAAATTGATGAAACAAGTTGGTCAAGATTATGTCTTGACAGTATGACAAATACAATAAATGTTCGACTAAGATTAGTGCAATATAACTTTTTACATCAAATATATATTACACAACAAAAAATAAATAGATTAAACTGAAGTTTATCTGATCAATGTTTTTGATGTAATCAAGAAATTGGTACTTTTTTACAGTCTACTTGGTCTTGTTTTAAAATTCAACCTTTTTGGACAAATTTAAGTGTTTTACTGGAACAAATTATTGGAATACAACTTCCACATAATCCAACATTATTTTTACTAGGTGATATTCAAGGGATAAAATTTGCCTTTATAATTAACACAAAGTACACTGCAGATGCTGTGGTCAAATCAACACGTACAAACAAGCTGGATGAACTCAGCAGGTCGGCACCATCCATTGAAACGAGCAGTCAACGTTTCGGGCCGAGACTTAGTCAGTCCTGACAAAGGGTCTCGGCCTGAAACATTGACTGCTCGCTTCAACGGATGCTGCCTGACCTGCTGAGTTCATCCAGCTTGTTTGTACGTGTTGCCTTTATAATTAAATGGGAGGGTGGGGTGGGAATGTCAAGTTTTTGACGTGATAATAGCACAGGTAACAGCTGCCAATAAGGTGAGCACTGAGCTGTGGGATGTGGATCTGTTGGTCTTTACTTCAAAAACTAGTAACCAGATTTATGTAGTAAGCACAAGGCCATGTGGATCTAATTTGTAATTTTAAAATAATCGTAGTTGGTTGTCATTGATAGGGTAGTGAAGAAATCATATGGCAATCTAGTCTTTGTCAATAGCAGCATTGAGTTCAAGAGTCAAGAAGTTATGTTGGAGCTTTATAAATCTCTGGTTAGCCCGTATCTGAAATACTGCCTTTAATTCTGGTTTTCCATTTCAGGAAGGATGTGGAGACTCTGGAGAGGTTTATCAGGATGCTGCCTATGCTATGAAGAGGGATTGGGCAAACTGGAATAGCAGAAGCTGAGGGGAGACCTGATAGGAAGTTATAAGATTATGAAGGGCGTAGATAGACAGCCTATATCCTATTCACCAAGGTCAAAAGGTTTAATTTTAGAGGGTATATATTAAAGGTGAGAGGCAGCAAGTTCAAAGGAGAGGAGCAGGGCAAATTATATTTTTTTAATATTTTTTTTTAAAACGCAGACTGGGAGTTACCTAGAGAGCGCTGCCAAGCTTGGTTGTGGAAACAAATATGATGGGAGTATTTAAGAAGCTCTCAGAGAGGCACATGCATGTACAGAGAATGGAGAGATATGGATTTGTGTAGGTTGAAAGGACTAGTTTAGTGGGCTTTTAATTATTGACAGAATTAGTTCAGCACAACATTGTCAGCCAAAAGTTCTGTTGCCGTGCCGTCCTCTTCTATGTTCTTCTGGGATTACTGTGGGTAGGTACAAGGTATATCATAGATATGACGGGCCGAAGGGCCTGCTTCGATGCTGTGTGATGCTCTCCGATTTTCATACAGAAACCACATTAGATCTCACCGTTCATTCAATATCCCATAATTAAATATCAGAATAAAGTTGTTTGGTTGCTCAAGGTAACAGAGGTGATGATGTAAAGTTTGGCATTTGATGTCATTTTCCCCAATGGATGATTCAATTTATTGGTGATAACCACACTTATTTCTGAGGAAATAAATGCATTAAGCAACCCAAAGCATGTAAAAATGTCATAAGCAACATTTTATTTGTGCCCCCTCTAAATCCATAATTGAACAAGCAGTTTGCACGAGCTCGGACTAATGAATTTTTATTTCTCATTGACCGGTTCCTGTTCTGACAAATGATGTAATGATCAGCATTTGAATACCACTTGGTTTCTGTGAAAGATCTATAACATTTTTAACTGAAGCTGTAGTTTATACCTGAATGGTAAAGATTGATCTCAGGTGTTTATCTTGATGCTTTCTCCATCTGTTCTGGACAGAGGAACCTATTTTTCTAAGCAGTACTTAAAAGACATTTGTATTTATTTCCCTCCCAGTTATCACTTTGCTCTGATTACTTTGTTCCTGCAGGAAGCCTTTGCTACTCATTTTGAAATTCAGACCCATGGAAAAAATCCAAGAAGGCAATGAGGGGAGTTGGGTTCCAGTTCAGATATGTTCCCATTATCACCAAGTTGCTGGAGTGAAAATCACTGACACAAACAAGTGACACAAGAGAGACTGTAGATGCTGGAAAACTGCAGCAATGTATGCAAAATTCAGGGAGAACTCAGCAGATCAGGCAACATCTATGGAGTCTGATGAAGGGTCTCAGCTTGAAATGTTGATTGTTCATTTGCCTCAATAGAGGCTGCCTGATCTGCTGACTTTTTCCAGCATTTTGTCTGTGTTGTTTCATACAAAGTAATAGTTTTATTTGCAGATACAGTACTGTGCAAAACTCAGGCACCTACTGTACATATAGCAAGACATTTGCAAAGTACTCTCTTTGTCAGCGTGGAGCGGAGAGCAAGTTTGTAAACCTGGTGAGAGAAAAGAGTGTTGGGAGTGACGAGGGTGGAGTGCCGTGAGAGATGTGTGGAGGTGCAGAGAAGGAGTGCTAGGGGCAGTGGTGACGCAGGTGCGACACGCCCAGCCCTGAGACACTAGGCAAGGTCATTTGATTCCAAACAAGTGGTTTATTGATCATTACTCTGGTGTTTACTCTCTGGTGCTTCCTGCTCCCTCCCCCTTCCCTTCCTGTTTTCCCAACCATAAATCCCCTCTCCTTGCCCTCTTTCCACTCTCCGTCCACAATAGAGACCCATATTTAGGAGCCTAAGACTCTTGTATAGTACTGTATGTTGATGTTCTGATAAATGGATCATAGTATCAGTGAATGCCAGAAATATTTAATTTGATATTAATGAGCTCAGCCACTTTGTCACAGTAGAAGATAATTTACTTTTGTTACTAGCATTCCTTGAGGATTATTGTAACTTCAGACATTTGATATGCAATTCTTTTTTTGAATATATTGTCAAGATTAATAGTGGCAGAACTTGTTATCCTGAATAAGCAAAACAATTACATGTACCTTCTGATTATAACTTAATCTGAAATGTACTATTGACATAACATCATGTCAATACTCACTGTGAGCTTTTTCTCATTGATCTTCTGGCCAATGACATCCATGGCCATGACCCCCTCCTCCAAAATGACAAAGTTGGTCTCATTAACACAGCCTTCCATTTTCAGTGTTTGCAGGGGGCTTGGTGCTATTCCAGAATTCAACAATGGAACTAATTTAGGCTTAAATAAAAATCCAAAATATTAGAAATATCACAATAAAGATTATCAGAGGCTGGTGCAAGTGTTGTTTTCTACATAAACTTTCAGGTTAAATATTGGAATGTTTTAACAATGTCATTCAAGAGATAGAAATAGGTGCTCTTCATCAAAATGTATGACATGACAACACATTCGCAAGTAATTCTTGGGCAAGAGAATTTGATGCTATTATGGAGCAATTAACAAAAAATTTAACAAAAATTGTGTGAAACTACAGTATGAAAGATAATATTTTTGTCACTGCACAAGATTCAACTGTGTATTGTTATCATCGGCAGCAAAATTTGCCACTGCTATGAATTCTCCAGTTTCAGATTAACTGTTAAAAGTCAAACAATAGAAATAGCTGCTTCTCAAGCGAATGCAAGGCCATAAGATACAGGAGCAGAATTAGACCATTTGCCCATCGAGTCTGCTCTGCTATTTCATCATGGCTGATCCATTCTCCCTTTCAACCTCAATCTCCCGTCTTCTCCCCGCACACCTTCATGCCCTGACTAATCAAGAATCGATCAACCTCTGCCTTAAATATACCCAGTGACTTGGACTCCATGGCCACTTTTGACAACGAATTCCACATATTCACTGCTCTCTGGCTGAAGAAATTCCTCCTCATCTCTGTTTTAAAAGGACATCCCTTTAATTTGAAAGGCACGAATGCTGTCGTAGTATTCTGTAACAGGTTTGTTGCGGCCTTGCATGTTAACATTAAGCACATTTAAGTGCTCTGTTATATCCACCAGAAATGCAAGATCATGAAGTCAGTCTGGGTCATCTAACTCTGCCACTGGCTTCCCTTTCTCGTTCATAAACGGCCCAATTTCTGCACGCAATTGAAAATAATGTTTGAGCACAACCCCTCTGCTCAACCAGCGGACTTCAGTGTGGTAGGGTAGGCTGTTTCCAATATTACATTCGGACAAAAGAGTGTCAAATTGCAGATGATTAAATCCCTTTGCTTTAATAAAATTAACTGTTTTGATTACTACATCCATGACATTGTCCATTTATAGGCTCCTGCTACATATCGCCTCTTGGTGTATAATACAATGAAAATTCTAGAATTCCTGCTCTGGATTCTGTCTGAACTTTCTCTCTGAGTTTCACAACACCACCTGCCTTTTTCCCGACCATGGACGTTGCGCCATCTGTTGCCACGCTGACAGTGTGACTGCAGTCAACCCCCTGTCTGCCCAGGCTTCGACGAGGCTGGAGAAAACCGTCGTTCGCCGTTGTGGTGTTTGTCATGGGCACCATCTCCACAAACTCCTTGGTGACGGTCAAAGATGCATCAACACCACGAATAAATATTCCCAATTGAGATACAACAGTCACGTCGGTGCTCTCATCAATTGCAACAGAGAAGACAATAAATGACTTCACTTTGTCTTTTAGTTGACTGTTCAAATCTCCTGCAAGGTCCCCGATTCTCTCTGCCACAGTATTTCTTGACAAGCTGATATTACAAAAAGTCTGTCTCTTCTCAGGGCACACCAGCTCAGTCGCCGTCAGCATGCACACTTTGACGAATTCCCCCTCTGACGCAGCAGCTATTTTGTTGGCAATAATATAGCTGGCTTCAACAGCTCCATCATGAGTCTCTCAACTTTTGGTGAACCTGATTGCTGTTTTTTTCAGAGCTGCTTCAAGCTCTTTAACCTTTTGCGTCCTGAGTTGTCCTGCTACTTGTCATATTTTTCTCTGTGTGGCGTCTCATAGTGTTGTTTGATATTGAACTCTTTAGCCACAGCCAATTGTTGCGAGCATATCAGACACACAGGTTTGCCGTTGACCTCACAGAAGAAAAAACGATCTTCCCAATTATCGTTGAATATCCGACCTTCAATGTCAACGTTTCTTGGAAAGCATTTTGAACCACAGCAGCAAACAGTGTCAGCCTTGATACGGGTGTTACTTACCTGAATACTCCGTGTTTATACCGTGTTTGCCGACGTAAGTGGGGCCTTATTAGTCTTCAGTACAGGGTGGTAAGTGCTTATGCACAGCAGGTGGTTAACTGCCACCTACTGTACAGCTGCCGTACTGATACATAATAAATAGTCATGAATGTACTTTTTTACCCCCAAATCCTCCCGCGGGCCAGATTGGACTCTTTCGCCGACCAGTAGTTTGACACCCCTGCTGTAGAACCAAAAGCTCTTACCCTGTTAAGCAGCCTCATGTTTGGCCTTTTGTCAAAGGCCATATGAAAATCCAAGTACATAACATCCACCTTTGTCACATATATGACATGACACCATATTAATAATAAATTATTGGGCAAGAGAAAGTGAATCATACATATGACATGGCAACACATTTGGAATTAATGATTGGACAAGAGAACATGATATCCCCTTAACTATTATGGAGCTAGAAACTAAAAAAAAGAATGTTCTTTAAAAAAAAGTTGTAAATATACAGTAGTAACACACACAAACTGTCTGGAAGCGTTTTTCCCCTCCACCTTCCCTCTTCTCTATTTCTCCACTCTGGCCTCCCTCCACATCCTTCCTGTAGTGAGGCAACCAGAACTGAACACACTACTCCAAGTGGGGTCTGACCAGGGTCCTATATAGCTGCAAGATTACCTCTCGGATCCTAAATTCAATTCCACGACTGATGAAGGCCAATACACCATATACCTTCTTAACCACAGAGTCAACCTGCACAGCTGCTTTGAGCGTCCTATGGACTTGGACCCCAAAACCCCTCTGATCCTCCACACTGCCAAGAGTCTTACCAGTTGAGCATTGGACCAGAAGTCACTACTAAGGACTGTGAGACCGGCTGAGAGGATCATGGGGGTCTCCCTACCATCTATTGGGGACATTTATCAGGAGTGCTGCATACGCAGGGCCCTTAGTATAATTAAGGATCCCACCCTTCCACCCAGCATCCTCTTTGACTTTCTACCATCAGGCAGGAGGCTCTGATGCATAAAAACAAAAATGGTCAGGATGGGAAACAGTTTCTTCCCCCAAGCCATTCGGCTTCTGAACTCCCTGCCGCATCATATTCAAAGTGTCACGGGCTATTCTGTTCCGTACATTACAACCTTTAATATTTATGCACTTCTTAAATTGTTAAATGACAATAAACTTGACTTCAGCTTGATCTGCAGATTTTCTCGTGTTTGTGATTGCTCACAATACTCCAGGTTTGGTTGGATTACAATCCTCAAGATCCTGCTTTTCAGCTTTCTACCTCACTCCCTATATTCTCTCTTTAGGTCCTCAACCCTTTCCCTATCAATGCCATTGGTACCTATACGTACCACAACTGCTGGCTGTTCACCCTGCCCCTTTAGAATGCTGTGAACCTGCTCCAAGATGTCCTTGACCCGGGCACATGGGAGGCAATATCAGGGCGTCTCTCACATCCACAGGATCTCCTGCTTGCCTCTCTAACTATGGAATCCCCTGTCACTACTGCACTCCACTTCCCCCCACCCCCCAGAGTGTCTGAGCCACAGAGCCAGACTCAGCCAGCCAGAGAGCTGGTCGCTGTGGCTTTCTGCTGCTCTGCACTGTAGGCATTGTGTCAGGCTACACTGTGACCCAAGAAAGCAAATACAACTCACATGCACTGAAGTATAGTGAAAAGCTGTCTTGCACACCATTCAAACAGATCAATTCATTACATCAAGGTAAAACATCAACATAATTCAGAATAAAATGTAACACTTACAGAGAAAGTGCAATGAAGGTAGACAATAAACTGCAAGGTCAAAACGCTGTGGTTTGTGAGGTCAATTCCTCTATCGTACTAGGGAGCCGATCGGTAGTCTTTCAACAGCGGGATGGAAGCTGTCCTTCAGCCAAGCAGTACGTGATTTGAGGTTTTTATATCACCTAGCCGATGGGAGGGAAGAGCAGAGCAAACACCTGGGATGGGTGGAGTCTATGACAATGCTGGCTGCTTTACTGAGGCATCGTGAAGTGCAGAAAGAGTCCACTGAGGCTTGGATTAAATTGGGGGATTGCTGGGTGCTGGGTGCTGCAGCTTGAAGGGCCAGAGGGGCTCATTCCACGTGGTATCTCAATAAATAAAATCTCCCTTTATGACCTTAAAATAGAAGGATGAACATTGATGAGACAGTTGGTTTAAGGATGAAATCTTAGGGCTGTAATACTCCTTTCTTGATGCCACTGACGTCAGTGTTACCAGGTCTCACTTAATCAAATTTCTCTCACCTCTAGAATTAAGCTTTGCAGCTAGGCTGTAATAACATCTAGAGTCAAATAATCCTTGTGAGACCCATTCTGGCCACTATTTGATAGGGCATTGCTGAGTTCAAACTATTTGACAACATCAACAGTATGGTCCTTTAATGTATGAATAACTGAGACTAAACGGATGAGGTGGTAGTTAGCTGGACTAGATTTGACCCGAAACACCCCCGAAATCTCTTTTCCGTAGGCCGAAGAGCCTGTTCCTGTGTTGTGGTGCTCTATGACTATGTGAAAATAACAGAATTTAAAGTTCACTATGGTGCTCCAGGGTTCAGGACGACTGTTTAGAGTTGAGATGGTAGGCGGGCAAGGGTTAACTGTATTAAGCAACAAGGTGCACAAATTGAGATCATTGATCAAAACAATGCTTCCTCCCAAAACTGGAATTAAAATTTCTTGAGGGCTATAATTAGCTGAAAGCTAAAAGTGTGTTGCAATTAACTTTTTCTCACATTTCTCCCAGCTACTTGTCAGTTTGGAAAAACTTTTATTTTCATGGAAATATATTTCGGAACAGAAGACTTGGTTACTCCATCCAGGTTGTCAACCTTTAGTAATACCCCAGGGCTTTACATGGAATAGTTACAAGCATGTCTCAAATCTATTTTTACAATTAGAATGGAGAATTGTGGTGAGGCAGAAAAAGAAATCTCTCCAAACAGCGATACAGCCGAAGTAGTTTAGGAACCAGGCCAGATTCCCAAACTTTCCATGCCTGCATAATAGGTAATATACTTACAGTAGGAATAACAGTTGAAAAACTGGTTGATTAGACATAACTTACCATGCACGAAATCATGCTGACTATCCTTAATCAGTCCACGTCCATCCAAATACTTGTATATCCAGCGCCTTAGAATATCTTCGAATAGCTTTCCCACTACTAACACCAGATTCAGAATCAGAATCAGAATCAGAATCAGACTTTAATCGCCAAGTACCTATGCACATACAAGGAATTTACTTCCGGCAGATGTTGTCTCTCTGCTCATAACAATAATAATGATAAATATAAATGAAAATATAGATTATACATACAGGTAGTGCAATCCAAGTAATAGTTAGCCGACAGTTAACCGGCAGTTAACTGTTCAGCAAAGTGACCGCAGTAGGGAAAAAACTTCTCCAGTGCCTATTAGTCTTAGTCTGGAGGGATCTGAAGCGCCTACCAGACGGAAGCAGATCAAACAGTCCGTGCGCAGGATGGGAGGAGTCCTTTATGATGTTCCCCGCCCTCTTCTTCAACCTGGAAGAGTACAGGTCCACAATAGAGGCCAGGGAGACTCCAATGATGCGCTCGGCAGTCCTCACTGTGCGCTGTAGTCTGGTTCTATCCTGCTTGGTGGCGGCTCCAAACCACACAATGATGGAGGTGCACAGGACAGACTCAATGACTGCAGTGTAGAACTGCAGCAACAATTCCTGAGGCAGACTGTATTTCCTCAAGAGCCGCAGGAAATACATCCGCTGCTGGACCTTCTTCAGGATGGAGCTGATGTTCTGCTCCCACTTCAGATCCTGAGAGATGGTGGTTCCCAGGAACCTGAAGTTCTCCACGGTGGACACAGGGCTGCTGAGGACTGTGAGTAGCCTATAATCTCCAGGTTTCTGTTTAGAGCCTTTCTTAAACAGTTCTAAACTGTTTCAATGCATTGTTAGAATGAAGTGATCAGTTTGGATCAAAGTTCAAAGTAAATTTATTATCAGAGTACATCTACACTCAGTGGCCACTTTATTAGGTACACCTGCTCGTTAATGAATTGGATTGAATTGACTTTATTCCTTACATCCTTCACGTATGCTTTGACCCCTAAGATCCCTTTATTCCTATCGATCCTGCTTCACCCTACTGTGTCTGCACCCTCTTCACACTTCCAGTCACTTTGCTCTCCTTGATGGCACTTCTTTGCTCTGTCCATCCTTGCTCCTGGTTCATCTAGGAAGGTACGCTGTGCCTTCTCCCTTTCAGGTCTGTATCAGCTGCACATCATAGGTCGTTCAGCCCATCAAGTATGCACCCTTATTCTATCAATGGCTCATTTATTATCCCTCTCAATCCCTTTCTTCTGCCTTCTCCCCGTAACCTTTGACACCATTACCAATCAACCTCCACTTTTAAGTATACCCAATGACTTGGGCTCCACAGCTATCTTAAGCAATGAATTTCAGACTCTTTGTTGCAGAAAAACATGGTTAATTTACTGAACTTAGCAGAGTAGGAAATCAATAATGTTAAATGACAGCATCTAAAGGAATATAAAAGAACAGATGTAATGTTGAGGCTTTATAAGGCACTGGTTAGGCCTCACTTGGAGTATCGTGAGCAGTTTTATCTAAAAACTGATGTGCTGACATTGGAGAGGGTTCAAAAGGGGTTCACAAAAATGATTCCAGGGTTGAAAGGCTTATCATATGAGGAGCATTTGATGGCTCTGGGCCTGTGCTCACTGGAATTCAAATGTTGAAAGATCTCGATTGAGTGGATTTGTGAGAGAATGTTTCCTATGGTTGGGGAGCCTAAGGCCAGAGGACACAGCCTCAGGATAGAGAGACATCCATTTAGAACAGAGATGAGGAGGAATTTATTGCCGCAGGTGGCCAAGTCATTGGGTATATTTAAGGCAGAAATTGAGAGATTCTTTATTAGTCAGGATCAGAATCCGGTTTAATATTACCAGCATGTTATTGAATTTGTTGACTTTGTGGCAGCAGTACAATGTAATGCATAATGTAGAAAAAAATGTGAATATTATATATGTATTAATTAAGTAGGTAGTGCTAAAATAGAAGTAGGGTAGTGTTCATGGGTTCAATGTCCATTCAGAAATTGGATGACAGAGGAACAAAATTGTTCATCCATCATTGTGTGGCTTGACACTTCTGTACCTCCTTCCTGATGGTAGCAATGAGAACAAGGAATGTCCTGGATGGTGAGGGGCACCCAAGACAGGAAGGGACATGGGAAGAATGCAGGGATTGGGGCTGAAAAGGAAATGTTTCAGCCATGATGAAATTGCAGAGCAGATTCGATGGGCCAAAAGGCCTAATTCTGCTCCTCTATCTTATGGTCTTCTGTATTTTGGTGAAATTGTTATACCTTATCTTTGAAATGTGGACAGAAATGTAATAAATAGGTAGATACTTTATTGATCCCAAAGGGAATTACAGTTATACACAGATACAGTGGCATGCAAAAGTTTGGGCACCCCGGTCAAAATTTCTGTTACTGTGAATAGTTAAGTGAGTAAAAGATTAACTGATCTCCAAAAGTCATAAAGATGAAACATTCTTTTCAACATTTTAAGCAAGATTAGTGTATTATTTTTGTTTTGTACGATTTTAGAGTGGGGGAAAAAAAAGGAGCTCCATGCAAAAGTTTGGGCACCCCAAGAGATTTGAGCTCTCAGATAACTTTTACGAAGGTCTCAGACCTTAATTAGCTTGTTAGGGCTATGGCCTGTTCACAGTCATCGTTAGGAAAGGCCAGTTGAAGCAAATTTCAAAGCTTTATAAATACACTGACTCCTCAAACCTTCTCCCAACAATCAGCAGCCGTGGGCTCCTCTAAGCAGCTGCCTAGCACTCTGAAAATTAAAATAAATGATGCTCACAAAGAAGGAGAAGGCTATAAGAAAATAGCAAAGCATTTTCAGGTAGCCATTTCTTCAGTTCGTAATGGCAGTTAACAGGAATGGTGGAGGTCAAGTTGAGGTCTGGAAGACCAAGAAAACTTTCCTAGAGAACTGCTCTTAGGATTGCTAGAAAGGCAAATCGAAACCCCCGTTTGACTGCAAAAGACCTTCAGGAAGATTTAGCAGACTCTGGCGAGGTGGTGCACTGTTCTACTGTGTATGACCTTCATGGAAGAGTCATCAGAAGAAAACCTCTCCTGCGTCCTCAGCACAAAATTCAGCGTCAGGGTGCCCAAACTTTTGCTTCAGGCCCTTCTCCTTTTTTGTTATTTTGAAACTGTAAAAGATGGAAATTAAAAAAAGTAATCTTGCTTAAAATATTGAAGAAATGTGTCATCTTTAACTTTATGCCTTTTGGAAATCAAGTCATGTTTTACTTGCTTAGCTATTCACAGTAACTAAAATTTTGACTGGGGTGCCCAAACTTTTGGATAGAAAAGTTTGTATACAAATATTAGAAAATAAGTAAGAAAGAATAAAAAAATAAGTTACCTCAAACAGTATCTAACAGGAGAGGGTCATCACTTCCCCAGCTAGATCGACTCATTATACAGCCCATTGGCCAAGTATAAGAATGACCTCATTTAGCGCTCTTTGAAGCAGTGCAGTTATCTTAGTCTATTACTAAAAGTGCTCCTTTGTTCAGCCAAGGTGGCATGCAAAGGGTGAGAAACATTGTCCAGAATTGCCAGGATATTCCCAGGGTCCTTTGTTCTACAACAGCCTCCAGTGTGTCCAGTTTGACTCCTTGTGGTGAACTACATATACCTGTCTGGACTGCTCCTGTGGCTCCTCCCACAGACCCCTGTATAAAGGCGATTGAGGCCTGAGCCCAGCCTCATTCTCCAGGATGTAGTGTTGTTCATTCTTCCAGTCCATAAAAGCCGATATCTCGCTTCTTACGTCTCAGAGTGAGTTATTGATGGTGCATCACTCCTATAACAGAGCCAGCCTTTCTAATCAGTTTATTGCGCCTGATGGCATCATCCCTGTTGATGCCAATACCCCAACACACCATTGCATAGAAGATAGTACTGGTGACAACAGACTGGTAGAACATGTGAAGGAGAGGCTGACATATGCCAAAGAACATCAGTCTCCTCAGGAAGTAGAGGTGACTCTGGCCCTTCTTGTACACAGCCTCCGTGTTGGTACTCCACTCAAGTCTGTCATCCAGGTGCACCCCATGTACTTGTAGGTCCTCACCACATCCACCACCTCACCATCAATAGTAATGGAGCAGTGCAGGCTTAGTCTTCCTAAAGTTCATCACCATCTCCTTTGTCTTCTTGATGTTGAGCTGCAGGTGATGTTTGCACCATTCGAAGAAGTCCTCCACCAGTCCTCCCATCATGCACCCTACTATTGCTGAGTCATCAGAGAATTTCTGCAGATGACATGACTCAGTGTTGTATCTAAAGTCCGAGGTATACAGGAGTGTAAGGACAGCACCTCAAATGTAACCAGTCCATTGTTTTCCCTGCTGGCAAAAGAATGACCGACAAGTACTTTTCTGGAAATCAAAAAAAAAACTGCAGATGGAAACAGATTAAAAATGCTGGATGAATTCAACTGGTCATAAATACTTGTATTTTTGATATGGTGCAGAATTATGTCAATATTTTTTGCTCCATAACAGGACAAGCAAAAATCACCTTTATCTCGCACAGTGGTACACTACTCAAAACAAGAATCTGTAAATCATGTCAAAAATGAAACTGCAACACACTTGATATGAGATTTGTTACATAGAGGAAACTACTGAGCTCTCTGAACCCAATACGCCTGTACCCTGGATCTCCTCCACAGAAATAACTTGAAAGATGTCAAAAATGAACTGCTTTTATTAAATTAATGCAAGAACACAACAAAAAAAGATTCAATAACATATTTCATACATTACTTTTCTTGGGTACTGTTCATATTTCTGTCTAATCAAGTTGGATTTATGAGGTTTTACCTCCACAATCAATCACGTTCACAGTTATTGAAATGTTGACTTATTGTTACTTCAAAGATCGATGGAAAAGTAGGAATTACTGGACAATAATAAGAAATTACTACACTGGTCAGAACCATTATCTCTAACAGTGCAGAGAGAACATGTTTAAAAACAGTGCAACACACACAAAATGCTGGAGGAACTCAGCAGGCCAGGCAACATCTATGGATAAAAAGCACAGTTGATGTTTCAGGTCGAAACCCTTCGGCAGGATTGGAGAAAAAAAGTCGAGGAGTAGATGTCAGCTTTTTTTCCTCCAGTCCTGCCATAGGGTTTTGACCCAAAATGTCGAATGTGCTTTTTACCATAGATGCTGTCTGGCCTGCTGAGTTCCTCCAGCATTTTGTGCGTGCTGCTCAGATTTTCTCTTGTTTGATGTTTAAAAACAGAACAGATATCCCTCAAGGTGTTGGAAGTAAAGGGAACATCTAACATGTACCTGGAGAGATTCTTACAGGGCAGTACAGAGCAGAGGTTCTACCCAACCCTTCTTATCTCATGGACCAAGATCATTAAGCAAAGGGTCTGGGGACCCCAGCTCGGGAACTCCTGGTATAAAGGGAGTTGTATACTCTGTCTATGGAGAGAAAGAAAGATGGGAGAGACATAAGTGGAGAAGGGAAGCAGGAAAGACAGGTGTGAAAGACATTGTCCATCTGACAAGAGTAAAGAGTGGTAAAAAGTGGCTGAGGAGGGAGGGAAAGTGAGACAGATACAGAAAGAACATGAGAGATAGATTTAGATTCAGTCCTAGATCTAGCCTGTTCTCCTAATTCTTTGCACTCCTAATCCCAATTTTGCTGCCCATCCTGCCGCCTCCTCCCTTGGCATGGTATTTTCTCAGACGAATACTACTGGAATGACGACCTCGTTAACATAGAACACTGCTGACAGTGTCACAAAACATGTGGCCAGGGATCTGAGGGGGTGGGCCCTAAAATATTGGAAGGTGCGGGTGGTTCAGGTCCTTTGAACTGGCCTGCCTCCAAGTGCCAGTCCCCAGCCCTCTTCTTCTGATGCCTCCTAGTCCAGGATTGAGGGCTTCAGTCAAATTCAGGGTAGACAGAAGGGCTGGAGTATTCTCCATACACAACTTTCCCTTCGGGGCTCTCAGTGTTCCAGGGACGGGAGAGGGCCTCACCCCCTTCTCTGGGTGACAGTTCTTCATCACTGGAATCCTGCTGGGACAAGGTATGGGGAGCAGGATAAACAAGTAATGGTTAGTCGCAATGGAAACAACCCCTTGACATTCACTCCCACTGTCCATAATCCAAATGGTCCAAAATTCTTTCCATTCATTTTCACTGTTCTTATTCCCAATGGAACCAACTCCTTCCCATTTACTTCCACTGTCTGAAATTCCAAGGAACAAAACTCTTTACTAATGACTTCCACTATCTAAAATCCCAATGGACACCACTTCTTCCCAATCACTCCCACTATACCCATCTCTTCATTTACCACCACCGTTCACAATCTGAATGATCTCAACCCCTACCCATTCACTCCAACAGTCCATAGCTCCAATGGACCTGACCCTCTCACATTCACTGCCACTGACCACAATCCCAATATGCCCAATCCCTTCCCATTTGCTTGCAAAGTCCATACTCCTAGTGGACTCCTACCTACCTGTTTGGGGAGGTCACGGCTGAATTTATAGAAGGAATTCAAATGCCTCTTGTTGGTTGGGCCCTCTCTCTCTTCCTTTACTCTCTTCCTCTTGTGAGTGCCCCCCTCACTGGGCGTAGGACTGTCTGATCCTTGCGAGCTGTGCTTGGCTGCTGGGGTTTCCTCTCCATCTGGGATCTGGCCGCTTGGGGGGTTGTCCAACAGCATTTCCTCACCTCCTCGGCTTTACCCATGATGGACTGGGCTGTATCCACTACTTTTTGCATGATTTTACATTCAAGTGCATTAGTGTTTCCATACCAGCCTGTGATGCAGCTGGTCAATATACTCTCCGCCGCACATATGACTCTGAGCATAAGAGAGGGAGAGGAGGGGACACTAAGGACCAATGTAAGTGGGAAGGGCAGCCTTTAACAAATGAAATAAGACACCAGTGTAAAACCGGATTAGTAGGGAAGTGGAAACCTGTAAATAATACACTGCTCATACTTTAGAGGGCATGACCTATAAGGAGAGATTGCACAATCTTGAATTCTTCTCTCTGGAGTACTGGAGGCTGAGAGGAGACTTGATAGAAGTTTAAAGGCATAAATAAGGTCCCCAGTCAGAATTTTTTCCCAGGGTAGGAAGCTTAAGGGAGATGTGTGGGTCAAGTCTTTTTATGCAGAAAGTGGAAGGAGCCAGGAAAGGCTGCCAGTGGCACTAGTAGAAGCAGATACAATAATGGCAGTTTAGATTGACACATGAAAATGCATGAAATAGAGGAAAATGGATCATGTGCGGGCGGTAGACATTTAGTTGAATCTGGCAGTGGTTCAGACATCGCGGGCTGAAGGGTCTGTTCATGTGCAGTGTTCTACCTTCTGGGTGAAAACATGACGTACAAGTTGCAGCTTATAAAACTAGTGAAGCTTATAGAGGTATGCAAGATTATGAGGGTAAAGATAGGGTAAATACACACAGGCTTTTTCCCCCCAAGGTTAGGTGAGACTAGAAGCTAATCATAGATTTAGGATAAAATTTGAAACCTTAAGGGGAATTTAAGAGAAGTTTGCTTAGGGACATAGATGAGAAGGGTATGGAGGGCCATGGTCCAGGTGTGGGTGGATGGGACTGGGCAGAAAACCAGGTTGGCACAGGTTTGATAGGCCAGAGGGCTTGTTTTTGGCTGTAGAATTCTATGACTCTTAAGTCATGCAACATTTTATTTGCAGTTACTGATGATGAACATTTTCACCAAAGATTTATTTCTAGATTTTGCTGTTACTTCACTAATGAATTTCCATACTGTTATCTAAAGACCACTGCCACATTTGATGTGCATACTTATGAGAATCAATGTTCAAAGTTCAAAATAACTTTATTATCAAAGTGCATATGTGTCACCACATACTACTCTGAGATTCATTTTCTTCCAGGGATTCACATTAGAACAAAGAAATCCAGTAGAATGAATGAATAACTATAAAATAATTGATGAACAACCAATGTGCAAATACAGAAAAATCAAACAAAAATAATTGTAAGTAACTAAATAATTTCTCTGAGAACATGAGTTATAGAATCCTTGAAAGTGAGTCTATAGGTTGTGGAATTAGTTCAGTGAAGTTCTCCACACTGGCTCAGGAGCCTGATGGTTGAAGTGTAATAACTGTTCCTGAACCTGGTGGTGGGGGACCTAAGGCTCCTGTACTTTCTTTCTGATGGCAACAGCAAGAACAATACTCTTATTGATGCTTGGGGTGAATATGAAGTCACCTACCTACAGAAAAGATATAAAAAAGGTTGAAAGATTACAGAGAAAATTTACACAGATGTTGCCAAGTCTGGAGGACCTGAATTATGAGGAAAGATCGAATAGGTTATGACTTTATTCCTTAGAACATTGAAGATTGAGAAGGAGATGTGATAGATTTGATGAGGGGTATGAATAGGGTAAATGCAGGCAGGCTTTTTCCACTGAAGTTGGGTGGGATTACTTCTCGAGGTCATGGACTAAGGGTGAATGGTAAAATATTTAAGGGAAACATGAGGGGAAACATCTTCACTCAGAGGGTCGTGAGAGTGTGGAATGAGCTGCCAGCACAAGTGGTGCATGTGAGCTTGATTTCAATGTTTAAGAGAAATTTGGCTAGGTACTTTTAAGAGATAGGTACATGGAGCTTAGAAAAATAGATGGAAACAATATAAGGAAATTCTAGGCAGCTTCTAGAGTAGGTTACATGGTGAGCACAACATTGTGGGCCGAAGGGCCTGTAACGTGCCTGTAATGTTCTATGTACATGGATTTTAGGGGTATGGAAGGCTATGATCTGGTGCAGGTCGATGGGAATGGGCTGTTTAAATGGTTTGGATAGAACAGATGGGCCAAAGGGCCTGTTTTTGAGCTATACTTTTATATGACTGTATGACTCCATGAAATCTTGCCTCATGCAAGGCTTTGTAAAATCCTTGTTGACTCCCTTTTTTTTCCTATTTCGTAATAATCCACATTATGCTGTATTCTCTCCCTCTCTCCATTTACTAACAAACATTTTTACACCTTATCATCCCGTTTCCTCTCTATTGGCCGAGGAGTGTGAGTGAACGCAATTGTGCCTCAGTTGCTGTTACATAAATCCTCCCCTGCAGCTGAATCAGCAAGCCATTATCTGTCCTGAATTGTTCTGCTGTACATAAACATCAGCAGCAAGATGAAGCCGGGGTGTGTTACTGATTTTCTTGCCTTCCATAACCACAGCGGCCGTGGATTACAGGGGATGATTGTGTAGGCTCTGTGCACCCGAACAGCAGTGGACAGAGACCACCATCACCTCTAATTTACCACATTTCCACTGGCGATGAGTTCGCTTTTTGATCCGTGGCACCCATTTATCACTCAGCTGGTCAGGCAGCATCTATGGAGAGGGATAAATAGATAATGTTTCACTCCTAATGAAGGGTCTCAGCTTGAAATAGTGACTGTTTATTCCTCTTCGTAGATCGGGCATTCCCAACCCTTTTTCATGCTATGGACCCCTACCCTAACTGTGGGGCCCATGGATCCCAGGTTGGGAACCTCTGTCGTAGATGCTGCCTGACTTGCTGAGTTCCTCCAGCATTTTGTGTGTGTGTGTGTGTGTGTGTTGCTCTGGATTTCCAGCATCTGCAGAATCTCTTGTGTTTATTTATCACTTGCTGCGTTTTCTTTCTAATGGCTTCCTGCCATGCAGTTGTTTTCAGAGCATCCACTGGGAGCCAGTGCTGAATAATTAATATTCCTAGCCCCATTAAGTCCAAAACAGGTGATGCCATGTAAATGGAAGATACCCGCAGAGGAAAGTCCACATGGAATTCTTTCTATTCCATAACAACTCCCACGATATATGTTGCAAACTTGCACAAAATTCACTCACTCCTCTGATTGTTCTGTCCCTCTCTATTCGATAACAAATATTACCACAGGATGGCCACAGAACGTAGAGTTGTTCTCTTAATTAAGCACTGTGCAGGAAGAAGCACCCACTGAGAGCTAATGGCAGAACACCAATGTCCTTGATTTTCTGTGCACTAAAGTAAGATGATTAATCTGGGACCACAGCTCCCAGAGTTACACTTATTTTCATTTAGAGACACAGCACACTAACAGGCACCTTCGGCCTATCGAACCCCTACCACTCATTACACCCATGTGACCAGTTACCCTACTAATCCAAACTGATATCCCATTCAGATATGTCTGTCCATGGCCTTCTCTGCTGTCAAGATGAAGCCACACTCAGGTTGGAGGAAAAACACCTTATATTCCATCTAGGTAGCCTCCAAACTGATGGCATGAACATTAATTTCTCTAACTTCCGTTAATGCCTGTCCTCCCCTTCTTACCCCATCCCTGATTTATTTATTTATTATTCCCCCCATTTCTCTTTCTTTTCTTTTCTCTCTTTTTTCTCTCTCTGCCTCTCGCACAATCACCCCTTGCCTGTTCTTCATCTCCCTCTGGTGCTCCCCTCCCCCTTTCTTTCTCCCTAGGCCTCCCATCCCATGATCCTTTCCCTTCTCAAGCTGTGTATCCCTGTTGCCAATCAACTTTCCAGCTCTTAGCTTCATCCCTCCCCCTCCTGTCTTCTCCTATCATTTCGGATCTCCCCCTCCCCCTCCCACTTTCAAATCTCTTACTATCTCTTCTTTCAGTTAGTCCTGACGAAGGGTCTCGGCCCAAAACGTCGACTGCACTTCTCCCTATGGATGCTGCCTGGCCTGCTGTGTTCCACCAGCATTTCGTCTGTGTTACCCTACTAATTCATATGTCTTTGGAATGTGGAAGGAAGCCCACAGTCATGGGAGGAACAAACAAACTCCTTACAGACAGCAGCGGAAAGTGTTGACAGGGGTCAAACATAATTGCAGTAGCTGCTACATTACTGCGCCTTTCTCTGAGCAATTCATCTTGCTCAGACTGCCTGATTACTAATTGATCAGAATCAGGTTTGGCATCACTGGCATATGTCATGAAATTTGCTGATTACCCCTCATACTCAGCAACGGCACTCATTACAGACACAGGACTGCTTTGCTGTGGGGCGGATCTTCCGCCTAATCAGCTCAGCAACAACGAGGCATGTCAAACTATTTCCAGAAGGCTGGTATTCGCTGCCCCGGACACTTCTGTAGCTGCTGCAGGGGGGAACGTAACTGATTCAGGGAGAATTGATGATATGACACATAGATAAGACATCCTTCAGTAAAAGCATTTAAATTATTTAAGCCTTTAACTCCAAAGTGGCACTCTGAGTCTCGTTTGGCTTTGAGCCACTCCAGAATTTGGTCGATTACAGACACCAATGCAAAGTTCCTGACTGAAATAATTACTCTACTTTAGAAACAAATTGACTTGACTTTATTACTCACATCCTTCACATACACGAGGAGTAAAAACCCTTACTTTGCATCTCTGTCTAAATGTGCAATTTATAGTCATTTGTAATAAATCGTATGTACAACAGGACTGTCAACATAGCATAGAAATACAGTTGTGTCAGGATAAATTAATCAGTCTGATGGCCTGGTGGAAGAAGCTGTCCCGGAGCCTGTTGGTCCTGGCTTTCAAGCTGTGGTGCCGTTTCCCGGGTGGTAGCAGCTGGAACAGTTTGTGGGTGGGGTGACTCGGGTCTCCAATGGTCCTCCGGGCCCTTTTTACACACCTGTCTTTGTAAATGTCCGGAATAGTGGGAAGTTCACCTCTACAGATGTGCTGGGCTGTCTGCACCACTCTCTGCAGAGTCCTGTGATTGAGGGAATGTAATGAGGTGCTTGGTAGGGGGAGGATTCAGTTTTCACACACTATACAAATGAAGGGTCTCGACCCAAAACACTGACTCTCGATTTCCCTCCACAGATGCTGTCTGACCCATTGAGTTTCTCTGGCATTTTCTTCATTCACTCCAGTCTCCTGTGTCTCTGTCTCCTCTGGCTCTACCTGTGCACTTTCATTTTCTTTTGTAATTTACTTGCTTTATTTCAGCCTTCTTTCACGTTGTGCGAGTACATCTTGAATCTGTCCCCAAAAATGGGAGATGTATAGTGCAATCAACTTGACCTCATAATCATTCCCAGCAGTATAATTGGTAGGGAGGGGAGTAAGATATAAATAGGCAGATATAAATATATTCCTCTCTTTTAAAGATTAACTTTATTTATCACAAGTACATAGAAACATACAATAAAATGCATCATTTGCATCAAGTCAGTGAGGACTGTGCTGGGTACTTCTGATGCCAACATAGCATGCCCACAACTCACTAACCCTAATCTTTGGAATTTGAGAGGAAATCCATGGGTCTCAGGGAGAACATATAAACTCCTTACGGACAGCGGCAGGAATTCAATGTTCAAAGTAAATTTATCATCAAAATACATACAGGTCACCATAAGCAAGTCATTTTCTTGAGGCATACTCAATAAATCCAAAATATAATAATGACCATAATAGAACCAGTGAAAGACTGCACCATCTGGATGGACAACCATTGTTCAAAAGACAACAAACTGTGCAAATTCAAAAGAAAGGAAATAATAATAAAAATATAAATAAATGCATACATACATAAGCAATAAATATCAAGGACATGAGATGAAGAGTCCTTGAAAGTGAGTCCATAAGTTGTGGGAATATTTCAGCGATGGGGCAAGTGAAGTTGAATGAAATTATCGCCTTTCATTCAAGAGCCTGATGGTTGAGAGATAATAACTGTTCTTGAATATGGTAGCGTGAATCCTGAGGCTCCTGTACCTTCTACCTGATGCCTGCAGTGAGTAGAGAGCATGTCCGGGGTGGTGGGGGTCCATGATGATGGATGCTGCTTTCTTGCGACAATGTTCTGTGTAAATGTGCACAATTGAATGCCAGTCACTGGCACTGTAAACTGATGAACTAATTGCTGTGTTACTTTGCTGCTCTTGTTGATATACTGGCAACATAAAATAACTCTAAGCTTCCCAGTTCCTCCTCAGAAATGCAGCAGCTGGTTTTCCTTACTGGATATTAACAAATTAATCCTGCAGCATGCACTCCAAATTGAACTGGACAAAGATGGAATGTTTAACACTACCATTGTAACAGTTAATCCTTCTTCCGCAGTTCATAAACAGAGACCAAATTTTACAATTTGCAATTATGCAAGCTGTTCATAACAATTATGCAAGTCGAGATGGGAAACTGCTTCCTGTTTAAGTTCCTGAAAAGATTACTAGCTGCCCTAGAGCTACCGTACAGAAGGGTTGTGGGCTTAAAATGCACATTAAGTTATTAAAGGAATTGCATCACTCTGTTAGCAAATAAGTTAACTATTTGAATTATAGTTAATGTGTAGGCCTCCGTGATAGACCATGGATTTGCATCTTGGAAAGTTTCCAGGGCGCAAGCCTGGGCAAGTTTTTTTTTATGGGAGACCGGCAGTTGCCCAAGCTGCAAGTCTCCCCTCTCCACACCACCAATGTTGTCCAAAGGAAGGGCATTAGAATAGAACATAGAACATAGAATAGTACAGCATTTCAATATTACAGGCCCTTCAGCCCACAATGTCGTGCTGACCCTCAAACCCTGCCTCACATAACCCCCACCTTAAGTTCCTCCATATACTTGTCTAGTAGTCTCTTAAACTTCACTAGTGTGTCTGCCTCCACCACTGACAATAGTTAATGTAATATTAATTTAATATGAATTTAAAAAACTAAAACATGCCCTAATAAGTAATATTGACAATGGATGCTACATGATTCACCAGCAGATACCACAGCAGTGAAGCAGTTAGTGCGACACTTTTCCAGTTTAGGGTGGTCGAGTTCAGAGTTCAATTCCAACATGTCTGTAAGGAATCTATACCTCCTCTCCGTGGAATGAATGTGCTTCCTCCAGTTGCTTCCCACAGTCCAGGACACACGGTTAGTATGGTTAATTGGTATGTAAATTGTCCCATGATTAGACTAGGGCTAAGTCGGTGAGTTCCCGATGAAGGGTCTCGACCCAAAACATTAACTTTTTACTCTTTTCCATAGTTGCTGCCTCACGCATCTGCCAAGTCCCTCCAGCATTCTGGGTGTGTTCTTTGGGTTTCCAGCATCTGCAGATTTTTTCCATTTATATGGATATCAATTTCCCAGTTTAATGGACTGACTGGAGATCTTTCATGGCATCCTGAGAGATCATATGTTCCCAGTTTATCCAAAAGACAACACCACCCTCAATAAGTAAACAGTGTCAAAAATACAGTAATCACCTTCAATAGGATGGTAAATTCCCCAATAGAATTGCTTAAATTTCACATGAAAAATGAAATTTGCATACAAATCACAAAGTACATGGAACTGCTAAAAGTCAGAGGATAAGAGCAAAACTTGCATTATTCAAAGTAGTTCCCGTGTGATCTCTCAACATACTCACAGTGATAGAAGGACACCTTGTGGCCATTACTCACAGTTAAAGTACAAGGTAAGGGTTGGTTTTGGGGTGATATAATTTGCAGAGCAGACACAATGGGCCAAATAGCCAAATTCTGCTCCAATATTTTATGGTTCTATCTTATATCTTATGATCAATAACTACAGCTTCAAATGTATGGAACAAAAATGTCTGTCCACCATAGGCGAAGCATATATTTTGTAGTTTAAAGTAAATGAGTGAAGAGCTGGAGATGGTTTAGTAGCAAAGGGCTACCAATCAAATCGGTATAGTGGCTTCAACAATTTCCAGACCTGCAAAATCAGATTACAACTAATGTGAATTTTCTTGAGCTGAAGCCTAGAAACACAACCCAACTGATTTTCCAACCACATAGCTACTGTGGCTTTAGAGTGTGTTTTGTCAACTGACCCCATGTAAAACAACATGGGGCATTGTCCGAAACAGCTCCACTTCCATTTAATTAAAATATAGCAAAGTAGGATGGAATGCAGGCTTTCTTTATCAAGTATTATATTTTCTGTGCCATGCCATTGCCGTGACTGTGAATGAAACCACTAGAGGGTAGATATAGGGAGTCACTCAAAAGAGAGAGAGGGAGACCCAAATTTACAGCACATTTTTATATGTTAAAGAACAAAGTTAAGAAGACAATTTCTATAGTTACAATGCCCTTATAATGCTTCTTTTGAGTTATGTGTGGTTTTTCAAATTCCTTGGTCTTCCCACCAACTCATCCAAAATGAGTGTTAATTTTTGTGGTCTCTGAGTTGTTTTCCTGCACTGGGGTATTGATTGCATTCATGCATATGCAGATATATCAGTCAGTTGGGTGTTCCCTGGTGTGCAATTTACTCTAAAGCGCAGCTTCGAGAAAACGATTGTTCTGAGCTGGATTTTAAATTCAATCTACAATCTATATTCAGATCTGAAGGTTGTTTGGTACTGAAGTTAATATTTGCTAATTTGTTAATATTGCATCTCCAAAATACAAGTCCCTCCTCTTGGTCCTTCTGGGCAAAAATAACTTTGTTCCAGGAAAGGCCAAACTCAAAGGAGGATCAGTATAAAAGGGGGCAGAGAAATTGCACTGAACTTTGGACTCCCTTTCCCAATTACCTATTTGATCCCTCTGTGGATCGATAACTACACTATCATCCCTAATGGCTACTCACAAGCTCAATGCAGCGATTGTTCCAGAAATTTGACCAACTGTATTTAAAATGCAGCTTTGTCATCCGTGTGCCTGTTGCCTCCTTCCCTGCTGGTCGATCGTGGTTTACCTGTGTTCTTCTTCATCTCTCTGTTCATTGAAAGCTAAAACTCGGCAGTGGTTACTCTCTGGTCAGGGGCACCAGCAAGGTAAATGTATCAGGCAATAGTTCACACTCCACGCCATGGCAGAAGATTATCAGAATCTTGACTCTCAGCTCATCGATGTATAGGAGGAGTTGGGGTGGTTGTATAGTTTAAACTTGAGCCTAGTGTCTCCACTGTCTACCTCACCGAGTCTGAACACAAACACAGGTGCCGTTCGTCCGGAGCTCTGCTTGTGGTTCTCACCTGGAAACGAAACCAGTTTTTTCAGTCAGCTCCCTTATCACGGCTTGGTCACCTGGCTGTGGGATGACTGCGTTGTCTCCCTTTGCCTCTCTCTGAATTGCAATATGTTGCTGCTGCTTTGCTCGATCCCTCAATGTGTTACCCTGATTACAGTGGACTTTCACACCTCCATGTAATCTTACTAAATTGGCAGTTGTAGTTTCTCTAGTACTCTTGTAATTTCTGCTGCTTCTCGTTCTTCAGCTGTCCTCCTCCCACTGATGTCTGCCCACTTGTTCCCTCTCTGCTCCATACTATCCCCTTTCTTGTGAGCCTTTACTTTAGCCTCAGCTCTCTCCTCAGGCAGCTGCACTACTTCTAACAGCTCCTGACTGTGCTTGGCCCCAAGCCTTGGGACCTCCAGACATGATCTCCACACATTGTCCTGTCTCTCCACCCTGCTTGATGCTGCTGTCTGTCTCTTTATCAATCATTTTGGCTGCACTGTGGGTCACACATGTTCACTGTCCCTGTCTTGTCCTCGTTATTTCTCCTTTTCCCGAGTCTATGATAGCTCCTGCCTCACTCAGTGTGTCTATCTCCTGGATTGTACCTTCATTGTTTGGGCACTCCCGGAAATCTACAGGAACCTGCACTCCCTCAATCTCAAGAACCTGGGGCTGACTTCTCTCTACCCTCATTGTTTCACCTCCTGCACAGGTAATGTAAATCGCCTCTCCAGTCGTGGGCAAGGGAAGATTAGTTATCAATACTGACAACCCAGTGTCTATTAACATTTCACATTACCAGCCCCCTAATGAACCTCTTGTGTAGATCCGTGATGAGCAGCACTGGCAATAGAGGCTGCTCTCAGCAATTCGTCTGACCTCACCAGCTCCAAAATCTGGTCAGCAGCTGGATTGGAAAGAGAGGGTGCTGCTGTCGATTCTGCCTGTTCTGGAGAGTAATTTTCACACTTTCCTCCTTTTACAGGACACTGCCTCCCGCCATGGCCCGAGAAGCCGTAGCTGTAGCATGGCACCTCCCACATCTATTCCAACAGTTCCTTGCTAAATGACCCGTTTCCTGGCACACAAAGCAAGTCCCCTGTGACATCACAGCAGCTACATTCACTACAGCCACTTTACCACTTCTCTTCCCCCTCCTCTGGTTTACCTCACCGGCCCATGATACTATCACGGAGTAGTTCGATCCCACCACTATCCCCAAATCTATAACTTCCTGGTGGGATCAGCTCAGGACTTTCATCAGCATTTTCAGGAAGACTAGGCTGTCACTCCCTGGATTATCCAAACTTAAATACTCCTCCTCAGCTCGATATTGACATTCTGTGTGATCGATGGCTGGCTCATCAGCTCTCTTAATCACCGACATTATCGTTCCCTAGTTACTCTCACCTTCCCCCAGTAACTGCCTCATTTCACCATTAAAAAAACAATATCTCTCTTCGTTGCAGGTGTTCCTGGTAGTTGCCCATGTGTCCTCCTGCACCCCTGGGTAATACTGTCCCACATATTTGCTGGGCTCTTCACTTATACCAATACAAAGGTGCATCTGGTGAAACTCAATCATTTCCTTGAGCTTATACCAGAATTCTGCTTTAAGGGAGGGCCACCCTGACAAAATGTTCTGCTTCTCCCCGGAGGTGAAAGGTGTGCAGATGGTCATAATCAAGGTCAAGGGCAGGTTCTGGTCATCAGGGTTCTCGACCTGACATCGCCTGACCTCACATCCTGACAGACATATCTCAGTATAGCCTTCCCCTCAATTGGCACCACACTAATTCCCACTTTATGCAAAATATAAGTGATGGATAAAAATTAAACACTACACGCTTAAAACTGGAGAGTACGTACTCTTCAATCTACCACTTAGGTGTGTCTGAACTCATAATGTCTGTTGTATTCCATTGCATTTAAAACCTGTTACACCAAAGTTACAGACTTATTCTTAAAAAATACATACACACACACACACGCACACACACACACACACACACACACACACACACACACACACACACACACACACACACACACACACACACACACACATTTTATAGTGTGTTTGTGATACTTCGGGAACAGATTTAAGTGTGAGTACTAATCTTAAAAAAAATACTCACCCACTTAAACTGTGAGATTATTGCTGGGCACACAATGGGATACGAACATATCCCAGGTGAGCCCCCAAATGTTGTGACTGCGAATGAAGTCACCAGAGAGAATTAGCTGGTAGATATTAAAGTCTTTATTCAGGACAGAAACACACCAGCTTACAGCCTTTGAGGTCACTTATGAGACAGAGACTCCCCAACCTAACATTACAGCACATTTTTATATGTTATAGAAGAAAAGTAACAGGACAATTTCTGTAGTTAGAATGTCTTCATAATGCTTCTTTTCTTTCTCTGTCCTTCAATATGCCTGAACACTGATCTTTGTTGGATTTTGACATCTCACTCCACTTGTTTGGCAGTTTGCACCAGATCATGGTAGGAAACAGCATTTTCATTCCAAGTTGCTTTCATTAGCTTCACCACTTTGGAAACATCTGGTTTCAAGTCATTCATGACTTGAAGGAGCCAAATGTGAATTCTTCTATAATATCTTCAGTTGTTCCTTGAACTCCTGAATAGTTGATCAAAACTGTCCTATAGTGGCCTTCATATTCAAAATCATCCTCCGAATCCTTTTGCGGTCTAGTTGTAGATGGCAAACCTCCTGTCTGCTTTCATAATCTCCTTTTTCTTTCTTGTGTGCTTTTCATTCCCTTATTTTTATTTAGGCAATTACCTCATCATTGTCATCATCAACTAAGTCACCAGAGGTCTCTGTTGAGTCAGTTTTACATCTATTTTGTAGTTCCTTGAAGTTTCCGAGGTGGCGCTGTTTCTATGGACTATTCACCGATGGCTGCATTCCAACATAAGTGACACTACTGTTAGATGATCCATTGGGTTGGCAGAACCGTCCACCGAAGGTCCCTGCTGTGCATCATAATTTTAGTCATAGAAAGTACAGCACAGAAACAGGCCCTTCAGCCCATCTGGTGTGTGTTGAACCATTTAAACTGCCTACTTCACTCAGCTTGCACCAGGACCATAGCCCTCCATACCCCTACCATCCATGTATCCATCCAAACTTCTCTTAAACATTGAATTCGAGCTTGCATGCACCACTTGTGCTGGCAGATTATTCCACACTCTTTCGACCCTCTGAGTGAAGAAGTTTCCCCTCATGTTCCCCTTACACTTTTCTCCTTTCACCTTTAACCCATGACACATGTAGTCCCACTGAGCCTCAGGGGAAAAAGCTTGCTTGCATGTACCCTGTCTATACCCCTCATAATATTGTATACCTCTATCAAATCTCCTCTTCATCTTCTACATTCCAAGGAATAAAGCCTTAACCTATTCAATCTCTTCTTATAACTCAGGTCTAAACACAGAAACATCCTTGTAAATTTCTCTGTACTCTTTTAACCTTATTTACACCTCTCCTGTAGGAAGGTGACCAAAATTGCACACAATACTCCAAATTAGGCCTCACCAATGTCTTATACAACTTCAACATAACATCTCATCTCCTGTACTCAGAAATTTGATTTATGAAGGCCAAAAGCTTTCTTAATGACCCTATCTACCCGTGAGGCCACTTTCAACAGATCATGGACCTGTATTCTTAGATCACTCGTTCAGTTAACGAAGAGATTCTTTTGTTAAGACTTTTTACTGTCTCTATCATGCTATCCTTTCAGCATGTTACACATTTCTTCCTTTTCCCCTAACTGATTAGTTAAATTATTTACTTGCTCAGTCAACACACCATGTGCTCACTTTAGTTCATACACTTGATTTTCTAACTTGACACGTTCACGTTTAAATTTATTTATTTGACTTCCTAGCATGGCACGTTTATGCTTTCGTAGCTCTGATAATGCTGCCAGTGTCCAGTCAGTTTTATTTCCCAGCAACATTTTCTGAATCTCCTACCATATCTTTTCAACATCACTCATAAGCTAAATTTCACTAGACTCGGCCTCAATGGCATAATTTTCCCTTTTTTTTTGTTAATTGCATCAAATGCTAAAACCCTCCGTTATCTTTTCTCTCACAGCTGGAGATTACACAGTTTGTTTCTCAACTTTGTCCATTGTTCCAGTTCAATCTCAACGAGTACTTTTCACTTGGATGTCAATCACAGTTATTAGAATTGCAACCCAAAATGTGTGACTAGAGTTACAACTGAAGGTATAATAATACTAGGGCTATAACCTGAAACATCAATAGAGTCACAACCTGTAATTTTGCCACTGATGCACTCAAAATATCAATAGAGTCAGCCCATAGCATCTGTAGAGTCACAAACTGAAATATTTTAGTAGAGTTGTGCCCAAAAGGTATCAATAGTGTTGAAACCCAGAATATTTAGCATGCATCCACCACAAATAACAAAGTAAAATAGAGTATTCTTGTCACTCCTAAACTTCCTTTAGATAGTACACTGAAACAAAATCAAATGATTTCTCTGACAATTCAGGAATAGAGGATGCTCTTGTTAGCATAGCATAGAAGTGTACAGCACAGGAACAGGCCCTTCAACCCACAATGTAGTGCTGACCAGCTAAAACGCAAATCAAAAACACCCAGACACTAATCCCTCCTACCTACACAAGATCCATATCCTTCCATCTTCCTCACAACCATGTGCCTATCCAAACATCTCTTAAAAGCCTCTAATGTATTTGCTGCTACCACCATACCAGGCAGCACATTCCAGGTATCCATTACTCTCTGAGTAACAAACTTACCCCTCACATCCCCTTTGAACCTACCCCATCTCATAAACTCATTTTGGACTTCCAGCCAGGTACAGGTATTGAGCTTAACTGACATTTCGATGACAAATTCCACCATCTTCATCAGGGATGATGCCTGGGCATGTCTAGTCTAGTGGTATTATCCCCCCCCCCCCCCCACCCCATCATCCACCCACCCTTCCTGATTGGTTAGTCCTCATCCAATCAGGTTTCTGCTGTCCAATCTTATTTACAATTAAATTGCAGATCTTACTTAGAGTGAGACCTTTGTCTTTGTTAAAATTCTTTTCTTCTAGATTTATTTTAATGGCTTCCTTCACCTGGCGGTTCCAAAAGCCAGTGGTATGACACAGAAGTCTTGAGCCATTGAAGTCAATCCTATGGCCATTGCAAATGCAATGTTCTCTGCTGCCAGCTTCTTCGGGTAACCTAACAGATACACCTCCCATGCTCCTGGATGCGGGTTTCCACTGTGCATTCTGTCTGGCTGATACACGCTGCTCTGCATTCACAGGGAATCCTGTAAACACCAACAGTCCAGCAGGACTTGTGGAAAGAGTTACAGCTAACATTTTGGGTCTGAAATGTTAACTCTCTCTCTTTCCACAGATGCTGCCTAACCTTCTGAGTTTTTCCAAAATTTTCTATTTTTTTGTAGCAGATTTCCTGTGCCTGTGGTTTTTGATTTCCAATGATAATTGCAGATCTACAGACTTTTGATATTCCCCCATTAATAATTTGTTGTATATGTGTCAGGGGGCAATAGTGTCTTTTTTTCTTCTGCTTTTCCATATTTCTGTCTATACTTATTCCACAGCAGGGTCCACTGCATGGTCCTCTATGTGCTACTCACCACACTGCTAATGCTTCATTTACATAATCTGATTAACAAAGGTCAGTGATATTAAACCTGATTCTGATTTTGATTCAATACAATGCGTTTAAAAATGATATTGCAAGCTCATTGCAATTCTGATTGAAAAGCATGTGTGAATTAAGTGCATGTTGTAACTGCAAGCTGGGTTAATGAAGACAGAGTAATAGTCAACATTCATACCTTTCAATACTTCACAGCAATTGAAGAGGCAAATCAACAGTTCCAGCCATTCCTTGGACTTACTGAGGAAAACAAATAACAGTTGTTCAGACTTTGCTGTGAATTCTTGTATCACGAAGAGGTGATTTATTTTCTTGAAAACACTGTAAGCAAATTTTGTTTCAAGTGTTCTTCAGTGTAAAGTTGTCTTTGATGTAATTTCTGGTATAGGTTTGGTGTAGGAGAATGTACCTCTACATAACTGGACCATGAGCAAGTGAGCATTTAATAATTTTGGCAGCTGCTTTCCATTGACACTAATGAAGTGATTTTGCTACTGTATCCCAACCCATTCATAGAGTCATAGTCATAGAGCGCTATAGTACTATGCTGCCTCGTCCCATTGCCCTGTACCTGGACCATAGCCCTCTATTTCCCTCCCACCCATCCTTGCAGGCATACTCTATAAATCCAATGTAGAATTATATCCATAACAGGATCAATGAAAGAACACTCCAGTTTCAGTTCAACCAGCGTGCAAAAAACAACAAACTGTGCAAATAGAAAAAGAAATAAGAATTATAATATTAATAAGCAATAACTATCAAGAACATGAGATGAAGAGTTCTTCAAAGTGAACCCAAAGGCTGTGGGAACATTTCAAAGAAGGGGAAAGTGAAGTTATTTTCTTTGGTTCAAGGTCTTGTTGGAACAACGATTGTTCCTGAACCTTGTGATGTGAGTCCTGAGGCTGCTGTACTTTCTTCCTGTTGAGAGCAATGAGAAGAAAGTATGTCCTGGGTGTTGGGGATCCCAGATGATGGATGCTGCTTTCCCATGACAACATTTTGTGCAAATGTGCTCAGTGATGGCGAGGGCTTTACCTGTGATGGACTGGACCGTATCCACTACTTTTTGTAGGAATTTCTGTTCAGAGCCATTGGTGTTTCCATACCAGGCAATGATGCAAACAGTCAGTATACTCTCCAGTACTCATCTATAGGAATTTGTCAAAGTTTTATATGTCATGCCGAATATTTGCAAACTCCTAAGGAAAGCAGAGGTCCTCCTGGTTGCAGGGTAATAACTGTTCCTGAACCTGGAAGGGGGGGGACCTAACATTCCTGTAGCTCCTTAAAGAATGTCAATTTCTAGAGACTTGAAATGTAGTTTTTTTGGGGGGGCTGTAAATGAGAGATGGATTTCCTGTTGTGCTTGGAGGAGAGTGTACTGTAGGAGAAAGGAAAGGAGGAGGGAACTCAGCGGGAGGTGATAGACAGGAATCAAAATTAAAATGGCAGAGATGCAGAGAAATTTCTTTAGACAGAGGGTGGTGAGTTTGTGGAATTTGTTACCACAGGGACGCCAGGTTGTTTGGTGTATTTAAGGCAGAGCTTGATCGGTTCTTGATTGGACACTGCTTCAAAGGCTATGGGGAGAAGGCCGGGGAATTGGGGATGAGGAAGTGAAAAAAGGATCAGCCATGATTGAATGGTGGAGCAGATCCAATGAGCCAAATGGCCTAATTCTACACTGATGTCTTATGGTCTTATGAAAAGATCACAGTGGTCCTAATTCTAACTGAGATGTAATTTATATAATATTTATGTTATTTTCCATCCTGCAGGAAATTATGGAAGAGAAATGTTGTGTTTCAAAATACACCTGTATCTGGAAGGTCCATCTGCTGGTGAATCAGTATCCTGGCAAAAACTACACCATGAAAACAAAAGAACACTCCAAGCAACTCCATGAGAAGGATATTGAAAAGCACAAGTCAGGAGATGGATACAATTAAATTTCCAAGTCATGGAATATCCCTTGGAGTACAGATAAGTCAATCATCAAGAAATGGGAAGAATACGGAGGAGCTGTATATCTGTTTAGGGCAGTCTGTCCTCAAAAGCAGAGCAACTATGCAAGGAAGGGACGAGTGAGAGAGGCCACGAAGAGACATATGACAATTCTGGAGGAGTTACAAGCTTCAGTGGCTGAGATAGGAGAGACTGTGCATACAACAACTGTTGCCTGGGTGCTTCACCAGTTGTAACTTAATGGGAGAGTGACTAAGAGAATGCCACCTTCGAAGAAAACTCACATGAAATCTCAGCTAGCACTTGCCATAAGGCATGTGGGAGACACTGAAGTCAGCTGGAAGATGGTTCTATGGTCTGATGAAACCAAAATTGAGCTTTTTGGCCATCAGACTAAACACTATGTTTGGTGTAAGCTGAATACCACACATTATCAAAAGCACACCATCCCTACCATGAAGCATGGTGGTGGCTGCATCACGCTGTGGGGATGCTTCACTGTAGCAGGACCTGGAGGCTTGTGAAAGTAGAGGGTAAAATGAATGCAGCAAAATACAGGGAAATCCTGAAGGAAGACCTGATGCAGCCTGCAAGAGAACTGCAATTGGGGAGAATATCTGTTTTCCAGCAAGAAAATAACCCACGCATAAAGCCAAAGTTACACAGGAATGGCTTAAAAACAACAAAGTTAATGTCTTTGAGTGGCCAAGTCAAAGTCCAGACCTCAATCCATTCAGAATTTGTGGCTGGACTTGAAAAAGGCTGCTCAATTAGAGTCTTTTCTGTTGATCAGTGTCAGAAAAGCCAAATTAAATTTACTGTAATACCTTTTATAGGTACTGTATGATTTTGACTAGATTTGTAATGGAATGTAGTTCTTTGAACAGTTTAAAATATCTTAGACTCTCAGCATTTCATAAAGAATAGAATAATTAGTACATTTTGCAATTAATATTTTCAGTTATAATCAGAAATATTGTTATTTACTATGCTCTATGCTCTAAAGTCAATTACAGATAATAATTTAGTTAGAGCACTAACTTTGAAATGACACATGAGCTATAGTCAATGTACATTTTTTTCAACCTCATATTAGTTAAGTAATTATGACAATGAAAGTGATAATTTCAGAAGACGTTCTCAATGTTTTCTATGTCTGTGAAAGTCCAATTTTTAGCACAGAGGCTGAAAACTACCTTTCTTTAAAACAATTAATATCTTAAAACCTGATTTTAAGCCAGCTAGTATTGTTGATTCTATACTAACACTTTGGCTTATCTGTAATATTTATGTTTACAGATAAATGCAATTTTTTCATTTGCCTTTTAGATTTGGCACCCAAGGTACCTGTTATTTAATATCTCCATTAAATAAACAGTTTTGTTGGCTTGCTGAATCAATTGTGACAAAATCTCTCTTTCTGTCAAATCTTGCCAGAATTACCAATTGAATGTTAGATGGGAGATGCCAGAGAGTAGTGGTGGATAATTGTCAGCTATGTGTGGAGCCGAGGGAGATGGGAGAGATTTTGAACGATTTCTTCTCTTCGGTATTCACTAAGGAGAAGGATATCGAATGGTGTAAGGTGTGGGAAACAAGTAAGGAAGTTATGGAACCTATGACAATTAAAGAGGTGGAAGTACTGGCGCTTTTAAGAAATTTAAAAGTGGATAAATCTCCGGGTCCTGACCGGATATTCCCCAGGACCTTGAGGGAAGTTTGTGTAGAGATAGCAGGAGCTCTGACGGAGATCTTTCAGATGTCATTAGAAACAGGGATTGTGCCGGAGGATTGGCGTATTGCTCATGTGGTTCCATTGTTTAAAAAGGGTTCTAGAAGTAAGCCTGGCAATTATAGACCTGTCAGTTTGACATCAGTGGTGGGTAAATTAATGGAAAGTATTCTTAGAGATAGTATTTATAATTATCTGGATAGACAGGATCTGATTAGGAGTAGCCAGCATGGATTTGTGCGTGGAAGGTCATGTTTGACAAACCTTATTGAATTTTTTGAAGTAGTTACGAGGAATGTTGACGAGGGTAAGGCAGTGGATGTAGTCTATATGGACTTCAGCAAGGCCTTTGACAAAGTTCCACATGGAAGGTTAGTTAAGAAGGTTCAGTCGTTAGGTATTAGTGCTGGAGTAATAAAATGGATTCAACAGTGGCTAGATGGGAGATGCCAGAGAGTAGTGGTGGATAATTGTTTATCGGGATGGAGGCCGGTGACTAGCGGGGTGCCTCAGGGATCTGTTTTGGGCCCAATGTTGTTTGTAATATACATAAATGATCTGGATGATGGGGTGGTAAATTGGATTAGTAAGTATGCTGATGATACTAAGGTAGGAGGTGTTGTGGATAATGAGGTGGGTTTTCAAAGCTTGCAGGGAGATTTATGCCGGTTAGAAGAATGGGCTGAACGTTGGCAGATGGAGTTTAATGCTGAGAAGTGTGAGGTTCTACATTTTGGCAGGAATAATCCAAATAGAACATACAGGGTAAATGGTAGGGCATTGAGGAATGCAGTGGAACAGAGAGATCTAGGAATAACAGTGCATAGTTCCCTGAAGGTGGAGTCTCATGTAGATAGGGTGGTGAAGAAGGCTTTTGGAACGCTGGCCTTTATAAATCAGAGCATTGAGTACAGAAGTTGGGATGTAATGTTAAAATTGTACAAGGCATTGGTAAGGCCAAATTTGGAATATTGTGTACAGTTCTGGTCACCGAATTATAGGAAAGATATCAATAAATTAGAGAGAGTGCAGAGACGATTTACTAGGATGTTACCAGGGTTTCAGCACTTAAGTTACAGAGAAAGGTTGAACAAGTTAGGTCTCTATTCATTGGAGCGTAGAAGGTTGAGGGGGGATTTGATCGAGGTATTTAAAATGTTGAGAGGGATAGATAGAGTTGACGTGAATAGGCTGTTTCCATTGAGAGTAGGGGAGATTCAAACGAGAGGACATGATTTGAGAGTTAGGGGGCAAAAGTTTAAGGGAAACACGAGGGGGTATTTCTTTACTCAGAGAGTGATAGCTGTGTGGAATGAGCTTCCTGTAGAAGTAGTAGAGGCCAGATCAGTTGTGTCATTTAAGGTAAAATTGGATAGGTATATGGATAGGAAAGGAGTGGAGGGTTATGGGCTGAGTGCGGGTAGGTGGGACTAGGTGAGATTAAGAGTTCGGCACGGACTAGGAGGGCCGGAATGGCCTGTTTCCGTGCTGTGATTGTTATATGGTTATATGGTTATATGGATAGATAGAGTTGACGTGAATAGGCTGTTTCCATTGAGAGTAGGAGAGATTCAAACGAGAGGACATGATTTGAGAGTTAGGGGGCAAAAGTTTAAGGGAAACACGAGGGGGTATTTCTTTACTCAGAGAGTGATAGCTGTGTGGAATGAGCTTCCTGTAGAAGTAGTAGAGGCCAGTTCAGTTGTGTCATTTAAGGTAAAATTGGATAGGTATATGGACAGGAAAGGAGTCGAGGGTTATGGGCTGAGTGCGGGTAGGTGGGACTAGGTGAGATTAAGAGTTCGGCATGGACTAGGAGGGCCGGAATGGCCTGTTTCCGTGCTGTGATTGTTATATGGAATGTGGGCTGACAGATTACAGGTTTGCAAGGAAGTGTTTGGTGAGTTCCTGAGACCCTGAAACCAATTTGGAAAGGTGTGATGAATCTTTGTGGACATGGCAAATTCAACAAAGTTGCAGGGGGTGTTTCTGGTGTGCTGAAATTAGTTTAGTGTTCAGTCAGGATCCAGTCTATATTTGTAAGGGCAGGATAAACAGCTTTCGAGGATTTGGATCAATGAAGGAAAAGGAGCACTCTGAAGTTGCTGCTGGGTAGTTTATTAGAGTATAATAAGTGATAAGAAAAACTTATGAGGATATACAAAACATTAAGTTTAAAACAATGTGTAAAATCATTGATAAAAGAACCAAGTCCTACTGCTTACTACTAAGTGATGCAAAGGATTAACTAAACAAGTCTAAAACAGAGTACAGAATAATTAATACAGTAACAACTCTCAGGGCTTTCTGCTCATTGTCGATTCTAATTTACAATGAAGAGCCTGGAGACCCTTCGAGGTGCTTGGTCCCGATTGTGATTCCGGTCTGAGGACAGAAGTTCCACGGACTTGTTCCCTGTGCACATTTATATACTGTACATAATCAAGAAAGCCCACACTTCTTGTCTGATCTGCGCATAGCAGTCAGGCACAATTCAAAAATTAGTCATTTCATAAAAGCATTTTTATTGGGAGGTCTTTACCCAATAAAGCCTTGCTTGTTACTGGAAAGAAAAAAATACTTTATCAGTCACAATTTACTATGCCACTGAAATGGTTTTGTTCATCTCTTTGAAACACATTATCACATTCCTTGATACCATACATCTGCATGCTTCAAGAATCAAAACCTTAACTCTTTCTAATTTACACACTTGCTTGTTATGAGTACTGTGAATGTGCAAACTCCTATAACACAGGCGTAGCAGCCCTGGTCTTCTTACCAGAGCCCAACAGGATCTGACAATATATGGAATTTGGCTGTCAGATATCAACAACATTATCAAATCTCCTGTTTGGGTTATGTTTGGACCGACTGATGGGGTTGGGTTTTAATTTTATAATTAACAGTCTTCTAAGAAATGGATGCTCAGCTTTGGATGTATGAAGCAATACACAATTCTCTTGATATCTTCAATATCGTTTGTTTTACCAGCCAGTAACACTTTGGTTTATGTTAGTCACACAGCAACAGGAACAGCTAAACTGAAGTAAGTATGTCAGTGATATCATTACCTACAAATATCTAAAGTGAACATTAATTTTTCATTGATATAAACAGGTTAAAATTCTCTAGCCTGCCAATCTTTGGAACTGTAATTAGTTTATTATTGTCACATGTACGGAGACACAATGGAAAAACTTGTCTTGCATACTATTCATACAATCAATTTATTATATTGGTGTAGAACAAGGTACAACAATAACAATTAAGTGGAGCATCTTCAGAGAAAGTGCAGGTAAACAGTAAGTTGTAAGATCATAATGGGGTGGATTGTGAGGTTAAGAGTTCAACTTGTACTAGAGAACTATTGAATAGTCAGAGAACTGTCCTTGAGCCTGGTGGTACGTGCTTTCTGGCTTTGGTATCTTCTGTCTGATAGAAGAGAGGATGTCCAGGGTGGATGAGGTTTATGATAATGCTGGCTGATTTAATGAGGCAGAGAGTTGGAAAGACAGACTCCATTGAGGGTTGGCTGTTACTGTGATGCAGAACTGCGTCTAGAACTCTCTGCAGTTTCTTGCAGTCACATAAAGCAGTAGCCATATGAGCCATTATGCATCCAAACAGGAGAAGCAGGAGTGTTAGGTCCAACACCACCAAGTTCAGGAAGTTATTACACTTCAAACTCCTGAAGCAGCATGGAAAGCTTTACCTACCTCAACACTTGACTGATCACTGAACACAACCAATGGTCTCACTTTCAAGGACTTTATAACTCATATTCTCACTATTTATTTAGTTGTTATTATTTTTTTTAATTGGTACATTTCACCCTCTTTTGCACATTAGTTGTTTATCAGTCTTTGTGCATAGTTTTCACTGACTGCTTTGCATTTCTTTGTTTGTCTCTGAATGCCTGCAAGACAATAGACCTCAAGGTAGAATGAGATGATTTTGCTAATAAATTTACTTTGAACTTCTGTGGTGCATTAATAAACACTGGGAAGGGTGAATGGGTCATGTGAAATTTCTTCAGACCCTGAGGATGTTGAGCAGTTTGTGAGCTTTCTTGGTTGTATTGTCTATGTGATGGGACAAGGACGGGCTATTGATGTTCACTCCTAGAAACCTAAAGCTCTCAACCTCAACACCATTGACGTAGGCAAGAGCATGTGGAAAGAAGCCCCTTTCCTGAGATCAATTGCCAGCACTTCTTGTTTTTGAGGTAGTAATGAGGAACAAAGGAATGGTGGGCAAACTTAATAAGTATTTTGCATTAGCCTTCACTTGGAAGGCACCACCAGAATGCCAGAAATTTGAGATTGTCAAGGGGTAGTTGCTATTACTAAGGAGGAGATGCTTGGGACATTGAAAGGTTTGAAGGTAGCTACGTCACCTGGGCCAGACAGATTATTCCCCAGGCTTCTGAAAGAAGTAGCTGAAGAGATAGTGGAGGCAGTAGTTATGATCTTTCAAGAATCACTAGATTCTGGAATGGTTACAGAGAACTGAAAATCTATAAATGTCACTCCACTCTACAAGAAAGGAGAGAGGAAGAGAAAGGACATTATAGGTCAGTTGGCCTGACCTCAGTGGTTGGGAAGAATCAAAGTTTATTATTAAGAATGAGGTTTCATATACTTGGAGATGCATGATAAAGTAGGCCAATGTCCTCATGCTTTCCTTAAGGGGAAGTCTTGCCTAACAATTACGTTGGAATTCTTTGAGGAAATAACTGGCAGGATAGACAAAAGTTGTTTTCTTGGATTTTCATAAGGCCTTTGACAAGGTGCCACACATGAGGCTGCTAAACAAGATAAGAGCCCATGGTATTACAGGAAATATACTGCCATGGATCAAAATTTGCTCACTGGCAGGAGGCAAAGAGTGGGAATAAAGGGGGTCTATTCTGGTTGACTGCTGGTGACTAGTGGTGCTTCACAGGGGTAGGTATTGGGACCATCTTTCACGTTATTTATCGATGATTTGGATTACACATTGATGGTTTTGTGGCTAAGTTTGCAGATGATACACAGAACGGTGCAGGGGTAGTAGTGTTGAGGAAGCAGGGAGTCTGCAGAAGGATTTGGACAGACTGGGAGAATGGACAAAGAAGTGACAGATGGAAATATAGCGTAGGGAAGTTTATGATCATGCCCTTTTGTAGAAGGAACAGATTTTCTAAACAGGTAGAAAATTTAAAAATCAGAAGTGCAAAGGGACTTAGTCCTTGTAGGGAATTCCCTAAAGGTTAACTTGCAGGTAAGGAAGACAAATGCAATGTTAGCATTCATTTTGAGAGGACTAGAATATAAGAGCAAGGATGTAGCACTGAGGCTTTATAAGGCATTGGATAGACCTCACAAAGTACTGTGAGCAGTTTTGGGCTCCTTATCTAAGAAAAGCTGTGCTGGCATTGGAGAGGGTCCAGAGGAGGTTCACGAGAATGATTTCCGGAATAAAATGGTTAACATACGAGGAGCGTTTGATGGCTCTAGGCCCGTACTTGATGGAGTTTAGAAGAATAGGGGGTGGGGGTGGGATCTCAGTGAAACCTATCGAATATTGAAAGGCTTAGATACAGTGGGTGTGGAAAGGATGTTTCTTTTCATGGGTGAGTCTGGGAAAAGGAGACATTCATTTAGAAGAGTGATGAGAAGGAATTTCTTTAGCTAGAGGGTGGAGAATCTATGGAATTCATTGACTCAGAAGGCTGTGGTGGCCAAGTCTTTGAGTATATTTAAAGCAGAGGTTGATAGGTTCTTGGTAAGTCAGGATGACAAAGGTTACGAGGAGATGGTAGGAGAATGGGGTTGAGAAGGATAATAAATTAGCCATGTTCAAATGGCAGATCGATTTCTGCTCCCATTTCTAATGCTCTTATGCTTCACTGAGCAAACAGCAGAATTCAACCATCTGCACATGTAGACGGCCAAAGCAAAGAAGGGGGCGCTACTTTCACAGCCCATGATACTGGCTACTTGGTAACCAACCTCCTTACTTGGTTACACTCACAACCAGTCCATGAAATTTGAGCTGGTTATGGGGTGAGCTGTCACACCGTCACCTTGGTAAGTGAATTAGGACTGCCGAACTCAGTGTTACACAACTGCACTGGGGATAGCGCATCTTTTTGTTTTGATGGGATCGGTTCTTAGCTCCCACTCAGTTAGACAGCTATTACTAACACGACTCAGTAAAAATGTTTAACCATGCGACACTATTGCCGTTCTTGCTCTGCACATACTGTACGTAACATCTAACATAATTATTTACACCATTTAGTTTTTATTACGTACTACTACACTGATTTGATTCCTTGATGCATTGAGAATGAACAATGACCGTTTCAAGTGGTAAAATATTATGCTTTTGGAATTCTGCTTATTTTGCCCTCACCTGAGAAATAAATCCTAGGGAAATTGGAAAAGTTGTCATTGTATTGGAAATTTAATGAACAACTTCTGGTAAACTAAACACTAAAAGTTTATTAATTTCTAACATAATAGAAATGTGACAGAGAGCAGTTTAAAATTAACTTGAGAATTCAGAATAGTTCAACATTTAAATGTTGGTGGTGATTGATGAAAATTATCCTCAGCTTCTCTTAGCAATTAAAGCTCTCCTTGGACCTGCTCTTCTGTTGGATGCTGATTTTCCTTCTTTATCTTCTGGAGAATTTC
Organism: Hemitrygon akajei; assembly: GCF_048418815.1. Classification (NCBI taxonomy): domain Eukaryota; kingdom Metazoa; phylum Chordata; class Chondrichthyes; order Myliobatiformes; family Dasyatidae; genus Hemitrygon; species Hemitrygon akajei. Next base: position 59,999,608 of record NC_133143.1, read on the forward strand.
CCTTTGTTTGGGAACAAAGTGACAAGTTAATTCTCATGTATAGTTGAACAGTTGTGTGCAGAGAAAGGTGTAAAACAAATGTGGGTTAAAATGTAACACATTACTGAATCACATTCTCAATTCAAATGGGAAGGAAATGAATTTGTTCCTACCAGGCTTCTTTGGTCACTACAAAGTTTGCAATGGGGCCTGGAAAACCATTGAACTTGTTTGACAACGTGATCGTGTATGCTCCCCTGTTTTGAAAGAGCAGCCAATCTCCAATTTCCAGCTCAGGCAGCTCGCAGTGATCAATGACACAGTCAGAGCCATCACAAGTTGGTCCCCAAAGTGTTGTGCTAAAAAGTTGTTGGTCTGGGCTGACTTTCTGCAGGAAGTAAATATCAGGTCAGTTGTTAACTTGGAAATAATCAAACATTGCATTGTTGGGCAACGTAAATATGTCATCTGAATGTTGCCACTTTTATCATTTATTGCTATCAACACTTTTCATCTTCTATGGACTTTTAAAAAATATCACCTCTAACTTCCACCCTGCCCTTAAATTCACTTGGTCCGTCTCCACCACCTCCCTCCCCTTTCTCAATCTCCCTGTCTCGATTTCCGGAGACAAACTGTCGACTGACATCTTTCATAAACCTACTGATTCCCACGGTCATCTTGACTATACCTCTGCCCACCCTATCTCCTGTCAAAATGCTCTTCCCTTTTCTTCGCCTCCACCGCATCTGTTGCCAGGACTTGGCTTTCGGAGATATCCTCCTTCTTTAAAGAACAGGCTTTCCCTCCCTCTACTATTGATGCTGCCCTCACCCACATCTCCTCCATTTCCCGTACATCTTCCCACTGCCTTCATAGTGACAGAGACTCTCTTATCCTTACCTACTTCCACTTCCATCACACAATCCTCTGTAACTTCTGCCATCTGCCAAGGGATCCTAACACTAAACATTTTGACTTCCCCCTCCCGTTCTCCTCTTTCCGCAGGGATCATTTCCTCTGCAGTTTGCTTGTACATTCATCCCTCCCCATTAATCACCCTCTAAGCACTGTCCTGTACATACACCTCTTCCCTCACCTGCATTCAGGGCCCCAAAATGTCCCTTCCAATGAGGCAACACTTCACCTGTGAATCTGCTGAGTTCATCGATCGGTTTTCTCCACATTGGTGAGACCTGTTGCAAATTGGGGGGCTGCTTTATGGAGCACCTCTGCACCATCCACCACCAGTGGCCAAACATTTTAATTCCATTTCTCATTCCCTTTCCAACATGTTGATCCATGGCCTGCTCTTGTGCCAAAACGAGACCACCCTCAGGGTTGAGAAGCAGCACCTTATACTTCACCTGGGTGCCCACCAACCTTATGGTATGAATACTAATTTCTCCTGGCAGTGGACAAATTTCCTCCTGACACCTTCCTCTATTTCCATTTTTGACCTTTAGCTCCTCTCACCTCCCCCTGGGTTGCCTCCTTCCCTTTCTCCTTTTGTTCACTCTCATATCCTATCGGATTCTTTCTTCTATGGCCCTTTACCCTTTACCTGGCTTCACTAATTAAGTTCCAGCTCGCCTCTTCCCCCTCCATTCTCCGTCCTGAGGAAGGGTCTCAGCCCGAAACGTCGACTGTTAACTCTTTTTCCATAGATGCTGCTTGACCCGCTGAGTTCCTCCTGCATTTTGTGTGTGTTGCTGTCCTTTATGTTAGTATATAATTAGTAGATGGCCATTTTAATCATCCTCTTGAAGAATTGCTTATGGGTTCCAATCCTTTGTACCAATAGCCTCTTGTCTACCACCTGTTATATATTGGAAATATTGAGGCAGATCTTCCACTGCACTTTAACTAAAGGTTGCTACCCCTGGGTCATGCTTGTATTGGTAAGGTCTCGGGCATGATCTTTAATTGGGAACCTCGAACACTGGCTGCGTGCCCTGCAGCTGGTTTTAGCAGCTGGCAGGCTCTGCCTTAATATTGATTGTCACAAATATTCAGTAACTGTTTAAAAATTAGATTTAATTTTACTAAAACCATATATCCACGTAAAAATAATTTTCAGAATAAAGTTTATTGCGAATGCCAAATGCAGGAGATTTGACTTGGTACAAGTTTTGTAGACACTTTCCACACCAGGAACTGAGAAACTACGGAAGATGGCATCTAGCACACTGGACTTGCCATTGCTAGATGGGCACCTACATTGTAGCTTGCACTTGGGATTTTCACAATTCCCCTCAACCCACGCAATCCCACCCCATCCACGGACTTAACATGAATGTCTTTAAACAGTAAGTTAGACATGGAATAAGTAATATTCCATATTTAACGTAAAGTTCTGCCTCTCTAGGTTTTAGGTGTGCCCACTACACATGAAGGTAGCCCCCAGATAAAGGATTATTGACCTGAAACATTAACTTTATTTCACTCTCCATAGTTATCAGAGTTGCTGGGTAACTCCAGAGATTTGTTTCTAAGCCTGATTGTTGTGAACCTTTTTCCATTATACATGCATGAATAACTTTGTGTGCTATCATCAACAAACATCTCCAGTTCTGATCTTAAAATGGAAGGGAAACCAACAGCTAGATTTACCCTGGATAATGTTTTGAGGCTGTAATGTTCCTGCCTTGATGCCATTGCCTTCTGTGTCTCCAGGTCTCTGAGGACCCATTCAGCCAAGACAGACAGACATACTTTATTGATCCTGAGGGAAATTGGGTTTCGTTACAGTCGCACCAACCAAGAATAGTATAGAAATATAGCAATATAAAACCATAAATAATTAAATAATAAGTTAATTATGCCAAATGGAAAAAGTCCCGGACAAGCCTATTGTCTCAGACTGTCTGACACTCCGAGGGAGGAGTTGTAAAGTTTGATGGCCACAGGTAGGAATGACTTCCTATGATGCTCAGTGTTACATCTCGGTGGAATGAGTCTCTGGCTGAATGTACTCCTGTGCCTAACCAGTACATTATGGAGTGGATGGGAGACATTGTCCAAGATGGCATGCAACTTGGACAGCATCCTCTTTTCAGACACCACCGTCAGAGAGTCCAGTTCCATCCCCACAACATCACTGGCCTTACGAATGAGTTTGTTGATTCTGTTGGTGTCTGTTACCCTCAGCCTGCTGCCCCAGCACACAACAGCAAACATGATGGCACTGGCCACCATAGACTCATAGAACATCCTCAGCATCATCCGGCAGATGTTAAAGGACCTCAGTCTCCTCAGGAAATAGAAATCTCTCTCATCTCTGGAAATAAGCTTTGATCCAGGTTTGGACCTAGGCTGTAATAACACAAGGGGCCAAATAATCCCTGTGAGACCCATTCTGGCCATTATTTGACAGACCATTGGTGAGTTAAGAATGCTTGATAACATCAACAATATGTGTCTTGTTAATGAATGTAAGTAAACCAATGGGCTGGTAGTTTGCTGTTGTAGATTTGGCCTGCCTAGATGATAAGTGTGCTTACAAAAAGACAATAGCATTTTTCTTACATTATGTTTGTGAATCCTTACCTTAAATGCTATTGGTTTTAATGGAGGATATTTACTTTTTAAAGATCCATGCCAACCATCATTTATATAGTACATTATGGTTTTCTTAGTCTCAGTCTCATCATCTAGAAAAGATAATTAACACATAAGATCCATGTACTGAATTTCAGAGATTAGCTTTGTAACATTAATGTTTAAGAAGGAAAGTAAAGGGCTCGTTCTGCTATTTTAAAAAACATGGCTATCCTCAAGTCAAGTCAAGTCAACTTTTATTGTCATTTCGACCATAACCGCTGGTACAGTGCATAGTAAAAATGAGACAATGTTTTTCAGGACCATGGTTTACATGACACAGTACAAAATACTTGACTGAACTATGTAAAAAAAAAACACAGAGAAAGCTACATTAGACTACAGACCTACACAGGACTGCATAAAGTGCACAAAAACAGTGCAGGCATTACAATAAATAATAAACAGGACAGTAGGGCAAGGTGTCAGTCCAGGCTTCGGGTATTGAGGAGTCTGATAGCTTGGGGGAAGAAACTGTTACATAGTCTAGTCGTGAGAGCCCGAATGCTTCAGAGCCTCTTCCCAGATGGCAGGAGGGAGAAGAGATTGTATGACGGGTGCATGGGGTCCTTCATAATGCTGTTTCCTTTGCAGATGCAGCGTGTAGTGTAAATGTCCGTGATGGCAGGAAGAGAGACCCCGATGATCTTCTCAGCTGACCTCACTATCCGCTGCAAGGTCTTACGATCCGAGATGGTGCAATTTCCAAACCAGGCAGTGATGCAGCTGCTCAGGATGCTCTCAATACAACCCCTGTAGAATGTGATGAGGATGGGGTGTGGGAGATGGATTTTCCTCAACCTTCGCAAAGAGTAGAAACGCTGCTAGGCTTTCTTGGCTAAGGAGCTGGTGTTGAGAGACCAGGTGAGATTCTCCGTCAGGTGAACACCAAGAAATTTGGTGCTCTTTACGATCTCTACCGAGGAGCCGTTGATGTTCAGAGGGGAGTGGTCGCTCCGTGCCCTCCTGAAGTCAACAACAATCTCTTTTGTTTTGTTCACATTAAGAGACAGGTTGTTGGCTCTGCACCAGTCCGTTAGCCACTGCACCTCCTCTCTGTAAGCTGACTCGTCGTTCTTGCTGATGTGACCCACCACGGTCATGTCATCGATGAACCTGATGATGTGGTTCGAGCTGTGTGTTGCAGCACAGTCATGGGTCAGCAGAGTAAACAGCAGTGGACTGAGCACGCAACCCTGGGGAGCCCCCGTGCTCAGTGTGATGGTGTTGGAGATGCTGCTCCCGATCCGGACTCACTGAGGTCTCCCAGTCAGGAAGTCTAGGATCCAGTTGCAGAGGGAGGTGTTCAGGCCCAATAGGCTCAGCTTTCCAATCAGTTTCTGAGGAATGATTGTGTTGAATGCTGAACTGTAGTCTATGAACAGCATCCGAACATATGTGTGTTCTTTGTCCAGTGGGTTAGGGCCAGGTGGAGGGTGGTGGCAATGGCGTCATCTGTTGAGCGGTTGGGACGGTACGCAAACTGCAGGGGGTCCAGTGAGGGGGGCAGCAGGGTCTTGATATGCCTCATGATGAGCCTCTGGAAACACTTCATGATGATGGATGTAAGTGCAACGGGATGGTAGTCATTTAGGCAGGACACTGAAGACTTCTTCGGCATGGGGGCGATGTCTGCTAGCTGGTCTGCACATCCTGAACTGTGAGTAGAGAGAGTATTCAGTGGAACCAGCTTTTTATGCATTTGTATCATAAATACAGTAAATATTGCTCTTTGTGATTGCTAACTCTTCGGAGATAATCTCACATGTTAGGAAAAAACACTTTTCCTGGTCACACAATTCCCAGTATGGGCTGTCAGCCAGAAGAATGGTGAAAGGCTGCAACTGGATAGCATTCGTATGTCCACTGCTTTTTTTGTTACAAGGTCTGTGGCTTCCATCGCTTATTTTCTGACCTTGGTGAGTGGAATTCACGAATGTACTTCAATCCATCATCTGAAACAATAGTGGAGGGAGATTCAGTATTTATTTATTTAGAGATACGGTGTGGAATAGGCTTTGAGCACCATCGACAACCCAGATTTTAACCCTAACCTCATCACGGGACAATTTACAATGACCTCTTCACCTACCCAGTACATCTTTGGTCCGTGGCAAGAAACTGGAAGACCCAGAGAACACCCATGCATTCCTCAGGGAGGACGTACAGAGACTGCATATAGGGAACACTGGAATTAAATTCCGAAATCCAATACCTCGCTGCAATAGCTTTGTGCAAATTGCTACACTACCGTGCTGCCCAATAATCTTCTAGAAAGGGGTATTAGACAAGCAGAATCAGGTTTATTATTACTGACATATGCTGTAAAATTTGTTATTTTGTGGTAGCTATACAGGGCAATACTGCAAAAAGAGAACAAAAATAGTGAAGTAGTAAAAAGAAAATTGCAGCCATGTTGGAATGGTGGAGCAGACTTGATGGGCCAAATAACCGAACTTCTATGGTCTTAAGAAGCGGACCAGGAATTTCAGCCATCTCCATGAATCTTCCATCCTTTGCCTGTGAGGAATACAAAACTTCCCCTGCCACATCTCCTTCTGGTGGTAAGGCTTTGGAATGTATCACCCATCATTCCCTCATACAGTATTGAGTGCAGAAGATCACCGTAGCTAGTTGGTGATTTGTGGAAGAATTTACCATTGGAGTTAGTTGAATCTATAGTAATTCTTCTTCCAATGATATTTACAGCAATTATAAGTGAAGATGTCACATAATAACGGCCAGGTTCAGCAATTACATTCACTCCACTTGATTCAGGAAAGTGAAGATCCAATGCACGATTGATCACTGCTGCAATCTACAACATAGAAATCAATTAGATATTATTACCAAATTTCCAGCACTTTATATGCAGTGGATTCTGGTCAATTGGGGCAGCTGTTTAGTTGGGACATTTTGCAAAGAACAAAAACTGAGAAAATAGCTGAGATTCGCTTTGATAATTTGGGACACTATGCCGCTTAATTGGAACAGGAGACTGTTGCCAAACAGTTTCTAATTAGCATCAGTTGCATTCGCTTGTATGGCCACTAGACACTACACTGTGCTTAGAGCGAACAATTTTCAAATAGCATGAGTTGTGTGCGTTTGTGTTCAAAAAGTAGTGATTTTTGTCACTGATGGTTGGTAAGAAATAAGCAGTAAGACCATTTTGCTCACTATGGTTTCAATCATTCTGGCTTGGAGATGCGAGAAACAGCTGGGAATGAAAATGAAATGTTTTCACCACTCCTGCAAGGTAGGACTATGAGGAATTTGAAGGTATTGACAATAACTACACTGTGCTTAGAGTCAACAGTTTTTAAACAGCCTCAGCTGCATTTGCTTATATTATGTTATTCATTTTAGGCTGGCTGATGTTGAATTGAATAGCAGTGATTTTTGACACTACTTCATGCAGGAAGGCAATGAAAGCAGTGCATTATCTGCACGAGGTGTCTGCACTGATTTTTTTCATTTACAGTGTATCAAAAGGACACAGCAATGTATACTGGATTAATTCCTCCATCGATAACAATTAGGAACTAACATGTAGTGTTATAGAACTGCAGTGATATTGTAGTGTTCTAATTTGTTCTGTATTTCATTTACATACATAATTTCTTATTCAGTTAAACAGTAGTTTATCTTTTTTAAACTATTTTCACGAAACTTCTCCTAATTGGGGCAGCTGCTTAATTGGGCCAAAATGTACTGGTCCTGATGTGTCCCAATTAACCGGAATCCACTGTAGTTATAAATGAATTTGTACAGAAAGCACAAATACTGAATTTGTATTAAGCAATGAAGTTAATACAAGAGTCCATTACTAGCTCTCCTAAGTCAATTCTTCAGCTCCTTCCTAGCTACCTCATAACTCGCAAGAGACCTATCTGATTCTTGCTTCCTAAACTTTAAGCTTCTTTCTTCTTCTTGACTAAATATTTCACATCTGTTGTCAACCATGATTCCTTCACTTACCGTCCTTTCCCTACCTCAAAGGGACAAATCTACCCAGAACCACCATGAAAATGCTCCCTAAACAACTTCCACATTTCTGTGTATGTCTCCCTGAATACAACTATTCCCAATTTGTGTTCTCAGGTTATTACCGATTAGCATCATCATTCGCCCTCCCTCAACTAAATACTTTCCAAAGCGTCTGCTCTTATCCCTGTCCAAGGCCATCAGGAAGTTGTAGTTGCTCTCTGAAATGCCCACCCACCAGGAGATCTGTCACCTGACTAGGCTCATCGGCTAGTAGTGGGTCCAGTATGGCCTCTCCTTTCTTTAGCCTGACCACATATTGTATCAGGAATCCTTCCTGCACAAGCATAACAAATCCTTCCCCATCCAAAACTTTTGTACTAAGGAGTATCAATATTAGGGAAGCTGATAATATTGGTTATCATATCCATGGCAACAACCTTGTTATTTTTGTACCTTTCCAAAATTTGTGTACCAGTCTGATCCTCAGTGTCTCTGTAGCTGTTTGGGAGAATCTATGGAATATTCCCATGAGAGTGATTACTGCCTTTGTTTCTGACTTCCACCCACACAGACTCAGTAGAAAATCCCTCCACAGCAACCTCCCTTTCTGCAGCTGTGATACTATCTATGACCAACAATGCCTCTTCCTCTGCCTCTTTTACCTCCCTGGTCATTTTGAAATATCTAAGTCCCAGAACATCCAGCAGCTATTCTTGCCCTTGGGGCAGCCAAGACTCTGTAATGGCCACAATGTCGTAGTTCTATGTACTGATCCATGCTCTATTTTCATCACCCTTGTTCCTGATACCTCTTGCATTAAAGTAGACACCTTTCAACCCATGCAACTGACTGCAATTGTGCCCTATCCTCTGCCAGTTGTTCCTCAATCTCTCTACACATAGCATCCACCTGCCCACCAACAGCACCATCCTTTGGCTCTCATGCCTCTGCCGACCCAGTGGGAACTCCTTTCCCAACATCTCTAACAAACCTGTCCCCAAGGATGTTTGTCAGATGTCAGAGTTCAGGTGTAACCTGCCCTTTTGAACAGATCACACCTTCCACAGAAGAGATCCCAATAATCCCCAAATGTGAAAGCCTGCCCCTTACACCAATTCTTCAGCCAGACATTTAACTGCCAGGTCATCCTATTCATACCCTCACTGAGCGAGTAGCACAGGCAGAAATTGAGAGAGTACTACTTTGAGCTCTGCTTTTTATATCTCCTGCTTCACGTGACAAGTTTATCAGTTACTAAGATGGGCAGACCAGTGGTAGATGGAATTTAATGCTGCTAAGTGCAAGATGATGCGCTTTGGGACTCTCAGAATGATCGGTGGGGCCTTTGGAAGTTTTGAGGAACAGGGAACCTTGGTGTAGAACTGGAAGGAGCCCTTAAGGTGGTAGCGGAGGTAAATGGGGCAGTTGAAGAAGGAATACAGAGTACTTTCTTTTATTAATTATGGTATAAAATCGTACAGCTTTTTACTCTTCTGGTTGCCACACAATATGAAGACTTAGCTGAACTGGAGAGGATAATATTTACCAGGATATTACCTGGGATGGGGTGCCACAATTAGGACATGAGACCATACAGTTGAGTTTCATTGACTTATTCACTTTATTACATCAAAGGATTTAAAGAGCAAACATATAATTTAAGACAGTGATACTGTTACACCTGAAAAGTAATTAGAAACCTGTCTGCTGCTTTTTCAGCTCTGAAAACTCTCAAGCCCATATTTTATATGTAAAATGCATACAGTAGGTATACCTATTTGAATATCAATTGTTCCTCAAATGTTACTTTAATGCATAACATGTTACCTCCTCAAATGTAATCTTGTCATCCTCACAGCCAGGAAAACCACCACCAATATCGAGCAAGTTCATATGAAATCCAAGGCTCATCTGGAGAAGATATGTAAAAGATCCAATCTTTGTTGTCTCATTACCAGCAAGCACTTTCCATGCAAACCTTATCACTTTCTGTTACTGTCATGACAATTCATACAAAAGCATCACTGACACCAAAGGACATCCCAAACTTTAGGTTTTAGTTTGTCACTACTGCACCATTAATCAGATTCAAATAGGCCCAAACATACTTTTATCCATAGATGCTGCCTGGTCTGCTGAGTTACTGCAGAATGTTGTGTTTTGTTCTTAGCTGTTTCAATATGCCTAAAATAAACTGTTATCATTGCCTTTTATTCTAATGGGAGCATACAAACTCTGTACTCTCAGTATTTCATCTCTGAAGGCCTCCCAACCATCCTAATGCTTTACCAAGCATCCTTTTGGCAAAAATAATCTCTCAATCCGCACCTGTCTGTTTTTCTTTTTTGATGCCATCAAAAATGGTCTTCCTCCAATTTCAAATCTCAACCAGAGGACCAGTTCTACCCTTCTCTATAGCTATCCTGAAACTAATCTGATTTTGTTTACCAGATCGAAAGTGTTCCCCTACACACACTTCTGTCGCCTGCCCTTTCTCATTCTCAAATAGGAGATTTTGTATTTCATACTGTAATTAACTCATCATATTTGAAACTTTCATTGTTATGACTGCTGTATTTCTGAAAATTTCTATTATTCAATATATAAAACTTCAAAAGAAACATACCCCAATATCAAAAACCGTGCGTGAATCTGCTATGACCTCAGCAAATACCTCTGGTTCACTACAGCCACTTCCAACATGAAAGCTGGTTAAAGAAGAGTCATTAGATTAGAATTCAACTGATATTTTTAAGAATATTTAAGGAAAATTTATTTATTTCTCTTACCTGTTAGTTCAGCACTTTGTTAAAACTCAAGCATTGTACATTACATTTCTAATACCGTACAGGGAATGATGATGCCAAAAACAATTTGGGTATTTGGATATGGATAGGCCAAAAGTACTTTTCGAAATTTATACTTTTTGTGTTTACACTCTAATAATAATGTAATTTATACTGAAAAAAAAAAGATTTAATTGGTAGACATCATCATTACACAACGTGTTCACTTTGGAACTGCCATGATTCCCTTGCACGTGCTGTTCCCATTGCCATGGTCACAAATAGTGACATTGCCTTGACATGTTTGTAAATAAACTATTGAATAAAAGTTGCAAACTGTTTTTCAGTATTAATACTTTTTTTTTACCTTACACCAATGATCTCCACACACAAAGCCTTTGCACTTTCCATCAGCTGTCTGCACTCTTTTAAAGTTGCTCCAAACTTCATACTTAAGGGAAAGGGGGACTTGGCATCATTTGCAACAATGCGAAGAACCATTCTGTCAAGATAGCAACATTAGGAAGACAGGTGTGACTGCTGAAAAGTCAGAGGGAGTTTACCATTTTTGTTTGTTCAGTAGACAATTAGAAAGCAGGCTTGGGGGTCAGCAATGGAAAGAGTATGCAGTTTCAAATCTCAGGATCTCCGGGACCAAACATATTAATGCAATCACGAAGAAGGCACGTCACCAAAGAATCTGGCAAACTCCGACAAATGCACTTTGGAGAGCATTATGACTGGTTGCATCAACGTCTGGTATAGAGTCTCCAATGCACAGATTCGCAAGAGTTCAGTTAGTTATAGACTCAGCGAATTCCATCACGGTACAAGATTCCCCATCATCAAAGGCATCTTCAAAAGGTGGAGGCTTAAGAAGGTGTGTAAGATTGAAGGCCCTCACCATCTGGGACAGGCTCTATTCTCATTACTACTATCAGGGAGAAGGTACTGTAGCCTGAAGACTCTCACTCAATATTGTAAGAATAGCTTCTCTGCTATCGGATTTCTGAAGGGTCCATAAACACGACCTCAATGTTGCTCTTTTACACTCTTCAGTTATCTGTTTGTTTATTTAATATTGTAATTTATATTTTTTCATGTCTTGTACCATACTGCTGCAACAAAACTACATATTCAATTATATATATGTCAGTGATAATAAAATTGATTCTGTTTCTCAGATCTTGATTTTGACTTCTCCCAATATTATCCATCTGGAAATAACTCTGTGTAGATATTCTTTTGCTCTGGGATCACCAGTTACTTGCACACTTGTTCCTGTTATCCAGTGTACAGTCTTCAACAATTCCTATATGCAATGCTCTGGCTGATACACGGGTGTTACTCTGGTTGGTAATCAGTGGTGAGCGATGTGCCACAGGGTGGGGGCTGGACAAACAGATGTTCATAATAAACATAAACGAATGGGAGAGGCGGCAGAGTGTAGTGTATCTAAGTTTGCTGATGACACTAAATTAAATGGAAAAGCAAATTGTCCAGCAGATACAGAGAGTCTGCAGAGAGATGAGTGGGCAAGGGTCTGGCAGATGGAGTACAACGTGAGGTCATCCACTTTGGAAGGAAAATGGAAGAGCAGATTATTATTTAAATGGTGAAAAAATGCAGCATGCTGCTGTGCAGAGGGACTTGGGAGTGCTTGTTCATGAATCACAAAAGGTTGGTTTGCTGGTGCAGCAGGCTATCAAGAAGACAAATGGGATGTTGGCATTCATTGCTGGAGGGATTGAATTTAAGAGCAGGGAGGTTATGCTGCAACTGTACAGGGTACTGGTGAGGCCGCACCTGGAGTACTGCGTGCAGTTCTGGTCTCCTTACTTGAGGAAGGATATACTGGCTTTGGAGGCGATGTAGAGGAGATTCACCAGGTTGATTCCAGAGATGAGGGGGTTAGACCATGAGGAAAGATTGAGTTGCCTGAGACCATACTTTCTAGAATTCAGAAGAATGAGAGGAGATCTTACAGAAACATATAGAGTTATGGACGGAATAGATAAGACAGAGACAGGAAAGTTGTTTCCACTGATATATCAGACTAGAAATAGGGGGCACAGCGTCAAGATTTGGGGGAATAGATTTAGGACGGAGATGAGGAGGAACTGCTTTTCCCAGAGAACAGTGAATCTGTGGAATTCTCTGCCCAATGTATCAGTGGAGGCTACCTCAGTAAGTATATTTAAAAGAAGGTTTGATACATTTTTGCACAGCAGGGGGATTAAGAGTTATGGGGAAAAGGCAGGTAGGTGGAAATGTCCATGGTCAAATCAGCCATGATTTTATTGAATGGCCGAGCAGGCTTGATGGGACAGATGGCCGACTCCTGCTCCTATTTCTTATGTTCTCAAGAAGGCCATTGTGTCATACACAGTTTTCACCACCCTGTTTACCTGTGACACCATTTCCACTCAATATGTACTTTATTTCTCAGTCACTAATGTGGAAATGTACTGATAGTAACTAAATGGCATTTTTGTTTGTCACAGAATGGAACCTGTATTGTACCAGAGTGATTTGTTGATAATATTTGTGTAACATTATGCTGAATAAACCTGAATCCTTGACAAACTACAGACCAGCACATGTATTACTGGAAGAATGCCAAACACACTGAAGAAGCAGAAGGACAGCATGTACCCTTCCCTTGAATTGAGGTCTGGCTAGCTGCACTTGTGTATAAAGGAGTGACTATGCTGTCTGTTTTTTTTTGGAGGCTGTCATCGGCACTTGTGCGGTGCTAGTCTCCCCTTGCTGCAAGGAAAATAAATGTGCTTCTGATTGATCCACTCTGTTGTTTGCTGTAGGATGTGGTGAAAAGGAGCTCACACTCTGTTCCTCAGTGCTTCCCAGACCCTTACCATTCCTATCCTGCTTTGATTTCTCACATACGAGGACTGAAATAAGATTAACAAACCTTATTAACAAAAACAAATTACACTAAAGGACTGTACTATCTTATGCTGTTCCCAATCCACTTTGAATGCTCTGAGTTACAATTAGTGTCCCTCGGTGCCACTGAGAATAAATTTCTACTAGGAGATTGAACCGCTATATCTTTCAGCAAAGAACACACTGCTGAGGTCAAGGATGTGTGCTTAGCTCACTGTTCTACTCTCCCTGCACTCATGGCTGTTTTGCTAGGCACCACTCAAACACCATCTATAAACTTGCTGATGACACAACTATTGTAGGTATAGTTTCAGATGGTGACGAAAGAGATACATCAACTAGTTGAGTGGTGTCACAACAACAATCTTGCACTCAGTGTTAATAAGATGAAGGAATTGACTGTGAACTTCAGGAATGGGGAGTCAAGGGAACACACACCAGTTCTTATCAAAGGATCAGCAGTGGAAAGGTTGAGCAATTTCAAATTCCTGCATGTCAACATCTAAGGATCTATTCTGGGCGCAACATATTGCATCTCCATCTGGTATGGGAGCAACCAAGCACTGGACCAGAAGTTCCTGCAGAGGACTGTGAGAACAGCTGAGAAGGTCATAGGCGCCTCCTGAACATCCACGGGGACATTTATCAGGAGTGATGTGTACGCAGGGTTCCACCCATCCATCCAGCATCCTCTCTGACTTTCTACCATCAAGCAGGAGATTCTGATGCATCAAAACAATAATGGTCAGGATGGGGAACAGTTTCTTCCCTCAGGCCATGAGGCTTCTGAACTCCCTGCTGCATTGCATTTGAATTCTCTCTGGCTAATCTGTTCTGTGCCTTACAATATTTATTTAACGTGCTTTAGTTTGTTTATACATGTGTAATCCATCTGTAGGTTTTATCTTAACATTCATAAGTTATTGTGTGTTATGTGTACTATTGTGCTTTACACTCTGGTTCAGAGAAATGTCTCGTTTGATGATATATAGGTATATAGTTAAATGAAATAAACTTGATTTGACTTGATGTAATCACAAAGAAGGCATGAGAGTGTCTGTATTTCATTTGGAGTAGCAGCAGACTTGGTATTTCACGAAGCTCTCTCTCAAAATTCTACATTACGTGGAGCGCGTTCTGATTGGATGTATCACCATCTGGTATGGAGGGGACCACTGCGCTGGATTGGAAAAAAGCTGCAGAGGGTTGCAAACCCAGCCAGCTCCATCATGGGCACGAATCTCCCCTGCATCAAGGACATCTTCAAAAGGTGATGCCTCAGAAAGACAGCATCCATCTTTAAGAACCCTCATCACCCAGGATGTGCTCTTACCTCAATGTTACCATCAAGGAGGAAGTACAGGAGCCTGAGGATACACACTCAATATTTTTAAAATAGTTTCTTCCCCTTCGTCGTCAGCTTTCTGAATGGGCAATGAATGGATGTACACAACCTCACTATGTATTTTTTGCTCTATAAACAGTCAGTGGTTTGGGCCAAGACCCTTCATCAGTCCTGGAAAGGAAGGGGGTACAAGCCAGAATATTTCTGCCATGAATGCTGGAGTTTTAGGGGGAACACAGGAGATAGTGTTGTAGAACAGAGAAATATGTAGAACTAGATGAAGGCCAGCACTATGGAAGGACATATGAAAAGTGAACGACAATTCAGACAGGTGTCTACAGAGAATATCAAAAGTAGATGCATATTGTCTACATTTCAGTTGAAATTATCAGCTGATTCAGACGAGAAAGAGATAATTGTCATTTACTTCGCAGTGGGATGGATCCGTGCAACTTTGAAAAGTTCATCTTTGTTATCGAATGTCATCATCTGAATCCCATTGGTGGCAGCAAATTTAATATAAGAGCTCTCCTTGCAGGGGTGTGCATAAATGATTCTCTCTGGGGGGACCCCAATATCTTGTACCATCGCAATCTCATTCTGTTGGGACAGAAAGAGAGTTATCTTTAATATTTTTTATTTTTCTGAGTTCATTGATTGGTAAATTGTCACATATACTGAAGTTCAGTGGAAAGCTTTGTCTTGCATACTGTCCATAATTCATTAATTTCATTCCGACAATGCATTGAAGTGGTAGAAGGGTAACAACAGAATGCAGAGAACGAGTTACACAGAAAATACAGTGACAGTAACATGCATGTAGACAGTGAAGTACAAGGCAATAGATTGTGAGGTCTAGAGTCCATCTCATCTTGGTGGGATATAAGGGTGGTGGGTCAGGGGACTACGTAGGGTGAACCAGAGGCAGAGATAGGCAGAACAAAGGGGCAACTATCCGATGAGGGCAGAACAGGAATCAGCCACAGAGTAAAGTAGGGAGAGCAAAATCATTTTGGGCCACAAAACATGGGACAACATGGTAGCGTAGTGGTTAGCGTAACGTTCAATTCCTGCCAACGTCAATAAGGAGCTTATACATTCTACCTGTGACTATGTGGGTTTCCTCCCGGAACTCCAGTTTTCTCCCACATTCCAAAGACATATGGGTTAGGGTTATAAGATGTGGGCCTGCTATATTGCTGCTGGAAGCATGGTGACACTTGTGGGCTGCCCAGCACATCCTGAAGCTGTTGGTTGTTAATGCAAACAACACAGTTCACTGTATGTTTTGAAGTACAGTACTGTGCAAATGTCTTGGGCACACAGGTATAGCTAGGATGCCTAAGACTTTTGCACAGTACTGTCGAAATTTTATGTATTGCACTGTACTACTGCCATTTTTTTTTAAATCACGACGTTTGGGTGATGATAATCCTGATTGTGATATGGGTTTCAGTTGTGGATTGAGAGTGGGAAGGGGGCAGGGAGAGTGGAATCATGGTTAGGAGAAGGGGAAGGGAGAGGGGAGGGTGCGGGAAGCACTGGAGAGACATTCTGTAATGATCAATAAACGAACTGTGTAGAATCAGATGACCTTGCCTGGTGTCTCAGGGCTGGTCTGTCTGCACTCACACCGTCTCCATCCCCTGGCACTCCTTCTCTGCCACATGTTCCTGCACCTCCACCTTCACCATTCCCAGCATGCTTTGCTCCAGCCAGATTTACAAACTTGCTCTCTACTCCACTTTGACAGATACAATACTGACTATATATATATGTGCAATATACTGTATATATGACAAATAAATCTAATCTTTAATGTTAAATGTGAAGCAATGCAAGGAGACAAGGACAGCACCGTCATGCAGAGTGAGCTATGAAATGGTTCAAAAGAAAGGACGAAGCGAGAGCAAACCAGCTGTGGGGGAACAGAGGCAACGAGAAGCACGGAGAAGTGCAGAGGTGGCAGGACAACACTGAGTAGATCTGGCAAATGGGTCACGACATGTAATAGGAATATAGAGGAAACGGCACCAACAATCATTCCACGGCCAAAGTAATTTAAATCACACTTTTTCCCCATTCTGATGTTTTGTCTGACAAAAACTGAACCTCTTGACCAGATCTGCATGCTTTTATGCACTGAGTTGCTGCCACATGATTCTCTGATTAGATATTTGCATTAATGAGCAGGCGTATCTAATAAAATGGCCACTGAGTGTATAGTGAGGCATTGAATTGACTTTATTACTTACATCCTTCATATACATAAAGAGTAAAAATCTTTACGTTACGTCTCCGTTTAAATGTGCAACGTGCAATTATAGTAATTTATAATCAGTTTTATATACAACAGGATAGTCAATATAACAGAAATACAGTTGCATCAGCATGAATTAAGCAGCCTGCTGGCCTGGTGGAAGAAGCTGTCCCAGAGCCTGTTGGTCCTGGCTTTTATGCTGTGGTACCATTTCCCGCAAAGTTTGGGAGATTTTCCATTGTTGCATACATTAACACATTTTAATATTTAAAGAGCATCAGTGAGCTCATTATTCCAAATCCTACCTTACTGGCACAGTCAAAGCCGATCCCTAATTGAGCAAGGGTCCAAACTATTGGTTTGCTATCATTGCATTTCACAGCATAGAAAGGTTTCACTCGAGGCAATGTCATCTTCCACTGATGGTGTTTCTTTATGACTTCACCCAAGTCGGCAACGTAGAAAGCATCTGTGTTATCCTGCAACACAAGGCATGGTGATCATACTGACTGTCATTATCCACTAATTTAACATTATTAGATTCCTTCACTTAGCCTTCTCTGCTAAATTCAATAAGTTGAGCAAAACATTGGAATGCTGTGCTGTTCATGTGTTTTGTAAAATACATAGAAAGATTTGTCAGTGCTGCTCCGGGGGGTGGGTGTTTGAACAAGAGCTGTAGGACATGGCAGATCGTGGGGTAGTTGTGGGAAAAGACGTTATTAAGACCACGTTTACAAAGGCAGGAATCAAAAGCATGGTGGCAATAATGTTCTTAGTTATGTCTATTTCAATGCACGGAGTATTGTAGGTAAGGCAGATGAGTTTACAGCATGGATAAGCAGATGGAATTATGACACTGATGTCAATGATGACTAGTGTAGAATGAAGAACACTCATTAAAAATGTGGCCACTAAACAGTATAGTTTGAGAATGAGAATAATTCATTGTAAAAGGGATAAGTTTATTTTGAATTAAAGGTCTCTTTTCTAATAAAGATTTCTTTATCTCATCATCAACATTTATCTTATTCCATAAATCAATCAAATGTTTTAGTATAGGAACAACAACACACACAAAATGCTGGTATAACACAGCAGGCCAGGCAGCATCTATAAGAGAAGCACTGTCGATGTTTCAGGCTGAGACCCTTCGTCAGGACTAACCGAAAGGAAAGATAGGAAGAGATTTGAAAGTAGTGGGGGGAGGGGGAAATGCGAAATGATAGGAGAAGACCGGAGGTGGTGGGATGAAGCTAAGAGCTGGAAAGGTGATTGGCGGAAGTGATACAGAGCTGGAGAAGGGAAAGGATCATGGGACGGGAGGCCTCAGGAGAAAGAAAGGAGGGGGGAGCACCAGAGGGAGATGGAGAACAAGCAAACAACTAAATATATCAGGGATGGGGTAAGAAGGGGAGGAGGGGCATTAACGGAAGTTAGAGAAATCAATGTTCATACCATCAGGTTGGAGGCTACCCAGCCGGTATATAAGGTGTTGTTCCTCCAACCTGAGTTTGGATTCATTTTGACAATAGAGGAGGCGATGGATAGACATATCAGAATGGGAATGGGACGTGGAATTAAAATGCGTGGCCACTGGGAGATCCTGCTTTCTCTGGCGGACCGAGCGTAGGTGTTCAGCGAAACGGTCTCCCAGTCTGCGTCGGGTCTCACCAATATATAAAAGGCCACACCGGGAGCACCGGACGCAGTATACCACACCAGCCGACTCACAGGTGAAGTGTCGCCTCACCTGGAAGGACTGTCTGGGGCCCTGAATGGTGGTGAGGGAGGAAGTGTAAGGGCAGGTGTAGCACTTGTTCCGTTTACAAGGATAAGTGCCAGGAGGGAGATCGGTGGGAAGGGATGGGGGGGACGAGTGGACAAGGGAGTCATGTAGGGAGCGATCCCTGCAAAAAGCAAAAAGAGGGGGGGAGGGAAAAATGTGTTTGGTAGTGGGATCCCATTGCAGGTGGCGGAAGTTACGGAGAATTATATGTTGGACCTGGAGGCTGGTGGGGTGGTAGGTAAGGACAAGGGGAACCCTATCCTGAGTGGGGTGGTGGGTTGATGGGGTGAGGGCAGATGTGCGGGAAATGGGAGAGATGCGTTTGAGAGCAGAGTTGATGGTGGACGAAGGGAAGCCCCTTTGTTTAAAAAAGGAAGACATCTCCTTCGTCCTGTATTGAAAAGCCTCATCCTGAGAGCAGATGCGGCGGAGACGGAGGAATTGTGAGAAGAGGATAGCCTTTTTGCAAGAGACAGGGTGGGAAGAGGAATAGTCCAGGTAGCTGTGAGAGTCTGTAGGCTTATAGTAGATATCAGTATAGAGGCCATCTCCAGAGATGGAGAGAGAAAGAAAGATCAAGAAAGGGGAGGGAGGTGTCGGAAATGGACCAGGTAAATTTGAGGGCAGGGTGAAAGTTGGAGGCAAAGTTAATGAAGTTGACGAGTTCAGCATGCGTGCAAGAGGCAGCGCCAATGCAGTCGTCGATGTAGCGAAGGAAAAGAGGGGGATGGATACCGGTATAGCCTTGGAACATGGACTGTTCCACAAAGCCAACCAAAAGGCAGGCATAACTGGGACCCATACGGGTGCCCATGGCTACACCCTTGGTTTGGAGGAAGTGGGAGGAGCCAAAGGAGATATTATTGAGAGTAAGAACTAATTCCGCTAGACAGAGGAGAGTGGTGGTAGAGGGGAATTGGTTAGGTCTGGAATCCAAAAAAAACCGAAGAGCTTCAAGACCATCTCGGTGGGGGATGGAGGTATATAGGGACTGGACGTCCATGGTGAAAATAAGACGGAGGGGGCCAGGGAACTTAAAATCATTGAAAAAATTTAAAGCATGAGAAGTGTCATGAACATAGGTGGGAAGAGATTGAACAAGGGGGGATAAGACAGTGTCAAGGTATGCAGAAATGAGTTCAGTGGGGCAGGAGCAAGCTGAGACAATAGGTCTACCTGGACAGGCAAGTTTGTGGATCTTGGGTAGGAGGTAGAAACGGGAAGTGCGGGGTGTGGGAACTATGAGGTTGGTGGCAGTGGATGGGAGATCCCCAGAGCTAATAAGGTTGGTGATGGTATAGGAGACAATGGCCTGGTGCTCCTTAGTGGGATCATGATCAAGGGGTAAATAAGAAGAGGTATCAGAGAGTTGTCGCTGTGCCTCGGCCAGCTGGAGGTCAGTACGCCAGACAACAACAGCTCCCCCCTTATCAGCAGGTTTTATAGTGAGGTTGGGATTGGTGCGGAGGGAGCGGAGAGCAGAGCGTTCGGAAGGAGTGAGGTTGGAATTGGAACAGGGTGTAGTGAAGTTGAGATGGTTGATGTCCCGTCGGCAATTAGCAATAAAGAGATCCAGAGCAGGTAGAAGACCAGAGCAGGGTGTCCATGAAGAGGAGGAGGGTTGAAGACGGGAGAAGGGGTGATCGGTGGGTGTAGGAGAGTCCTTGTCAAAGAAGTAAGCTCGGAGACGGAGTCGGCGGAAGAAGAGTTCAGCGTCATGGCGTACGCAGAACTCACTGAGGTGTGGCGAAGGGGGACAAAGGTGAGGCCCTTAATGAGGACAGAGCACTCTGCCTCAGAGAGTTGAAGGTCAGAGGGAATGGTAAAGACCCGGCATGGATGAGAGATGGGATCAGAGAGGGGAGGGGGGAGGCTGGAAGTGTCAGTGGAGAGGGAAGGGTTGGGGTGAGAGGAAGATGGAGCCTCTGAGGGCCCAGGAGCTGACGATGGGATCTGAGGGAGAGGGGATTGCAGAGTGGTGGAGGGGGAGGGGGAGGGGGAGATGGGAGACACAATCGCAGCATGTGAAGACCCGGCCTGGAGTTCAACGCTGGAGTCACAGTCGGTGGCTGCTCAATCGCTTTGAAGCTGTCCATGGTCGTTGGAGCACGCAGTGATGGTGCTGGAGTCCGGATTTTCAAAATGCCCTGGGTCGCTGGGGAGGCCGAGATCGACAGCCGGGGCGAATCCATGGTCGTTGGAGCACGCGGTGATGGTGCTGGAGTCCGGATTTTCAAAATGCCCTGGGTCGCTGGGGAGGCCGAGATCGACAGCCGGGGCGAATCCATGGTCGTTGGAGCACGCGGTGATGGTGCTGGAGTCCGGATTTTCAAAATGCCCTGGGTCGCTGGGGAGGCCGAGATCGACAGCCGGGGCGAATCCATGGTCGTTGGAACACGCGGTGATGGTGCTGGAGTCCGGATTTTCAAAATGCCCTGGGTCGCTGGGGAGGCCGAGATCGACAGCCGGGGCGAATCCAAGGTCGTTGGAACACGCGGTGATGGTGCTGGAGTCCGGATTTTCAAAATGCCCTGGGTCGCTGGGGAGGCCGAGATCGACAGCCGGGGCGAATCCATGGCCATTGGAACACGCGGTGATGGTGCTGGAGTCCGGATTTTCAAAATGCCCTGGGTCGCTGGGGAGGCCGAGATCGACAGCCGGGGCGAATCCATGGTCGTTGGAGCACGCAGTGATGGTGCTGGAGTCCGGATTTTCAAAATGCCCTGGGTCGCTGGGGAGGCCGAGATCGACAGCCGGGGCGAATCCATGGTCGTTGGAGCACGCAGTGATGGTGCTGGAGTCCGGATTTTCAAAATGCCCTGGGTCGCTGGGGAGGCCGAGATCGACAGCCGGGGCGAATCCATGGTCGTTGGAGCACGCGGTGATGGTGCTGGAGTCCGGATTTTCAAAATGCCCTGGGTCGCTGGGGAGGCCGAGATCGACAGCCGGGGCGAATCCATGGCCATTGGAACACGCGGTGATGGTGCTGGAGTCCGGATTTTCAAAATGCCCTGGGTCGCTGGGGAGGCCGAGATCGTCAGCCGGGGCGAATCCATGGCCATTGGAACACGCGGTGATGGTGCTGGAGTCCGGATTTTCAAAATGCCCTGGGTCGCTGGGGAGGCCGAGATTGACTACCGGGGCCGGGGACGCGATATGAAGACCATGCTCTGGGGTCTGCAGGTGGAAGATCTTGCGATCCTTGCAGGACGTGATAAAGTCAAAGAAACAGTGATTGCACGCATGGATCCGACGGAGGATGAAATAACGGACAGGTCCATTGCAAACAAAGAAAAAGGTGTCCTGGAGGCGTGGAAGGGACTGTGATAGGGACGCCAGGTACCTTCTCATGGCGGAGAGTGTCGCCCTCAGAGCTCAACGGGAGAAACAACGGGGGGCAGAGTCAATTAAGTGTGAGTACCTGGGATCCTCAGAAGGTCCAAATTGAGAAGCTCGAAAACGGATCCTGAAGCCAACTGGAGTCAGTTGGCGACGGAGACACATTCCAAGGAAGGATATATGGCTGTAATAGCGGGTCTGGGTCAAAATATGATCGAAAAGTTGAAGGGCCGAAGGAATTATAGATGGGAAGCAGCGAGAGAGGGTTTCACTGAACTCCTGTCGAAGAGAAGATTTAAACTTCTTCAGTGTAGGCATCACTAGCAGAGGCTTCGCAGTAGAATTTAAAGAGCAAACACAAGGAAATCTGCAGATGCTGGAAATTCAAACAACAACACACACAAAATGCTGGTGGAGCACAGCAGGCCAGGCAGCATCTATAGGGAGAAGCGCTGTCGACGTTTCGGGCCAAGATCTTTCGTCAGGACTAACCAAAAGGAAAGATAGGAAGAGATTTGAAAGTAGTGGGGGGAGGGGGAAATGCGAAATGATAGGAGAAGACCGGAGGGGATGGGGTGAAGCTAAGAGCTGGAAAGGTGATGCACCATCAATAACTCACGCTGAGACTTAGGAAGCGAGTTATCGGCTTTTATTGACTGGAAGAATAAACAGCACTACATCCTGGAGAAAATGAGGGAGAGCAGCAGCCCACAGTCGCCTTTATACAGGGGTCTGTGGGAGGAGCCACAGGAGCAGTCAGCAGGGTCTGTGAGAGGAGCCACAGGAGCAGTCAGACAGGTATATCTAGTTCACCACATTCACCCCCCCCTTTGTTTAAAAAAAAGTCCCCAAGTATATTTACAGGTTAAGTCTATCAGGTGGTCGAATCGTTCGCTGTGATCTACGTAGCTCCGGCTGCAATTGCACAGGTGCCGGAGGTGGTGTTGGCACAGGTGCCGGAGTTGTTGTTTGCACCGGAGGCGGAGAGTGGGTTGGTTCTGTCCCAGCTGGAGGTGTCAGGGATCCCTCGCGTGTGTGCGAGGTCCCCGGAATAGACGCGTACGAGATGCCCGGTACATGAGCGTCGTGAGGAGTCTGGGTGTGGCACGGTGTGTGCGGTGTCACCTCGGGTACAGGGTGCATAGTTACCGTGGAATGTTCGGGGTAGTGGTCTGCTGCTCCGGCGGGCGCCAGGTCGCGGACAGAGACCGTGTCCTCCTGCCCATCAGGCAAGACCACGTAGGCATACTGGGGATTAGCATGCAGGAGGTGAACCCTCTCGACCAGCGGGGAGTACTTATTACTCCTCGCATGTTTACGTAGCAGCACTGGCCCCGGGGACGTCAGCCAAACTGGTAGGGTGGTCCCAGTGACAGACTTCCTGGGAAAAGAGAATAGGCGTTCGTGAGGGGTGGCATTAGTGGACGTACACAACAGGGAGCGGATAGAGTGGAGTGCCTCAGGGAGGACCTCCTGCCATCGGGAGACCGGCAACCCTTTTGACTTAAGGGCTAAAAGTGTGGCCTTCCACACTGTGGCATTCTCCCTCTCCACCTGGCCATTCCCCCGGGGATTATAACTCGTGGTTCGACTAGTAGCAATGCCCCTAGCTAGCAGGAACCGGCGCAACTCGTCACTCATAAAGGAGGACCCTCTATCACTGTGGACATAGCAGGGATATCCGAACAGAGTGAAGAGCTGGCGCAGGGCTTTTATGACGGACGTGACAGTGGTGTCGGGGCAGGGAACGGCAAAGGGGAATCGCGAGTACTCGTCAATAATACTGAGAAAATAGACATTGCGGTCGGTGGAGGGAAGGGGGCCCTTAAAGTCAACACTCAGTCGCTCAAAAGGGCGGGTGGCCTTGACAAGCTGCGCAGTGTCAGGACGGTAGAAGTGCGGTTTGCACTCAGCGCAGATCTGGCAGTCCCTGGTCATCGTCCTGATGTCCTCCAGGGAGTACGGCAGGTTCCGGGCTTTAATGAAATGGTAAAATCGGGTGACCCCCGGATGGCAAAGATGGGCATGAAGGGCATACAGCTGGTCGAGCTGGGCACTAGCACACGTTCCCTGGGATAGGGCATCAGAGGGTTCATTGAGCCTGCCAGGCCGGTACAGGATATCATAATTGTAGGTGGAGAGTTCTATTCTCCATCGCAAAATTTTATCATTTTTGATCTTGCCCCGCTGTTGGTTGCTGAACATGAACGCAACTGAGCGCTGGTCGGTCAGCAATGTGAACCTTTTGCCGGCGAGATAGTGCCTCCAGTGCCTAATAGCTTCCACTATGGCCTGGGCTTCTTTCTCCACCGCAGAGTGCCGAAGTTCAGAGCCTTGAAGGGTACGAGAAAAAAACGCCACTGGTCTGCCTTCCTGATTGAGGGTAGCAGCCAGCGTGACGTCAGAGGCATCACTCTCTACTTGGAAGGGAATGGTCTCGTCCACCGCATGCATCGTTGCTTTGGCAATGTCCCCTTTAATGCAGCTGAAGGCCGCGCGGGCCTCGGCAGAGAGGGGAAAAGTGGTAGACCTGACCAGGGGGCGGGCCTTGTCTGCGTAATGGGGGACCCATTGGGCGTAATAGGAAAAAAAACCCAGGCACCGCCGGAGGGCCTTGAGAGTGGTGGGAAGAGGGAGTTCTAACAGGGGGCGCATACGGTCGGGGTCAGGGCCAATGACCCCGTTCTCCACGACATACCCAAGGATAGCGAGTCGTGTGGTTCTGAACACACACTTGTCCTTGTTATAAGTGAGGTTCAAAGCTTCGGCCACTTGGAAAAATCGTTGGAGGTTGGCGTCGTGATCCGACCAGTCGCGACCACAGATGGTGATGTTATCTAGATAGGGAAATGTGGCCTTCAGTTTGTACTGGTCCACCATCCGGTCCATCTCCCTCTGGAAGACTGAGACCCCATTTGTGACACCAAATGGGACGCGCAGGAAGTGATAGAGCCTGCCACCCGCCTTGAAGGCAGAGTAGGGGCGGTCCTCCGGGCGGACGGGGAGCTGGTGATAAGCGGATTTCAGATCTATTGTCGAGTACACCTTGTACTGAGCTATCTGGTTGACCATATCCGCGATGCGGGGTAGGGGGTACGCGTCAAGCTGCGTGAATCTATTGATGGTCTGGCTATAGTCCACAACCATCCTATTTTTCTGCCCAGTCTGAACAACGACCACCTGGGACCGCCATGGGCTTGTGCTCGGCTCAATGATCCCCTCCCCGAGCAGCCGCTGCACCTCTGAATGAATAAAGGCCCTGTCCCCTGCGCTGTACCTCCTGCTTTTAGTCGCCACCGGTTTACAGTCGGGGGTCAGGTTGGTGAACAGCGATGGGGGAGGGATCTTGAGGGTGGAGAGGCTGCAAGTAGTGTCAGTAGCACAGCTATCGGCATGGTACTGGGTGGGATGTGTGGGTCGATGTGTATGTGCGTGTGGTAACGGAGTATATGGCGAAGTCCCACCAAACTGAGGATTCCTGACAGTGAGAGGTGGGAGGGGCCCGTCATATGCCATAGTCACACTTTTGAGATGGCTCTGGAAGTCGAGCCCCAACAGCACAGGTGCGCACAGTTGAGGCATGACCAGGAACGCAAAGTTCTGATATTCTGTGCCCTGCACCACCAATGTCGCTACACAACCCACCCGGATGTCTGTGGAATGCGACCCAGAAGCCAAGGTGATCTTCTGATGTGCCGGCCGTGTCACGAGTCCACAGCGTTTCACTGTGGCCGGGTCAATAAAACTCTCAGTGCTGCCCGTGTCAAACAGGCAGCTAGTCCTGTGCCCCTCCACCAGGATGTCCATCATCGACCTTGCGAGCTGGTGCGGAGTGCTTTGATCGAGGGTCACGGTAGCCAGCGTTGAACGGGGTGAGTCGGGGGCGGGGCCTGGTGGCGCTGGCAAAGATGGCCGCTCACATCCGGGCATGCAAGATGGCGGCTCCCAGGTCGCACACGGGTAGGTAGGGGCGGGGCATGGTGACGCCGGCAAAGATGGTTGTCCACATCCGGGCATGCAAAATGGCGGCCCCCAGGTCTCAGACGCAGCGCTACTCGACCCCGGGCGCGGTTTAGATTTACAGACCTTGGCGAAATGGCCCTTCTTCCCGCAGCTGGAACAAGTCGCTTCGCGAGCCGGGCAGCTGTTTCTGGGATGTTTCTGAAGCCCACAAAAGTAACAGAGTTTTATACCTGGCGAATTCGAGGAGTTCGTGATACCGCGACTGGCAGCGGCGTTGGCGAATTCGCTCGGAACCGGGGAATCGCGCGGCTGGACCGCCTCGGCGTACAGCTGCGCAGCCTCCAACGTATCGGCCGTCTCTATCGCTGAGCGTAAGGTAAGATCAGCTTTTTCCAGCAGCCGCTGGCGTAAATACACTGACCGGACTCCAGTCACAAAAGCGTCTCGGACCAAGAGTTCCGTATGCTGTTCCGCTGTGAGCGTTTGGCAGTCACAAGTCCGCACGAGTGCCTGTAGGGCTC
Organism: Hemitrygon akajei; assembly: GCF_048418815.1. Lineage (NCBI taxonomy): Eukaryota > Metazoa > Chordata > Chondrichthyes > Myliobatiformes > Dasyatidae > Hemitrygon > Hemitrygon akajei. Next base: position 60,026,087 of record NC_133143.1, read on the forward strand.
GGAGAAATTCAGCAGTCGACTCCGTAGGCCGCTGTTTTCGTGTTGCCAAGCGATGCCGGGCATAAACTGCGTTTACCGGCCGCAGGTACTGTCTTTTGAGAGCGGCAAGCGCCCCCTCGTAGGTCGAGAGGTCCCTGATGAATGAATAAACTTTTGGGGCGACCCTCGAGAGGAGAAGTCTGAGCCTAACAGCTGAGTCGGTGGCACGAACCTCCTCCAAGTATGATTGGAAGCATACAAGCCAGTGTTCAAAGGCAAGAGCTGCTTCAGGGTCTTGGGGGTCCAAATCTAAGCGTTCTGGGCGTAAAACGGTTTCCATGTTTTAACTTCCAGTCAATAAAATTGATGCACCATCAATAACTCACGCTGAGACTTAGGAAGCGAGTTATCGGCTTTTATTGACTGGAAGAATAAACAGCACTACATCCTGGGGAAAATGAGGGAGAGCAGCAGCCCACAGTCGCCTTTATACAGGGGTCTGTGGGAGGAGCCACAGGAGCAGTCAGCAGGGTCTGTGGGAGGAGCCACAGGAGCAGTCAGACAGGTATATCTAGTTCACCACAAAAGCTGATTGGCGAAAGTGATACAGAGCTGGAGAAGGGAAAGGATCATGGGACGGGAGGCCTCAGGAGAAAGAAAGGAGGGGGGAGCACCAGAGGGAGATGGAGAACAAGCAAACAACTAAATATATCAGGGATGGGGGAAGAAGGGGAGGAGGGGCATTAACAGAAGTTAGAGAAGTCAATATTCATGCCATCAGGTTGGAGGCTACCCAGCCGGTATATAAGGTGTTGTTCCTCCAACCTGAGTTTAGATTGATTTTGACAATAGAGGAGGCCATGGACAGACATATCAGAATGGGAATGGGACGTGGAATTAAAATATGTGGCCACTGGGAGATCCTGCTTTTTCTGGCGGACCAAGCGTAGGTGTTCAGCGAAACGGTCTCCCAGTCTGCATCGGGTCTCACCAATATATAAAAGGCCACACCGGGAGCACCGGACGCAGTATACCACACCAGCCGACTCACAGGTGAAGTGTCGCCTCACCTGGAAGGACAGTCTGGGGTCCTGAATGGTGGTGAGGGAGGAAGTGTAAGGGCAGGTGTAGCATTTGTTCCATTTACAAGGACAAGTACCAGGACGGAGATCGGTGGGAAGGGATGGGGGGGACGAGTGGACAAGGGAGTCGTGTAGGGAGCGATCCCTGCAAAAAGCAGAAAGGGGGGGAGGGAAAAATGTGTTTGGTAGTGGGATCCCATTGCAGGTGGCGGAAGTTACGGAGAATTATATGTTGGAACTGGAGGCTGGTGGGGTTGTAGGTAAGGACAAGGGGAACCCTATCCCGAGTGGGGTGGCGGGTTGATGGGGTGAGGGCAGATGTGTGGGAAATGGGAGAGATGCATTTGAGAGCAGAGTTGATTGTGGACGAAGGGAAGCGCCTTTGTTTAAAAAAGGAAGACATCTCCTTCGTCCTGGAATGAAAAGCCTCATCCTGAGAGCAGATGCGGCGGAGACGGAGGAATTGTGAGAAGAAGATAGCCTTTTTGCAAGAGACAGGGTGGGAAGAGGAATAGTCCAGGTAGCTGTGAGAGTCTGTAGGCTTATAGTAGATATCAGTATAGAGGCCATCTCCAGAGATGGAGAGAGAAAGAAAGATCAAGAAAGGGGAGGGAGGTGTCGGAAATGGACCAGGTAAATTTGAGGGCAGGGTGAAAGTTGGAGGCAAAGTTAATGAAGTCAACGAGCTCAGCACGCGTGCAGGAGGCAGCGCCAATGCAGTCGTCGATGTAGCGAAGGAAAAGAGGGGGATGGATACCGGTATAGCCTTGGAACATGGACTGTTCCACAAAGCCAACAAAAAGGCAGGCATAACTGGGACCCATACGGGTGCCCATGGCTACACCCTTGGTTTGGAGGAAGTGGGAGGAGCCAAAGGAGAAATTATTGAGAGTAAGAACTCGTTCCGCTAGATGGAGGAGAGTGGTGGTAGAGGGGAATTGGTTAGGTCTGGAATCCAAAAAAAAAACGAAGAGCTTCGAGACCATTAGTATAGGCGATTCTTTCTTTTCCCGTATCCATTTCGATTCCCATTTATATATAAAATCTTCTGGTATATTTTCTCCTATTTTATCTAATTCTATTCTAATCCATGCCGGTTTATCTTCATCAAAAAAAGATGCAATAAATCTAAGTTGATATGCTTTGTAATAATTCTTAAAATTTGGTAATTGTAACCCTCCTGGGTCAAATTTCCATGTCAATTTTTCCAACGATATTCTTGACATCTTACCTTTCCAAAGGAATTTCCTCACACATCTATTTAACTCTTGAAAGAACTTCTGTGGTAATTATATTGATAGTGTTTGGAATAAATATTGTAATCTAGGGAATATATTCATTTTTACAGCATTGACTCTACCTATTAATGTTATTGGTAACATCATCCATTTATCAAGATCCTCTTGAATTTTTTTCGATAATGGCAAATAATTTAGTTTAATATATATTATAACTGGTTTCAAAAGGGATTAGATATATAGGAGACTGTTTTGAAGGAGGTATATTAATGTCATTTGACCAATGATCGAAAAGTTGAAGGGCCGAAGGAATTATAGATGGGAAGCAGCGAGAGAGGGTTTCACTGAACTCCTGTCGAAGAGAAGATTTAAACTTCTTCAGTGTAGGCATCACTAGCAGAGGCTTCGCAGTAGAATTTAAAGAGCAAACACAAGGAAATCTGCAGATGCTGGAAATTCAAACAACAACACACACAAAATGCTGGTGGAACACAGCAGGCCAGGCAGCATCTATAGGGAGAAGCGCTGTCGACGTTTCGGGCCAAGATCTTTCGTCAGGACTAACCAAAAGGAAAGATAGGAAGAGATTTGAAAGTAGTGGGGGGAGGGGGAAATGCGAAATGATAGGAGAAGACCGGAGGGGATGGGGTGAAGCTAAGAGCTGGAAAGGTGATGCACCATCAATAACTCACGCTGAGACTTAGGAAGCGAGTTATCGGCTTTTATTGACTGGAAGAATAAACAGCACTACATCCTGGAGAAAATGAGGGAGAGCAGCAGCCCACAGTCGCCTTTATACAGGGGTCTGTGGGAGGAGCCACAGGAGCAGTCAGCAGGGTCTGTGAGAGGAGCCACAGGAGCAGTCAGACAGGTATATCTAGTTCACCACATTCACCCCCCCCTTTGTTTAAAAAAAAGTCCCCAAGTATATTTACAGGTTAAGTCTATCAGGTGGTCGAATCGTTCGCTGTGATCTACGTAGCTCCGGCTGCAATTGCACAGGTGCCGGAGGTGGTGTTGGCACAGGTGCCGGAGTTGTTGTTTGCACCGGAGGCGGAGAGTGGGTTGGTTCTGTCCCAGCTGGAGGTGTCAGGGATCCCTCGCGTGTGTGCGAGGTCCCCGGAATAGACGCGTACGAGATGCCCGGTACATGAGCGTCGTGAGGAGTCTGGGTGTGGCACGGTGTGTGCGGTGTCACCTCGGGTACAGGGTGCATAGTTACCGTGGAATGTTCGGGGTAGTGGTCTGCTGCTCCGGCGGGCGCCAGGTCGCGGACAGAGACCGTGTCCTCCTGCCCATCAGGCAAGACCACGTAGGCATACTGGGGATTAGCATGCAGGAGGTGAACCCTCTCGACCAGCGGGGAGTACTTATTACTCCTCGCATGTTTACGTAGCAGCACTGGCCCCGGGGACGTCAGCCAAACTGGTAGGGTGGTCCCAGTGACAGACTTCCTGGGAAAAGAGAATAGGCGTTCGTGAGGGGTGGCATTAGTGGACGTACACAACAGGGAGCGGATAGAGTGGAGTGCCTCAGGGAGGACCTCCTGCCATCGGGAGACCGGCAACCCTTTTGACTTAAGGGCTAAAAGTGTGGCCTTCCACACTGTGGCATTCTCCCTCTCCACCTGGCCATTCCCCCGGGGATTATAACTCGTGGTTCGACTAGTAGCAATGCCCCTAGCTAGCAGGAACCGGCGCAACTCGTCACTCATAAAGGAGGACCCTCTATCACTGTGGACATAGCAGGGATATCCGAACAGAGTGAAGAGCTGGCGCAGGGCTTTTATGACGGACGTGACAGTGGTGTCGGGGCAGGGAACGGCAAAGGGGAATCGCGAGTACTCGTCAATAATACTGAGAAAATAGACATTGCGGTCGGTGGAGGGAAGGGGGCCCTTAAAGTCAACACTCAGTCGCTCAAAAGGGCGGGTGGCCTTGACAAGCTGCGCAGTGTCAGGACGGTAGAAGTGCGGTTTGCACTCAGCGCAGATCTGGCAGTCCCTGGTCATCGTCCTGATGTCCTCCAGGGAGTACGGCAGGTTCCGGGCTTTAATGAAATGGTAAAATCGGGTGACCCCCGGATGGCAAAGATGGGCATGAAGGGCATACAGCTGGTCGAGCTGGGCACTAGCACACGTTCCCTGGGATAGGGCATCAGAGGGTTCATTGAGCCTGCCAGGCCGGTACAGGATATCATAATTGTAGGTGGAGAGTTCTATTCTCCATCGCAAAATTTTATCATTTTTGATCTTGCCCCGCTGTTGGTTGCTGAACATGAACGCAACTGAGCGCTGGTCGGTCAGCAATGTGAACCTTTTGCCGGCGAGATAGTGCCTCCAGTGCCTAATAGCTTCCACTATGGCCTGGGCTTCTTTCTCCACCGCAGAGTGCCGAAGTTCAGAGCCTTGAAGGGTACGAGAAAAAAACGCCACTGGTCTGCCTTCCTGATTGAGGGTAGCAGCCAGCGTGACGTCAGAGGCATCACTCTCTACTTGGAAGGGAATGGTCTCGTCCACCGCATGCATCGTTGCTTTGGCAATGTCCCCTTTAATGCAGCTGAAGGCCGCGCGGGCCTCGGCAGAGAGGGGAAAAGTGGTAGACCTGACCAGGGGGCGGGCCTTGTCTGCGTAATGGGGGACCCATTGGGCGTAATAGGAAAAAAAACCCAGGCACCGCCGGAGGGCCTTGAGAGTGGTGGGAAGAGGGAGTTCTAACAGGGGGCGCATACGGTCGGGGTCAGGGCCAATGACCCCGTTCTCCACGACATACCCAAGGATAGCGAGTCGTGTGGTTCTGAACACACACTTGTCCTTGTTATAAGTGAGGTTCAAAGCTTCGGCCACTTGGAAAAATCGTTGGAGGTTGGCGTCGTGATCCGACCAGTCGCGACCACAGATGGTGATGTTATCTAGATAGGGAAATGTGGCCTTCAGTTTGTACTGGTCCACCATCCGGTCCATCTCCCTCTGGAAGACTGAGACCCCATTTGTGACACCAAATGGGACGCGCAGGAAGTGATAGAGCCTGCCACCCCGCCTTGAAGGCAGAGTAGGGGCGGTCCTCCGGGCGGACGGGGAGCTGGTGATAAGCGGATTTCAGATCAATTGTCGAGTACACCTTGTACTGAGCTATCTGGTTGACCATATCCGCGATGCGGGGTAGGGGGTACGCGTCAAGCTGCGTGAATCTATTGATGGTCTGGCTGTAGTCCACAACCATCCTATTTTTCTGCCCAGTCTGAACAACGACCACCTGGGACCGCCATGGGCTTGTGCTCGGCTCAATGATCCCCTCCCCGAGCAGCCGCTGTACCTCTGAATGAATAAAGGCCCTGTCCCCTGCGCTGTACCTCCTGCTTTTAGTCGCCACCGGTTTACAGTCGGGGGTCAGGTTGGTGAACAGCGATGGGGGAGGGATCTTGAGGGTGGAGAGGCTGCAAGTAGTGTCAGTAGCACAGCTATCGGCATGGTACTGGGTGGGATGTGTGGGTCGATGTGTATGTGCGTGTGGTAACGGAGTATATGGCGAAGTCCCACCAAACTGAGGATTCCTGACAGTGAGAGGTGGGAGGGGCCCGTCATATGCCATAGTCACACTTTTGAGATGGCTCTGGAAGTCGAGCCCCAACAGCACAGGTGCGCACAGTTGAGGCATGACCAGGAACGCAAAGTTCTGATATTCTGTGCCCTGCACCACCAATGTCGCTACACAACCCACCCGGATGTCTGTGGAATGCGACCCAGAAGCCAAGGTGATCTTCTGATGTGCCGGCCGTGTCACGAGTCCACAGCGTTTCACTGTGGCCGGGTCAATAAAACTCTCAGTGCTGCCCGTGTCAAACAGGCAGCTAGTCCTGTGCCCCTCCACCAGGATGTCCATCATCGACCTTGCGAGCTGGTGCGGAGTGCTTTGATCGAGGGTCACGGTAGCCAGCGTTGAACGGGGTGAGTCGGGGGCGGGGCCTGGTGGCGCTGGCAAAGATGGCCGCTCACATCCGGGCATGCAAGATGGCGGCTCCCAGGTCGCACACGGGTAGGTAGGGGCGGGGCATGGTGACGCCGGCAAAGATGGTTGTCCACATCCGGGCATGCAAAATGGCGGCCCCCAGGTCTCAGACGCAGCGCTACTCGACCCCGGGCGCGGTTTAGATTTACAGACCTTGGCGAAATGGCCCTTCTTCCCGCAGCTGGAACAAGTCGCTTCGCGAGCCGGGCAGCTGTTTCTGGGATGTTTCTGAAGCCCACAAAAGTAACAGAGTTTTATACCTGGCGAATTCGAGGAGTTCGTGATACCGCGACTGGCAGCGGCGTTGGCGAATTCGCTCGGAACCGGGGAATCGCGCGGCTGGACCGCCTCGGCGTACAGCTGCGCAGCCTCCAACGTATCGGCCGTCTCTATCGCTGAGCGTAAGGTAAGATCAGCTTTTTCCAGCAGCCGCTGGCGTAAATACACTGACCGGACTCCAGTCACAAAAGCGTCTCGGACCAAGAGTTCCGTATGCTGTTCCGCTGTGAGCGTTTGGCAGTCACAAGTCCGCACGAGTGCCTGTAGGGCTCGGAGAAATTCAGCAGTCGACTCCGTAGGCCGCTGTTTTCGTGTTGCCAAGCGATGCCGGGCATAAACTGCGTTTACCGGCCGCAGGTACTGTCTTTTGAGAGCGGCAAGCGCCCCCTCGTAGGTCGAGAGGTCCCTGATGAATGAATAAACTTTTGGGGCGACCCTCGAGAGGAGAAGTCTGAGCCTAACAGCTGAGTCGGTGGCACGAACCTCCTCCAAGTATGATTGGAAGCATACAAGCCAGTGTTCAAAGGCAAGAGCTGCTTCAGGGTCTTGGGGGTCCAAATCTAAGCGTTCTGGGCGTAAAACGGTTTCCATGTTTTAACTTCCAGTCAATAAAATTGATGCACCATCAATAACTCACGCTGAGACTTAGGAAGCGAGTTATCGGCTTTTATTGACTGGAAGAATAAACAGCACTACATCCTGGGGAAAATGAGGGAGAGCAGCAGCCCACAGTCGCCTTTATACAGGGGTCTGTGGGAGGAGCCACAGGAGCAGTCAGCAGGGTCTGTGGGAGGAGCCACAGGAGCAGTCAGACAGGTATATCTAGTTCACCACAAAAGCTGATTGGCGAAAGTGATACAGAGCTGGAGAAGGGAAAGGATCATGGGACGGGAGGCCTCAGGAGAAAGAAAGGAGGGGGGAGCACCAGAGGGAGATGGAGAACAAGCAAACAACTAAATATATCAGGGATGGGGGAAGAAGGGGAGGAGGGGCATTAACAGAAGTTAGAGAAGTCAATATTCATGCCATCAGGTTGGAGGCTACCCAGCCGGTATATAAGGTGTTGTTCCTCCAACCGGAGTTTAGATTGATTTTGACAATAGAGGAGGCCATGGACAGACATATCAGAATGGGAATGGGACGTGGAATTAAAATATGTGGCCACTGGGAGATCCTGCTTTTTCTGGCGGACCAAGCGTAGGTGTTCAGCGAAACGGTCTCCCAGTCTGCATCGGGTCTCACCAATATATAAAAGGCCACACCGGGAGCACCGGACGCAGTATACCACACCAGCCGACTCACAGGTGAAGTGTCGCCTCACCTGGAAGGACAGTCTGGGGTCCTGAATGGTGGTGAGGGAGGAAGTGTAAGGGCAGGTGTAGCATTTGTTCCATTTACAAGGACAAGTACCAGGACGGAGATCGGTGGGAAGGGATGGGGGGGACGAGTGGACAAGGGAGTCGTGTAGGGAGCGATCCCTGCAAAAAGCAGAAAGGGGGGGAGGGAAAAATGTGTTTGGTAGTGGGATCCCATTGCAGGTGGCGGAAGTTACGGAGAATTATATGTTGGAACTGGAGGCTGGTGGGGTGGTAGGTAAGGACAAGGGGAACCCTATCCCGAGTGGGGTGGCGGGTTGATGGGGTGAGGGCAGATGTGTGGGAAATGGGAGAGATGCATTTGAGAGCAGAGTTGATTGTGGACGAAGGGAAGCGCCTTTGTTTAAAAAAGGAAGACATCTCCTTCGTCCTGGAATGAAAAGCCTCATCCTGAGAGCAGATGCGGCGGAGACGGAGGAATTGTGAGAAGAAGATAGCCTTTTTGCAAGAGACAGGGTGGGAAGAGGAATAGTCCAGGTAGCTGTGAGAGTCTGTAGGCTTATAGTAGATATCAGTATAGAGGCCATCTCCAGAGATGGAGAGAGAAAGAAAGATCAAGAAAGGGGAGGGAGGTGTCGAAAATGGACCAGGTAAATTTGAGGGCAGGGTGAAAGTTGGAGGCAAAGTTAATGAAGTCAACGAGCTCAGCACGCGTGCAGGAGGCAGCGCCAATGCAGTCGTCGATGTAGCGAAGGAAAAGAGGGGGATGGATACCGGTATAGCCTTGGAACATGGACTGTTCCACAAAGCCAACAAAAAGGCAGGCATAACTGGGACCCATACGGGTGCCCATGGCTACACCCTTGGTTTGGAGGAAGTGGGAGGAGCCAAAGGAGAAATTATTGAGAGTAAGAACTCGTTCCGCTAGATGGAGGAGAGTGGTGGTAGAGGGGAATTGGTTAGGTCTGGAATCCAAAAAAAAAACGAAGAGCTTCGAGACCATTAGTATAGGCGATTCTTTCTTTTCCCGTATCCATTTCGATTCCCATTTATATATAAAATCTTCTGGTATATTTTCTCCTATTTTATCTAATTCTATTCTAATCCATGCCGGTTTATCTTCATCAAAAAAAGATGCAATAAATCTAAGTTGATATGCTTTGTAATAATTCTTAAAATTTGGTAATTGTAACCCTCCTGGGTCAAATTTCCATGTCAATTTTTCCAACGATATTCTTGACATCTTACCTTTCCAAAGGAATTTCCTCACACATCTATTTAACTCTTGAAAGAACTTCTGTGGTAATTATATTGATAGTGTTTGGAATAAATATTGTAATCTAGGGAATATATTCATTTTTACAGCATTGACTCTACCTATTAATGTTATTGGTAACATCATCCATTTATCAAGATCCTCTTGAATTTTTTTCGATAATGGCAAATAATTTAGTTTAATATATATTATAACTGGTTTCAAAAGGGATTAGATATATAGGAGACTGTTTTGAAGGAGGTATATTAATGTCATTTGACCAATTAAAGAATAAATATAAAATATCAAATAACACTCTTTTCTGTTATTTCCAATTAAGGGCTTATTTAAGAGATAAACTGGGTCAAACAATGTTATTGCTGAAACCTAATGAAATAGAAACTTCAATTAATAAAGGAAAAATTTAAAAAATTATGTCTGGTATGTATAATTTGATTCAAAAACAGGCAATTAAACAAGGAATTCATAAGTCAAGACAAAAATGGGAAACTGATTGAATATTAAAATTGATGAAACAAGTTGGTCAAGATTATGTCTTGACAGTATGACAAATACAATAAATGTTCGACTAAGATTAGTGCAATATAACTTTTTACATCAAATATATATTACACAACAAAAAATAAATAGATTAAACTGAAGTTTATCTGATCAATGTTTTTGATGTAATCAAGAAATTGGTACTTTTTTACAGTCTACTTGGTCTTGTTTTAAAATTCAACCTTTTTGGACAAATTTAAGTGTTTTACTGGAACAAATTATTGGAATACAACTTCCACATAATCCAACATTATTTTTACTAGGTGATATTCAAGGGATAAAATTTGCCTTTATAATTAACACAAAGTACACTGCAGATGCTGTGGTCAAATCAACACGTACAAACAAGCTGGATGAACTCAGCAGGTCGGCACCATCCATTGAAACGAGCAGTCAACGTTTCGGGCCGAGACTTAGTCAGTCCTGACAAAGGGTCTCGGCCTGAAACATTGACTGCTCGCTTCAACGGATGCTGCCTGACCTGCTGAGTTCATCCAGCTTGTTTGTACGTGTTGCCTTTATAATTAAATGGGAGGGTGGGGTGGGAATGTCAAGTTTTTGACGTGATAATAGCACAGGTAACAGCTGCCAATAAGGTGAGCACTGAGCTGTGGGATGTGGATCTGTTGGTCTTTACTTCAAAAACTAGTAACCAGATTTATGTAGTAAGCACAAGGCCATGTGGATCTAATTTGTAATTTTAAAATAATCGTAGTTGGTTGTCATTGATAGGGTAGTGAAGAAATCATATGGCAATCTAGTCTTTGTCAATAGCAGCATTGAGTTCAAGAGTCAAGAAGTTATGTTGGAGCTTTATAAATCTCTGGTTAGCCCGTATCTGAAATACTGCCTTTAATTCTGGTTTTCCATTTCAGGAAGGATGTGGAGACTCTGGAGAGGTTTATCAGGATGCTGCCTATGCTATGAAGAGGGATTGGGCAAACTGGAATAGCAGAAGCTGAGGGGAGACCTGATAGGAAGTTATAAGATTATGAAGGGCGTAGATAGACAGCCTATATCCTATTCACCAAGGTCAAAAGGTTTAATTTTAGAGGGTATATATTAAAGGTGAGAGGCAGCAAGTTCAAAGGAGAGGAGCAGGGCAAATTATATTTTTTTAATATTTTTTTTTAAAACGCAGACTGGGAGTTACCTAGAGAGCGCTGCCAAGCTTGGTTGTGGAAACAAATATGATGGGAGTATTTAAGAAGCTCTCAGAGAGGCACATGCATGTACAGAGAATGGAGAGATATGGATTTGTGTAGGTTGAAAGGACTAGTTTAGTGGGCTTTTAATTATTGACAGAATTAGTTCAGCACAACATTGTCAGCCAAAAGTTCTGTTGCCGTGCCGTCCTCTTCTATGTTCTTCTGGGATTACTGTGGGTAGGTACAAGGTATATCATAGATATGACGGGCCGAAGGGCCTGCTTCGATGCTGTGTGATGCTCTCCGATTTTCACACAGAAACCACATTAGATCTCACCGTTCATTCAATATCCCATAATTAAATATCAGAATAAAGTTGTTTGGTTGCTCAAGGTAACAGAGGTGATGATGTAAAGTTTGGCATTTGATGTCATTTTCCCCAATGGATGATTCAATTTATTGGTGATAACCACACTTATTTCTGAGGAAATAAATGCATTAAGCAACCCAAAGCATGTAAAAATGTCATAAGCAACATTTTATTTGTGCCCCCTCTAAATCCATAATTGAACAAGCAGTTTGCACGAGCTCGGACTAATGAATTTTTATTTCTCATTGACCGGTTCCTGTTCTGACAAATGATGTAATGATCAGCATTTGAATACCACTTGGTTTCTGTGAAAGATCTATAACATTTTTAACTGAAGCTGTAGTTTATACCTGAATGGTAAAGATTGATCTCAGGTGTTTATCTTGATGCTTTCTCCATCTGTTCTGGACAGAGGAACCTATTTTTCTAAGCAGTACTTAAAAGACATTTGTATTTATTTCCCTCCCAGTTATCACTTTGCTCTGATTACTTTGTTCCTGCAGGAAGCCTTTGCTACTCATTTTGAAATTCAGACCCATGGAAAAAATCCAAGAAGGCAATGAGGGGAGTTGGGTTCCAGTTCAGATATGTTCCCATTATCACCAAGTTGCTGGAGTGAAAATTACTGACACAAACAAGTGACACAAGAGAGACTGTAGATGCTGGAAAACTGCAGCAATGTATGCAAAATTCAGGGAGAACTCAGCAGATCAGGCAACATCTATGGAGTCTGATGAAGGGTCTCAGCTTGAAATGTTGATTGTTCATTTGCCTCAATAGAGGCTGCCTGATCTGCTGACTTTTTCCAGCATTTTGTCTGTGTTGTTTCATACAAAGTAATAGTTTTATTTGCAGATACAGTACTGTGCAAAACTCAGGCACCTACTGTACATATAGCAAGACATTTGCAAAGTACTCTCTTTGTCAGCGTGGAGCGGAGAGCAAGTTTGTAAACCTGGTGAGAGAAAAGAGTGTTGGGAGTGACGAGGGTGGAGTGCCGTGAGAGATGTGTGGGGGTGCAGAGAAGGAGTGCTAGGGGCAGTGGTGACGCAGGTGCGACACGCCCAGCCCTGAGACACTAGGCAAGGTCATTTGATTCCAAACAAGTGGTTTATTGATCATTACTCTGGTGTTTACTCTCTGGTGCTTCCTGCTCCCTCCCCCTTCCCTTCCTGTTTTCCCAACCATAATTCCCCTCTCCTTGCCCTCTTTCCACTCTCCGTCCACAATAGAGACCCATATTTAGGAGCCTAAGACTCTTGTATAGTACTGTATGTTGATGTTCTGATAAATGGATCATAGTATCAGTGAATGCCAGAAATATTTAATTTGATATTAATGAGCTCAGCCACTTTGTCACAGTAGAAGATAATTTACTTTTGTTACTAGCATTCCTTGAGGATTATTGTAACTTCAGACATTTGATATGCAATTCTTTTTTTGAATATATTGTCAAGATTAATAGTGGCAGAACTTGTTATCCTGAATAAGCAAAACAATTACATGTACCTTCTGATTATAACTTAATCTGAAATGTACTATTGACATAACATCATGTCAATACTCACTGTGAGCTTTTTCTCATTGATCTTCTGGCCAATGACATCCATGGCCATGACCCCCTCCTCCAAAATGACAAAGTTGGTCTCATTAACACAGCCTTCCATTTTCAGTGTTTGCAGGGGGCTTGGTGCTATTCCAGAATTCAACAATGGAACTAATTTAGGCTTAAATAAAAATCCAAAATATTAGAAATATCACAATAAAGATTATCAGAGGCTGGTGCAAGTGTTGTTTTCTACATAAACTTTCAGGTTAAATATTGGAATGTTTTAACAATGTCATTCAAGAGATAGAAATAGGTGCTCTTCATCAAAATGTATGACATGACAACACATTCGCAAGTAATTCTTGGGCAAGAGAATTTGATGCTATTATGGAGCAATTAACAAAAAATTTAACAAAAATTGTGTGAAACTACAGTATGAAAGATAATATTTTTGTCACTGCACAAGATTCAACTGTGTATTGTTATCATCGGCAGCAAAATTTGCCACTGCTATGAATTCTCCAGTTTCAGATTAACTGTTAAAAGTCAAACAATAGAAATAGCTGCTTCTCAAGCGAATGCAAGGCCATAAGATACAGGAGCAGAATTAGACCATTTGCCCATCGAGTCTGCTCTGCTATTTCATCATGGCTGATCCATTCTCCCTTTCAACCTCAATCTCCCGTCTTCTCCCCGCACACCTTCATGCCCTGACTAATCAAGAATCGATCAACCTCTGCCTTAAATATACCCAGTGACTTGGACTCCACGGCCACTTTTGACAACGAATTCCACATATTCACTGCTCTCTGGCTGAAGAAATTCCTCCTCATCTCTGTTTTAAAAGGACATCCCTTTAATTTGAAAGGCACGAATGCTGTCGTAGTATTCTGTAACAGGTTTGTTGCGGCCTTGCATGTTAACATTAAGCACATTTAAGTGCTCTGTTATATCCACCAGAAATGCAAGATCATGAAGTCAGTCTGGGTCATCTAACTCTGCCACTGGCTTCCCTTTCTCGTTCATAAACGGCCCAATTTCTGCACGCAATTGAAAATAATGTTTGAGCACAACCCCTCTGCTCAACCAGCGGACTTCAGTGTGGTAGGGTAGGCTGTTTCCAATATTACATTCGGACAAAAGAGTGTCAAATTGCAGATGATTAAATCCCTTTGCTTTAATAAAATTAACTGTTTTGATTACTACATCCATGACATTGTCCATTTATAGGCTCCTGCTACATATCGCCTCTTGGTGTATAATACAATGAAAATTCTAGAATTCCTGCTCTGGATTCTGTCTGAACTTTCTCTCTGAGTTTCACAACACCACCTGCCTTTTTCCCGACCGTGGACGTTGCGCCATCTGTTGCCACGCTGACAGTGTGACTGCAGTCAACCCCCTGTCTGCCCAGGCTTCGACGAGGCTGGAGAAAACCGTCGTTCGCCGTTGTGGTGTTTGTCATGGGCACCATCTCCACAAACTCCTTGGTGACGGTCAAAGATGCATCAACACCACAAATAAATATTCCCAATTGAGCTACATCAGTCACGTCGGTGTTCTCATCAATTGCAATAGAGAAGGCAATAAATGACTTCACTTTGTCTTTTAGTTGACTGTTCAAATCTCCTGCAAGGTCCCCGATTCTCTCTGCCACAGTATTTCTTGACAAGCTGATATTACAAAAAGTCTGTCTCTTCTCAGGGCACACCAGCTCAGTCGCCGTCAGCATGCACACTTTGACGAATTCCCCCTCTGACGCAGCAGCTATTTTGTTGGCAATAATATAGCTGGCTTCAACAGCTCCATCATGAGTCTCTCAACTTTTGGTGAACCTGATTGCTGTTTTTTTCAGAGCTGCTTCAAGCTCTTTAACCTTTTGCGTCCTGAGTTGTCCTGCTACTTGTCATATTTTTCTCTGTGTGGCATCTCATAGTGTTGTTTGATATTGAACTCTTTAGCCACAGCCAATTGTTGCGAGCATATCAGACACACAGGTTTGCCGTTGACCTCACAGAAGAAAAAACGATCTTCCCAATTATCGTTGAATATCCGACCTTCGATGTCAACATTTCTTGGAAAGCATTTTGAACCACAGCAGCAAACAGTGTCAGCCTTGATACGGGTGTTACTTACCTGAATACTCCGTGTTTATACCGTGTTTGCCGACGTAAGTGGGGCCTTATTAGTCTTCAGTACAGGGTGGTAAGTGCTTATGCACAGCAGGTGGTTAACTGCCACCTACTGTACAGCTGCCGTACTGATACATAATAAATAGTCATGAATGTACTTTTTTACCCCCAAATCCTCCCGCGGGCCAGATTGGACTCTTTCGCCGACCAGTAGTTTGACACCCCTGCTGTAGAACCAAAAGCTCTTACCCTGTTAAGCAGCCTCATGTTTGGCCTTTTGTCAAAGGCCATATGAAAATCCAAGTACATAACATCCACCTTTGTCACATATATGACATGACACCATATTAATAATAAATTATTGGGCAAGAGAAAGTGAATCATACATATGACATGGCAACACATTTGGAATTAATGATTGGACAAGAGAACATGATATCCCCTTAACTATTATGGAGCTAGAAACTAAAAAAAAGAATGTTCTTTAAAAAAAAGTTGTAAATATACAGTAGTAACACACACAAACTGTCTGGAAGCGTTTTTCCCCTCCACCTTCCCTCTTCTCTATTTCTCCACTCTGGCCTCCCTCCACATCCTTCCTGTAGTGAGGCAACCAGAACTGAACACACTACTCCAAGTGGGGTCTGACCAGGGTCCTATATAGCTGCAAGATTACCTCTCGGATCCTAAATTCAATTCCACGACTGATGAAGGCCAATACACCATATACCTTCTTAACCACAGAGTCAACCTGCACAGCTGCTTTGAGCGTCCTATGGACTTGGACCCCAAAACCCCTCTGATCCTCCACACTGCCAAGAGTCTTACCAGTTGAGCATTGGACCAGAAGTCACTACTAAGGACTGTGAGACCGGCTGAGAGGATCATGGGGGTCTCCCTACCATCTATTGGGGACATTTATCAGGAGTGCTGCATACGCAGGGCCCTTAGTATAATTAAGGATCCCACCCTTCCACCCAGCATCCTCTTTGACTTTCTACCATCAGGCAGGAGGCTCTGATGCATAAAAACAAAAATGGTCAGGATGGGAAACAGTTTCTTCCCCCAAGCCATTCGGCTTCTGAACTCCCTGCCGCATCATATTCAAAGTGTCACGGGCTATTCTGTTCCGTACATTACAACCTTTAATATTTATGCACTTCTTAAATTGTTAAATGACAATAAACTTGACTTCAGCTTGATCTGCAGATTTTCTCGTGTTTGTGATTGCTCACAATACTCCAGGTTTGGTTGGATTACAATCCTCAAGATCCTGCTTTTCAGCTTTCTACCTCACTCCCTATATTCTCTCTTTAGGTCCTCAACCCTTTCCCTATCAATGCCATTGGTACCTATACGTACCACAACTGCTGGCTGTTCACCCTGCCCCTTTAGAATGCTGTGAACCTGCTCCAAGATGTCCTTGACCCGGGCACATGGGAGGCAATATCAGGGCGTCTCTCACATCCACAGGATCTCCTGCTTGCCTCTCTAACTATGGAATCCCCTGTCACTACTGCACTCCACTTCCCCCCACCCCCCAGAGTGTCTGAGCCACAGAGCCAGACTCAGCCAGCCAGAGAGCTGGTCGCTGTGGCTTTCTGCTGCTCTGCACTGTAGGCATTGTGTCAGGCTACACTGTGACCCAAGAAAGCAAATACAACTCACATGCACTGAAGTATAGTGAAAAGCTGTCTTGCACACCATTCAAACAGATCAATTCATTACATCAAGGTAAAACATCAACATAATTCAGAATAAAATGTAACACTTACAGAGAAAGTGCAATGAAGGTAGACAATAAACTACAAGGTCAAAACGCTGTGGTTTGTGAGGTCAATTCCTCTATCGTACTAGGGAGCCGATCGGTAGTCTTTCAACAGCGGGATGGAAGCTGTCCTTCAGCCAAGCAGTACGTGATTTGAGGTTTTTATATCACCTAGCCGATGGGAGGGAAGAGCAGAGCAAACACCTGGGATGGGTGGAGTCTATGACAATGCTGGCTGCTTTACTGAGGCATCGTGAAGTGCAGAAAGAGTCCACTGAGGCTTGGATTAAATTGGGGGATTGCTGGGTGCTGGGTGCTGCAGCTTGAAGGGCCAGAGGGGCTCATTCCACGTGGTATCTCAATAAATAAAATCTCCCTTTATGACCTTAAAATAGAAGGATGAACATTGATGAGACAGTTGGTTTAAGGATGAAATCTTAGGGCTGTAATACTCCTTTCTTGATGCCACTGACGTCAGTGTTACCAGGTCTCACTTAATCAAATTTCTCTCACCTCTAGAATTAAGCTTTGCAGCTAGGCTGTAATAACATCTAGAGTCAAATAATCCTTGTGAGACCCATTCTGGCCACTATTTGATAGGGCATTGCTGAGTTCAAACTATTTGACAACATCAACAGTATGGTCCTTTAATGTATGAATAACTGAGACTAAACGGATGAGGTGGTAGTTAGCTGGACTAGATTTGACCCGAAACACCCCCGAAATCTCTTTTCCGTAGGCCGAAGAGCCTGTTCCTGTGTTGTGGTGCTCTATGACTATGTGAAAATAACAGAATTTAAAGTTCACTATGGTGCTCCAGGGTTCAGGACGACTGTTTAGAGTTGAGATGGTAGGCGGGCAAGGGTTAACTGTATTAAGCAACAAGGTGCACAAATTGAGATCATTGATCAAAACAATGCTTCCTCCCAAAACTGGAATTAAAATTTCTTGAGGGCTATAATTAGCTGAAAGCTAAAAGTGTGTTGCAATTAACTTTTTCTCACATTTCTCCCAGCTACTTGTCAGTTTGGAAAAACTTTTATTTTCATGGAAATATATTTCGGAACAGAAGACTTGGTTACTCCATCCAGGTTGTCAACCTTTAGTAATACCCCAGGGCTTTACATGGAATAGTTACAAGCATGTCTCAAATCTATGTTTACAATTAGAATGGAGAATTGTGGTGAGGCAGAAAAAGAAATCTCTCCAAACAGCGATACAGCCGAAGTAGTTTAGGAACCAGGCCAGATTCCCAAACTTTCCATGCCTGCATAATAGGTAATATACTTACGGTAGGAATAACAGTTGAAAAACTGGTTGATTAGACATAACTTACCATGCACGAAATCATGCTGACTATCCTTAATCAGTCCACGTCCATCCAAATACTTGTATATCCAGCGCCTTAGAATATCTTCGAATAGCTTTCCCACTACTAACACCAGATTCAGAATCAGAATCAGAATCAGACTTTAATCGCCAAGTACCTATGCACATACAAGGAATTTACTTCCGGCAGATGTTGTCTCTCTGCTCATAACAATAATAATGATAAATATAAATGAAAATATAGATTATACATACAGGTAGTGCAATCCAAGTAATAGTTAGCCGACAGTTAACCGGCAGTTAACTGTTCAGCAAAGTGACCGCAGTAGGGAAAAACTTCTCCAATGCCTATTAGTCTTAGACTGGAGGGATCTGAAGCGCCTACCAGACGGAAGCAGATCAAACAGTCCGTGCGCAGGATGGGAGGAGTCCTTTATGATGTTCCCCGCCCTCTTCTTCAACCTGGAAGAGTACAGGTCCACAATAGAGGCCAGGGAGACTCCAATGATGCTCTCGGCAGTCCTCACTGTGCGCTGTAGTCTGGTTCTATCCTGCTTGGTGGCGGCTCCAAACCACACAATGATGGAGGTGCACAGGACAGACTCAATGACTGCAGTGTAGAACTGCAGCAACAATTCCTGAGGCAGACTGTATTTCCTCAAGAGCCGCAGGAAATACATCCGCTGCTGGACCTTCTTCAGGATGGAGCTGATGTTCTGCTCCCACTTCAGATCCTGAGAGATGGTGGTTCCCAGGAACCTGAAGTTCTCCACGGTGGACACAGGGCTGCTGAGGACTGTGAGTAGCCTATAATCTCCAGGTTTCTGTTTAGAGCCTTTCTTAAACAGTTCTAAACTGTTTCAATGCATTGTTAGAATGAAGTGATCAGTTTGGATCAAAGTTCAAAGTAAATTTATTATCAGAGTACATCTACACTCAGTGGCCACTTTATTAGGTACACCTGCTCGTTAATGAATTGGATTGAATTGACTTTATTCCTTACATCCTTCACGTATGCTTTGACCCCTAAGATCCCTTTATTCCTATCGATCCTGCTTCACCCTACTGTGTCTGCACCCTCTTCACACTTCCAGTCACTTTGCTCTCCTTGATGGCACTTCTTTGCTCTGTCCATCCTTGCTCCTGGTTCATCTAGGAAGGTACGCTGTGCCTTCTCCCTTTCAGGTCTGTATCAGCTGCACATCATAGGTCGTTCAGCCCATCAAGTATGCACCCTTATTCTATCAATGGCTCATTTATTATCCCTCTCAATCCCTTTCTTCTGCCTTCTCCCCGTAACCTTTGACACCATTACCAATCAACCTCCACTTTTAAGTATACCCAATGACTTGGGCTCCACAGCTATCTTAAGCAATGAATTTCAGACTCTTTGTTGCAGAAAAACATGGTTAATTTACTGAACTTAGCAGAGTAGGAAATCAATAATGTTAAATGACAGCATCTAAAGGAATATAAAAGAACAGATGTAATGTTGAGGCTTTATAAGGCACTGGTTAGGCCTCACTTGGAGTATCGTGAGCAGTTTTATCTAAAAACTGATGTGCTGACATTGGAGAGGGTTCAAAAGGGGTTCACAAAAATGATTCCAGGGTTGAAAGGCTTATCATATGAGGAGCATTTGATGGCTCTGGGCCTGTGCTCACTGGAATTCAAATGTTGAAAGATCTCGATTGAGTGGATTTGTGAGAGAATGTTTCCTATGGTTGGGGAGCCTAAGGCCAGAGGACACAGCCTCAGGATAGAGAGACATCCATTTAGAACAGAGATGAGGAGGAATTTATTGCCGCAGGTGGCCAAGTCATTGGGTATATTTAAGGCAGAAATTGAGAGATTCTTTATTAGTCAGGATCAGAATCCGGTTTAATATTACCAGCATGTTATTGAATTTGTTGACTTTGTGGCAGCAGTACAATGTAATGCATAATGTAGAAAAAAATGTGAATATTATATATGTATTAATTAAGTAGGTAGTGCTAAAATAGAAGTAGGGTAGTGTTCATGGGTTCAATGTCCATTCAGAAATTGGATGACAGAGGAACAAAATTGTTCATCCATCATTGTGTGGCTTGACACTTCTGTACCTCCTTCCTGATGGTAGCAATGAGAACAAGGAATGTCCTGGATGGTGAGGGGCACCCAAGACAGGAAGGGACATGGGAAGAATGCAGGGATTGGGGCTGAAAAGGAAATGTTTCAGCCATGATGAAATTGCAGAGCAGATTCGATGGGCCAAAAGGCCTAATTCTGCTCCTCTATCTTATGGTCTTCTGTATTTTGGTGAAATTGTTATACCTTATCTTTGAAATGTGGACAGAAATGTAATAAATAGGTAGATACTTTATTGATCCCAAAGGGAATTACAGTTATACACAGATACAGTGGCATGCAAAAGTTTGGGCACCCCGGTCAAAATTTCTGTTACTGTGAATAGTTAAGTGAGTAAAAGATTAACTGATCTCCAAAAGTCATAAAGATGAAACATTCTTTTCAACATTTTAAGCAAGATTAGTGTATTATTTTTGTTTTGTACGATTTTAGAGTGGGGGAAAAAAAAGGAGCTCCATGCAAAAGTTTGGGCACCCCAAGAGATTTGAGCTCTCAGATAACTTTTACGAAGGTCTCAGACCTTAATTAGCTTGTTAGGGCTATGGCCTGTTCACAGTCATCGTTAGGAAAGGCCAGTTGAAGCAAATTTCAAAGCTTTATAAATACACTGACTCCTCAAACCTTCTCCCAACAATCAGCAGCCGTGGGCTCCTCTAAGCAGCTGCCTAGCACTCTGAAAATTAAAATAAATGATGCTCACAAAGAAGGAGAAGGCTATAAGAAAATAGCAAAGCATTTTCAGGTAGCCATTTCTTCAGTTCGTAATGGCAGTTAACAGGAATGGTGGAGGTCAAGTTGAGGTCTGGAAGACCAAGAAAACTTTCCTAGAGAACTGCTCTTAGGATTGCTAGAAAGGCAAATCGAAACCCCCGTTTGACTGCAAAAGACCTTCAGGAAGATTTAGCAGACTCTGGCGAGGTGGTGCACTGTTCTACTGTGTATGACCTTCATGGAAGAGTCATCAGAAGAAAACCTCTCCTGCGTCCTCAGCACAAAATTCAGCGTCAGGGTGCCCAAACTTTTGCTTCAGGCCCTTCTCCTTTTTTGTTATTTTGAAACTGTAAAAGATGGAAATTAAAAAAAGTAATCTTGCTTAAAATATTGAAGAAATGTGTCATCTTTAACTTTATGCCTTTTGGAAATCAAGTCATGTTTTACTTGCTTAGCTATTCACAGTAACTAAAATTTTGACTGGGGTGCCCAAACTTTTGGATAGAAAAGTTTGTATACAAATATTAGAAAATAAGTAAGAAAGAATAAAAAAATAAGTTACCTCAAACAGTATCTAACAGGAGAGGGTCATCACTTCCCCAGCTAGATCGACTCATTATAGAGCCCATTGGCCAAGTATAAGAATGACCTCATTTAGCGCTCTTTGAAGCAGTGCAGTTATCTTAGTCTATTACTAAAAGTGCTCCTTTGTTCAGCCAAGGTGGCATGCAAAGGGTGAGAAACATTGTCCAGAATTGCCAGGATATTCCCAGGGTCCTTTGTTCTACAACAGCCTCCAGTGTGTCCAGTTTGACTCCTTGTGGTGAACTACATATACCTGTCTGGACTGCTCCTGTGGCTCCTCCCACAGACCCCTGTATAAAGGCGATTGAGGCCTGAGCCCAGCCTCATTCTCCAGGATGTAGTGTTGTTCATTCTTCCAGTCCATAAAAGCCGATACCTCGCTTCTTACGTCTCAGAGTGAGTTATTGATGGTGCATCACTCCTATAACAGAGCCAGCCTTTCTAATCAGTTTATTGCGCCTGATGGCATCATCCCTGTTGATGCCAATACCCCAACACACCATTGCATAGAAGATAGTACTGGTGACAACAGACTGGTAGAACATGTGAAGGAGAGGCTGACATATGCCAAAGAACATCAGTCTCCTCAGGAAGTAGAGGTGACTCTGGCCCTTCTTGTACACAGCCTCCGTGTTGGTACTCCACTCAAGTCTGTCATCCAGGTGCACCCCATGTACCTGTAGGTCCTCACCACATCCACCACCTCACCATCAATAGTAATGGAGCAGTGCAGGCTTAGTCTTCCTAAAGTTCATCACCATCTCCTTTGTCTTCTTGATGTTGAGCTGCAGGTGATGTTTGCACCATTCGAAGAAGTCCTCCACCAGTCCTCCCATCATGCACCCTACTATTGCTGAGTCATCAGAGAATTTCTGCAGATGACATGACTCAGTGTTGTATCTAAAGTCCGAGGTATACAGGAGTGTAAGGACAGCACCTCAAATGTAACCAGTCCATTGTTTTCCCTGCTGGCAAAAGAATGACCGACAAGTACTTTTCTGGAAATCAAAAAAAAAACTGCAGATGGAAACAGATTAAAAATGCTGGATGAATTCAACTGGTCATAAATACTTGTCTTTTTGATATGGTGCAGAATTATGTCAATATTTTTTGCTCCATAACAGGACAAGCAAAAATCACCTTTATCTCGCACAGTGGTACACTGCTCAAAACAAGAATCTGTAAATCATGTCAAAAATGAAACTGCAACACACTTGATATGAGATTTGTTACATAGAGGAAACTACTGAGCTCTCTGAACCCAATACGCCTGTACCCTGGATCTCCTCCACAGAAATAACTTGAAAGATGTCAAAAATGAACTGCTTTTATTAAATTAATGCAAGAACACAACAACAAAAAATTCAATAACATATTTCATACATTACTTTTCTTGGGTACTGTTCATATTTCTGTCTAATCAAGTTGGATTTATGAGGTTTTACCTCCACAATCAATCACGTTCACAGTTATTGAAATGTTGACTTATTGTTACTTCAAAGATCGATGGAAAAGTAGGAATTACTGGACAATAATAAGAAATTACTACACTGGTCAGAACCATTATCTCTAACAGTGCAGAGAGAACATGTTTAAAAACAGTGCAACACACACAAAATGCTGGAGGAACTCAGCAGGCCAGGCAACATCTATGGATAAAAAGCACAGTTGATGTTTCAGGTCGAAACCCTTCGGCAGGATTGGAGAAAAAAAGTCGAGGAGTAGATGTCAGCTTTTTTTCCTCCAGTCCTGCCATAGGGTTTTGACCCAAAATGTCGAATGTGCTTTTTACCATAGATGCTGTCTGGCCTGCTGAGTTCCTCCAGCATTTTGTGCGTGCTGCTCAGATTTTCTCTTGTTTGATGTTTAAAAACAGAACAGATATCCCTCAAGGTGTTGGAAGTAAAGGGAACATCTAACATGTACCTGGAGAGATTCTTACAGGGCAGTACAGAGCAGAGGTTCTACCCAACCCTTCTTATCTCATGGACCAAGATCATTAAGCAAAGGGTCTGGGGACCCCAGCTCGGGAACTCCTGGTATAAAGGGAGTTGTATACTCTGTCTATGGAGAGAAAGAAAGATGGGAGAGACATAAGTGGAGAAGGGAAGCAGGAAAGACAGGTGTGAAAGACATTGTCCATCTGACAAGAGTAAAGAGTGGTAAAAAGTGGCTGAGGAGGGAGGGAAAGTGAGACAGATACAGAAAGAACATGAGAGATAGATTTAGATTCAGTCCTAGATCTAGCCTGTTCTCCTAATTCTTTGCACTCCTAATCCCAATTTTGCTGCCCATCCTGCCGCCTCCTCCCTTGGCATGGTATTTTCTCAGACGAATACAACTGGAATGACGACCTCGTTAACATAGAACACTGCTGACAGTGTCACAAAACATGTGGCCAGGGATCTGAGGGGGTGGGCCCTAAAATATTGGAAGGTGCGGGTGGTTCAGGTCCTTTGAACTGGCCTGCCTCCAAGTGCCAGTCCCCAGCCCTCTTCTTCTGATGCCTCCTAGTCCAGGATTGAGGGCTTCAGTCAAATTCAGGGTAGACAGAAGGGCTGGAGTATTCTCCATACACAACTTTCCCTTCGGGGCTCTCAGTGTTCCAGGGACGGGAGAGGGCCTCACCCCCTTCTCTGGGTGACAGTTCTTCATCACTGGAATCCTGCTGGGACAAGGTATGGGGAGCAGGATAAACAAGTAATGGTTAGTCGCAATGGAAACAACCCCTTGACATTCACTCCCACTGTCCATAATCCAAATGGTCCAAAATTCTTTCCATTCATTTTCACTGTTCTTATTCCCAATGGAACCAACTCCTTCCCATTTACTTCCACTGTCTGAAATTCCAAGGAACAAAACTCTTTACTAATGACTTCCACTATCTAAAATCCCAATGGACACCACTTCTTCCCAATCACTCCCACTATACCCATCTCTTCATTTACCACCACCGTTCACAATCTGAATGATCTCAACCCCTACCCATTCACTCCAACAGTCCATAGCTCCAATGGACCTGACCCTCTCACATTCACTGCCACTGACCACAATCCCAATATGCCCAATCCCTTCCCATTTGCTTGCAAAGTCCATACTCCTAGTGGACTCCTACCTACCTGTTTGGGGAGGTCACGGCTGAATTTATAGAAGGAATTCAAATGCCTCTTGTTGGTTGGGCCCTCTCTCTCTTCCTTTACTCTCTTCCTCTTGTGAGTGCCCCCCTCACTGGGCGTAGGACTGTCTGATCCTTGCGAGCTGTGCTTGGCTGCTGGGGTTTCCTCTCCATCTGGGATCTGGCCGCTTGGGGGGTTGTCCAACAGCATTTCCTCACCTCCTCGGCTTTACCCATGATGGACTGGGCTGTATCCACTACTTTTTGCATGATTTTACATTCAAGTGCATTAGTGTTTCCATACCAGCCTGTGATGCAGCTGGTCAATATACTCTCCGCCGCACTTATGACTCTGAGCATAAGAGAGGGAGAGGAGGGGACACTAAGGACCAAAGTAAGTGGGAAGGGCAGCCTTTAACAAATGAAATAAGACACCAGTGTAAAACCGGATTAGTAGGGAAGTGGAAACCTGTAAATAATACACTGCTCATACTTTAGAGGGCATGACCTATAAGGAGAGATTGCACAATCTTGAATTCTTCTCTCTGGAGTACTGGAGGCTGAGAGGAGACTTGATAGAAGTTTAAAGGCATAAATAAGGTCCCCAGTCAGAATTTTTTCCCAGGGTAGGAAGCTTAAGGGAGATGTGTGGGTCAAGTCTTTTTATGCAGAAAGTGGAAGGAGCCAGGAAAGGCTGCCAGTGGCACTAGTAGAAGCAGATACAATAATGGCAGTTTAGATTGACACATGAAAATGCATGAAATAGAGGAAAATGGATCATGTGCGGGCGGTAGACATTTAGTTGAATCTGGCAGTGGTTCAGACATCGCGGGCTGAAGGGTCTGTTCATGTGCAGTGTTCTACCTTCTGGGTGAAAACATGACGTACAAGTTGCAGCTTATAAAACTAGTGAAGCTTATAGAGGTATGCAAGATTATGAGGGTAAAGATAGGGTAAATACACACAGGCTTTTTCCCCCCAAGGTTAGGTGAGACTAGAAGCTAATCATAGATTTAGGATAAAATTTGAAACCTTAAGGGGAATTTAAGAGAAGTTTGCTTAGGGACATGGATGAAAAGGGTATGGAGGGCCATGGTCCAGGTGTGGGTGGATGGGACTGGGCAGAAAACCAGGTTGGCACAGGTTTGATAGGCCAGAGGGCTTGTTTTTGGCTGTAGAATTCTATGACTCTTAAGTCATGCAACATTTTATTTGCAGTTACTGATGATGAACATTTTCACCAAAGATTTATTTCTAGATTTTGCTGTTACTTCACTAATGAATTTCCATACTGTTATCTAAAGACCACTGCCACATTTGATGTGCATACTTATGAGAATCAATGTTCAAAGTTCAAAATAACTTTATTATCAAAGTGCATATGTGTCACCACATACTACTCTGAGATTCATTTTCTTCCAGGGATTCACATTAGAACAAAGAAATCCAGTAGAATGAATGAATAACTATAAAATAATTGATGAACAACCAATGTGCAAATACAGAAAAATCAAACAAAAATAATTGTAAGTAACTAAATAATTTCTCTGAGAACATGAGTTATAGAATCCTTGAAAGTGAGTCTATAGGTTGTGGAATTAGTTCAGTGAAGTTCTCCACACTGGCTCAGGAGCCTGATGGTTGAAGTGTAATAACTGTTCCTGAACCTGGTGGTGGGGGACCTAAGGCTCCTGTACTTCCTTTCTGATGGCAACAGCAAGAACAATACTCTTATTGATGCTTGGGATGAATATGAAGTCACCTACCTACAGAAAAGATATAAAAAAGGTTGAAAGATTACAGAGAAAATTTACACAGATGTTGCCAAGTCTGGAGGACCTGAATTATGAGGAAAGATCGAATAGGTTATGACTTTATTCCTTAGAACATTGAAGATTGAGAAGGAGATGTGATAGATTTGATGAGGGGTATGAATAGGGTAAATGCAGGCAGGCTTTTTCCATTGAAGTTGGGTGGGATTACTTCTCGAGGTCATGGACTAAGGGTGAATGGTAAAATATTTAAGGGAAACATGAGGGGAAACATCTTCACTCAGAGGGTCGTGAGAGTGTGGAATGAGCTGCCAGCACAAGTGGTGCATGTGAGCTTGATTTCAATGTTTAAGAGAAATTTGGCTAGGTACTTTTAAGAGATAGGTACATGGAGCTTAGAAAAATAGATGGAAACAATATAGGGAAATTCTAGGCAGCTTCTAGAGTAGGTTACATGGTGAGCACAACATTGTGGGCCGAAGGGCCTGTAACGTGCCTGTAATGTTCTATGTACATGGATTTTAGGGGTATGGAAGGCTATGATCTGGTGCAGGTCGATGGGAATGGGCTGTTTAAATGGTTTGGATAGAACAGATGGGCCAAAGGGCCTGTTTTTGAGCTATACTTTTATATGACTGTATGACTCCATGAAATCTTGCCTCATGCAAGGCTTTGTAAAATCCTTGTTGACTCCCTTTTTTTTCCTATTTCGTAATAATCCACATTATGCTGTATTCTCTCCCTCTCTCCATTTACTAACAAACATTTTTACACCTTATCATCCCGTTTCCTCTCTATTGGCCGAGGAGTGTGAGTGAACGCAATTGTGCCTCAGTTGCTGTTACATAAATCCTCCCCTGCAGCTGAATCAGCAAGCCATTATCTGTCCTGAATTGTTCTGCTGTACATAAACATCAGCAGCAAGATGAAGCCGGGGTGTGTTACTGATTTTCTTGCCTTCCATAACCACAGCGGCCGTGGACTACAGGGGATGATTGTGTAGGCTCTGTGCACCCGAACAGCAGTGGACAGAGACCACCATCACCTCTAATTTACCACATTTCCACTGGCGATGAGTTCGCTTTTTGATCCGTGGCACCCATTTATCACTCAGCTGGTCAGGCAGCATCTATGGAGAGGGATAAATAGATAATGTTTCACTCCTAATGAAGGGTCTCAGCTTGAAATAGTGACTGTTTATTCCTCTTCGTAGATCGGGCATTCCCAACCCTTTTTCATGCTATGGACCCCTACCCTAACTGTGGGGCCCATGGATCCCAGGTTGGGAACCCCTGTCGTAGATGCTGCCTGACTTGCTGAGTTCCTCCAGCATTTTGTGTGTGTGTGTGTGTGTTGCTCTGGATTTCCAGCATCTGCAGAATCTCGTGTTTATTTATCACTTGCTGCGTTTTCTTTCTAATGGCTTCCTGCCATGCAGTTGTTTTCAGAGCATCCACTGGGAGCCAGTGCTGAATAATTAATATTCCTAGCCCCATTAAGTCCAAAACAGGTGATGCCATGTAAATGGAAGATACCCGCAGAGGAAAGTCCACATGGAATTCTTTCTATTCCATAACAACTCCCACGATATATGTTGCAAACTTGCACAAAATTCACTCACTGCTCTGATTGTTCTGTCCCTCTCTATTCGATAACAAATATTACCACAGGATGGCCACAGAACGTAGAGTTGTTCTCTTAATTAAGCACTGTGCAGGAAGAAGCACCCACTGAGAGCTAATGGCAGAACACCAATGTCCTTGATTTTCTGTGCACTAAAGTAAGATGATTAATCTGGGACCACAGCTCCCAGAGTTACACTTATTTTTATTTAGAGACACAGCACACTAACAGGCACCTTCGGCCTATCGAACCCCTACCACTCATTACACCCATGTGACCAGTTACCCTACTAATCCAAACTGATATCCCATTCAGATATGTCTGTCCATGGCCTTCTCTGCTGTCAAGATGAAGCCACACTCAGGTTGGAGGAACAACACCTTATATTCCATCTAGGTAGCCTCCAAACTGATGGCATGAACATTAATTTCTCTAACTTCTGTTAATGCCTGTCCTCCCCTTCTTACCCCATCCCTGATTTATTTATTTATTATTCCCCCCATTTCTCTTTCTTTTCTTTTCTCTCTTTTTTCTCTCTCTGCCTCTCGCACAATCACCCCTTGCCTGTTCTTCATCTCCCTCTGGTGCTCCCCTCCCCCTTTCTTTCTCCCTAGGCCTCCCATCCCATGATCCTTTCCCTTCTCAAGCTGTGTATCCCTGTTGCCAATCAACTTTCCAGCTCTTAGCTTCATCCCTCCCCCTCCTGTCTTCTCCTATCATTTCGGATCTCCCCCTCCCCCTCCCACTTTCAAATCTCTTACTATCTCTTCTTTCAGTTAGTCCTGACGAAGGGTCTCGGCCCAAAACGTCGACTGCACTTCTCCCTATGGATGCTGCCTGGCCTGCTGTGTTCCACCAGCATTTCGTCTGTGTTACCCTACTAATTCATATGTCTTTGGAATGTGGAAGGAAGCCCACAGTCATGGGAGGAACAAACAAACTCCTTACAGACAGCAGTGGAAAGTGTTGACAGGGGTCAAACATAATTGCAGTAGCTGCTACATTACTGCGCCTTTCTCTGAGCAATTCATCTTGCTCAGACTGCCTGATTACTAATTGATCAGAATCAGGTTTGGCATCACTGGCATATGTCATGAAATTTGCTGATTACCCCTCATACTCAGCAACGGCACTCATTACAGACACAGGACTGCTTTGCTGTGGGGCGGATCTTCCGCCTAATCAGCTCAGCAACAACGAGGCATGTCAAACTATTTCCAGAAGGCTGGTATTCGCTGCCCCGGACACTTCTGTAGCTGCTGCAGGGGGGAACGTAACTGATTCAGGGAGAATTGATGATATGACACATAGATAAGACATCCTTCAGTAAAAGCATTTAAATTATTTAAGCCTTTAACTCCAAAGTGGCACTCTGAGTCTCGTTTGGCTTTGAGCCACTCCAGAATTTGGTCGATTACAGACACCAATGCAAAGTTCCTGACTGAAATAATTACTCTACTTTAGAAACAAATTGACTTGACTTTATTACTCACATCCTTCACATACACGAGGAGTAAAAACCCTTACTTTGCATCTCTGTCTAAATGTGCAATTTATAGTCATTTGTAATAAATCGTATGTACAACAGTACTGTCAACATAGCATAGAAATACAGTTGTGTCAGCATAAATTAATCAGTCTGATGGCCTGGTGGAAGAAGCTGTCCCGGAGCCTGTTGGTCCTGGCTTTCATGCTGTGGTGCCGTTTCCCGGGTGGTAGCAGCTGGAACAGTTTGTGGGTGGGGTGACTCGGGTCTCCAATGGTCCTCCGGGCCCTTTTTACACACCTGTCTTTGTAAATGTCCGGAATAGTGGGAAGTTCACCTCTACAGATGTGCTGGGCTGTCTGCACCACTCTCTGCAGAGTCCTGTGATTGAGGGAATGTAATGAGGTGCTTGGTAGGGGGAGGATTCAGTTTTCACACACTATACAAATGAAGGGTCTCGACCCAAAACACTGACTCTCGATTTCCCTCCACAGATGCTGTCTGACCCATTGAGTTTCTCTGGCATTTTCTTCATTCACTCCAGTCTCCTGTGTCTCTGTCTCCTCTGGCTCTACCTGTGCACTTTCATTTTCTTTTGTAATTTACTTGCTTTATTTCAGCCTTCTTTCACGTTGTGCGAGTACATCTTGAATCTGTCCCCAAAAATGGGAGATGTATAGTGCAATCAACTTGACCTCATAATCATTCCCAGCAGTATAATTGGTAGGGAGGGGAGTAAGATATAAATAGGCAGATATAAATATATTCCTCTCTTTTAAAGATTAACTTTATTTATCACAAGTACATAGAAACATACAATAAAATGCATCATTTGCATCAAGTCAGTGAGGACTGTGCTGGGTACTTCTGATGCCAACATAGCATGCCCACAACTCACTAACCCTAATCTTTGGAATTTGAGAGGAAATCCATGGGTCTCAGGGAGAACATATAAACTCCTTACGGACAGCGGCAGGAATTCAATGTTCAAAGTAAATTTATCATCAAAATACATACAGGTCACCATAAGCAAGTCATTTTCTTGAGGCATACTCAATAAATCCAAAATATAATAATGACCATAATAGAACCAGTGAAAGACTGCACCATCTGGATGGACAACCATTGTTCAAAAGACAACAAACTGTGCAAATTCAAAAGAAAGGAAATAATAATAAAAATATAAATAAATGCATACATACATAAGCAATAAATATCAAGGACATGAGATGAAGAGTCCTTGAAAGTGAGTCCATAAGTTGTGGGAATATTTCAGCGATGGGGCAAGTGAAGTTGAATGAAATTATCGCCTTTCATTCAAGAGCCTGATGGTTGAGAGATAATAACTGTTCTTGAATATGGTAGCGTGAATCCTGAGGCTCCTGTACCTTCTACCTGATGCCTGCAGTGAGTAGAGAGCATGTCCGGGGTGGTGGGGGTCCATGATGATGGATGCTGCTTTCTTACGACAATGCTCTGTGTAAATGTGCACAATTGAATGCCAGTCACTGGCACTGTAAACTGATGAACTAATTGCTGTGTTACTTTGCTGCTCTTGTCGATATACTGGCAACATAAAATAACTCAAAGCTTCCCAGTTCCTCCTCAGAAATGCAGCAGCTGGTTTTCCTTACTGGATATTAACAAATTAATCCTGCAGCATGCACTCCAAATTGAACTGGACAAAGACGGAATGTTTGACACTACCATTGTAACAGTTAATCCTTCTTCCGCAGTTCATAAACAGAGACCAAATTTTACAATTTGCAATTATGCAAGCTGTTCATAACAATTATGCAAGTCAAGATGGGAAACTGCTTCCTGTTTAAGTTCCTGAAAAGATTACTAGCTGCCCTAGAGCTACCGTACAGAAGGGTTGTGGGCTTAAAATGCACATTAAGTTATTAAAGGAATTGCATCACTCTGTTAGCAAATAAGTTAACTATTTGAATTATAGTTAATGTGTAGGCCTCCGTGATAGACCATGGATTTGCATCTTGGGAAGTTTCCAGGGCGCAAGCCTGGGCAAGTTTTTTTTTATGGGAGACCGGCAGTTGCCCAAGCTGCAAGTCTCCCCTCTCCACACCACCAATGTTGTCCAAAGGAAGGGCATTAGAATAGAACATAGAACATAGAATAGTACAGCACATTACAGGCCCTTCAGCCCACAATGTCGTGCTGACCCTCAAACCCTGCCTCACATATAACCCCCACCTTAAGTTCCTCCATATACTTGTCTAGTAGTCTCTTAAACTTCACTAGTGTGTCTGCCTCCACCACTGACAATAGTTAATGTAATATTAATTTAATATGAATTTAAAAAACTAAAACATGCCCTAATAAGTAATATTGACAATGGATGCTACATGATTCACCAGCAGATACCACAGCAGTGAAGCAGTTAGTGCGACACTTTTCCAGTTTAGGGTGGTCGAGTTCAGAGTTCAATTCCAACATGTCTGTAAGGAATCTATACCTCCTCTCCATGGAATGAATGTGCTTCCTCCAGTTGCTTCCCACAGTCCAGGACACACGGTTAGTATGGTTAATTGGTATGTAAATTGTTCATGATTAGACTAGGGCTAAGTTGGTGAGTTCCCGATGAAGGGTTTCGACCCAAAACATTAACTTTTTACTCTTTTCCATAGTTGCTGCCTCACGCATCTGCCAAGTCCCTCCAGCATTCTGGGTGTGTTCTTTGGGTTTCCAGCATCTGCAGATTTTTTCCATTTATATGGATATCAATTTCCCAGTTTAATGGACTGACTGGAGATTTTTCATGGCATCCTGAGAGATCATATGTTCCCAGTTTATCCAAAAGACAACACCACCCTCAATAAGTAAACACTGTCAAAAATACAGTAATCACCTTCAATAGGATGGTAAATTCCCCAATAGAATTGCTTAAATTTCACATGAAAAATGAAATTTGCATACAAATCACAAAGTACATGGAACTGCTAAAAGTCAGAGGATAAGAGCAAAACTTGCATTATTCAAAGTAGTTCCCGTGTGATCTCTCAACATACTCACAGTGATAGAAGGACACCTTGTGGCCATTACTCACAGTTAAAGTACAAGGTAAGGGTTGGTTTTGGGGTGATATAATTTGCAGAGCAGACACAATGGGCCAAATAGCCAAATTCTGCTCCAATATTTTATGGTTCTATCTTATATCTTATGATCAATAACTACAGCTTCAAATGTATGGAACAAAAATGTCTGTCCACCATAGGCGAAGCATATATTTTGTAGTTTAAAGTAAATGAGTGAAGAGCTGGAGATGGTTTAGTAGCAAAGGGCTACCAATCAAATCGGTATAGTGGCTTCAACAATTTCCAGACCTGCAAAATCAGATTACAACTAATGTGAATTTTCTTGAGCTGAAGCCTAGAAACACAACCCAACTGATTTTCCAACCACATAGCTACTGTGGCTTTAGAGTGTGTTTTGTCAACTGACCCCGTGTAAAACAACATGGGGCATTGTCCGAAACAGCTCCACTTCCATTTAATTAAAATATAGCAAAGTAGGATGGAATGCAGGCTTTCTTTATCAAGTATTATATTTTCTGTGCCATGCCATTGCCGTGACTGTGAATGAAACCACTTGAGGGTAGATATAGGGAGTCACTCAAAAGAGAGAGAGGGAGACCCAAATTTACAGCACATTTTTAAATGTTAAAGAACAAAGTTAAGAAGACAATTTCTATAGTTACAATGCCCTTATAATGCTTCTTTTGAGTTATGTGTGGTTTTTCAAATTCCTTGGTCTTCCCACCAACTCATCCAAAATGAGTGTTAATTTTTGTGGTCTCTGAGTTGTTTTCCTGCACTGGGGTATTGATTGCATTCATGCATATGCAGATATATCAGTCAGTTGGGTGTTCCCTGGTGTGCAATTTACTCTAAAGTGCAGCTTCGAGAAAACGATTGGTCTGAGCTGGATTTTAAATTCAATCTACAATCTATATTCAGATCTGAAGGTTGTTTGGTACTGAAGTTAATATTTGCTAATTTGTTAATATTGCATCTCCAAAATACAGGTCCCTCCTCTTGGTCCTTCTGGGCAAAAATAACTTTGTTCCAGGAAAGGCCAAACTCAAAGGATGATCAGTATAAAAGGGGGCAGAGAAATTGCACTGAACTTTGGACTCCCTTTCCCAATTACCTATTCGATCCCTCTGTGGATCGATAACTACACTATCATCCCTAATGGCTACTCACAAGCTCAATGCAGCGATTGTTCCAGAAATTTGACCAACTGTATTTAAAATGCAGCTTTGTCATCCGTGTGCCTGTTGCCTCCTTCCCTGCTGGTCGGTCGTGGTTTACCTGTGTTCTTCTTCATCTCTCTGTTCATTGAAAGCTAAAACTCGGCAGTGGTTACTCTCTGGTCAGGGGCACCAGCAAGGTAAATGTATCAGGCAATAGTTCACACTCCACGCCATGGCAGAAGATTATCAGAATCTTGACTCTCAGCTCATCGATGTACAGGAGGAGTTGGGGTGGTTGTATAGTTTAAACTTGAGCCTAGTGTCTCCACTGTCTACCTCACCGAGTCTGAACACAAACACAGGTGCCGTTCGTCCGGAGCTCTGCTTGTGGTTCTCACCTGGAAACGAAACCAGTTTTTTCAGTCAGCTCCCTTATCACGGCTTGGTCACCTGGCTGTGGGACGACTGCGTTGTCTCCCTTTGCCTCTCTCTGAATTGCAATATGTTGCTGCTGCTTTGCTCGATCCCTCAATGTGTTACCCTGATTACAGCGGACTTTCACACCTCCATGTAATCTTACTAAATTGGCAGTTGTAGTTTCTCTAGTACTCTTGTAATTTCTGCTGCTTCTCGTTCTTCAGCTGTCCTCCTCCCACTGATGTCTGCCCACTTGTTCCCTCTCTGCTCCATACTATCCCCTTTCTTGTGAGCCTTTACTTTAGCCTCAGCTCCCTCCTCAGGCAGCTGCACTACTTCTAACAGCTCCTGACTGTGCTTGGCCCCAAGCCTTGGGACCTCCAGACATGATCTCCACACATTGTCCTGTCTCTCCACCCTGCTTGATGCTGCTGTCTGTCTCTTTATCAATCATTTTGGCTGCACTGTGGGTCACACATGTTCACTGTCCCTGTCTTGTCCTCTTTATTTCTCCTTTTCCCGAGTCTATGATAGCTCCTGCCTCACTCAGTGTGTCTATCTCCTGGATTGTACCTTCATTGTTTGGGCACTCCCGGATATCTACAGGAACCTGCACTCCCTCAATCTCAAGAACCTGGGGCTGACTTCTCTCTACCCTCATTGTTTCACCTCCTGCACAGGTAATGTAAATCGCCTCTCCAGTCGTGGGCAAGGGAAGATTAGTTATCAATACTGACAACCCAGTGTCTATTAACATTTCACATTACCAGCCCCCTAATGAACCTCTTGTGTAGATCCGTGGATGAGCAGCACTGGCAATAGAGGCTGCTCTCAGCAATTTGTCTGACCTCACCAGCTCCAAAATCTGGTCAGCAGCTGGATTGGAAAGAGAGGGTGCTGCTGTCGATTCTGCCTGCTCTGGAGAGTAATTTTCACACTCTCCTCCTTTTACAGGACACTGCCTCCCGCCATGGCCCGAGAAGCCGTAGCTGTAGCATGGCACCTCCCACATCTATTCCAACAGTTCCTTGCTAAATGACCCGTTTCCTGGCACACAAAGCAAGTCCCCTGTGACATCACAGCAGCTACATTCACTACAGCCACTTTACCACTTCTCTTCCCCCTCCTCTGGTTTACCTCACCGGCCCATGATACTATCACGGAGTAGTTCGATCCCACCACTATCCCCAAATCTATAACTTCCTGGTGGGATCAGCTCAGGACTTTCATCAGCATTTTCAGGAAGACTAGGCTGTCACTCCCTGGATTATCCAAACTTAAATACTCCTCCTCAGCTCGATATTGACATTCTGTGTGACCGATGGCTGGCTCATCGGCTCTCTTAATCACCGACATTATCGTTCCCTAGTTACTCTCACCTTCCCCCAGTAACTGCCTCATTTCACCATTAAAAAAACAATATCTCTCTTCGTTGCAGGTGTTCCTGGTAGTTGCCCATGTGTCCTCCTGCACCCCCGGGTAATACTGTCCCACATATTTGCTGGGCTCTTCACTTATACCAATACAAAGGTGCATCTGGTGAAACTCAATCATTTCCTTGAGCTTATACCAGAATTCTGCTTTAATTGAGGGCCACCCTGACCAAATGTTCTGCTTCTCCCCGGAGGTGAAAGGCGTGTGGATGGTCATAATCAAGGTCAAGGGCAGGTTCTGGTCATCAGGGTTCTCGACCTGACGTCGCCTGACCTCACATCCTGACAGACATATCTGAGTATAGCCTTCCCCTCAATTGGCACCACACTAATTCCCACTTTATGCAAAATATAAGTGATGGATAAAAACTAAACACTACACGCTTAAAACTGGAGAGTACATACTCTTCAATCTACCACTTAGGTGTGTCTGAACTCATAATGTCTGTTGTATTCCATTGCATTTAAAACCTGTTACACCGAAGTTACAGACTTATTCTTAAAAAATACATACATACACACACACACATTTTATAGTGTGTTTGTGATACTTCGGGAACAGATTTAAGTGTGAGTACTAATCTTAAAAAAAATACTCACCCACTTGAACTGTGAGATTATTGCTGGGCACACAATGGGATACGAACATATCCCAGATGAGCCCCCAAATGTTGTGACTGTGAATGAAGTCACCAGAGAGAATTAGCTGGTAGATATTAAAGTCTTTATTCAGGACAGAAACACACCAGCTTACAGCCTTTGAGGTCCCCAACCTAACATTACAGCACATTTTTATATGTTATAGAAGAAAAGTAACAGGACAATTTCTGTAGTTAGAATGTCTTCATAATGCTTCTTTTCTTTCTCTGTCCTTCAATATGCCCGAACACTGATCTTTGTTGGATTTTGACATCTCACTCCACTTGTTTGGCAGTTTGCACCAGATCATGGTAGGAAACAGCATTTTCATTCCAAGTTGCTTTCATTAGCTTCACCACTTTGGAAACATCTGGTTTCAAGTCATTCATGACTTGAAGGAGCCAAATGTGAATTCTTCTATAATATCTTCAGTTGTTCCTTGAACTCCTGAATAGTTGATCAAAACTGTCCTATAGTGGCCTTCATATTCAAAATCATCCTCCGAATCCTTTTGTGGTCTAGTTGTAGATGGCAAACCTCCTGTCTGCTTTTATAATCTCCTTTTTCTTTCTTGTGTGCTTTTCATTCCCTTATTTTTATTTAGGCAATTACCTCATCATTGTCATCATCAACTAAGTCACCAGAGGTCTCTGTTGAGTCAGTTTTACATCTATTTTGTAGTTCCTTGAAGTTTCCAAGTTGGCGCTGTTTCTATGGACTATTCACCGATGGCTGCATTCCAACATAAGTGACACTACTGTTAGATGATCCATTGGGTTGGCAGAACCGTCCACCGAAGGTCCCTGCTGTGCATCATAATTTTAGTCATAGAAAGTACAGCACAGAAACAGGCCCTTCAGCCCATCTGGTGTGTGTTGAGCCATTTAAACTGCCTACTTCAATCAGCTTGCACCAGGACCATAGCCCTCCATACCCCTACCATCCATGTATCCATCCAAACTTCTCTTAAACATTGAATTCGAGCTTGCATGCACCACTTGTGCTGGCAGATTATTCCACACTCTTTCGACCCTCTGAGTGAAGAAGTTTCCCCTCATGTTCCCCTTACACTTTTCTCCTTTCACCTTTAACCCATGACACATGTAGTCCCACTGAGCCTCAGGGGAAAAAGCTTGCTTGCATGTACCCTGTCTATACCCCTCATAATATTGTATACCTCTATCAAATCTCCTCTTCATCTTCTACATTCCAAGGAATAAAGCCTTAACCTATTCAATCTCTTCTTATAACTCAGGTCTAAACACAGAAACATCCTTGTAAATTTCTCTGTACTCTTTTAACCTTATTTACACCTCTCCTGTAGGAAGGTGACCAAAATTGCACACAATACTCCAAATTAGGCCTCACCAATGTCTTATACAAGTTCAAAATAACATCTCATCTCCTGTACTCAGAACTTTGATTTATGAAGGCCAAAAGCTTTCTTAATGACCCTATCTACCCGTGAGGCCACTTTCAACAGATCATGGACCTGTATTCTTAGATCACTCGTTCAGTTAACGAAGAGATTCTTTTGTTAAGACTTTTTACTGTCTCTATCATGCTATCCTTTCAGCATGTTACACATTTCTTCCTTTTCCCCTAACTGATTAGTTAAATTATTTACTTGCTCAGTCAACACACCATGTGCTCACTTTAGTTCATACACTTGATTTTCTAACTTGACACGTTCACGTTTAAATTTATTTATTTGACTTCCTAGCATGGCACGTTTATGCTTTCGTAGCTCTGATAATGCTGCCAGTGTCCAGTCAGTTTTATTTCCCAACAACATTTTCTGAATCTCCTACCATATCTTTTCAACATCACTCATAAGCTAAATTTCACTAGACTCGGCCTCAATGGCATAATTTTCCCTTTTTTTTTGTTAATTGCATCAAATGCTAAAACCCTCCGTTATCTTTTCTCTCACAGCTGGAGATTACACAGTTTGTTTCTCAACTTTGTCCATTGTTCCAGTTCAATCTCAACGAGTACTTTTCACTTGGATGTCAATCACAGTTATTAGAATTGCAACCCAAAATGTGTGACTAGAGTTACAACTGAAGGTATAATAATACTAGGGCTATAACCTGAAACATCAATAGAGTCACAACCTGTAATTTTGCCACTGATGCACTCAAAATATCAATAGAGTCAGCCCATAGTATCTGTAGAGTCACAAACTGAAATATTTTAGTAGAGTTGTGCCCAAAAGTTATCAATAGTGTTGAAACCCAGAATATTTAGCATGCATCCACCACAAATAACAAAGTAAAATAGAGTATTCTTGTCACTCCTAAACTTCCTTTAGATAGTACACTGAAACAAAATCAAATGATTTCTCTGACAATTCAGGAATAGAGGATGCTCTTGTTAGCATAGCATAGAAGTGTACAGCACAGGAACAGGCCCTTCAACCCACAATGTAGTGCTGACCAGCTAAAACGCAAATCAAAAACACCCAGACACTAATCCCTCCTACCTACACAAGATCCATATCCTTCCATCTTCCTCACAACCATGTGCCTATCCAAACATCTCTTAAAAGCCTCTAATGTATTTGCTGCTACCACCATACCAGGCAGCACATTCCAGGTATCCATTACTCTCTGAGTAACAAACTTACCCCTCACATCCCCTTTGAACCTACCCCATCTCATAAACTCATTTTGGACTTCCAGCCAGGTACAGGTATTGAGCTTAACTGACATTTCGATGACAAATTCCACCATCTTCATCAGGGATGATGCCTGGGCATGTCTAGTCTAGTGGTATTATCCCCCCCCCCCCACCCCATCATCCACCCACCCTTCCTGATTGGTTAGTCCTCATCCAATCAGGTTTCTGCTGTCCAATCTTATTTACAATTAAATTGCAGATCTTACTTAGAGTGAGACCTTTGTCTTTGTTAAAATTCTTTTCTTCTAGATTTATTTTAATGGCTTCCTTCACCTGGCGGTTCCAAAAGCCAGTGGTATGACACAGAAGTCTTGAGCCATTGAAGTCAATCCTATGGCCATTGCAAATGCAATGTTCTCTGCTGCCAGCTTCTTCGGGTAACCTAACAGATACACCTCCCATGCTCCTGGATGCGGGTTTCCACTGTGCATTCTGTCTGGCTGATACACGCTGCTCTGCATTCACAGGGAATCCTGTAAACACCAACAGTCCAGCAGGACTTGTGGAAAGAGTTACAGCTAACATTTTGGGTCTGAAATGTTAACTCTCTCTCTTTCCACAGATGCTGCCTAACCTTCTGAGTTTTTCCAAAATTTTCTATTTTTTTGTAGCAGATTTCCTGTGCCTGTGGTTTTTGATTTCCAATGATAATTGCAGATCTACAGACTTTTGATATTCCCCCATTAATAATTTGTTGTATATGTGTCAGGGGGCAATAGTGTCTTTTTTTCTTCTGCTTTTCCATATTTCTGTCTATACTTATTCCACAGCAGGGTCCACTGCATGGTCCTCTATGTGCTACTCACCACACTGCTAATGCTTCATTTACATAATCTGATTAACAAAGGTCAGTGATATTAAACCTGATTCTGATTTTGATTCAATACAATGCGTTTAAAAATGATATTGCAAGCTCATTGCAATTCTGATTGAAAAGCATGTGTGAATTAAGTGCATGTTGTAACTGCAAGCTGGGTTAATGAAGACAGAGTAATAGTCAACATTCATACCTTTCAATACTTCACAGCAATTGAAGAGGCAAATCAACAGTTCCAGCCATTCCTTGGACTTACTGAGGAAAACAAATAACAGTTGTTCAGACTTTGCTGTGAATTCTTGTATCACGAAGAGGTGATTTATTTTCTTGAAAACACTGTAAGCAAAGTTTGCTTCAAGTGTTCTTCAGTGTAAAGTTGTCTTTGATGTAATTTCTGGTATAGGTTTGGTGTAGGAGAATGTACCTCTACATAACTGGACCATGAGCAAGTGAGCATTTAATAATTTTGGCAGCTGCTTTCCATTGACACTAATGAAGTGATTTTGCTACTGTATCCCAACCCATTCATAGAGTCATAGTCATAGAGCGCTATAGTACTATGCTGCCTCGTCCCATTGCCCTGTACCTGGACCATAGCCCTCTATTTCCCTCCCACCCATCCTTGCAGGCATACTCTATAAATCCAATGTAGAATTATATCCATAACAGGATCAATGAAAGAACACTCCAGTTTCAGTTCAACCAGCGTGCAAAAAACAACAAACTGTGCAAATAGAAAAAGAAATAAGAATTATAATATTAATAAGCAATAACTATCAAGAACATGAGATGAAGAGTTCTTCAAAGTGAACCCAAAGGCTGTGGGAACATTTCAAAGAAGGGGCAAGTGAAGTTATTTTCTTTGGTTCAAGGTCTTGTTGGAACAACGATTGTTCCTGAACCTTGTGATGTGAGTCCTGAGGCTGCTGTACTTTCTTCCTGTTGAGAGCAATGAGAAGAAAGTATGTCCTGGGTGTTGGGGATCCCAGATGATGGATGCTGCTTTCCCATGACAACATTTTGTGCAAATGTGCTCAGTGATGGCGAGGGCTTTACCTGTGATGGACTGGACCGTATCCACTACTTTTTG
This sequence comes from Hemitrygon akajei, assembly GCF_048418815.1. NCBI lineage: Eukaryota > Metazoa > Chordata > Chondrichthyes > Myliobatiformes > Dasyatidae > Hemitrygon > Hemitrygon akajei. The sequence goes on from NC_133143.1 coordinate 60,066,813, forward strand.
TAGGAATTTCTGTTCAGAGCCATTGGTGTTTCCATACCAGGCAATGATGCAAACAGTCAGTATACTCTCCAGTACTCATCTATAGGAATTTGTCAAAGTTTTATATGTCATGCCGAATATTTGCAAACTCCTAAGGAAAGCAGAGGTCCTCCTGGTTGCAGGGTAATAACTGTTCCTGAACCTGGAAGGGGGGGGGGGGGGACCTAACATTCCTGTAGCTCCTTAAAGAATGTCAATTTCTAGAGACTTGAAATGTAGTTTTTTTGGGGGGGCTGTAAATGAGAGATGGATTTCCTGTTGCGCTTGGAGGAGAGTGTACTGTAGGAGAAAGGAAAGGAGGAGGGAACTCAGCGGGAGGTGATAGACAGGAATCAAAATTAAAATGGCAGAGATGCAGAGAAATTTCTTTAGACAGAGGGTGGTGAGTTTGTGGAATTTGTTACCACAGGGACGCCAGGTTATTTGGTGTATTTAAGGCAGAGCTTGATCGGTTCTTGATTGGACACTGCTTCAAAGGCTATGGGGAGAAGGCTGGGGAATTGGGGATGAGGAAGTGAAAAAAGGATCAGCCATGATTGAATGGTGGAGCAGATTCAATGAGCCAAATGGCCTAATTCTACACTGATGTCTTATGGTCTTATGAAAAGATCACAGTGGTCCTAATTCTAACTGAGATGTAATTTATATAATATTTATGTTATTTTCCATCCTGCAGGAAATTATGGAAGAGAAATGATGTGTTTCAAAATACACCTGTATCTGGAAGGTCCATCTGCTGGTGAATCAGTATCCTGGCAAAAACTACACCATGAAAACAAAAGAACACTCCAAGCAACTCCATGAGAAGGATATTGAAAAGCACAAGTCAGGAGATGGATACAATTAAATTTCCAAGTCATGGAATATCCCTTGGAGTACAGATAAGTCAATCATCAAGAAATGGGAAGAATACGGAGGAGCTGTATATCTGTTTAGGGCAGTCTGTCCTCAAAAGCAGAGCAACTATGCAAGGAAGGGACAAGTGAGAGAGGCCACAAAGAGACATATGACAATTCTGGAGGAGTTACAAGCTTCAGTGGCTGAGATAGGAGAGACTGTGCATACAACAACTGTTGCCTGGGTGCTTCACCAGTTGTAACTTAATGGGAGAGTGACTAAGAGAATGCCACCTTCGAAGAAAACTCACATGAAATCTCAGCTAGCGCTTGCCATAAGGCATGTGGGAGACACTGAAGTCAGCTGGAAGATGGTTCTATGGTCTGATGAAACCAAAATTGAGTTTTTTGGCCATCAGACTAAACACTATGTTTGGTGTAAGCTGAATACCACACATTATCAAAAGCACACCATCCCTACCATGAAGCATGGTGGTGGCTGCATCACGCTGTGGGGATGCTTCACTGTAGCAGGACCTGGAGGCTTGTGAAGGTAGAGGGTAAAATGAATGCAGCAAAACACAGGGGAACCCTGAAGGAAGACCTGATGCAGCCTGCAAGAGAACTGCAATTGGGGAGAATATCTGTTTTCCAGCAAGAAAATAACCCACGCATAAAGCCAAAGTTCCACAGGAATGGCTTAAAAACAACAAAGTTAATGTCTTTGAATGGCCAAGTCAAAGTCCAGACCTCAATCCATTCAGAATTTGTGGCTGGACTTGAAAAAGGCTGCTCAATTAGAGTCTTTTCTGTTGGTCAGTGTCAGAAAAGCCAAATTAAATTTACTGTGATACCTTTTATAGGTACTGTATGATTTTGACTAGATTTGTAATGAAATGTAGTTTTTGAACAGTTTAAAATATCTTAGACTCTCAGCATTTCATAAAGAATAGAATAATTAGTACATTTTGCAATTAATATTTTCAATTATAATCAGAAATATTGTTATTTACTATGCTCTATGTTCTAAAGTCAATTACAGATAATAATTTAGTTAGAGCACTAACTTTGAAATGACACATGAGCTATAGTCAATGTACATTTTTTTCAACCTCATATTAGTTAAGTAATTATAACAATGAAAGTGATAATTTCAGAAGACGTTCTCAATGTTTTCTATGTCTGTGAAAGTCCAATTTTTAGCACAGAGGCTGAAAACTACCTTTCTTTAAAACAATTAATATCTTAAAACCTGATTTTAAGCCAGCTAGTATTGTTGATTCTATACTAACACTTTGGCTTATCTGTAATATTTATGTTTACAGATAAATGCAATTTTTTCATTTGCCTTTTAGATTTGGCACCCAAGGTACCTGTTATTTAATATCTCCATTAAATAAACAGTTTTGTTGGCTTGCTGAATCAATTGTGACAAAATCTCTCTTTCTGTCAAATCTTGCCAGAATTACCAATTGAATGTTAGATGGGAGATGCCAGAGAGTAGTGGTGGATAATTGTTTATCGGGAAGGAGGCCGGTGACTGGCGGGGTGCCTCAGGGATCTGTTTTGGGCCCAATGTTGTTTGTAATATACATAAATGATCTGGATGATGGGGTGGTAAATTGGATTAGAAAGTATGCTGATGATACTAAGGTAGGAGGTGTTGTGGATAATGAGGTGGGTTTTCAAAGCTTGCAGGGAGATTTATGCCGGTTAGAAGAATGGGCTGAACGTTGGCAGATGGAGTTTAATGCTGAGAAGTGTGAGGTTCTACATTTTGGCAGGAATAATCCAAATAGAACATACAGGGTAAATGGTAGGGCATTGAGGAATGCAGTGGAACAGAGAGATCTAGGAATAACAGTGCATAGTTCCCTGAAGGTGGAGTCTCATGTAGATAGGGTGGTGAAGAAGGCTTTTGGAACCCTGGCCTTTATAAATCAGAGCATTGAGTACAGAAGTTGGGATGTAATGTTAAAATTGTACAAGGCATTGGTAAGGCCAAATTTGGAATATTGTGTACAGTTCTGGTCACCGAATTATAGGAAAGATATCAATAAATTAGAGAGAGTGCAGAGACGATTTACTAGGATGTTACCTGGGTTTCAGCACTTAAGTTACAGAGAAAGGTTGAACAAGTTAGGTCTCTATTCATTGGAGCGTAGAAGGTTGAGGGGGGATTTGATCGAGGTATTTAAAATTTTGAGAGGGATAGATAGAGTTGACGTGAATAGGCTGTTTCCATTGAGAGTAGGAGAGATTCAAACGAGAGGACATGATTTGAGAGTTAGGGGGCAAAAGTTTAAGGGAAACACGAGGGGGTATTTCTTTACTCAGAGAGTGATAGCTGTGTGGAATGAGCTTCCTGTAGAAGTAGTAGAGGCCAGTTCAGTTGTGTCATTTAAGGTAAAATTGGATAGGTATATGGACAGGAAAGGAGTGGAGGGTTATGGGCTGAGTGCGGGTAGGTGGGACTAGGTGAGATTAAGAGTTCGGCATGGACTAGGAGGGCCGGAATGGCCTGTTTCCGTGCTGTGATTGTTATATGGAATGTGGGCTGACAGATTACAGGTTTGCAAGGAAATGTTTGGTGAGTTCCTGAGACCCTGAAACCAATTTGGAAAGGTGTGATGAATCTTTGTGGACATGGCAAATTCAACAAAGTTGCAGGGGGTGTTTCTGGTGTGCTGAATTTAGTTTAGTGTTCAGTCAGGATCCAGTCTATATTTGTAAGGGCAGGATAAACAGCTTTCGAGGATTTGGATCAATGAAGGAAAAGGAGCACTCTGAAGTTGCTGCTGGGTAGTTTATTAGAGTATAATAAGTGATAAGAAAAACTTATGAGGATATACAAAACATTAAGTTTAAAACAATGTGTAAAATCATTGATAAAAGAACCAAGTCCCACTGCTTACTACTAAGTGATGCAAAGGATTAACTAAACAAGTCTAAAACAGAGTACAGAATAATTAATACAGTAACAACTCTCAGGGCTTTCTGCTCATTGTCGATTCTAATTTACAATGAAGAGCCTGGAGACCCTTCGAGGTGCTTGGTCCCGATTGTGATTCCGGTCTGAGGACAGAAGTTCCACGGACTTGTTCCCTGTGCACATTTATATACTGTACATAATCAAGAAAGCCCACACTTCTTGTCTGATCTGCGCATAGCAGTCAGGCACAATTCAAAAATTAGTCATTTCATAAAAGCATTTTTATTGGGAGGTCTTTACCCAATAAAGCCTTGCTTGTTACTGGAAAGAAAAAAATACTTTATCAGTCACAATTTACTATGCCACTGAAATGGTTTTGTTCATCTCTTTGAAACACATTATCACATTCCTTGATACCATACATCTGCATGCTTCAAGAATCAAAACCTTAACTCTTTCTAATTTACACACTTGCTTGTTATGAGTACTGTGAATGTGCAAACTCCTATAACACAGGAGTAGCAGCCCTGGTCTTCTTACCAGAGCCCAACAGGATCTGACAATATATGGAATTTGGCTGTCAGATATCAACAACATTATCAAATCTCCTGTTTGGGTTATGTTTGGACCGACTGATGGGGTTGGGTTTTAATTTTATAATTAACAGTCTTCTAAGAAATGGATGCTCAGCTTTGGATATATGAAGCAATACACAATTCTCTTGATATCTTCAATATCGTTTGTTTTACCAGCCAGTAACACTTTGGTTTATGTTAGTCACACAGCAACAGGAACAGCTAAACTGAAGTAAGTATGTCAGTGATATCATTACCTACAAATATCTAAAGTGAACATTAATTTTTCATTGATATAAACAGGTTAAAATTCTCTAGCCTGCCAATCTTTGGAACTGTAATTAGTTTATTATTGTCACATGTACGGAGACACAATGGAAAAACTTGTCTTGCATACTATTCATACAATCAATTTATTATATTGGTGTAGAACAAGGTATAACAATAACAATTAAGCGGAGCATCTTCAGAGAAAGTGCAGGTAAACAGTAAGTTGTAAGATCATAATGGGGTGGATTGTGAGGTTAAGAGTTCAACTTGTACTAGAGAACTATTGAATAGTCAGAGAACTGTCCTTGAGCCTGGTGGTACGTGCTTTCTGGCTTTGGTATCTTCTGTCTGATAGAAGAGAGGATGTCCAGGGTGGATGAGGTTTATGATAATGCTGGCTGATTTAATGAGGCAGAGAGTTGGAAAGACAGACTCCATTGAGGGTTGGCTGTTACTGTGATGCAGAACTGCGTCTAGAACTCTCTGCAGTTTCTTGCAGTCACATAAAGCAGTAGCCATATGAGCCATTATGCATCCAAACAGGAGAAGCAGGAGTGTTAGGTCCCACACCACCAAGTTCAGGAAGTTATTACACTTCAAACTCCTGAAGCAGCATGGAAAGCTTTACCTACCTCAACACTTGACTGATCACTGAACACAACCAATGGTCTCACTTTCAAGGACTTTATAACTCATATTCTCACTATTTATTTACTTGTTATTATTTTTTTTAATTGGTACATTTCACCCTCTTTTGCACATTAGTTGTTTATCAGTCTTTGTGCGTAGTTTTCACTGACTGCTTTGCATTTCTTTGTTTGTCTCTGAATGCCTGCAAGACAATAGACCTCAAGGTAGAATGAGGTGATTTTGCTAATAAATTTACTTTGAACTTCTGTGGTGCATTAATAAACACTGGGAAGGGTGAATGGGTCATGTGAAATTTCTTCAGACCCTGAGGATGTTGAGCAGTTTGTGAGCTTTCTTGGTTGTATTGTCTATGTGATGGGACAAGGACGGGCTATTGATGTTCACTCCTAGAAACCTAAAGCTCTCAACCTCAACACCATTGACGTAGGCAAGAGCATGTGGAAAGAAGCCCCTTTCCTGAGATCAATTGCCAGCTCTTCTTGTTTTTGAGGTAGTAATGAGGAACAAAGAAATGGTGGGCAAACTTAATAAGTATTTTGCATTAGCCTTCACTTTGGAAGGCACCACCAGAATGCCAGAAATTTGAGATTGTCAAGGGGTAGTTGCTATTACTAAGGAGGAGATGCTTGGGACATTGAAAGGTTTGAAGGTAGCTACGTCACCTGGGCCAGACAGATTATTCCCCAGGCTTCTGAAAGAAGTAGCTGAAGAGATAGTGGAGGCAGTAGTTATGATCTTTCAAGAATCACTAGATTCTGGAATGGTTACAGAGAACTGAAAATCTATAAATGTCACTCCACTCTACAAGAAAGGAGAGAGGAAGAGAAAGGACATTATAGGTCAGTTGGCCTGACCTCAGTGGTTGGGAAGAATCAAAGTTTATTATTAAGAATGAGGTTTCATATACTTGGAGATGCATGATAAAGTAGGCCAATGTCCTCATGCTTTCCTTAAGGGGAAGTCTTGCCTAACAATTACGTTGGAATTCTTTGAGGAAATAACTGGCAGGATAGACAAAAGTTGTTTTCTTGGATTTTCATAAGGCCTTTGACAAGGTGCCACACATGAGGCTGCTAAACAAGATAAGAGCCCATGGTATTACAGGAAATATACTGCCATGGATCAAAATTTGCTCACTGGCAGGAGGCAAAGAGTGGGAATAAAGGGGGTCTATTCTGGTTGACTGCTGGTGACTAGTGGTGCTTCACAGGGGTAGGTATTGGGACCATCTTTCACGTTATTTATCGATGATTTGGATTACACATTGATGGTTTTGTGGCTAAGTTTGCAGATGATACACAGAATGGTGCAGGGGTAGTAGTGTTGAGGAAGCAGGGAGTCTGCAGAAGGATTTGGACAGACTGGGAGAATGGACAAAGAAGTGACAGATGGAAATATAGCGTAGGGAAGTTTATGATCATGCCCTTTTGTAGAAGGAACAGATTTTCTAAACAGGTAGAAAATTTAAAAATCAGAAGTGCAAAGGGACTTAGTCCTTGTAGGGAATTCCCTAAAGGTTAACTTGCAGGTAAGGAAGACAAATGCAATGTTAGCATTCATTTTGAGAGGACTAGAATATAAGAGCAAGGATGTAGCACTGAGGCTTTATAAGGCATTGGATAGACCTCACAAAGTACTGTGAGCAGTTTTGGGCTCCTTATCTAAGAAAAGCTGTGCTGGCATTGGAGAGGGTCCAGAGGAGGTTCACGAGAATGATTTCCGGAATAAAATGGTTAACATACGAGGAGCGTTTGATGGCTCTAGGCCCGTACTTGATGGAGTTTAGAAGAATAGGGGGTGGGGGTGGGATCTCAGTGAAACCTATCGAATATTGAAAGGCTTAGATACAGTGGGTGTGGAAAGGATGTTTCTTTTCATGGGTGAGTCTGGGAAAAGGAGACATTCATTTAGAAGAGTGATGAGAAGGAATTTCTTTAGCTAGAGGGTGGAGAATCTATGGAATTCATTGACTCAGAAGGCTGTGGTGGCCAAGTCTTTGAGTATATTTAAAGCAGAGGTTGATAGGTTCTTGGTAAGTCAGGATGACAAAGGTTACGAGGAGATGGTAGGAGAATGGGGTTGAGAAGGATAATAAATTAGCCATGTTCAAATGGCAGATCGATTTCTGCTCCCATTTCTAATGCTCTTATGCTTCACTGAGCAAACAGCAGAATTCAACCATCTGCACATGTAGACGGCCAAAGCAAAGAAGGGGGCGCTACTTTCACAGCCCATGATACTGGCTACTTGGTAACCAACCTCCTTACTTGGTTACACTCACAACCAGTCCATGAAATTTGAGCTGGTTATGGGGTGAGCTGTCACACCGTCACCTTGGTAAGTGAATTAGGACTGCTGAACTCAGTGTTACACAACTGCACTGGGGATAGCGCATCTTTTTGTTTTGATGGGATCGGTTCTTAGCTCCCACTCAGTTAGACAGCTATTACTAACACGACTCAGTAAAAATGTTTAACCATGCGACACTATTGCCGTTCTTGCTCTGCACATACTGTACGTAACATCTAACATAATTATTTACACCATTTAGTTTTTATTACGTACTACTACACTGATTTGATTCCTTGATGCATTGAGAATGAACAATGACCGTTTCAAGTGGTAAAATATTATGCTTTTGGAATTCTGCTTATTTTGCCCTCACCTGAGAAATAAATCCTAGGGAAATTGGAAAAGTTGTCATTGTATTGGAAATTTAATGAACAACTTCTGGTAAACTAAACACTAAAAGTTTATTAATTTCTAACATAATAGAAATGTGACAGAGAGCAGTTTAAAATTAACTTGAGAATTCAGAATAGTTCAACATTTAAATGTTGGTGGTGATTGATGAAAATTATCCTCAGCTTCTCTTAGCAATTAAAGCTCTCCTTGGACCTGCTCTTCTGTTGGATGCTGATTTTCCTTCTTTATCTTCTGGAGAATTTCCCTTTGTTTGGGAACAAAGTGACAAGTTAATTCTCATGTATAGTTGAACAGTTGTGTGCAGAGAAAGGTGTAAAACAAATGTGGGTTAAAATGTAACACATTACTGAATCACATTCTCAATTCAAATGGGAAGGAAATGAATTTGTTCCTACCAGGCTTCTTTGGTCACTACAAAGTTTGCAATGGGGCCTGGAAAACCATTGAACTTGTTTGACAACGTGATCGTGTATGCTCCCCTGTTTTGAAAGAGCAGCCAATCTCCAATTTCCAGCTCAGGCAGCTCGCAGTGATCAATGACACAGTCAGAGCCATCACAAGTTGGTCCCCAAAGTGTTGTGCTAAAAAGTTGTTGGTCTGGGCTGACTTTCTGCAGGAAGTAAATATCAGGTCAGTTGTTAACTTGGAAATAATCAAACATTGCGTTGTTGGGCAACGTAAATATGTCATCTGAATGTTGCCACTTTTATCATTTATTGCTATCAACACTTTTCATCTTCTATGGACTTTTAAAAAATATCACCTCTAACTTCCACCCTGCCCTTAAATTCACTTGGTCCGTCTCCACCACCTCCCTCCCCTTTCTCAATCTCCCTGTCTCGATTTCCGGAGACAAACTGTCGACTGACATCTTTCATAAACCTACTGATTCCCACGGTCATCTTGACTATACCTCTGCCCACCCTATCTCCTGTCAAAATGCTCTTCCCTTTTCTTCGCCTCCACCGCATCTGTTGCCAGGACTTGGCTTTCGGAGATATCCTCCTTCTTTAAAGAACAGGCTTTCCCTCCCTCTACTATTGATGCTGCCCTCACCCACATCTCCTCCATTTCCCGTACATCTTCCCACTGCCTTCATAGTGACAGAGACTCTCTTATCCTTACCTACTTCCACTTCCATCACACAATCCTCTGTAACTTCTGCCATCTGCCAAGGGATCCTAACACTAAACATTTTGACTTCCCCCTCCCGTTCTCCTCTTTCCGCAGGGATCATTTCCTCTGCAGTTTGCTTGTACATTCATCCCTCCCCATTAATCACCCTCTAAGCACTGTCCTGTACATACACCTCTTCCCTCACCTGCATTCAGGGCCCCAAAATGTCCCTTCCAATGAGGCAACACTTCACCTGTGAATCTGCTGAGTTCATCGATCGGTTTTCTCCACATTGGTGAGACCTGTTGCAAATTGGGGGGCTGCTTTATGGAGCACCTCTGCACCATCCACCACCAGTGGCCAAACATTTTAATTCCATTTCTCATTCCCTTTCCAACATGTTGATCCATGGCCTGCTCTTGTGCCAAAACGAGACCACCCTCAGGGTTGAGAAGCAGCACCTTATACTTCACCTGGGTGCCCACCAACCTTATGGTATGAATACTAATTTCTCCTGGCAGTGGACAAATTTCCTCCTGACACCTTCCTCTATTTCCATTTTTGACCTTTAGCTCCTCTCACCTCCCCCTGGGTTGCCTCCTTCCCTTTCTCCTTTTGTTCACTCTCATATCCTATCGGATTCTTTCTTCTATGGCCCTTTACCCTTTACCTGGCTTCACTAATTAAGTTCCAGCTCGCCTCTTCCCCCTCCATTCTCCGTCCTGAGGAAGGGTCTCAGCCCGAAACGTCGACTGTTAACTCTTTTTCCATAGATGCTGCTTGACCCGCTGAGTTCCTCCTGCATTTTGTGTGTGTTGCTGTCCTTTATGTTAGTATATAATTAGTAGATGGCCATTTTAATCATCCTCTTGAAGAATTGCTTATGGGTTCCAATCCTTTGTACCAATAGCCTCTTGTCTACCACCTGTTATATATTGGAAATATTGAGGCAGATCTTCCACTGCACTTTAACTAAAGGTTGCTACCCCTGGGTCATGCTTGTATTGGTAAGGTCTCGGGCATGATCTTTAATTGGGAACCTCGAACACTGGCTGCGTGCCCTGCAGCTGGTTTTAGCAGCTGGCAGGCTCTGCCTTAATATTGATTGTCACAAATATTCAGTAACTGTTTAAAAATTAGATTTAATTTTACTAAAACCATATATCCACGTAAAAATAATTTTCAGAATAAAGTTTATTGCGAATGCCAAATGCAGGAGATTTGACTTGGTACAAGTTTTGTAGACACTTTCCACACCAGGAACTGAGAAACTACGGAAGATGGCATCTAGCACACTGGACTTGCCATTGCTAGATGGGCACCTACATTGTAGCTTGCACTTGGGATTTTCACAATTCCCCTCAACCCACGCAATCCCACCCCATCCACGGACTTAACATGAATGTCTTTAAACAGTAAGTTAGACATGGAATAAGTAATATTCCATATTTAACGTAAAGTTCTGCCTCTCTAGGTTTTAGGTGTGCCCACTACACATGAAGGTAGCCCCCAGATAAAGGATTATTGACCTGAAACATTAACTTTATTTCACTCTCCATAGTTATCAGAGTTGCTGGGTAACTCCAGAGATTTGTTTCTAAGCCTGATTGTTGTGAACCTTTTTCCATTATACATGCATGAATAACTTTGTGTGCTATCATCAACAAACATCTCCAGTTCTGATCTTAAAATGGAAGGGAAACCAACAGCTAGATTTACCCTGGATAATGTTTTGAGGCTGTAATGTTCCTGCCTTGATGCCATTGCCTTCTGTGTCTCCAGGTCTCTGAGGACCCATTCAGCCAAGACAGACAGACATACTTTATTGATCCTGAGGGAAATTGGGTTTCGTTACAGTCGCACCAACCAAGAATAGTATAGAAATATAGCAATATAAAACCATAAATAATTAAATAATAAGTTAATTATGCCAAATGGAAAAAGTCCCGGACAAGCCTATTGTCTCAGACTGTCTGACACTCCGAGGGAGGAGTTGTAAAGTTTGATGGCCACAGGTAGGAATGACTTCCTATGATGCTCAGTGTTACATCTCGGTGGAATGAGTCTCTGGCTGAATGTACTCCTGTGCCTAACCAGTACATTATGGAGTGGATGGGAGACATTGTCCAAGATGGCATGCAACTTGGACAGCATCCTCTTTTCAGACACCACCGTCAGAGAGTCCAGTTCCATCCCCACAACATCACTGGCCTTACGAATGAGTTTGTTGATTCTGTTGGTGTCTGTTACCCTCAGCCTGCTGCCCCAGCACACAACAGCAAACATGATGGCACTGGCCACCATAGACTCATAGAACATCCTCAGCATCATCCGGCAGATGTTAAAGGACCTCAGTCTCCTCAGGAAATAGAAATCTCTCTCATCTCTGGAAATAAGCTTTGATCCAGGTTTGGACCTAGGCTGTAATAACACAAGGGGCCAAATAATCCCTGTGAGACCCATTCTGGCCATTATTTGACAGACCATTGGTGAGTTAAGAATGCTTGATAACATCAACAATATGTGTCTTGTTAATGAATGTAAGTAAACCAATGGGCTGGTAGTTTGCTGTTGTAGATTTGGCCTGCCTAGATGATAAGTGTGCTTACAAAAAGACAATAGCATTTTTCTTACATTATGTTTGTGAATCCTTACCTTAAATGCTATTGGTTTTAATGGAGGATATTTACTTTTTAAAGATCCATGCCAACCATCATTTATATAGTACATTATGGTTTTCTTAGTCTCAGTCTCATCATCTAGAAAAGATAATTAACACATAAGATCCATGTACTGAATTTCAGAGATTAGCTTTGTAACATTAATGTTTAAGAAGGAAAGTAAAGGGCTCGTTCTGCTATTTTAAAAAACATGGCTATCCTCAAGTCAAGTCAAGTCAACTTTTATTGTCATTTCGACCATAACCGCTGGTACAGTGCATAGTAAAAATGAGACAATGTTTTTCAGGACCATGGTTTACATGACACAGTACAAAATACTTGACTGAACTATGTAAAAAAAAAACACAGAGAAAGCTACATTAGACTACAGACCTACACAGGACTGCATAAAGTGCACAAAAACAGTGCAGGCATTACAATAAATAATAAACAGGACAGTAGGGCAAGGTGTCAGTCCAGGCTTCGGGTATTGAGGAGTCTGATAGCTTGGGGGAAGAAACTGTTACATAGTCTAGTCGTGAGAGCCCGAATGCTTCAGAGCCTCTTCCCAGATGGCAGGAGGGAGAAGAGATTGTATGACGGGTGCATGGGGTCCTTCATAATGCTGTTTCCTTTGCAGATGCAGCGTGTAGTGTAAATGTCCGTGATGGCAGGAAGAGAGACCCCGATGATCTTCTCAGCTGACCTCACTATCCGCTGCAAGGTCTTACGATCCGAGATGGTGCAATTTCCAAACCAGGCAGTGATGCAGCTGCTCAGGATGCTCTCAATACAACCCCTGTAGAATGTGATGAGGATGGGGTGTGGGAGATGGATTTTCCTCAACCTTCGCAAAGAGTAGAAACGCTGCTAGGCTTTCTTGGCTAAGGAGCTGGTGTTGAGAGACCAGGTGAGATTCTCCGTCAGGTGAACACCAAGAAATTTGGTGCTCTTTACGATCTCTACCGAGGAGCCGTTGATGTTCAGAGGGGAGTGGTCGCTCCGTGCCCTCCTGAAGTCAACAACAATCTCTTTTGTTTTGTTCACATTAAGAGACAGGTTGTTGGCTCTGCACCAGTCCGTTAGCCACTGCACCTCCTCTCTGTAAGCTGACTCGTCGTTCTTGCTGATGTGACCCACCACGGTCATGTCATCGATGAACCTGATGATGTGGTTCGAGCTGTGTGTTGCAGCACAGTCATGGGTCAGCAGAGTAAACAGCAGTGGACTGAGCACGCAACCCTGGGGAGCCCCCGTGCTCAGTGTGATGGTGTTGGAGATGCTGCTCCCGATCCGGACTCACTGAGGTCTCCCAGTCAGGAAGTCTAGGATCCAGTTGCAGAGGGAGGTGTTCAGGCCCAATAGGCTCAGCTTTCCAATCAGTTTCTGAGGAATGATTGTGTTGAATGCTGAACTGTAGTCTATGAACAGCATCCGAACATATGTGTGTTCTTTGTCCAGTGGGTTAGGGCCAGGTGGAGGGTGGTGGCAATGGCGTCATCTGTTGAGCGGTTGGGACGGTACGCAAACTGCAGGGGGTCCAGTGAGGGGGGCAGCAGGGTCTTGATATGCCTCATGATGAGCCTCTGGAAACACTTCATGATGATGGATGTAAGTGCAACGGGATGGTAGTCATTTAGGCAGGACACTGAAGACTTCTTCGGCATGGGGGCGATGTCTGCTAGCTGGTCTGCACATCCTGAACTGTGAGTAGAGAGAGTATTCAGTGGAACCAGCTTTTTATGCATTTGTATCATAAATACAGTAAATATTGCTCTTTGTGATTGCTAACTCTTCGGAGATAATCTCACATGTTAGGAAAAAACACTTTTCCTGGTCACACAATTCCCAGTATGGGCTGTCAGCCAGAAGAATGGTGAAAGGCTGCAACTGGATAGCATTCGTATGTCCACTGCTTTTTTTGTTACAAGGTCTGTGGCTTCCATCGCTTATTTTCTGACCTTGGTGAGTGGAATTCACGAATGTACTTCAATCCATCATCTGAAACAATAGTGGAGGGAGATTCAGTATTTATTTATTTAGAGATACGGTGTGGAATAGGCTTTGAGCACCATCGACAACCCAGATTTTAACCCTAACCTCATCACGGGACAATTTACAATGACCTCTTCACCTACCCAGTACATCTTTGGTCCGTGGCAAGAAACTGGAAGACCCAGAGAACACCCATGCATTCCTCAGGGAGGACGTACAGAGACTGCATATAGGGAACACTGGAATTAAATTCCGAAATCCAATACCTCGCTGCAATAGCTTTGTGCAAATTGCTACACTACCGTGCTGCCCAATAATCTTCTAGAAAGGGGTATTAGACAAGCAGAATCAGGTTTATTATTACTGACATATGCTGTAAAATTTGTTATTTTGTGGTAGCTATACAGGGCAATACTGCAAAAAGAGAACAAAAATAGTGAAGTAGTAAAAAGAAAATTGCAGCCATGTTGGAATGGTGGAGCAGACTTGATGGGCCAAATAACCGAACTTCTATGGTCTTAAGAAGCGGACCAGGAATTTCAGCCATCTCCATGAATCTTCCATCCTTTGCCTGTGAGGAATACAAAACTTCCCCTGCCACATCTCCTTCTGGTGGTAAGGCTTTGGAATGTATCACCCATCATTCCCTCATACAGTATTGAGTGCAGAAGATCACCGTAGCTAGTTGGTGATTTGTGGAAGAATTTACCATTGGAGTTAGTTGAATCTATAGTAATTCTTCTTCCAATGATATTTACAGCAATTATAAGTGAAGATGTCACATAATAACGGCCAGGTTCAGCAATTACATTCACTCCACTTGATTCAGGAAAGTGAAGATCCAATGCACGATTGATCACTGCTGCAATCTACAACATAGAAATCAATTAGATATTATTACCAAATTTCCAGCACTTTATATGCAGTGGATTCTGGTCAATTGGGGCAGCTGTTTAGTTGGGACATTTTGCAAAGAACAAAAACTGAGAAAATAGCTGAGATTCGCTTTGATAATTTGGGACACTATGCCGCTTAATTGGAACAGGAGACTGTTGCCAAACAGTTTCTAATTAGCATCAGTTGCATTCGCTTGTATGGCCACTAGACACTACACTGTGCTTAGAGCGAACAATTTTCAAATAGCATGAGTTGTGTGCGTTTGTGTTCAAAAAGTAGTGATTTTTGTCACTGATGGTTGGTAAGAAATAAGCAGTAAGACCATTTTGCTCACTATGGTTTCAATCATTCTGGCTTGGAGATGCGAGAAACAGCTGGGAATGAAAATGAAATGTTTTCACCACTCCTGCAAGGTAGGACTATGAGGAATTTGAAGGTATTGACAATAACTACACTGTGCTTAGAGTCAACAGTTTTTAAACAGCCTCAGCTGCATTTGCTTATATTATGTTATTCATTTTAGGCTGGCTGATGTTGAATTGAATAGCAGTGATTTTTGACACTACTTCATGCAGGAAGGCAATGAAAGCAGTGCATTATCTGCACGAGGTGTCTGCACTGATTTTTTTCATTTACAGTGTATCAAAAGGACACAGCAATGTATACTGGATTAATTCCTCCATCGATAACAATTAGGAACTAACATGTAGTGTTATAGAACTGCAGTGATATTGTAGTGTTCTAATTTGTTCTGTATTTCATTTACATACATAATTTCTTATTCAGTTAAACAGTAGTTTATCTTTTTTAAACTATTTTCACGAAACTTCTCCTAATTGGGGCAGCTGCTTAATTGGGCCAAAATGTACTGGTCCTGATGTGTCCCAATTAACCGGAATCCACTGTAGTTATAAATGAATTTGTACAGAAAGCACAAATACTGAATTTGTATTAAGCAATGAAGTTAATACAAGAGTCCATTACTAGCTCTCCTAAGTCAATTCTTCAGCTCCTTCCTAGCTACCTCATAACTCGCAAGAGACCTATCTGATTCTTGCTTCCTAAACTTTAAGCTTCTTTCTTCTTCTTGACTAAATATTTCACATCTGTTGTCAACCATGATTCCTTCACTTACCGTCCTTTCCCTACCTCAAAGGGACAAATCTACCCAGAACCACCATGAAAATGCTCCCTAAACAACTTCCACATTTCTGTGTATGTCTCCCTGAATACAACTATTCCCAATTTGTGTTCTCAGGTTATTACCGATTAGCATCATCATTCGCCCTCCCTCAACTAAATACTTTCCAAAGCGTCTGCTCTTATCCCTGTCCAAGGCCATCAGGAAGTTGTAGTTGCTCTCTGAAATGCCCACCCACCAGGAGATCTGTCACCTGACTAGGCTCATCGGCTAGTAGTGGGTCCAGTATGGCCTCTCCTTTCTTTAGCCTGACCACATATTGTATCAGGAATCCTTCCTGCACAAGCATAACAAATCCTTCCCCATCCAAAACTTTTGTACTAAGGAGTATCAATATTAGGGAAGCTGATAATATTGGTTATCATATCCATGGCAACAACCTTGTTATTTTTGTACCTTTCCAAAATTTGTGTACCAGTCTGATCCTCAGTGTCTCTGTAGCTGTTTGGGAGAATCTATGGAATATTCCCATGAGAGTGATTACTGCCTTTGTTTCTGACTTCCACCCACACAGACTCAGTAGAAAATCCCTCCACAGCAACCTCCCTTTCTGCAGCTGTGATACTATCTATGACCAACAATGCCTCTTCCTCTGCCTCTTTTACCTCCCTGGTCATTTTGAAATATCTAAGTCCCAGAACATCCAGCAGCTATTCTTGCCCTTGGGGCAGCCAAGACTCTGTAATGGCCACAATGTCGTAGTTCTATGTACTGATCCATGCTCTATTTTCATCACCCTTGTTCCTGATACCTCTTGCATTAAAGTAGACACCTTTCAACCCATGCAACTGACTGCAATTGTGCCCTATCCTCTGCCAGTTGTTCCTCAATCTCTCTACACATAGCATCCACCTGCCCACCAACAGCACCATCCTTTGGCTCTCATGCCTCTGCCGACCCAGTGGGAACTCCTTTCCCAACATCTCTAACAAACCTGTCCCCAAGGATGTTTGTCAGATGTCAGAGTTCAGGTGTAACCTGCCCTTTTGAACAGATCACACCTTCCACAGAAGAGATCCCAATAATCCCCAAATGTGAAAGCCTGCCCCTTACACCAATTCTTCAGCCAGACATTTAACTGCCAGGTCATCCTATTCATACCCTCACTGAGCGAGTAGCACAGGCAGAAATTGAGAGAGTACTACTTTGAGCTCTGCTTTTTATATCTCCTGCTTCACGTGACAAGTTTATCAGTTACTAAGATGGGCAGACCAGTGGTAGATGGAATTTAATGCTGCTAAGTGCAAGATGATGCGCTTTGGGACTCTCAGAATGATCGGTGGGGCCTTTGGAAGTTTTGAGGAACAGGGAACCTTGGTGTAGAACTGGAAGGAGCCCTTAAGGTGGTAGCGGAGGTAAATGGGGCAGTTGAAGAAGGAATACAGAGTACTTTCTTTTATTAATTATGGTATAAAATCGTACAGCTTTTTACTCTTCTGGTTGCCACACAATATGAAGACTTAGCTGAACTGGAGAGGATAATATTTACCAGGATATTACCTGGGATGGGGTGCCACAATTAGGACATGAGACCATACAGTTGAGTTTCATTGACTTATTCACTTTATTACATCAAAGGATTTAAAGAGCAAACATATAATTTAAGACAGTGATACTGTTACACCTGAAAAGTAATTAGAAACCTGTCTGCTGCTTTTTCAGCTCTGAAAACTCTCAAGCCCATATTTTATATGTAAAATGCATACAGTAGGTATACCTATTTGAATATCAATTGTTCCTCAAATGTTACTTTAATGCATAACATGTTACCTCCTCAAATGTAATCTTGTCATCCTCACAGCCAGGAAAACCACCACCAATATCGAGCAAGTTCATATGAAATCCAAGGCTCATCTGGAGAAGATATGTAAAAGATCCAATATTTGTTGTCTCATTACCAGCAAGCACTTTCCATGCAAACCTTATCACTTTCTGTTACTGTCATGACAATTCATACAAAAGCATCACTGACACCAAAGGACATCCCAAACTTTAGGTTTTAGTTTGTCACTACTGCACCATTAATCAGATTCAAATAGGCCCAAACATACTTTTATCCATAGATGCTGCCTGGTCTGCTGAGTTACTGCAGAATGTTGTGTTTTGTTCTTAGCTGTTTCAATATGCCTAAAATAAACTGTTATCATTGCCTTTTATTCTAATGGGAGCATACAAACTCTGTACTCTCAGTATTTCATCTCTGAAGGCCTCCCAACCATCCTAATGCTTTACCAAGCATCCTTTTGGCAAAAATAATCTCTCAATCCGCACCTGTCTGTTTTTCTTTTTTGATGCCATCAAAAATGGTCTTCCTCCAATTTCAAATCTCAACCAGAGGACCAGTTCTACCCTTCTCTATAGCTATCCTGAAACTAATCTGATTTTGTTTACCAGATCGAAAGTGTTCCCCTACACACACTTCTGTCGCCTGCCCTTTCTCATTCTCAAATAGGAGATTTTGTATTTCATACTGTAATTAACTCATCATATTTGAAACTTTCATTGTTATGACTGCTGTATTTCTGAAAATTTCTATTATTCAATATATAAAACTTCAAAAGAAACATACCCCAATATCAAAAACCGTGCGTGAATCTGCTATGACCTCAGCAAATACCTCTGGTTCACTACAGCCACTTCCAACATGAAAGCTGGTTAAAGAAGAGTCATTAGATTAGAATTCAACTGATATTTTTAAGAATATTTAAGGAAAATTTATTTATTTCTCTTACCTGTTAGTTCAGCACTTTGTTAAAACTCAAGCATTGTACATTACATTTCTAATACCGTACAGGGAATGATGATGCCAAAAACAATTTGGGTATTTGGATATGGATAGGCCAAAAGTACTTTTCGAAATTTATACTTTTTGTGTTTACACTCTAATAATAATGTAATTTATACTGAAAAAAAAAAGATTTAATTGGTAGACATCATCATTACACAACGTGTTCACTTTGGAACTGCCATGATTCCCTTGCACGTGCTGTTCCCATTGCCATGGTCACAAATAGTGACATTGCCTTGACATGTTTGTAAATAAACTATTGAATAAAAGTTGCAAACTGTTTTTCAGTATTAATACTTTTTTTTTACCTTACACCAATGATCTCCACACACAAAGCCTTTGCACTTTCCATCAGCTGTCTGCACTCTTTTAAAGTTGCTCCAAACTTCATACTTAAGGGAAAGGGGGACTTGGCATCATTTGCAACAATGCGAAGAACCATTCTGTCAAGATAGCAACATTAGGAAGACAGGTGTGACTGCTGAAAAGTCAGAGGGAGTTTACCATTTTTGTTTGTTCAGTAGACAATTAGAAAGCAGGCTTGGGGGTCAGCAATGGAAAGAGTATGCAGTTTCAAATCTCAGGATCTCCGGGACCAAACATATTAATGCAATCACGAAGAAGGCACGTCACCAAAGAATCTGGCAAACTCCGACAAATGCACTTTGGAGAGCATTATGACTGGTTGCATCAACGTCTGGTATAGAGTCTCCAATGCACAGATTCGCAAGAGTTCAGTTAGTTATAGACTCAGCGAATTCCATCACGGTACAAGATTCCCCATCATCAAAGGCATCTTCAAAAGGTGGAGGCTTAAGAAGGTGTGTAAGATTGAAGGCCCTCACCATCTGGGACAGGCTCTATTCTCATTACTACTATCAGGGAGAAGGTACTGTAGCCTGAAGACTCTCACTCAATATTGTAAGAATAGCTTCTCTGCTATCGGATTTCTGAAGGGTCCATAAACACGACCTCAATGTTGCTCTTTTACACTCTTCAGTTATCTGTTTGTTTATTTAATATTGTAATTTATATTTTTTCATGTCTTGTACCATACTGCTGCAACAAAACTACATATTCAATTATATATATGTCAGTGATAATAAAATTGATTCTGTTTCTCAGATCTTGATTTTGACTTCTCCCAATATTATCCATCTGGAAATAACTCTGTGTAGATATTCTTTTGCTCTGGGATCACCAGTTACTTGCACACTTGTTCCTGTTATCCAGTGTACAGTCTTCAACAATTCCTATATGCAATGCTCTGGCTGATACACGGGTGTTACTCTGGTTGGTAATCAGTGGTGAGCGATGTGCCACAGGGTGGGGGCTGGACAAACAGATGTTCATAATAAACATAAACGAATGGGAGAGGCGGCAGAGTGTAGTGTATCTAAGTTTGCTGATGACACTAAATTAAATGGAAAAGCAAATTGTCCAGCAGATACAGAGAGTCTGCAGAGAGATGAGTGGGCAAGGGTCTGGCAGATGGAGTACAACGTGAGGTCATCCACTTTGGAAGGAAAATGGAAGAGCAGATTATTATTTAAATGGTGAAAAAATGCAGCATGCTGCTGTGCAGAGGGACTTGGGAGTGCTTGTTCATGAATCACAAAAGGTTGGTTTGCTGGTGCAGCAGGCTATCAAGAAGACAAATGGGATGTTGGCATTCATTGCTGGAGGGATTGAATTTAAGAGCAGGGAGGTTATGCTGCAACTGTACAGGGTACTGGTGAGGCCGCACCTGGAGTACTGCGTGCAGTTCTGGTCTCCTTACTTGAGGAAGGATATACTGGCTTTGGAGGCGATGTAGAGGAGATTCACCAGGTTGATTCCAGAGATGAGGGGGTTAGACCATGAGGAAAGATTGAGTTGCCTGAGACCATACTTTCTAGAATTCAGAAGAATGAGAGGAGATCTTACAGAAACATATAGAGTTATGGACGGAATAGATAAGACAGAGACAGGAAAGTTGTTTCCACTGATATATCAGACTAGAAATAGGGGGCACAGCGTCAAGATTTGGGGGAATAGATTTAGGACGGAGATGAGGAGGAACTGCTTTTCCCAGAGAACAGTGAATCTGTGGAATTCTCTGCCCAATGTATCAGTGGAGGCTACCTCAGTAAGTATATTTAAAAGAAGGTTTGATACATTTTTGCACAGCAGGGGGATTAAGAGTTATGGGGAAAAGGCAGGTAGGTGGAAATGTCCATGGTCAAATCAGCCATGATTTTATTGAATGGCCGAGCAGGCTTGATGGGACAGATGGCCGACTCCTGCTCCTATTTCTTATGTTCTCAAGAAGGCCATTGTGTCATACACAGTTTTCACCACCCTGTTTACCTGTGACACCATTTCCACTCAATATGTACTTTATTTCTCAGTCACTAATGTGGAAATGTACTGATAGTAACTAAATGGCATTTTTGTTTGTCACAGAATGGAACCTGTATTGTACCAGAGTGATTTGTTGATAATATTTGTGTAACATTATGCTGAATAAACCTGAATCCTTGACAAACTACAGACCAGCACATGTATTACTGGAAGAATGCCAAACACACTGAAGAAGCAGAAGAACAGAATGTACCCTTCCCTTGAACTGAGGTCTGGCTAGCTGCACTTGTGTATAAAGGAGTGACTATGCTGTCTGTTTTTTTTTGGAGGCTGTCATCGGCACTTGTGCGGTGCTAGTCTCCCCTTGCTGCAAGGAAAATAAATGTGCTTCTGATTGATCCACTCTGTTGTTTGCTGTAGGATGTGGTGAAAAGGAGCTCACACTCTGTTCCTCAGTGCTTCCCAGACCCTTACCATTCCTATCCTGCTTTGATTTCTCACATACGAGGACTGAAATAAGATTAACAAACCTTATTAACAAAAACAAATTACACTAAAGGACTGTACTATCTTATGCTGTTCCCAATCCACTTTGAATGCTCTGAGTTACAATTAGTGTCCCTCGGTGCCACTGAGAATAAATTTCTACTAGGAGATTGAACCGCTATATCTTTCAGCAAAGAACACACTGCTGAGGTCAAGGATGTGTGCTTAGCTCACTGTTCTACTCTCCCTGCACTCATGGCTGTTTTGCTAGGCACCACTCAAACACCATCTATAAACTTGCTGATGACACAACTATTGTAGGTATAGTTTCAGATGGTGACGAAAGAGATACATCAACTAGTTGAGTGGTGTCACAACAACAATCTTGCACTCAGTGTTAATAAGATGAAGGAATTGACTGTGAACTTCAGGAATGGGGAGTCAAGGGAACACACACCAGTTCTTATCAAAGGATCAGCAGTGGAAAGGTTGAGCAATTTCAAATTCCTGCATGTCAACATCTAAGGATCTATTCTGGGCGCAGCATATTGCATCTCCATCTGGTATGGGAGCAACCAAGCACTGGACCAGAAGTTCCTGCAGAGGACTGTGAGAACAGCTGAGAAGGTCATAGGCGCCTCCTGAACATCCACGGGGACATTTATCAGGAGTGATGTGTACGCAGGGTTCCACCCATCCATCCAGCATCCTCTCTGACTTTCTACCATCAAGCAGGAGATTCTGATGCATCAAAACAATAATGGTCTGGATGGGGAACAGTTTCTTCCCTCAGGCCATGAGGCTTCTGAACTCCCTGCTGCATTGCATTTGAATTCTCTCTGGCTAATCTGTTCTGTGCCTTACAATATTTATTTAACGTGCTTTAGTTTGTTTATACATGTGTAATCCATCTGTAGGTTTTATCTTAACATTCATAAGTTATTGTGTGTTATGTGTACTATTGTGCTTTACACTCTGGTTCAGAGAAATGTCTCGTTTGATGATATATAGGTATATAGTTAAATGAAATAAACTTGATTTGACTTGATGTAATCACAAAGAAGGCATGAGAGTGTCTGTATTTCATTTGGA
This sequence comes from Hemitrygon akajei, assembly GCF_048418815.1. Lineage (NCBI taxonomy): Eukaryota > Metazoa > Chordata > Chondrichthyes > Myliobatiformes > Dasyatidae > Hemitrygon > Hemitrygon akajei. The sequence goes on from NC_133143.1 coordinate 60,089,400, forward strand.
GTAGCAGCAGACTTGGTATTTCACGAAGCTCTCTCTCAAAATTCTACATTACGTGGAGCGCGTTCTGATTGGATGTATCACCATCTGGTATGGAGGGGACCACTGCGCTGGATTGGAAAAAAGCTGCAGAGGGTTGCAAACCCAGCCAGCTCCATCATGGGCACGAATCTCCCCTGCATCAAGGACATCTTCAAAAGGTGATGCCTCAGAAAGACAGCATCCATCTTTAAGAACCCTCATCACCCAGGATGTGCTCTTACCTCAATGTTACCATCAAGGAGGAAGTACAGGAGCCTGAGGATACACACTCAATATTTTTAAAATAGTTTCTTCCCCTTCGTCGTCAGCTTTCTGAATGGGCAATGAATGGATGTACACAACCTCACTATGTATTTTTTGCTCTATAAACAGTCAGTGGTTTGGGCCAAGACCCTTCATCAGTCCTGGAAAGGAAGGGGGTACAAGCCAGAATATTTCTGCCATGAATGCTGGAGTTTTAGGGGGAACACAGGAGATAGTGTTGTAGAACAGAGAAATATGTAGAACTAGATGAAGGCCAGCACTATGGAAGGACATATGAAAAGTGAACGACAATTCAGACAGGTGTCTACAGAGAATATCAAAAGTAGATGCATATTGTCTACATTTCAGTTGAAATTATCAGCTGATTCAGACGAGAAAGAGATAATTGTCATTTACTTCGCAGTGGGATGGATCCGTGCAACTTTGAAAAGTTCATCTTTGTTATCGAATGTCATCATCTGAATCCCATTGGTGGCAGCAAATTTAATATAAGAGCTCTCCTTGCAGGGGTGTGCATAAATGATTCTCTCTGGGGGGACCCCAATATCTTGTACCATCACAATCTCATTCTGTTGGGACAGAAAGAGAGTTATCTTTAATATTTTTTATTTTTCTGAGTTCATTGATTGGTAAATTGTCACATATACTGAAGTTCAGTGGAAAGCTTTGTCTTGCATACTGTCCATAATTCATTAATTTCATTCCGACAATGCATTGAAGTGGTAGAAGGGTAACAACAGAATGCAGAGAACGAGTTACACAGAAAATACAGTGACAGTAACATGCATGTAGACAGTGAAGTACAAGGCAATAGATTGTGAGGTCTAGAGTCCATCTCATCTTGGTGGGATATAAGGGTGGTGGGTCAGGGGACTACGTAGGGTGAACCAGAGGCAGAGATAGGCAGAACAAAGGGGCAACTATCCGATGAGGGCAGAACAGGAATCAGCCACAGAGTAAAGTAGGGAGAGCAAAATCATTTTGGGCCACAAAACATGGGACAACATGGTAGCGTAGTGGTTAGCGTAACGTTCAATTCCTGCCAACGTCAATAAGGAGCTTATACATTCTACCTGTGACTATGTGGGTTTCCTCCCGGAACTCCAGTTTTCTCCCACATTCCAAAGACATATGGGTTAGGGTTATAAGATGTGGGCCTGCTATATTGCTGCTGGAAGCATGGTGACACTTGTGGGCTGCCCAGCACATCCTGAAGCTGTTGGTTGTTAATGCAAACAACACAGTTCACTGTATGTTTTGAAGTACAGTACTGTGCAAATGTCTTGGGCACACAGGTATAGCTAGGATGCCTAAGACTTTTGCACAGTACTGTCGAAATTTTATGTATTGCACTGTACTACTGCCATTTTTTTTTAAATCACGACGTTTGGGTGATGATAATCCTGATTGTGATATGGGTTTCAGTTGTGGATTGAGAGTGGGAAGGGGGCAGGGAGAGTGGAATCATGGTTAGGAGAAGGGGAAGGGAGAGGGGAGGGTGCGGGAAGCACTGGAGAGACATTCTGTAATGATCAATAAACGAACTGTGTAGAATCAGATGACCTTGCCTGGTGTCTCAGGGCTGGTCTGTCTGCACTCACACCGTCTCCATCCCCTGGCACTCCTTCTCTGCCACATGTTCCTGCACCTCCACCTTCACCATTCCCAGCATGCTTTGCTCCAGCCAGATTTACAAACTTGCTCTCTACTCCACTTTGACAGATACAATACTGACTATATATATATGTGCAATATACTGTATATATGACAAATAAATCTAATCTTTAATGTTAAATGTGAAGCAATGCAAGGAGACGAGGACAGCACCGTCATGCAGAGTGAGCTATGAAATGGTTCAAAAGAAAGGACGAAGCGAGAGCAAACCAGCTGTGGGGGAACAGAGGCAACGAGAAGCACGGAGAAGTGCAGAGGTGGCAGGACAACACTGAGTAGATCTGGCAAATGGGTCACGACATGAAATAGGAATATAGAGGAAACGGCACCAACAATCATTCCACGGCCAAAGTAATTTAAATCACACTTTTTCCCCATTCTGATGTTTTGTCTGACAAAAACTGAACCTCTTGACCAGATCTGCATGCTTTTATGCACTGAGTTGCTGCCACATGATTCTCTGATTAGATATTTGCATTAATGAGCAGGCGTATCTAATAAAATGGCCACTGAGTGTATAGTGAGGCATTGAATCGACTTTATTACTTACATCCTTCATATACATAAAGAGTAAAAATCTTTACGTTACGTCTCCGTTTAAATGTGCAACGTGCAATTATAGTAATTTATAATCAGTTTTATATACAACAGGATAGTCAATATAACAGAAATACAGTTGCATCAGCATGAATTAAGCAGCCTGCTGGCCTGGTGGAAGAAGCTGTCCCAGAGCCTGTTGGTCCTGGCTTTTATGCTGTGGTACCATTTCCCGCAAAGTTTGGGAGATTTTCCATTGTTGCATACATTAACACATTTTAATATTTAAAGAGCATCAGTGAGCTCATTATTCCAAATCCTACCTTACTGGCACAGTCAAAGCCGATCCCTAATTGAGCAAGGGTCCAAACTATTGGTTTGCTATCATTGCATTTCACAGCATAGAAAGGTTTCACTCGAGGCAATGTCATCTTCCACTGATGGTGTTTCTTTATGACTTCACCCAAGTCGGCAACGTAGAAAGCATCTGTGTTATCCTGCAACACAAGGCATGGTGATCATACTGACTGTCATTATCCACTAATTTAACATTATTAGATTCCTTCACTTAGCCTTCTCTGCTAAATTCAATAAGTTGAGCAAAACATTGGAATGCTGTGCTGTTCATGTGTTTTGTAAAATACATAGAAAGATTTGTCAGTGCTGCTCCGGGGGGTGGGTGTTTGAACAAGAGCTGTAGGACATGGCAGATCGTGGGGTAGTTGTGGGAAAAGACGTTATTAAGACCACGTTTACAAAGGCAGGAATCAAAAGCATGGTGGCAATAATGTTCTTAGTTATGTCTATTTCAATGCACGGAGTATTGTAGGTAAGGCAGATGAGTTTACAGCATGGATAAGCAGATGGAATTATGACACTGATGTCAATGATGACTAGTGTAGAATGAAGAACACTCATTAAAAATGTGGCCACTAAACAGTATAGTTTGAGAATGAGAATAATTCATTGTAAAAGGGATAAGTTTATTTTGAATTAAAGGTCTCTTTTCTAATAAAGATTTCTTTATCTCATCATCAACATTTATCTTATTCCATAAATCAATCAAATGTTTTAGTATAGGAACAACAACACACACAAAATGCTGGTATAACACAGCAGGCCAGGCAGCATCTATAAGAGAAGCACTGTCGATGTTTCAGGCTGAGACCCTTCGTCAGGACTAACCGAAAGGAAAGATAGGAAGAGATTTGAAAGTAGTGGGGGGAGGGGGAAATGCGAAATGATAGGAGAAGACCGGAGGTGGTGGGATGAAGCTAAGAGCTGGAAAGGTGATTGGCGGAAGTGATACAGAGCTGGAGAAGGGAAAGGATCATGGGACGGGAGGCCTCAGGAGAAAGAAAGGAGGGGGGAGCACCAGAGGGAGATGGAGAACAAGCAAACAACTAAATATATCAGGGATGGGGTAAGAAGGGGAGGAGGGGCATTAACGGAAGTTAGAGAAATCAATGTTCATACCATCAGGTTGGAGGCTACCCAGCCGGTATATAAGGTGTTGTTCCTCCAACCTGAGTTTGGATTCATTTTGACAATAGAGGAGGCGATGGATAGACATATCAGAATGGGAATGGGACGTGGAATTAAAATGCGTGGCCACTGGGAGATCCTGCTTTCTCTGGCGGACCGAGCGTAGGTGTTCAGCGAAACGGTCTCCCAGTCTGCGTCGGGTCTCACCAATATATAAAAGGCCACACCGGGAGCACCGGACGCAGTATACCACACCAGCCGACTCACAGGTGAAGTGTCGCCTCACCTGGAAGGACTGTCTGGGGCCCTGAATGGTGGTGAGGGAGGAAGTGTAAGGGCAGGTGTAGCACTTGTTCCGTTTACAAGGATAAGTGCCAGGAGGGAGATCGGTGGGAAGGGATGGGGGGGACGAGTGGACAAGGGAGTCATGTAGGGAGCGATCCCTGCAAAAAGCAAAAAGAGGGGGGGAGGGAAAAATGTGTTTGGTAGTGGGATCCCATTACAGGTGGCGGAAGTTACGGAGAATTATATGTTGGACCTGGAGGCTGGTGGGGTGGTAGGTAAGGACAAGGGGAACCCTATCCTGAGTGGGGTGGTGGGTTGATGGGGTGAGGGCAGATGTGCGGGAAATGGGAGAGATGCGTTTGAGAGCAGAGTTGATGGTGGACGAAGGGAAGCCCCTTTGTTTAAAAAAGGAAGACATCTCCTTCGTCCTGTATTGAAAAGCCTCATCCTGAGAGCAGATGCGGCGGAGACGGAGGAATTGTGAGAAGAGGATAGCCTTTTTGCAAGAGACAGGGTGGGAAGAGGAATAGTCCAGGTAGCTGTGAGAGTCTGTAGGCTTATAGTAGATATCAGTATAGAGGCCATCTCCAGAGATGGAGAGAGAAAGAAAGATCAAGAAAGGGGAGGGAGGTGTCGGAAATGGACCAGGTAAATTTGAGGGCAGGGTGAAAGTTGGAGGCAAAGTTAATGAAGTTGACGAGTTCAGCATGCGTGCAAGAGGCAGCGCCAATGCAGTCGTCGATGTAGCGAAGGAAAAGAGGGGGATGGATACCGGTATAGCCTTGCAACATGGACTGTTCCACAAAGCCAACCAAAAGGCAGGCATAACTGGGACCCATACGGGTGCCCATGGCTACACCCTTGGTTTGGAGGAAGTGGGAGGAGCCAAAGGAGATATTATTGAGAGTAAGAACTAATTCCGCTAGACAGAGGAGAGTGGTGGTAGAGGGGAATTGGTTAGGTCTGGAATCCAAAAAAAACCGAAGAGCTTCAAGACCATCTCGGTGGGGGATGGAGGTATATAGGGACTGGACGTCCATGGTGAAAATAAGACGGAGGGGGCCAGGGAACTTAAAATCATTGAAAAAATTTAAAGCATGAGAAGTGTCATGAACATAGGTGGGAAGAGATTGAACAAGGGGGGATAAGACAGTGTCAAGGTATGCAGAAATGAGTTCAGTGGGGCCGGAGCAAGCTGAGACAATAGGTCTACCTGGACAGGCAAGTTTGTGGATCTTGGGTAGGAGGTAGAAACGGGAAGTGCGGGGTGTGGGAACTATGAGGTTGGTGGCAGTGGATGGGAGATCCCCAGAGCTAATAAGGTTGGTGATGGTATAGGAGACAATGGCCTGGTGCTCCTTAGTGGGATCATGATCAAGGGGTAAATAAGAAGAGGTATCAGAGAGTTGTCGCTGTGCCTCGGCCAGCTGGAGGTCAGTACGCCAGACAACAACAGCTCCCCCCTTATCAGCAGGTTTTATAGTGAGGTTGGGATTGGTGCGGAGGGAGCGGAGAGCAGAGCGTTCGGAAGGAGTGAGGTTGGAATTGGAACAGGGTGTAGTGAAGTTGAGATGGTTGATGTCCCGTCGGCAATTAGCAATAAAGAGATCCAGAGCAGGTAGAAGACCAGAGCAGGGTGTCCATGAAGAGGAGGAGGGTTGAAGACGGGAGAAGGGGTGATCGGTGGGTGTAGGAGAGTCCTTGTCAAAGAAGTAAGCTCGGAGACGGAGTCGGCGGAAGAAGAGTTCAGCGTCATGGCGTACGCAGAACTCACTGAGGTGTGGCGAAGGGGGACAAAGGTGAGGCCCTTAATGAGGACAGAGCACTCTGCCTCAGAGAGTTGAAGGTCAGAGGGAATGGTAAAGACCCGGCATGGATGAGAGATGGGATCAGAGAGGGGAGGGGGGAGGCTGGAAGTGTCAGTGGAGAGGGAAGGGTTGGGGTGAGAGGAAGATGGAGCCTCTGAGGGCCCAGGAGCTGACGATGGGATCTGAGGGAGAGGGGATTGCAGAGTGGTGGAGGGGGAGGGGGAGGGGGAGATGGGAGACACAATCGCAGCATGTGAAGACCCGGCCTGGAGTTCAACGCTGGAGTCACAGTCGGTGGCTGCTCAATCGCTTTGAAGCTGTCCATGGTCGTTGGAGCACGCAGTGATGGTGCTGGAGTCCGGATTTTCAAAATGCCCTGGGTCGCTGGGGAGGCCGAGATCGACAGCCGGGGCGAATCCATGGTCGTTGGAGCACGCGGTGATGGTGCTGGAGTCCGGATTTTCAAAATGCCCTGGGTCGCTGGGGAGGCCGAGATCGACAGCCGGGGCGAATCCATGGTCGTTGGAGCACGCGGTGATGGTGCTGGAGTCCGGATTTTCAAAATGCCCTGGGTCGCTGGGGAGGCCGAGATCGACAGCCGGGGCGAATCCATGGTCGTTGGAACACGCGGTGATGGTGCTGGAGTCCGGATTTTCAAAATGCCCTGGGTCGCTGGGGAGGCCGAGATCGACAGCCGGGGCGAATCCATGGTCGTTGGAACACGCGGTGATGGTGCTGGAGTCCGGATTTTCAAAATGCCCTGGGTCGCTGGGGAGGCCGAGATCGACAGCCGGGGCGAATCCATGGCCATTGGAACACGCGGTGATGGTGCTGGAGTCCGGATTTTCAAAATGCCCTGGGTCGCTGGGGAGGCCGAGATCGACAGCCGGGGCGAATCCATGGTCGTTGGAGCACGCAGTGATGGTGCTGGAGTCCGGATTTTCAAAATGCCCTGGGTCGCTGGGGAGGCCGAGATCGACAGCCGGGGCGAATCCATGGTCGTTGGAGCACGCAGTGATGGTGCTGGAGTCCGGATTTTCAAAATGCCCTGGGTCGCTGGGGAGGCCGAGATCGACAGCCGGGGCGAATCCATGGCCATTGGAACACGCGGTGATGGTGCTGGAGTCCGGATTTTCAAAATGCCCTGGGTCGCTGGGGAGGCCGAGATCGACAGCCGGGGCGAATCCATGGCCATTGGAACACGCGGTGATGGTGCTGGAGTCCGGATTTTCAAAATGCCCTGGGTCGCTGGGGAGGCCGAGATTGACTTCCGGGGCCGGGGACGCGATATGAAGACCATGCTCTGGGGTCTGCAGGTGGAAGATCTTGCGATCCTTGCAGGACGTGATAAAGTCAAAGAAACAGTGATTGCACGCATGGATCCGACGGAGGATGAAATAACGGACAGGTCCATTGCAAACAAAGAAAAAGGTGTCCTGGAGGCGTGGAAGGGACTGTGATAGGGACGCCAGGTACCTTCTCATGGCGGAGAGTGTCGCCCTCAGAGCTCAACGGGAGAAACAACGGGGGGCAGAGTCAATTAAGTGTGAGTACCTGGGATCCTCAGAAGGTCCAAATTGAGAAGCTCGAAAACGGATCCTGAAGCCAACTGGAGTCAGTTGGCGACGGAGACACATTCCAAGGAAGGATATATGGCTGTAATAGCGGGTCTGGGTCAAAATATGATCGAAAAGTTGAAGGGCCGAAGGAATTATAGATGGGAAGCAGCGAGAGAGGGTTTCACTGAACTCCTGTCGAAGAGAAGATTTAAACTTCTTCAGTGTAGGCATCACTAGCAGAGGCTTCGCAGTAGAATTTAAAGAGCAAACACAAGGAAATCTGCAGATGCTGGAAATTCAAACAACAACACACACAAAATGCTGGTGGAACACAGCAGGCCAGGCAGCATCTATAGGGAGAAGCGCTGTCGACGTTTCGGGCCAAGATCTTTCGTCAGGACTAACCAAAAGGAAAGATAGGAAGAGATTTGAAAGTAGTGGGGGGAGGGGGAAATGCGAAATGATAGGAGAAGACCGGAGGGGATGGGGTGAAGCTAAGAGCTGGAAAGGTGATGCACCATCAATAACTCACGCTGAGACTTAGGAAGCGAGTTATCGGCTTTTATTGACTGGAAGAATAAACAGCACTACATCCTGGAGAAAATGAGGGAGAGCAGCAGCCCACAGTCGCCTTTATACAGGGGTCTGTGGGAGGAGCCACAGGAGCAGTCAGCAGGGTCTGTGAGAGGAGCCACAGGAGCAGTCAGACAGGTATATCTAGTTCACCACATTCACCCCCCCCTTTGTTTAAAAAAAAGTCCCCAAGTATATTTACAGGTTAAGTCTATCAGGTGGTCGAATCGTTCGCTGTGATCTACGTAGCTCCGGCTGCAATTGCACAGGTGCCGGAGGTGGTGTTGGCACAGGTGCCGGAGTTGTTGTTTGCACCGGAGGCGGAGAGTGGGTTGGTTCTGTCCCAGCTGGAGGTGTCAGGGATCCCTCGCGTGTGTGCGAGGTCCCCGGAATAGACGCGTACGAGATGCCCGGTACATGAGCGTCGTGAGGAGTCTGGGTGTGGCACGGTGTGTGCGGTGTCACCTCGGGTACAGGGTGCATAGTTACCGTGGAATGTTCGGGGTAGTGGTCTGCTGCTCCGGCGGGCGCCAGGTCGCGGACAGAGACCGTGTCCTCCTGCCCATCAGGCAAGACCACGTAGGCATACTGGGGATTAGCATGCAGGAGGTGAACCCTCTCGACCAGCGGGGAGTACTTATTACTCCTCGCATGTTTACGTAGCAGCACTGGCCCCGGGGACGTCAGCCAAACTGGTAGGGTGGTCCCAGTGACAGACTTCCTGGGAAAAGAGAATAGGCGTTCGTGAGGGGTGGCATTAGTGGACGTACACAACAGGGAGCGGATAGAGTGGAGTGCCTCAGGGAGGACCTCCTGCCATCGGGAGACCGGCAACCCTTTTGACTTAAGGGCTAAAAGTGTGGCCTTCCACACTGTGGCATTCTCCCTCTCCACCTGGCCATTCCCCCGGGGATTATAACTCGTGGTTCGACTAGTAGCAATGCCCCTAGCTAGCAGGAACCGGCGCAACTCGTCACTCATAAAGGAGGACCCTCTATCACTGTGGACATAGCAGGGATATCCGAACAGAGTGAAGAGCTGGCGCAGGGCTTTTATGACGGACGTGACAGTGGTGTCGGGGCAGGGAACGGCAAAGGGGAATCGCGAGTACTCGTCAATAATACTGAGAAAATAGACATTGCGGTCGGTGGAGGGAAGGGGGCCCTTAAAGTCAACACTCAGTCGCTCAAAAGGGCGGGTGGCCTTGACAAGCTGCGCAGTGTCAGGACGGTAGAAGTGCGGTTTGCACTCAGCGCAGATCTGGCAGTCCCTGGTCATCGTCCTGATGTCCTCCAGGGAGTACGGCAGGTTCCGGGCTTTAATGAAATGGTAAAATCGGGTGACCCCCGGATGGCAAAGATGGGCATGAAGGGCATACAGCTGGTCGAGCTGGGCACTAGCACACGTTCCCTGGGATAGGGCATCAGAGGGTTCATTGAGCCTGCCAGGCCGGTACAGGATATCATAATTGTAGGTGGAGAGTTCTATTCTCCATCGCAAAATTTTATCATTTTTGATCTTGCCCCGCTGTTGGTTGCTGAACATGAACGCAACTGAGCGCTGGTCGGTCAGCAATGTGAACCTTTTGCCGGCGAGATAGTGCCTCCAGTGCCTAATAGCTTCCACTATGGCCTGGGCTTCTTTCTCCACCGCAGAGTGCCGAAGTTCAGAGCCTTGAAGGGTACGAGAAAAAAACGCCACTGGTCTGCCTTCCTGATTGAGGGTAGCAGCCAGCGTGACGTCAGAGGCATCACTCTCTACTTGGAAGGGAATGGTCTCGTCCACCGCATGCATCGTTGCTTTGGCAATGTCCCCTTTAATGCAGCTGAAGGCCGCGCGGGCCTCGGCAGAGAGGGGAAAAGTGGTAGACCTGACCAGGGGGCAGGCCTTGTCTGCGTAATGGGGGACCCATTGGGCGTAATAGGAAAAAAAACCCAGGCACCGCCGGAGGGCCTTGAGAGTGGTGGGAAGAGGGAGTTCTAACAGGGGGCGCATACGGTCGGGGTCAGGGCCAATGACCCCGTTCTCCACGACATACCCAAGGATAGCGAGTCGTGTGGTTCTGAACACACACTTGTCCTTGTTATAAGTGAGGTTCAAAGCTTCGGCCACTTGGAAAAATCGTTGGAGATTGGCGTCGTGATCCGACCAGTCGCGACCACAGATGGTGATGTTATCTAGATAGGGAAATGTGGCCTTCAGTTTGTACTGGTCCACCATCCGGTCCATCTCCCTCTGGAAGACTGAGACCCCATTTGTGACACCAAATGGGACGCGCAGGAAGTGATAGAGCCTGCCACCCGCCTTGAAGGCAGAGTAGGGGCGGTCCTCCGGGCGGACGGGGAGCTGGTGATAAGCGGATTTCAGATCTATTGTCGAGTACACCTTGTACTGAGCTATCTGGTTGACCATATCCGCGATGCGGGGTAGGGGGTACGCGTCAAGCTGCGTGAATCTATTGATGGTCTGGCTATAGTCCACAACCATCCTATTTTTCTGCCCAGTCTGAACAACGACCACCTGGGACCGCCATGGGCTTGTGCTCGGCTCAATGATCCCCTCCCCGAGCAGCCGCTGCACCTCTGAATGAATAAAGGCCCTGTCCCCTGCGCTGTACCTCCTGCTTTTAGTCGCCACCGGTTTACAGTCGGGGGTCAGGTTGGTGAACAGCGATGGGGGAGGGATCTTGAGGGTGGAGAGGCTGCAAGTAGTGTCAGTAGCACAGCTATCGGCATGGTACTGGGTGGGATGTGTGGGTCGATGTGTATGTGCGTGTGGTAACGGAGTATATGGCGAAGTCCCACCAAACTGAGGATTCCTGACAGTGAGAGGTGGGAGGGGCCCGTCATATGCCATAGTCACACTTTTGAGATGGCTCTGGAAGTCGAGCCCCAACAGCACAGGTGCGCACAGTTGAGGCATGACCAGGAACGCAAAGTTCTGATATTCTGTGCCCTGCACCACCAATGTCGCTACACAACCCACCCGGATGTCTGTGGAATGCGACCCAGAAGCCAAGGTGATCTTCTGATGTGCCGGCCGTGTCACGAGTCCACAGCGTTTCACTGTGGCCGGGTCAATAAAACTCTCAGTGCTGCCCGTGTCAAACAGGCAGCTAGTCCTGTGCCCCTCCACCAGGATGTCCATCATCGACCTTGCGAGCTGGTGCGGAGTGCTTTGATCGAGGGTCACGGTAGCCAGCGTTGAACGGGGTGAGTCGGGGGCGGGGCCTGGTGGCGCTGGCAAAGATGGCCGCTCACATCCGGGCATGCAAGATGGCGGCTCCCAGGTCGCACACGGGTAGGTAGGGGCGGGGCATGGTGACGCCGGCAAAGATGGTTGTCCACATCCGGGCATGCAAAATGGCGGCCCCCAGGTCTCAGACGCAGCGCTACTCGACCCCGGGCGCGGTTTAGATTTACAGACCTTGGCGAAATGGCCCTTCTTCCCGCAGCTGGAACAAGTCGCTTCGCGAGCCGGGCAGCTGTTTCTGGGATGTTTCTGAAGCCCACAAAAGTAACAGAGTTTTATACCTGGCGAATTCGAGGAGTTCGTGATACCGCGACTGGCAGCGGCGTTGGCGAATTCGCTCGGAACCGGGGAATCGCGCGGCTGGACCGCCTCGGCGTACAGCTGCGCAGCCTCCAACGTATCGGCCGTCTCTATCGCTGAGCGTAAGGTAAGATCAGCTTTTTCCAGCAGCCGCTGGCGTAAATACACTGACCGGACTCCAGTCACAAAAGCGTCTCGGACCAAGAGTTCCGTATGCTGTTCCGCTGTGAGCGTTTGGCAGTCACAAGTCCGCACGAGTGCCTGTAGGGCTCGGAGAAATTCAGCAGTCGACTCCGTAGGCCGCTGTTTTCGTGTTGCCAAGCGATGCCGGGCATAAACTGCGTTTACCGGCCGCAGGTACTGTCTTTTGAGAGCGGCAAGCGCCCCCTCGTAGGTTGAGAGGTCCCTGATGAATGAATAAACTTTTGGGGCGACCCTCGAGAGGAGAAGTCTGAGCCTAACAGCTGAGTCGGTGGCACGAACCTCCTCCAAGTATGATTGGAAGCATACAAGCCAGTGTTCAAAGGCAAGAGCTGCTTCAGGGTCTTGGGGGTCCAAATCTAAGCGTTCTGGGCGTAAAACGGTTTCCATGTTTTAACTTCCAGTCAATAAAATTGATGCACCATCAATAACTCACGCTGAGACTTAGGAAGCGAGTTATCGGCTTTTATTGACTGGAAGAATAAACAGCACTACATCCTGGGGAAAATGAGGGAGAGCAGCAGCCCACAGTCGCCTTTATACAGGGGTCTGTGGGAGGAGCCACAGGAGCAGTCAGCAGGGTCTGTGGGAGGAGCCACAGGAGCAGTCAGACAGGTATATCTAGTTCACCACAAAAGCTGATTGGCGAAAGTGATACAGAGCTGGAGAAGGGAAAGGATCATGGGACGGGAGGCCTCAGGAGAAAGAAAGGAGGGGGGAGCACCAGAGGGAGATGGAGAACAAGCAAACAACTAAATATATCAGGGATGGGGGAAGAAGGGGAGGAGGGGCATTAACAGAAGTTAGAGAAGTCAATATTCATGCCATCAGGTTGGAGGCTACCCAGCCGGTATATAAGGTGTTGTTCCTCCAACCGGAGTTTAGATTGATTTTGACAATAGAGGAGGCCATGGACAGACATATCAGAATGGGAATGGGACGTGGAATTAAAATATGTGGCCACTGGGAGATCCTGCTTTTTCTGGCGGACCAAGCGTAGGTGTTCAGCGAAACGGTCTCCCAGTCTGCATCGGGTCTCACCAATATATAAAAGGCCACACCGGGAGCACCGGACGCAGTATACCACACCAGCCGACTCACAGGTGAAGTGTCGCCTCACCTGGAAGGACAGTCTGGGGTCCTGAATGGTGGTGAGGGAGGAAGTGTAAGGGCAGGTGTAGCATTTGTTCCATTTACAAGGACAAGTACCAGGACGGAGATCGGTGGGAAGGGATGGGGGGGACGAGTGGACAAGGGAGTCGTGTAGGGAGCGATCCCTGCAAAAAGCAGAAAGGGGGGGGAGGGAAAAATGTGTTTGGTAGTGGGATCCCATTGCAGGTGGCGGAAGTTACGGAGAATTATATGTTGGAACTGGAGGCTGGTGGGGTGGTAGGTAAGGACAAGGGGAACCCTATCCCGAGTGGGGTGGCGGGTTGATGGGGTGAGGGCAGATGTGTGGGAAATGGGAGAGATGCATTTGAGAGCAGAGTTGATTGTGGACGAAGGGAAGCGCCTTTGTTTAAAAAAGGAAGACATCTCCTTCGTCCTGGAATGAAAAGCCTCATCCTGAGAGCAGATGCGGCGGAGACGGAGGAATTGTGAGAAGAAGATAGCCTTTTTGCAAGAGACAGGGTGGGAAGAGGAATAGTCCAGGTAGCTGTGAGAGTCTGTAGGCTTATAGTAGATATCAGTATAGAGGCCATCTCCAGAGATGGAGAGAGAAAGAAAGATCAAGAAAGGGGAGGGAGGTGTCGAAAATGGACCAGGTAAATTTGAGGGCAGGGTGAAAGTTGGAGGCAAAGTTAATGAAGTCAACGAGCTCAGCACGCGTGCAGGAGGCAGCGCCAATGCAGTCGTCGATGTAGCGAAGGAAAAGAGGGGGATGGATACCGGTATAGCCTTGGAACATGGACTGTTCCACAAAGCCAACAAAAAGGCAGGCATAACTGGGACCCATACGGGTGCCCATGGCTACACCCTTGGTTTGGAGGAAGTGGGAGGAGCCAAAGGAGAAATTATTGAGAGTAAGAACTCGTTCCGCTAGATGGAGGAGAGTGGTGGTAGAGGGGAATTGGTTAGGTCTGGAATCCAAAAAAAAAACGAAGAGCTTCGAGACCATTAGTATAGGCGATTCTTTCTTTTCCCGTATCCATTTCGATTCCCATTTATATATAAAATCTTCTGGTATATTTTCTCCTATTTTATCTAATTCTATTCTAATCCATGCCGGTTTATCTTCATCAAAAAAAGATGCAATAAATCTAAGTTGATATGCTTTGTAATAATTCTTAAAATTTGGTAATTGTAACCCTCCTGGGTCAAATTTCCATGTCAATTTTTCCAACGATATTCTTGACATCTTACCTTTCCAAAGGAATTTCCTCACACATCTATTTAACTCTTGAAAGAACTTCTGTGGTAATTATATTGATAGTGTTTGGAATAAATATTGTAATCTAGGGAATATATTCATTTTTACAGCATTGACTCTACCTATTAATGTTATTGGTAACATCATCCATTTATCAAGATCCTCTTGAATTTTTTTCGATAATGGCAAATAATTTAGTTTAATATATATTATAACTGGTTTCAAAAGGGATTAGATATATAGGAGACTGTTTTGAAGGAGGTATATTAATGTCATTTGACCAATGATCGAAAAGTTGAAGGGCCGAAGGAATTATAGATGGGAAGCAGCGAGAGAGGGTTTCACTGAACTCCTGTCGAAGAGAAGATTTAAACTTCTTCAGTGTAGGCATCACTAGCAGAGGCTTCGCAGTAGAATTTAAAGAGCAAACACAAGGAAATCTGCAGATGCTGGAAATTCAAACAACAACACACACAAAATGCTGGTGGAACACAGCAGGCCAGGCAGCATCTATAGGGAGAAGCGCTGTCGACGTTTCGGGCCAAGATCTTTCGTCAGGACTAACCAAAAGGAAAGATAGGAAGAGATTTGAAAGTAGTGGGGGGAGGGGGAAATGCGAAATGATAGGAGAAGACCGGAGGGGATGGGGTGAAGCTAAGAGCTGGAAAGGTGATGCACCATCAATAACTCACGCTGAGACTTAGGAAACGAGTTATCGGCTTTTATTGACTGGAAGAATAAACAGCACTACATCCTGGAGAAAATGAGGGAGAGCAGCAGCCCACAGTCGCCTTTATACAGGGGTCTGTGGGAGGAGCCACAGGAGCAGTCAGCAGGGTCTGTGAGAGGAGCCACAGGAGCAGTCAGACAGGTATATCTAGTTCACCACATTCACCCCCCCCTTTGTTTAAAAAAAAGTCCCCAAGTATATTTACAGGTTAAGTCTATCAGGTGGTCGAATCGTTCGCTGTGATCTACGTAGCTCCGGCTGCAATTGCACAGGTGCCGGAGGTGGTGTTGGCACAGGTGCCGGAGTTGTTGTTTGCACCGGAGGCGGAGAGTGGGTTGGTTCTGTCCCAGCTGGAGGTGTCAGGGATCCCTCGCGTGTGTGCGAGGTCCCCGGAATAGACGCGTACGAGATGCCCGGTACATGAGCGTCGTGAGGAGTCTGGGTGTGGCACGGTGTGTGCGGTGTCACCTCGGGTACAGGGTGCATAGTTACCGTGGAATGTTCGGGGTAGTGGTCTGCTGCTCCGGCGGGCGCCAGGTCGCGGACAGAGACCGTGTCCTCCTGCCCATCAGGCAAGACCACGTAGGCATACTGGGGATTAGCATGCAGGAGGTGAACCCTCTCGACCAGCGGGGAGTACTTATTACTCCTCGCATGTTTACGTAGCAGCACTGGCCCCGGGGACGTCAGCCAAACTGGTAGGGTGGTCCCAGTGACAGACTTCCTGGGAAAAGAGAATAGGCGTTCGTGAGGGGTGGCATTAGTGGACGTACACAACAGGGAGCGGATAGAGTGGAGTGCCTCAGGGAGGACCTCCTGCCATCGGGAGACCGGCAACCCTTTTGACTTAAGGGCTAAAAGTGTGGCCTTCCACACTGTGGCATTCTCCCTCTCCACCTGGCCATTCCCCCGGGGATTATAACTCGTGGTTCGACTAGTAGCAATGCCCCTAGCTAGCAGGAACCGGCGCAACTCGTCACTCATAAAGGAGGACCCTCTATCACTGTGGACATAGCAGGGATATCCGAACAGAGTGAAGAGCTGGCGCAGGGCTTTTATGACGGACGTGACAGTGGTGTCGGGGCAGGGAACGGCAAAGGGGAATCGCGAGTACTCGTCAATAATACTGAGAAAATAGACATTGCGGTCGGTGGAGGGAAGGGGGCCCTTAAAGTCAACACTCAGTCGCTCAAAAGGGCGGGTGGCCTTGACAAGCACTCAGCGCAGATCTGGCAGTCCCTGGTCATCGTCCTGATGTCCTCCAGGGAGTACGGCAGGTTCCGGGCTTTAATGAAATGGTAAAATCGGGTGACCCCCGGATGGCAAAGATGGGCATGAAGGGCATACAGCTGGTCGAGCTGGGCACTAGCACACGTTCCCTGGGATAGGGCATCAGAGGGTTCATTGAGCCTGCCAGGCCAGTACAGGATATCATAATTGTAGGTGGAGAGTTCTATTCTCCATCGCAAAATTTTATCATTTTTGATCTTGCCCCGCTGTTGGTTGCTGAACATGAACGCAACTGAGCGCTGGTCGGTCAGCAATGTGAACCTTTTGCCGGCGAGATAGTGCCTCCAGTGCCTAATAGCTTCCACTATGGCCTGGGCTTCTTTCTCCACCGCAGAGTGCCGAAGTTCAGAGCCTTGAAGGGTACGAGAAAAAAACGCCACTGGTCTGCCTTCCTGATTGAGGGTAGCAGCCAGCGTGACGTCAGAGGCATCACTCTCTACTTGGAAGGGAATGGTCTCGTCCACCGCATGCATCGTTGCTTTGGCAATGTCCCCTTTAATGCAGCTGAAGGCCGCGCGGGCCTCGGCAGAGAGGGGAAAAGTGGTAGACCTGACCAGGGGGCGGGCCTTGTCTGCGTAATGGGGGACCCATTGGGCGTAATAGGAAAAAAAACCCAGGCACCGCCGGAGGGCCTTGAGAGTGGTGGGAAGAGGGAGTTCTAACAGGGGGCGCATACGGTCGGGGTCAGGGCCAATGACCCCGTTCTCCACGACATACCCAAGGATAGCGAGTCGTGTGGTTCTGAACACACACTTGTCCTTGTTATAAGTGAGGTTCAAAGCTTCGGCCACTTGGAAAAATCGTTGGAGGTTGGCGTCGTGATCCGACCAGTCGCGACCACAGATGGTGATGTTATCTAGATAGGGAAATGTGGCCTTCAGTTTGTACTGGTCCACCATCCGGTCCATCTCCCTCTGGAAGACTGAGACCCCATTTGTGACACCAAATGGGACGCGCAGGAAGTGATAGAGCCTGCCACCCGCCTTGAAGGCAGAGTAGGGGCGGTCCTCCGGGCGGACGGGGAGCTGGTGATAAGCGGATTTCAGATCTATTGTCGAGTACACCTTGTACTGAGCTATCTGGTTGACCATATCCGCGATGCGGGGTAGGGGGTACGCGTCAAGCTGCGTGAATCTATTGATGGTCTGGCTATAGTCCACAACCATCCTATTTTTCTGCCCAGTCTGAACAACGACCACCTGGGACCGCCATGGGCTTGTGCTCGGCTCAATGATCCCCTCCCTGAGCAGCCGCTGTACCTCTGAATGAATAAAGGCCCTGTCCCCTGCGCTGTACCTCCTGCTTTTAGTCGCCACCGGTTTACAGTCGGGGGTCAGGTTGGTGAACAGCGATGGGGGAGGGATCTTGAGGGTGGAGAGGCTGCAAGTAGTGTCAGTAGCACAGCTATCGGCATGGTACTGGGTGGGATGTGTGGGTCGATGTGTATGTGCGTGTGGTAACGGAGTATATGGCGAAGTCCCACCAAACTGAGGATTCCTGACAGTGAGAGGTGGGAGGGGCCCGTCATATGCCATAGTCACACTTTTGAGATGGCTCTGGAAGTCGAGCCCCAACAGCACAGGTGCGCACAGTTGAGGCATGACCAGGAACGCAAAGTTCTGATATTCTGTGCCCTGCACCACCAATGTCGCTACACAACCCACCCGGATGTCTGTGGAATGCGACCCAGAAGCCAAGGTGATCTTCTGATGTGCCGGCCGTGTCACGAGTCCACAGCGTTTCACTGTGGCCGGGTCAATAAAACTCTCAGTGCTGCCCGTGTCAAACAGGCAGCTAGTCCTGTGCCCCTCCACCAGGATGTCCATCATCGACCTTGCGAGCTGGTGCGGAGTGCTTTGATCGAGGGTCACGGTAGCCAGCGTTGAACGGGGTGAGTCGGGGGCGGGGCCTGGTGGCGCTGGCAAAGATGGCCGCTCACATCCGGGCATGCAAGATGGCGGCTCCCAGGTCGCACACGGGTAGGTAGGGGCGGGGCATGGTGACGCCGGCAAAGATGGTTGTCCACATCCGGGCATGCAAAATGGCGGCCCCCAGGTCTCAGACGCAGCGCTACTCGACCCCGGGCGCGGTTTAGATTTACAGACCTTGGCGAAATGGCCCTTCTTCCCGCAGCTGGAACAAGTCGCTTCGCGAGCCGGGCAGCTGTTTCTGGGATGTTTCTGAAGCCCACAAAAGTAACAGAGTTTTATACCTGGCGAATTCGAGGAGTTCGTGATACCGCGACTGGCAGCGGCGTTGGCGAATTCGCTCGGAACCGGGGAATCGCGCGGCTGGACCGCCTCGGCGTACAGCTGCGCAGCCTCCAACGTATCGGCCGTCTCTATCGCTGAGCGTAAGGTAAGATCAGCTTTTTCCAGCAGCCGCTGGCGTAAATACACTGACCGGACTCCAGTCACAAAAGCGTCTCGGACCAAGAGTTCCGTATGCTGTTCCGCTGTGAGCGTTTGGCAGTCACAAGTCCGCACGAGTGCCTGTAGGGCTCGGAGAAATTCAGCAGTCGACTCCGTAGGCCGCTGTTTTCGTGTTGCCAAGCGATGCCGGGCATAAACTGCGTTTACCGGCCGCAGGTACTGTCTTTTGAGAGCGGCAAGCGCCCCCTCGTAGGTCGAGAGGTCCCTGATGAATGAATAAACTTTTGGGGCGACCCTCGAGAGGAGAAGTCTGAGCCTAACAGCTGAGTCGGTGGCACGAACCTCCTCCAAGTATGATTGGAAGCATACAAGCCAGTGTTCAAAGGCAAGAGCTGCTTCAGGGTCTTGGGGGTCCAAATCTAAGCGTTCTGGGCGTAAAACGGTTTCCATGTTTTAACTTCCAGTCAATAAAATTGATGCACCATCAATAACTCACGCTGAGACTTAGGAAGCGAGTTATCGGTTTTTATTGACTGGAAGAATAAACAGCACTACATCCTGGGGAAAATGAGGGAGAGCAGCAGCCCACAGTCGCCTTTATACAGGGGTCTGTGGGAGGAGCCACAGGAGCAGTCAGCAGGGTCTGTGGGAGGAGCCACAGGAGCAGTCAGACAGGTATATCTAGTTCACCACAAAAGCTGATTGGCGAAAGTGATACAGAGCTGGAGAAGGGAAAGGATCATGGGACGGGAGGCCTCAGGAGAAAGAAAGGAGGGGGGAGCACCAGAGGGAGATGGAGAACAAGCAAACAACTAAATATATCAGGGATGGGGGAAGAAGGGGAGGAGGGGCATTAACAGAAGTTAGAGAAGTCAATATTCATGCCATCAGGTTGGAGGCTACCCAGCCGGTATATAAGGTGTTGTTCCTCCAACCGGAGTTTAGATTGATTTTGACAATAGAGGAGGCCATGGACAGACATATCAGAATGGGAATGGGACGTGGAATTAAAATATGTGGCCACTGGGAGATCCTGCTTTTTCTGGCGGACCAAGCGTAGGTGTTCAGCGAAACGGTCTCCCAGTCTGCATCGGGTCTCACCAATATATAAAAGGCCACACCGGGAGCACCGGACGCAGTATACCACACCAGCCGACTCACAGGTGAAGTGTCGCCTCACCTGGAAGGACAGTCTGGGGTCCTGAATGGTGGTGAGGGAGGAAGTGTAAGGGCAGGTGTAGCATTTGTTCCATTTACAAGGACAAGTACCAGGACGGAGATCGGTGGGAAGGGATGGGGGGGACGAGTGGACAAGGGAGTCGTGTAGGGAGCGATCCCTGCAAAAAGCAGAAAGGGGGGGGAGGGAAAAATGTGTTTGGTAGTGGGATCCCATTGCAGGTGGCGGAAGTTACGGAGAATTATATGTTGGAACTGGAGGCTGGTGGGGTGGTAGGTAAGGACAAGGGGAACCCTATCCCGAGTGGGGTGGCGGGTTGATGGGGTGAGGGCAGATGTGTGGGAAATGGGAGAGATGCATTTGAGAGCAGAGTTGATTGTGGACGAAGGGAAGCGCCTTTGTTTAAAAAAGGAAGACATCTCCTTCGTCCTGGAATGAAAAGCCTCATCCTGAGAGCAGATGCGGCGGAGACGGAGGAATTGTGAGAAGAAGATAGCCTTTTTGCAAGAGACAGGGTGGGAAGAGGAATAGTCCAGGTAGCTGTGAGAGTCTGTAGGCTTATAGTAGATATCAGTATAGAGGCCATCTCCAGAGATGGAGAGAGAAAGAAAGATCAAGAAAGGGGAGGGAGGTGTCGAAAATGGACCAGGTAAATTTGAGGGCAGGGTGAAAGTTGGAGGCAAAGTTAATGAAGTCAACGAGCTCAGCACGCGTGCAGGAGGCAGCGCCAATGCAGTCGTCGATGTAGCGAAGGAAAAGAGGGGGATGGATACCGGTATAGCCTTGGAACATGGACTGTTCCACAAAGCCAACAAAAAGGCAGGCATAACTGGGACCCATACGGGTGCCCATGGCTACACCCTTGGTTTGGAGGAAGTGGGAGGAGCCAAAGGAGAAATTATTGAGAGTAAGAACTCGTTCCGCTAGATGGAGGAGAGTGGTGGTAGAGGGGAATTGGTTAGGTCTGGAATCCAAAAAAAAAACGAAGAGCTTCGAGACCATTAGTATAGGCGATTCTTTCTTTTCCCGTATCCATTTCGATTCCCATTTATATATAAAATCTTCTGGTATATTTTCTCCTATTTTATCTAATTCTATTCTAATCCATGCCGGTTTATCTTCATCAAAAAAAGATGCAATAAATCTAAGTTGATATGCTTTGTAATAATTCTTAAAATTTGGTAATTGTAACCCTCCTGGGTCAAATTTCCATGTCAATTTTTCCAACGATATTCTTGACATCTTACCTTTCCAAAGGAATTTCCTCACACATCTATTTAACTCTTGAAAGAACTTCTGTGGTAATTATATTGATAGTGTTTGGAATAAATATTGTAATCTAGGGAATATATTCATTTTTACAGCATTGACTCTACCTATTAATGTTATTGGTAACATCATCCATTTATCAAGATCCTCTTGAATTTTTTTCGATAATGGCAAATAATTTAGTTTAATATATATTATAACTGGTTTCAAAAGGGATTAGATATATAGGAGACTGTTTTGAAGGAGGTATATTAATGTCATTTGACCAATTAAAGAATAAATATAAAATATCAAATAACACTCTTTTCTGTTATTTCCAATTAAGGGCTTATTTAAGAGATAAACTGGGTCAAACAATGTTATTGCTGAAACCTAATGAAATAGAAACTTCAATTAATAAAGGAAAAATTTAAAAAATTATGTCTGGTATGTATAATTTGATTCAAAAACAGGCAATTAAACAAGGAATTCATAAGTCAAGACAAAAATGGGAAACTGATTGAATATTAAAATTGATGAAACAAGTTGGTCAAGATTATGTCTTGACAGTATGACAAATACAATAAATGTTCGACTAAGATTAGTGCAATATAACTTTTTACATCAAATATATATTACACAACAAAAAATAAATAGATTAAACTGAAGTTTATCTGATCAATGTTTTTGATGTAATCAAGAAATTGGTACTTTTTTACAGTCTACTTGGTCTTGTTTTAAAATTCAACCTTTTTGGACAAATTTAAGTGTTTTACTGGAACAAATTATTGGAATACAACTTCCACATAATCCAACATTATTTTTACTAGGTGATATTCAAGGGATAAAATTTGCCTTTATAATTAACACAAAGTACACTGCAGATGCTGTGGTCAAATCAACACGTACAAACAAGCTGGATGAACTCAGCAGGTCGGCACCATCCATTGAAACGAGCAGTCAACGTTTCGGGCCGAGACTTAGTCAGTCCTGACAAAGGGTCTCGGCCTGAAACATTGACTGCTCGCTTCAACGGATGCTGCCTGACCTGCTGAGTTCATCCAGCTTGTTTGTACGTGTTGCCTTTATAATTAAATGGGAGGGTGGGGTGGGAATGTCAAGTTTTTGACGTGATAATAGCACAGGTAACAGCTGCCAATAAGGTGAGCACTGAGCTGTGGGATGTGGATCTGTTGGTCTTTACTTCAAAAACTAGTAACCAGATTTATGTAGTAAGCACAAGGCCATGTGGATCTAATTTGTAATTTTAAAATAATCGTAGTTGGTTGTCATTGATAGGGTAGTGAAGAAATCATATGGCAATCTAGTCTTTGTCAATAGCAGCATTGAGTTCAAGAGTCAAGAAGTTATGTTGGAGCTTTATAAATCTCTGGTTAGCCCGTATCTGAAATACTGCCTTTAATTCTGGTTTTCCATTTCAGGAAGGATGTGGAGACTCTGGAGAGGTTTATCAGGATGCTGCCTATGCTATGAAGAGGGATTGGGCAAACTGGAATAGCAGAAGCTGAGGGGAGACCTGATAGGAAGTTATAAGATTATGAAGGGCGTAGATAGACAGCCTATATCCTATTCACCAAGGTCAAAAGGTTTAATTTTAGAGGGTATATATTAAAGGTGAGAGGCAGCAAGTTCAAAGGAGAGGAGCAGGGCAAATTATATTTTTTTAATATTTTTTTTTAAAACGCAGACTGGGAGTTACCTAGAGAGCGCTGCCAAGCTTGGTTGTGGAAACAAATATGATGGGAGTATTTAAGAAGCTCTCAGAGAGGCACATGCATGTACAGAGAATGGAGAGATATGGATTTGTGTAGGTTGAAAGGACTAGTTTAGTGGGCTTTTAATTATTGACAGAATTAGTTCAGCACAACATTGTCAGCCAAAAGTTCTGTTGCCGTGCCGTCCTCTTCTATGTTCTTCTGGGATTACTGTGGGTAGGTACAAGGTATATCATAGATATGACGGGCCGAAGGGCCTGCTTCGATGCTGTGTGATGCTCTCCGATTTTCACACAGAAACCACATTAGATCTCACCGTTCATTCAATATCCCATAATTAAATATCAGAATAAAGTTGTTTGGTTGCTCAAGGTAACAGAGGTGATGATGTAAAGTTTGGCATTTGATGTCATTTTCCCCAATGGATGATTCAATTTATTGGTGATAACCACACTTATTTCTGAGGAAATAAATGCATTAAGCAACCCAAAGCATGTAAAAATGTCATAAGCAACATTTTATTTGTGCCCCCTCTAAATCCATAATTGAACAAGCAGTTTGCACGAGCTCGGACTAATGAATTTTTATTTCTCATTGACCGGTTCCTGTTCTGACAAATGATGTAATGATCAGCATTTGAATACCACTTGGTTTCTGTGAAAGATCTATAACATTTTTAACTGAAGCTGTAGTTTATACCTGAATGGTAAAGATTGATCTCAGGTGTTTATCTTGATGCTTTCTCCATCTGTTCTGGACAGAGGAACCTATTTTTCTAAGCAGTACTTAAAAGACATTTGTATTTATTTCCCTCCCAGTTATCACTTTGCTCTGATTACTTTGTTCCTGCAGGAAGCCTTTGCTACTCATTTTGAAATTCAGACCCATGGAAAAAATCCAAGAAGGCAATGAGGGGAGTTGGGTTCCAGTTCAGATATGTTCCCATTATCACCAAGTTGCTGGAGTGAAAATCACTGACACAAACAAGTGACACAAGAGAGACTGTAGATGCTGGAAAACTGCAGCAATGTATGCAAAATTCAGGGAGAACTCAGCAGATCAGGCAACATCTATGGAGTCTGATGAAGGGTCTCAGCTTGAAATGTTGATTGTTCATTTGCCTCAATAGAGGCTGCCTGATCTGCTGACTTTTTCCAGCATTTTGTCTGTGTTGTTTCATACAAAGTAATAGTTTTATTTGCAGATACAGTACTGTGCAAAACTCAGGCACCTACTGTACATATAGCAAGACATTTGCAAAGTACTCTCTTTGTCAGCGTGGAGCGGAGAGCAAGTTTGTAAACCTGGTGAGAGAAAAGAGTGTTGGGAGTGACGAGGGTGGAGTGCCGTGAGAGATGTGTGGAGGTGCAGAGAAGGAGTGCTAGGGGCAGTGGTGACGCAGGTGCGACACGCCCAGCCCTGAGACACTAGGCAAGGTCATTTGATTCCAAACAAGTGGTTTATTGATCATTACTCTGGTGTTTACTCTCTGGTGCTTCCTGCTCCCTCCCCCTTCCCTTCCTGTTTTCCCAACCATAAATCCCCTCTCCTTGCCCTCTTTCCACTCTCCGTCCACAATAGAGACCCATATTTAGGAGCCTAAGACTCTTGTATAGTACTGTATGTTGATGTTCTGATAAATGGATCATAGTATCAGTGAATGCCAGAAATATTTAATTTGATATTAATGAGCTCAGCCACTTTGTCACAGTAGAAGATAATTTACTTTTGTTACTAGCATTCCTTGAGGATTATTGTAACTTCAGACATTTGATATGCAATTCTTTTTTTGAATATATTGTCAAGATTAATAGTGGCAGAACTTGTTATCCTGAATAAGCAAAACAATTACATGTACCTTCTGATTATAACTTAATCTGAAATGTACTATTGACATAACATCATGTCAATACTCACTGTGAGCTTTTTCTCATTGATCTTCTGGCCAATGACATCCATGGCCATGACCCCCTCCTCCAAAATGACAAAGTTGGTCTCATTAACACAGCCTTCCATTTTCAGTGTTTGCAGGGGGCTTGGTGCTATTCCAGAATTCAACAATGGAACTAATTTAGGCTTAAATAAAAATCCAAAATATTAGAAATATCACAATAAAGATTATCAGAGGCTGGTGCAAGTGTTGTTTTCTACATAAACTTTCAGGTTAAATATTGGAATGTTTTAACAATGTCATTCAAGAGATAGAAATAGGTGCTCTTCATCAACATGTATGACATGACAACACATTCGCAAGTAATTCTTGGGCAAGAGAATTTGATGCTATTATGGAGCAATTAACAAAAAATTTAACAAAAATTGTGTGAAACTACAGTATGAAAGATAATATTTTTGTCACTGCACAAGATTCAACTGTGTATTGTTATCATCGGCAGCAAAATTTGCCACTGCTATGAATTCTCCAGTTTCAGATTAACTGTTAAAAGTCAAACAATAGAAATAGCTGCTTCTCAAGCGAATGCAAGGCCATAAGATACAGGAGCAGAATTAGACCATTTGCCCATCGAGTCTGCTCTGCTATTTCATCATGGCTGATCCATTCTCCCTTTCAACCTCAATCTCCCGTCTTCTCCCCGCACACCTTCATGCCCTGACTAATCAAGAATCGATCAACCTCTGCCTTAAATATACCCAGTGACTTGGACTCCATGGCCACTTTTGACAACGAATTCCACATATTCACTGCTCTCTGGCTGAAGAAATTCCTCCTCATCTCTGTTTTAAAAGGACATCCCTTTAATTTGAAAGGCACGAATGCTGTCGTAGTATTCTGTAACAGGTTTGTTGCGGCCTTGCATGTTAACATTAAGCACATTTAAGTGCTCTGTTATATCCACCAGAAATGCAAGATCATGAAGTCAGTCTGGGTCATCTAACTCTGCCACTGGCTTCCCTTTCTCGTTCATAAACGGCCCAATTTCTGCACGCAATTGAAAATAATGTTTGAGCACAACCCCTCTGCTCAACCAGCGGACTTCAGTGTGGTAGGGTAGGCTGTTTCCAATATTACATTCGGACAAAAGAGTGTCAAATTGCAGATGATTAAATCCCTTTGCTTTAATAAAATTAACTGTTTTGATTACTACATCCATGACATTGTCCATTTATAGGCTCCTGCTACATATCGCCTCTTGGTGTATAATACAATGAAAATTCTAGAATTCCTGCTCTGGATTCTGTCTGAACTTTCTCTCTGAGTTTCACAACACCACCTGCCTTTTTCCCGACCATGGACGTTGCGCCATCTGTTGCCACGCTGACAGTGTGACTGCAGTCAACCCCCTGTCTGCCCAGGCTTCGACGAGGCTGGAGAAAACCGTCGTTCGCCGTTGTGGTGTTTGTCATGGGCACCATCTCCACAAACTCCTTGGTGACGGTCAAAGATGCATCAACACCACGAATAAATATTCCCAATTGAGCTACATCAGTCACGTCGGTGTTCTCATCAATTGCAATAGAGAAGACAATAAATGACTTCACTTTGTCTTTTAGTTGACTGTTCAAATCTCCTGCAAGGTCCCCGATTCTCTCTGCCACAGTATTTCTTGACAAGCTGATATTACAAAAAGTCTGTCTCTTCTCAGGGCACACCAGCTCAGTCGCCGTCAGCATGCACACTTTGACGAATTCCCCCTCTGACGCAGCAGCTATTTTGTTGGCAATAATATAGCTGGCTTCAACAGCTCCATCATGAGTCTCTCAACTTTTGGTGAACCTGATTGCTGTTTTTTTCAGAGCTGCTTCAAGCTCTTTAACCTTTTGCGTCCTGAGTTGTCCTGCTACTTGTCATATTTTTCTCCATGTGGCGTCTCATAGTGTTGTTTGATATTGAACTCTTTAGCCACAGCCAATTGTTGCGAGCATATCAGACACACAGGTTTGCCGTTGACCTCACAGAAGAAAAAACGATCTTCCCAATTATCGTTGAATATCCGACCTTCGATGTCAACATTTCTTGGAAAGCATTTTGAACCACAGCAGCAAACAGTGTCAGCCTTGATACGGGTGTTACTTACCTGAATACTCCGTGTTTATACCGTGTTTGCCGACGTAAGTGGGGCCTTATTAGTCTTCAGTACAGGGTGGTAAGTGCTTATGCACAGCAGGTGGTTAACTGCCACCTACTGTACGGCTGCCGTACTGATACATAATAAATAGTCATGAATGTACTTTTTTACCCCCAAATCCTCCCGCGGGCCAGATTGGACTCTTTCGCCGACCAGTAGTTTGACACCCCTGCTGTAGAACCAAAAGCTCTTACCCTGTTAAGCAGCCTCATGTTTGGCCTTTTGTCAAAGGCCATATGAAAATCCAAGTACATAACATCCACCTTTGTCACATATATGACATGACACCATATTAATAATAAATTATTGGGCAAGAGAAAGTGAATCATACATATGACATGGCAACACATTTGGAATTAATGATTGGACAAGAGAACATGATATCCCCTTAACTATTATGGAGCTAGAAACTAAAAAAAAGAATGTTCTTTAAAAAAAAGTTGTAAATATACAGTAGTAACACACACAAACTGTCTGGAAGCGTTTTTCCCCTCCACCTTCCCTCTTCTCTATTTCTCCACTCTGGCCTCCCTCCACATCCTTCCTGTAGTGAGGCAACCAGAACTGAACACACTACTCCAAGTGGGGTCTGACCAGGGTCCTATATAGCTGCAAGATTACCTCTCGGATCCTAAATTCAATTCCACGACTGATGAAGGCCAATACACCATATACCTTCTTAACCACAGAGTCAACCTGCACAGCTGCTTTGAGCGTCCTATGGACTTGGACCCCAAAACCCCTCTGATCCTCCACACTGCCAAGAGTCTTACCAGTTGAGCATTGGACCAGAAGTCACTACTAAGGACTGTGAGACCGGCTGAGAGGATCATGGGGGTCTCCCTACCATCTATTGGGGACATTTATCAGGAGTGCTGCATACGCAGGGCCCTTAGTATAATTAAGGATCCCACCCTTCCACCCAGCATCCTCTTTGACTTTCTACCATCAGGCAGGAGGCTCTGATGCATAAAAACAAAAATGGTCAGGATGGGAAACAGTTTCTTCCCCCAAGCCATTCGGCTTCTGAACTCCCTGCCGCATCATATTCAAAGTGTCACGGGCTATTCTGTTCCGTACATTACAACCTTTAATATTTATGCACTTCTTAAAGGAACTCAGCAGGCCAGGCAACATCTATGGATAAAAAGCACAGTTGATGTTTCAGGTCGAAACCCTTCGGCAGGATTGGAGAAAAAAAGTCGAGGAGTAGATGTCAGCTTTTTTTCCTCCAGTCCTGCCATAGGGTTTCGACCCAAAACGTCGAATGTGCTTTTTACCATAGATGCTGTCTGGCCTGCTGAGTTCCTCCAGCATTTTGTGCGTGCTGCTCAGATTTTCTCTTGTTTGATGTTTAAAAACAGAACAGATATCCCTCAAGGTGTTGGAAGTAAAGGGAACATCTAACATGTACCTGGAGAGATTCTTACAGGGCAGTACAGAGCAGAGGTTCTACCCAACCCTTCTTATCTCATGGACCAAGATCATTAAGCAAAGGGTCTGGGGACCCCAGCTCGGGAACTCCTGGTATAAAGGGAGTTGTATACTCTGTCTATGGAGAGAAAGAAAGATGGGAGAGACATAAGTGGAGAAGGGAAGCAGGAAAGACAGGTGTGAAAGACATTGTCCATCTGACAAGAGTAAAGAGTGGTAAAAAGTGGCTGAGGAGGGAGGGAAAGTGAGACAGATACAGAAAGAACATGAGAGATAGATTTAGATTCAGTCCTAGATCTAGCCTGTTCTCCTAATTCTTTGCACTCCTAATCCCAATTTTGCTGCCCATCCTGCCGCCTCCTCCCTTGGCATGGTATTTTCTCAGACGAATACAACTGGAATGACGACCTCGTTAACATAGAACACTGCTGACAGTGTCACAAAACATGTGGCCAGGGATCTGAGGGGGTGGGCCCTAAAATATTGGAAGGTGCGGGTGGTTCAGGTCCTTTGAACTGGCCTGCCTCCAAGTGCCAGTCCCCAGCCCTCTTCTTCTGATGCCTCCTAGTCCAGGATTGAGGGCTTCAGTCAAATTCAGGGTAGACAGAAGGGCTGGAGTATTCTCCATACACAACTTTCCCTTCGGGGCTCTCAGTGTTCCAGGGACGGGAGAGGGCCTCACCCCCTTCTCTGGGTGACAGTTCTTCATCACTGGAATCCTGCTGGGACAAGGTATGGGGAGCAGGATAAACAAGTAATGGTTAGTCGCAATGGAAACAACCCCTTGACATTCACTCCCACTGTCCATAATCCAAATGGTCCAAAATTCTTTCCATTCATTTTCACTGTTCTTATTCCCAATGGAACCAACTCCTTCCCATTTACTTCCACTGTCTGAAATTCCAAGGAACAAAACTCTTTACTAATGACTTCCACTATCTAAAATCCCAATGGACACCACTTCTTCCCAATCACTCCCACTATACCCATCTCTTCATTTACCACCACCGTTCACAATCTGAATGATCTCAACCCCTACCCATTCACTCCAACAGTCCATAGCTCCAATGGACCTGACCCTCTCACATTCACTGCCACTGACCACAATCCCAATATGCCCAATCCCTTCCCATTTGCTTGCAAAGTCCATACTCCTAGTGGACTCCTACCTACCTGTTTGGGGAGGTCACGGCTGAATTTATAGAAGGAATTCAAATGCCTCTTGTTGGTTGGGCCCTCTCTCTCTTCCTTTACTCTCTTCCTCTTGTGAGTGCCCCCCTCACTGGGCGTAGGACTGTCTGATCCTTGCGAGCTGTGCTTGGCTGCTGGGGTTTCCTCTCCATCTGGGATCTGGCCGCTTGGGGGGTTGTCCAACAGCATTTCCTCACCTCCTCGGCTTTACCCATGATGGACTGGGCTGTATCCACTACTTTTTGCATGATTTTACATTCAAGTGCATTAGTGTTTCCATACCAGCCTGTGATGCAGCTGGTCAATATACTCTCCGCCACACTTATGACTCTGAGCATAAGAGAGGGAGAGGAGGGGACACTAAGGACCAATGTAAGTGGGAAGGGCAGCCTTTAACAAATGAAATAAGACACCAGTGTAAAACCGGATTAGTAGGGAAGTGGAAACCTGTAAATAATACACTGCTCATACTTTAGAGGGCATGACCTATAAGGAGAGATTGCACAATCTTGAATTCTTCTCTCTGGAGTACTGGAGGCTGAGAGGAGACTTGATAGAAGTTTAAAGGCATAAATAAGGTCCCCAGTCAGAATTTTTTCCCAGGGTAGGAAGCTTAAGGGAGATGTGTGGGTCAAGTCTTTTTATGCAGAAAGTGGAAGGAGCCAGGAAAGGCTGCCAGTGGCACTAGTAGAAGCAGATACAATAATGGCAGTTTAGATTGACACATGAAAATGCATGAAATAGAGGAAAATGGATCATGTGCGGGCGGTAGACATTTAGTTGAATCTGGCAGTGGTTCAGACATCGCAGGCTGAAGGGTCTGTTCATGTGCAGTGTTCTACCTTCTGGGTGAAAACATGACGTACAAGTTGCAGCTTATAAAACTAGTGAAGCTTATAGAGGTATGCAAGATTATGAGGGTAAAGATAGGGTAAATACACACAGGCTTTTTCCCCCCAAGGTTAGGTGAGACTAGAAGCTAATCATAGATTTAGGATAAAATTTGAAACCTTAAGGGGAATTTAAGAGAAGTTTGCTTAGGGACATGGATGAAAAGGGTATGGAGGGCCATGGTCCAGGTGTGGGTGGATGGGACTGGGCAGAAAACCAGGTTGGCACAGGTTTGATAGGCCAGAGGGCTTGTTTTTGGCTGTAGAATTCTATGACTCTTAAGTCATGCAATATTTTATTTGCAGTTACTGATGATGAACATTTTCACCAAAGATTTATTTCTAGATTTTGCTGTTACTTCACTAATGAATTTCCATACTGTTATCTAAAGACCACTGCCACATTTGATGTGCATACTTATGAGAATCAATGTTCAAAGTTCAAAATAACTTTATTATCAAAGTGCATATGTGTCACCACATACTACTCTGAGATTCATTTTCTTCCAGGGATTCACATTAGAACAAAGAAATCCAGTAGAATGAATGAATAACTGTAAAGTAATTGATGAACAACCAATGTGCAAATACAGAAAAATCAAACAAAAATAATTGTAAGTAACTAAATAATTTCTCTGAGAACATGAGTTATAGAATCCTTGAAAGTGAGTCTATAGGTTGTGGAATTAGTTCAGTGAAGTTCTCCACACTGGCTCAGGAGCCTGATGGTTGAAGTGTAATAACTGTTCCTGAACCTGGTGGTGGGGGACCTAAGGCTCCTGTACTTCCTTTCTGATGGCAACAGCAAGAACAATACTCTTATTGATGCTTGGGGTGAATATGAAGTCACCTACCTACAGAAAAGATATAAAAAAGGTTGAAAGATTACAGAGAAAATTTACACAGATGTTGCCAAGTCTGGAGGACCTGAATTATGAGGAAAGATCGAATAGGTTATGACTTTATTCCTTAGAACATTGAAGATTGAGAAGGAGATGTGATAGATTTGATGAGGGGTATGAATAGGGTAAATGCAGGCAGGCTTTTTCCATTGAAGTTGGGTGGGATTACTTCTCGAGGTCATGGACTAAGGGTGAATGGTAAAATATTTAAGGGAAACATGAGGGGAAACATCTTCACTCAGAGGGTCGTGAGAGTGTGGAACGAGCTGCCAGCACAAGTGGTGCATGTGAGCTTGATTTCAATGTTTAAGAGAAATTTGGCTAGGTACTTTTAAGAGATAGGTACATGGAGCTTAGAAAAATAGATGGAAACAATATAAGGAAATTCTAGGCAGCTTCTAGAGTAGGTTACATGGTGAGCACAACATTGTGGGCCGAAGGGCCTGTAACGCACCTGTAATGTTCTATGTACATGGATTTTAGGGGTATGGAAGGCTATGATCTGGTGCAGGTCGATGGGAATGGGCTGTTTAAATGGTTTGGATAGAACAGATGGGCCAAAGGGCCTGTTTTTGAGCTATACTTTTATATGACTGTATGACTCCATGAAATCTTGCCTCATGCAAGGCTTTGTAAAATCCTTGTTGACTCCCTTTTTTTTCCTATTTCGTAATAATCCACATTATGCTGTATTCTCTCCCTCTCTCCATTTACTAACAAACATTTTTACACCTTATCATCCCGTTTCCTCTCTATTGGCCGAGGAGTGTGAGTGAACGCAATTGTGCCTCAGTTGCTGTTACATAAATCCTCCCCTGCAGCTGAATCAGCAAGCCATTATCTGTCCTGAATTGTTCTGCTGTACATAAACATCAGCAGCAAGATGAAGCCGGGGTGTGTTACTGATTTTCTTGCCTTCCATAACCACAGCAGCCGTGGATTACAGAGGATGATTGTGTAGGCTCTGTGCACCCGAACAGCAGTGGACAGTGACCACCATCACCTCTAATTTACCACATTTCCACTGGCGATGAGTTCGCTTTTTGATCCGTGGCACCCATTTATCACTCAGCTGGTCAGGCAGCATCTATGGAGAGGGATAAATAGATAATGTTTCACTCCTAATGAAGGGTCTCAGCTTGAAATAGTGACTGTTTATTCCTCTTCGTAGATCGGGCATTCCCAACCCTTTTTCATGCTATGGACCCCTACCCTAACTGTGGGGCCCATGGATCCCAGGTTGGGAACCCCTGTCGTAGATGCTGCCTGACTTGCTGAGTTCCTCCAGCATTTTGTGTGTGTGTGTGTGTGTGTGTTGCTCTGGATTTCCAGCATCTGCAGAATCTCTTGTGTTTATTTATCACTTGCTGCGTTTTCTTTCTAATGGCTTCCTGCCATGCAGTTGTTTTCAGAGCATCCACTGGGAGCCAGTGCTGAATAATTAATATTCCTAGCCCCATTAAGTCCAAAACAGGTGATGCCATGTAAATGGAAGATACCCGCAGAGGAAAGTCCACATGGAATTCTTTCTATTCCATAACAACTCCCACGATATATGTTGCAAACTTGCACAAAATTCACTCACTGCTCTGATTGTTCTGTCCCTCTCTATTCGATAACAAATATTACCACAGGATGGCCACAGAACGTAGAGTTGTTCTCTTAATTAAGCACTGTGCAGGAAGAAGCACCCACTGAGAGCTAATGGCAGAACACCAATGTCCTTGATTTTCTGTGCACTAAAGTAAGATGATTAATCTGGGACCACAGCTCCCAGAGTTACACTTATTTTTATTTAGAGACACAGCACACTAACAGGCACCTTCGGCCTATCGAACCCCTACCACTCATTACACCCATGTGACCAGTTACCCTACTAATCCAAACTGATACCCCATTCAGATATGTCTGTCCATGGCCTTCTCTGCTGTCAAGATGAAGCCACACTCAGGTTGGAGGAACAACACCTTATATTCCATCTAGGTAGCCTCCAAACTGATGGCATGAACATTAATTTCTCTAACTTCCGTTAATGCCTGTCCTCCCCTTCTTACCCCATCCCTGATTTATTTATTTATTATTCCCCCCATTTCTCTTTTCTTTTCTCTCTTTTTTCTCTCTCTGCCTCTCGCACAATCACCCCTTGCCTGTTCTTCATCTCCCTCTGGTGCTCCCCTCCCCCTTTCTTTCTCCCTAGGCCTCCCATCCCATGATCCTTTCCCTTCTCAAGCTGTGTATCCCTGTTGCCAATCAACTTTCCAGCTCTTAGCTTCATCCCTCCCCCTCCTGTCTTCTCCTATCATTTCGGATCTCCCCCTCCCCCTCCCACTTTCAAATCTCTTACTATCTCTTCTTTCAGTTAGTCCTGACGAAGGGTCTCGGCCCAAAACGTCGACTGCACTTCTCCCTATGGATGCTGCCTGGCCTGCTGTGTTCCACCAGCATTTCGTCTGTGTTTCCCTACTAATTCATATGTCTTTGGAATGTGGAAGGAAGCCCACAGTCATGGGAGGAACAAACAAACTCCTTACAGACAGCAGTGGAAAGTGTTGACAGGGGTCAAACATAATTGCAGTAGCTGCTACATTACTGCGCCTTTCTCTGAGCAATTCATCTTGCTCAGACTGCCTGATTACTAATTGATCAGAATCAGGTTTGGCATCACTGGCATATGTCATGAAATTTGCTGATTACCCCTCATACTCAGCAACGGCACTCATTACAGACACAGGACTGCTTTGCTGTGGGGCGGATCTTCCGCCTAATCAGCTCAGCAACAACGAGGCATGTCAAACTATTTCCAGAAGGCTGGTATTCGCTGCCCCGGACACTTCTGTAGCTGCTGCAGGGGGGAACGTAACTGATTCAGGGAGAATTGATGATATGACACATAGATAAGACATCCTTCAGTAAAAGCATTTAAATTATTTAAGCCTTTAACTCCAAAGTGGCACTCTGAGTCTCGTTTGGCTTTGAGCCACTCCAGAATTTGGTCGATTACAGACACCAATGCAAAGTTCCTGACTGAAATAATTACTCTACTTTAGAAACAAATTGACTTGACTTTATTACTCACATCCTTCACATACACGAGGAGTAAAAACCCTTACTTTGCATCTCTGTCTAAATGTGCAATTTATAGTCATTTGTAATAAATCGTATGTACAACAGGACTGTCAACATAGCATAGAAATACAGTTGTGTCAGCATAAATTAATCAGTCTGATGGCCTGGTGGAAGAAGCTGTCCCGGAGCCTGTTGGTCCTGGCTTTCAAGCTGTGGTGCCGTTTCCCGGGTGGTAGCAGCTGGAACAGTTTGTGGGTGGGGTGACTCGGGTCTCCAATGGTCCTCCGGGCCCTTTTTACACACCTGTCTTTGTAAATGTCCGGAATAGTGGGAAGTTCACCTCTACAGATGTGCTGGGCTGTCTGCACCACTCTCTGCAGAGTCCTGTGATTGAGGGAATGTAATGAGGTGCTTGGTAGGGGGAGGATTCAGTTTTCACACACTATACAAATGAAGGGTCTCGACCCAAAACACTGACTCTCGATTTCCCTCCACAGATGCTGTCTGACCCATTGAGTTTCTCTGGCATTTTCTTCATTCACTCCAGTCTCCTGTGTCTCTGTCTCCTCTGGCTCTACCTGTGCACTTTCATTTTCTTTTGTAATTTACTTGCTTTATTTCAGCCTTCTTTCACGTTGTGCGAGTACATCTTGAATCTGTCCCCAAAAATGGGAGATGTATAGTGCAATCAACTTGACCTCATAATCATTCCCAGCAGTATAATTGGTAGGGAGGGGAGTAAGATATAAATAGGCAGATATAAATATATTCCTCTCTTTTAAAGATTAACTTTATTTATCACAAGTACATAGAAACATACAATAAAATGCATCATTTGCATCAAGTCAGTGAGGACTGTGCTGGGTACTTCTGATGCCAACATAGCATGCCCACAACTCACTAACCCTAATCTTTGGAATTTGAGAGGAAATCCATGGGTCTCAGGGAGAACATATAAACTCCTTACGGACAGCGGCAGGAATTCAATGTCCAAAGTAAATTTATCATCAAAATACATACAGGTCACCATAAGCAAGTCATTTTCTTGAGGCATACTCAATAAATCCAAAATATAATAATGACCATAATAGAACCAGTGAAAGACTGCACCATCTGGATGGACAACCATTGTTCAAAAGACAACAAACTGTGCAAATTCAAAAGAAAGGAAATAATAATAAAAATATAAATAAATGCATACATACATAAGCAATAAATATCAAGGACATGAGATGAAGAGTCCTTGAAAGTGAGTCCATAAGTTGTGGGAATATTTCAGCGATGGGGCAAGTGAAGTTGAATGAAATTATCGCCTTTCATTCAAGAGCCTGATGGTTGAGAGATAATAACTGTTCTTGAATATGGTAGCATGAATCCTGAGGCTCCTGTACCTTCTACCTGATGCCTGCAGTGAGTAGAGAGCATGTCCGGGGTGGTGGGGGTCCATGATGATGGATGCTGCTTTCTTGCGACAATGCTCTGTGTAAATGTGCACAATTGAATGCCAGTCACTGGCACTGTAAACTGATGAACTAATTGCTGTGTTACTGTGCTGCTCTTGTCGATATACTGGCAACATAAAATAACTCAAAGCTTCCCAGTTCCTCCTCAGAAATGCAGCAGCTGGTTTTCCTTACTGGATATTAACAAATTAATCCTGCAGCATGCACTCCAAATTGAACTGGACAAAGACGGAATGTTTGACACTACCATTGTAACAGTTAATCCTTCTTCCGCAGTTCATAAACAGAGACCAAATTTTACAATTTGCAATTATGCAAGCTGTTCATAACAATTATGCAAGTCGAGATGGGAAACTGCTTCCTGTTTAAGTTCCTGAAAAGATTACTAGCTGCCCTAGAGCTACCGTACAGAAGGGTTGTGGGCTTAAAATGCACATTAAGTTATTAAAGGAATTGCATCACTCTGTTAGCAAATAAGTTAACTATTTGAATTATAGTTAATGTGTAGGCCTCCGTGATAGACCATGGATTTGCATCTTGGAAAGTTTCCAGGGCGCAAGCCTGGGCAAGTTTTTTTTTATGGGAGACCGGCAGTTGCCCAAGCTGCAAGTCTCCCCTCTCCACACCACCAATGTTGTCCAAAGGAAGGGCATTAGAATAGAACATAGAACATAGAATAGTACAGCATTTCA
Organism: Hemitrygon akajei; assembly: GCF_048418815.1. Lineage (NCBI taxonomy): Eukaryota > Metazoa > Chordata > Chondrichthyes > Myliobatiformes > Dasyatidae > Hemitrygon > Hemitrygon akajei. The sequence continues at coordinate 60,126,024 of NC_133143.1, forward strand.
ATATTACAGGCCCTTCAGCCCACAATGTCGTGCTGACCCTCAAACCCTGCCTCACATATAACCCCCACCTTAAGTTCCTCCATATACTTGTCTAGTAGTCTCTTAAACTTCACTAGTGTGTCTGCCTCCACCACTGACAATAGTTAATGTAATATTAATTTAATATGAATTTAAAAAACTAAAACATGCCCTAATAAGTAATATTGACAATGGATGCTACATGATTCACCAGCAGATACCACAGCAGTGAAGCAGTTAGTGCGACACTTTTCCAGTTTAGGGTGGTCGAGTTCAGAGTTCAATTCCAACATGTCTGTAAGGAATCTATACCTCCTCTCCGTGGAATGAATGTGCTTCCTCCAGTTGCTTCCCACAGTCCAGGACACACGGTTAGTATGGTTAATTGGTATGTAAATTGTCCCATGATTAGACTAGGGCTAAGTCGGTGAGTTCCCGATGAAGGGTCTCGACCCAAAACATTAACTTTTTACTCTTTTCCATAGTTGCTGCCTCACGCATCTGCCAAGTCCCTCCAGCATTCTGGGTGTGTTCTTTGGGTTTCAAGCATCTGCAGATTTTTTCCATTTATATGGATATCAATTTCCCAGTTTAATGGACTGACTGGAGATCTTTCATGGCATCCTGAGAGATCATATGTTCCCAGTTTATCCAAAAGACAACACGACCCTCAATAAGTAAACAGTGTCAAAAATACAATCACCTTCAATAGGATGGTAAATTCCCCAATAGAATTGCTTAAATTTCACATGAAAAATGAAATTTGCATACAAATCACAAAGTACATGGAACTGCTAAAAGTCAGAGGATAAGAGCAAAACTTGCATTATTCAAAGTAGTTCCCGTGTGATCTCTCAACATACTCACAGTGATAGAAGGACACCTTGTGGCCATTACTCACAGTTAAAGTACAAGGTAAGGGTTGGTTTTGGGGTGATATAATTTGCAGAGCAGACACAATGGGCCAAATAGCCAAATTCTGCTCCAATATTTTATGGTTCTATCTTATATCTTATGATCAATAACTACAGCTTCAAATGTATGGAACAGAAATGTCTGTCCACCATAGGCGAAGCATATATTTTGTAGTTTAAAGTAAATGAGTGAAGAGCTGGAGATGGTTTAGTAGCAAAGGGCTACCAATCAAATCGGTATAGTGGCTTCAACAATTTCCAGACCTGCAAAATCAGATTACAACTAATGTGAATTTTCTTGAGCTGAAGCCTAGAAACACAACCCAACTGATTTTCCAACCACATAGCTACTGTGGCTTTAGAGTGTGTTTTGTCAACTGACCCCGTGTAAAACAACATGGGGCATTGTCCGAAACAGCTCCACTTCCATTTAATTAAAATATAGCAAAGTAGGATGGAATGCAGGCTTTCTTTATCAAGTATTATATTTTCTGTGCCATGCCATTGCCGTGACTGTGAATGAAACCACTAGAGGGTAGATATAGGGAGTCACTCAAAAGAGAGAGAGGGAGACCCAAATTTACAGCACATTTTTATATGTTAAAGAACAAAGTTAAGAAGACAATTTCTATAGTTACAATGCCCTTATAATGCTTCTTTTGAGTTATGTGTGGTTTTTCAAATTCCTTGGTCTTCCCACCAACTCATCCAAAATGAGTGTTAATTTTTGTGGTCTCTGAGTTGTTTTCCTGCACTGGGGTATTGATTGCATTCATGCATATGCAGATATATCAGTCAGTTGGGTGTTCCCTGGTGTGCAATTTACTCTAAAGCGCAGCTTCGAGAAAACGATTGTTCTGAGCTGGATTTTAAATTCAATCTACAATCTATATTCAGATCTGAAGGTTGTTTGGTACTGAAGTTAATATTTGCTAATTTGTTAATATTGCATCTCCAAAATACAAGTCCCTCCTCTTGGTCCTTCTGGGCAAAAATAACTTTGTTCCAGGAAAGGCCAAACTCAAAGGAGGATCAGTATAAAAGGGGGCAGAGAAATTGCACTGAACTTTGGACTCCCTTTCCCAATTACCTATTTGATCCCTCTGTGGATCGATAACTACACTATCATCCCTAATGGCTACTCACAAGCTCAATGCAGCGATTGTTCCAGAAATTTGACCAACTGTATTTAAAATGCAGCTTTGTCATCCGTGTGCCTGTTGCCTCCTTCCCTGCTGGTCGATCGTGGTTTACCTGTGTTCTTCTTCATCTCTCTGTTCATTGAAAGCTAAAACTCGGCAGTGGTTACTCTCTGGTCAGGGGCACCAGCAAGGTAAATGTATCAGGCAATAGTTCACACTCCACGCCATGGCAGAAGATTATCAGAATCTTGACTCTCAGCTCATCGATGTATAGGAGGAGTTGGGGTGGTTGTATAGTTTAAACTTGAGCCTAGTGTCTCCACTGTCTACCTCACCGAGTCTGAACACAAACACAGGTGCCGTTCGTCCGGAGCTCTGCTTGTGGTTCTCACCTGGAAACGAAACCAGTTTTTTCAGTCAGCTCCCTTATCACGGCTTGGTCACCTGGCTGTGGGATGACTGCGTTGTCTCCCTTTGCCTCTCTCTGAATTGCAATATGTTGCTGCTGCTTTGCTCGATCCCTCAATGTGTTACCCTGATTACAGCGGACTTTCACACCTCCATGTAATCTTACTAAATTGGCAGTTGTAGTTTCTCTAGTACTCTTGTAATTTCTGCTGCTTCTCGTTCTTCAGCTGTCCTCCTCCCACTGATGTCTGCCCACTTGTTCCCTCTCTGCTCCATACTATCCCCTTTCTTATGAGCCTTTACTTTAGCCTCAGCTCCCTCCTCAGGCAGCTGCACTACTTCTAACAGCTCCTGACTGTGCTTGGCCCCAAGCCTTGGGACCTCCAGACATGATCTCCACACATTGTCCTGTCTCTCCACCCTGCTTGATGCTGCTGTCTGTCTCTTTATCAATCATTTTGGCTGCACTGTGGGTCACACATGTTCACTGTCCCTGTCTTGTCCTCGTTATTTCTCCTTTTCCCGAGTCTATGATAGCTCCTGCCTCACTCAGTGTGTCTATCTCCTGGATTGTACCTTCATTGTTTGGGCACTCCCGGAAATCTACAGGAACCTGCACTCCCTCAATCTCAAGAACCTGGGGCTGACTTCTCTCTACCCTCATTGTTTCACCTCCTGCACAGGTAATGTAAATCGCCTCTCCAGTCGTGGGCAAGGGAAGATTAGTTATCAATACTGACAACCCAGTGTCTATTAACATTTCACATTACCAGCCCCCTAATGAACCTCTTGTGTAGATCCGTGATGAGCAGCACTGGCAATAGAGGCTGCTCTCAGCAATCCGTCTGACCTCACCAGCTCCAAAATCTGGTCAGCAGCTGGATTGGAAAGAGAGGGTGCTGCTGTCGATTCTGCCTGCTCTGGAGAGTAATTTTCACACTTTCCTCCTTTTACAGGACACTGCCTCCCGCCATGGCCCGAGAAGCCGTAGCTGTAGCATGGCACCTCCCACATCTATTCCAACAGTTCCTTGCTAAATGACCCGTTTCCTGGCACACAAAGCAAGTCCCCTGTGACATCACAGCAGCTACATTCACTACAGCCACTTTACCACTTCTCTTCCCCCTCCTCTGGTTTACCTCACCGGCCCATGATACTATCACGGAGTAGTTCGATCCCACCACTATCCCCAAATCTATAACTTCCTGGTGGGATCAGCTCAGGACTTTCATCAGCATTTTCAGGAAGACTAGGCTGTCACTCCCTGGATTATCCAAACTTAAATACTCCTCCTCAGCTTGATATTGACATTCTGTGTGATCGATGGCTGGCTCATCGGCTCTCTTAATCACCGACATTATCGTTCCCTAGTTACTCTCACCTTCCCCCAGTAACTGCCTCATTTCACCATTAAAAAAACAATATCTCTCTTCATTGCAGGTGTTCCTGGTAGTTGCCCATGTGTCCTCCTGCACCCCCGGGTAATACTGTCCCACATATTTGCTGGGCTCTTCACTTATACCAATACAAAGGTGCATCTGGTGAAACTCAATCATTTCCTTGAGCTTATACCAGAATTCTGCTTTAATTGAGGGCCACCCTGACCAAATGTTCTGCTTCACCCCAGAGGTGAAAGGCGTGTGGATGGTCATAATCAAGGTCAAGGGCAGGTTCTGGTCATCAGGGTTCTCGACCTGACGTCGCCTGACCTCACATCCTGACAGACATATCTGAGTATAGCCTTCCCCTCAATTGGCACCACACTAATTCCCACTTTATGCAAAATATAAGTGATGGATAAAAACTAAACACTACACGCTTAAAACTGGAGAGTACGTACTCTTCAATCTACCACTTAGGTGTGTCTGAACTCATAATGTCTGTTGTATTCCATTGCATTTAAAACCTGTTACACCAAAGTTACAGACTTATTCTTTAAAAAATACATACATACACACACACACACACACACACACACACACACACACACACACACACACACACACACACACACACACACACACACACACATTTTATAGTGTGTTTGTGATACTTCGGGAACAGATTTAAGTGTGAGTACTAATCTTAAAAAAAATACTCACCCACTTAAACTGTGAGATTATTGCTGGGCACACAATGGGATACAAACATATCCCAGATGAGCCCCCAAATGTTGTGACTGCGAATGAAGTCACCAGAGAGAAGCAGCTGGTAGATATTAAAGTCTTTATTCAGGACAGAAACACACCAGCTTACAGCCTTTGAGGTCACTTATGAGACAGAGACTCCCCAACCTAACATTACAGCACATTTTTATATGTTATAGAAGAAAAGTAACAGGACAATTTCTGTAGTTAGAATGTCTTCATAATGCTTCTTTTCTTTCTCTGTCCTTTAATATGCCCGAACACTGATCTTTGTTGGATTTTGACATCTCACTCCACTTGTTTGGCAGTTTGCACCAGATCATGGTAGGAAACAGCATTTTCATTCCAAGTTGCTTTCATTAGCTTCACCACTTTGGAAACATCTGGTTTCAAGTCATTCATGACTTGAAGGAGCCAAATGTGAATTCTTCTATAATATCTTCAGTTGTTCCTTGAACTCCTGAATAGTTGATCAAAACTGTCCTATAGTGGCCTTCATATTCAAAATCATCCTCCGAATCCTTTTGTGGTCTAGTTGTAGACGGCAAACCTCCTGTCTGCTTTCATAATCTCCTTTTTCTTTCTTGTGTGCTTTTCATTCCCTTAGTTTGTATTTAGGCAATTACCTCATCATTGTCATCATCAACTAAGTCACCAGAGGTCTCTGTTGAGTCAGTTTTACATCTATTTTGCAGTTCCTTGGAGTTTCCAAGGTGGCGCTGTTTTCTATGGACTATTCACCGATGGCTGCATTCCAACATAAGTGACACTACTGTTAGATGATCCATTGGGTTGGCAGAACCGTCCACCGAAGGTCCCTGCTGTGCATCATAATTTTAGTCATAGAAAGTACAGCACAGAAACAGGCCCTTCAGCCCATCTGGTGTGTGTTGAACCATTTAAACTGCCTACTTCAATCAGCTTGCACCAGGACCATAGCCCTCCATACCCCTACCATCCATGTATCCATCCAAACTTCTCTTAAACATTGAATTCGAGCTTGCATGCACCACTTGTGCTGGCAGATTATTCCACACTCTTTCGACCCTCTGAGTGAAGAAGTTTCCCCTCATGTTCCCCTTACACTTTTCTCCTTTCACCTTTAACCCATGACACATGTAGTCCCACTGAGCCTCAGTGGAAAAAGCTTGCTTGCATGTACCCTGTCTATACCCCTCATAATATTGTATACCTCTATCAAATCTCCTCTTCATCTTCTACATTCCAAGGAATAAAGCCTTAACCTATTCAATCTCATCTTATAACTCAGGTCTAAACACAGAAACATCCTTGTAAATTTCTCTGTACTCTTTTAACCTTATTTACACCTCTCCTGTAGGAAGGTGACCAAAATTGCACACAATACTCCAAATTAGGCCTCACCAATGTCTTATACAACTTCAACATAACATCTCATCTCCTGTACTCAGAACTTTGATTTCTGAAGGCCAAAAGCTTTCTTAATGACCCTATCTACCCGTAAGACCACTTTCAACAGATCATGGACCTGTATTCTTAGATCACTCATTCAGTTAACGAAGAGATTCTTTTGTTAAGACTTTTTACTGTCTCTATCATGCTATCCTTTCAGCATGTTACACATTTCTTCCTTTTCCCCTAACTGATTAGTTAAATTATTTACTTGCTCAGTCAACACACCATGTGCTCACTTTAGTTCATACACTTGATTTTCTAACTTGACACGTTCACGTTTAAATTTATTTATTTGACTTCCTAGCATGGCACGTTTATGCTTTCGTAGCTCTGATAATGCTGCCAGTGTCCAGTCAGTTTTATTTCCCAACAACATTTTCTGAATCTCCTACCATATCTTTTCAACATCACTCATAAGCTAAATTTCACTAGACTCGGCCTCAATGGCATAATTTTCCCTTTTTTTTGTTAATTGCATCAAATGCTAAAACCCTCCGTTATCTTTTCTCTCACAGCTGGAGATTACACAGTTTGTTTCTCAACTTTGTCCATTGTTCCAGTTCAATCTCAACGAGTACTTTTCACTTGGATGTCAATCACAGTTATTAGAATTGCAACCCAAAATGTGTGACTAGAGTTACAACTGAAGGTATAATAATACTAGGGCTATAACCTGAAACATCAATAGAGTCACAACCTGTAATTTTGCCACTGATGCACTCAAAATATCAATAGAGTCAGCCCATAGCATCTGTAGAGTCACAAACTGAAATATTTTAGTAGAGTTGTGCCCAAAAGGTATCAATAGTGTTGAAACCCAGAATATTTAGCATGCATCCACCACAAATAACAAAGTAAAATAGAGTATTCTTGTCACTCCTAAACTTCCTTTAGCTAGTACACTGAAGCAAAATCAAATGATTTCTCTGACAATTCAGGAATAGAGGATGCTCTTGTTAGCATAGCATAGAAGTGTACAGCACAGGAACAGGCCCTTCAACCCACAATGTAGTGCTGACCAGCTAAAACGCAAATCAAAAACACCCAGACACTAATCCCTCCTACCTACACAAGATCCATATCCTTCCATCTTCCTCACATCCATGTGCCTATCCAAACGTCTCTTAAAAGCCTCTAATGTATTTGCTGCTACCACCATACCAGGCAGCACATTCCAGGTATCCATTACTCTCTGAGTAACAAACTTACCCCTCACATCCCCTTTGAACCTACCCCATCTCATAAACTCATTTTGGACTTCCAGCCAGGTACAGGTATTGAGCTTAACTGACATTTCGATGACAAATTCCACCATCTTCATCAGGGATGATGCCTGGGCATGTCTAGTCTAGTGGTATTATCCCCCCCCCCCAACCCCATCATCCACCCACCCTTCCTGATTGGTTAGTCCTCATCCAATCAGGTTTCTGCTGTCCAATCTTATTTACAATTAAATTGCAGATCTTACTTAGAGTGAGACCTTTGTCTTTGTTAAAATTCTTTTCTTCTAGATTTATTTTAATGGCTTCCTTCACCTGGCGGTTCCAAAAGCCAGTGGTATGACACAGAAGTCTTGAGCCATTGAAGTCAATCCTATGGCCATTGCAAATGCAATGTTCCCTGCCGCCAGCTTCTTTGGGTAACCTAACAGATACACCTCCCATGCTCCTGGATGCGGGTTTCCACTGTGCATTCTGTCTGGCTGATACACGCTGCTCTGCATTCACAGGGAATCCTGTAAACGCCAACAGTCCAGCAGGACTTGTGGAAAGAGTTACAGCTAACATTTTGGGTCTGAAATGTTAACTCTCTCTCTTTCCACAGATGCTGCCTAACCTTCTGAGTTTTTCCAAAATTTTCTATTTTTTTGTAGCAGATTTCCTGTGCCTGTGGTTTTTGATTTCCAATGATAATTGCAGATCTACAGACTTTTGATATTCCCCCATTAATAATTTGTTGTATATGTGTCAGGGGGCAATAGTGTCTTTTTTTCTTCTGCTTTTCCATATTTCTGTCTATACTTATTCCACAGCAGGGTCCACTGCATGGTCCTCTATGTGCTACTCACCACGCTGCTAATGCTTCATTTACATCATCTGATTAACAAAGGTCAGTGATATTAAACCTGATTCTGATTTTGATTCAATACAATGCGTTTAAAAATGATATTGCAAGCTCATTGCAATTCTGATTGAAAAGCATGTGTGAATTAAGTGCATGTTGTAACTGCAAGCTGGGTTAATGAAGACAGAGTAATAGTCAACATTCATACCTTTCAATACTTCACAGCAATTGAAGAGGCAAATCAACAGTTCCAGCCATTCCTTGGACTTACTGAGGAAAACAAATAACAGTTGTTCAGACTTTGCTGTGAATTCTTGTATCACGAAGAGGTGATTTATTTTCTTGAAAACACTGTAAGCAAATTTTGCTTCAAGTGTTCTTCAGTGTAAAGTTGTCTTTGATGTAATTTCTGGTATAGGTTTGGTGTAGGAGAATGTACCTCTACATAACTGGACCATGAGCAAGTGAGCATTTAATAATTTTGGCAGCTGCTTTCCATTGACACTAATGAAGTGATTTTGCTACTGTATCCCAACCCATTCATAGAGTCATAGTCATAGAGCGCTATAGTACTATGCTGCCTCGTCCCATTGCCCTGTACCTGGACCATAGCCCTCTATTTCCCTCCCACCCATCCTTGCAGGCATACTCTATAAATCCAATGTAGAATTATATCCATAACAGGATCAATGAAAGAACACTCCAGTTTCAGTTCAACCAGCGTGCAAAAAACAACAAACTGTGCAAATAGAAAAAGAAATAAGAATTATAATATTAATAAGCAATAACTATCAAGAACATGAGATGAAGAGTTCTTCAAAGTGAACCCAAAGGCTGTGGGAACATTTCAAAGAAGGGGAAAGTGAAGTTATTTTCTTTGGTTCAAGGTCTTGTTGGAACAACGATTGTTCCTGAACCTTGTGATGTGAGTCCTGAGGCTGCTGTACTTTCTTCCTGTTGAGAGCAATGAGAAGAAAGTATGTCCTGGGTGTTGGGGATCCCAGATGATGGATGCTGCTTTCCCATGACA